>NC_140749.1:28852500-31252500 GCF_051527215.1 Medicago sativa | reverse complement strand
TTGTTGAGTTTATTACATTTTAAAAATCAAATGTATATATACTTATAATTTTAATTAAAATTTCATATAAATTACTGTTTATAACTACCAACAAACCCGGGCCTGTTCTCCACAAGGGTTGGGATTCGAAGCAATTGTTATGTGTCAAAGCGCATTGCAATGTTATATGCAATGAGAAAATAAGAAAAAATGCATTGCAATGTTATATGCAATGAGAAAATAAGAAAAAATTAATGATAAAGCTGACATGATAAAAGGGAAAATTACATTGACCTCCCTAGATATTTTCTTAAACACAAGCACCCCCTTTAATTTTTTAAACATACTAACCTCCCCTCATTTATCCAATTTAATTTCAATTGCAAATACACAATTTCATTTCAATCATTTTAGTATTTGTTTTCTCTTTTGGCAATTAAGTTGAATGAGGTTTTCTTCCCGAAATGGAGAAACAACAACAACAATTGATTTTATCACCAAATATAATCAAACACAAACAATTACACAAGATGGTAAAAGAGAATATAGAATTTGGAAGAGTTTTGGTGGATGGACATTGTGCTTGACCTATAAAAAGGAAATAATATTTGATATACCATTTTATTACGTTAGAATTTCAAATTAAACCACCTTGATAGAGAAACATCGAGTGTTCTCGTGAGCTTAGCTCAGTTGGTAGGGACAATGCTTAATATATGCAAGGTCCGGTGTTTGAACCCCGACCACCACCAAAAAAAGAGGAACAATGAGTGGTCTCTTAAGTTTGAAAAAATCACCAAAGTGCAAAATGATAAGAAAAAATGGTCGAAAAATAAGGGAGTTCGTACTCGTGCAAGGAAGTGAATTGCTAAAAAAAGAGTCGAAAAATATGGTAATTGCTTGTCAATTTGATAACAGAATAAGGGAGAATAGTGTTTAGTTAGAAATAGAGGGGGTGCTTGTGTTTTTTAGGAAGACATTAAGAGAGGTTAGTTTAATTTACCCATGATAAAATTATTGAAATAGTTGTTTTTAAATATTATAAAGTGGTAGACTAAAAATGTATCAAAATATTAAAAATAATAAAGATCTTGTTAACGATAAAGATGTTTTTATGAGTTTCGTGTATGAATTGTACAACTATATTATTTAGTGACTTATTGATCATTTATCTTGTGTTTTTCATAGTCATACTTCTAAATGTTATAATAATTAATAATGCAACAAGTCCTCGTGAGCTTAGCTTAGTTGGTAAGGACAAATGCATAATATATGCAAGGTCCAGGGTTCGAACCCTGACCACCACAAAAAAAAATTAATAATGCAACAACGTAAACAAATATTTTATAAAATGACATTAAGATAATAAATTTTTTTTTTTTGATAAGCCAGGAGAGTGGATAAGCATCAAGCGGTATCATCGACATCCCAACTAGGTTGGCACCCCGAGACACCTCCATCCTATACCTCCACACTCAAAAAAATTTATTAAAAAAAGGGGAAAAAATAAATACAAAAAGAGGGGGGACTAGACCAAAACCCTCAAAAGGAAACAACAGAAGCAAAACAGAAAAATAAACAGAAACAATAGACCCCGAAAAACCAGACAAGGGAATCTGTAATTCGGAAGTCCACATCTATCTCTAAAGAAGTCAAGACCCACACCCGGGGGAAGAGTGTCTATCCAAACTTCACCAGTTATGGTGTGACCCATATTTGCCTATTTGTTGTCTCCCCGTGCACGGGATTTAGAAGGCTGCTTTGACATTACTTGTCGTACCTTAATTTTCTGTTTTTGGTTTCTTGTAAGAACATGTAGGGTGAGCTGCTTCCGCTGCTGTCCTTGCATCATACTCTCGGACTCTCTCCCACAAATCAAGACCATGCTGGATATTTTTGCTAGGATGAACCTCTTGCCGTTGCATACCAACCACCTCATGTACAGAAACTGTAGTTAAATTATTCACCTCCAAAGATGTTGTTTTCGTGACAGTAGGTTCCTCAGTCACATCATCCATCACGACAATGTCCTTCAAAGTATTAACAGGATCCTCTTGCATATCATCATGCTCAACATTGGATGGCCTTGTAACAATCTCACGAGCACTCTTGGGACTCTCCTCCAGCTCCCGTGGGCTCACATGATCTTGTTCCACACCATCCTGAAGTGGTTCAGATACACCATCAGTCACTGGGGTCACCAACGACGTTTGAGTTATCTGCTCCACCCCGTTAGGTCGTATGTCCTCACGCCCAAGAGGGGATGAGTGTGTACCACACACATTAGACTCCTTGGGACTCTCCCCTAGCTCCCGCAGACTCATATGATTGTGTTCCACACTATCCAGAAGCGATTCTGTATTTTCAGTTACCAAGGGGTTCACCTCCACCTCCCTCGGTTCCTGAGTCAACTTCCTCACTTCTACAGGTTGCACGTCATCGTGCTCTACAGGGGAAACAAGCTCAAGCATAGGCCTTTGGAGTGGCAACTCACTCGGAGTAATTAAATCAAACACATTTTGTAGTGGTATACTGAAATTATTAGACCTATCAAATCCAGGAGCAGCCACAGTAGATGAAACAACCGGACCCATCTGAGGGGTAAAAAAAAATTAATAATGCAACAACGTAAACAAATATTTTATAAAATGACATTAAGATAATAAAAAAAATTTAATAATGCAACAACGTAAACAAATATTTTATAAAATGACATTAAGATAATAAAAAAACACAAATTATTTTTACCAAAGAAGTAATCTTAAAAGTAGTTTTTTTTTTTATTTACAAATGAAAAGTAGTTGTATCCCTTCCACCAAAAAAAAATTAATAATGCAACAACGTAAACAAATATTTTATAAAATGACATTAAGATAATAAAAAAACACAAATTATTTTTACCAAAGAAGTAATCTTAAAAGTAGTTTTTTTTTTATTTACAAATGAAAAGTAGTTGTATCCCTTGTAATAAATAGTAATCCTATGTATAATTTATAAATGAGAAATATTTTGTAACTTTTTCAAAATAAAATTTGAATAAACTTTCTCAAAATTATGTTATTAATGAATAAATTTAGATGCAAAAATACGTATGAATGAGAATAGTCATGTGTTGTTTTTGTCCTCGCGAGCTTAGCTCAGTGGGTAGGGACAATACATAATGAATGTAAGGTCCGAGGTTCAAACCCGACCACCAGAAAAAAAAGTCATGTGTTTTTTATTTTATTCATCAGTTTCGTTAAGTATCGACGATAATTTTTTCGTCCACATACTTTTTATATCATTGATAAATGAAATGTATTTATTTATGTTTTTTATTATTATTTATTCTTATTAATATTTTTACACTAAATATTTAAGCAATTGTCATTTTTCATTGGATTACCTAAAACATAAAAAGTCATAGGAAAGCTAGTTCTATGGCATCCTAAAAATGAAAAACTCATAGCGAGATAGTTCTATTGCATCAGATGGACTCAGTAGGAGATAACAACTCCTAAACATCATAAAAAATGTTTTTTGTAAATGTAAATTAAATATAACGTTCGTTTGTATAGACAAAAAATGATATTCACATTCAATAATTTAGAGATTTAATAAAATAACATAATCAATTTTGTGTTTGTTTATCGTAATAACAAGCACTTCTTTAAAAAATAATTTAATTTTTTTGGATACAGCTATATAAAATAGATTTTTTGTTACAAAATTATATTCATCTTTAGATACTTATTTTTCGTAAAATCTCTAAAATATAATCTCTAACTTATTTTATGTCAAATTCACTTATATTTTAATCCGTAACAAACAAACCCAGTATAAAAAAAATCAGACTCTATTTTGTATTTGTGTATCGTAATAAAAACATATTTTTTTTTAAATAATTTAGTTTGTGTAGATTTTTTAAAAATAATTTAGTTTGTTCAGATATAACTAATATGAAAGGGTAAATATATGCGGGATGTGGAAAATTGTCATTAACTTTCATAATTAGAGATTATATTTAGTTTGTTTGTTTAAAACAACTATATAAAATGATTTTTTGTTACAAAATCATCTCAATCTTTCTACAGTTATTTTCTCTCTCCTTGAAATATGATTATTTGATACAAAAGACACAAAATGGTTATGTTCTAAACTGGCCAGAAGGCCAATCGAATTGTGACACATGGGCTAAACACCCACTAGACTAAGCCGCATCGCCTGAAGGAACACGACAATACATGTACACCTTACTCCACTGGAGCGCGCCTCGGTGCATCAGGTACCGTACACATGTCCTCTAACCTCCTCCTAAACACACGCCGCAACTCACTGAGGCATTTATTATCACGCACGCCTATATAATGGTGAGTTAGCTTCACCCTCAAGGTATGATTCATTTTTCCCAAACCTTTTACACTCTCTTTCTCGGTTTCAATATTAACTTGAGCGTTGGAGTGCTAACGTGCCTACATGCATCTTTCGTTCCACAATGAAGACTCATCGCCACCGTACCGGAGCACTTTCCGTCACCGTTGCCTGCATCAGTCTCTTACCAGACAAATCAGGTTAAAATAAGCTGAAGTGTCAAATGATTATGATGAGATAAACTTGTGTTTTTGGTCATCAATATGTTCAAGTTAGAGAACGAAAAATTGTGTTTTGTTAATCATTAAGTTTCAAAATTAGAGAAGGGATAATTTAGAGATTTTATGAAAACAGATAAGAATCTATTTCAATGTTTTGAAAATTATTTAGTTTGTTTAGATACAACTATATATAAAACAATTTTCGTTACAAAATCATTTCAATCTTTTGAAAATTATTTTCTCTCTTCCTGAAATATGATATTTTGTTACAAAAGACATAAAAGAGTTAAAATATGTTGAGGTGTCAAATGGATATGACAAAATTGTATCTTTGTTAGTCATTAAGTTTCATAATTAGATAATATAATTTACACGCATCAGCACAACAAAAAAACGAAAAAGACAGACACATGTGCTTGTCTTTTCGCTAGTACAAAATAGATAACATTGTTCCTATTGTGGTGAGATAATCATATTTTAAAGAGATTTATTTTTTTTAATTGAAATTTAAAATAATATTTTTGTTAACAAGAAATTTAAAATAATATGGTTCAAGGATAAAATAGAAAATAAACTATTTTAAATAAAATATAAAATAGAAAAGAAAGCAGTCAGCCGAGGCTAAAGTAGATTTTTTTTTTTGAAGGAGATTTATATTGCCTGCTTTTTTTTTCTTTCTATTTTTTATAATAAATTAATATTGTTTGTTATGCTAGGAGTAATAATAATAGCGAATTTAGTTTCATATCCAATCCTTGTATATAAATAACTCTTAGAGGGTTTGAACGGTAAAAGAATTCTCTTCATAACTCTCATTCATCCATTCCATACCACAAGTAACGCACTCACGAAACAAGAAAACCCAATCGTCCGATCGAAGACAATAAGAGCTTTGAAAGATGCCATCGATTGAGTGCGAACCGATGAAGTCACGGTGTGGAGACGGTGTTGGTGATGATCTTGTGGAGAAGATGACTACCGATGACAAGAAGAAGAAGAAGAATTCTATTCTGGTAAGGGTAGGTAACCTCCCCCCCGAGACAAGGAACACTGACTTGCGAAAGCTTTTCCAGCCTTTTGGTGTTATCAACAGTGCCCATGTTGGTATTCAGCAAGACTCATGCTTTAATAATCGATGGGCTATTCTTGAAGGGCGCTTTGGTTTTGTTAACTTTGTCAACAACAAAGATGCTCAGAGGGCTATTGAAGCACTCAATGGGTCTGACTTCCAGGGTTTTGTCCTTAGAGTTGAATATTCCACCCCTATCAAGGAAGACGTCGACACTACGGTCTCCTCTGACAATGATGACAGTCGTCCATTACCTCGTCCAATACGTTGTTGTCGTCATACTCCTGACAATCAAATTCGTCGTCTTAGATATAAACTTAGTCCCCCACAAACGGTTGCGGGTATGTTTGTATTTCCTTGCTTTAAAGCTTTTGTGGAAGAGATGACTACTGGGTCATCCGATGACAAGAAGAAGAATTCTGTTCAAGTAGCCGTAGGCAACCTCCCCTTCGAGACAAGGAACCGTGATTTGCTTAAGCTTTTTGAGCCTTTTGGTGATGTCATCAGTGCCGATGTTGCTTTTGATCAAAACACTGGCTGTAGTGGCCGTTTTGGCTTTGTTAACTTTGCCACCAAGGAAGGTGCACAGAGTGCTATTGAAAGACTCAATGGGATTGACTACCATAATTTCGTCCTTAGAGTTGAATGGCCCACCCAAAAACAACCTAAGTATTAGTTACTACTAAGTTTTGTATATATTTTTTTTTTATTTCTTCTTCAAAAGTGTTCATTTCCTCCTGGTTTATGTATTAAATGATAGTTGTTATGTTATATTTGCTTGCATAGTTGTTTACATGTTATTCATTTATGAGATGCTTGTGTGTGTTTCTTCTTCGTATTGACTTGACCAAATTATTATTATAAAAAGAGTAAAGACTTTACACATGATTGACTTGGTTCCAATGCTTGTTATTCCCAGAGTATGTATTTGATTTCGTAATTGAATATATTAGAATTGGTTTTTGTTTGTTGTTGGAGAATATTTGAGTTTCGTCTCTTGAAACTAATTTTTTTTTTATTTCAAAATTTTATTCAAAACTAATTTACTTGCATTAAGATTCCCTTCAATTCATCATTGCTTAGGTTCTCTCCTTATTTCCTAATGTTTTGAAGATTAAACTATCTTCCTTGCATATAGCTTGAAGTCATTGAAAGTAAAAATTGAAGAACTTTCATATGGATTTTGCATGGTACTCAGGGATGCCAAGTTAAAGAAAGTCAAGTCACATAGAGAAGCTTCCTAAGATACAGAATGCATTTAAAGCTGGATTGGAACCGTCTTCTCACATAACTAATAGAACAGTGGACTTCTTGCTTCAAAATTCACCCTTTACAATAGTGGACTCTTTTCCTCGACCGAAAGACCAAAGTAGAGAAATGGGTTTTTTCCCACTTTACAATTCTCAAAACTTATTTCTTTTATTTAATCAAAACTAAAAACTAGATTGATACTTACTTCAACTCCCTATGGATCGACATTCTTTTTACTACTCATACAAACCATACACTTGCGGATTCCTAGCATGAATATAGTTGTTTTTTTGTCAGTAGCCTAGTGGCTAAGAATTCACTTTTAAAATGAATAAGTGGGGTGTCCGGGGTTCGAACCCCGGCCTCTGCATATAATAATGCATTGTCCCTGTCAACTGAGTTATGCTCACGGGGACTAATTTATTTAGGAAAACTCTTGGTTTTACGATTTAATTGAAATAATTTATTTTGAAATTACTTTGGTGCATATACATAATGCGTGAACTAAAGGGGCAATTATATCTCACTAGCTCATAATTTTAGCAAAAATATTTTCCATTTCATCTTAACTTATGGGTGAGTTAGTAGAAAGAGAAGTGGAACATTAACTGAAGGGGCAGTACCAATTTAAAAAGAGAAGAAATAAAATAACACGGTTGTAAATTGTAATCATATTTTCTGAATTGAATCGTAAAACAACCTTTGTCACTAGCAAAATTATTTAGGCACCCCTTCAAACTACTCTAGATACTCTATGATAAAAGTAAGGTCTAGTAGACGGTAAAACAGTCGCATGGGAGAGACTTTGGGAAGGAATGCCTTGGTATTTAAGTGGTTCAAGGACCCACCTCTCATTTTTGGGAACCCGTTTCATGTATCGTTTATTTTGCGAACTAAATAAATTGCTTAGTAACAACTTAAGTGTTAGATTTTTATATTGTGTTGGCTGCATTTTGTTAAAATAATATGTTCTAGCAAGATGTTGGACCATATATGTCTTGACATGTTGGTACGACATCATAACATGTCTTGTGTCGCATTCTTGATGATTTTATTCGTGAGATCACTGAAGATTGATTGAAGATATGATTCACGAATATTGTGCTCCAAGAAACGTGTGTTTTCAAGAAGCTGCAGAAGTCGGGTTGTGTTTGGCGTGTTTCTCAAAATGGATGTCTAAACATTTAAGGAAACCGTATATTTGCGTTTAGAATATTGTGCTGAAGATTCTATGGATCAGCTGCATTGTTTAGCCCGATTGCCCATCAAGGTCATGATATTCTCATGATATATAAAGGAAGACCCTAAACCTAAAAAGATCACTGAAGCCGCATTTGTGAAAGTATCATTTAGGGTTTTAGTCTGTCCATTATTATTTGTGAGCCACTCTTGTATCACCTCGATGCTAGATCTGGCTGATAGTTGTATTTGTGAATCACTCGTATACTTTTAAGCAAGTTGATTTTGTTTATTGGAGTGTGTCTCCTCTTTGATTGTATTTGTTGTAATCACGGGTTCGTGATTGAGAGGAAGTGAGATGGGATCTCAAATCTAGGTGAGTCTTAGATAGAAATATCATGGATAGTGATTAGATGCGAAGGCAGTAAACCAGAGGTTGTTTACATAGGACTTCAAACTAATACTATTATAGTGAATTTCCTTCCTGGCTTGGATTCCCCCAGATGTAGGTGACATTGCACCGAACTGAGTTAACAAATACTCTGTGTTATTACTTCCTGCAAATTTACTTTTAAGTTGTTTATTGTTAATTGTGTTGTTACGTTGTCCTAACATTGCATTCGATATTCCTGGTGTCCTGACATCGTATACGACATTTGTCCCCTACATGCCAGAATTTCATTAAGTAATGAACTAATAACCCAAAGGATTGGGATTAGACCTTGTAATCTTTCTAACCCTATTAGGATTGTAGAAATACGAGACGACCCCACATAGATGGATATAAGAGAGTAGAAGATTTTTCAATTTAATAGGAGAAGTTAAAGAAGTAGTTAGTCCCAACTTAAATAGGAGAAGGAAAAGGAGTAGTTAGTCCCAATTTAAATAGGAGAAGGAAAAGGAGTAGAAAATAAGATAATTGGTAAGTTAGTCCCAATCTAATAGGAAGAAGAAGAGGAGTAACATAAGATAAATAAATGGAAGAGTTAGATCCAATTTATTAGGAGAAGAGTTATTTCCAACTAGCGAAAATATGTTTTGATTCTTTGCTTTTTAGACTATATGGAAATTTTTTTTTTGACAAGAATATGGAAATTTTTGTATATGATTAAAATTTCATTATTTATCATAGTTTACACTTCGGAAGTTCGCAAGTAGTGTTATGTTTCGGATAAATCATGAATGGGATAAAAGCAAGCTCGCCAAGGGCAGATAAATAATGAGCTCATCAGAAATAGATCGTAGAAAAATAACACATTTGAAAGCAATGACCTTGTAACTGAAAACATGAAAGATGAATCACAAAATTTTCATAACCATTTTTTGCTTTTGAGATTTGTTTTTACAGGAATGAGAAACACCGCCCAGATGAACATCTTGACTGTGTAAGACTTTGCGCGCGACGGGAGCATCCTCAGGCAGTATACGATTTGCCACGTAGGAAGTATCCCATTGTTAGCAAGTCCAATTGGGCACCTGAGCCAGTATAAGACTTCCAACATAGGAAACATGCCACCGTTAGCAAGTCCCACTGGGCAACTGAGCCAGTATATGACTTCCCACGTAGGATGCATCCCGCCATCAACAAGTCACATTAGGAACCTGAGCCGGTATAAGACTTCCCATATGTAGGAAGCATCCATCCGTTAGCAAGTTCTACTGGACATCTGAGCCGGTATAAGACTTCCCACATAGGCAGCATCCCGCTGTTTTAAAGTTGCACTGGGCAATGCTGGTGTAAGTCTTCCCACGCAGGAAGAATATATATCCCTCCTATATATAATGCTCCACACAACGAGAGTATCCAGCCTAAATATAACTAAGTCTGAAACTAAGAACCCTTGAAATTGATGGGAATAACATACAAGAAAATGGTATAAAGTATGAATTATGATATAAAATAGTGGAAATAGCTTTGTAATTGAATGTTAAGATCCAGAATTACAGTAGAAGAAAATGAAAAGGATAACAAATTGGTAGAAGCAGATACCAACCCTAAAGCACGCAGGCTTCCCAAATCACCAAAGGTGACCCCACACAATCATAACAGTATTCTCAGGTGATTATTCTCTAGTACTATCCCTGTTTATATAAGCCAGCCCATGCGCCTTATGCATTCTTTGCCACATCATCATTCTTAGCTATTTTTGTCTTCTTCCTACTATAGACTTTCCACACTCCTGGCTTAGGGCCCAAGTCAAGGCCCATTCCTTCATTCACGTTTCTATCAACTCCACCCTCCTTAGAAACAGCCTTGTCCTCAAGGCAAAATTCAGGAAACTGCCCTTTTAGTATCTCATTATCTTCTCAGGTAACATCTTCTAAAGACTTGTTTTTCCACTTAATCAAGCTCTGCCACACCTCAGTATCCCCTTGTCTTATAGTTCTGGAACCCAACACCTGTTCTGGATACACATCATCTTCCCCATCAATCTCAAGTCCTTTGGGCAGCTGACCTTGCACCTGATAGTTTCCCACTGCCTTTTTGAGCAGTGAGACATGAAAAACTGGGTGTATCCTAGATTCAGCTGGTAGCTTCAGTTGATAGGCTACCTCCCCAATTTTTTTAGCTATCTGAAAAGGACCATAAAACCTTGCAGCCAGTTTCTGATTGATTCTCCTCACCACAGATTGCTGTCTATGAGGCCTCAACTTCAGAAAAACCCACTCTCCAACTTCAAAACTCAGGTCCCTTCTTTTCTTGTTAGCATAGCTTGACATCTGTTCTTGAGCCTTAGATAAATGCCTCTTCAGTTGACTTAAAGCTTCATCTCTGTCTTTCAATTCAGCAGCTACAGCAGCAACTCTAGTCTCATTGGATAAAAACTTCACTATTGGAGGAGCTTGCCTACCATACACCACCTCAAAAGGTGTCTTCCCAATTGAGACATGAAAAGTAGTATTATACCAGAATTCAGCCCAAGGTAACCAGTGAGACCATGTTTTAGGATGATCAGAGGCAAATCATCTTAAATAGCTTTCTAAACATCTATTAATCACCTCTGTCTGCCCATCAGTTTCAGGATGGTAAGATGAGCTCATCTTCAATTTAGTGCCCTGTAATTTAAACAGCTCCAACCTGAAATGACTCACAAATATTGGGTCTCTATCACTGATCATTGAATCAGGAACTCCATGCAATCTTACTACCTCCTTAACAAACACTTCAGCAATAGACTTTGCAGTATAAGGATGTTTTAACAAAATAAAATGACTATATTTTGATAATCTATCCACTACTACCAAAACTGCCTCATACCCTTTGGACTTGGGCAAACCAGTGAAAAAGTCTAAGGATAGATCCTCCCATATAGCATTAGGAATTGGCAGAGGTTGTAACAATCCACCAGGAGTTGTAGCACTGTATTTTTGTCTCTGACAAACATCACATGCCCTGACAAATTCTCTGACACTTCTCTGCATTCCCACCCAGTACAGTGACTCAGCCAATCTTCTGTATGTTCTGAGAAAACCAGAATGCCCTCCAGCAGGGGTGGCATGAAATTCTGCAAGTAACCAGGGAATGGAAGGTGACTGTGGGGATATAACTAACCTGCCATGATATAACAACACTCCCTGTTTCACTTCAAATCCAAGATGAGATGCTGGATTTTCTTGCACCTTATTGGCCAGTTGTTGGATGTATGGATCCTTAGCAATTTCATCAAGTATTCTTACCCTATCCTCCCACAAAGGATAAGAAACAATTGTATTCATCTCCCCTTCATCATAGATCCTTGACAGTGCATCAACAGCTTTATTCTCCAAGCCTGGCTTATATTTAACTTCAAACTGATATCCCAATAATTTAGCTAACCAACATTGCTGGTCTGGTGAAAGAAACTCTTTGCTGTAAAAAATGTTTTAAGCTTTTATGGTCAGTGTACACCACAAATTCTTTGCCCAGCAAATAATGCCTCCAATGTTGGATACATAAGACCAGAGCCATCAGTTCTTTCTCATACACAAACTTGACCAGGTTACCCTCTGACAAAGCCTTGCTGAAGAATGCTATTGGTTGCCTTTGTTGCATCAACACAGCACCAATCCCTCTACCAGCAGCATCACATTCCACTTCAAAGGGTATATTGAAATTGGGAAGAACCAGGGCTGGAGGAGTGGTCATTACCTTCTTCAAGTGTTGGAAAGCTTTATTTGCATCTGCCCCCCATGAAAAATTGTCCTTCTTTGTCAATTCAGTTAGGGGTTTGGCAATTTTCCCATAGTCTCTGATAAACCTTCTATAGTATCCAGTCAGACCCAGAAAACCACGTACACCTTTTACATTTTTAGGCTCAGGCCAGGCTACAATACACTCTATTTTCTCAGGATCCACTGCTACACCTTTTCCAGAAATAATGTGACCAAGGTAATCAATCTGGACACATCCAAATTTGCACTTTGATTGATTAGCTATGAAACTATTGTCTAATAGCAGAGTTAAAACTAACTTCAAATGATCCAAATGTTCTAGCATATTTTTACTATATATTAAAATGTCATCAAAAAAGACTAAGACAAATTTCCTCAAATAAGGCCTAAAAATATCATTCATTGTAGCTTGAAAAGTGGCAGGAGCATTCATCAGGCGAAAGGGCATAACAAGATATTCATAATGGCCATTATGAGTTCTAAAAGCTGTCTTAGCAATATCATTCTCATGCACCCTAATTTGATGATAACCAGATTTTAAATCAATTTTTGAGAACATGACAGCTCCATTCAATTCATCTAATAATTCATCAACAATAGGAATGGGATACTTATCTGGGATTGTAGCTTTGTTAAGGGCCCTGTAATCAACGCACATCCTCCAACTCTTATCTTTCTTCTTTACCAAAATTACTGGACTTGAGAAAGCACTTTTACTTGGCCTAATGATTCCTGCTTCCAAGAGTTCAGCCACTTGCTTCTCAATCTCTTCTTTCTGATGATGAGGATACATGTAGGGTCTGACATTTATAGGACCATGATTTGGGAGGAGATTAATCTGATGCACTATGGACCTCTCAGGAGGAAGAAGAATCTGACTCTTAAACACCTCTTGGAAATCTCCCAAAACTTCATTGAGATCTTGTGATTCCAGAGCTGTACCAGCCTCAATGGATTGAAACTGAGGCCACCATCCTTCCAATCCAATCCTTCCATGTATATCTTTTAAGAACGAGTTCAGATCACCTTGACTGTCTTGCTTTCCCCCAATACCTTGGAGTTTCACCAATTGATTTTTGTGGACAAATTGCATCGTCAAAAGCTTCCAATCCGTGAGCACCTCTCCCAACATACTCAACCACGCCATCCCTAATACCATATCTAATCCTCCCAACTCCAGAACCAAAACATCAATCACTATTTCAATTGGTCCCAACTTTACCTTAACCCCCTTACAGATTCCTTCAGCCACCACTCTGTGCCCATCTCCTAATTTAATTCTCTTTGCACGTATCGGAGTAACGGTGAGACCTAGAGCAGTCGTGATTTTAGGTGAAATGAAGTTGTGGCTTGCTCCACTGTCCATTAGCACCACCAAATCCACATTTTCAATTCTACCCTCCACTTTCATAGTTTGGTACTCCCCCATTCTACCCAGAACTCCCATAAAACTGCACTCCACCTCCTCTTCTTCTCCATCTTCCACCACTGCTTCCTCCATAATCACTATTTCCCCGTCTTCATTCAGCATCTCTCCCTCCCCCAAAATCAACACCCTCAGAGAACTCTCAGGACACTTATGCAGCGTGGGATGGTATTTTCCTCCACACTTGAAGCATAAGCCCTTAGCACGTCGTTCAGCAATTTCATCGTTGTGGAAGCTACGAACCCCTTTCCATTTTTCAGATGACCCAGAACGATGATTTGAATCGTTTTTGCGAGCTGAAGATATGAGGGTTGTGTTGGAATTTCCACTAGATCCAGTCGTATTTGGCTTCTGCATATTATTCGACCCACCCGTTTCGGTCGATCGGGTCAACCCGTTTCTGTTAGTCAGCAACCCGGCCCAATCACTTTGGCCCACTCTGTCCAACCCATTTTTCTTGGTCCCACGTTTCTCTCCGTCATCATCCTCTTCCTTCAATTCGTCTTCCACGTCCTTAGCTATGCGCATCATTTCCATGCGACTGCGAGGATTCAAGGTACGTACCCTCCGTCGAATTTGGGGCTGCAACCCACTCATGAAGTAACCCAGGTACTGTTCTTCAGGGAGTCTTCCAACCTGAGATGACAACAGCTCAAACGCCTCAACAAACTCCTCCACACTCCCCTTCTGTCTCAACGTTGATAACTCCTCGAAAGGGTTTTCCAATTGTCTTCCTCCATAACGCGCAATGAGTGCTCGTTTCAGCTTCTCCCAAGACAAATCATCCTCCGTCTCCATTAACAAATTGAACCAGTGGATTGTTGGACCCTCCATGCTCAAACGAGTCAGTTTCACACGTAGCTCTTCCGGAGTGTTTTGGACATCGAAATAGATCTCCGCTTTGGTGATCCAAGCAACATGATCGTCTCCGTCAAACAAAGGAAGTTTCACCTTCTTCCCAGCTAAACGAGATTCACTCTGAGACGATTCACCCGAAGAACCTTCACCATCCAGATTCGTTACTTTCTTACCAATCTGCTTACTCAACTCAGTAAGGATCACGCTCTGTTGTTGCATCTGTGTGGCATGTTGTTGCATCTGTGTGGCTAGAGCTTGTAACGTTGTGGTTACGTCACCCATCTGGACTTCAAGCGCGTCAATTCGATCTCCCATCTTTGGCTTTCTTGGCATCTACCCACTGATAATTGAGGGGAACTATCCGGTAGGTCGGACCAATTGATGGGAATAACAGACAAGAAAATGGTATAAAGTATGAATTATGATATAAAATAGTGGAAATAGCTTTGTAATTGAATGTTAAGATCCAGAATTACAGTAGAAGAAAATGAAAAGGATAACAAATTGGTAGAAGCAGCTACCAACCCTAAAGCACGCAGGCTTCCCAAATCACCAAAGGTGACCCCACACAATCATAACAGTATTCTCAGGTGATTATTCTCTAGTACTATCCCTGTTTATATAAGCCAGCCCATGCGCCTTATGCATTCTTTGCCACATCATCATTCTTAGCTATTTTTGTCTTCTTCCTACTATAGACTTTCCACACTCCTGGCTTAGGGCCCAAGTCAAGGCCCATTCCTTCATTCACGTTTCTATCAGAAATTTTCATTCGATACTCATAATTCAACAATACTTTTGATTAATCAATCACAAAAGAAACTACGCGCAAAAAATAATTTTCATGCTCAAATTAGATAGTCCTAAATGGGATCAAATAAGATAATATCTCCATAAACAAGTTACTTACTTCTCCCTTACAAGTCTCGTGCTTGGGGGACTGTGGGTCGTATGAATATATATCATTTAAAGGGGTGACTAAGCAATATGATCGTGCCACCCATCAGATAATGACGATCACTATCTTAATAAGCTAGCTTCCGTAATGTTAAGAACAAAACTTTGCTATAGTTTGCTACTTTTTATGTTAATATGTGAAAAACTGTCTCAATATAAGTTTCATTCATGTTCCAAATCTGAAAGGGAAATTGATGCGGGCATGTTTGGAGAAGGAATAATGCATCCAGTGTATACCATCCAAACACGAATACAAAACCAAGATAAATTAGATTGTGATAGTCTTGATAAATTAGAGTCATTACATAGTACATATTATCCAGAAAACTGATATTGTGTATAACTTCCAAATTACCTAGCAATTCAAGATAAGGGTATTTATTTCAACAATTCTTGAGCATGTAATACGAATATCACAAGAAAATCTTTACGAGGGCTATGAAAAGTAAATGAGTTATTAACAAATCTTTTAAATTTCAGAAAATAAAAGCAGAACAGCAAGAGAAAAGAAAGTACATAGATCAATAATCACATAGAGATTAAATTTTGCAATGTTTTTCTATATAGTGCATCAATGTTTAATCAGGATGAATGAGCATATGCATAACAAAAAGAAATCTCTTTACCACTATGATGAGTGAACTGCAAAACTAGATCAAATAAGGGGTCTCTAACTAAAGGAAAATCAATGATGATTCAATCGAAAAAGCAAAAGAGAAGTGAAGCACAAAGGAAATTACAAAGATTTGAAATCTTCGACTGATCACTTGTTAGAAGGGTTTGATGATGCACACTTTTGGAACCTCTGTTGGACATATGGAATCGATTCCTTAAGAGTTAAGCCCAACAGACTCAAACTTGACGATGCTTGATTTTATGAAACTTGGACTGCTGTATAATTGCGAAATACCAGACAATGTCTTAAATTTTTCGATCCGATTGGAAAAACAATTAATGCATTATGTGACAAAATTAAAGTTATCCTTCTTGAATTAAGCATATAAACTTGATGCAGCGAGTAAATTCTTGAGAGATGTTTAACTCTACTATAGTTTCAAACACATAACAAAATGAAGCACAACGATTATTTTTTCTCAAATAAAGCACCAAAAAAATTAACCAACATAGAAGAGCATGGAAAGAGGATGGAAGCAATATTTGAAGAATATTGCAAAAACTAGAACACAGTCGGCATTTTTATGTTTTTTTTAACAGCCAAACGAATTATAAAAGGCACAAAAGAGAACCAAAGTTTTGAAACAAAACAGAGTAAAAAAGGCCTAAAACACCAAATAAATCCCTATAATACAATTGCATAAAAAAAAACACCAAAATAAAATAGCTGCACAGGAAGAAAAGGGTAATCCGCAACACAGACACCAACACAGAGTTGCTGGCGCATAGCAGTCACAAACACCACCTGCGACAAATGCTCAACCTCCAAGACAAAAGCGAGGATTCCAACACCATTCGTAGTATAAACACGTCGCAGTTTTGAGCCTACTCAAGTTCCATTGCCACGAAATCACCTTGACATGGTCCACTATTTCATCAACGCCGCACACCTTATTATTAAAAATCTGATCGTTTCTTATTTTCCAAACCACCCATATCGGCGTGCCAAATTAGCCAAGCACCTCGTCTAAGCTTTTTAGACCGCACCTCGCTAAACCAACATATAAGTTAACTATTCCTTTTATAACACCTAAACAGCTTTTAAGATTAAGATGGACTAGCAGGTGAAGAAAACCATTTGGTTGGAGCTATAAGTTTTGAAACCAAAATGCCTTACAGAGACAAAGCAGATTATGAATCAATGAGGGTCAGTATGCACAATTTTTATAGATTTTAAATTTTTACCGGTTGAAATTCTTATAATGATTATAAATTTTTACAGGTCCAAATCAATGAAATAAACTCTTTACCATGTATAAGTTCCTTGCCATTCAATTATTATACAATGAAATGAATGATATGGAAAAACAGTGAATTTCTATTGGAAGTGAATGTAAAGTTGTGTTACATTGCATATATATATATATATATATATATATATATTTGGCAGCAGCAAAAAACGCTTAACAAATATAAAGTACACAGAATAATGATCAAAAGAAATTAAAGTCTATATATAACCAAGAAGCAACAATAAATTCTTAATTTCAAAACATTGTAAGCGATTATTGTTTCTTCAAAACATCGTAAACTTCAAAACAATAACAAACTAAATAAAGAGAAAGTGTAAGCAATCAACTAGACATTGTAATCAACACCTATGAATAATTACAAACTAAGATTTCTCGATCAAGAACGGAGAAATCAAATCGGTTGTTGAGTTGATCCCAGCGAAGGCCGATTCGATCACCTTTCTTCAATTTCCTTCTTTTAACAAACTCTTCGATCCAAGTCTTCGTGAAGACATAGTATTTGTCTGAAGCCCATATTTTGAAAACAAGCGAATGTAGTTCTTTTTCGTCAAAGTCCCAAACTTTAACTTGCACTCCTTCTTTTTTCCGAGCAGCTTCAGCACCACCCAACAAGTGAGGAATGATAAATTTATCAGCCAAATCCTTATTCAACATAAGCCTAATTAAACCGGGACAGATATCACTCGTTGTAAGAAACTTTTTGATCTCCCATTGCTGATCATTAACAGCATCGATTTCTTGACCCCTAAGCTTTTGTTCTGTAGCGATTTGATCGCAGCCGCAGGAAGGCGAAGACAGTAAACAATGGAGACAGACGGTGGGATCATGGATGGGTTGGAGGAGTTTCAAGTTGCTGTGTTTGCCAACAGCAGAATCATCATTGCATGTCTTCTTTTTCTCGTCATCATGAGTGGTGGTGGCCGTACGGTGGCGGCAAGAAAGTGAAAGACAGAGACAAACATCGTTGGTATCATGTTGATAAGGGTTGAAAGTGAGTTTCCCAGAATTATTGTTTCTTCTTCTTTTTCTTTTTCTTTTTTCAGGAGGAGCATGATCACGTTTTCGTTTGTTGTTGGTGTGAGCATGATCATCATAGGGTTTGTTGTTACAAGAAGAAAGAGTAGCAACGACGTTGTTGTTGATGTTGTTGTTGTGAGAAGCCATAGCAATGAAATCAATTGAAGAAGAAAAGGAAACAACGTTGGTTTCAACGGAATGAGAAGTGAGTCTCCCCCAATTGTTATTTCTTCTTCTTCCAACAAAATCATCACGTTTTCTTTTCTTGTTTGTCTGATCATGATCATGATCATATGTGGTACAAGAAGAAGGTGAACCAACAACGTTTTTGTTTATGGAATGAGCAGCCATAGCCATGAAATCAATTGAACAAGAAAAGGAAAGTTGGTGTTTAGGGTTTAAGAGAGAAAAGAGAAGTTATGCGTGTTTAGGGTTTCCTTTCAATTAAGTGTACTGTGATTAGTTGAATTAAACAAAGCCCCTCTCACTTTCACTTATATATATTAGTTAGGGTTTCTCTTTTTCGCAAACAAATATTTACTAATCTGCCCTCTAGGAAACTTCCTTCATAACGGCTAGTTAAGTGATACTTGTAGATCAAGATTATGTTTATTTTATCAATCAAATCTTTTCTATATTATGTTTATTTTATCAACCAAATCTTTTTGTTAATAAATTGCTTCAGTAAAATTTTAAAATCATTTTTCTAAATTATATTTGATTTTTATGATGACTATTCTTATTAAATGACCAAAATATATTATATTTTGTCACAGCTGTTTATTCATTTGTATCTACTTTTATTTTTACAGCAAAACAAGCTCCATTCATTCATACGATAAAATATGAAGAAAACTATTTAGAGGATCATGAATTACGGCATTCTCCATCTATAATTTGAGATTAGTGCAAGTTATTAAGATAGCTAGATACGTACTAATGATACATATAGAAAATTTAGAAGTCAAGGCGTGAACAAACCAAAATTCTAATCCTAACAATTAAACTATTTTCTTTCACAAATGGCCGAAGGTCCGTGATAATTTGAGATCAACAATCTTTGATTTGATCCAACTACAAAAGAAGATATTTACAGGTGTCCGCTCATAATGACTATAAGTAGTTTCTAAGATGATCAATGCAACCACAAGTTGACAAGTAATTTGTATGACTGAAAGGATGCATATTTTGGTGATAGTCGCCATGGTCCTGTTCCTCAAGATATAGTACTGAAGAACCATGTCCTATGCAATCTTTCCAACAAACACATGGAGTTCAAACTTGAAACAGACTAAGAACGACAAAATATACAAACTAAGAGACATAACAATGAAGGAAAATTCTATTGCGAAGTTCTTCAATTGACTTTTTTGGTGAAGTTACCCTACATCCAATAATAATGCACCAAGTTTTTAAATGATGTCATGTCATGTCATGTTGATGGCTGCATGGTATGTACCTTGTATATTTACAGTTTGCTCAATATGTTCCACCATAGACTAGTTTTATCAGATTTTTTGAACCAACCGATTAAGCACCTCACTAGTGTTATTGTGTTCCTTTGACACTGTATTTATTTCCTTTCTCCCTTTTTGACTTTTTCGTCCTTCTCCTTATTTCAACAACACATTTATTCTAATTAATTAATTATTTATTTATTATTTTAGATCCTAACTAATTAATTTTTTATTATTCTTTCATGAACGTCCACCATATCCACCGCCATCACGACTTCCTCCACCATCTTCAGGACGGTTACCACCTTCCTCCACCACCATATCCACCACTGACTCCGCGATATCCATTGCCACGGCTCTGAGCCTCAACCTCTTCCCATCGTTATGTGCTCTGACCGTTGTTGAAATATGGGTTTTGTATGAACAAGAATGAACAAGATTGCTGGGACGAATTTCTTATATGAACAAGATTGTTGGGACGAATTTCTTAATTTCTATAAATTCGAACCGTTGAATTGCATTCCGTTATGTGCTCTGACCGTTGTTGAAATATGGGTTTTGTATGAACAAGAATGAACAAGATTAGAATGAACAAGATTGCTGGGACGAATTTCTTAATTTCTATAAATTCGAACCGTTGAATCAAATTCCGTTATGTGCTCTTACCGTTAATGTTTATTTGTATGAACAAGATTGCTGGGACGAATTTCTTAATTTCTATACAAGATTGCTGGGACGAATTTCTTAATGATGAATTTCTTATCTATACAAGATTGCTGGGACGAATTTCTTAATTTCTATAAATTCGAACCGTTGAATCGAATTCCGTTATGTGCTCTGACCGTTGTTGAAATCACAGATAAAATGTTTATTTGTAGAAATGTAGAAATGTGTTGCAGAAATTTGAGGCCTAACTCATCCTTACAAAACCGGCTTGTGAGGTGAGGAGTGTCTCCTCTTTATAAACTCTCATTAAGAGTCTCATCTATCCGATGTGGGACTTAGGTTTTTCCAAATATTTTTTGTTCAAGAATCTCAGTTTAAATCTCCATAGGTTTCTTTTTGATGATCTTTCTGGGACTTGTTTTCTTAGGCATGTTCAATTAGTTGTTTAGTTTTCTGCTGGGCCTTTTGGCCCTCTTTTGTACAAAAAAAAAAAAAAATGGCTTGATTTAGTGGTTTTCATGTTTTGGGTTATGTGGGTCTTCAACCGGGTCGAATTGACCCGTATGAAGGTTGAAGATGATGCTAAAAAAAAAAGGAAAAAAAAGTCGAAAAAATTAATTACTATGACATTATTACTTTCGTTTTCCAATACCTGTTGCATATGCCCATAATAAATTTCCGTTTTTCCACTAAACATTTTGTTTTCTCAAAAAGTTAATGTCAGTATAAGTATTGCCACCATAAGCAGTCTATTGAATATTGACTGTTAGATTCAATTGAAATTATTTTTTTAGGAAAGATGATTCAATTGAAATTATTAAAAAGAAGTTTATTGCATAGCTCCATGATTTATCATAAAAAATAAAATAAAAGTGTGGCTTCATTGTTTCAATATCTCACGTGCTAAGTTTCTTATTGTCATTGATCATATTCATATGGGATAGGATCAAATGACACCAAGGTGTCAAATTAAATTTGACACCAAATCCTAGCCATTAATACGGTTTTAATCTAACGGCTCCCATAAACACATTAAGTGATCACAAAAACCGGTGAAGTTGATATTATTAAAAAAAGAGTAGTGCTAACAACACTCTCTTTTGGACACTCTTCCTAATACTCACTATTTTATTGATTTTAATCGTTGTGGATCAACATTTTAGAAATAGAGCCAACACAAAGTGGTGAGACATGTATTGATTTCATGCAATAAAAGAGTGAGTGTTGTTAGCATTTCTCTTAAAAAATAATTGATAACAAACATCTTAAGAAACGGATAAAACTGATGTAGGGTGGCAAAAAATACCCATGCCCACGGGTACCCGTGGGTAAAATCCGTCACGGGCACGAGGCGGGTAGCTAAACGGGTATCCACGGGTATAATAAATGGGTATTTGACGTATTAATGGATACCTCAATACCCACGGGTACCTGCATACCCACGAGAGTACGGGGCGGACACGGCTATCATATTTATTCAACGGGGCGGGGACGGGTATCAAACTATCCGTACCCATGGGTACCCATTGACATCCTTAATTAAAACAGATATCCAATAAATTTTCTAAAATTTCTTCTGTGTTAGACTTTTAATCTCATTAATTTAGTAGGCTGCATGTTCAGTTCACTATTTAATAATAACAAAAAAAAGTATTATGGGTTGGACCGGGTCTCGGGTCCTTGTCCAAACCTAATTATTATTATTATTATTATTAACGAAAAGACGGACACGTGAGTGTCCGTCGTTCCACTCTTTTTATTGCGCTAACTTTTAAAAATTATGAACGGTGTTTGTTTAATTGTATAATTGGGATAATGAAAAAGTAAGTATAGATACACTTATCTAATTTGTTACACTTTTTAAATGGTAAAGGAAAAAATTGGACATTTGTGTTTGTCAAACTCATTTTAGTCAAGAGAATTCGAAGTGAAAACATATATATTTGATTTCGTCAGGTACATGTTGTGTTCTCTTAATCTTTTAACTTTTCAAAGGGGCTTCCAAATCACTGCATTCCGTATAAGACACTTCAATACCAACATCTTTAGTAAAATAACAAGAATTAAACTTAAATTCCAACAAAATAAAGACACTACATAATAATGATGCTACCTAATCATAATCTTCTGGTTTTGGCGGAATCAAACTGTTGAGAATATCTTCAGCTTATCTCAGTAACGTGACAAACATATCGATCCACGGGAACATGTTGTGCTGCTAAAAAATCGAGAACATGCTCCTCACGTCGTCATCATTCATTATATCTAGCCAACTGAACATTATTCTCCCCTCGTTCAATGTTGGACGTTCATACCAAATTTATTCCACCCTCCTTGTGTCTCCGGGGGTTGAGGTCTTGGTTGATTTCATCCAGTTGATCCTTGAGACCTTTTAACGTGACACTAATGAAGCGAACCTTGAATATCTGACGATTTCCACCGTTGAAGCGTATGCAAACATTGAACAAATCGGTCATTGTTTCAAATCTACACCATAAGAAATTAAACAATCAATGAAAAATTCATTCAAACATTTCATCAAACACTTGGAGTGCAAATTATACATAAACCCTACCACTCATAACTACAACATAAACATGCAAACATCTAAACAATTAAGCAATATAAGTCATTAACTTGTAGCATTGTATCATTTCTTGCCAAAAAAAAAATCAAAATTTAAACAAACCCTAAAACTAAAAAAAAAAAAAAATCTAATTTAAGAGGAAAAATCTAACATATAAACATAAAAAGGTTAATGGTGTTTGATTATGAAAACTTACTTGTTGTTAGACTGTTGTTTGATTTGAAGTTGAAGGAATTTTGGATTTGGATGATTTGAGAGAGATTTTAGGATTTTAGATGGGAAATGAGGTTCTGCCTGCCTTTAAAACAGCACGCAGCGTGACTTACTCATGCAGCGTGACTTAAGTCACGCAGAATTCACAATAACGTGAGTTAACTCACGTAGGGGTGATTTTGAAATTTTGGTTGGGAATGAGAAAAATGTGTTGGGTAAAGAGCATAATTTAAAAAGAACACCACAAAAAACTAACAGCACAGCACAACAACTTGCATCCGACACCAATAGCCCCAAAGAAACACCAGATTCTATCTAATTAAACAATTCGAGGGTTCCAATACCAGTCATAATACAACATGATACTATTTTCAACTTACTCAACTCCAATACCAAGCTAATACCTTGATATTCTCGACCAATTCCTCTATCTCAACCACCATTTTACCTTCTCTTCCAAATAACCCAAAAAGAAGGAAGCCAAATCAAACAAAAACCCTATCTTATCTTCTTAGATGTAGCCTCATAATATTGATAGGTTCGCTCGAAAAATGTCGGTTTTAGTATAAAATAGGGTTGGGAATAGGCCAGGCCGGCCTACAGGGGCCTACGGCCTGGCCTGTTTTGGCCTGGCCTGGCCTGGCCTGTTTAGTAGATAGGCCTAGGCTTAGGCTTTTTAAAAAGCCTGTTTAGTTAAATAGGCCAGGCTTAGGCTTCCAGAAAAGCCTGTTAAGCCTAATAGGCTGGCCTATTAATACTATTTATTAAAAAATGTTTTTTATATTAAAATAATTGCATATATTAAAAATATAAATATCTTTTTCTCTATCTAGTAGTCCCATAATAGGCTTTGTTGTTATAGACTTTTAAGTAGGCTTTAATCTAGTTAAAATTTACTTGTAGTTAAATAGGCTTTTAAGTAGGCTTTAAGGCTTGTTTAGCTTATTTGGTAGGCTAAATGAACTATTTGATGGCCTTAATATAAAGTAGGCTTGTAAGTAGGCTTTCAGGCCAGTCCAGGCTTTTAAATAGGCCAGGCCAGGCCAAGAAAAACGGCCTATGATAGGCCATAGGCCAGGCTTAGGCCTGTAAAATTTTTCGTAGGCCAGGCTCAGGCCTATCAAAGCCTGGCCTGGCCTGGCCTATTCCCATCCCTAGTATAAAAGATGTCGAATCCCACAGAGACCAATATCAAGTACCGTTATCTATTGTCATGTTGTTTATCTAAGGCGATACTAATTAATTCGGTTGCAAAATTGGGAAAATAACTTGTTTTTATGACGAGAGACCGGTATACAATTCACGTCGACATTGTATACTCGTTAAGTTATATTTTATTATTACAACAGGAAAATATTTTCGCACGTAAAATGAAATGATTAAATTAAAAGGGGTCGCCAGCTTTCGCGTGTACCACATTGAATTTCGACTTTGTAATCTATTCGATAGCTTTCGCGTGTACGCCTTACAACTTAAAAAAAATCCATTTGAAAAATAATCAATTTTCGCTTGAAATTTTATTTTTTAGTAAAAAACAAATTTAAAGGTACCGCCGGCTTTCGCGCGCCCGTTACCAGATTTTAAGCTTATAACTGCCAACTTTCGCATGCACAATTACAATTTTAAAATCTCTTTTTGGAAATTTGTAATTTCTAAATTAATTGAAGAAAACTCTTTCGCTGAATTTTAAAATTAATTCCTGAATATTCTATGGACAGATACATGTTTCACTCTTTCCATATGAAACCGGTATCACGTTATTCCAGTTTTCACCGTGAATATTCATCGTTAAAAAATCAGATTTTTCAGGCTTAAAAATAATTTTTGTTACAGTTTCTAATCATGTAACTTAACAGAATATCATTGGTACACGAAAAGTGTCTAGTTAACCATTGACAGCCGTAGCAAGTGAAAAGGAATTGGCACGGCACAATTTTAATTCTGGCAATGGGAATTCGCTTTCAAATAGCCATGCAGCAAGCAAAACCACCAGGGATTAATTACACAAGAAGATTTAAATGAATGGCAATTGAATTAAACTATGGAGGTTTAATTCGAGTGTAAAGAGCCATGGCCATAAAACTTAAATGGAATTGAAACAAACGGGCGCAACAACAGTAAAGGAACGGCAGCAATTTAAATGGCATTAAAAGGGAAGAATAAAAAGGAACTAAAACCATCTACAACAGAGCACCTTAAACTGGGTGCTTTAATTAATTTCATATGTCTACATCACTTATTTTATGATAATATATTTAATAAGCATCAATTTTTACCAACCCAACACCTCAAAAGAAATTATTAAATAGGTTTTACAAATAATTTTATATTATTACATTTCAACAAAATTTATTTATTTTATTAAGATTTATTAAATGGGACCCATGAAAAATGAAGAGAAAGAGAGGGTGCTTCCATATCCACTCTTCTCCATAGCCACCCATATATTATACTCCACAATGGGGATGTCTATTTAATATGGTGCTAAATAGATGAAAACCCCCACTATTGTGGATGGTCTAAGATCACAGTAGTTATCCAGAATCAAAGAAAACTAGAACTGAATATATATAATTGTACCGTAGCATAAACATTTGGGAATGAAAATAAAAACAACTGAAAATGTAATCTGCAGACAAGCACTTATAACTCAGAAATAATCAGTTTCTAAATCACTAAATTTCTCTTTAAAAAGGTTGGTGTCTTCAACAAAGTTTTCAAGGTTTATTTATGGGCAAAAATCTGCTCTGAATCATGTCCGAAATAGTGGAGAAAGTGAAGGAAGTGGAGGTAACTGCTTCTGAAAGTGGTGAAAGTGGGGAAAGAATTGGTCTGGTTTTGACTTCCCACCTGACGACTTTTTAAACTTTTTTTCCTTTTTTCCTTTTTTTTTACCGTATTTCATCATTTTGGCGTGCGACGACCTTTAACCGACAAATACCTATAATAGACAGACAATACCAGCTTAACATTGCAAAAATCTATAATATCGAGATCAAAAAATGTGTAAGTCGTGCTAAAATAATATTGCATTTTACGTGTTATCAACTACCAACATTCAAATGAACAAAAAGATTATGTGGTATTAAAAAATTCTAGCCAACACATCACCCATTGCCACACCTTCAAAACCACCTCACAATGCAAGAAAACAACACATAATTCTTCGATGCCTCCACATTCAACAATCCTCTAGAAGCTAGGTTCACCCTTGTCGGAATTCTATCAAGTAGCATGGTCCAAGCGAATGCCAAGAAATTTGACGGAGCTTGACATTTCCAAAGATAACCAAACACACGCTCCTCACCTTCGGGAATATTATAATCAATTAAAAACAACCTCTCAGGTAGCTTATAACACAAAATCACCGAAAAACCTCCCCCATTCACCGGCCTCCAACTCCCACTCAAATCTCCCTTCCCCCAACACCACTCCCTCCAACATACCTACTAAATTATGAAGGAGTTCCGTTTTACCATACAAAAAGGTCTCTACTCCACATAAAATCCCATCTTCTCTCACCTTCCATATTAATACAAACCTCCCCTACACTACTATCCTTTTGCATTGAAATCGCAAAAAGACGCGGAAAAAGATCACTAAAGGGGATATCGGATCTCCATCTATCCTTCCAAAAATAAGTACTCGTACCATCTCCCATCTTTCTAACCACCTCTGATTTGAACCAACTCAACCCACTCCTATCCTCCAACATTGTCAAATTTCCACCACAATGAGGCAAGACTTTCTTTGATCAATGTGAATCTATAGTATTGTTTGAATCCATATTTGAAACCTAAATTTTGATTAAAGGAGTTTTATGGAAGTTGTAGAATATAGTTATACTTTCTTTGATCAACGTGAAGTTGAAATATTTTAGTTTGCTCTACAATTATTATTAAAATATTTTAGTTTGTTATAACAATTGTTTGGTATGGGAGAAAGATTTGCAATCAAATTTATTGGAAAAAGAGAGTGGTTCAAACAAAATAAGAATGTTTGAGAGAAAGTTATGGAATCATATTTATTAAAAAGAGAGTGTTCCAAACAAAATAGCATAGAAATTTATTAGCGGATTAAAACGAGGGTATTTGCATTTACCGAACCAGCCACCTCCTTAAGCACAGATCAAAAGAGTTTATCAAGCTTACTATATTCACTTTAGAAAGTGCTAATACAATACAACTAAGCAGATCCAATTTTGAATCGTGGTGCCTACCAATGGATCAACTCAAAAGATACTCCTACCAGCTCACCAGTAGGAATGTCCCAGTAACTGTAAAAGGCTAACCATTTTTAAATCATCCACAAGACAAAAAAAAAAAAAAATTCAAGTTTGAATTTGAAATTGAAAGCATACATAGCAGGATCATTGAGTCATCAATCACAAGGCTCACTCTTAAACCATTTGATTATAAGGTTTTTTTTAAAAAAACAAAATAAGTTGACCAAAACAGGAACTAAATGCCATTTTAATAACATGAGGAAATTTCTTAATTAAAAAACAAAATAGCTAGCCATATCAGGGACAAAAATATTTAATTAATGCAAGATATCACAGTCTAATTTATCTATAGGCTAAACCATTTACAATTTCTTGGTTGCAAGAGAATCTTCTCTATGAGTAAGATGAGAGTAGTAACATTGTTTTTGAACTTTGACTCCTGACCATGGATCATCAACATTACATGTCTTCGTCTTCTTCTCGTTAACAGATTGTTGTCTTCCAAAGATTTAAACAAAGTTTCAACAATAAAGAAAAAGAAGACATGCAATGATGATGATCACGGTCTTGGCAATAATATACAGTAGGTTTGGTTTGGATGATGAGTGAGATTTCTATTTATAGAGGTGTATTTTGATGATAAACTCCATGTTGTTGCTATTCTTTCTCTTTACATCGTTACCTACGGGGTAAATCCAGTCTGTTTTCTCCTGTGATTGAATCTGAGATAGGCGTGGTGCCTATCAAGTTTACTTGATCCATGTAAATAGGAACGAACTCGTAGCTATGCAGAATTTGGTTTCCAACTTTGTTGAAAAATTAGACTTTTCCAAAAATAAGTGATTATTTAATTTTATGATATTTTTTCCATCATAGTTAATTTCCCATCAATGTCCAGCTGGGTTTAGGTTAATTATTTCTTGTCCATTTAACTCAGATAGTGGGGACAATGAAAAATATAGGTATGGTCGGAGTTCGAACCCCGACATCTCACTTATTCACGCTGAATATGAATTTCTCGCCGCTAAACTATTTGATAAAATAAATAAATTAGTTCCCCCATCAACATCAATATTAATATATATCATCAATCAATCAATACAAAATATCAATAGAGTAAGGTTTTTCATGCAACGTGTTTTTTTTCACGTTTATTCTCAATATTTTATTTTAAACTATTTGCATATTTTGCATGAATATCTCAACAAAAAAATTATTTAATTTTTCTACTTTTTTAAAATAGATTTCATTATATGGCATAAATATCTCAATAAACTACACGTAATATTTTCAAGGCCAAATACCATTTTTTGTCCTTTTAGTTTGACAGAATTTCGAAGTTAGTCTTTAAGTTTCGAAAGTTTCAATTAGGTCCTTTTAGTTTGACAGAATTCTCATGTTAGTCCTTTAAGTTTCAAAAGTTTCAAATAAGTCCTTTTAGTTGATAAACTATTTCAGCGTTTCCCCTGTTGTCAGTCTCCGTTTAACTGATGTTGATGTAGTCGTTAAGTTGTTGACTTTAGCCCAAGTTAGGTGGAAACTTTTCCTATAAATACCAGTCTTCCTCATTCACAATTTCTCGTTCAGAATTGGAGCAAATCAAGAAGAAAACGATTCTAGGAAGTCAAGGAGGAGTTCTATCTTCTCCAATCTTTTATAAGGTATGTTTTTATATTTTAGTATTTTTTTTCATAGTTATAATGTGTAACTAGATATCTATAGGTTAGGGTTCTAAGATGAACATTTTTTTACTTTTGTTGGATAATTATTTAATTTAATCTCGTTTATATTTTAGTTTATTTTCTGTTCGCTATTATGTTTTATTTATGATTAATTTATTTTGGCGAGGCGCAACCCTAGATTAGGTACTTAGGTCGTGACAGAGCTTAACATTGTTATTACTATCTGGATGCTTATATCTTGATATTTATGTCCTTATACTAGTAACTATCTGTCTAGGAAGTAAGTGATTAGTAAACTAGAGAAAGATACCGAAAGAGAGTTGACTCTAGTAGTAAGTACTTAAGAGGTGACATTACTAATATTGAGTAAAATCTGTTGAACTTACGATGTAACTAGTTTAGTAATTAGGGATTAGGGAAACAAGCACCGAAAGGAAGAAACCTAAGTAGAATCATTGTCCTCGACCTCTAGGTAAGGTAGACACTGATAGGGCTGTCTGTTTGTAGAACTACTTAGGGGGGAGGAGATTGTGCTATGAGTGTCCTAAGATTCATATATGGGCCGACCTACTAGAACATTGGCATTCATTGTCATTGGAAAACCTGGAACGCCAATTTAAGTTTATGTTTCAATTACCTTTGAATTAGCAAGACCCCGCACGTAAGGATCGTCGTGTGATCAGCAGGTGCAGTTAGCCATTGGATGGAAAGACCTAGATCAACCGAGATAGTATAAACAACGTGCAATCAGTAGGTGCAGCTTGACAACCGACTAGGTTAGAACGTCCCAACGGTCTCATCACTTGTATAGTCTGCTTAAGATAACTAAACACGACATGAATGTTATTTATTATCCAACAATAGGATTCAAAGAGTCCCAACTGATGTTTCCTTTTCTACAACCAAAAACAGTTAACTTGCTATGTTGCAAACAGATAAAAGTTGCAATCTCTAACCATAATCTCTTTTATTTTATATCATCAACTTAAAATAAGTAACGCGAATTGTTTAGACGAAACGACAATCTCTGTGGATACGATATACTACTTATCACTTTATTACTTGGTAAACGATTTGGTACACTTGACTAATCCGACCATCAAGTTTTTGGTGTCGTTGCAGGGATTGTTGATATTTTCGACTAACAATTCAAATTACTTATTTCTATCTTTATCTTTCTTTCATTTATTCTTCAGTCATTTATTTTCCCGCATTTTATTTTTCTATTTAAAAAAATCAAAAAAATTAAAAATACTTAAAATATTTAGTCCGTATTTATTTTAGAGTCTAGTTTATCATATAGATTATCGTTACTAACATAGTTTATTTTTCTGTTTTTCATTTAGTTTATTTATATCCATCTTAGTACTAACCATTTTTATTTTCTTTTATTTTTCATTTAGGAAATAACCCGTTTTTATTTTTATTTTTATTTTTCTTAGAGTCTTACTTAGTCGCATTGCTTTTTAGAGAGTCGTAGTAAAAATAGTGATTGTTATAATAGCTCCATTAAGTCAAGTCTAGTAAAATTAGGTCATAGAGTCAGGCCATTTAATTTTGCATTTAGGATTAAGATTAGTTTTATTTAGGTCATAGAGTCTAGTAAAATAACGATTGTTCATGATCCTCTAAATAGTTTTCTTCATATTTTATCGTTTGAATGAATGGAGTTTGTTTTGCTGTAAAAATAAAAGTAGATACAAATGAATAAACAGCTGTGACAAAATATAATATATTTTGGTCATTTAATAAGAATAGTCATCATAAAAATCTAATATAATAGTCATCATAAAAATCTAATATAATTTAGCAAAATGATTTTAATATTTTACTGAAGGGATTTATTAACAAAAAGATTTGATTGAAAAAATAAACATAATCTAGAAAAGATTTGATTGATAAAATAAACATAATGTTGAGCTGCAAAGTATCAGTTAACTAGCCGTTATGAAGGAAGTTTCCTAGAGGGCCAAATAGTAAATTTGTTTGCGAAAAAGATAAACCCTAACTAATATATATAAGTGAAAGTGAGAGGGGCTTTCTTTAATTCAACTGATCACAGTACACTTAATTGAAAGGAAACCCTAAACACGCATAGCTTCTCTCTTCTCTCTTTAAACCCTAAACACCAACTTTCCTTTTCTTCTTCAATTTGATTTCATGGCTATGGCTTCTCACAACAACATTAACAACAACGTTGTTGCTACTCTTTCTTCTTGTAACAATAAACCCTATGATGATCATGCTCACACCAACAACAAACGAAAACGTGATCATGCTCCTCCTGAAAAAAGAAAAAGAAAAAGAAGAAACAATAATTCGGGGAAACTCACTTTCAACCCTTATCAACATGATACCAACGATGTTTGTCTCTGTCTTTCACTTTCTTGCCGTACGGCCACCACCACTCATGATGACGAGAAAAAGAAGACATGCAATGATGATTCTACTGTTGGCAAACACAGCAACTTGAAACTCCTCCAACCCATCCATGATCCCACCGTCTGTCTCCATTGTTTACTGTCTTCCCCCTCCTGCGGCTGCAATCAAATCGATACGGAACAAAAGCTTGGGGGTCAAGAAATCGATGTTGTTAATGATCAACAATGGGAGATCAAAAAGTTTCTTACAGCGAGTGATATCTGTCCCGGTTTAATTAGGCTTATGTTGAATAAGGATTTGGCTGATAAATTTATCATTCCTCACTTGTTGGGTGGTGCTGAAGCTGCTCGGAAAGCAGAAGGAGTGCAAGTTAAAGTTTGGGACTTTGACGAAAAAGAACTACATTCGCTAGTTTTCAAGATATGGACTTCAGACAAATACTACGTCTTCACGAAGACTTGGATCAGAGAGTTTGTAGAAAGAAGAAAATTGAAGAAAGGTGATCGAATCGGCCTTCGCTGGGATCAACTCAACAACCGATTTGATTTCTCCGTTCTACATCGAGAAATCTTAGTTTGTAATTCTTCATAGGTGTTGATTACAATGTCTACTTGATTGCTTTGATTCACTTCGTAATTGTTTTGAATTAAGTTTTTGTTTAACGTTAAAGAATTGATTTGTTGATAAGAATCTGTTGCTTCTTGGTTATATCTAGGTTTTAATTTCTTTTGATCATTGCCTACTTTATATCTGTTAATGTTGATGTGTCGTTGGTTACGGTTTTTTGTTGCCAGCTAGATTGTTTGGGTTGGGGTAGTAAGCGTTTCCCGGATGCGGCTGCCAAATATATATATGCAAATTTGCAATTAACACAATTTTACATTCACTTCCACTGTTTGTCCGTATCATTCATTTCATTAAAATATAATGATTGAATGGCAAGGAACTTATGTATAAGAATTTCGACCAGTAAAAATTTAAAATCATTATAAGAAAATTGCGTACTGACCCTCATTGATTCAGAATCTGATTTGTCTCTGTAAGACATTTTGGTTTCAAAACTTATAGCTGTCCAAATGTACTATTGCTTTCCCTGCTGCTTATCGAAACATGGTTTTCTTCGGTTTGAGTGGAAGTGAAGTAATAAATCTTCATATTACATAAGTTTTGCATTGAACGTCTTACATAAATTGTTTCGGTTTCCTGTTTTAGCAATATTCTTCAAATCTTTCCATCCTCTTTCCAGGCTCTTTTATGTTGGTTAATCTTTTTGGTGCTTTATTTGAGAAAAAATAATCATTGTGCTTCGTTTTGGTATGTGTTTGAAACGGTAGTAGAGTTAAACATCTCTCAAGAATTGACTCGCTGCATCAAGTTTATATGCTTAATTCAAGAAGGATAACTTTAATTTCGTCACATAATGCATTAATTGTTTTTGCAATCGGATGGAAAAATTGAAGACATTGTCTGGTATTTCGCAATTATACAGCAGGATAGTCATTTTGGTAGAGCAATAAATGAGAATGACAGAAAACCAAACAATTCATAGTCACACAGTTCGCAATTCGCTTCGGTACGTGGTACGGGTTCGGGTACGCGGTTCGCAACTCTTAAAGAATTCGGTACGTGGGGGGTATACATAGTCGGTACGCTTGGGTTCGTGGCACTTTAAATATAATAATCAATACATTATAGATAATAAAAAAAACTAATTAAAAATATAAAAAGAGAATGAAAATATTAATACTATCAATAGAAATAATAAAAATTTTGCAAAAATTTAGTGGCATACTAGTTGAACCTCACTGATATGAAAACATGGAGATATATTACTTGAACTAGTCCCACATCGGTTACTCCACAAACATTGAAGGGAAAGCTATATTATAAATAAAGCATCTTCCTACTTTCAAATTTCATTGAGTAACAGAGAGCTTCCCATACTTTTAATGGGTGGGACCAGTGATTTGTCAGCTTTCTAAGGCTGATGTCGCTTTCCTAGACTCTTTGTTAATTAGTTCAATTTTTTTCTTTTTTTCCTGTCTTTTTTGTCTTGGTTCGCTGGGTACTTGGTTTTCGAAGAATTCTAAACGAATTCTGACGAACCGGTTCGTAAAAGTACTGCGAACCGGTTCGTGCGAACCGGATCGCGGTTCTCCAGCTACAGTGCGAATTCTGTGACTATGAAACAATTATTCACCTAGTTCCGAGAAACCTGTTACAAGGGTTCATGTAAGCTTCATCCTTCCACCATGTTCGAGTCCAAGTTTCATAAAACCAAGCATCGACAAGTTTGAGTTTGTTGGGCTTAACTCTTAAGGAATCGATTCCATGTCCAACAGAGGTTCCAAAAGTGTGCATCATCAAACCCTTCTAACAAGTGATCAGTCGAAGATTTCAATATTTGTAATTTCCTTTGTGCTTCACTTCTCTTGTGCTTTTTCGATTGAATACCAAATGCTGTAATCTGCTTATTTTCTTTTGATTTTATCATTCTTTTTCTATTAAACATAGCTCTGAGGATTATTTATAGTATACACAGCTCAAGCTAGAGATTCCTTATTTGATCTAGTTTTGAAGTTCACTCATCATAGTATATTATTCCTTGCAGCGGTAATGAGATTTCTTTTTGTTATGCTCATTCGCATTCATCTTGATTAAACATTGATGCACTATATAAAACATTGCAGAATTTATTCTCTAGCTATGCGATTATTGATCTATGTACTTTCTTTTCTCTTACTGTTCTACTTTTATTTTCTGAAATATAAAAGATTTGTTAATAACTCATTTACTTTGCGTAGGCCTTGTAATGTTTTTCTCGTCATATTCGTATTACATGCTCAAGAATTGTTAACATAAACAGCCTTATCTTGAATGTGTTTTCTGGAAGAAAAAAAATTAATATGTTCACCTTTTAGAGTTTGCTTTTAGATCTGTCTGTGGTAATATGTGTAATGACTCTAATTTCACAGTCTAATTTATCTATAGGCTACAATTTTACCTTAACAGCATACAAATAAATCCTTAAGGACAATGCATGAGGAAGTCATTAATTGTCCTTAAGATTTATTTGTCACATAAATTCAAATCACCCTGAATGCAACAATTCCTTATCCGATACATGACTTAATTTATTCATCTCATACATGTATTGTTTTTAATCTATTTTCAAAATAACAAGTTCTTAATTTACATACTTTCCACAGACCAAGACTGATTTTGAGGAAATGGTGCTAATATATCATTATTTGTTAGTTCAAATGACTATCGATTTGTTGGTGTTGATATTAGAATATAAAATATTCATTATATAAATTTTTCGATATTATTTAGAGATAATTGAGGACCAAATTAAGATACTTGATGTCAAAGTTAGAGATACTTGAGGTCCAAGACAATATCATTGTATAAATACACATTACAGCATAATGAAACATGAGACAGAATTCTATTAGTTGAATAACTCGTCCATGAAACTTGACTTTTGTAAAAAAATTGTATAGCATTAAATCCGAATGACCGAGTCACTGCATTGTAATGTTAAAAGTAAAAAAATTGTATAGCATTAAATCCGAATGACCGAGTCACTGCATTGTAATGTTAAAAGTAAAAAAATTGTATAGCATTAAATCCGAATGACCGAGTCACTGCATTGTAATGTTAAAAAAAATCATTATATAAGATATTTTTTGTAAAGAATAAGAAAATATATTTATAATCAAATATATTTTTATTAGATAATGAATATAGTATTTATAAAATTTTACTAAAATTTAATATTTGTATGATATAATTATGTAAGGATTATTTTATTTATTTTCTGAAAGAAAAGGATATTTTAACGTATATGGTATATGTTCGATATTTTATTATATTACATGTATACATAAAGACATAAATGTCGACTTAAATTAAATGAAGAAGTTGTTATATTAATAAAAAGCAAATTATGAAATAGTAATCTTGTTGGTTTGGTATCGCAAAGAAGAAAAGTTTATTCTAACTTATGCAATGGAATAAAACCGTTTTATGGTCATCATTGATGGAATTGAACGATGGAAGCACTGACCTCTAAATCTTCAAGATATTCAGCATTCATTTAGCATTCAAAGATAAGGATTTCTTCATCAACAGTCATCTACATCACTACTATATAAGAGATCAAGTTTGATTGAAATATTACGACACAATACTACATTTAAGCTTACATATAAAGTCTGACATGTTCATATATACTTCTAAATATATACATACTTATTCATATTATATACTTGTCTAGCAAAAAGAAAAGAAACATTTGTATGGCTAAACTTTAAGTGTACTGAACTTTATATCCATTTACTACCCCTAGAGTATGTGTAAACACTATCTTTTATAAACAACATGTTGTATCTCTGGATTGAGAATAGCAAGTCCTCTAGGTTGAGGCAAGGAAATGTAGGGAAAGGTTGTCTTAGTATTGTTGGTGTAATCATGATTTGATTATAGTGAAAATTCTCCTGGAAGTGCAATGGGACTGAAAGTAATTCTGGGTTGTGCGCTGAACCAGGATAAACTCTTTGTATTTATCTCTTTCCATTATCTTTTTACTTTATGTTGTTATCTTTGTTTTGAAAGATTTCAAAAAGTGTCAAACACAATTAAAACTCCCCCTTTCTTGTGTTTTCTCACCTTCACGTCTCCCTTAAAAGCCTCCATGGCAACACGATCGTTTGGCTAATGCACGTTTATCCGGTTTGAGATTTAATGCTTATGTTGGTGTTTTTATGGTTTCATTGTTATGTCTCTTAGTTTTTATATTTTGTCGTTCTTAGTCTGTTTCAAGTTTGAACTCCATGTATTTGTTGGAAAGATTGCGTAGATCATTGTTCTTCGGTACTATATCTTGAGGAAGAGGACCATGGCGACTATCACCAATATATGCATCCTTTCAGTCATACAAATGACTTGTCAACTTGTGGTTGCATTGATCATCTTAGAGACCACTTATAGTTGATATGAGCGAACATCTGTAAATATCTTCTTTTTTTTGTGGTTGGATCAAATCAAAGACTATGTATCTCAAATTATCATGGACCTTCGGCCATTTTTGAAAGAAATTAGTTTGATTGTTAGGATCAGAATTTTGGTTTGTTAACGCCTTGACTTCTAAAATTTCTAAACGTATCGTTAGTATGTATCTAGCTATCTTAATAACTTGCACTGATCTCAAAGTATAGATGGAGAATGCCTTAATTCATGACCCTCTTAATTGTTTTCTTCATATTATATCGTTTGAATGAATGGAGTTTGTTTTGCTTTAAAAATAAAAGTAGATACAAATGAATAAAACAGTTGTGAACAAATATAATGTATTTTGGTCATTTAATAAGCGTAGTCGTCATAAAAATCTGGGTTAAATAAGTAAATAGTCCCCTAAATATATCAACATTTGATTTTAGTCCCCCTAAAATATATTTTAGGCTTTTGGTTCCTCTAAAAAAATTCATCTGTGAAATTAGTCTCTGCTCTAGTGTAATACTCAATATAGAGCAGGGACTAATTTCATAAATGAAAAATTTAAGAGGGACCAAAAGCCTAAAAAATATTTTAGAGGGACTAAAATCAAATGTTGGTATATTTAGGGGGACTATTTTTTTATTTAACCCTAAAAATCTAATATAATTTAGAAAAATGATTTTAATATTTCACTCAACGGATTTATTAACATAAAGATTTGATTGAAAAAATAAACATAATCTAGAAAATATTTTAGGGTTAATTATGTTTCTAGTCCCTATAAAATAGCGACCTTGTAAGTTTAGTCCCTACTTAATTTTAATAGCATTTTTAGTCCCTAATTTTGTTTTTCTGCACTGAGTATTAGTCCCTACTCAATTCAAATTTGTTTAATTTATGCTTAAACTCTTAAATTTTTGAACAATTTTTTGCAGACATGTTTAGAACATTACTAAAAGTTTGTCCGCAAAAAATTATTGCAAAATTTGATTTCTACATCCAGATTTTATTACTTTTTATCTTTAACTTTTGTCGTTTTAAAAAATTCATATTTAATTCATTTCATGTCAGAAAATTCTAAATTTTAGTAAACGAACCTTTCATAGTGTTCTAATCTTGTCTCAAAAAAATCGTTCAAAAATTTAAGAGTTTAAGGATAATTAATCAAACTTTGTTTTAGCAGGGACTAAAATTATAAGTAATTTTTTTTTATAGGGACTAAAAATGCTATTAAAATTAAGTAGGGGGTCGCTATTTTATAGGGACTAGAAACATAATTAACCCAATATTTTATTGATAAAATAAACATAATGCTGAGCTACAAAGTATCAGTTAACTAGCCGTTATGAAGGAAGTTTCCTAGAGGGCCAAATAGTAAATTTGTTTGCGAAAAAGAGAAACCCTAACTATTATATATAAGTGAAAGTGAGAGGGGCTTTGTTTAATTCAACTGATCACAGTACACTTAATTCAAAGGAAACCCTAAACACCCACTTTCCTTTTCTTCTTCAATTGATTTCATGGTTATGGCTGCTCATACCATAAACAAAAACGTTGTTGGTTCACCTTCTTCTTGTACCACCCATGATCATGATCATGATCAGAGAAACAAGAAAAGAAAACGTGATGATTTTGTTGGAAGAAGAAGAAATAACAATTGGGGAAGACTCACTTCTCAATCCATTGAAACCAATGTTGTTTGTGTCTGTTTATCACTAGGTGGTGCTTCTTGTTCTTCCCTCTCTTGTTCAACAGAGAACAACAAGAAAAAGAAGACATGCAATGTTGATGATGTTGATGTTGAAACCCTAAGAAATTGGGAATGTTCAACTCAGTTGATGCTATACGATGATCCGTGGAAAATAAAGAAAGTGTTGACACAAACTGATCTTGGCAATAACAGTAGACTTTTGCTCAACAAAGAATTGGCCCAAGATTTTGTGGTTTCTGTTTTGGGTGCTGAAGCGGCTGAGAATGAAGGAGTCAATGTTGCTGTGTGGGATGTCGACACCAACTCTCTCCATTCCCTCGTTTTCAAGATACGGCCTTCCAATAAAAGCCCTGTTTTCAAAGAGACGTGGATCAAGGATTTTGTACTTCGAAGGGGTTTGAAGAAAGGAGATGAAATCGGCATGCATTGGGATCCATACAAGATACGGTTTGATTTCAAAGTTCTTCATGCCTATCGTCGTCAAGTTATAGACCAACATTAGTTTCCAGTTTTTATGATTGTCTAGTTTACTTTAACAATATCATCTGATATGTGTTGTCTTTATGTAGTTAACTTTACACATATTTGATGGCCCTCTTAGGTTCTTGATTTAATTGTATTAAACTCTGGTACTTCTAACTATCTCAATTTCATTAAGCCATGTGTTATTATATAAGAATGACAATTGACAACATAGTTTTTTTGGTTTCAAAGTTTTTCATTATGTCATTCCATTATTCATTCTGGTTTATGTGTTACTTGAATTGTCATGATCTGATTTGCAGAGATTGGATTGCAGAGTCATTGAGAGAATCTATCAATGAAACTTTTGCTGTGTATATTGAAACTTTTGATAATATGTAGCATAAAAGATACGCAAGTACAAATATATCAATGAAAATCTAAGTAGTGAAAATTCAAACTGTGAGGTAGTAAATGGAAGTGAATGCAATAGAAATTTTGGAAATTAACAAGCCCATATAATTCATATGCATAAGTTGTAGCTGTAGTTGTCATAGTTTATTTTTTATCTAACGATTCAAGTATGTTAACCGGTAAATTCTAAACTAATAACAGCAAGCTTTCTGGTAAATTGTACACAAAACATGTAGCCATTTTTTTATTTTTTTTTAAATAAAAGTAAAGTTTTCCTAAAAAATTAAAAAATAAAACTTAAGTTATAAAATTGTCCTTTATCTTAGACAGATTTTAAATAGTAAAAGGTGTTTTTTTTCTTTTCAAAATCAAGTGAGTGTAAGTTGCTAATTATCCTTTATCTCCAATATATTATTAAATTAACTATAATTCTCTAAAATTTAATTTCAAATTCTTTTTCATTTAAGTTTTGTAATTTATAAAAAAATATTAAATGTAACAATAAAATACACATAAACTATAAAAATTAAAGGTAACACATTCTTTTTGCTTAAATGTAACAAAACATGTATGAAAAGTTCGTCGTTCATTCCTTTTTTATGTAGAGATGAGGTCTGGTCTTTCGTTTCCCTTCATTTAGAATATAACTTTTATTTTAAATTATTATTATTTTTTAGGCAAAAGAGTGATGCAAGGTACTCCTTTGTAATTCTTCATAGGTGTTGATTACAATGTCTACTTGAATGTTTCTCTTTATTCAGTTCGTTATTCTTTTGAAGTTTTTGTTAAAAGGTATTGACTTGAAGTATTAAAAAATGCTCATGCTTCTAAGAATTGATAATAATAAAATGTTTATGTTTTCGTTAAAACTAGTTACAAACCCGTGCTTTGCACGGGTTGAATAACGTATCTTGTAAAAAAAAAAAATCCAAAGAAAAAATGAGCAAGTTAATAAATATTGCACAAACTTGGATATTCTAAATAAATCACTTTTGCTATATTTTTAAAAAACTTTAATATAAAGGAGAAATGAGAAAATTAAGGGAAATAGCTGCATCTTTCTAAGAAATTGTTGTCGTTCATAAATGTGAAAATCAAGCAAGCATATTGCACAAATCTCATTTTGTTCAAGAGATTAGGAAAACAACATTATAATTAACATGATACTAATTGGAACCAATGAAGAAACCAACAATGTGCATATTAACGTTACATAATAGTTATGTTTATAAAAGAGACTGCAAGTGTCATAGACTAACCAAAAAGGGATTTTTGCCAATATTTACATCAGACAAAATGAAAAGAACAAACGACATCCCAAAGTCAAGATAGTTTACGATTACAGTCCAAAGCGATACGCCAAAATAGTAGAAGTTCAAATAGTTCAGCAGCAAAGATCTACTTTGGAACAACTCGAACATGCAAGTTCTTCGGTGACTTTTCGAGATCAAAGATGAGCTTACCACCTTCTTCCATCACACGTTCTCTGCAGAAATTGAACCACTGCCCACCCAAGTATTTTCCATAGCTTGCTCTTTCGGCGGTAATGAGACGACACTTATACTTTCTATGTGTCTGATCATCAATAAGAGTGATTGTTTTGCGCTTTTCTTTCAGAATTGTTCTTGACACATCGTTTGAGAAATGCTAAACAGGGAAATAACTGGAATATTAGTCTAATGCATATTAATATGGATAAAATGTATGCGAATATAGTTACATATAATTTATAAAATGAAGGTAGCATAACTGATATTAAGCTAAAGAAAATGTACCATGACTTCTAATTTATCTTCCTATTATCTTCCTATAAAGTCTAGATAAATGCATGCATGTGGTATATATGTACCCCGTTGTCCAACTAACATTGTTGAAACAAACGAAAATTAAGCATCGCTCCTGCATGTGTTTTATAGCTAGCACCATTTGACATTGATGTCTTCGAACATTTGGTGCAACTCTCGTAATACAATCCAATTTGGTTAGGATTGAATTTAGTTGTTTTCCAAATAGCGATGCAATATGTTTCCTAACACAAATTATGCACATGAAATAAAGAATAATGCAATATATATTTTTGATTTGTGCGTAAAAAAATTCAAAGCATGTTTGTGCATAAAAAAAAAGCAGACCTTGACTAAGTTTATAAATTCAACAATTGGCCTAACTTGAGACATATTGGAAAAATCGTTGTACGAAGTACGTTGAGAAGAAGCCAAACTCTGACTTAAGTTCTGACTGAAGAGCTTGAGAAGTGTTAAGGTCACGACAACAATTCAAGAAACATGGTCAAAAAACAATCAAATCAGATTGTGAAATAATAAGTTACTTTAACACTGAATTGTGAAATCATAATGCAAACTTACTAAGTCTTAAACTTCTCAACAACCGGATGATGTAGGTTGATGAGCAGCATCGAACCTGAAAAATTGTTACATATATTTGGGTTGTCATTGACTACAAAATGGAAGCAAAGAACTCAAGGTAAATAGATGGTAAATGATAAAGCTACGAAGTATTTTTCCCATAGTGTTACATCAACCATATTCCCACTGCATAAGGAAATACATCTTTCAGGTCATTATCAAACGTATACAAAATCCTATCATCTGATGCTGACAAATTAGAAAATAATACCTTTTATCTTTCAACACAATGTTCGTACACGATTTCTTTCCAGTCCCAATTCGTGTTGTCTTGACAATCTCATGAAGAAGCCCGATGATTTCTTAAAAAAAAATTACATCTATAAGAACATTATAATCGGAGAAAACACAGAAATAAATTAAAGCACATAACTATACCATATAAAACGTGAGTTTTGAATTTTCCATCTTGAATTTCCTTAAATGACTTAAAGCGAAATTCACGAGTAAGAACGATAGTTAACTTGTCATACTTCTGCACCTTTGTACCAGAACCAAAAACAACCTTAAAGGGATTAAATGCAATTTCATTATCAAACACATGACAATTATACAAAGTATAAGTCTTGTTTTCCTCAATCAAAGCCTTCCAATGCTCCAATTCTCTATATCGAGTTATTACATGAACTCGATCACCCTAAATCCGAGAAAGAAACCAAAAAAATATAAATAAATCAAAATGTATACTAATAAGTACCATTGATAAATCATAAAGGAAATTACAACAAATCTTAACTAACTCATCTAACATTTGCATCATAAATAATGAGCTTCATATGTTGATTCTCATTACTACCAGTCACAATCCAAGAATCCAGCACTCCAAATCCTATTTTCCAAATGCCCAAATCATTTTTGAGATCCTTAATGTAGTCATAATTCATTGACATTGAAAGTCCTATATAGAAATACAATAATACATCATTTAATTTTATTCCCTTTGTTCATTCTGATATCGAAAGAAGCTAGCATATTTCTATGTGATCAATTTTTGTATCATCAAATCTACCTGATCTTAAATGCACAAATTTCTGTATCATCAACTTTTTGGACCTCAATGATATGACCAAAACAAATTTACACCAATCAACTTTCGTACGACTCAATCATATAGGAAAGAATAAACCAAATATGAAAACAGCTTTAGGATTACTCACAGAAAATAAAATAACCCACATGCATCAATTTTTTTCAACTATAGTAGCAGAAGCTAAAATAACAATTGTGTCAAAACCTTACCATGAGCTAAAATTCAATCATCATGACCTCTACTATACTCCACATAACAAAGGAAGATTTTTCTACATCCATGCAACATAACAATTTCTGGTACATAATCCACTAACAATTGAAAAAAAAAACCCTTAAAATGCAGAATCATGAAAAAATGAAGAAAACCACCTATGATGAAGCAAAAACTAAACCAGTGTCGAAAAATGAACCCCTCATAAAATTCAATCAACTCAAGTCATGCATGATCTCAGAACTATGAAAAAGAGAAGAAAATGACCTCTTATGAAGAAGAAAGTGAAACAGTGTTCCCAGCTGAACTTAGATACCGTTTGGCAAAGGTTTTTTACGGTCTAAAAGTTACTTCAAAACAAAGTTAAAATAAAGGCCTTTAAGAAATAAGCTAAAGTTGTTTGGTTTCTTTAGTTTTAAAGCTATTTTTAAATTAAATGTTGTTTGGCAAAATATTGTACAAACGTTGAATTTATTACTTTTTTTACGGTGTCCAGGGTTCGAACCCCGGACTTGGCATATATTTATGCACTGTTCCTATCAACTGAGCTAAGCTCACGATGACAAAACTTTGAATTTATTATGAATTAACATAATAAATAAAAAAATGTTTAAAATATTTTCTGAAGGCTAAAAATGTTAAAAAATAAAAGATTTTTTTTTTTACAAATACTATATTTACTCAGTAACGTTTATTTTGTGTAACATGAATACAAATTTGTATCATCATATAAATGACTTGTTAAATATTTGAATAGGAGAAACAATTTAAGGAGCCTGAAATAATAACATAAATAATATCAAAATAGTTGGTTTTTTCTATTTCAATTATACTCAATAACAAATTTCGTTAAAAGAATACCATAATTTTGGTGTCTTTAAAAAATATAAGCATTTATATTACATGATATTATATTTGTTACATTGTTGGTGTCATGGAAACAAATATGTTTAATTTTTTTTAATTAGAAAAAGATATGCATAGTTTGTTACAATATAAAGGTGCAATATATATATATATATATATATAAGTATAATTTTTTTAGGCATTTATACATTTTTTGAAGAAAAGACATCTACAATTTTACTTTTAATTAAAATCAAAATTTTGTAAAAAATAATCAGACACACATAAAGCATTGCTCCAAACGCTAAGGTGTGTGTGTATGTGTGTATATTAGCGAGGTTGAGAAAGAAAATAAAAATATTTGGTATCATTAAATGACAGCGTGAATAAAAATATTTGTGAGGTTATGATGATTAAACGATATTGATATTAAATATATAAGTGATAAAAGGATAATAGAATTCCTTTGAAAAAAAGGTAATAAAATTAAATGGAACATCCTTAAAAAAATTAAATGGAACGGTTCAAAAAAAATTAAATGGAAGAAAAAAACATATTGAAATATAATATTAAAAAATAAAAGAAAAAGTTCCCAACGTGAATTGAAGAGATGCTTGTGAAATAAATTGTGGAGAAGTAGTTTTTTGAAGTAGCATTCAACAATTTTTGGCCAAAGCTCACTCCATTCAATTTTATGCATTAAAAAAAAGTGTTTTCTTTGGTAAGTACTTAATTGATATTGTATTTGACCTAACTTCTCCTTAAAAAAGTAGAGAAGTTGAAAAAAACCCGGGTCAATCGATATTTTAATCTCCCACAACGACAGTGTAGAAGCAACTGAATTTGGGAGAAAAAATTGGAAAATAGTTAAAAAAATAAAAAATATAAAAATTGGAAAGTAGTTAAAAAAATCGGTGAGGTAGCATTCAACCAAGCAACACTAAAAAAATTATATGCATCAGCGTAACAAAAAAACAGACAGACAGACATAAAACATTACTCTAAACGTTAATGTGTGTGTGTATATATTCATGAGGTTGAATAAAGGAAATAAAAATATTTGATATCATTAAATGACAGCGTGAATAAAAATATTTGTGAGGTTGCGATGATTAAACGATATTGAAATTAAATATATAAGTGATAAAAAGATACTTCCTCCGTTTCACAATACTTGTCCATTTTAGAGAATAATTTTGTTTCACTTTACTTGTCACTTTCAAGTTTCAATGCAACATTAATTATTGGTTTATCAATAATACGCTTGCCTATTTATTGTAGAGAGAGAAATAATATAATGAAATAATAAATAAGTAAGGGTATTATAGAAAAAACACAAAGAATTTCATCAAAAATGACAACATTTATTTGATTCCTTGGTATGTGTAATTTCTTCAAAATGGACAAGTATTGTGAAACGGAGGGAGTAATAAAATTCCTTTGAAAAAAAATAATAAAATTAAATGGAACCTCCTTGAAAAATTAAATGGAACGGTTCAAAAATTTAAATAAAATAAAGTTAAATGGAAGAAAAAAAACATATTGAAATACAATATTAAAAAATAAAAGAAAAGGTTCCTAGCGTGAGTTGAAAAGAGATGCTTGTGAAGTAAATTGTCGAGAAGTAGTTTTATAAAATAACATTCAACAACTTTTGGCCAAAGCTTATTCCATTCAATTTTATGCATTCAAAAAAAGTATTTTTTTTTAGTAAGTACTTAATTGATATTGTGTTTGACCTAACTTCTCCTTAAAAATGTAGAAAAGTTGAAAAAAAGCCGGGTCAAACAACACCTTAATCTCCCACAACGACGGCAATGTAGAAGCAACTGAATTTAGGATTATTTTTATTCTTATAAAATAAATATAAAATAAAAAATAAAAAATAAAATTATATAAAATAAAATATAATATATAATATATAATATTTATAATGAAGTGGCACTCTCCAAGGGTATGGAATTATATAATTACCGAATTGCCCCTCAGGGGCAAAATTGGAATTTCACATGGCATTAATTTTAATAAATAGTATATAGATAGATGCTCATTGCACGCCTTTATTTCTGAGATGGGCTCGAGTAGGTAGGAAATTTCTAAGCATTCTCCAAATGAAGTTTTTAATAATAGGAGGTGCTTCCAAACCTACACAAGTGACCACTCTATGTATGCATGCTACTCTTACTAACTTCATTGCGGATATGAGCAATGCTATATCTCTAGAAAAATAACATCAAGAATTCTTCAAGAATAAAGAACAGCCAATCACAATGCACTATTTGCCACAATTCAAGGAGGTGTGACTGAAAAATAGGAAGTGAACAAATAAATCATGCAATTAAAACTTGCCAACCGTGTCTTGAAAAATTCTTGATGCTATTTTTCTAGAGAAATAGCATTTTCCTTGCAGATATATCAGATCATTCGCCAATATTAATGCATCTGGCGGATAGAGTGAGAAGTAAGGTCAAGAAACAATTGAGAATTGAAAATGCTTGGTTGGAGGAGGGAAAATCTCTATTAAAAGTAGATGTTGAGATCAAATTCAAAATCTCTATTAAAGTTTTAAAGATGATAAACATATTTTAATTACATTTTTATTAGATTTTGCTTATCTTAGTATTTAATTTGTTTGCTTGAGTGTTTTTAATTAAGTCACAAGATAAATCAAGAAGTAAGCTATGTCACAACCATACAAGACGTGGAACTTCCTCATAGCTTGAATGGCTAGAAAATTGATCTCCAAAAAGGACTAAAGAAAGTCATTATAAGGACTTCATGCAAAAAAACAACATGCAAACGTAGGAAAGCAAGGATTAAGAATCAAAGACAAAAAAAAACATCTTAAATGTGGATCAAAGTTTTGGCATGTTGGACTTAAAAACACAAATGATCATAACGAAGAACAATCTATGATTATGAACCAATAAAATTGCGACAACACATGGCAATTAAAGTGAGAAGACGATTGCTTTTCTGACATTTGATATGTCTTTGCAACACAAGTAAAAGACCAAAAAATCCAACACAGTTAACTACCGCTGGATTTTTAGTTATAACCCAACGGTAGTTAACTACCACTGGATGGTATTTTAGTAATTTACTTGTGTTATTAGGAACTTCTAAATGTCAAATTAAAAAGCAATTGTCAAGTGAGAAAGCTAGACACATTTTTTGCATAGAGATCTTGGTACAAGTCCAATCAATAAAAGACAAAAGTGGCTTTTTTATAAGGGTTAATTATGTTTATAGTCCCTGTAAAATAGCGACCTTGTAAATTTAGTCCTTACTTAATTTTAATAGCATTTTTAGTCCCTATAAAAAAAATTTACTTATAATTTTAGTCCCTGCTAAAACAAAGTTTGATTAATTATCATTAAACTCTTAAATTTTTGAACGATTTTTTTAAGACAAGATTAGAACACTATGAAAGGTTCGTTTACTAAAATTTAGAATTTTCTGACATGAAATGAATTAAACATGAATTTTTTAAAACGACAAAAGTTAAAGATAAAAAGTAATAAAATCTGGATGTAGAAATCAAATTTTGCGATAATTTTTTGCAGAGGAACTTTTAGTAATGTTCTAAACATGTCTGCAAAAAATTGTTCAAAAATTTAAGAGTTTAAGCATAAATTAAACAAATTTGAATTGAGTAGGGACTAATACTCAGTGCAGAAAAACAAAATTAGGGACTAAAAATGCTATTAAAATTAAGTAAGGACTAAACTCACAAGGTCGCTATTTTATAGGGACTAGAAACATAATTAACCCTTTTTATAATAAGGTTAAAAAGATACGGCAAAGAACAAAAGTAAACTGGTTGAAGGATAGTGACACAAATTCGAAATTTTTTTCATGTCATGGCTAGCGCACGTACAAAGAGGAATCATATTACTAGGTGGAGAAGGAATGACAAAGAGATGATTGATGATCAATGGAGGAGCCAGGATTATTATAAAGTCAGTGCGAAAAAATTTTGCAACATATTTATAGGTGTTTACATAAGAAATTGCAAGCAAATAATAAAAAAATATAAAGAAATTGCCCAATTTATAGGGGTTTATATAAGAAATTCAGAGGAATTACATAAGAAATTGCAAAAAAAATTGGGCGGGTGCCCGGGTGTGTGCCTGGGGTCGCCGGGCAGTTTCACTGCCACTGTTAATGATCACGCTGATGTGTTTGGAGTTGCAAATCAATATTTTCACGAGTTTTTTTTTACTGAAAACAAAGGGAACATGCACGAAATAATAGAGCTAGTCCAACGAGCTGTCACATAGGAAGATAATCAGAATATGATGAAATTGTTTACAATTGAAGAGTTTAGTCAAGCTTTATTTCGAATGCGCTCGGATAAAGCTCCAGGACCAGACGGTTTTAACCCGACGTTCTTTAAACGTTACTGGCACCTATGTGGACCCAAGATTTTTCATACAGATATTTTGTGGCTTGAACATGGTGAGTTTTAGGCATGGCAACAGGGCGGGGCAGGGCGGGTTTAAGCATTACCGCCCCGCCCCCGCTTTCATGCACCCGCCCTCGTCGCTAAACCATATCGGGGGTGAAAATTGAAAACTCAACCCCGTCCCCAATGGGGACGGGTTTCCCGGCCCCACCCCACCCACGGAAACTCTTTTTTTTTTTAAATATTTAAAAAAATGCATATTTTTTTCATTTTTTTCATAGCAACAAAAAACAATAATTATATTAATAATCAAAATTCTAATAAACTTTTTTCTAAAGAGAAAAATAATTCAAATAAACATGTTTCTAAAGAGTAATAATATATTAAAATAGGGTGGTGCTTATTTGTCAAAAAATGGAAATAAGATTATAAAATTGAATAAGGTAAATTTCAAAAAGCGGGTGCGGGGCGGGGGTGGGTGTAAGCATCCCCCCGCCCTGCCCCCGTGTTAAAAACCTAGATTTCCCCCGCACCCATTTAAATCGGCTTTTCCCCGTTAAGTTCAGGGCGGGGCGACTGGGTCTGAGTGGGGGTGGTTTTGTTGCCATGTCTAGTGAGTTTCCATCTAGTCTTGTCAAAACCAATGTTGTCCTTGTTTTGAAGAAAGATAACAAAAAATACCTTAAGGGCCTGAGACATATCTCCTTGTGCAATGTAATCTACACGATCATTTCAAATGTTTTGACGAACAAAATGAAAGTCGTTTCACCAAAATGCATTTATCAAGAACAACTAGTTCTGTGTAAAAAAGAAATCATACAAACTACCCATTAGAATTTTTAAATTTTTTTTCTAGATCAATATCTAATCTAATATATCTAATCGTAATGCATAAAACCCAACGTTAGATGTAACATCCTTGTTTTTGGAGGGGAGGGGGAATGCTTTGGGGGATAGAATAAGAGAAAAATCTAGAGAAATCTTACACCTTATTTGAAAATATTTTTTAATAAATGTTTATGATTAATATATTTTTAATCATACACATTTTATCTTCAAATAAATCCTTTAGTATGAGGCAAGTAAGTATTTTAGTTTAAGACATGAAATCTAAGATTAGGTTGTCTAATCAATGATTATGTAATTAGTTAGATTATCGTGGGCTAGTTAGGATTTTTTTTTCTTTTCCATTTTTTATTTTCTTCATTTGTTCTATTACTAAAATTTTATTTTATAAACAGTCAATCAAAATTATAATAATTGACATTTCAATTTTATTTAGGAAATGAGAGATGCTCATAACTCAAAAAATAAATAATTGATCTTACTACTAAACGAGTCCAGCCATAATTAGTTCTTGAGGAATGCTAGCAACATTCACTCTTCAACACTCTCTAGCATTCACTCTTTTACTAGATGAAATCAATGTATGTCCCATCATTTTGTGTGGGTTCAATTTTTAAAGTCTAGATCCACAATGATTTAAATCAAAATGAGAGGTTCAAAAGAGAGTATTCCTAACATTACTCTTAGTTCTTTTATATTCTTTTCAATTTATCTCTCTAAATTGAAGAAATGAAACAAATTTTAACTAGGTGATTAATCTTTCAAACTTTGCGAGATTCAAATAAGTGATAACTAATACTACTTCTTAGGGGTGTTCGCGGTGCGGTTTGAATCGGTTTTGAGGCAAAAACTCATTTGATCCAATGATAAAATTATATGCGGTTCAGTTTGGTTTTGGATGACTAAGTTTAAAAACCCGATATGATCCGATCCAATTTAATACGTTTTAATTTGGATTGGTTTTTGGATATAGGCTTGTATGATGAAGATTTTCGTTTGTCTATGAATTTGATGATTTTTTTTAAAGTTTTTAATTTTTTTCATAAAAAAGGATAACTATGTTGTTATTTTATAACATAAAGGACTAAATCCTAACACAAAAAAAGATAAAGGACGAAAATGTTACCTAAAATTAAGTTAAGGGACTAATTGTGTAATTTTGCCTAAATTATTTTAATTAATTATAATATTATAAGAATATGGTAAAATAATAAATTTGATGCAAAATATAACATATGACTTATTAAAAATCATTAGTATCGAATAACAATGATAGTTATCATTGAAACATTTGAAATAGTAACAAAATATATCAAATTAAACTAATATGTAGTATTAAAAGAATTAAAAAGTAAAAAAAAAAAATAGGTTAATATAAAGTATCATACTTCTTCTGGTTCTATTTATAAGAGAAATTTTGGTCAACAAAAATTAATGTATCTAATTCCTCGAAAAAATTAATATATCTAACTAAAAAATAGGATCGGAGAGAGTCCTTATAAAAAATAGGAATATGTATTAAAATATATGTATGATGTTCAATCCGATTTTGAAAAATCAATCCAATCCAATCTGAGCGGTTCTCATAAAATGACATCCAATCACATTCGATGCAAGTTGGGTTTGAACCTATGAAGCCCCGATACGGATACGGATACGGGTACGATACGATACGGGTACGCGCATACGTCAAAAATTTCAAATTTAGGATACGATACGGCTTGGATACGTTTACAATTTTTTTAATATATATATATATATATATATATATATATATATATATATATATATATATATATATATATATTAGACATAAACGCACAAAAAATAAATAGCGTGAAATCTTAAAACTAATTACACCAACTCCAAGTCAAAATACAATGGACCATTCACCAACTAAGATATCCTTTAAACCAAAACATACCATATAAACAACCTGCACTATGATGATACCAAGGTAGTATGAAGATAGTCACCCTTTTCAAGTAATGGCCAATATAATGATCCCAATACAAAAATTAATACTTGTGATCAAGATACAAATAAAAATTTTAAATAAAAATTAAATTAAATCATTCGGATACTTCTGGGATACGTATCCGGGAGTATCCGCGGAGTATCGGTATCCGATACGTATCCGACACGGGTACGGCACCATTTTGAAATATCCGGACTTCATAGGTTTGAACACGCTTATTACTTCTATCTTTATCATAAGATGCAGAGTAATTTCCTCAACAAAAAAAAAAAAATGCAGAGTAATAGAGTAAATTTGAATAAAAAAAAAATAGCAATGATAGATGCAGAGAAAGTTGGAAGACCAAGAGACAACAACAGCACAAACCACACTCGGTGTGCGTGTGGCGGGAAGAGTCCCTCGGTGTCTGTTCTTAAGGTTTTGATACAAAACACAAACCACACATTCATTCTTCACCTCAACTCAACAAATTGAATAATGTACAAGCTAGCTACTTCTCGAAACGTCGTCGTTTTCTTCCCTCGCTTTCGTTCCCTTTCTCTTTTCCGGAATTCTCCTTCTCCTCCTTCTTCCTTCATTCCCTCTCGTTTCCTCAGGTATACTCTCTCTCTCTCTCTCTCTCTCTCTCTCTCTCTCTCTCTCTCTCTCTCTCACTCACTCACTTCTTTGTGGAAATCGTTTTTGGTTTCAAAATATTTTTGGTTTTTGTGCAAATGCATTCAACTGCGTTGAATGTAGGGTTTGATTGCAACAACGATAGCTTATTACTGTATTGAGATTATGAGTTATTTATGTTACCATTTCATTTCTTTTTTTTTTTTTTTTTGAATTTTTTACCAATTTGATAAATGGAGGTAAACACTAAAATATTATTGGTAAGGTTTTTTGTGCATTGAGGCTGTAATTTTATTGTTTGAATGAAGTAGTGGTGATTATGAATTACTGACACGAGATAGACACTGACATGTGGACACCATTAGTAATTTGAGAAAATGACATAATTGAAACATAGTGTTAATGTTAGTGTAGTGTTAGTGTCAGACAGACACATGTCGGACACGGTCACTCCTTCGATCAAAAGTGTCGGTGCTACAAATGAATTTAAGTAGCTGTGCCTAAATCGTTGTAGATCGCTATGATTCAACCAAACTCACTGTCAATCTAAACACGCGCTAACTCAGCAAGCATGACAAAACTAAGAGTGAGCGAGACTTAAAGAAAACTGTCAGAGAGACCTTTTGGCTTTATGCGAGAGGACTATAGATTGAACTATAGATTGAATCTTTTTGCTAGTAAGATCGATATTGCTTTTGTAGGCTACTATGGGGAACAGGTCGGGGATTGTATCTCATAGGATTAGAGCATGTAGCTACGAACCACGATTTCAGGGGTTTGAATCCCTCCTCGTCCACAACCGGCCAAACCCAATTTTTTGGTGGCCTAAAACCCTTGCTTGTGCTGCTTGTACCTTGGGCAAGAGTTATGCATGTTAATAATAGTTCATGACTTTGAGCTCATTCTAGGTACCTATTCGCAGTTTTTTGTTAAGGCCACAAAATGTACCAACCATTTTGTTGGCTATCGTACGTGCAGATCTATTTAGAGCATTAGATAGTTCATTCAATACAAATGAATTGTGATTAAGATGTTATGCTATGGTTACCAACTTACCATATGTGTATTTGAAATTGGTAGAATGCAAATGGTATACTCAAATACAGATCCTTTGTTTCTGTTAGATGGCATGGGAATCACCATGTGAAGTCCTCATTCTAAATTTAGAAGGATAAATGCTCTAGTTTTTTGGATGCAGTATTTTCTTGACATGATATAATCTTAATGATGTAACTTTCTATTGTTCTATGGTATGATGTCTAAATTGTAAATAATTTCGATGAATAGAACAAATGGACGTGTACAGAAGATATCATGTTTTAAAGACCGGAAAGTTTCAAGGGGGAGTGGTAAAGTGACCAAGAAGCTTAGAGTATCAGATAATGTTTTAGACGAAAAAGATCTTTCTCACATATTGTGGTGGAAGGAGGTAAGTCGCCTTAATTTTTTTCCTCTGTGAACATGGCTATTATTTTTCTATTGTTTTGATCATAAACCACAGAATATTTATAGAAAACCTTGCTTTCTTTTTCTTGTTTCCTTTCCAAACTATGGCAGGAGTTGCAGATGTGCAAAAAACCCTCAACAATGAATCTAATTGAAAGGCTTGAATACTCAAATTTGCTTGGCATAGATTCTAACTTGAAGAACGGAAGGCGAGTGCTTGAAATTGATGATTTTCATTTTTCCTTTTAATACTTGTAATAAAAAAGTTGATGGAAGAATAATTTTTTGTTTGTGCAGTCTGAAGGCAGGAACACTTAACTATGACATATTGCAGTTCAAGTCGCAATTTCCACGTCAAGTTTTACTCTGCAGGGTATGTTATATATATATATATATATATATATATATATATATATATATATATATATATATATATATATATATATATATATATATATATATATATATATATATATATATATATATAGACACACACCATTTGATGAGAGTTTGGTTAGGCATTGGTAGTCTTGTGTATTTAGTTTAAGGGAAACAAAGCTGCCATTCTCAACAAATTTCTGTTTGCTCTTTTGCTTGCACACCATGATAATTCTCGAGCTAACTTTCTATTGTTATCTCTTCATTTCCCCTTTTCTTTTTAAAATATGTTCTCAGGTTGGAGACTTCTATGAAGCTCTTGGGATAGACGCTTGTATTCTTGTTGAATATGCGGGTTTAAATCCCTTTGGTGGTCTACGATCAGATAGCATCCCCAAAGCTGGTTGCCCTGTTGTGGTATTGGCATTTTTGTTCTTGTGCATGTTGTGTATTTTTATTTGTATCTTCTGTCGAGAAAATTTTATATTAGTGCCCTGATTGGTTAATGGTTATGCTTGTATTCTCAAGCTGTTTAATTTACATTGGTAACTGTTAACAGAGCATGCCAAAAGAAAATATGGTCCAGCTTTTGTCAAGTATTTCTTATACCTAGTGTTTGTGCAACAAGAAACATGATTCAGAGTCATTCCATGATTATTGCTAGACTTTGAGTTGTTATTGATGTTGATCTTTCGTTAATGGTTTTTGACACCTTGATCAATATTCTGAGTGTTCATTCTGCTGATGTCAGATTTGGGGAGGGTGGAGTCTGTTATCTTAGTGAACTTAATTTTTTAAGCTAAAAGAAATTTTAATGGTGCTTGAGTGTTACGTTTTGTGCACCAAAGGTGATAAATTTGTATTTATTTCAATAAAACTGTGGTTCAATGTGGTTGCTGATTTGTTATATATTTAATGTACCTTTGGTGTTTTCTTTGGTTTCAGAATCTTAGGCAAACTTTGGATGATCTGACACGCAATGGTTATTCAGTGGTGAGTTTAGCGATTAAATGTTCTTCCACTTCCATATTTTAAATTTTATTATTACATGACTGTATTATCCTTCTTCTATTGCCTGTCATTTATAGCATCTTTCACAACCCAAAATTAGTAGCCCCTTGTTATGATGTTTGCCGTGTTCACGAATACATGTTGCTTACAAATTTTTGTCTTGACAGTGTATTGTGGAGGAAATTCAAGGCCCAGCTCAAGCTCGAACCAAGAAACGTCGTTTTATATCTGGGTAAGTACAGTATTCTCCAATTGACAGCGGTCTCTGTCCTCCCTCTCTCTTTTAGATCATCTCTAGAAGATTTGTTTGTTGTACAGCTCATTAAAATGAAATGTTTTCTTTTCCTTATAAAATAAATTTTAGATAGTATGTTGTGTGACCGATTTAATGTTAAAACTTTCAGGCATGCTCATCCAGGAAACCCCTATGTATATGGACTTATTGGGGCTGATCATGATATTGACTTTCCAGAACCTATGCCTGTAGTAGGTATGGACTTTTTTTTTTACCTAATTATACTACTAATTAGATTATTAGAACATTAATATTCTAATAGTAACTTATATTATATAATATATATCTGGTCACGTCATTTCTCTTTAGGCTTTGTTTGGAAGATAGGAGAGAAAGGGAGGGAGGGGCATTGGGTTAGGGGAGGGAAAGGAATAGGGAGGTGAGTTTGTCAAATTGTTTGAGAAAAAAGTTTTAAAGGGAAAAAGTAGGAGAACGTTTAAGATTGATATTTTTTGTTTTGAATTATTATAAAAAGAGGAAAATGATTTAGAGAGTTTGACAAAGCCCTACAAAACTCTTGAAAACCCTTCCTCCATCCCTTTTTCTCCAAGCCTTCTCCTCCCTTTTTCTCCTAACTCTAAGCCATAATCAATTAAATAGCATTAGTTTTGTCTTACATTTGCCCCATTTTGATGACCCTCGTATAGTAAAGTCGAAAAACCATGACATGCCAATGTTGCAATTTGAAAGGATTTCTCATTTGGATATGCAAGAGAATGCCCACCCTAAAAAAGGATATGCAGAGGGGTTAGAGCTCTTGGGTCCATTGATTTATTTATTTCGTAACTTATCTGTTTTTCTGTTTACAACACATTTTTCCGCACTGGTCTTGTTCTGTTATTCATTTCTTTTTCTGTATACACTGTTTTGTCATAAAAATTGAAACTTATGAGTTATGAATATATGTAAGGTATTCTTAGTTCGTAAGAAAAAAATGTGTATATTGTTGGTTTACCATACTCGGAGGGGATACAGTTAATTTTTAGTTGTCATATGTTACTATTCACATTTCTCCATTGATAGTACATCTTTAGACTACATTGGAATGATCAATTTTAACAATGCCTCTTTTTTTATAGGAATTTCTCATTCGGCAAGGGGGTACTGCATAAGTATGGTCCTAGAGACCATGAAGACATATTCTTCAGAAGATTGCTTGACAGAAGAAGCAGTTGTTACAAAGCTTCGAACTTGTCAATATCATCACTTATTTCTGCATACATCTTTGAGGAGGAATTCTTGTGGTTCGTACTTTCTTTTTCTCTACCTTTTCATCACATATTTTCAAATACATTGCTATATCTAGATTTTTCTGTTTCGGAGGATCCTTTCTTCTACTTGATTTGATTGTAAATTTCCCTGTTAGAGAGTACAGAGTTATGTAGTTTAACTAGCTTGGCAGAGATAGTTGTAACTAATATATTATTGTTAACCATTATTTTTATTAATTCATTCGATCTAGAATTGTAAAGTTCTCTCTGAATGCTTGATTTCCTGGGAAACGTTGCGGATAATTTCTCATCTCAAACACATTTATGGCATATTTGTAGTTTCATGTATTCGTGTTATGTATTTTAGTAGCGTATTTCAGGAACGTCCAAGTGGGCAGAATTTGGTGAAGGGGGCCTGTTGTGGGGAGAATGTAGTTCCAGACATTCTGAATGGTTCGATGGCGACCCTGTTTCTGATCTTTTGGTCAAGGTGTGATTCTAAACAGGATATATGTCTTTTGCATTTTCTATTTAATTCTGAATTTAATTGATATAAATAAGTTGTTTTAGACTCTTACATGTGTATTTCACTTTGGAACATAGGTAAAGGAGCTCTATGGTCTTGATCCTGAGGTTCTGTTTCGTAATGTAACTGTGTCTTCGGGAAATAGGGCTCAACCTTTAACTCTTGGAACATCTACTCAAATTGGTTGGTATCTTAAACATTGATTATGCTTGCTGGTCATTTTCTTTTTCTTATATCTGGATTTCCTGCGTCTCAGGTGTCATTCCGACGGATGGAATACCTTCTTTGTTGAAGGTCTTACTTCCACCACATTGCAGTGGATTACCAATATTGTGAGTAAAGGATTTTTATGTTTTTATGAACCTATTGAAAATCATTCCATGCTAGTTATTGACATTTGGCAAACCGTTCGCTTAAAATTTTACATAAAAACTTCTATTTTTAAACAAGCGTTAAACAGTTGTTCTCAATGTATTAATTTAATATGTTATGTGATTGAATTGTAATTTCTAAGGTTAAAATATCTTTTGTTATTGTTATTTCCTTTTATTCACACTGCTCTATTTTCTTATTTTCTGTTTTTAAGACATACTTTTGTTTCCCTTAATTCTGGCAGAACCAAGTTTATCCTAGTTGTTGGATGTGGGTGTATTGTCTTGCTGATAGAGAATTACGTGTTATATTTTAAACTTGTTTATATTTTTCAATATTCAACCACTTAGATAATTGTATTATTCACTGTTCATCTCAACTGGACCAAAATTTTAACTTTAAATTATTTACCTCCCTTATTCTGCTTATTTTTTAATAATTAAATATAACTAAAAGCGTAGTCTTTTAGTTATTAATTCTGGATTCTGTACCAAATTTATGTAATTGTCTGTTTACTGTTTTAAACTTGTTTATACTTGGATCATTTAAATAATCGTACAATCATTGTCTAACTGCACTAAAATCTCACTTAAAATTATATTTCTCCCTTGTTCCTCTTATTGCATTACTTTTTATTTTAATAATTAATGTTGCTCAAAGTGCAGTCTTTTAGTGATTAATTCTTGATTCCTTACCAAATTAACATCATTGTCTGTTTACTTTGGTTCTCAGGTATGTTAGGGATCTTCTTTTGAACCCTCCTTCTTATGAGATTGCATCCAAAATTCAAGGTTATTTCAAATTATTATAAACTTGTTTTGTATAACTGTTTTCCAGTTCAAATTTTATCTCAGCTTGTATTTTATACTTAATTTTGGACTCATTTCCTTCTGCTTTTGTTTGGCAGCAACATGTAGACTTATGAGCAGTGTAACATGCTCAATTCCGGAATTTACGTGTGTTTCTTCAGCAAAGGTTATCTATTTACTTCTGCTACTTTTGAATGAGCTTCAAGTGAAACCTGATGCATGCTATTCTATTTCCTCTGAAATAAAATATTGGGCTAAAATGTACTTTTTGTCCTTTAACTTTTACCTAATATTTATTTAGGTCCTTTATCTTTTTTGTGATTTGTTTTGGTCTTTTATGTTTTGCAACGCTATACACATTTTTCCTTTTGTCTATTTCTGATAAATGAAAGCTGAGTTGACAGTTAACTTTTACATGTGGTGTCTGCGACATGTCATACTGTGCTTATGTAGCAGTCATCTTTCCCAGAATTCTTAAGTTGAATTAGGGTTCAACATTTACATTTGTCCATTCATGAAGGCCCTTGCGGAGGTCTGCTTATGTACCTATACATGACTTGAATGGATGTCCAACAGGGCCTACATAGATTTCACTGCACCACCTGCATAAGTTTTCCAACATTGAGTAAGAACATTCAAGTACATTTTTGACTGGGAGACATTAAATTACGTTTATTTAGTGAAAAGGTATTTCAGCTATCCGGAAAGATGAGAGAAAACGGGAGAAAATTGATGAAATCGGTCTTAATTACAAAGTCAATGCTCAATTTTATAAGCGAAAACTAATAATTACAAGAGTTTTGAATATCCTAATTACTATGATTAGAGCCTTTTTGCTTGAAAATAGTTTTCTAGCTTAGTACATGTCATGACTGCTGTTTCATATATTAGTTGATATTGTCTTTGCCTTAAAAAGATTCATGTGACTAGCTGTTTTTATTTTATTTTAATTACTCTTGATGTAAATTTTCTTTTTCCAATTTGGTTTTTAATACTGCATCTTCAATTTCTTTTATATATAGTGTTTACCCCTTTTTTCTATCAACCGTTTTATTGTGTATGCAAATGTGTTTTCCTGTTTAACTCGTCACTATTTTTGTGCAGATTGCTAAGCTACTTGAATGGAAGGAGGCCAATCATATTGAACTTTGTAGAATAAAGAATGTGCTAGATGAAATATTGCACATGTACAGAAAATCTGAGCTCAATGAAATATTGAAACATTTAATTGGTCCCACATGGGTGGCTACTGGGTTAGACATTGACTTCAAAACCTTGGTGAGCTCCAAAACTTGGATTTTGTTTCCTTCCACTTTGCTTATATGAAAATAAAGGATATTTTACAGCCTCTTAGATGTGCATTTGTCGAACTAGAAAATGTCTATCTTAAGCTATGTCCTCTTCCAGTATCCAAAATCCCCTTATCATATTTAGGACTACTGATCTAGAGTCAAATTGCATTGCGTGTTGGTTATGTTGTTTTTATTATAGTAACTGTTGTTCAGTTTACAATTGTGGTGTTTGAGGTAGGTGTTAAACGTCATAGTTTTTATGAAACTAAAAAAGGTTGTATTGTTATCCTAAGACAGCAGATGTTTGGAAAGTAATTTTTTCCGTTTTCATCAACTTTGTTCATTTTTTCCTCTTGCCCAGTTCCTTTTATACTCCTGTTCAATTAACATGAAAAAAATTATGGAAGTTAGAGCAGCTAGCTAGTTAGTTAAACAGCACTAAGAATATAAATAATTATGGGGGTGTATGGTAAGAGGCATCGTTTAGATTTGTTAGTATTGAAATTTAGGGTTTTAGACAAGGAATAAAGGAAAAGAAAAGATAGAGACTTTGAATTTTGGGTGTAGTTTGATTTGATACAATAGACTAAGCAGTAATAATTTTTTGTGCATATACTAGGCTCCTAATCCTAATTAAATCAGGATACTAATCATGATAAATTGATAATTATTCGAATCCTAATCCACTGATCTTTAAGAGACAATCTAAGTTATCTTAAATACTACTTGATACAACATCATATTATCAGCTATTTTTCATTTATTCTAACAATGCCCTTCAAGTGAAAGGTTAAAGCTTAATAAGCTTTTAGTGTGTTACAAATAAACCCTTGAGAAATTAAATTATAATATGGACACCTCAAGAAAAAACATGAATAGAAACACAACTTATTTGATGTTGGAGATCTTAGAGAGATGAACAACATTACCAGAAAGTTAACACAACATGATCATCAATCTGAATATTGCATAACGAAGGAAGAAAAGTCTTTTGGAATATTATTCAATTCCAGGTGTTATTATACATAACAAGAACTAAAACTTCTCCAAATCCACGAAGAACAAGAATTCAAAGTTTACACCACAAGAAATTTAGGATATAAAAATGTTGAAATTGAAACTTAAGCTGATATGCGTCATGACCGTTGATCATTCATCACATACATTTTTTGTGAGATAGTAGAAGTCACCATTGGTATGACTCACAACTAATTCATCACTAACTTGGTATAGCTAGAGCCAAATTACAGCTGGGATAGCCAGAGCCTGAACCAAATTACTGCTGGGATAGCCAGAGCCAGATTGAACTTTGGAGAACGAGGTCAAACTTAATCTAGGATTGCCCTGGCCAAACATATTATCACAATACTAAATTTGATGATTTTATGTATTTTAAAGCTGGAATTCTCGTGCAGGCACATTGAAAATATGATTCTTCAGTCATTTCATTCCTGGTTAATCTATCTGCCTCAAGTTGCATTGGAATGTAAACTTTTCATAATGTTATATTTTTTTTCCAGGTTGCTGGATGTGAAGTCGCATCGCGTAAGATTGACGAAGTAATATCTCTGGATGGTGAGACAGATCAGAAAGCCAGTTCCTTCTCTGCTATTCCTGATGAATTTTTTGACGATATGGAGTCTGTATGGAAAGGTCGAATAAAAACAATCCACATAAATGATGTGCTTACTTCCGTGGACAAAGCAGCTGAGGACTTGAATTTAGCAGTAGGTCTCTTTAACTGACACCTTGCCTATAGCTATTTGCAAGTTAAGTGTAGTTTGAGAGACATGTTATGTTTCATTTATATTGTCCCAAAAATCTTTCAGGTCACTGAAGATTTCACTCCCGTAGTTTCTAGAATAAAAGCTTCCATGTCTCAACTTAGAGCTCCTAAGGGAGAAATATCTTATTCCCGGGAACAGGAAGCAGTGTGGTTCAAGGGTAAACACTTTATACCAAATATATGGACTGGTACCCCTGGAGAGGAACAAATTAAACATCTTAAACATGCTTTAGATTCTAAAGGTAGAAAGGTAGGTGAGGAATGGTTTACCACTACGAAGGTGGAGGCCGCCTTATCAAGGTGTGTTTTTTTAAAAAATAAAACTGGTGTTTTATGTTTTCTTTTTAAATTTCATCAAACACTTGTCCTTTCCTATTTTAATCATATATGCAAAACAATTTGTCATAGGTACCATGAAGCAAATGTCAAGGCAAACACTAGAGTTTTGGAACTTTTAAGGGGACTTGCTGCTGAATTGCAATCCCATATAAACATCATTGTTTTTTCTTCCACATTGCTTGTGATTACTAAAGCGTTATATGCTCATGTGAGGTTTGTAAACATCCTTTGTTGCTTCTGCTTTATTTTTGTGGATGGTATTTGACCTTGCAGTGTATTGATGATTTTCACCTAACCTCTTTGGATTTGATTGATCTTCAACATATTAGCTTTGAAGATTCGATTTAAATTTTATGAATTTTTCAATATGTTGGTTTATATTATTGCATGCATTGATTGAAAAATGCGTTTATGGGTGTCTTGAAATCTTGTCAATGATGGAGCTGCACTACCATAGTATTTTGCTCCATTTGTTTATCTTAAAAATTGGAGAGCAACACCAAAATTGTGAAATCACTATTGTAGCAGTGATAGTTTTATAGTATTGGCTTATTTATGGAGTGTGTATTGCATTAGTGGTCAAATTTCTTGGATACTATTACGTTTTTAACAAAGTAGATTAAATATACCACAAATTCAATCATACTTCCACATTTCAAGGAAAATATTGCAGATGACTAGAAACTGTTTTTAACTATTTCAATTTCACTGTGATTATGTTACATCATTCCACTGTGTTTTGAACTGGGGTTGTAAAATGTTAGATATCAATGTTCTACTGAAATCATCACTTTTCTCTTTGGAGCCTTGCATGTTTTATGCTAATTATGTTCATTGATGTCTTGCAGTGAAGGGAGAAGAAGGAAATGGGTTTTTCCTACAATAGTAGAATCCCAGAAGTTTGAGGTAGTATATAAAAACTTGATGTGTTATGGGGAAATTGAATCACGACATAGGATTTTCTATTATAGATGTACTGTTTGATGCTTCCGTTGAATATTCTAGGATATTCATAATACATATCTCATTATTTTTCAAGATTAGTTACCGTTTTATTCCTGCGATGTACGACAAGATATACATGCAGAACAATGTTACTTACCTGCATCTTCTTATGCCTTTATTATGTAACCAATGGTCACAGTTGAAGTAGTCCATGAAGTGCCAGCTATGTAACCTCAGGAGACAAAAGTTTAAATCCCCTAGGGTACGGTTGTAAAATGATCAGAGTCAAAGTAAAGCTATAAGTGTATCTGTCAGTAGTGCTGAATTTGGTTTTGGACGTAGACTGTGATCCTGTCAGATTGAGTTCTATTTACCACACAAAGGATCAATAGTTTGCATGGTGAAATGAAGTGCAATAGCTTTTCCATCTGATGATATAGAGAGATGCCAATGTTCTTCATACTTCACAGCAATGGAGCTTGAATTAATTAGTTGATATTGTTAGTTTGAAATACAAACTCTAATACACCTCTTTCTGTAAAGAATTGTAGCTAAGTGTTTTCTTCCATGAGGGCTGACATTATGTGAGGTGATTGTTTTGAAGCTATGTATTTAGGGGTAACATTATTTTGTGTATTTTTTTTTTTTGGAAGGATTATTTTTATGTGTATTGTGTAGTGTTTTCTAGTCTATCATCCATTTACTAGCTGTTCTTTATTAGTAACTTGTTTGAGATTCATAATGCGATGAATGAACTTTGTCAAACTGTTGTTGCAGGATGGGATGCCATCCGATAAAAATCGCAAGATGAAGATAGTTGGTTTATTACCATATTGGTTCAACATAGCAGAAGGAGGCGCTGTGCTTAATACTGTTGATATGCAATCATTATTTCTATTGACAGGACCAAATGGTGGTGGTAAATCAAGTTTACTTCGGTCAATTTGTGCTGCTGCACTACTTGGGATATGTGGACTTATGGTTCCTGCTGAATCTGCCGTGATTCCCTATTTTGACTCTATCATGCTTCATATGAAGTCATATGATAGTCCAGCTGATCACAAAAGTTCATTTCAGGTCTGCTATTGGTTCATACTTTGCCCTTAAATTCATCTATAGTTGGATATCATATAATGTTGATTGCTTCATTGTCTATATAAGGTAACTATATATCAATTATTTATTTAAATTATCTTAAAGTTTATATAAGGTCCATATATCGACCAAATAAAGCCAAACATCAAAATAACAAACCAAATATCATAATAATAACCAATCCTATTAAGAGTTTCAGATAATCTAAACATAGAATAATTTCCTTAAATCCCAAGAAACAATAAAATAATTCCAAAGGGTTGGCTGCAATTAAGGCATATGATATTTACAAAGTTAGTGAAACTTTTTGCTTAAATGGATAGTTGGAAAACATCTTTACAAAGTACGTAACTTCAAATCCACCATATTTGTAAGAAGCTAGTGACATATGATCTTTATCCAGCTTAGTGTCTAATAGAGCTACTTGGCATGACTCTGTTTGTGGTGTCCATCTAATAGCGCTACTTCACATGATTTTCGTTTTTGACTCTTGCTCAAAAGAACATTCTCATAATATTGAAGAGCTTTGACATAAGATTTTCATTTTTCATCTCAGGTATGAGATTTTGCCGCTATAAAATGTATGACTCTAGTTTCTCTAATCAAAAGAAGAGTCTGCTATAAAGTCACAAGACTTTCACCAATTTTGATAAAACAAAAAGAACTCGAGTACTTGTGCTGACCGATGGTAGATACTTCGTACTGAACATTGTTCACAAGGAGGAAGAGGCAAATGTGGGAAGATCACACAATTAAGAGGGAACGTGCGTAACAGATCCCACTATTCTATGTCCTTAGGTTTATCAAGCTTGTTCTCGTAGGTTAATCAAGATTTAGTGTCTAGTAAAAAATGTATGTTTGTGGTCCTTAAAAGTCCCACATTGGGTGAGAAAAGGCATGAACATGTGTTTATAAGTGTTGGAGGCAGTCCTCACCTCACAAGCCGGTTTTGTAAGGTTGAGTTAGGCCTAACTGAAAATTCTAAGAGTGATCATTCTCACCAAGCCAGCAATTAATAACTTAAACAGTATATGGTAACAAGAGAAAAAGAGTACGGCAATTGATAAAAATAAGTCAGATAGCTCTTATGTGTAAGCTCTTTTTAACACTAGTAAATTGCTGTAAATGAAGAATTTGATATTTTGTGCTTGGAACTTTCTGATTAGTCGTAATATAAATCATACTCTAGTCTCTGTTGAAGTTTGATAAATTTACAATTTCCTCCCTTCTAATATCACCATATCAGAAACAGCAGGGATATCCTTTTCATTCCTCTGTTATAGTCTGCTGTACAATTATGTACTATTAAAGTATTCACGGGGAAGGGATAAGTGTAATTTCCAAAACTAGAATCAACAATTATGAAATCTCAAGAGTCGACATAATTTTCATGAAAATTAAATAGTTGTCTGTTGCTTTATGGATTTCCCCGAATACTATATGTTGTCTGTTGCTTTATGAAATTTCATAAGTACCTTAAACATTTTATCCTTCTTAACATCGGCTACAGGTGGAGATGTCCGAACTTCGATCCATCATTGCTGGAACCACCGAAAGGAGCCTTGTGCTTGTTGATGAAATATGCCGAGGAACAGAGACTGCAAAAGGGACTTGCATTGCAGGCAGCATCATTGAAACTCTTGATAGAAGTGGCTGTTTGGGGATTGTGTCTACTCACTTGCATGATATATTTACCTTGCCACTGAACATCAAGAACACTGTACACAAAGCAATGGGCACAACTTGCATTGATGGACAAACAAAACCTACTTGGATGCTGCAAGATGGAGTTTGTAAAGAAAGTCTTGCTTTTGAAACTGCCAAGAGGGAAGGAATTCCTGAGATTGTTATCCAAAGAGCTGAAGATCTTTATCTGTCAGTTTATGCTAAGAAAACGCTTTCTGCAGAAAACTATGCCAAACAGGAAGAATTGTCTAGTTACATCAATGGTAATAATTCTAATGGGACACATCATTCCGAAAAGTTTTTATCAGGAATTTCTCACGAGGGAATCTCTTTAGCGAATCCAATTGAAGTTTCACATAAGGAGGTTGAGAGTGCTATCACTGTAATCTGCCAAGATTTTATAGCAGAACTCCAAAGGAAAAAGATCGCATCAGATCTTATCAAGATAAAGTGTTTCTTAATTGGCACTAGGGAATGGCCACCCCCGATGACTATAGGCTCTTCAAGCGTCTACGTGATGCTCAGACCAGATAAGAAACTCTATATAGGAGAGGTACATCACGACTTCTTTTATGTTTTCTCAACTGTGAAGTTGTTACATTTTTTCTTATCACTTCACTTACCTATGTTAAAGGGTGGTTGTTGGACAAGACAATTTAAAAAAAAAAAAATACCAACTCATTCTTTTTATCAATTAATTTTGATCCTCACATAAAAAAATAATCCTAATACCCCTAGAACAGGCAATTAAACTGGTAGGTACCAGAATTGGTTCAGTACCTTGTTGGGACACCTAATAACAATTGTTTTTAGTCAAAACCTCTATAGGACAGAAAGCTGAGCCAAGCAGCATCTATGTGAATTAGAATCAATTTTTACACTTCAGATTTGTAAACCTTAGGAACTTCTAATATCATAAGTGATGTGAGCATCTCACTTGACAGGTCATTTGGAGAGATAGATAGAGAAATATAATACATATAATCAGATCGACGGTTCATTTCTCTTTGTGCCGCTCATATGTTTGCCTTTCCCTGCATTTTATTTGTCACGACTTTTAGAACAAGATACTTTATCTTGATTTGTATTGTCAAGGACATCTATCTTGATTTATACTACGCCTTTTTGGAATGTTTATCATTTGATTGATTTCATGCTGTGATGGACTGATGACAGACGGATAATCTCGAGGATCGAGTTCGTGCACATCGATCGAAAGAAGGGATGCAGAATGCATCATTCCTTTATTTCCTAGTTCCAGGAAAAAGCCTAGCCTGCCAAATAGAAACTCTGCTAATCAACCAACTTCCGAATCGAGGCTTCCTGTTAAGCAATATAGCTGATGGTAAGCATCGGAATTTTGGCACATCCAACGTTTACGCGTAACTGCATATGATAAACATCAACAATCGTTTACTCAGAATATTATTTTGGCCGGTGTATACAGCTAATGACTTTAATCATCTTTTAAGTTTTGCTAATGAAATTTAGGAAGCAATGTCTGCAGCATTTTTGTTAGAATTAGTTGCTGCAGCTGCAATTATGTTCACATCGGCAAATGTAGAAATTATTGTATGTTGTATTGGATTGTAAGTACATATTAGTTCCAACATACTAAAACAGGTATATTCATTAATGCAGCTTGTTAGCGCCACAGATCATTCTTGGTAAAAATGTTCAGTTTGTTTGTTTTTGAAGTATTTACAAAGCATTTTATAAGAAGCTGATTTTTTTACCCTTAAATTGGAAAGGGATATACATTCACATTAAATAGTGGTTTTTGCTTGCATCCGTTTGATTATTTTAAATTTACCTCAATAATTCTTTCATATGATGACATGGCTAATAGAATGATATGTGACTAATCACGTCTGGCGGTGGTTATATGGGATATTTAGTCACATCTGCAATTGAAGGAGGCATACAGTGAGATTAAAAAAATGCAACATAGGAAATTTTAGAGGATAAAAATATTTGGTCCAACTTTCCTTCAAAAAAAAAATATATTTGGTCCAACTTTAAATTTTGGTGGGTCTATTTCTAAATTTAAAAGTTTAGTTCACATTTTTTCAAGTCCTCTGAAATTAGGGCGTAAATTTCGTGAAATTAGTATGATTAGATTAGATGATGCAACATACCTAACACAAGTCAAAACCTCACCAAACAAAAGAAACTAAGAGGATCACAATATTTTAATGTTTTTCTTTTCGGAATTGCCTTTCAATTAACCCAATAACTTCAAATGCAACGGTGGTAGCAAATCCCATGGAGTACACTCGAAAATTTGAGTGTATAAGTACACTTGATCTTTGAATTAATAGTTAAATGAGTTTTTTTTTTTTTTTTTTTAAGAAAAACACTTTCTATCATTTAAAATTATAATAACTAAATATATTTTTTTTTTAAGGAAAACTACATATTATTTATCAAAAGTGTTGGTGAAATAATTTTTTTTTTTTTTATAATAATGAATATTGATTATTTTTTAGGATAAAATATAACTTTTTTTATACAATTCTATTTTTTTTCCGTTAGTTTATTGATTTAGAAAACACATGTATTGACACCCTTCAATTTACGAGTATAATATAAAATCTGTCATTTCAAATCGCATATTCAATCCAATGAAGCTCCTTGATACAATACTGCACCGATACGGAAAAATTATAAAATTCGAGATACAATACAGCCAGAATACTTTAATAAAAATTTGAATTTAAACTAGATCAAAACTCATACTCCAAACTATCGACTACAATTTAAAAACAAAAATATAGCCGCAAAACCATGATCAAACAATGAAAGAGACATAGAACAACAACAAGATACAACAATGAAATTATCTTCACGTGACAATCAACAATACCAACGAAGACACAACAAAGAGACAAAGATTAACCGACGAATCACACCATGTTAACAATATACAACTTTTTTAAAGGTAGAATTTATTTTTATTTTTTTACGGATTATTTCATTTCCAATTCAATAAGAGGTGCAATGAAATATAAAAATTGAAGTTTTGTATTGAAAATAAATCATTTTTGTAAGAAACTAAATTAGGCCACTTAAATTGATAGGTGGGAAAGAATTGAACCTGAATCCATTTAGGATTTAGAGAAGAAGACATTGATTAATTTTAAAAAAAAAATAATTTCTTTTAAAAATAAATATTAAAAATGAAAATTTTACGTCTGCACTGTCAAAAATCCAATGGCAATGCCACTTCATGTGATATGCACATGTGGCGTTGTCACGTCAGCATCGTTATAGAGAAGTTAACAACAAGGACTAATTTCATAAATAACAAATTTTAGAAGAATCAAAAGCCTAAAAAATATTTTATGAAAACTAATATAAATATTGATATATTTAAGGGGATTATTTATTTATTTATTTAATCCAACTTATAACATATTAAAATGTATATTTTCATCATTTTATTTTAATTTTTTTTTTACTGAGACAAAGGAGTAACTTTCTAAAATACATACTGTAAAAGGTCAGCGGTCAATTGACTAATTACTGTACTTTCCATAAAGAGGATAGACAGTGGACATCTTGATTGACAATACAAGAAGCAAGGTCCCACGGCGTGAATATAGGAAATAGAAATCAAATCAATGTATCTAAAAAGTTTCAACTTTTTATTCCTTCAATCATAACAAAAAAAATGGAGGTACAACAATGGTGGAAGCTTAGATTCTCCTTCAAGAACGCAACCATTCTTGTCTGTTTCCTCAATATTATCACTGCTATCTTCCTTCTTCATGGCTTCTTCTTCACTTCTCCTTACACCCGTACCAAATTCTACTCTGAAAACACCAACTCAGGTTGGTTACCCCTCTTCCTCTATCTCTGTTTTTCCTCATAAATTTATACATTTTATATCCTATAACTTGAAATCAATCATGGGTTTTTCGTATTTTGTTGATCATGTCATAAAGTGAGTTTTTTCTTCCTTTTGGGGTGAAAATTATGTCTTTGTTTTTTTGGGTGATTTGATTATGAGGTAAATGAGGTTGAATTTGTTGATTATTTTGATTTTGACTTTGTTACTTTTTATTGATTGTTTGTTAGATTCTGATTTACTAGGATATTAATTTTTTTTTTTTCCAACTTAAATGCTAGTGACTATTTGTATTTGGTGCTTCTTAGACTTTAGGATTGTGAATTTGAGTTGGATTGGATGTTGAATTAATGTACTGTTATTAACATTAGAAGATAAATTCTGTTCAATTACATGAATTTTGATTGCTAATTATTGGTAAATTGTTTTCATATTTTGTTTGCTACGACAAAGTGTTGGGCGATATCACTAACCCCAGTGCACTAAAGCTCCCGCATACGCAGGGTCCGGGAAGGGGTCCCATCATTTTTGGTGTATTGTACGCAGCCTTACCCTGTTTATGACGCAAGAGGCTATTTCCAAGACTTGACCCCGTGACCTTTCAGTCACATAACAACAACTTTACCAGTTGCGCCAAGGTTACCCCTCAATATCTAACTAACATGAGAGTAATTAAACAGTGGTGATGAGAATGTTGTGTTGGATGTGTCCTAAGACTAGAAATGATAGAATCAAAAATGAAAATATCAGAGAGAGTTGGGATAGTACACATCGTATAAAAGATGATACAAACTTGGTTTAGGTGGTTTGGGCATGTAAAGAGAAGACTCGTAGATTATGACGGCATTTGATCCATCAAGCCAACCCCTCTTAGTGGGATAAGGCTTGGTGGTTGTTGTTGCTCGATAGTTTTCTCAGATCAGCTTGTGGGTGGTCTTAGTTTAAGTGATGAAGTTGGAACTAGTGACTAATGTGTTGGTTTTACATACTTTTTTTTTTTTTTTTTTTTTATGTTACTAGAGAGAAAGGCACACACAAATTTGATGTGTCTTACGAAAGTAATGATAGATTGTCAGTGTTATCAAATATCGGCGGATTGCTGTGGCAAAAGTTTTGACAACTGCCATGGACAATTTATGAATGACGTTTTGTGACAGATATGGTGACTTAAAACAGTAACTGTTTTTTGTGCCTTCCATTCCATTGTCATGACTCCAAAAAAAAAAAGGAGAAAATAACATTAGAGGATCAAAATTCGGGTTCAGACCATAATGCAAGATCATGGAACAATCATAAGGATGCTAAAAAAACAATTGCATTTTAAGATGTAACATACAACATATTTGTTAGATTATTTTCATGCGCAGCAAGCAAATACACTTTGCTGCTGTGTACATGCCACAACTTCTCCAATTCTTGTCTTTCATTTATCTGATTGAAGTTTGGAGGCAAACATGTATTTAACTCATAGTATGCTTGGTTAAAGAAGCTTTGATACCATGGCAAGGAACCAATTATCCGAAATGCTTTACCTGTTATGTATAGGATTGAGAACTGATTTTTATCACTTTAATTAGATTCATGGATAGAAAAAAGAAAACATTCACTTTTGAGCATTGAACTGCATAAGCAACTTATAGATGACACTGATTCTACTTATGAAATGCTTTGAATATACTAGTATACCTAAAGTATTTGTTAAACTTGCTTCTGATATGCTTTGATTTTAAATTGCAGCCGAACTCAGTTACATAAAGGAATCTGAAGAGATTCGTCTTGCCATGCTACCATTGGAACTAATAAAAAGAGTGAGTTTCAAATTGTTTTTTTTGTTCACTATATTAATCATGAACATGTTTGTTATACATGAACTACGGCCAAGATGCCAGAAGTCTAACTAAAACACAGAAAAATAAATTTTGTTGAGGGTAGTTCATACATTTTTCTGCAAATGATTGATTAATTTGCAGAGTTCTGGAACACACCTTAAACAATTTTGTGGATTTCTTTTTCCAGTTCATCCTCTAGTTGGAAGACTTGGAGGTCGTTTTTTAAATTGTTCACACACAAAGCCTTTGCCTTATACTCATTACCGTTAACTTGAATTAAAATGTACATATCCAATGTCATTTTTCTGGTACAAAGCTGAATTTTTTATTGTCTCCTGGAAATCATTAAGTAATTTCCTTGATTATGAAGTCAGTTGACAGACAATGGAATATAAAATACTTTATTACCATGACAGCCATTGACAGTAACTTGCAGTTCACCAACATCATACTTTTCAATTGTCTAAAATATGTAATCTTTTCCCCCAAACATAGTCGAATAAGAGGGATAGAAAATGTAATTGTTTTATTCTACAGTGATTGGTCATGTGAATGGAACACTGTTGAGAGTCCCACATTGGAAAGTGATATTGCTTGAATGGTAGTTATAAATTATAAGTCAAATTAGAAAGCTTGCATTAAGCCCAATTCAAATTTTAAGGAGATATCATAATCTTGGATCCTTTGAGCCACCTATTGCTGGACCAGTCGGTTCACACTTCAAATATCTTTGGCACTGAAGGGGTTTGTTGAAAGTCCCACATTGGAAATTAATATGCCCTGAGTAGTGGTTATAGATTATATGCTAGATTAGTCGAATCATGTTAGGCCCAATCTAAATTCTAAGATGATATCAGAACCTATTCTAGATTTGTTGAGCCACCTGTTATTGGACTGCTCGGGTCACACTTTAAATTTCTCTGAGTGTGAGAAGGTGTGTTGAGCGTTCCACATTGGATAATGATGACATGAATAGTAGTTATAACTGGTGCACGTCACTAACAGGTTGATTTTGTGCGGTTGAATTAGGTCCAACCCAAGAAACATAAAAACATGATTGATATGCCAAATAATTCCCATCACCATGTAGTCAAATACGTAATATTCCATTTGCTATGTAGGATATATACTTTCTAGAGTCTACATTTAGACATCATGGTAACTGTTTGGTATTGGATTTGAAAAGTGAAAACTAAGTATGATCTAGCCTTGTTGCTATAATTATTAATCTCTGTAGTGTGTGAGCTTTAGGCATATCATGTATCTGAAAATTCTACTTATATTAGCCAATTAGCCAAGGAACTTTTCAAACTCTCGGGTGGACCAAGGTTTGTTTTTGACCTTTCATGTTAATGTCCTTGATTCTCTTCTTCTTGAGGGGCTAAGGTAGGCCCAGGGTGGCTGTAGCCAGGATCCAGTGCTGGCTCGTAGGATCTTACGATTCTACGTGCCACGGCACGTCAACTGTGCTTCGACTTCACTCCAGTTCGTTTTTGCTCTGTTTTCCCCTGTTTCCTCTGTTTTTCGCTGTTTTTCCTCTGCTTTCTTTTTTTTTTTTTTTTGCTTATTTCCTCTGTTTTTCCTCTATTTTCTTTGTTTTTTAGCTTGGTTCCTCCGTTTTTCCTCTATATTCTTTGTCTATTTCTCCCAACTCTATCAATAACCTACCGATCCTACTTACGAACTGTGTTACGTTCCTCGTTTTTATGTTCCTTAACCGGCCAGCCGATCCTACGCAGGATCTCGATCCTGAGTCCTGGCTACATTTCTTATCAGCCTCTAATACCAGTTGATGGTCTGCAACCAAATGCCCGAAGGCCCCAATTTATATCTAACATGATTATTTCTTCTATCTCCCTGCTTACTAACTAATTTTTACTCCCTCATCTCATAACATATCGGTAAGATAAGGTTTCCTATAATGGATTCACAATGGGTCCCGGCCCTTTCCTGGACCCTGCTATGGCAGGATCTATATTAGCATAACAGCACCAAGTTTTGTTTTTTTTGGAATGAATTTTTGTATGTGTGTGAATCTGAGTGTCTTCTCCTTCAGGTGAGAGAGATTGAGCAGGAAGGGTACACCGAACCAGAAACAGCCCAGAAGAAAGACACGAAGCAGACAGCTGCGGTTGATTTGTCTAAAAGGCTAAAGGATTTCCGTTCCTTGAACGATGCCGCCAGCTTGAAAGGTTTTCCTCTTTTTTCCCTACATACCTTTCTTAATCATAACCATTTTTTATTTGCAAACACAGAAATGTGCATGCTCATTACTTCCCTATTTCCTAAAAATAAAATTATTCAGGACTTCTTTCCAATGAGTTTTAGTAATTATTTCAAGTTCTTCATTTTAGATTAGTGTGATATAATAAACTGTGGTTATAAGTTGAACCACAGCCATATCAGCCGAGGATCTCTAATTAGTGTTGTTTGTAATTGGGTGATGATTTGTGTTTGAATGCTTATAGGCAGTGGCTGAGAGGTGCAGTGACACCCTTCAACAAAAAAGTAACAATATTTGTTAATATGCTTAGTATTATTAACAATGATAAATTGAAGGGTGTTAGTCCTTTCAATTTGGTTTATGGGATTGAACATTAGAAAATTGACGGGGTTGGACGTTTGGAAAACAGTGATAAATTGTGCATTTTTTTGTTAATGTTGCTTAAAAATTAATTCTTGCTGCTTAGTATTATTAGTAATTGATTTGTGCATTTTTTTAGGAGTGATATAATGGTTAAACATAAGAAAATGTCAATTAAATCATATAGGACTCTTGTGAATTTCAATTATACTATTTTAGTTAGTACTTGCTGCCCGCCCCCCTAATATTTTGGCCAATATCCGCCACTGCTTATAGGACTAGTATTGACAAATTCTATGACTTTTTGTAGTTGTACTTATTTCATTTTTCAATAAATGCTCAATTATATGGGCAGTCCCATTTTGCTCATATTACACTATGTCTGGAACCTAGGGTCCTTTTCCTCGATTTAAAGCCTACTACTGTTGTCAAATAATGCGATAGCGGAATTATAGCATAGCAGATTTTGATGAATCTGCTATGAAAACCTCGCTGCTATCCTAGTTTCATTACAAGGGCAATAGCGCCCGCCACTACATGTTTCTGCTAGGTGACGTAGTTGCAAAAGAGAATTTTTGGGTTTTTTAAAATGATAAAATGGAAAATCTGCACATGTGCCAAACATGACCTATTTTTATAATATAACGACTGAAGACACGGTGAATATTACTTCTATATTCTTGTATTAAGCAAAACAAAATGAAAAGATGCTGGCATTAATCATTCGGCAATGGCGACTCAACCAGCTGGGGGTCCTATATATTTCTTCCAGCTAAATATTTAAAATTCATTGGAATCAAATTTACAATTTTGATATTTGGTTTCAAGTTCTTTTTGTATTCACCTGCAATCTTTTTATACCCTTCATGCTTCTAATATAAATCTAGAACTTACACCTTGAACTTACATGAATTTATTGTATTATAAAGCTGATACAAACAAAACATAAGATTTTGTTTCACTATATTCCATTTGTTCTTCTTTCTAAAGACTTGGCTTATGCCAAATATTTGGATTAAACGATTCATGATATTTGGCATAAACCAAGTCTTCAGAAAAAAGAACAAATGTATATTCTTTGTTCTTGTAGAATTTGTTGTACAATATTTATATTGTTCAAATTTCTAGTTTCTCAATTTGATTTCTGAATCCTGTATTGACATTGGTTTTAATTTTCCTTTGATGTTCGTGATTCTTAGCTTTGGAGGAATGGCGTAAAAGGAAAATCGAGAGGGCGAGACAAAGACAATTGGAGAAAAATGGAACAACCTCCTCTCAATCTTGACTTTATATACTTTCTGATATAAAGTGAAACTTGACTTGCTAAGTTAAATGTGTAATAGGGAAATTAGCAGGTCATTAGTGTATGTATACTACATAGCATCATCATCGTAACACATTGGACTCTTATGTTGAAAACAAAGAGAGAGTGGAGAGAGAATAGAGAGAGGAAGAGTTTACAAGAGAGAAAAGAGGAGAGACAGAGAGGATGAGACGGAGAGGATCCATATCCGGAATGACATCCTTCCTTCTTGTGACTCACCTTCACCTACTCGTTTTGTTTTTTCTTTTTCCTAAAAATTATACATATAAAGAAATAATAATTTACCATATGCCTTGATCTTATTTGCTTATAAGCATATCATTGTTACTTTTTGGAGATAGTGTGCAAGTAAAATAATGTGAAATATACTACAACATTTTGCTCAGGGAAGCTATAACACCATTTTTATGTTTATATATAGAGTGCATTATTAGATCATTTTTCTTTATTATGAGAAATAGAACTATAAATAACAACTATTTGATTATAGTAATGTGTTTAGATCATAGAGCTCAATAAACAATCACTTGACTTGGTTTTCTTTCTCAAATGAACATAGTGCCCACAAATCTCACCCCTTATTCTTTAGCCATATCTGAACCAATTTGGAGGTTCACTTATCCATCAGATAAGGAGGAGCTTATAACAATATCTATAATCTGAAGAGGTGAAACTTCATCTAACTACGTCACTTGCACCAAAAACTCAATTTTTTTTTTAAAGTCAAATAGAATAATATATTAGACAAATACTACTCACACCCCAAAAAATCCAAGTTACACCACATAATGACCAATATACCCTTTAAACTATGCAAACTCAGTTTACATAGTTAATGTAAACTAAGTTTACATAAGTTAAGTATGTGCATGTAAAAATTTGTTCACGCGCACTCTACATAAGTTATACATACTTAAACTTAATTCACACTAATTTCTCATAGTGAGTAATTGTACATACGTAAACTGAATTTCCACTAAGATCTCACAATGAGTAATTGTACATACGTAGACTGGATTTACACTAATCTCTCACAGTGAATAATAGTGCCTACGTAAAATCAAATTACGTTTACATAAATATTAGATACATAATCTTAAATAACGTCAAAATTCGCATCTACCGTAATAATACCTATTTAATCTAAATTCAGATCTACCTTGTATGTCGCCCACACACCCACACAGACAATCTCATAGCAAAACAAGAAAACACACAATGAACAAGAAATAAATAGAAACTCTTCGATAATGAAATTCACTAACCTTTATGAATAAAGCACCGATCAATGAAAAAAAAATGATTCAATCTTTGATCTTGGTTTTACATCTACGGTGATTTGTGGGTGAAAGGGGTTAAAGATTCAGAATTATCATGAAAAGGGGGATTTTAGAATTCTATATGGAGAGGGCAATTTCAGTATTATTATAAAATTTTAAATAAATTTGGATAGAATTAGAATTATATGAGGTGAGACTAAAAAGGGTCAATATATTAATGCCAACTGATAATCCTAACGAGAACAATCATAGAACAAAACCAACATTACAACAAAAAAGTAAGAACAAGAACAAAATCTATGTAACAAAACAAATACTACAAAGAGTGTTAAGCCTCCAAAAGTGAAAATCAAAAGATAAATTATCGTTATTCACTTTTAACCACCAAAAAGATAAAAATTTCACTTTATTAAATAATTGGTGCATCCAAGACTCTTTATACATGCGACATCTTCTCACCTTCTAAATGACCCAAAGACTAACCGGCCAAATAAATTCTATTTATGCTGAAAGATGCTGAAAAGTGGAAAATATTATTTTCTATCAAACACCTAAGTTCTCTTAGATACGATCTTCCTAATTTTTTTTAGTAATCATATACACTTAATTGCTTTGTATTTTTTTTTACAAGATATTTTTTTTTGGGAATGGAAATGGAACATTTGCAAATTTTAGTAATAATACAATTTTATTTTGGAATTGGAACAAAGTGTTTTTTACCTTCTCTCTAAAAAAAAGTGTTTTTTTACCTTCATTTAATTTTGACAAGAATGATTATTTTGAAATTAAATTAATTCATAAAAAATGTAACTATTTAGAGTGAACTTGATGTTGATCTAACTAAATTTTTACTTAATTTCACAATTTTAAATAAAAATCACATTAAAATTTGACTGATTATATAACATGTATTAGAAAGAATTTGTTGATGGAATTCCTGATAGTAGTGGACCTTTATTCGAAATGGATAGATTATATCATGAATCATGATACAACCAATATTTAAATTGAAAAAGAAAAATATCTTTAAACTCTTGCAAATTAAGGCATGATTGAGATACTGGATTATGATCAGAATGATGGCTATGTAAGCCTACCATGTGTGTGCCAGCTTGTTTAAAATAAGAGAATGATAATGCAATGGTTGATTAGTTGACCGTCCATGTTTCAAGTTTCATAATCCCCTCTTTCACATTTTCAGTCAAAAAGTTAGCTTAAATGGATAAAAGGAAAGGGTTCTGTATTTGGATGCCAGTCAAATATATAAAGAGTGTTCTAGTTGAATTGGGATTACCAATACCAAATGAATTCAGTGCTAAGTGACAAAAGATGGGGAAAAAATATGGGAGTTCTAATAAATTAATAACACTTTCTTGAGGTTATTATCATTATTGTCCAAATAAAACTAGACATTAGCTAAATATGTGAAGGAAACAGCTATAACATTGAAGATCAGATCAAAAATAAATTAGTTTAGTTTGCACTAAGATCTTTTAATAATGTACTAAAGTTTTTGATGTGGATTGTGCTTGTCTCAAAATTTTCAAATTCATGATGATATTGTTTTATTAGGCATGTTAATTAAACAATCATTTTTTTAATAATTCATTCGACAACCAAAGATATATAAAAAAACGTAAATATCGATATGAAAATATAATATAGAGGGTAACACAATGAAAGTATGAGAGAGGAAGTTGTTCTACAAAAACTTCAATCACATAAGAAATTATTGAGATGAGTCTCAGACAATGTTGCTCTCTTTAAAACGTTTGTGACACTGTCTAAAATAGTGCAAGCAGACTATCAATCTTGTCGTCTCTTGGATAAAATAGTCCAGTTACAACCACATTGGATTCCTATTATATTGTAGGATCCATTCTAGAAACACACCGCCTATATGGCCCTTAGACAACACAATATGGTTCAAGATCACTCCAACTTCTGAAGGGACAACCTAAAGACTATCAAGGGACATAAAGAAAAAGGAAGAAATTGGCTCGGAAGTGCGTCGAGCAGAAAGAAAGAGAAGAGAGAAAACTTGCTCGTTGCTGAGTTTATGTGTGAGTAGAAGGAAGGAGAGGTGTTGTATTTATAGGTGAAGAGTCAAGATCGGTTACAAAACTAATGGTTGAGAACATTTGACCGTTACAAAACCAACTTAGTGATCTTCCCTCATTTAAGATCAACATGGACAAGAGTTGACTAGAGGAGAACACGCGCATGCATGTGTTCAACGTGTGTTGGCATGTTCCAAACACATACTGACATGTGCAAAATGCTTACGTGGCGGCGACGTGTACTGAAAGAAAAAATTTCCAAGAAAAATATTAATTAATTTAAGGTTTTGAGTCATTAAAAAATAATACATCACACAACCCAGGCCCAAGTCTAGGCTCAAGTAGACATACAACATCATTGTCGTCATCGAGCATGTGGTGGTCATGTGGAGTGAGTCATCACCCGTTTACAAAATTGTGTACCATAAGGACACACCATTATGAGTTCTACCTCCATTATATAAACACTAGTGTTATGTCTAAATCCTCTAATATGAGACTATTCCAAAATTTTCAATTCATACAAAAACACACATAGTGTTCCAACAATCTCCAACTTGAATTTTAAAAATGGATCATAAGTTTTCTTTAAAGATTTTGCATTAGCAAAATTGTCCACAACTTGAACCTTTGTGTAATGAATGAGATTCAGATTTTATTAAAATGACTCGTAATCTTGAAATCTATCTCTAACATTAAACCACGCACAATATGTTTTTAGGCGTATTCTTAAACATCTCATGCATTAAAGGCAATGCAAATCAACTATGGTTTAGTGAAGGCTTTAGGAATTTTGCCTAGAATGTCATAGGAAAATATCCCACTTCTAAATTGTACTTGCAAAAAGTACGGTAAAGGATACTAGGGTTGAGTATCGTATTCTAGGGTTTAGACTGATTATTGAATGCCCTGAGGAAGCTCTCAAGGGTGGTATTAATAGCCCTCTGATGGGCTTGGTTTGGCATGACTTCGGCCCCAAGAAAGCTGGGCTTTTGGTCTTTTTAGCTGACCCTAGACGGTTTAGGTGTCTTAAGCGCTTTCTGGAAGCTTCTGGAAGTTTAAGAAAGGCGGTGTCCTTTGGGAAGGACGCGCCTGGGCCTTAGGAGCCCATCTGGAGGCGTCTGGGTCCTTCTAAAGGGCTTTTAAGCCTTTTCCAAGGGTTCTAGAGTATTTCTGAATATTATGACGGTTCATGTAACAGCCCGTTTTTCGCTAGAGTTATTTTATTATTTATTTATGTGTGTTATATGTGCTCTTTTGTGATTAATTGCCTCTATGTGTATTTTTGGTCGGGAATTGTAGAATTCAGTGTTAGAAGGGTATTTTAGTCATTTTGGACTTAGGGGTATTTTGGTCATTTTGAGAGTAGGGGTAATTTTGTAACTTTGCTGAGGATTATTTTTAGTACTTAGTAAGAGTGGTTATTTTACTAAGTGCTAGGAAGTTGTAGTAATTTATTTTTGATTACCGGTAGTTGACCGTTAGTGTTACATTTTACCGTTAAGTGAGTAGTAACATTTATGCGTTAGAATAGAAATGGGTTAGGCCCATTAAGGTGTGATGAGTTAAGCCCAATTAGGTGAACCTATATAAGCTCTAGTTGGTAGAGGGAATGGGGTTTTGCCAACATTTTCATTTTCAATTGAAAAGAGATAGAGATAGAGATAGAGAGAAGACAAGGGTTTGGAGAGGAGATCTAGAGAAGGCTAGGGGGAGGTCAAGCTTCAAGGATTGGAGCTAGTATTGGAGCTAAAGTGAAGCCTTAGTTGGTGTTGAGCAGAATTAAGGTAAGGGGGTTGGACTTTAATCATAATCCTTTAGTTTAAATTCTACCCTAATTCTTTGCATAATTGTGGTTAAGTGCTTAATTTGATTTTGGTTGTAGAATTTCGTGCCTAATTTTGTTGACATGATTATGTACATGAATTGAATGTTAATTGTGTTGTTGTTGTTGAATTTGTATGTCAAAATGGGTAGATATGAACATGATATGTTTTTGTATGAAATTGATGATGAATGAAGTTGTGGTTGTTGAATTGTTGATGAATTCATGTTCAAATGTTGTTGTTGTTGTTGCTTTAATATGTGTTGTTGATGAATTGATGCAATGGGTATCATTGAAATGATGAATTATGATGAGATTTGTTGTTGTTGTTCAAATTGGTGAAGTTTATGTTAAGTTGTTCATGTGAAGGACCCAAATGAAATTTTGAAATATGAGGTTGTTGGCTGTGTTTTTGATATTGTTGGTTTAGACTTGGTAGAATTTCTGTTTTCATGTGGTGGTTGTGTTAGTCGAGTCGTTTGGGAGAAAACGGGTTTTTCGTGTGAAATATCGATGTTTAAGCGTTTTTGCAAAAGAAATGAGTATGTGAGGTTTGGGAGAAATGATTTTGGGATGGTTGAAACTTGAATTTTTCTGTAGATTATGATAGAACTAAGTGTTAGGAGAATGTAGGCGAAAACGGCATCGGAAACGGATTAACGGTTTGGTTTTTATGCGCGAAAACGCGAAGGTTAAAAAAATCTGCTACTGTTCACGCGTTACCGTTTCAGAAGCACTGTTCACGCTATACCGTTTTCAGAAGCACTGTTTCAGAAGCGCTACTGTTCATACAACACGCCTGTTCTGTGTTCTTGCATCTTTTTCTCACATTTTTGTTTTGATTTGGCTTTCGACGTAAACATGAAAGTTGTAGAGAATTTTGTTAGCTTTCCAGAGGCTTTGGTTTGACTTGACAATGATTTTTGGTTTGTGAGTTATGAGGAAAATACTCCAAAGAGGTCTTAGGGAAATTTTACGAAAATTCCACATAACTATTTCTAAGTCAACCCAAACTCTGTGGAATATTTCTTAACTTCAAACTTATGTTCTCTAAGTTCATTTAAGGTGTTTAATGGTATTTAAACTATGGTGTGATGGATTCAACTTGTTTTGATTTGAAAATGAAAAATTTCTTGAGAAGTGATAAAGTGAGACGAACTTCGTGATTTTCATGATTTCGTCGCATTTGGCCGGTGAAACGAAATTGTATCCTCTACTGTACTTATAAGTAGCCTAGAGGTATACTTAGTTGAGACATTGAATCTTGTTTACTTGGTTTTGGTTTAATTGCTTCAATTATTTTAAAATGGTGAAACTAGAGACGAACTTGTCGAAAATAATCTTGAAATCCAATTACTTGGCAAATCTTTTGTGGATAGTTCTATATGGTTAACTGATGGTATGTGGAAGATGGTTGATGATTGGATATGATGTTTATCATGAAATGATGTGTTGTGCCATTTTACTTGGTTTATGAAAAGTATATGGAATTGTTGTGATATTTGGTAAGTTGATGTGTGTGATGATGACTCTTATGTGAATTGTGATTGTTGAATGTGTGGACATGTATACTTGATAATGCAATTGTTGTCGAGATAGTCAATGTAATTGGAGGTGTACTTTTACATTGGTAATTTGTAAGAGAGGAGGTGTACTCTTACATTTGTTATGTTGAAGTTGTGCATTGTCGGGTCCTTGTTGTATGTCCATGCATCATGATCATATTGAGTCATATGTGAAATGTAAGAGAGGAGGTGTTCTCTTACATAGGTGATTGGTAAGAGAGGAGGTGTTCTCTTACTTAGATATTCAGTTGGCATCTATTGTTGTTGTTATGGTACCACATGCATATATGTGCCAAGTATAGGCGCATTGCATATTGAATTGTTATCTTATTGTGTCATTTGATTAGTTGATGAGTCGTGTCATATTTAAATATGTGACTTGGTGAAATTGTGCATTGGTGGAATTTGGTGAATGTTGTGATTGCGTGGATTAATGTATATGTACATTGATGAATTTTGTTGATAGTTGTGAATAAATGATCTATGCTCTAATTGCATGTCTTGCCTATTTGTGCTTATACACTTGGTGAATCAATTGATGATAATTATTTTAGCAATAATGATTAGGTGAGATTTGTATATGTATATATGTATATTATGTGGTGATGATGATTGCTTGCTTATAACTTTGAAATGATGGATTGTACTTGTTGAGTTAAGCAAGCTAGATGAGTAATGAGGTGGGTATTATTTTCATTGATTGATGTTGATAAATGACGACCTTTTGTCGATGACTTGTTTAGAGATTGAATATGTCTGTTATGCCATGGTGATAATGTGATAGCTTGAGATGCAAGTAATGGGGGGGGGGGGGGGGGGGGTAATAATCATATGATGCTAGTATTCTAGTAGGGATGTTTATGTTTATCTGATATGCTTGAATCCCTGAATGCTTATGTTTTCATATGTTGATTATGATTAATGTAATGCTTACCCCCAGTGGTTTTTGCCGCCTACCTGTCTGTATGGATGGGTAGACGTTGTGTAGGAGTAGTTGCTTCAGGTGAGTGCTTGGATAGCGGGAGCTTTCTCCGTTATCGTCTGGTGTCGTAGCTTAGGGCTCTGATTAGGTTGTAGAGTCTTGCTATGTCTTGTTGGTTTTATTTTATCTTGTTGAGATTTGTCCACGTGTCGGACTTGGAGTATTTTTGTATGATGTTGTATTTGGACCATGGCATATATATATTTGGGAGATGTATGAATTATATTCCGTTGTGACTGTTGAGATATTTTATATATATATATATATATATATATATATATATATATATGGTTATGTTACAAGCCACCCTTTGGTGGTGTCTTTTATCAAGTCACACCTTAAGGTGTGATTTTCACTTTTTAGTTATAACTTTGATAAAAGACACATTCCTAAAAGTAAGTTGGTGTCTTTTCGGAAATGCTCATAGAGTAACTTGATAAAAGACACCTTCATAAAATGTGTCTTCTATCATAACCCATATATATATATATATATATATATATATATATATATATACACATGTATGTTTGGATTTTGAATTTTGTGTTAGACGTAGCGTCTATTTCTTGAATATTCGTTATATTCGCGTGATTTATCGCTTTAATAGAAATAGGGTGTTACAGTTCATAAATTAAACAGAAATGGAATTAAGAGACTAAAACATAACTTTTATTAATTTGGGGACCAAAACGAAACTCCATAATTATTTAAAGGACCAAATATGTAATTTAGCCTTACAATTAATTAACTTAAAAGACATAAGTGGTACGAAAAAAACTTAAATGACCAACTTGTTACAATTAAATAATTTAAAATACTTCTGGTGTAATTTAGCATTGATTCTTATATGTTTCAAAAATATGTTGTATTTTGCAAATTGGTCATTATATTTTGAAAAATTTGCAAATTATTCCTTATAAATTTTTTAAAGGGTTAATTATGTTTCTAGTCCCTATAAAATAGCGACCTTGTAAGTTTAGTCCTTGCTTAATTTTAATAGCATTTTTAGTCCCTATAAAAAAAAATTTACTTATAATTTTAGTCCCTGCTAAAACAAAGTTTGATTAATTATCCTTAAACTCTTAAATTTTTGAACGATGTTTTTGAGACAAGATTAAAACACTATGAAAAGTTCGTTTACTAAAATTTAGAATTTTCAGACATGAAATGAATTAAATATGAATTTTTTAAAACGACAAAAGTTAAAGATAAAAAGTAATAAAATCTGGATGTAGAAATCAAATTTTGCGATAATTTTTTGCGGAGGAACTTTTAGTAATGTTCTAAACATGTCTGCAAAAAATTGTTCAAAAATTTAAGAGTTTAAGCATAAATTAAACAAATTTGAATTGAGTAGGGACTAATACTCAGGGCAAAAAAACAAAATTAGGGACTAAAAATGCTATTAAAATTAAGTAAGGACTAAACTTACAAGGTCGCTATTTTATAGGGACTAGAAACATAATTAACCCTTTTTTAAATTGCAAATTGGTCCCAAGAATAATTTTACAAAGTCTATAAATTGGTCCCTAATAATTAATAAAAATGTGCAAATTAGTCCCTATAAATTTTTTAAATTTGAAAATTTTGTCCCTAAATTTTTCAACCTAACAGTCTCGCCTTGATTCTGTTAAGCAACATATCCCAAAACTTCAACTAGCGTGCATCGCCGCCTATAGGCAGCCCCAAATACAAAAAGGGTAACCTTCCAACTTGACAATTCATTACCATAGCTGCTTCAATCAACCAAGAATAACTGACATTCACCCCAACCAACTGGCTTTTATGAAAATTAACATTCAAATTCGACAAAGCTTAAAAAAGAAGAAGAACGACGTGCATATCTTGCACATTAACCTAAGAATTCTCCCCCAAAATCAAAGTATCATGAGTGCATTGAAGATGAGAAACAACAGGAGGCGCAGTCACACCCACTTGATATCCTGAAAACAAATTACGCACTACCATAGCCTCCATCATAACATGAAACCCTTCCGCAACCAAAAGGAACAAGAAAAGAGATAGGGGATCACATTGTCTCAACCCCTTTTCCAAAGGAAATTCATCCGTCGGACTACCGTTCACCAAAACTGAAGTCGTTGCCGTGCCAATACATTACTTTATCCATTTCCCCCCAAAGTCGAAAACATAATTTTTCCCATAACCTAATCCAAGTAACCCCAATCAATAAAACCATAGGCTTTTTCGTAATCCACTTTAAATAGCAGCAATTCCTTTTTTACATTTTCTAGCCTCATCAACAACCTCATTAGAACCTAGAAATTAGAATGTCATCAAGAATATAAATACCTCTAATAAAAGCTGATTGAGAATCTGATATAACTGTCACAATCACCTTACGCAGTCTATTCACTAACAACTTAGCCAACACCTTATACAAGCTGCCCACCAACGAATTAAGCCTAAAATTGATCAACCTTTGTTGACTAACAACTTTCGGAATAAGACCAATAAAAGTACAATTGATGCCCTTCATTAGCCGTGCATTCCGATGGAACTCTGATAAAAACCGCATGAAAACTTCTTTCAACACATCCCAAAATTCTTTGATAAAACCAAAATTTGTACCATACGCCCAAGACTTTTGTAACTATCACAATCCCATACCGCTGCCTTCACCTCTTCTATATAAAAAGGCTTAATCAACTCATACCTCTCCGAATAAGATAAAGTACAAAAGTGCAAATCATCCATCCTAGGTCTCGCATTACTATGAGCTTTAAAGTGATGTGAAAAGGGAGAAAATACAACATGGCACACATTATCCACACCCTCCATCGACGTATCCTCAATAAGAATAGAAGAAATAACATTACCTTTACGCCGACCAAACATAATTCAATGAAAATATTTTGAATTAGCATCGCCTTCTATTAGCCATTGTAGCCGAGATTGTTGCCAACATATACTAGTGTTAATACGAGACAGAGAGAACAACTTTTCAAATAACCCATGAAGCTCCTCCATTCCTGTAGCTGATAACAACGAATTCTCCCCTTTACCATCCAATTTTGAAATCCGATCCTTCAAAAATAATTCTTTACCAGACAAATTCTGGGAGTGATCCTGGGGCCAACTTTTTAGTGCCGCCTTAATCATCTTAAACCTTTCATTAATAACATAACATCTCTACCCCTCCACACGAAAAAACCTCCATTGATCGCGCAACTTGTATCTTGGAAAATTCTCCTAGAACTTCAACATACGAAATTGTCATGTCCTGTTGGAACAAAATGTGTTTAACAATACCACTTTGAGTTTTGATGATAACAAGGTATTATAAATGTCAATTGGACATGCTAATATTTGTTCAAGTGTGCAGGACCATAGACAAAAATTTAAATGTCTTTTAATCAAGTATAAGTTCTGGAAGAACAAATAAGAGCAATATAATTTACAAAAAGGAAGCTTGTGTTGCAAAAAAGCGTTTGAAGAAAAGAGTGTCTGAAGAAGAAAGTGTCTGAAGATCATCAGAAGTTGTCTACCAAAAGCTGACGTCATCAGAGTCTGAAGACTGGAAGCTTCAGTTAGTTAAATGTTGTTATTCTAATGCATATGATTGCAGAAGGAATGGAAGCCTGGAGCAACGACTATTTCGGAGGAATTAGAAGGCATTGGATGCTTATCCACTGAAGAGCGCAGGAAAAAGGACATAATACAATTGTACAACCACTACCTCCACTACTCCACTCCTCATGTCTGCAGTAGTACAAGACAACAGCTGTAACTGCACTGGTTTTTCTCTATACATGGAATGGATTTGAAATTGTTCCCTCATAGGATAATAACCAAATCAGGCAACAAAACATTGGTGATTATCAAGTTTCAACAACGACTCTTTTTGATGTGCTGGCAATCAACAACATCTCTTTCACACCTCTTATAAAGGAGTGAAGACTTGAAGATTGTAAGAGACTCACAACAATTTTACAAGTGCCAAAACTCCGCTGAAATTGTTTCACATCAAAGTTCACTTAGAATTTCTTATTAACTTTCATATCTTAGAAATTCTAGAGTCTTAAAAGTCTTATCTGATTTGTATTGTGAACATCACTGATTGTATATCAGGTGTTCAATATCAAACATTTTCTTTGTAATTCTGTTTGATTAGAAATCTCTTGCTTTTGTGCTTGAGCATAGGAAGTCTCTTGCAGTTGTGCTTGAGCATAGGAAACCTCTTGCTTTTGTGCTTGAGTAGTTTGAAGTCTCTTGCTTTTGTGCTTGAGCAATTGTAATCAGATATTGATTTTAGTGAACTCTCCTTGGAAGTGCAAGGGGGACATAACTACTTCCGGATTGTGGGCATAGGAAGTCTCTTGCAGTTGTGCTTGAGCATAGGAAACCTCTTGCTTTTGTGCTTGAGTAGTTTGAAGTGTCTTGCTTTTGTGCTTGAGCAATTGTAATCAGATATTGATTTTAGTGAACTCTCCTTGGAAGTGCAAGGGGGACATAACTACTTCCGGATTGTGGAAGGAACCTATATAGTTGCTCTCTCTCTCTCTCTCTCTCTCTCTCTCTCTCTCTCTACTTATCCGCTGCATTTAGACTCTGAACATTGGATCAGACTCTGAAGTCTATCAGACACTGTTCAGTGATTTCAGTTTTAGGAGAAGAAAAGGAAAACACAATTCAACCCCCCTTCTTGTGTTTTTCTCACCTTCAGGTTCCCAACTCTCCTCATCAACAGAAAGCAATATCGGACAATGATCCGACAAACCTCTAATCTGGGCTACTTGAATGCACCAAGTCAGACACCAGTTATCCGATAACAAAAATATGTCAAGACGACTCATAGAATGCCTCACCTCCATTTTCTTCTCAAAACCCCCTAACCCCCTCACATTCAATGATAATATCTTCATTAAACACCCACCCTACCTCGCACCACACCCCACTACACCTGCTCACACTGTCAACTGACCCAAACTCCTGCATTTCTTCCTTCAACCGGTACTCCCTCTCTCCCGTCACACCGCCACCCTCTTAAAGCAGTTAAAGCATTTAAATTGCCTAAAATTTTAATATTGAAGAATATTTTATTATCTCATCCAAACACACTCTTAGATCAAATTTGGACATAAGTTACACACAATGTATGAATTTTTTACAATATCCTTTTTAAGAAAACATAAAGAAATAAGCAGAAAATCGAGCTCACAAAATCTCCATATCCGTGAATTTCTTTTAAGATTCAGCTCCGATTATTTTCCATTAGAGCAAATCTTCTATGTGAATACAATCATATAACTTAGATCATATGCGTCATTTTCTACTCTCATTGATGTAATCAACTAAAGGATGTCAAGTACATTTCATTATTAGCTTCATGCACTTAGTGAGAATCCAACTCAACATATATAAATATGAAGTTAAAATTTAGTGGATTGTGTCGTGGATTTAACTCAATCTAATTAGAATTGAGTTGATTACAGGAGAATTCACACACTACTCTCCAAAATCCAACGAAAGACATAAATTTATATTTAAACGCAGTAAAGTTCAAAGAGAAAAAATGGGCGAGTGTCTTAAGGTTCTTATATTAAGAAAAGGTTTCCTAGAAACCCTAGACATGCCACAACATAAACCTATACATATTAAATAATTTAAACCGAAAGATAATTAGATGAATATAAATAACTTTAGTGTGACCCCACAACAATCCTGAAACTTCATCATAATCTAAATTGAAAAAAGACACTCAAAAACAAAACATTGTACATATACAAATCAAATTGTTATAAGCAAAGGAATCACATGTGATCCTCTCTCGTTTTTTTAATTCTTTTTGGTGCACTGAAATGTTGGTGCGATTTTAAAATTGATTCTGATGTTTCCTTCTCTCGTAAAATTTGGTTCTCTATGATATTTTGATTGTACATGTATGATAGGATTTTTGTTTAATATATATATGATATGATGATTACTACATACTTATATGCACGGACTATTCCTAAAAAAACACTTATGTGTGTGTGCGCGTGTGATACTTTTTAAGTTAAAGCAAGTACACAAGTACATCATATATTCATATTATCAGACTTTTTCAAATCAATAATTTTTGGAAAACAAATTTTAAATCAATGAGGTATTTGTAAGGCTTAATTGCATGTTTATCCCTTATGTTTATTTTAGTTTTCAGTTGATATCTTATGTTTTAAAAGTTTTAAGTTGGTCCTTTACGTTTTAAAAGTTTCAAGTTGGTCCAAAACGTTACTGACATTAAAATAAGTTAGTCTCTTATACGACATGATATTGAGTTTAATAAAACAAAAAAATTTAAAAAATGTTTTAAAACTGCTTTTCTAAATAAGTTAAGTTCTATCACCCATATTGTCAACCCGAATCTTTAAACGTTAAGTGACTGAAGGGACTAGCTTATTCCAACGTGAGTAACGTTTTTGACCAACTTGAAACTTATAAAATGTGAAACTTATAAAACGTAAGGGAGCAACTTGAAACTTTTAAAACATAAAGAACCAGCTTGAAAACTAAAATAAACTTTAAAACATAAAGAACCAGCTTGAAAACTAAAATAAACATAAGAGATCAAGCATGCAATTAAGCCTATTTGTAAATTGTTGTGCGTTATGAAGAACTGTTTTATAAACTGAAACACAATTATGTTGTCAATGAACATATTGCTAATATATTTTTTTTGGGTGGCCGAGGTTTGAACCCCGGACCTTGCATATTATTATGCATTGTCCATACCAACAATATATATATATATATATATATATCCTCTAAAAAAAAGATACACTAATATTAATAAACAAATTTTAAATTAATTTATATCTTTTTGGTTGAAATTTTTATTTAAATGAATAACATAGAGTTTTAACTTTTAAAACATTTCTTTTCAAATCTAACATTTTGATAATTTTAATTTTTCTATCAATGTTTTGAAAACAAAAAAAAACGTTGTTTTTTAGTTATTACTAATACATGTATCATTGAAAATTGCCAAAATAATATTTACTTGTTTCATATATTTGGTTTAAATCATTTAAAATATATATTTTTTTGAAGTAAAAATATATATTTATTTTTTTAAAATATATTTATTAAATGATAACTACTCATTTAACTGTTGTCAAAAAAAAAAACTACTCATTTAACTATTAATTAAAAACAACTCATACATATGCGTCTGCATTCTAAAGAGATTTTTTACTAAAATGGTAATGATTTATAAATTATAGACCCTTTTATGAGTTATATATAAGATGCACCCCTAAATACGAGACACTGGATTGGAAACTGCATTTCCGCTTTTGAGATATCACTTTATCTTAAGATAGAGTAGCAATACGTGAGAAAGACTTGTGTGGACCAGGACCACACAATTGGGTTTGGTCACACACATAGTTTTTTCTTTCTTTCTTTACTTTTTCTATTTTCTCTCTCTTCTCTCTTCTCTCTCATTTCTTTGGTTGTGACCACACAATGAGGTTTGGTCCCTGGTCCACACAAGTATTTTCCAGCAATACCTACTTTGATTTTTTTCGTATATGTTATGCTTCCTTTTTGAATGTGACAAAACGTAAGTGAAAATATTGTACGTAAAGAAGAAAGCAAAAAAACAATAATAAAGGAAATCAGAATATTAATAAACTTTTAATGTCATAACCTATGTTTATTCTTAAAAGATCATGATACTGTATCTATGAGTGAATCCCTTTTAGAAGATAAGTACAATAAAGTATAGGAAATTTAAAAAAATATCATCATCAATTGAATTATCGATCTTCCACTCACATCCACTTGAGTTGAATTCAAGTTTATATAACTCTTTAGTTATAGTAGGCAATACATGTTCCATTTGTAAATTTTCGTTAAATTTTAATGGTTCTCTCTAATCTTAAATGTATATAAAAAGAATATATGAGTCCGTAATCTAAATTTATTTTAATAAAAGAGAATATAAAAAGAATATATAAAGTTAACAAATAGTTTACGCACTAATACACCATAATTTTTTTATTAGAAAGATAAGAAGTTGCCAAACAACTTGCCTCAACATTCTTTGTCACTGCATGAAAGATCCTAGATTTATATAAACCATGTTTTATTAATTTATTATAACCTGAAAGACTTGGTGCCAACATCATCCACAAGCACCATCTTTACAAACATGATAAGAAAAGACCACCTGTCACACTTAGATGACGTTCAAGGCTGCGACAGCCATAATAATTGAACATAAAACTTTATATCGACATAAAGTTTCTAGGAAAATGCTAGGGAATATTAGCAAAAACTCAAGTCCTACATCGGATAGATAAAATTCATGATAAGAGTTTATATAAAGGAGACAATCCTCACCTTAAAAGCTGATTTTGTAGGATGAGTTAGGCCTCAAATTACAACATGGTATCAGAGCTTGTCGAATTCAATGGTCACCTACCAATTCACGCACCAAGCCCAAAGAGTGTTGGGCGTGACTGGGGTGTATTGGGAAAAACTCAAGTCTCACATCAGATAGATAAGACTCTTGATAAGAGTTTATATAAAGGAGACAATCCTCACCTTATAAGCTGGTTTTGTAATGATGAGTTAGACCCCAAATTTCAATTGGGAACTGGTTAGCATTTTTTCTCGTTAATAAAAATAAAAGTTTTTATATTTTTTTAATAGGTCCATAATTATATTAACAAAAGTAAAAGCTTCTACCCATAATTAAGATGTTTCATCATAGATTTCAAAACAATATATCCTAGTAGTTGAAAAGAAAACCACAAAAGGCAAAACAAACAAGCAAACTAATGACTACTCACAACATAAAAAGAGTAAGCCAAAAAAAATCAAATCAAAGATGAAAGTAGGTTTTTTTCTTTCCTTAACCCATCGAAAAGAGAGCAATTTTATTTTGTCAACAAGAGAGTACATCAGTTCTTCCTTTTCCTAAAAGATGCAAGATTTCTTTCTTGCCAAATCACTCCAACACAAGATAACCAAATAAGGTATAACGACGTTCGAAAACATTTAGGAAAATGACATAAATGACTGAACTGAATTAGGTGATTCGAAAAATGCTCCGGATGGATCAAATTGAAGCCTAACCAATGCGACACCAGAGACCAGATCCACGAAAAAAATATCACAACACAGAAAAATATGATCAACACTTTCGATCGCTCCACAACCACCCACACATAATTGAGAATCAACCAAAATATTTCGACGATGAAACAAATTATCCTTGATGGGAAGATGGTTAGAACAATAAAGTTTTTATAGTTATTATATAATTTTAAATTATCACACATTTTCTTTAAAAAAAACTTATAACATATTTTGGATTTATAATGCAATTGTGGTCGAAAATTTTACAAATATATATAAGGGTAAGTCTTGATATTATAGTCTTTATTATCAATACTTCTATACTATATATAAAGAGAATACATGATTTTATGGTGATTTTTTCTCTTCCAATTATACCTTTAAACAAATTTGTCTATAAAAATGTTATAGAGCGGGTGTAATTCAAAAAAGATAAGAATTTATATTATATTTGTTATATTTCTAAAAAAATAAAAATATATAGTTTGTAACAATATGAAAGGGTAAAATATATATATTTACAATTTTAATCAAAATCAAGATTTCATAAAAACTAAAGTTTGTGAGTTATAGACATTAGTACAATAAAAAGAATAGACATAAGGACATGAAGTGCTCGTCTAAACGCTATTATTTTTCAATGAATAATCATTTTTTAATCTTTGTATTTTAATATTAAATTTTTGAATATTTTAAATGAGTTAATAGTGCAATTGTATATCACGGACACAATTCCTTATATTAGTCTTTCAGAGCATGTATTACACGGACACAATTCTAAATGAAAATGTTTAAACACACATAAAAAAAAAACTTTAATAACATTATTTAATTATATTCTCTTTCATTTTGTTTATTTTTGTTTGCATCTAAATAATTTTGATTTAAAGATGTGTCAAAGTAAATAATTGTGTCATCCATTTATCATTTTTCCCTTTCAGATTACCTTTTTTTGTTTTGCAACTTTTCTATTTTCTTTTTTTGTTCTCTCATGGTTTTCTTTCATTGGTAATTTTAAGGGTTTAATAAGTTCTTAGTCCCTATGAATATAAAGGATTTTGTTTTTAGTTCTCATAAAAAGAAGTGGCAGTTTGTGGTCCCTATAAATTTTTAACACATAGTTTTAGTCCTTGTTAATTTTTTTTTTAATTATGCTTAAAATTATAAATTTTTTATTGATTTTTTACAGACATGTTAAGACCATTCTTAGAAACTCTATTATAAAAAATTAGGATTTTTTTAACAAGTAATAAATTAAATAAGAAATTTATTAAACAATCAAAATTTCAAGATAAATCTAATGAAAATTTGGATCTAAAAATCAACTTTTAATGTTTTAACCAAGTATGTAAAAAATCGATCAAATTTTTTAAAAGTTTAAGCATAATTAACTATGTTTATAGAAAAACTAAAAATGAAGTTTAATCATAATTATCTATGTTTAGAGACTAAAACTACATGCTGAAGTTTTTTTTTTATAGAAATCAAAACATGTAACTTTTTTTTACTAGGACTAAAAATGAAATTGACTATGTTTATATGGATAAAAAACATATTAAAACCTAGTTTTAATTAAGGTACTATCCAACATTAATGCAAGATGTATTACATGTAGAGAAATGGTAATTGTACAACCATTTTTGCATAACTTTTGTACAACTTTCTCTCTTATACTCACATTAGGTTTTTGTTCTCTCCCTTCCTTTTTCTCTCTCTATTTTTTTTGACTAATGAGAAGAGAGAAAAACAAAGTTGTCTCAAAGATTGTACCAAAATGGTTGTTAAAATATCACTACTCTTACATGTATGTATATCTTCCATTTGAAACTCAAACATTTTGGTTGTTAAGAACATCACAAGCATGTTGTTGGAGTCTAATTTCTTTAGTTACAATTTTCTTTAGTTACAATTTGGTTTATTAGACATAGTTCAACTAATAATGTCAATACTATTATGTTAAAAACATTCATGTGAGTTCAAACTCAAGATTTCATAATAATTTTCAAATGATACTTAATGGTTTGTTTAGGGTTAAAAAAATATTTTTCTTCTATTAAATATATAGCCCATCAGACCCCTTGTGTCTAGATGCATAAGCCCTAGTGACAGGTGTCCTAAGACAAATCAGATTCCTCTTTTGTCTTTTGTTTTTTTGTCACGCTTTAGCATCAAAATCTTAATATAATCAATTTTGTTTTAGTTGCTCAGTCGAACATGTCATTGGATCATTGAGTGATCTCAATCTTCTAACCCTCTAATCAGCACACCATTTTTCTAGTGATGATGAAAATACTCTTTCAATCCTCGATATCAATACTCCCTCCGTTCTATATTAGATAACCTAGTTGACAATGCGCACCATTGACCTGACATACTTTGATAATGTTTTTCTATTAATATACAAAGATAAATAATATCAAATAAGATGTTGTTGGATTAGTCTCGATGAATATTTTCTAAATATTAAATTTTCATAATTTTTTATAATAAATAATTAAACATATTAAAGATAAAAAAATATGCATTGGTATGTGTGACAGAGTCAACTGTAGCACTTAATATGGAACAGAGTGAGTAATAGATTAAACGTTTAGTAATCTAAATATAACCAAATAGTAACTAATTTTATTTTATTCAATGTTATCTTTTTAAAATTTTCATTTATAATCGGTTTAGTTATTATGTATGCTCCAAATTATTTAAAAAAAATCAAGTCTGGTTTTAAATTAAAAAATTGTAATTAAATGTACTATATTTTTTTTTATTTTTATTAAGTTCTTCTGTGACATATCTGATAATCAAAGTGTAATAGAAGAACATAATTGCAAAAATACAATTATTTTTTTACATTATTTAAAAATATCAAATTGGTTAGGGCGCCACAATAATGTGTGTCTATATATATATATATATATATATATATATATATATAAGGGATAGAGAGAGTGGGGGGGGGAGGGAGGGAGGGAGGGAGGGAGGGAGAGAGAGAGCGGGGGGGGGGGGGGGGGTAGATTCATGGGAGAGATAGGAATGTGTGATGACGAGAGAGGATAGAGATATAGGAGAGGGCAAAGAGAATAGTGTTTAGAGAAGGGGGGAAGAGAGTAATGATTCTCTCTCTCTCTCTCTCTCTCTCTCTCTCTCTCTCTCTCTCTCTCTCGTCTCTACCTTTATATTCTCTCTTTGGTCCCTTTATACCTCTTCCATATTTGATATGTATTATTTTATCTCGTACCCCTCTTTGAGGAAGATAAGGAAAGAGAGATACACAATAAATACTCTTTCTCTCATTTCTCTACCTCTCTCTTATATCTCTTTCTCATCTTTTACTCTTGCTTCTTTCTCTTAATTATCTCTTTATTTCTTTCTCCAATATGAACATGATATGAAAGAGTTAAAGAGAGAGAGAGAGAGAGACAATAAAGGGTAGGGAGAGGATAAAATATATAGAAGGGAGAATCAATAGGATATATCGAAGATAGAAAGAATAAAGAAGAAATAAGCAGAGAGAATAGATCGATAAGATATGGTAGAGATAGAGATAGAGATAGAGATAATAGAGAGATAATATATGTGAGAGGGAGATAAAAAAGATAATATTTTGTGTATTTTTCTCATATCTCTCTCTTAGAGGCACGCACATATAGAGTCGAGAGATGATATAATTTTGAGAGGGATAAAGAGGGAGATAAGGCAGTGTAAATGAGATAAAGAATAAAAGGTTGAATGGAGAAAGAATGTAAGAGCCAATTTGATTTGAATATCTCATATCTTAGGCTTTGATGATAAAATATAAAACAAAGAAAAGGAGCTTCTTCACCTGAAGTTCTATCTATGAAGGAACAATTTGTCTACTAATGTATGTTCAAGTGTGCAAGATTCAATTGTTTCAGCAAATATCACGCAAGATAGTTGAACACGAGATTAATAGAATATTCAAGGAATCAGAAATATCTAAAGCACATCACTTGTCAGGATGCGAACAAAGCAAATGATTTACAAGCTAAGATAAGTTGATAAAATAAAACAAGTGTATCCTCTTGTCAACTCAAACTCAATAAGGGGCTGATACACCATTTGTACCTAATAAATCCTTTATTCACAAGAACATAAAAAAATTCATCAAATCATCTGGACGTGACGATCCTATGAATAGCCTGAATTCAACAAAGTCAAGATTAATCATCAAGCCTCAGAAATTCTTTGGATGATTCACAATGAGCAAAATAAAGTAATCACCTATATTGTACTGAAGAACAAATCTCAACGCACAAAGTGCTCATCATCTTAAAGATATCATGAATTCCAAAGATGTGAATCACTAAAGAGTCTTTCATCATAAAGAGATCATTATCAAACAAATGCAGACAACGGCTAAAAAGTACAACATCATACATCTTAACCAACAACTATTCCCTTATGTATAAGTGATTAACCATTCAATACGTGGAAATTTGTTGAAGAAGAGAGACCAGTGTAAGCGTTTCTAACACCACATTTAAAAGAAGTTGATTGTGTTTCAATTGAAATACAAAATCAAGAAAAAGCATAAAACATAATATAGGAACTTTATGTAAAATCCTCTCAAGTGAGAGTTATCTAGATCATGGCATTAATCAATCAAGTAGTTTGAAGTAATCTTTAACTAATATATGATTTTTTTTGTATCATCCTTTCGTCGAGAGTAACTAATCCTATAAATGACTTTGTATCAAGCAATACAAACCTAGACACAATTGTGTACCTCTTTTAGTAGGGAAACCTTTGTAATAGTCTGGAGAGACTTTAAACACTTAGGATAGTCTGAAGTGACTATGAATACTTGGACGACACAAGTGTGAGAAGAAGGAGTAGATTGGTCTAAGTCATGATCATTGCTCAGTAACCCATCATGGTTGGATAATCAAGTAAGTGATGTGAGTAATAGACTTATTAATCATTGATACTTCACTAAATCTTGGGGTGGATGCTCTTAGTATTGTAATCGCAGGTTATATAGTAAAGGAAGTCCCTCTTGTGGAGACTTAAAAGTCACTATGGTTTATGGTGAACCAATATAAACATATGTCTGAGCAAGATGCTTGGAACAAGATTACGACTTATTTGGCCGAAAGTAAAATCAAGAAGGCCTTAGAGGCTGAGTTGCAACAAAAGATTGTTATAGGAACCATTGAAAAAGATGTTGTCGAAACAATTAGTGAAGAACCTAAAGAAATAATGGTGGAAGTTCAGAAGCTCGATTGCATCTTTGATGATGAACCTTTGAGAAAGATCCTTTTCTTGTGACCAAAAAGATCCAAGCTTAGGATCCTTTGGAAGAAATTGACTTGGGGGATGGATCAATAAAAAGGCCAACTTACATAAGTTCCAAAATTGGTCCAGAATTTAAGGTTAAAATAATTGCACTTCTAAAGAAGTATAAAGACTGTTTTGCTTGGGATTACAATTAAATGTCTGGATTAAAGAGGAAATCGAAAGACTCCTCAAAAGCAAGTTCATTAGATTTGCAAGGTATGTTGAATGATTAGCAAACATTGTTCCTTTAATTAAGAAAAACGGGTCTCTTAGAGTTTGTATAGATTTTATAGATTTGAACAATGCTACACCAAATAATGAATATCCTATGCCAGTGGCAGAAATGCTAGTTGATTTTGCAGCAGGGTTTGAATATTTGAGTATGCTTGATGGCTACTCTGCTTATAACCAAATCTTTATTGCTGAAGAAGATGTATCAAAAAAAATATTTCGATGTCCAAGAGCTTTAGGCACCTATGAATGGGTAGTAATGCCCTTTGGCCTAAAAAATGTTGGTGCTACATACCAAAGAGCAATGAATTCAATGTTTCATGATTTTATTGATAAATTTATGCAGATTTACATTGATAATATAGTGGTAAAATCTACTTTGAAAGATGATCATTGAGAACACCTTCGACTGTCATTTGAAAGAATGAGAAAATATGGATATGAAAATGAATCCACTGAAATATGCCTTTGGTGTATGTGCATGTGACTTCTTAGTATTTGTTGTGCACAAAAAAGGTATTGAAATAAATTAAAATAAAACCAAGGCTATATTGAAAACTAAACCTCCTTCGATGAAAAAGGAACTTCAGTCTTTGTTGGGAAAAATCAACTTTTTAAGAAGATTTATCTCAAACTTAAGTGGCAAAACACAAACTTTTTCACCACTTCTTCGATTGAAGAAAGAGGACAATTTCAACTAGGGGCATGAACATAAAAAAAGCTTTTGATGCAATCAAAGATTATTTGACTAAGCCTCCAATTTTATTGCCTCCAATTAGGAATAAAAGTATGAAATTGAACATTTTAACATCTGATTTGATAATAGGAAGCATGTTAGCTCAAGAGGATGAAAATGGTGTCGAAAAAGCCATCTATTACCTTAGTAGAGTGTTAAATGATGTTGAAACTAGATACAGTCCTATTGAAAAATTGTGCCTATGCCTGTACTTTTCATTTTCCAAACTTAAGCAATATATAAAGCCTGTAGTTGTTTATGTTTATTCGCACTTTGATGTTATTAAGCATATGCTGTCAAAGCCAATTTTACGTAATAGAATTGAAAAATGGACTTTAACTTTATCTGAATATTCACTAACTTATCAACCTTTGAAAGTTGTCAAAGGTCAGATTGTTGCTGATTTCATAGTTGATCATTCCTTGATCGAAGCAACACAAAGTTATGTGGAAAATCAGCCTTGGACTTTATATTTTAATGGCTCTAGCCACAAATATGGTATTGGAGTTGATATTTTTATAATATCTCCATTGAATATACCAACAAAGTTTAAATATAAAATAAATGGCTTTTGCTCCAATAATGAGACTGAATATGAAGCTTTAATAGTAGGATTAGAAAATCTGCTAGGACTAGGGGCAAAGAATTTTGAAATCAAAGGTGATTTAGAGTTGGTAGTGAGACAATTGGAAAAAGAATATAAATGCATAAGTGAAAATTTGATCAGGTATTTCGTATCTGCCAATTCTTTGTTATCTAATTTTGATTATGTTAATATTCAACATGTGCCTCAAATTGAAAACCAAGTGGCAAATGATTTGGTATAAGTTGCCTCAAGATACAAATTTTCTAAGGAAAAGTCGAAAGACTAAATATAGAGCCATAAGTTATGTGATCATTGGAAATGAGTTGTTTAAGAAATCTTATGAAGGAGTTTTACTTAAATGCCTTAATGAAAATGAGGCTTACTTAGCTTTTTCTGAGGTACATAGTGGGTCATGTGGTTCTCATCAAACAAGTAAAAAAATGAAATGGTTAATATTTCGACAAGGATTGTATTGGCCATATATGTTGAAAGATTGCATTGAGTTTGCAAAAGGGTGCCAATAGTGCCAGAAACATGTACCTGTAAATGAGTTACATTCCATAATAAAACCTTGGCCATTTAGAGGTTAGGCTTTAGATATAATTGCTGAAATTCATCCTGCTTCATCTAGAGGTCATCGTTTTATTTTAGTCGGAATAGATTATTTTACTAAATGGATTGAGGCCATTGTGTTACCAAATGTTGATCAAGAAGTTGTTATTAGTTTTGTCCAAAACCATATTCTTTATAGGTTTGGAATTCCTGAAACTATCATTACTGATCAAGGTTCATTTTTTATTGGACGAAATATGGTTGATTTTGCCAATCAAACAGGTTTTAAGTTGCTTACTTCGACACCATATTATGCTCAGGCTAATGTTCAAGTTGAAGCTGTCAATAAGACTATCATTAATTTGATTAGGAAACATGTAAATCATAAACCCAAAAAATTGTCATAAAACCTTAGATTGGATTCTTTGGGGTTGTCTACTTCTCCTAAAGAATCAACAAACTCTATACCTTTTTGACTAACCTTTGGGCACGATGCAGTTTTACCAGTCGAAGTTTATTTCCAATCAAAACCGGGGTGCATAGACAGATGGAAATTCCAACAGATCAATACTAGAGCATGATGTTGAATGAAATGGTTGATGTAGATGAAGAAAGGTTAAGGACCTTATAGGTTCTGTTAAGACAGAAAGAGCGTGTTGCAAAAGCTTACAATAAAAAGGTTAAGTCGAAATCCTTCAATATTGGGGATTATGTGTGGAAAGTACTTTTGCTTATGGACAAAAAAGATAAGGTCTTAGGCAAATGGTCTCCAAATTGGGAAGGACCATTTAAAATTGTACAAGTATTTTCAAATGGTGCGTATGAAATCGAAGAATTAGCTTCTGAGGATAGCAGGGTATTCAGAATAAATGACAAATATTTGAAAAAATATAAGCCTATCTTGCAGGAAGTTAAAATAAGACAGGAGTAGTTCTGTTAGAAGTACAAAGAACCAGGAATTCCAAACAAAACAAAAATTAATGCCATGAGGCAATTGTCTAAACCATAGACATTCTCAAAGATTACAAACTAAAGCTTAAAAACTGACTAATTTAGTCGAAAAAAGGGCAATCTAAAGTTGAGGGTTAAACTTCAGCCTTCCATAAATGGATTCACAAATTTTCAACTTCGCATCCACGAATTCCTTTTTTGGAGTCGAGAATGCTACATCTTATCCAAACTTGACAACCATTTCATGGTGTTCAATAGCTTTTACAACTTTTGATTGCACCGTCACACTTGCTTCTGTGACCTAGGCTTCAAAAGGTAAAGCTTCATGTGTTGCAGAAGCATATCCATGAAGATGGTGCAATCGAAGATCACTACACTCTATTATCCTCTGGACAAGCTTTTGTTTGTTGTAAAGGAGTTGTGTTATCTATTCCAAAATAGGAGCAAATTCGACTAGAAAAGCAAGAAGGGACACATTCGTATCAGATTCTTGATAGTTGCGAAGAGTATTGACTAAAGAATCAAGTTCAAGCCAATGTTAGAATTTTATTGTAACACTTGAAATAAGTCAACATTCAAAACCTTTTCCTGAAATTGTTGGAGGAGACCCTCATGAGCACTTTCAAAATAATTTGGGTTAAATTTTTTGGGATAACCTGGAAAAGGAAAAGAGGAAGGACTTTTGCTTTCTATAAGGAGTTTCAATGCTGTAAGAGAATCTTTAACCTTCAGTTTTAGAAATTCTTCATTACTCATGAAGATGTAGAGGTTTGAAGATGAAGCCATAAAGTATAGGGAAAAGGTGTGAAGGAAAGATTGTGTTGATCTGTGAAAAAGTGTTAAGAGATTTAGAGTTGGTTTATAGGAAGATCAAATCAAAAGAGGAAGTTACATTTTATAATGTTATGAATGGGGAAAGTTCAAAGGAAACTTTTAAGTTTACATCCTCTAAAATTGTGTCATATGTCCATATTGAAAGATAGTGGAGATAATGGGATGCTGAAAAATCTCCAATTATTTTCAATTTTTTCAGACTTTCGAAAATACCATGGATTTTTCATACAAGTTTGTTTCATTGCGACAGAGACATAAATGGAAGACTGGTTCATGAAAGGAACGGGAACATGGGTTTTTTTTTTTTTTTTATAAATGATGAAGGTGGCTGATGAGACAAGCTCTTCATTTTCCCTATTCAGTAACCGCCACATGTTTTAAAAGAGATGATATAGTTTTGAGTTAGTGGGAAGTTGAAAGTTTTGAGGAAAATAAATCCATAAAATCTCCAGAAAGGAGGCGCTGTAATGATGAGAATTGAGGAAGCACAAAGGAGAGGAAGATGAAGGGTTAACATGTGACACTTGGTGCCTTAAGACAATGGAAAGACCCCAATAACTTTTCAACTACAAAGTGGTGGCCCACTAAGTCTTGAAGTTGTACGGTAAAGGGGAAATTGAAAATATCATTTTTGAAAGTGATGATTGAGATGACATCATGTTTTAAGAAAGGCGTCGAGTTCCCAAAAATGCCAATTTTCTCCTTTGTATCTTCCAGTCGAAAATGACATTTTTGGGGGGGCATTTTGTTAGTCTAAAATATCGATAGGCTCAATTAATGCGGTCAATGAGTGATAGATACTTGGCATGTGTACCAAAACTATCGAAGTAGTAATAAATATCGATCCACAAGGACTGTGTTAATATCAATTCTAGCAAGTGCGTTATTCGTTAGGATGTGTAAAGATTATATTGGTTGCCCTATGCAGAAGATTTTTGGTTCAATACTTGGTAAATAAAGTGCGAGAGAAAATTACTTTGAGATGAATGATTAAACCGGTGAATCCGCTATTGCTTTATATGACTAGTTTACCTCTCTTTACTCTCAATTATTATTCATTCTTTACGACAAATTAACTAAGTGGTTTTGATCAATCTCTTGACTCAAAACCCTTTCCTAAGTTATAACCCTATTAATCTCTTAACCAGATTAAATAATCGTGGAAGCAAAGTCAAAACGTTAATTTATATGTCATAACTCTCAATTTCCTATCTCTAGGTTCCTAGTGTTGAGTTAAACAGAATTATTATTTCAGGATTAAAATTTAGGGCTAGTAGTCATTCAATTTCTAAGATCAATTTATGTGATTGCAAGAAGCTAGGGTTAATAGTCATACAAACAATCATATGAAAAGCAATGAACACAAATAATTCTGAATAAAGACTGAATAACATTGATAATAAAGAGAGTTCAACTACTGATTCATATATTACAATAGGTTCATCATGGCTTTATCAAACTAAGAGTTTAGCTACTCATAACTAAACAGTCATAAGCATAAACAAGAGAAAGCATACATAAATCCGACCAACAGAGAGTTGGTATGAGATTCAGGGCTTATTCTTCGGTCTCCTGGTGTATTATATGCTCAAAATCGCAGTAACAATCAGTACCCTAATCCTTGCCTGCAGTTGGCTTTATATAGAAAGAATTTTAGGGTTTCAAGCAAGCCCACCATTGTGCTAGGTTACGGGACAATCGTGGCACGATCCCTTCATTAATTTGACGTGGCAGCAAGTCCATTGAACAATCGTGGCACATTTTGTTTTGCTTCGTGCCACGAAATTTCTAGAACGTAACTATGGACTCCACATCCCTTCAACGTGCCACGTTCAGTGATCAACGTGGCACGATTCTTCACACTTAGGCAATTTTTTTCTCTTTTTCTCAATTTCTTCCTTTGGGCTCTTGTACCTGTTTTTGCTCTGATTTCACCATGAGTTACAAGTAGTTGACTCTCTAAACACCAAAATAAAGACATAAACAAGACTAAAAACTAGTGTTGATGCACAGTCGTCAATGAGGTTTGACTTTTGTTCTTTCAAGAATTAAAGATGTTATCTTTATCATGAAGATTTCAACATGGTCTGGGACTTAACACTTGGAGGAGTTCAAGGGTTTGAAGTTCGACAAGAGGTAATTCAGAGAGATGAATGTTCATCATATTCATGGTCTGGGACTTAAGTTTTTTACTTGCGTTTCCTATATTTTTCTCTGTCGAAAGACAATTATTTCATACATAACTTCATCCTGTTCATAAAGCAACCTATGAATATGATGAACATTCATATATTTTCTATAAAAAGATTACACAACATGTCCTAGGATTTCTGGTTTGATCATGCTTATAATAATCAAAACTAGTCTTGTTGTTTACCAAAAACATCGGTAAACAATTTCATTACTTCATCGTCTAAGTATGACGTTGTATTGCTTGTCGTTTTGGTGTTGTATTATTTGGTTTTTTCATCTTGTTGTGATGTTTGTTTGGTTCAAATTGACATATCAATTTCAATCAATTACATATGCAGAGTCATGAATATTCCGATCACTTTAATTTTGTCACTTTTTTGGGTACTTTGTTGGTTTATGTTATTAGATTGGGTGTTGTGAGTTGTTCATAGATTCATCGCTTTTTTTAAGTTTTAGTGATGTTAAACTTTTATTATTTTTGATGTATTATACAAACTTGAAGGAATGAATTTTCTTTAGTAAAATAAACTTGTAATGATTTTTATTTATTTTTAAAATCCGGGAGAATCCTATATATTATAGAGTGTGAAGATATTTTGGTCAATTGACAATCAATGAATAAAGATGCTATGTTAGTGTCACTTGCACACCCTTTTCTTAATTTATATTATACTTTATAAACAATGTTACCTTAAACAGTGAAACGGGTATTGAAGAGATCATCAGAAAGTGACTCTTGATTGAGTGATAGAATCAAGTTGAGGGCAAACCTACAAGTATAAATAAGCATCAACCACTAGACCAAAAGATCATTGCCACATAAATTGGAAGACAAACAACTTTATCCAACACACACAAAGTTTGAAACATTTGATTCTACATGTATTGGCGTGGAGTGATGGCAGGCCAAATTGGTCATGGTATCATGGAGGAAGAGGTTTGGAGGAAAGGACCATGGACTGCTGAAGAGGATAGGTTGTTGATTGACTATGTTAGGCTGCATGGTGAAGGCAGATGGAACTCAGTTGCTAGGCTTACAGGTAATTACAAACCAATCTTTTTCTACTCTTGTTTCTCGTAATAGCGATCAAGGTTTTAAATTGCAGTTGCAGTAACTATTAAAGATATAGTTTGTTATCAATTAGATACTAGCTTACTATATCTCTAATAGTAGCATTGATAGTGATGGTGGTCTCATTGGTCATGTCTACGATGGATCTCTTGAATTTTATCTGCTATAGCAATAGGAAGTTAACATAATATTTCCTTACCTGCTATAGTAGATAAGTTTCAAGAGGTCCATTGCAGAGACATGAAAAAAAATATATGTTGCGGTTCAAATTGCTATCACAGGAAAGTTGCTTATAACTTGTACTCTTCAACCATGATCAAGTTTTTTGTTAGCTGTTTATTTTTCAACTATGATCAAGTTGTTATGTAGCTTAATTTATTGTTTTTATTGTGAATAGGATTGAAAAGGAATGGAAAGAGTTGCAGATTGAGGTGGGTGAATTATCTAAGACCTGATCTCAAAAGGGGTCAAATAACACCACAAGAAGAAAGCATAATATTAGAGCTTCATGCTAGGTGGGGAAACAGGTAAATTTCTTAAATCCTCAAATATTTTTGAGCTACATGTTTTTTTATGATTGGCAATTAAGTAACCCGACACTTCTTATAGAAGGAGTCTCCAGTAAGACGTGTTGGTGTCAGGTAGTGACATGACACTAACACATATAAATATATTCAATTAATTCAACTATTCAAATCATTATCTGTGTATCAATGCGTCAGTGTCGTATTTGGTGTCAATGTCTATGTTTCATATACTGGCAAAGGTGTTTGAATCAAGGACTTGACCAATAAATTTGTAAATTTTCAGATGGTCAACAATTGCAAGAAGTTTACCAGGAAGAACAGACAATGAAATAAAGAATTACTGGAGGACTCATTTCAAGAAAAAAGCAAAAAATCCATTTGATGCTTCCGAAAAGGCGAAAAACCGATTTCTGAGAAAGCAGTTATTTCACCAGCAGCAACAACAACAACAATTGCAGCAGCAGCAGCAACAACAACAACTGCAATTCAACTTGGACATGAAAGGTGTCATGTCCATGTTTGAGGAAAACAATAGCCATAGAATTCCTTATATATCTCAAGCCAGACAAGAAATTTTCAACATGTATCCAAATACAACAGATGATCAGGGTTACTTTATGCTCAATGGAAACTCTTCTGTACCTAATGCAACAGAAGATGATAGTTTGTTGGATGGTCTGTGGAATTTGGATGATGTTCAAGGAAATTTCAGTGTTGCTAATGCAACAAACAAAGCTGGTCTATATAATTTAGTTGCTCCTTACTGTTAGTTTTACTTAGATGAGGAAATTTATAAGTACTCTTAGTTTTAGTTTATTTAAGCTATAGTTTGATATAAGGCTCCAAAAACCATGAGCTTTGGATTTGTAGCATAAGGTGTGTAGTTGAGTTAGGAAAATGATTTTCTGAAAGCAACTTAGTATGTAATCTGCTAATAAAGTGTCTCAGTTTTGCTTATAAAACTTAAAGAACTTTGCCAAAAAAGTGTCTCAATTTTCTTGATTTCATGTTAAATAGAAAGATATTTACTAATCTACCTCTAATTATTATAATCATCTCCTCATGGTATTAGGGAAAAAATGTTTTTAGGGTTAAATATGTTTTTGGTTTCTATAAATATGTTTTAGGGTTAAAATATAAGGTTGACATATTTATAGGGACCAAAAACATATTTAACCCTAAAATATATAACATTTGCTTATATTTAAGTCCGACAAATTCATTAAACATTTTGCTTATAAACATGGAGTAGTACTTCTATATTCCAACCCATAATACTGAGCTATATCTTGGTTTTTTATTGTTTATGGATAACAAGCATTAAGGATATATTGGATCCTTCCTAGTTACATAATCTTAAAAATGTTTCTAGCATGTTTGCTTTTGCCCTTACATTTGTCTGAAATTAAATCAAATCAAAAGAAACCTAAAACTACAATTTATACTAAAATTCTATAAAGCACTCTTAAAGTAACTAAGTTCCTCACTTGAATGGGAAAGATATGCTAGGTGTTAAAATCGAAGCAAGGAAATAGTGTATCTAGAGATCCCTTTAAGCATAGATTATGCTACACTTTTTAGTGCTAGTACAAATCCTTACTTAGTTAACATCTTTGTCACCATATTCTTTTTGTTTGTTTAATCGACACATAATACAAATACAAATGCTTTCTTCACTTTTTTTTTCTTCCATTACTTCTAATTAATCAATTGGGGTTAACTTAGGCTTAAACTAAGACAGAACTAGATTCTTGAAACGTCACATATCTCACATGATATCATATTTTTAATTTTTGCTAATCATCTTTATACAAGTTGATTATGCTCCAAACTTAACTACAGGAGAAGCATGATTCTGATATACTGTAAAAATTGTATTTTATTTGATTCTGTTGTTGATTTTACTCATTTTACGAATACTTTTTTTTTATTTGACAATAGATTATATAAAAAAAGTTATCAAAAGTTATTAAAAGAATATTTTTAAATTATAATTATGTTTTTGTTTTTATGGATAACTACACGTACCTTTTTTTTTTGAAGGAACACGTACCTTAATAATTAGTCCCTTCATAACAAAATGTAAACAAAATGGAATTTAAAAAAAAATGTATTTGGTTTAAAATTTAAACAAAAAATATTTATCTTTTTAAATCCTTTTGCCTGTATTTTGTTACGGATGGAATATCGTATATGTATCTCTTATTTTTTTTTACCAAAAAGTTGTCAACAAAAAAACTTTTTCCTTTGAAATTTGTTATTTTATACAAGTGCTATTTATAACTCTTAAATATTAATCTATCATGAGATATGAATATGATTGATACAACTTATTTTGGAAAATGATTAACACAAGTAAAACTACATACTATACACATTTTGGATTAACTTCTAGTTTATTAATCTGGTGTTAATTAGATCATATGTATTCGAACAAAGATAACCATACAAGAGGTTCTACGGTGTCGCGATGCTATGATAGCTCATGGCGGAGGTAACACTCCGATGAGCAGTGGCGGAGCCAGACAAAAAAGTTTGGGGTGGCCGCCATCTCACCATCAAAATAAACTAAAATATATAAATCATATTAAACACAACACATTTAAGTCGTAATAAACCAAAAATCGATCATTCAAAATTTAAACTACATAATATAATAAAGTCGTTCATTACATACCTAAAGATGCACTTTACGCTTTCCGAGTGCCTTGAAATCATCAATAATTGATTCGGAACTAATACATGCGCTAATTTCCCTTTCAATATAAACTGACATACTATCTGCTAGATACTCAGGTCCCATCTTGTTTCTTAACTTAGACTTGATAATTTTCATTGCCGAAAAAGATCTTTTAGTTGTGGCTGTAGAAACCGGAAGAGTCATAATAAGATGCAACAACCTATCAAGCAACAAGTAATTTTGGGGTTGTCCATTGACAGGAATGATGGCAGCCAAACATGAGCATAATTCTTGAATAGTTGATAAATTTTTGAAAGTTGATGATTGGCGAGCCTCAAAAAGGAAATGTCGAAGATGAAATGGCAAATTAATCTTCTCTTGATCACTAAAATCCATGGGATGGTACTTTTCAACAAGAGTGCATATAGTGTCAATGTCAAAAGCTTTATATCCATCCTCAGGAGACAAAGCACAACTTAGAGATAACTCTGTAGGCAATATGCAGCATCTTCTGATGGCGAATATTCTAGCCACGAAGAAAACAAGCTAAACCAAGTGTGTTGAAATCGCCTTTGTGCTTTCCCGATATCGGATATGGGATAGTTTTCTAATTTTGATTGATAAGGACCCCATTTTAGATACGCTCTTCGTATTGCATCCTTTTGATTTGGTGGATATTGCCAAATTGGAATACGTTTTCCTGGATCCCTTTCTAAAGAATTCTCAATGTCATCCGGATCAACTCTATTAACCTTTAAAGGATGAGACTCATTTTCTTCAATTATTGGATTCTCATGAACTTGTTCAGGTTCGGATGAACAAATTATAACTTCATCTCTTTGAATATCAACGGCCTTTGTAACGCCCTCTTTACTTATTTAATTATTTTGACGAGTTTAGAATATATATATATATATATATATATATATATATATATATATATTCAGGTGATTTATATTAGAGTTATATGATTATTGTGATTATATGAGATTTATGTGGTTTATAAGATTTATATGATTTTTAGAGATGTTATGAGATGTTATGACTTATTCTATTATTTAATAAAATAAGATATGAAAATAAAATAAAAATATTAGAAGTGGGGCTGTGATGTGAGATGAGCAAGTTTAGAGGTGAGAGGAGTAATAAGGAGAAATAAATATAACAACATAAGTTAGAAATGTTTTTACGTAAAACGCTTTTGGAGAAAAGAGAAGAGAAGAACCTAAGAGAGAGAAGACCTGGAGGCTGCTGGTTTCATCTGTTATAAGGTAAGGGTGAGACTATCTTTCACTAATATTAAGTCTGTAAATCATGGGATTACATCTAACATGTTTAGGGATAAGTTTTTGAGAGATTGAAGAATTAGGGTTTTGAGTGAGATTGAGGATTAATTGATGAAAAGTTATTAGATTGATGTAGAGATTGTAAATAGACCTTAGATAATCCCTATGATGATTATCAGAAGTAGTTTTGAAGTTAAAACCATGTGATTAGATGAGATGTCGGTGAGTTTAAGAATTAGGGTTTTGAGGTTGTTATAGATTGTTGATAGTATAGAAGTTTGTTAAAACTATGTATAGATGATTTACAGTTCATAGATTAATCCTATAACAATGTTCTAATCAGTATTTTGGATTTGGGTAGATGAATTCGGGATTGTCGTGTGAAATATTGATGTTAAGCGTTTTTGCAAATAAGTGACTAAGTGAGGTTTTGGAAAACAATTTTTGAGTGGTTTAAACTTAAATTTTTCTGTAGAATATGATAGAGCTTAGTGTCAGGAGCGCGTAGGCGAAAACGGCATCAAAAACGGATTAACGGTTTAGGTTTTACGCACGAAAACTTGAAAGGTAGAAAATCTGATGTTGTCTGTCGAACTATGAACGTGCCACGATGGAAGCTCAACGTGCCACGATTTTTCCAGAAACGAAACCATTTTTAGGATGTCCAAACGTGCCACGATGAAGTGTTGACTTAGACTATTTTTGACCTATTTTTATGCCTCTCCTAAGATGTATAGTAAGGTCCCAAATCAATAACCTTAAATGAGAGGGATTTTAATTAAGGGTTATATGAGTAGTTTCTTTTGCCATGATGTGATATTGTTATACGAGTATTATGTGAATTATATAAGACGTTTAAGATGTTGTTGATTATCATTGATACTGTATATTATGATGTTGTTTTTGTGCTGCCATGTTGATGTCACTTACAGAATCAAGCTGTATGAGTCTATCCAAGATGTTGTCCTAAATGTTGGTTATTAATGTCATGAGGTTGTATGAGTTGGTCTAAGTTGTAAGTTGTATGATGTCGTCCAAACTGTTGGAGTCGCATAAGATGATTAAGATGTAAGAAGTTGTCCATATTTATGGAGTCATAAGAGGTGTTCACGATGTTTCTAAGTCGTAAGATGTAGAGTGCATTTTAATACTTGTTATCATCAAAACTTAAGAGGCATTGTTTAAACTCATTTTGTTCCAACAAACTTGTCTTCTGGAAGTGGTAGGGATGTCTTCGCAGTTGTATTCCAAGGATGTAGGTTGCTCTAGTACCTTGCCTCTGTTCTGATGGTTGCTAGTGATATTCAAATTTGGAACTTTGAAATGTTCATCTGCAAAATGGTGCACATATCTGTAATGTAGATTGTGTGGTATTGGCTCTCTCTTTAAGTTGTTATTCATATCATGACCATTTGGGTTAATGTTTGTTTTTGAACAACTTGTAGCACATTTGCAGCCGATGTATTCGATTTCTTCTCTGATATGCTAGTGGATTTTTGCTGAGGATTCTGAAGCCCTTGTCCAGCCAATAACAAAGGGTTCCTTGACATTGAATACCAGGCTTTTTACATTGTTGAATGAAATGTCCTAAGAATTTGCAATATCATTGTAATATCATTGTACTCTCATCGGCAGAGGCGGAACTGGGGGTAGCAAGGGGTGCCACCGCTACCCCATTCTTTCTGTGAAATTACTATTATACCCTTCATTAAAATTAATATTTTCCTATTCAATTTCACATTTGGGCATCAATTTTCTCTTTCATCAAAAGTGTAAGTAGAGAACCCGCTTTCTCTTCTTCTCCCAACCAAGTTTACAAATCGTTGATCCACCACCACCACCAGGCAACCACCAGACGTCCACACCACCACCGGCCAACTTCTGCGACCACTCTCCATCTCCATCGTCGATCTGAAGTGAGAACAGAGAGATGTCTCCATCTCTCTCAACAAACCCTAATTGTTGGAAATTCTAAGGTAATGTGAAATTGAATGTATTTTCATTCAAATATGAATCTTCTTTGATGATTACAGGTTATTTAATTGATTGCCTTGAGTTTTCCATCTGTAATCTGTTGGTGTTAAACCTAGTTTTGCATCTGTTAGGTAATGTGAAATTGGTTTGAATTTTTGAGACAGAAAGTAAGATACATACAGTATGCAACAAGCTTAACAGAAGCCAACAAAAAACGTGCAAGCTTAACAGAAAGTAAGATACATACAGTATGCAGTAAGATACCTAGTTTTCCATCTTTTTATTCTGTTGGCTTCTGTTAACTGTTAAGCTTGCTCCTTTCGTTGTCTTTTTGAAATTGTTGATTTTTGTTCATAAATTAATGACCTTTGTAATGTTGATTTTTGTTCATAAATCTTAAAAACTGCCAACTCTGTAATTGATTTGTTCACGTTAATGATGAAAGTTGCTGTTTTAATATAAGTAGATAACTTGCTTTAGGTGATTTACCTAACTCAAAAGGATTGTTCTGTCCTGATCTTGCTGTTGGTTTGATTCTTTTGAGTTAGGTAAATCACCTAAAGCAAGTTATCTACTTATATTAAAACAGCAACTTTCATCATTAACGTGAACAAATCAATTACAGAGTTGTCATTTTTTAAGATTTATGAACAAAAATCAACATTACAAAGGTCATTAATTTATGAACAAAAATCAACAATTTCAAAAAGACAACGAAAGGAGCAAGCTTAACAGTTAACAGAAGCCAACGAAATAAAAAGATGGAAAACTAGGAATCTTACTGCATACTGTATGTATCTTACTTTCTGTTAAGCTTGCACGTTTTTTGTTGGCTTCTGTTAAGCTTGTTGCATACTGTATGTATCTTACTTTCTGTCTCAAAAATTCGAACCAATTTCACATTACCTAACAGATGCAAAACTAGGTTTAACACCAACAGATTACAGATGGAAAACTCAAGGCAATCAATTAAATAACCTGTAATCATCAAAGAAGATTCATATTTGAATGAAAATACATTCAATTTCACATTACCTTAGAATTTCCAACAATTAGGGTTTGTTGAGAGAGATGGAGACATCTCTCTGTTCTCACTTCAGATCGACGATGGAGATGGAGAGTGGTCGCAGAAGTTGGCCGGTGGTGGTGTGGACGTCTGGTGGTTGCCTGGTGGTGGTGGTGGATCAACGATTTGTAAACTTGGTTGGGAGAAGAAGAGAAAGCGGGTTCTCTACTTACACTTCTGATGAAAGAGAAAATTGATGCCCAAATGTGAAATTGAATAGGAAAATATTAATTTTAATGAAGGGTATAATAGTAATTTCACAGAAAGAATGGGGTGGCGGTGGCACCCTTTGCTACCCCCAGTTCCGCCTCTGCCGATGAGAGTACAATGATATTACAATGATATTGCAAATTCTTAGGACATTTCATTCAACAATGTAAAAAGCCTGGTATTAAATGTCAAGGAACCCTTTGTTATTGGCTGGACAAGGGCTTCAGAATCCTCTGCAAAAATCCACAAGCATATCAGAGAAGAAATCGAATACCTCGGCTGCAAATGTTCTACAAGTTGTTCAAAAACAAACATTAACCCAAATGGTCATGATATGAATAACAACTTAAAGAGAGAGCCAATACCACACAATCTACATTACAGATATGTGCACCATTTTGCAGATGAACATTTCAAAGTTCCAAATTTGAATATCACTAGCAACCATCAGAACAGAGGCAAGGTACTAGAGCAACCTACATCCTTGGAATACAACTGCGAAGACATCCCTACCACTTCCAGAAGACAAGTTTGTTGGAACAAAATGAGTTTAAACAATGCCTCTTAAGTTTTGATGATAACAAGTATTAGAAGTGTTCACGATGTTTCTAAGTCGTAAGATGTATAGTCCATTGCTCAACCCACGTTGGGGGCTTGATGCCCTGGAGCCTATTTACGCTCATATATGATGGGGGCTTGATGCCCTGATTGGTACCAAATGCATTTGCATATTCAAGATGATCTAAGATGATAAGAGTTGCATAGTCGAGTCGAGTGTATTTGTCGAGTCAAGTGTTAAGTTGTCTCGTGAAGTTAATGTCGAAGTCGATTAAGAAGTTGTTTAAGTTGATGATTTATGTTATATTGATGAATGATTATGATGTTATGATGTCTCCAAATGTAATTTGTGATTTATATACTTAATATTATTGTTTGAGAAATCTCACCCCTTCTGCTTGAAAATGTTGCCCTTCGTATGGGTAACTTGCAGGTAATCAAGAATAGGCGTGGTCGTGAGTGGACTCCTCACTATGTGTCTTTAGGTGCTCTGATACGTAACGGGATGGGAATTATGCTACTGTTTCTGTTCCTTATGTATTGCTTTTGAATTTTCATGAAATTCATGATGAACAAAGACTTTATGAGATTTTATGATGAGGCCTGCGTGCCAAAGACTTTTATGATGTTGAATTAATTCTGCTGCGTAGTTTTAAAGATTAAGTTGAATAATTTTGAATGATAAATTGTTATCCATTCTATTTTACGATTTTAAGAAGTGTAGCATTCCGTTTATGATTTGAAAAATACTCTGATTTATTAAGAAATTTTTATGTTGGAAAAACGAGGAGTTACAATTGGTATCAGAGCAGGTCGGTCCGTCCGGCCAAGTAGTGAAGTCGAGTAGTGTCGTTTAACAGTTGGAATACGATTATTATGTTATTCAGATTGTTGTGTGGTGTGCAGAGAACTAGAATGGCTGGAAAAAATGATGTTGGGATTGCTGCCGCGTTGGAAGCTGTAGGTCAAGCTGTGGGACAACATCCTAATGCAGGTGCTGGTGCTAATGCTGAAGCGAGAATGTTGGAGACTTTCCTAAGGAATCATCCCCCTACTTTCAAAGGATGGTACGACCCTGATGGAGCCCAGACATGGCTCAAAGAGATTGAGAGGGTCTTCCACGTTATGCAATGTACGGACGATCAGAAAGTGTGTTTTGGTACGCACATGTTGGCTGAGGAAGCTGATGACTGGTGGGTGAGTCTTCTACCTACCTTAGAGCAAGATGATGCGGTTGTTACTTAGGCTGTGTTTAGGAGAGAGTTCCTAAACAGATACTTTCCGGAGGATGTTTGCGGAAGAAAGGAGATTGAGTTCCTTGAGCTGAAGCAAGGGAACATGTCTGTAACTGAATACGCTGCTAAGTTTGTGGAACTGGCTAAGTTCTACCCGCACTACACTGATGAGAATGCTGAGTTTTCCAAGTGTATTAAGTTTGAGAATGGTTTGCGTCCTGACATCAAGCGGGCCATTGGTTACCAACAGATCCGTGACTTTTCTGAACTAGTGAGCAGCTGCAGAATCTATGAAGAGGATACTAGAGCTCATTACAAGATGGTGAATGAGAAGAGAGGTAAGGGTCAGTAAAGTCGTCCAAAGCCTTACAGTGCTCCTGCTGATAAAGGAAAATGAAGAGTTAATGATGAGAAGAGGCCAAGAAAGAATGATGCTGCTGCTGAGATTATTTGCTTTACTTGTGGCGAGAAAGGCCATAAGAGTAATGCTTGTACTAAGGATGAGAAACGGTGTTTCCGTTGTGGCAAGAAAGGACATTCGCTTACAGAGTGTAAATATGAGGATGTTGTGTGCTTTAATTGCAATGAAGAAGGTCATATTGGGTCTCAATGCAAGAAGCCGAAGAAGACTAAGACTACTGGAAGAGTTTTTGCCTTGACTGGTACTCAGACAGAGAACGAGGATCGCTTGATCAGAGGTACTTGTTACATTGATAATACTCCTCTAGTTGCTATTATTGATACTGGTGCTACGCATTGTTTTATTGCTATTGATTGTGCTTCTAAGTTGGGTCTTAATATGTCTCATATGAATGGGGAGATGGTTGTCGAAACTCCAGCTAAGGGTTCGGTAACCACTTCTCTTGTTTGTTTGAGATGTCCTTTGTCTATGTTTGGTCGAGATTTTGAAATTGATTTAGTATGTCTACCTTTAAGTGGAATGGATGTAATCCTCGGTATGAACTGGTTAGAGTACAACCATGTTCACATTAATTGTTTTAGTAAGTCGGTGTATTTCTCTTCTGCTGAAGAAGGAAGTGGAGCAGAGTTTTTGACTACTAAGTAGCTGAAGCAGTTAGAACGTGATGGAATTTTTATGTTTTCATTGATGGCATCTTTGTCTATTGAGAATCAAGCAATGATTGTTAGACTACCGGTGGTATGCGACTTTCCTGAAGTTTTTCCCGATGAAATTCCTGATGTGCCTCCAGAAAGAGAAGTTGAATTTACGATTGATCTTATTCCGGGAACGAAGCCGGTGTATATGACACCTTACCGTATGTCAGCTTCTGAGTTGGCTGAGTTGAAGAAGCAGTTAGAAGATTTGCTTGATAAGAAGTTCATAAGACCAAGTGTTTCGCCTTGGGGAGCGCCGGTGTTGCTAGTAAAGAAGAAAGATGGTAGTATGAGGTTGTGCATTGATTACCGACAGCTGAATAAAGTAACTATAAAGAATAGGTATCCACTTCCAAGAATTGATGATTTGATGGATCAGCTAGTGGGTGCACGTGTGTTTAGCAAGATCGACTTGAGGTCGAGTTATCACCAGATTAAAGTGAAAGATGAAGATATGCAGAAGATAACTTTTAGAACCCATTATGGACATTATGAGTATAAAGTGATGTCGTTCGGCGTTACGAATGCACCTGGTGTGTCTATGGAGTACATGAACCTCATCTTTCATGCATTTTTGGATCGCTTCATGGTTGTGTTCATTGATGATATTTTGATTTACTCCAAGTCTGAAGAAGAACATGCTGAGCATTTGAAGATAGTTTTGCAAGTGCCGAAGGAGAAAAAGCTATATGCTAAGTTGTCAAAATGTGAATTCTGGTTGAAAGAGGTAAGTTTTCTTGGCCATGTTGTTTCGGGAAGTGGTATAGCAGTTGACCCGTCTAAATTTGAAGCGGTATGGCAATGGGAGACTCCTAAGTCGGTTACAGAAATTAGAAGCTTTTTGGGTTTGGCAGGTTATTACCGCAGATTTATAGAAGGATTTTCTAAGTTGGCACTTCCGTTAACACAGTTGACTTGTAAAGGTAAAACCTTTGTGTGGGATGTTCATTACGAGAACAGTTTTAATGAGTTGAAGAAGCGTTTGACAACGGCCCCAGTTTTGATTTTGCCGAAGTCCGATGAACCTTTTGTGGTGTATTGTGATGCGTCCAAGTTGGGCTTAGGTGGTGTGCTTATGCAAGATGGTAAAGTTTTTTGCTTATGCATCAAGATAGTTGAGAACTCATGAACGAAATTATCCTACTCATGATCTTGAGTTAGCTGCAGTTGTATTTGTGCTTAAGATTTGGAGACATTACTTGTATGGTTCGAGATTTGAGGTGTTTAGTGATCACAAGAGCTTGAAGTATTTGTTTGATCAAACAGAATTGAATATGAGACAGCGAAGGTGGCTTGAGTTGTTGAAAGATTTTGATTTTGAGTTGAATTATCATCCGGGTAAAGCTAATGTTGTTTCAGATGCCTTAAATAGGAAGACTTTACATATGTCTGCTATGATGGCTAAAGAGTTTGAGTTACTTGAACAGTTTAGAGATTTGAGCTTAGTTTGTGAATTGTCACCTCAGAGTGTTAAACTGGGAATGCTAAGGATTGACAATGAATTCTTGAAAAGTATTAGAGAAGCGCAGAAAGTGGACGTCAAGTTCGTAGACTTGTTGGTTGCTAGTAATCAAACTGAAGATAGTGACTTTAAGGTCGATGATCAAGGTGTGTTGATGTTTCAAGGTAGAATTTGTATTCCGGACAATGATGAGATGAAGAAGATGATTCTTGAAGAGAGCCATAGAAGTAGCTTGAGTATTCATCCGGGAGCTACAAAGATGTATCATGATTTGAAGAAGTTGTTTTGGTGGTCTGGATTGAAACGTGATGTGGCACATTTTGTAGATTCTTGTTTAGTTTGCCAGAAGTCGAAGGTGGAGCATCAGAAACCTGCAGGATTGATGACACCTTTAGATGTGCCAGAGTGGAAATGGGATATTATATCCATGGATTTTATGACGAGTTTGCCTAATACTCCTAGAGGGAATGACTCTATTTGGGTGATTGTTGATAGATTGACGAAGTCGACACACTTTATTCCGATCAATGTTAGTTTTCCAGTGGCTCAGTTGGCGGAGTTTATATTCGAGATATAGTGAAATTGCATGGTGTTCCTTCGAGCATTGTGTCAGATAGAGATCCAAGATTTACTTCTAGATTTTGGAAGAGTTTGCAAGAGGCTTTAGGTTCCAAGTTGAGGTTGAGTTCGGCGTATCATCCACAGATAGATGGTCAGTCGAAAAGAACGATTCAGACGTTGGAAGACTTGTTGAGAGTTTGTGTACTTGAGCAAGGAGGAGCTTGGGATAGTCATCTTCCGTTGATAGAGTTCACGTACAATAACAGTTATCATTCTAGTATTGGAATGGCACCTTTCGAGGCTTTGTATGGTAGGAGGTGCAGAACTCTGTTGTGTTGGTTTGAGTCAGGTGAGAATGTGGTCTTAGGACCAGAGATTGTTCAACAGACTAATGAGAAGGTAAGGATGATTCGAGAAAAGATGAAAGCGTCGCAGAGTCGACAAAAGAGTTATCATGATAAGCGTAGGAAGGACCTTGAGTTTCAAGAGGGAGATAATGTGTTTCTAAGAGTTACTCCCATGACTGGTGTTGGACGTGCATTGCAGTCAAAGAAGCTGACTCCGAGATTTATTGGACCGTATTAGATATCGAAAAGAGTGGGAACAGTGGCTTACCGAGTGGGTTTACCACCTCATCTTTCGAATTTGCATGATGTGTTCCATGTGTCGCAACTTCGGAAGTATGTTCCGGATCCATCTCATGTGATCCAAAGTGACGATGTGCAAGTTAGAGATAACCTTACGGTTGAGAACTTACCAGTAAGGATTGAAGGCCGCGAAGTGAAGAAGTTAAGAGGCAAGGAGATACCCCTTGTGAAGGTCGTTTGGGACGGAGCGGCTGGTGAAAGCTTGCCGTGGGAACTAGAGAGTAAGATGTTGGAGTCTTATCCAGAGTTGTTTGCTTGAGGTAAATTTTCGAGGACGAAAATCCTTTAAGTGGGGGAGAGTTGTAACGCCCTCTTGTCATACCCTAATTTTGGACCTAAAAATACTTGCTCAAAATGATTTTCCTCTTCTCTGAGATGCGTCTTTGACTTTTGAGAGATTGTAATTGACTGTTGTTTTACTCTGACATTTTACTCTACTCTATCTGAAATTTACTGTTGTTACTTGAAAATGTTTAATTGTGATTTTGTCTGTGGATTTCTTGCATTTCAAGCCATCCAAAAGGGTTTTCTTGCACCTCAAGTCATTTGAATTTGTCTCTGATCAATTGCATATTTCTCTGCATTTTATTTGAACCTTATTTGCAAAAATCATTGAAAAGGGCATTTTAGTCATTTCCTGTGTTAAAACTCCTTTTAATCTTTGAAAATTGTCTCTGAGTCTCTTCAATTAGTTTGTATAAATCCTTGCTTTAATTCCATGTTAAAATTCATTTCAAAAATTGCATTTGAGTCATTTTGAGTCAGTTTAGTCCCTAGGGGCATTTTGGTCTTTTCACATAAAATTTTGACAGAGAGAGGTTACTTTGAAGTACCTCATTTTGTTGTTGGTTCATTTTAGTCTTTTTTTTGTGTTTTTTAATTGTTTCACTTTACGTTATTTTCAATTTACCAATTTTAAACCAAATTTTATTATTATTTTCAATTTAGTCCTTCCTTTCATTTTATTTTTTTTTCTTTTTAGTCCTTTAGTTTTAAAAATTGCATTTAAGTCCTTCAAAGTTGTTAAAATTGCATTTTAGTCCCTCAAAGCTTTTTTAACTCTGTTTTTTAGTTCTATTGCAAATTGCAGTTTGGTCCTTGTTTTTAAAATAATTGCAGGTCAGTCCCTTAATTTCCAGAAATTGCAAAAAGGTCCTTAAGCCAAAATCAGTCCAAGTCCGAGCCAATTGGTCCAGGGACACATGTCACAAGTTCATTGGGTCTCAAGTACACATGTCACCTATATAAAGGCCACATCATCAATGTACAGAGGAGACCATTCATTACACACCACATCACAAACATAATCAGAGTTTCTCTCTCCATTCAGTTACGATCCAAGACCCAGAAAGTTCAAGAACTTCATCCCCAATCTCAAACCCTAGAATTCCAGAACCACAAATTCAACACCATTTCAACAAAATTGCAACGATTCTCAGAGATTCATCATCAAATCTTCATCATCGAATCACTTTCTTCGCGATTCAAGTGTGAATTCATCACTGACAGTGACGAATTCGCCACGATCACGAAGAAGAGTTGGAGAGAGAAGAAGAAGGATCGAAGCAAAGTTTTGAACTGGCGAAGAAGAAGAGATTCACCGATTTATTTTCGGTTTCCAGAAGCTTCAAAACACTTACCAGAAGAATCTGAAGCGACCGTGAAGTTCTCCGAAGAGTTCTTTGTTCGAATCTCTGATTAAACTCAGGTAACTTCACAAAACCTTCTCGTTTTTCATTTCAAAGACTCAACGAAGGTTCGTATGAGAAATTAAACGGTGAATTGAAGTAGATCTGTGAACTTGAAACCTTTTTCTTCGAAAAAACTTTGAAAACTTTGAAACCGAAGTTTCAATTGTAGATCTACGTCATTTCACCGTTTGTTTGCAAGATCTGAGGCTATATTCGAGTTCAGTGTGAAAAATGGAGTGGTTTAGGGTTTAGATTCATGTAGATCGGAGTTCAAAACTCCCCGGAATCTGGAATTCACGGCGGAGTTGATGAAGATTCCGATGAATCTTCATCTTCTCCGGCCATTTCATCCCAGAAACCGGCAGGGAAGATGAACGGAGAAGAAGGGAGAAGGGAGAGTCTCTCTCTCTAAGTTTAAACTTAGAGAGAGAATGAGAAGTAAGAAATGTTTTGAACCGGTAGCTTTAGGCTTTTATAGAGGACTGAACCGGACCGGTTCAAAACCGGTCCACTCCCCTGCACTCTCCACCATAGGATCTAGGTTTGATCCATATGGATCAATCCTACGGTCCCTGAAGCTCCTGTGGTGGTTTTGGATCTGGTTGTTTGGGCTTGGGCTTTGTTTCTGCATTTTGCTTGTTCCTTTTGCTATGTACACCTGCTTTGTTGCTATCTGAACCCCTGTATGTTTGATTTTAGGCCAAAAAACTCCTAAAAAATTATTAATGTTTTTTCTTGTTATTTTTAGTCGTTCTTGAGTGTTTTTACATGTTAATTCCGACTTGAAAAATATATGAAAATGTCTTGTTTCTTGTTAGTTTAATGTTTTCTATTTTTGTTAAAACTTTGTGGAAAAAACCCCCTAAATTTGATCATGTGTTCTTGCAATTTGATAATGATTCTTGATCTTGAATATGTGAAATTTCCTATCTCTGAAATGTATGCAATTGCCTTGATTTGTGTGGTGAATTTTTTGTATCTTGTGCTTTAAGTAACTTGATTTTTTTGTAGAAATAAAGTGATAAATGTACCTAAAATCTTGCTATGATTTCTTGGCTTGTTGTTTCCATTTAATTTCCATGTTATGGCTGAAAGAAAAATGCTCTATAAAATTGTCATAATGTAGGAATTATAGGTCCTACACTTGCCATCATCTTGTGGTAGATTTTTTGGGTATATTTAGCATCTTTTTTTGTTAATTCTTGTTACTTGTTTAGAGCCTTTAATTGCTTATAATTTTTACGATATTTCTCCATATTGTGCTACTAACCCTTTATTTCTTGTTCCATAAGCATTTCATGAACATCCTCATATTCATCTTTATTTTCTTGCAATTTAATTCTTGCCAAGAACTAGCATGTAAAACTTAGGTATTTTGTAACATTGCTTTTAAATTCTTGCAAGACCATAGAATGTAAACTAGGGCATATGTAACGGACAATGGACTCTAATGATGTACACCGACACAAGCACCGACACATACGCACACATCACATGGATACTTTAGATGTATGTTTAGGGAATGTATGCTTTAGATGTATGCTTAGGAATCATGATACTTAGAAAAATTCTCTTTTCCAAAAAATGTGAACAACTTCACTCAAATAATTTTGCAAAGAAACCTTGGGGATCAAAATCCCATTGAATTTTCCCTTTCATTTTCTTAATAAATGATAAAACAATTGCTAAATACTTAGACCTTTTTGCAAAATAACTAATCACACCTCACATTTTCCAAAATCCTATGCCCTTGAGGCCTCTCTCTCTTATTCTTCAAAATTCCATTTTCAAAATTAAAATCAACCAACAAAAACAAAAACATTTTTTTGGAAGAGAACTACATGGAGTTTGATCCCTTAAAAGGGTATGTAGACAAGAAGTCAAAACTTCTCCAAGTCCAATAAAACAAAAATCCAATCACATTCTTCTCCCTCCAATTCTTAACCTAGCAAACCCTTAGGTGTAAATAACATTTTCAAATAGCATTTAAAAATAAAGCGCGCGTGTAGAAAGTAAAGACGGTTCCTATAGGATACTATAGTCGTTATGGGTGCCTAACACCTTCCCATAACGAAAACAACTCCCGGACCTCGATTCTCAAGGGTTTTTCTTATTTTTCCCTTCCCAAGAAAAAATGAGATATCAAAGGTTAAAAAGGTTCAAATTTAATCAATGTTTGACACCCGAAAAACCAAGATAAAACACCTCTTTAATTATTTAATTATTTTGACGAGTTTAGAATATATATATATATATATATATATATATATATACATATATATATTTTCAGGTGATTTATATTAGAGTTATATGATTATTGTGATTATATGAGATTTATGTGGTTTATAAGATTTATATGATTTTTAGAGATGTTATGAGATGTTATGACTTATTCTATTATTTAATAGAATAAGATATGAAAATAAAATAAAAATATTAGAAGTGGGGATGTGATGTGAGATGAGCAAGTTTAGAGGTGAGAGGAGTAATAAGGAGAAATAAATATAACAACATAAGTTAGAAATGTTTTTACGTAAAACGCTTTTGGAGAAAAGAGAAGAGAAGAACCTAAGAGAGAGAAGACCTGGAGGCTGCTGGTTTCATCTGTTATAAGGTAAGGATGAGACTATCTTTCACTAATATCAAGTCTGTAAATCATGGGATTACATCTAACATGTTTAGGGATTAGTTTTTGAGAGATTGAAGAATTAGGGTTTTGAGTGAGATTGAGGATTAATTGATGAAAAGTTATTAGATTGATGTAGAGACTGTAAATAGACCTTAGATAATCCCTATCATGATTATCAGAAGTAGTTTTGAAGTTAAAACCATGTGATTAGATGAGGTGTCGGTGAGTTTAAGAATTAGGGTTTTGAGGTTGTTATAGATTGTTGATAATATAGAAGTTTGCTAAAACTATGTATAGATGATTTAAAGTTCATAGATTAATCCTATAACAATGTTCTAATCAGTATTTTGGATTTGGGTAGATGAATTCGGGATTGTCGTGTGAAATATTAATGTTAAGCGTTTTTGCAAATAAGTGACTAAGTGAGGTTTTGGAAAACGATTTTAGAGTGGTTTAAACTTGAATTTTTCTGTAGAATATGATAGAGCTTAGTGTCAGGAGCGCGTAGGCGAAAACGGCATCGAAAATGGATTAACGGTTTAGGTTTTACGCATGAAAATGTGAAAGGTAGAAAATCTGATGTTGTCTGTCGAACTATGAACGTGCCACGATGGAAGCCCGACGTGCCACAATTTTTCCAGAAACGAAACCATTTTTAGGATGTCCAAACGTGCCACGATGAAGTGTTGACTTAGACTATTTTTGACCTATTTTTATGCCTCTCCTAAGATGTATAGTAAGGCCCCAAATCAATAACCTTAAATGAGAGGGATTTTAATTAAGGGTTATAGGAGTAGTTTCTTTTGCCATGATGTGATATTGTTATACGAGTATTATGTGAATTATATAAGACGTTTAAGATGTTGTTGATTATCATTGATACTGTATATTATGATGTTGTTTTTGTGCTGCCATGTTGATGTCACTTACTGAATCAAGCTGTATGAGTCTATCCAAGATGTTGTCCTAAATGTTGGTTATTAATGTCATGAGGTTGTATGAGTTGGTCTAAGTTGTAAGTTGTATGATGTCGTCCAAACTGTTGGAGTCGCATAAGATGATTAAGATGTAAGAAGTTGTCCATATTTATGGAGCATAAGAGGTGTTCACGTGGTTTCTAAGTCGTAAGATGTAGAGTCCATTTGCATACTCATTAAAGTTGGGAGCTTGATGCCCTGGAGCCATTGCTCAACCCACGTTGGGGGCTTGATGCCCTGGAGCTTGTGTTCAATTAAGTTGGGGGCTTGATGCCCTGGAGCCTATTTACGCTCATATATGTTGGGGGCTTGATGCCCTGATTGGTACCACGTGCATTTGCATATTCAAGATGATCTAAGATGATAAGAGTTGCATAGTCGAGTCGAGTGTATTTGTCGAGTCAAGTGTTAAGTTATCTCGTGAAGTTAATGTCGAAGTCGATTAAGAAGTTGTTTAAGTTGATGATTTATGTTATATTGATGAATGATTATGATGTTATGATGTCTCCAAATGTAATTTATGATTTATATACTTAATATTATTGTTTGTGAAATCTCACCCCTTCTGCTTGAAAATGTTGTCCTTCGTATAGGTAACTTGCAGGTAATCAAGAATAGGCGTGGTCGTGAGTGGACTCCTCACTATGTGTCTTTAGGTGCTCTGATACGTAACGGGATGGGAATTATGCTACTGTTTCTGTTCCTTATGTATTGCTTTTGAATTTTCATGAAATAAATGATGAACAAAGACTTTATGAGATTTTATGATGAGGCCTGCGTGCCAAAGACTTTTATGATGTTGAATTAATTCCGCTGCATAGTTTTAAAGATTAAGTTGAATAATTTTGAAGGATAAATTGTTATCCATTCCATTTTACGATTTTAAGAAGTGTAGCATTCCGTTTATGATTTGAAAAATACTCTGATTTATTAAGAAATTTTTATGTTGGGAAAACGGGGTGTTACAGCCTTCCTCTTGAAAATAGTATCAATTCTTTGATACTTCATCTTAACTTTTCCAATTGTGTGCTCCCATAATATGCCCTCCTGTAAATTGCAAGAATCAAACCAACAGCAAGATCAGGAACAGAACAATCCTTTTGAGTTAGGTAAATCACCTAAAGCAAGTTATCTACTTATATTAAAACAACAACTTTCATCATTAACGTGAACAAATCAATTACAGAGTTGGCATTTTTTAAGATTTATGAACAAAAATCAACATTACAAAGGTCATTAATTTATGAACAAAAATCAACAATTTCAAAAAGACAACGAAAGGAGCAAGCTTAACAGTTAACAGAAGCCAACGAAATAAAAAGATGGAAAACTAGGTATCTTACTGCATACTGTGTGTATCTTACTTTCTGTTAAGCTTGCACGTTTTTTGTTGGCTTCTGTTAAGCTTATTGCATACTGTATGTATCTTACTTTCTGTCTCAAAAATTCAAACCAATTTCACATTACCTAACAGATGCAAAACTAGGTTTAACACCAACAGATTACAGATGGAAAACTCAAGGCAATCAATTAAATAACCTGTAATCATCAAAGAAGATTCATATTTGAATGAAAATACATTCAATTTCACATTACCTTAGAATTTCCAACAATTAGGGTTTGTTGAGAGAGATGGAGACATCTCTCTGTTCTCACTTCAGATCGACGATGGAGATGGAGAGTGGTCGCAGAAGTTGGCCGGTGGTGGTGTGGACGTCTGGTGGTTGCCTGGTGGTGGTGGTGGATCAACGATTTGTAAACTTGGTTGGGAGAAGAAGAGAAAGCGGGTTCTCTACTTACACTTCTGATGAAAGAGAAAATTGATGCCCAAATGTGAAATTGAATAGGAAAATATTAATATTAATGAAGGGTATAATAGTAATTTCACAGAAAGAATGGGGTGGCGGTGGCACCCCTTGCTACCCCCTGTTCCGCCTCTGCCGATGAGAGTACAATGATATTACAATGATATTGCAAATTCTTAGGACATTTCATTCAACAATGTAAAAAGCCTGGTATTCAATGTCAAGGAACCCTTTGTTATTGGCTGGACAAGGGCTTCAGAATCCTCAGCAAAAATCCACTAGCATATCAGAGAAGAAATCGAATACCTCGACTGCAAATGTGCTACAAGTTGTTCAAAAACAAACATTAACCCAAATGGTCATGATATGAATAACAACTTAAAGAGAGAGCCAATACCACACAATCTACATTACAGATATGTGCACCATTTTGCAGATGAACATTTCAAAGTTCCAAATTTGAATATCACTAGCAACCATCAGAACAAAGGCAAGGTACTAGAGCAACCTACATCCTTGGAATACAACTGCGAAGACATCCCTACCACTTCCAGAAGACAAGTTTGTTGGAACAAAATGAGTTTAAACAATGCCTCTTAAGTTTTGATGATAACAAGTATTAAAAGTTCAATTGGATATGCTAATATTTGTTCAAGTGTGCAGGACCATAGACTAAAATTTATGTCTTAAATCAAAGTATTGGTTCTCGAAGAACAAATTAGAGCAAAGAAATTTACAAGAGAAGTGAAGTTGCAAGTCAGAGTCTAAAGACTATTCAGAAGCTGACTGTTAGAGTCTGAAGTTCACCCAGAGTCTGAAGTTTATCAAAAGCTGAAGAGAAGACCCTGAAGTCAGTTATTATGATTATTTGAAGACACATATATGCAGAAGGGATTAGAAGACTGAAGCAACAAATTTTCTGAAGAATTAGAAGGCTTTGGATGCTTATCCTCAGAGAAAGGACAGTGAAGGATAAATAGTACAATTGTACAACCACTACCTTCACTACTCCAACATTTCCTACGCATAGTACAAGCTACATTTGTGTCTCTACTGGATTGGAACAGTTAATTCCCAATCAAGGAATGATTTTCAAATTTTGCCCTCTGAGGACATAAACCAAATCAAGCAACAAATCAATGTTGATTGATCAAGCTTCTCCAAAGACTCTTTGATGCGCTGGCACCTCTACAACTTATCTTTCATACCTCCATATAAAGGAAAAGTTCTCACAATAAAAAACTCAAATATATTAATCTTCAAATTGTGATTTGAGAAGTACATGAGCTTGTTATTTATAGCCTAGACTTGGAATACTAGAGATAAATTTTCACTACAATGCATTTACCAAATACATTTATAAGTGCATGTTTATTACCTAGAAAATAGGCACTAACATAATTAAAATTTTCATTAGCTACTATAATGACTTATAGCACTACTTTGAAGCATTTAGAGAGGCTAGGAGAATACAAAAGATCGTCTAAAAATAAACCCAAAAATTAAAAACGAAAATTACTTATTAAACGTAGAAAATTAGACTTTTAATGGTTGTTTATCCAGCACTAATCAGCCCACTAAAGCTTCTTGTCATGTGAATTTTTTATAGGTTTCCTTCCACATGCTTAGTGAACTCTTGATCTCATCAATAAGTCTCTTACTTTTGTGCTTGAGCATAGGAAGTCTCTTGCTTGTGTGCTTGAGCATTGGATACTCTCTTGTTTTTGTGCTTGAGCAATTGTAATCTTCTTTGATTATAGTGAAAATCTCCTTGGAAGTGCAAGGGGAACTGGACTACTTCCGGATCATGAAAGAAACCAGGATAATTGCTTGTGTCTCTTTCATATATATATATATATATATATATATATATATATATATATATATATATATCTATATATATATATATATATATATATATTTTATATCCGCTGCATTTGACATTGAACATTGTTTCAGACTCTGAACTCTATCAGACTTTGAAGTCTGGACTTAATTAAAAGAAGAAAAGGCTAACACAATTCAACGCCCCTTCTTATGTTTTTCTCACCTTCAAAGATAGCATGGATGACCAACATCTTATCTTTTAACTTACATAATACTGAGAAGGATAACTCCTTTGAACTTGTTGACACTGAGACAAATAGGGAATTTGGAGAGGTTTTACCCGAAGACAAGGGTTCTTTGGATGTCTTTTCTGGTATGCAGGAGAAGAATGGCTTTGGGAGGCAGTCATTCCCCATTCCTTCTTCTCTTTCTTTGGCATAGAGTAAAGATACTGGGAGGTTGTCATTCCCAAGGGTTACTATTGTTTCAGCCAAAGGAGCATTGGATCCATCTCTAATAGCCAAGTGGGTTGCTACTCCTATTTTAACTCCTACGGGCATGACTGTTCCATTCACTTTTGTGTCTACATCTAAGGTTTTGGATTCAGTTGAGGTATTGTCACTAGTTTTTTACCTGCACCTGTTACTCTTGACAAAAACATCTCTCATGAAACTATGTATGCAAATGTTCTTATGCTGCAACTTGTAACTACCAGTTATGCTAATTTGACATGTGACAAGATCCATTCAAGTCAAATCTTTGTTCATGCTTCCAAACCCTCTCTGTTCTGCTGCAACCCTTAAGAGTGTGCAAATTCTTTCCAAATTTTTGGGGGATGAAGTAAAAGAGGTGATGGAGGACACTCTCAGCCACGATATGAGACTTGAGGTGGAAGAGGAGAATGATGAAGCCATCATATCAGACTTTGACCAGCACTATCCAAGTATATTTGAGAGCACTAAGACAGCGAGAAAGAAGAAGAAACATATAAACAAAGTGAAGCCTGCTATATTTGAGAGCACTAGGAATATTCCACAAGGGAATATCATCCTAGATGTTAATAACAATGCTCTTCATTGTGTTTCACTATTAGGATTTGATTACATCAAATGGTAGTCTTACAAATCATCCTAAGTGAAACAAATGGAACATTCTGATGGTCAGAATGTTCAGCTCTGCACATGCTTACTTTATGAACAGTATAGTAGGTGAAAAGCAAAAAGGCAAAGCAAAGCAAATCTGTCTTGCTCAATCAGAGACATACACACATGGGAGTTGGTACAGTACAAGGACCACACAATCCCTCAAAGCATGTGCATGAAGATGCAGAATCCCACTATATCTTTCCTGCACCAGTCCCTAGGCAAATCTGGAAAAGTAACATTCTGATGTATGTGGAAAAGCCCATACTTTGGTTATTGCCCATAAATTCATATGAAAATCACATGACAAGCCCAGAAATTCATGTGTTCATTCATACATGATGAACCCAGATGAAGATCATGATGAACCCAGATGAAGATCATCATGAACGCAACAACATTCTGATGTTCATCAGAGATCAGAATGTTTACCCAGAATTTCAAGTAAAAGCTTGTGGGACCCAGGACACATGGCATAACACCATTGGACACCCTACAATGGCTATTTGAGCCCAAAGACTCTATAAATACAGATCAAAGGCTCAACATTAATTGCACCATTGCAAAGCATACAAGAAAACAACTTGAATTTGTTTGAAGCTCTTGCAATTAAATTGATCATCACTGAAGGCTCTTTTTACCTTCTTTGTAGTGTAAATCAATTCTCTCTGTTATCTCTTTCATAGATAACTTCTTCTTCCTCCTCTTCTGTTTGATTCACAAACATTCAACCTCCATACAAATTGTAACAAAGTCTCATCTAGCTTTATGGGTACTAAAGTGTTAGTTTGAGCAAGGGTTGTAAAAGTCTAAGTGGTTAACTTAGCAAGAAGGTGCAAGCCTGCTGAGGCTTAGAGAATACAGAGTTGTAATTGTTCAGGTGAACAAAGATTGTAAGGTGCAAGACTTGAGAGGTTATCTCAAGCATCATATCGGAAACTCTCACAAGATTGTGAGGAGTGGACTAGCCCACATTGGATGAACCACTATAACTCTCTGTGTGTTTTTTCTCTCTTCCCTATAATCTTTAATTACATTATACACAACACACACTTGCACACTTAACTTATTAAACAGTTTTTGTGTATGAACTTCAGAACATTCTGAAGTCAGAAAGTTAACTTAATTATTCCAAGTAAACTACTTGAGAATCATTTTTAAGTTTCAAGATAATTTTTAAAGGGTTACAATTCAAACCCCCCTTCCTTGTGACTATTTTATCTACTTCATAATCTGCCTAGCTATCCTGTACAATGATGGACTTAGCCATCTTTTTGCTTTGGATCTTTTTCTATGGATAGTTCTAGATTTTCTCTTTATAGATTTTCCACTTTATGGCTTTATTGTATTGATTCAGATATCTCTTGTCTTTTATATTTTAATTCTTTGATAAAAAAAATGGGCCACGATCGTTTTTAAACATGTATGCTAACCAAAATAAAGTTTTATCGCACACCTCTAAAATTATCGCCTTACTCATATAAACCATAAAAGAAAATTAAAAAAGAAAATCAAATCAATTTTAACCTTGTCTGAAATCAAACCCATTCAACCTCATAAGTTTTTTGTTCTATAACAAATGTTAGAATGTTCATTATTATACTCGTTAAGTGTTTGAGAGAACACTCTATTTTTGTACTTTGTTTTTGAAAGTAATATGTACTTGTGGTTCATATTATAATTGCAATGGATGTCTACTGGATCAATAATGTACATGAGCAACACAACTTCAAATTTGTTATAACGTATTTGGTTTTAGTTAATATTAAGGGTTAAATATGTTTTTGGTCCCTTTAAAATTGGAAACTTCTAAGTTTAGTCCTTACTTAATTTTAATAGGTTTTTTACTCCTTACAAACAAAAATATTACTTCTATTTTTAGTCCCTGTTACAACAAAGTTTGTTTAATTATCCTTAAACTTTTAAATTTTTGTACGATTTTTTTTAGATAAGCTTAGAATATTATGAAAGGTTCATTGCCTAAAATTTAAAATTTTTTAACATGAAATGAATTAAATATGAATTTTTTTAAATGACAAAAGTTAAAGATAAAATTAACAAAATCTGGACGTAGAAATCAAATTTTGAGACAATTTTTTACCGAGGAACTTTTAGTAATGTTCTTAACTCGTCTGCAAAAAATTGTTCAAAAAATCAAAAGTTTAAGCATAAATTAAACAAATTTGAATTGGGGAGGGACTTATACTGAGTGCAAAAGAATAAATTTTAGGGACTAAAAGAACAATTAAAATTAAGTAAGGACTAAACTTAAAAGGTACCAATTTTATAAGGACCAAAAACATATTTAACCCTAATATTAATGACTATTTGAACCCTCTCAATTTCCGGTGTTTCTCTAAATCATGTGTTTATATCTTTGTATTGTATGCATTCATAACTTCTCAAACACCAAAAAAATTATGCGTACAGTATTAATCTTGTTTTCACGCACATTGAAATATTTGTTGTATCCTACAGCCGCCAACTAGTATGGATCCTGATATGATATTTAGGGCTGATTGCTTACCAATTTCTCTTTGTGAATGAACAAGATTATCTATGCCCGTGCCTACTTATGAGCATGAGGATAACCTTCCTTGGTTTGGCTGCTAAAATGTCTAAAGAACCATTCAGATTTCTGGTGAGATATTACTAATGGAGTATTTACAACTTCTCAATAGGATTTTGTTGCTTACTTCACCATGTGTAAATTCTGCTCCTATTATTGGATCTGGTTCAATCATTTATACCTCAAATTTACTTTTATTTTGTTTTTGTTTCATTCCTTTTAAATACTTGCAACTAGAAGATTTTTGTTATTCAAATGAAGCTATGAATGATGGTGTTGCAAGCCAATAAAATTTTTGTTGCATCAGCTTGCTTAGATCCCCTCAAGGCTAATTTTTTTTAAGTGGAAAAAGTGATTACTAGGTTTAGTTAGGATATCTTATTGTATTGTCTTGTTATCGAAAAATTTTTATCAAAATTTTGATCCAAATATAGTATGGTGATTTTCTTGGATTATGTAAAAACACTTGTTATGTAATTTTTAGATTCAATGCGGTAGATTGAGCATAAAAAATCCTATAGATAATCCACGTTTTCCAATGAATAACATTTTTTGGTAGATTCACATTTTTTAGTCTAAATAATTTTGCGACATCTTCTCAAAAATTCTAAATGTGACATTTTTATTAATGTTACTGGTGATATAACAATTGTTACAAAAAATAGAAATAAGTAACATTTTTTTAATGTCACTGATGATACAATAAAATATTACTACAACTTTTTGGGAACACGGGCTTTATCTAAAAATTATTCAAGTGTTACAAAATTTAATTAGTAACATTTTCCTTGATTTAGTAACAATTTTTAATTGTTACTATATCTCAATTATGTTGTAGTGTGCTACCGTAGTATTTTTCTCATTGTCAAGACTTGAACTCTGAACAATTAACAACTAAATTTCTTTAATTCCTTAACTCAAAGTTGATCTACCGAACTTCCCATTCAACCTCACAAGTTCTCCGAAACTAAAAACCCCTCGTAAGTTTTTTAGAATTGAAAACCAAATTGAAAAAGTTCGGCATCTTAGTTAAGATTATGTTTGCCACGGTTAAACCGTGTTGAACATGTAAATCTGATATCTTTTATGGACACTAACATTTAGACGGGCACTCCGTGCTCGTGTGTCCCGTCTTCTTATTGCGCTAATACGTATAAATTACGAACAATAGTTTTTATAAAATTTTGTTTAAATTTATTTTGATTTTGATTAAAATTATAGATATAAATAATAGATATTCTACGCTGTCATATTTTAACAAACTATACTTATCTTTTTCAATAATACCAACAATATAACAAATATAATATCTTTCAAAAAAAAAATATAACAAATATAATATAAAATTCTTGTCTTTTTGAATGACACTAGCCAAAATAGCATTTATTGCTTAATTTGTTTAAGGGTACAATTGAAAGGAGAAAAAATCAGTACAATACGGTCTGTTTTCTTTATATATGGTATAGATAAGCGCATTAGAAATTGGGAAAGTGGTTTGACTCGTGTTTTCTGATTAGAAAGAACATGTGTGTGCTTATAAAAAAATAGGGTCAAATATGTCTTTGGTCCTTATAAATATGCCAACTTTTTGTTTTAGTCCCTCTAAAGAATTTCTTCGACTTTTAGTCCCCCAAAAGTTTTCCATCTTCACTTTTGCTCCCTCTTTTTAAGTAAATTTATATGTAGAATTCATATTTTTGAATAAAACTTTACCGAAAAATTTATAATATTATAAGATTTTTTTAACAAAACATGAATTAAATATGAATTTTTATATTTTTTGCTATTAAAAATTCATATTTAATTTATGTTTTGTTAAAAAATTCTAATTTTTTTGAGAGATTTTTACAATAATCTATATATTTCTGAACAATTTTTATTAAAAAATACAAAAATTGACTTTAATATAGGGACCAAAAGTAGTGATTGAAAATTTTATAAGGACTAAAAGTCGAAGGAAGATTTTAGAGGAATAAAATATAAGAGAAAACTCAATTTAGTGCCGATTCAATTTTAGGGTTTCTAGTTACTTTTAAATTATTGCATTACGAGTCTCTTTTGAAGCTATTCAATCTCTTTTCTTTCTATTTGTTTAAAGAATTTCAAACAGAATGAGCCATGTAGCTCAAAAGTGGATTTTTTTCCCTTTCTGTTTTGTGTATTAATGTTTTGTATTTTGATTTTATCGCAATATCCAGGAAACACATTTCCGCTGCATTCTAATGCGTCCAGGGCCATTCTTAGAGTTTTATGGGTCTTATGCATAATATAAGAAAATGACCCTTTACATAATACATCATACAAATTTTCAACTCATTGTTGTATTTTCATTTTGTTTAATTTTTCGTTTTTCACTACCAAATAAATGTTTTTTTAGACAACATCTGAAAATAAATCAAATACTTCACAGACACCAAAGCAAAATAAAATACCGTAGAAGTAGAGAATAGCACCTATGAAGTAGACTGCACTTTTAGCACTTAAAAAATAGAGACTGATATTTTAGCACCTAAGAATAATAACACCAAAAAAGTGAAAGTATATCAACACGTAATTAATTAAATTTTAAACTTTTGGATGAAAAATTCTCCAATGTTCAACTCATAACAACAATAATACATGATACAAAATTAGTGTTAGAGTTTTTAGAGGAATCATAGATACAAGATGTAACATTCCAGACTAGAATATAATTTGTTTTTGTTATGAAAATGATCTCAATTTCTTGGATAATAAACATCAAATATTTTTAATATCAGTGAGACACATTATTAGGAACAAAGGGCCCAATAAAATATTAACAATTTCTTCGATAATAAATTTTTTGGCACATTATTAAAACAATCAAATTTTTTTATAGGGTGGGTGTATATAGAAATATGTGCTATACTGGGGTATATATAGTAAATCGCGCCAAAATGGGCAAAAACATTAATAGACTTAAGTCTAACTCTTCATCATGTCAATGTATGGAGCCTTTCGGTGAACTTTACTATATATACCCCCATAAACAAAATATTTCTATATACACCCCTTTCAAAAAAAAATTGGACCCCCTACCTGCATGTTCCCTAGGTCGTCGCACCCCTTGCTTATGCCTACCGCCGGCCCTGAATGCGCCGATCTTATTTACATGTTAACCACAGAGTTTGTTTTTAGTTCCGAAAAACTTGTTACAATTGGATGGGTTTAATTCCAGAAAGGTTAAAATTGGTATTTTGTTATGGTTTGTAAGATTAGAAGTCTAATCGTAGAAAGTGGGGTAAAAATTTCTAGCGAATATTGAGTAATATTATAATAAATGATTTTTTGAAGGAGTTGACAATATGACTTTCTACCAGAGAAATAATATTATAATCACTCATTTGGAAGATAGCTCAGTCCTAATAATAATAATAAATCAAATGTCTCGCTGCCGATTTGAGGATTAGTTACATAGTCGACCTCAATGACCTAAACAATGAAAATATCTTGAGATGTCTATTAGAGGTCAAAAATCTTAATTACGGTGTTTAGATAAAAAAAGTTAATTTTTTCTTCTAAAGAGAGAAATTTAGTTTAGATGTAACCCAACAGGCGTCTCAATTTTTTTTTTTTATTATTTAGATCATTTGAGTCGGTTATGAGACTATTCCTCGAATTGACAGCAAAAGTGTCAGCTATAAAACTAATCCTCGAATTGACAACGAGATATTTAATTTTTACTATTTTTACTACGATTGAGCTATCTTCTAAATGTGCAGGGCAACTCGAGAAACCGAATCAAATTATTTTCCTAGAGACGAGTTGTGTTGCAAACTTTATCAAGAAATCAATTACTCTATTTTCCTAGAGACGAGTTGTGTTGCAAACTTTCCCTCCCCTCGTGTGTATATTTCAATATATGTTGGCCACTTAGCTAACAACAAAATAATAAAAAAAATTATTGATATTAAAGTTAATAATATATTGAACTAAAATATTTATAAGTTTGTTATTAATTAAATATTATTAAGAAACATTCAATTTTGTTAAATAAACATTCAATTTTGTCTCTAGAATAATATGTTATCACTAATTTAGTCTATAAAATATCAAAACTAACTAAAATAAAAATATAACCACTTACTCTCTTAAATAATAAAAAATGTAGTCATCCATCCAACTTTTTGGTCCATCTCTTAAATTATTTGTCTAGATGTCTGTTTTTTTTTTTTAGCAAAGATGTCTGTTAGTGGTGTCTTTAAATAAAGAAATACATAAATGATTGATATAGTCTCTAAACTATCATAAAAAATAACAAATTCATTCATAAACTATTTATTTATTTTATTCATTTTTGGTACAACATTCATAACTAATTAGATTATGTATAAGCTCGTAAGTTTAGGCTCGTAATTTCCCTATTTTTATAAGTGGGAGTATATGTGCTGCTGAGATGCATCCCGAATCAAAACGTTTGAAAACACATCAAGTCTAGTCTAGTAAAGATACATAAGAAAGTAGAGAAACACTTGCATAGGCACAAGCCTAACACCTGTTTCTTGGGCACAGCCAATAGAATTTTGACAACTCATGTTTATGGGCTTTTAAATCGGTTAGAAGACAAACTGATATCATATAAGACTCTATTAAGTCGGTCACGTAAAAGAGCGATTTTAAAAAGTTTTTGTCTTTTTTTGAAAATATAATATTTTTATTTTTATTTTCATTTTTATCTTCATCCCTTAGGATTGTAATACTGGCTCTGATACCAGGTTGGTTGGGGGCAGAATCGCCAGCGGAATTTTCTCGAACTTGGTTTAGCATTTGTTCGATTTTGATTAAACCTTGAAATGGTTTTAAGAGTGTTTTAGCTCTTTCTTTTTGTATATTTGTAAGATTTTCTAAATCTTCTATTTCTCTTAGGAAGTCTTCAATATATTCTATATGGTATTGTACGAATTCTTTAGAATGAAAAGAATTTGTCTTAAGACAATTCTTCTATGATAGAATTCTATATCAGAGACTATGTTCTCTAATCTTTCTTTAAAGAGTTTTAATTCTGTTACAAGACCCAAACCAGGCATTATATATTTGAGGAGGAACTTCCTTGAATTTTTTCTAAAGATTGTTCAAATTCAATTAGTTTTTGAGATGGCCATAACAGGGTTGTGGCTCTCTCTTTTTGTGTAACAGAAATATTTTCTGTTCCTTCTAATTCTTCTATCATTTCATCTATATATGAAATCTATAGAATCATTAAATCATGAATTCCCCAAAGTGTGTTCTTCATTTCTATTCTTAATAAATTTTCTTCTATTTTGTTAACTAGGCTATCTAGTTTTATTCTGAATAAACTTAATTCATTTTTTATTGTTATTCCTGGCATTATAATTTTCTATTGATGCCTAAAAGTTCAGTTTTTATTTCTGACAAAGTTTTGTCAAGCCTTCTTTTTTCATTACTATCTAATGAAGTTCTTGCAGGTAGAAACTTTGGTTCACTATTACTTTCTTCTTGTTTTAGAAGAGGTGTTCTTTCTATGGTCATAATAGATTTTGACCTTTTTAGTGGTTTTAGAATTGGTGATTCTAATTTTACTAATGGTGCAAATAGTTCATCTATTTGTATCTTTTCTTTTCCACTAAATTCTACACTATAGTGAGAATTACTTAATGCATAGTTCATTTTATAACTTATACTAAAAGGATGGTTTCCTGGTCTCATAAGACCTTGATCTTTAAGTTTATAATGAATCACTAAAGATCTGTGTAACGCCCGTCGTAAATTATTTAATTATTTAGAAGTATATTTATATGATTTATGAATTTAAGTGATTTATGAATTTAAGTGATTTATGAGGTTTACGTGATTTTAGGAGAGATATGTGATTTATCTGGAAATTATGTGATATATGCGATGTTACGATTTTTAGAGATGTTATGAGGTGTTGAGACTTATTTTATTATTTAATAAAATAAGATATGAAAGTAAAATAAAAATATTAGAATTTGGGTTGTGATGTGAAAAGAGCATTTTTAGAGGTGTAAAGAGAAATTAGAAGTGAGGTTATAAATAGAAGGAGTTAGGTTGAGAAAAGTTTCTAGACAGAACGTACGTTTTCGGAGAAAAGGGAGAAAAAGTTAGAAAGAGAGAAGAACAAGAGGAGGCTGTCGATTTTTTGCAATAACCAGGTAAGGGTGAGACTAACTTTCAATATTATTAAGGGTATGATTCTGAAAAATGAATTTAGCATGATTAGGTTGAGATTTTGTAAGATTATGAGAATTAGGGTTTGAGTGTGAATTGATGATTAAATTATTATGTTTGAATATCTTTCGATGCATATGAATGTTTATACTATGATACAGATATGTTTATATGTATTTGTTTGATTAAATCTATTAATCTTATGTTTGAAACACTATATCGAATGATCTAAGAGTCTTCAAGAGGACTATTTCATAAGTGAATACATGATAGCTATGTGAAGGATAAGTGAATTATTTGATGATATCTATTGAAATGTGATGTGGTTACCACCGATTAGAAAAAAAAACTGGTGTCGTTTTCTTTCTTGATTATTTGATATAGCTAAATATGTTTAAGAACAAATTCAATTTGGTTTTGAAATAAAACTGATTTTTGCGATATTTTTGGAGTATTTTGATTCCACAAGATTCATATGTTGCAATTCTATCGGTTTGCAGTTTTTAGAAAGAATAAAATCATTGAGTGCAAATTAGCTTTGTCCCACATTTGGCTATATGGTAAAATCATTCAGTTTTTGGTATATCTATATGCCATTATTAAAGAAAAGCGTGGGCTTCCATATTAGGATAAATATATACATTTAGGAATGCAAATGGATTACATATTAATTAGCACCTTTAAAGATCGTGTAGTTTAAAGATCGTGTTATAAGATCGTGTTATATCTATATGCAAATGGATTACAAGATGTGTTATATAAAGATGTGATATTTGACGATGGTGCTATTTAATGATCGTGTAGTTTTAAGATGAACTTTGAGTAGGAAAGGAAGGATGTCTAGATTATTAGAAGCTGTCCAGGAAGTCTAAGTTAAGATGACTAAGATTATCAATGATGTGATATTGTTATTTATGCACTATATGTGTTAATTATGATGCTTATGTTGATGCGATGTTTAAGATGTTGATGTTTATCGTTTGATGCTGTTGACCATTAATGTCATAAAGTTGTAAGTGTCGGTCTAAGTTGTGAAGTCGTAAGAAGTTGTCCAAATTATTGGAATCATATAAGTTGTTTAAGAAGTTCAAGATGTCTAAGTTGTAGGAGTTGAGTCCAATGCATACTCATTAAAGTTGGGGGCTTTAGGCCCGGCAGCCTTTGTGCTCATTAAAGTTGGGGGCTTTAGGCCCGGCAGCCCTTGTGCTCATTAAAGTTTGGGGCTTTAGGCGCGGTAGCCTTTGTGCTCACACGTTGAAGAGCCTAATTACGCTCATTTATGTTGTTGGCTGGTACCACATGCATATGTACGATGTTAAGTTGAAGTTGTTGTCGTTGCATTTGTCGTTGATGTTGAAGTTGTTGTCGTTGCATTTGTCGTTGATGTTAAGTTGTTAAGTTGATAAGAGTTGTATTGTCAAGTTGGGTCGTGTTGTTGAGTCAAGTGTTAAGTTGAACATGATGTCTTATGATGATTATTAGGTGATAAATGATAATTGTTGTTGATGTCCATGATGCCCTGATGATGATGTTTGATTATGAATTGATGATGATGTTTTGATGATGATGTCTGGTTATGATTGTTGATGGTGATATTATGATACTAAATGATTATTAATGTTGATGTTTATGATGTCTTAAGTTGTAATATATATGATGATACTTGATTATGATTTAATGATGATTTTTGCTTATGAATTAGAGATGATAATTGTTTACGAACTAATGATGATATTTGATAATGATAATTGAATATGATTTGATATAATGCTAAATGATAATTGTTTTATATGTAAATGATAATTTATGTTGTTAAATGCACTTTGATGAATTATATGTTTAATTTATTGACTGTGAAATCTCACCCCTTCTGCGTATATGTTGCCTCGATCGTGGGTAATGTGCAGGTAATAAAGACTAGAGGTGTTCATGAGTGGACTCCTCACTTTGTGTCTAGGTGCTCTGATATGTAATGGGATGGGGCTTACTTTCATGAACTTTTATGAATAAACATTAATTAAGACTTATGAGATTTCTGATAAGGCCTGTGTGCCAAGACTTTTATTTTGTTGAACTATTTCCGCTGCGTAGTTTCAGATTTTATGATGAATGAACTTGAAGGATAATTATTATTATCTATTTTATGATTTTTAAGAATATGTGACATTCCGTTTATGAAATAAATACTCTGATTCATATGAAATTTTTATGTTGGGAAAATGGGGTGTTACAATCTGTCTAGATCTATATCATTTAGACTCAAGCCTATTTGTAAATTTATATCAAATTTTATTTTTCCACCTATTAAATTTCTTTCACCTTTGGCTATTAGTGAATGTTTTTTATTCATTCTAGCATCTTCTATAAGAAGTTCTAGTTCTGAATTTACTCCTTTCATAAAAGTACTTTTTATGATTATCTGGATAGTTGATATATGAATATATCCTATCTTCTGTCTTTTTTCTAACGATAGATGTTTTAATCTATTATTAATTTGTTCTTCGTCTATTATGGATATTACAACAGATCCATCTGTTGATTCCATTGGTACAAGAACTTCCCCTATCATCATTCCATATTTTAGAATATTTTCTCTAGATAGTTTTTCTTTTATTAAAGAAAAAAATACTCTTTTGTTTAAAATTTTCTTCAGGTTTTAAGGTAAAATCTACCTTTTCTATATGATCTATTAGTACATCTGCCATAAAACCAGATGAATCTTCTTTTTTCATGCTAAATTCCATGATGAAATGTAAATATTATAAAGTATTTAAGATCATACCTGACTTTGTCTTGAATTTTTGATGATTTTGATCTTTCGATCCTTTGGATTTTGAAATAATCACTCGATTATTGATATTGAAATCTTTTGATTTGGTTATGACAACCTCAAATCCTGCGAAGCCCTTTCCCAACAATGTTTTTTACAAACTAAAGGTACTTACTTCATTGATTTTAGTTGTAATTTACAAGTGAGCATCGAGGCTCTTATTTATAGGAGGAAAGGACTTACAGAGTAGGTCACATGTCACTTTCCTTCCAGCTAAAAAGAAAAACAAACAAAACACGCAAAGGAAAAAGTAAAAGCATTATCACATAAGGTGATAAGATTTTCAACTAAATGGACCCCATCTGACTCAGATGATAAGGTTCCATTATTACAACTTTGTTCCTACGGTCATCTACATGACGCGTGTTTAGGCTTTTCCTTTTGCCTTATCTTCAAGTACTGTGATTGTCGGTATTTTGTCTTCTTCTACCGACACTTTCTTTTTTGCACACCATTTACAGATATGCCCTTTGTATTTTGAGAAGTGTTGGCAACACTCCTGTTGCACTTCATCTGGAATTTGGTAAAGAGCATTCTCAAATTTTGAGAATAGTTCTTCATAAGGAAGTGTTTGCTTGAGATGTTCCTCTGAAACCTTCTTCTTCGAATCACAGACCATAAGACAGGTTTCTGTAGTGTAGAGGACCTTATAATTAGTAATGGTAGAACCATATCTAATAAGGTTATCATAAAAACGTTTCATTTGATAAATGAACGAGTCTACTATCCATCCAATACTTTCTGAATTTGGAGGTAGATAAGTTTTATTTGAAATTCCTATTTTGATGACTGTTCTTGGTCTTACGGCCATAAAATTATTTTCTTCAGAAAACCATGGATAGGTTTATTCGAATTGGAGGAATATTTCTCTTCCTTTAGCAAGGAAATCATTGAATCTTTTTGCTGTATCACCAATCTCTTTTGGAAGATCAGCGAGTTCTTGGAATCTTCGACCTTCTCCTTCTTCAAGATACACAGTCTTAAGCATTCCATAATCATAGAACTCTTTAAGCAATTCCTTGGATATTCCTGGAACTGTATTAGCTTTTACCCCATATGTAGTGTTAATTGGGTAAAAACATTCAAGTGCTAGCTCTTCTTTGAAGTTTGCTAGCCATCTCCATTTTCCCATGAAGTCATCAAGGGTTTTTGGCTTGTTTTTTTCTTTTTGGAGGTTTATTATAGACCCTACTGAGATCTTTTTCTTTGATTCCATTTTTGATGGTTGACCAATTTCTTTAGCAATAGTCATTTCTTTATAGGAGGCCTTGTAAGCCTCTTTTGCTTCCTCCATTGTTGGATAGGATTTGTGTCTGACATTTTTGTCATTGATGTGGAGGCTTGCAATTGCCCAATTATTGTAGACGCCTTTCATTGGTCCATCAAAGATGACATACACCTTCTTTGCTGGTTGTGGGTCTACAGCATCGCTTGTTTGGTCTGAACCATTTTTTGGCCCTTCATCTTCTTGTTCAACTTTGTCACCCCATGACTTTTTCGTATCTTCTTCTGGCATAGAGCCTGCTGAAGATGTTGATGAAAAACTTTGTTGTTCATTCAAAGTCTTTTTTGTTGTTGTTGGAGTTTCAACATTTATGATCTTCGTTAGACTTTCAATCATTTTAATCATCTCCCCCCTCTCTGAAGAGAGCTGTTTTAGCTTTTGGCTATGGATTTCAATCTGTTCATCCTTTTGCTTTAAGCTATTGTAGAGAACTTTTAGAGCTTGCTTCATTCTCTTGTCAGAGTATCTGCAAAACAATTGTTTTCTGATTTTATTAGTTGAATATAAGGATAGAATTGTTGGATGCGCATTTGCCATCTAACAAGTCTTCCTTGTTTATGATCAACTTTTAAATTGTAGCGCCAAAATCCACTAGCATGAGTTGAATCAGTTCTTAGTAAAAATCTTGATGGAATTAAATCCATTCTCCATTTTTCTAAAACATTTAAACAAGAAAGAGTTTCTTTCTCATTGATATGATATCTTGTTTCAGCATCTTTAAAAGAACCTGAAACATACTTGCATAAAACAAGATCTTTATCCTTAATTCGGATGTTATTACTTGAATAATCAAGTTTTGTATCAGTTGAAACTGATGTTTTATCTAATCGTCCATTAGGGATATCTGATTTTAACTATGGGGTTGCGCCCACAATGGTATAGGATTGTTGTGGGGTTTCATCCTCAACATATCCACTGAGATTTAATCCCAGTTTTTGTTTACCATTAGGTAGAGCTCTCATAACTCCAGCCGAAGTAAACTGATTTGCATCAACGTTTACAACCAAAAAATCATTTTCTGTTGGGTTGTATAGTTTTGGTAAAACTTTTAATTTTTCTTTTAAGGATTTTACAGCCTCAGTATCTTTTTGTGTCCATGACCATGGCACCTTCTCAGATATCTTCTTCTGTAAAATTTTCCTATCATTTGCTAAATCTTGAAGAAATCCTTCATTAGCAATATAATTTAAACATCCCAAAAATCTTTCAATTTGTTTCCTATCCGCTAATTGGTCAGGAAAAAGTAAAAAAAATTCTTGAAAATGTGGTGATAAATCGAGTTTTCCTCCTTCTCTTATAATAAGACCAAGGAATTCGATCTCTTGTTTCAAAAGTACTGACTTTTTCTTGGATAGAACAATTCCTCTATCTTTTATTCTGTTTAAAACAGTCATAACATCTTTAACATGTTGTTCTTTACTACCTTTAGTAAAAATTAATATATCATCGATATATACAAAGCAAATATGATCAAGACCTTTAAGAGTATTGTCCATAAATCTTTGATATATTGACGGTGCTTGTTTTAATCCAAATGGTAAAACTTTCCATTCAAAATGTCCTTCTGGACAACTAAAAGCTGTTAATGGTTTTGTTTCTTCTGATAACCTTAAATGTCAGTATCCAGATTTTGCATCTAAAGATGAAAACTAATTACATCCTCTTATTTTTTCAAAAATGTAATCTTTTCTTGGTAACTTATAAGAATCACTTATAGTTGCCTTATTAAGTTTTTTATAGTTAATCACCATTCGAGCTTTTCCTCTTTTTATCTCATTATGTTTTCTAACATAAAAAGCTGGGGCCGAATGTGGACTAATGGAAGAACTTATTAGACCTTTTTCTAATAATTCTGCTATTTTTTTTTTAAATTCTTCCTTATCTTCTGCAGAGTAAGGGATTTTGTATAGGACCTTGACTTCCTTTTTAGGATCTTTAAGTTTTATAACAACTAGATCCTATATTTTATTCACTATGGAGTCCAATGGATTTTCAGAACACACTTGATCTAGATGATATCCTAGATTTTGTTCAGTTGTTAAGTAAAACTTTCTCTTATCCCACATACATCTAAGTACATTGAGATTTTCTTTAATTGCTCTTAAAATTTCATTTTTTGTTATAATGTTTGTCGTAACAAGTTTACTTTCTTCTGAGTTATTTACATTAAACCATTTTAATGTTATAGTATCAAGTTCTTGAACAAAAGGACTATATAACTTTAAAAAGTTATTTCCTATTATCAAATCTATTCCAGAATCATGCTCATAAATTGATCTTATATAAAAATATTTATCTTCAATTTTAATCAAAATATCTTTTAAAACAAACCATATCTTATGTTTTGTTTTATCAACAATTATTATTTCTTTTGGTTTTTTTAATTCAATCCAATCTTTGGATATGGATTTCCTTCCAAAACATAGAGTTGCACCCGTGTCAATGTAACCCATGATTTTCTTTTTATTCAAGATAATTTGAATAAATGTTGAATTAGGATTTCCATCTTTTAGAATCTTCCTACTCATTCTTCAAACTCTTCCTCAGTAGTATATTCAAAAATACTACTTTCATCAGAATCTATGTCTGATTCTATTGGTTCGAAACCTACATGCCAAATTAGTTTTAAGGTTTCTTTTTTAGATTCTTTCTTCTTGGGACATTCATTTGCATAATGTCCTTCTTCATGGCATAACCAACATGTACATGTTTTCTTGCCTTTGGGGCATGAATTCTTTTTAGGATATTTTTTCTTTCTCCTAAAATATTTTTGTTTATTACATTTCTTAGGAAATTTCTTTTTCCTTCTATATTCTGATCGGTCAATTTTTCTAAAGACCTTTCTTTTTCTTTTTCTAGGTTTTTTACAACCATAATTTCCTACTTTATTTTGTAGTTTATCACAACAAAGGTTTATTTTTGCATCTCTTTTAGCAATTTTATTCATACATTGTTCAGATACCCATTGTTTTAATGTAGTTATTCTAGCTCCTAGGGTATTTTCCAATCCCATTTCGTTATTTGTTTTTTCGTCAAAAATTTCTTGCATTTTTATTCCTAATCCCCTTGGGAGTTTATTATAGAATAAATTTAATAAATTATATTCTGTTCTTTTTGTTGGATGAATACCATAGTAATATTCTTCAAATTCACATATAAATGGATCTATTTGACACATATCACAAATTTTTAAATTAAAGATTTTGTGAATTAATGTGTTTTCTAATTCCTTCTTAGCATCGATACTTTCATATCCTATAAATTTTGTTCTTAGGATATTGTATATATAGTCTACAGTTTCATTTCCCGTAGATGGTAATTCTGAATCTGGATATTCATGTATGAATTTCATTGCATTTCCATATGTTTTAGTCTTAAGATAATTAAAGATATCTTTTGGGCTGAAGGCTTTTAACTGGACATCTATTTGAACATTTATTTTATGTTTTCGATACCATTCTCTTAGTTCTTTTCCTTTGTCTATAATACAATCAAGATTGAGCACATCATCCTCTTTTTGTGAATTTACAATTGGAATATATTTTGGTGGTATACTTTTATATTTTCTTTCATTTATTTTTTCTTGTATTATTTGTTGTTCAACAAATTCTTCTTTACCTTCTCGGCGTCCTCTTTTTCGTCCTTGTTCTGATGATTCAGCATCATCAACTTTAACAAGTCCTACTTGTGGATTTTCATTGAAACTCTCAATTGAGCTATCGGAATCGAAATCATAGACGAATTTAATTTCATCTTCTAATTCTTCGATATTTTTATTCTTTTCACTAATGTCTAAAGTAGCCATTAGGGTTTGCAATTCTTGTAGCTGGTTAGCTATCTCTTCCTCTGTTTCGTCCATTTTAATAATTAGGAGCAAAGAATTGTGTTTGTTGCGAGGGTTTTTCTTTTTCTTCTACCTCATCTTCCTCCCTCTTAAAAAGAAGTTGGAGATCATCCAAAGTTAGACTTTTATCTTTCTTTGGTAAAAGGCTTATTAGATCAATTAGATCGTCTATCTTTATGCAGAGTTTTTCATCTAACCCTTTTTGAATTTTTTCCAAACTAGATAGTTTTTCGTCAAGTTTTTCTTTGAACTCTTTATCTATCCAGTGTTCTGTTGAAGTTTCTATAAAAGAAACTATTTTTTCTAGTCGTTCTTGTAAAACAACTATTTTTTCATAAATATCTTGTATTTTTTCTCCAAGTCCTTTATTAGCCATGTAGAAATTCTTGTATCTTTATGCTTAAAAGATTTGCAAAATTTTCATATTCCCAGTATAGAGAATAATTATTTTCCATTATAAGAAACCAGAATGCCGTTTCTCTTAACCATCTAATTTGATTTTTCATTCTAATTATATTATTATAATTAGGTTCTAATATGAATGGTTGTGGTATTATTTTTCCAAATGGATTTATTAATCCATCCATAAATTATCTGACTAATTTTTTAAGATCTTCTCTTAACGAATCAGCTAATTCTATATTTTCTTTAAAGAGAAAATAATCAAAATCTTTTTTTAGATAATATCGTGCTGTTTCTTCGCACCATTTAATTTGTGCTTTTACTTGAGTAATATCTTGATAATTTGGATTTAAAATAAATGGTAATAAAATCATTTTCCCTTTTGGATTTATTTTATATATTCTCAACCTTCTAAGTCGGTTTTTGTGAAAACTGGTTTTAAAGGTTTTTGACATGTGTCAAATTTTTGTTTGTTGTGTCCAACAATGATGTGTTGTGTCTGTGTGCAAGAAAGAATTTCTCTTTCAGAAGAGAAAATGGCGAGAGTATTACATTTGAGGTGTTATCTCAATAGTAAAAGATTAGTAAGTCTTGTAACATCAAGGTAAAGAGTTTGAATTAAAAAAATAAATAATAATAAGGGTTAATTATGTTTCTAGTCCCTATAAAATAGCGACCTTGTAAATTTAGTCCTTAATAGCATTTTTAGTCCCTATAAAAAAATTTTACTTATAATTTTAGTCCCTTCTAAAACAAAGTTTGATTAATTATCATTAAACTCTTAAATTTTTGAACGATTTTTTTAAGACAAGATTAGAACACTATGAAAGGTTCGTTTACTAAAATTTAGAATTTTCTGACATGAAATGAATTAAATATTAATTTTTTAAAACGACAAAAGTTAAAGATAAAAAGTAATAAAATCTGGATGTAGAAATCAAATTTTGCGATAATTTTTTGCGGAGGAACTTTAAGTAATGTTCTAAACATGTCTGCAAAAAATTGTTCAAAAATTTAAGAGTTTAAGCATAAATTAAACAAATTTGAATTGAGTAGGGACTAATACTCAGTGCAGAAAAACAAAATTAGGGACTAAAAATGCTATTAAAATTAAGTAAGGACTAAACTCACAAGGTCGCTATTTTGTAGGGACTAGAAACATAATTAACCCTAATAATAATAATAATGGTGAGAGTATTTTGGACGGAGATTATTAGTGTGATGTGACCCCAAAACATGCAAATGAAATTTTATACATGCAGTCAAGGTGACCACATCTTACGATAATGTAGACACTTTCTTTGATATTTTAACATGTTGCTATTCTGTTTTATCTCTAATAATGCCAAGACTTACTTGGTGACACACGTAATTATTTTGCATTTAGACAAACATACAAATACAATAACAATCATATCATTAATTTATTTCAATAATAATAATCTTATTCTTCTTTTTTACTAATTAGTGTGTGCATAAACACAAAAGTTTTGTAGTTGTGTCCAACCAAATCTAGCTCCTCTAATGAAATAGCTACCAAAAAATAGTTGAGAATTAATCGTCAATACTTTTTTTTTTTCCGGTGATGAAAGAGGGCAATGCCCTTAATCGTAAAGACTTTGTCCATGTCAAACATCTCACTTTTCACAATATATTTGTAAGTTTTTTTTTATGTAATCACAATTAATATTGGGCCGCAAGGCATGTGTAAACTTAAACCGAGTTAGGAATTCATTAAGACAACCTAGCAAAACGTTGTTTTTTGTAAATACAATTTATGGCCAAGAGCGTTTATATTTAGAACTAAGATCCGTTGACTAGTGTCCCATGATCTTAACTTAATTGGTAGAGACATTGCATAATATATATAGGGTCAGAGTTCGAATCTTAAACACCTCATTTCTCAATATTTAAAATGTGTAAGTTACAACCATTAGACTACTTGATAACAAAAAATTGTTGACTTAGTCAATGTCACTAATGGGTATGTGGTTTTCAATATTTTTTAATCTGTACCATTGTGCTTTCACTTGCTGGTTTGTTGCTTAAGACAGAATTAAAAGATAATAATTCTGAAGGTAATACTTTGTTTTTTTAGTTTTCTTTTACTAGTTTGCTGAAAGTACTGAAAAGAAAATGATCAATAGAAACCTAAAACAATAGATGATCGAGTTGAAGCTTTATTAGAAAGAATTTAATTAATAAAAATTTGTAGTAACAATTAACATATAAGGAAAAAAAAACAGCGATGAGAGAGAACAGAGAAGGAGAGCATCGCGGTGCAACTAGGGCAACCGCGCCGGAGCAATTCACCGGCTGAGAGAAACACTGGTGGGAATGGGATCCAGCCAGGGAGTCAGAAATTGGGGGGGGGGGGGGGGGGGGGGATGAGGAAAATTGGTCTGAGGTGAGGTCTAGGAAGTGAAAAGCGACACAACCGGGAGCTAGAGGACGGGACAGTTCAAGGAATTCAGAGAGGCACGACGACGAGGGTTATGGACAGCAGGTTCGACAAGCTACAAGTTCTAGGATTCATCATCGGTTTACTAAAGGTACAACTGACATGGATATTTCTTCGGCCAAGGGAGGAGTGCAATCCATAGTTCATGGCAATGCACATGATGTTTCTAGGGTTTCTGCAGACATAGTGGACGCTTCCACTCATCGTGGAAACGTTCATTCTTCTACTGGTCAGAAGGTTTCTTTTATTTCACCAATTTTCCTGAATGTTTGCCCATTTATATGTTGCGACAACAGTTTGAGGTCTGACTGATGTCTTTGTTGTGTGACAATGTAATTCTCGAGTACAAGTTTACGGATTTGTGCTATTTTCGAACGTTAAGAATTCAGAGAAACTTTTGAATGCTTTGAACAATGTCTGGTTTGGTATTCTTAGAGTTTGGGCATGGGAGGCGCGGTTTGATAGGTTTGCAGAGAATGACAAGAAACCATTTGTTGTTTCTAAGACGGTGAGGCATTGTGTATAAGGTCGGATAGAGGAGAAGGAGGTGGCTCGGGTTAACGGTGATGGAGAAAAAATAGTGAGGAAGGGTGAGGGAGTATAGGCGGTGACAAATTTTTCCTCCGTTGTCATAGTAAGGAAGATATTCTGAAGGTATTTAACTATGCTTCCGAATTTTTTAGCATGTTTCTGTCTAATGTGCATAAATTGTCATATGAGGATTTACGGTATGAATGTGGTGCATGGTTACGAATCTATGGTACGCCGACCTGATGAGTCATAGAATAGTCTATTTTATTGCATTATTTTGTATCGTTTTATTTAGATTTGGTTTTATTTTATTTTAATATTATTTCCTTTTTGAATCTTTTACTTCAAATTGCATTTTATTATATTTTAGGAACGAATATATGGTGGAAGGTGTCTTGGAGCAAAAGAAAGAGGACTGGAGCAAATACAATACAAGAATACAAAGATACGAGACAAAAATATGTCTCTACCAAGTCAGAAGCTTGGAACGGCCCGTGCCAACATGTGGCACGGTCGTGCCACCCTCCAGGACCACTTTTGCTGCTTTTCTTCAAGCCCAAGTTACTCCGTTGCAGCTTTACTGTTTTGCCCTTATAGTAGCTTAGTTTCTAAGTCAATTGTAAAGCTATAAATAGAGTAGCACTCCATCATAAACATTCATCTTTTGTTCTTGGAATAAAAGTTCACTTTTATATTATTGTTCTTTTACTTTATTGCTTTCTCTCTTCTTCCCCTATGTCTACAATGAACGTTAGTGAGTAGACACTTCTTAGTCTTAGGATTGTTGGGGAGTCTAATGACTCAATCCTAAACAAAACATGTCTAAACCCTAATTTCTATGTAACCCTAATTTCTAATCTAGATTCACCGTCTTAACGTGGATTAACAATTATCAAACTATGGAAACGAAAGCGGAGGGTTTGATAATCGTTAATCCATCATCCCAAACATCAATTCATAAAGCGAGAGCGGAGTCTTGATGTTGGAACAAGTGAATCTAGACAATAATTGCAAAACAGTGAAATAGTCTTTGCAATTATTGAGACAAAGAGTAGTTTCAATCCTCTATGCATCTTCTAGTAATCATGTCAGTGAAATAGACTTGGTTGCTAGAAGTAAACTCTCACCGGACTTTCATCGGAAAGGTGAGGGGCTAAGGGAAACCGGTCTTTAGAAATTAAGGTGTAAACCATGAAATTAGATGTTTAAGTCTTGTCTAGTGAAGGGTTTGTTATTATGATAAACCAATAATCCCAAGGCTCTTTTATTATTATTGTTATTTATCTTCAGCAATTAACCCCCTATTTCATAATCTTTCTTCTCTTCTAATCATTCTCTAAAAGCTAATTGAATTCACAACTCTCTAGCGGAACGATACTCTTCTTACTACTATTACTTCGATAGGCCGTGCGCTTGCGGTTTGGCTCTATCACGACCCATGCTTGGAATTCAAACTTCTTTAAACTATGTGTTTCAAATTGTGGTACGTTTGTTCAGGCCGATGATTGTACTTTGGATAGAGGGAGAATTGATTATGCTCGTATTTTAATTTCCATAACTTCTTTGGAGGTATTGAATACAACAACGGTTGTATTGGTTGATGGGTGCAAATTTTCTATAAAAATGCTTGAGGAATGGGGGTGCAATTTTGGAGAGGAAGCTTTCTTAACGGAGGAGGTTATTGATTATTCGAGTAAAGATGCGGACTCACAACACCATCACGGTTTAGACAATACAGGAGGGGATGTCGACGCTTTGATTATTGATTTTCAAAAGGAGTGGACAGACAATGAAGTTCCTGTTTGTGAAAATGAGAAGCATGACTCCATGTTGCTGCATGGAATTGACGTGACCAAGGACGTGGCTCGGCTAGAGGTTCCTGTTCGAAATTCACCATCATCTAATATGCCTTCAGATGTGGTACCACCTAAACAGCCTCTTGGCCCCTCTCCGCAGGCAAGTAGCATTCCTATTAATTCATCTATTGCTACTAGTAAGGAAAGAAATTTAGGCGATTTTAAACATTCTTCCCATAATTTGAAACGAGTTGCACGGATGCCCGCCAAAGATAGATTGGAAATTTTGAAAATATTGAAAAAACAAGCAAGGGAACAACGAGCTAGATTCTTGTCTAACTCCTCTAAGTCAAAGAGAGCAGCAAAGTCACAATGGTCTAAAACAAACTCTGATACTTCAATTTCTTCAGTTAATAAGGAATGGGAGAATTGGGTGTCTTTACAGGGTGGAAACAAGGCTACGGCGGAGGATATGTGTGGTATTGCAGATTTAATTGGTGTGAAATATAAAGGTGATATATAATGAACAAATTTAATGTTTTGTAGAAGGAGGGTAGGAAGGAACTTAGAGCGGAGGTGGGGAGGATTTTGAAGAAAGGGGAAGCAGGTGGGAGTGGTGTCAGTTGTTAGTGTTTGATGCATGGTGAGGGTGTGTTGGGGTGTTGGACGATTTAAATGAAGATAATTTCATATAATGTGAGGGGCTTAGGAGGTTTTGAAAAAAGAAGCGAAGTTCGAAATCTAGTAATTGAAAAGAAACCTTTTGTTTTATATTTACAAGAATCTAAGCTATCCGCTCTCGATGATTTGATGTTGAAGTCTTTTTGGGGGAATTCTCTGATAGGTTATTCTTTCCAACCATCGATAGGCGCCTCTGGTGGTCTGATAACGTCTTGGGACCGTAATTTGGTATATGTGTGGTCCACTTCTAGTTTGGCTCATGTTTTGGTGATTCCTGGTTGGGTTATTCAAATTGGTCATGAATTTATTATTGCAAAAGTGGACGCCCCTTGTGATACGATGGGGAAACAATTGTTGTAGAATCGATTGCTTCTTTTTGTTCAGAACAACTCTAGTGCCAATATTTGTATTTGCGGTGACTTTAACTCGGTCAGGTCATTGGAGGAGAGACGGGTTTGAGGTTCTAGCTTGCGTCATTATGATTCTAACATTTTTTACAAATTTATAGAGGACGGCATGTTGGTGGATTTACCGATTTGTGGAAGATTATTCACTTGGTACCGCGGTGATGGGTATACGATAAGTCGGTTGGATAGGTATCTGTTGTCGGTAAAATGGTGTTCTACTTTGTGGAACTGCATTCAGGTAGCAAATCAAAGGGGTCTTTCTGATCTCGTCCCCTTGGCGTTGATTGTGGATAACGCCAATTGGGGACATCGACCTCTTCATATGTTAAAGTGTTGGGCGGACTTTCCTGGATAAGCTCAGTTTGTTCGGGATACTTGGGGCTCCATCAACATCAATGGGTGGAGTGGTTTTGTCTTGAAAAAGAAGCTGAAGCTCATTAAAGGCAGTTTAAAAGAATGGCATCAGCGGCACTCGCAGAATTTGGAAGGAAAGTGCAATTAGGTAAAGGAGCGGATGTCGCTCCTAGACACTAAAGGTGAGACATCCGTTCTTTTGGAAGAGGAAGTGCCTGAGCTCCGTGATTTATCTGTGTCTCTTCATTCAATGTCGCGCATTCAGACTAGTGTTTGCTGGCAACAGGCTAGATTATAATGTTTACAAAAGGGCGACGCCAACACCAAATTCTTTAATGGCGTAATGGCTGCAAGGAGAAGACATAATTCTATACAGTTGCTACAGGTTAACGGTGTCTGTGTCGAGGGGGTTCAAAATGTCTGTGAAGCGGTTTTTAATCATTTTTCTTCACATTACAAAGCTTTAAATTTTGATCGGCCAGGGGTGGAGGATTTACAATTTCGTAGGTTGTCCGTGGCGGAGTCTGGTAGTCTTATTAGGCCATTTACGGTGGAAGAGGTGAAGCAAGAGATATGGGATTGCGACGATTTCAAAAGTCCAGGTCCATATGGTATTAGTTTAGGTTTTATTAAGCAATTTTGGCCGGAATTGAAGGAAGATTTCATGCGGTTTGTGCTGGAATTTCATCGTAATGGAAGGTTAACAAAGGGAGTGAATGCAACATTTATCGTTCTCATTCCAAAGGTCGAAAGTCCGCAAAGACTAAATGATTTCCGACCTATATCTCTGGTGGGGTGTATGTATAAGGTGCTTGCCAAGATTCTTGCTAACAGACTCCGTGCGGTGATAGGAAGTGTGGTCTCAGATGCTCAATCCGCTTTTGTTAAGGGTAAACAGATTTTAGACGGTATTTTGGGGGCAAACGAAGCGGTGGACGAAGCGCGTCGCCTTCATAAGGAAATGTTGCTTTTTAAGGTTGACTTTGAAAAAGCATATGATTTTGTGGATTTAAATTATTTGGACACAGTCATGCTTAAAATGAATTTTCCTATGTGGCGGAAGTGGATATATGAATGTGTTGGAACGGCCACTGCGTCAGTGTTGGTGAATGGGTGTCCTACAGATGAATTTCTTATGGAGAGAGGTCTTCATCAAGGGGGTCCTTTGTCTCCATTTCTGTTTTTACTGGTTGCCAAAGGCTTTAATATTCTCATGCAAACGTTATTAATTACTGGTTACCGAAGGCTTTAATATTCTCATGCAAACGTTATTAAAGGTGGGGTTGTTCCGTGGTTACATGGTGGGGTGTGATACGGCTCTTAGTCTTTCGCACCTTCAATTTGCAGACGACACTTTGATCATTGGTGAAAAGTTTTGGTCCAACGATCGGTCTATTCGAGCTGTGCTTTTAATATTCGAACATGTGTCAAGATTAAAGGTGAATTTGAATAAAAGTCTTCTGACGGGTGTCAATGTCTCATATTCTAGGTTACATGAGGCTACTTTGGTGTTGAACTGTCGGGTGGGAGCTTTTCCCATTGTGTATTTGGGCTTGCCTGTAACATCCCAGACTGCTTTCAGGATTGTCGACTGTGTATTTGGGCTTGCCTGTAACATCACAGACTGCTTTCAGGATTGTCGACTGACCCCACAAACCAACACGGGTCTTTTCAACGTGTTTTGTCCTCACTTGCACGCTTATCGGGAAACTTACCGGTAGGTCACCCATCCCAAAATTGCTCCAAGTCAAGCACGCTTAACTGTGGAGTTCTTATGGAACGAGCTACCGAAAAGAAGATGCATCTTGTTGATATAGGTAGTACCAAACAATTCTTATAAGCCTTCCTTCAACCATGTAGTCCCATACCTACACGGCCTCAGAATCCCTCTCATTCCGATGTGATTCGGTTCCTCTATAAGTTGTCGGGAGTCGCTTATTGTCGTGCCTTGTGCACCGGCGATCACTCCCTTGCGCTCGTCAGCCGTGGGTGTTACATGCCCACCAGCTTCCGCTTGGTTCGTCCCCGAACCACACCGTACTAGGAGAGGTCTGCTCTGATACCATTTGTAACATCCCAGACTGCTTTCAGGATTGTCTACTTACCCCACAAACCAACACGAGTCTTTTCAGCGTGTTTTGTCCTCACTCACACGCTTACCGGGAAACTTCCCGGTAGGTCACCCATCCCAAAATTGGTCCAAGTTAAGCACACTTAACTGTGGAGTTCTTATGGAACGAGCTACCGAAAAGAAGATGCATCTTGTTGATATAGGTAGTACCAAACAATTCTTATAAGCCTTCCTTCAACCATGTAGTCTCATATCTACACGGCCTCAGAATCCCTATCATTCCGATGTGATTCGGTTCCTCTATAAGTTGTCGGGAGTCGCTTATTGTCATGCCTTGTGCACCGGCGATCACTCCCCTGCGCTCGTCAGCCGTGGGTGTTACATTGCCTATCGGAGGGGATCCTTGGAGGTTGGACTTTTGGAATCCGATTTTGAACACTATTACCTCTAGATTGTCGAGCTGGAAAAGTAAATTTCTCTCGTTTGGTGGTCGTCTGGTTCTCTTGAAATATGTCATGTCTTCGCTTCCGGTTTAATTTCTTTCCTTCTTCAAGGCCCCCGCAGGTATAATTTCTTCTATCGAATATTTATTTAATATTTTTTTTTGGGTGGTGAGAATTTTAGGAAAATTTCTTGGGTGGATTGGGACTCTGTTTTTCTCTGTAGGGAGGAAGGTGGTCTAGGCGTTTGAAAATTGAGGGAATTTAATATGGCGTTATTAGGGAAGTGGTGGTGGCGTATGTTAGTTGACAAGGAGGGTCTTTGGTATCATGTTTTAAAGGCAAGGTACGGGGAGGAATGGGGCGGCTGAAGAAGGGTGGACGAGATAGTTCTACATGGTGGCGGATGGTTTCTAGCATTCGTCGCGGTGTGGGATTGTCGGAGGGGAGTTGGTTTGAAGATAATTTGCGTAGGGTGGTTGGTGGAGGTGGTAGTACATTTTTTTGGTCCGATAATTGGGTAGGGGGAGCGCCTTTAAGGGTGCAATTCCCTCGCCTTTTTGATTTAGCGAAAAATAAATGGGTAACGGTGCATGATATGGAGAGGAGTGGTTGGGGAGTTGATGGTGGTGCCTGAAGGTGGAGGAGGCGCCTCTTGGCTTGGGAGGAGGAGACAATGTCCGAGTGTGCATCTTTATTGCATAACGTTGTTTTGCAGGATAATACTATTGACAGGTGGCGGTGGATTCTGGATCCTATTCATGGCTATTCCATGAAGGAAGCTTACACTTACCTGTCGATGGCAACTGTCCCTGATGGCCATGCCGTGTTCGATGGTGTGTGGCAGAAACAAGTTGTTTCAGTCTTTGTTTGGCAGTTGCTTTGTAATCGATTACCAACTAAAGACAATCTCATTCGAAGAAGAATCATTCAGCATGACAACGCTCTTTGCATTGGTGGGTGCGGTTCAGGTGAAACTGCGTATCACCTTCTCTTCAGGTGTGATTATTTTGGCATGGTGTGGCATCGTATTTACCAGTGGTTAGGCATTTCTTTCACAGCTCCAGTGTCCATTACAACCCATTTTCATCAGTTTGGTCACCTAGCAGGGTTACCGAGAGCAACATATTCTTATCTAACATGCTAGTGTCTGGAATATTTGGAAGGAAAGAAATAATATGATCTTCAACCAGAAGAGTGGCGGATTGGATCAGTTAGCAGACAACATCAAACTTTTGTCTTTTTCTTGGCTAAAGGCCAAAATGCCTACTTTCGCTTTCAGTTAGGGGTGGGAATGAGCCGGGCCGAGCCGGACTTTGCTTAAATGGGCTAGGCCTAGTTGAAAAAACTGAGGCCTAAGCCTTGGCCTTTTACCTGTCAAAGGCTTTATTTTAAGCTTGGTTTGGCCTTTTTAAAAGCCTGACCTGGCCTATTAGCCTGTTTAAAAGCCTAGTTTGTGTTACAAATTTCAAACAAAGTTTGTTCATCAATTTTTTTCCTTTCAATTTGTGCAACATACTTAATATAGAGATAAACATTAATTAGATACAAATTAAACTAATAAAACACAATTGTAAAATTTATAGAGGGATAGAAACTTAAGAATAATCATGTCTGATAACAACAAGGATTTCAAACTTAATCTAATAACCAAACTTGAGCTTAGACATATCAGTAGCAAGCCTTAGAATTGTGTCGGGAAATACCAAGAGTTGTGTTGTATCCCAAATACAAAATAAAAATAAAAAACTGAAATAATAATAATTGTGGAATGAGAATTTGAAGGATCAATAATTCTTTTTGATATATATAAATATAAATAATAAATATGGTAAAATATAATATACTTATATACGGGCCAGCCTGATAGGTTTGATAGGCTTTTTTATAAGCCTAAGCCCGGCCTATTTAAATTGATAGGCTTTTTAAAAATCTCAAGCCTGGCCCATTTATTAAAAAAGTTAGGCCTAGCCGGGCTTTTAGTAGGCCGAACCATAAGCCCCTGACAGGCGGCCTGGCCTATTCCCACCCCTACTTTCAGTTATAATGACTGGTAGCGGCATCCGTTGATTTGTATGGGTGTTCTTGTGTAGCTTTTTTTTTTTTTTTTTTTCTGTCAGCTCCGTTGGTGTTATTTTTTTGGAAACAGACTCATAACTGTGTATTTTGGTGGATGGTTCTCCTTTGCACACCTTGTACGATGTGAATCACTTCTTGTGAGTTAATATATTCCATTTTGGCTTGATCAAAAAAAAAATTAATTAATAATTTTTTGAAGGGAGGAAATATTCAATTTTACAACTGTTTTGAGAAAAATTTTGTACATAATCAATCAATTATAATAGTTCGATATTAAAAATTGTGTAACTTTAATCATATTTTTATTTTTAACATATGTTATTGGCCAACACTCAGTGGGATTTAGTCCCACATCGGATAGATAGGATTCATCAGAAAATTTTATAAAGAGGACGCACTCTTCACCGTACAAGCCGGTTTTGTAAGGATGAGTTAGGCCTCGATATTCGTTGCATGGTATCAGAGCCTATCAGGTCCATCGTTGGGCTTCTTGCATCGTCCATGCTTCAGGCCCATTGGGTTGGCCCGGGCAGAAGCGTGAGGGGATGTGTTAGCGGCCAACACTCGGTGGGATTTAGTCCCACATCGGATAGATAGGATTCTTCGAAATCGAAAGAGTTTATAAAGAGGACGCAGTCCTCACCGTACAAGTCGGTTTTATATGGATGAGTTAGGCCTCGATATTCATTACAACATTGAACATTCTTCGAAAGAGTTTATAAAGAGGACGCAGTCCTCACCGTACAAGTCGGTTTTATATGGATGAGTTAGGCCTCGATATTCATTACAACATTGAACATAATGATTGTTTTGACGGTGTGAACTTTTTTTTTGAAGGATTGACAGTGTGAACTTGTTTACGATAATAATGTATCAAAATTAAATTCTATTAAAAAAATGAAATTTTTCCATTGACTTTGCTTTCTACAATTTCCTTGATTTATTTGACGGTGTGAACTTTTTTTTTTTGTTGAAGGATTGACAGTGTGAACTTGTTTACGATAATAATGTATCAAAATTAAACTCTATTAAAAAAATGAAATTTTTCCATTGACTTTGCTTTTTACAATTTCCTTGATTTATATATTTGAGAGATGTCATGAATTATGATTAGAAGAAGTAGCCCATAGAAAACAAATAATTAAATTATTACGTCGTCGTTGAATCTTGACATTGATGGTTAGGGCCCTACAAAGTCTTGATAACAAATCAATGGTTTGTGGTTACACTAGTATTTCTTCTTCAAACTAGTATTTCATCCGACCTTCGGAACATATCTACTAGACGAATATATTAAGGGTGAAAATGGAATTTTGGAGGCCCTAAGATATATTGAACACAGGTAATTCTCCAAATTTTCCAACCATTTAGCTTGTAGACACCATAATGTATAAAATACCAAAATAAATAGATTAAAATCTATATCATTTATTTTTAGATTTCCGTAAAAAAAATGGTATAAAAATTTATTTATATTTAAACCGACAATTCGTTAATAAAAAAGAAATTATTAGATTCTCCTCAAATAAAAAAGATATTAGATTTGTACCCAAAAAAATGATTATTAGGTTTGTGGAAACATGTTATAATAGTCCAAGATTGAAGGTCACTCCCGCCATCATCCTTACTCACAGATGACGTGACATAGTTTAATTACCACATTAGATGAGGTCACATAGGAAATATATAATTTCAATATGATTTAAATTTTCCCTCAAAAAAAATATGATTTAAATTTGTATTGCCAAAAACTGTTAAGGAACATTCATACGATAAAATAATTTCAGTAGGCTTTTGACATTTTCTGTACCTGCAACCATTTACCAACCATATAAATCAATTCAAGTTGACTGATTTTGGTCATTAAGGTGGGAAGCTTATTTGTCAATAAACACAACGTTGAGACAGAGACTTTTTTTTTTATCTAGCTAAAGAGGAATTGGTGCCGCAAAAAATTGGCAATCCTGTGAATTTAATATCAACTATCAAAATAAAAATGTTTTTTTAAAAATAAAGTATAAATAATTTCTAGAGATCCTTTCAAAAAAAAAATATATATCTAGAGAGAAGACTTAAAGAATAAAAAATAAATTGTGGATGAAAACATTACTGAATATTCTTTTGTCACGGTACATGGAATGGAAACTTCTCAAGGTTAGTCATTAGCATTGAATATAACAAAAAAACGTTAGTCACAGAAATTATGAAATATTTTAATTTGTATAAATAAATAACATGTATATTATTATAATAATAGTAATAATAATAGTAATAATAATAATAATAATAATAATAATAATAATAATAATAATAATAATAATAAATCACACTATTTCTTCAAAAACACAATAATAATAAATCACAATTTGTTCCTTCAAAAAAAAATCACAACTTGTTTCTTCCTTCAAAAAAAAAAAAAATCACACCTTGTTCCTCAATTAGGTCTCATATGATAAAATGTTGCAAAGATATCTGATATGGAGTATCTTCTGACCTAGATTCGAACCCCGGATTCGAACTCGTCCATAATTCTGTCGTTAAACTCTTTTCAACTAAGATATTCTCCTTTCTTTAATTTAAGTTAATGAGCTAATTTCGTTGACATTGTGTTTGCCGTGCATGTCCGTACACACTACGCACAACTACTCCTACAGGAAACGTAACAACTACAAATCCTTTTCTTTTTTTTTGAAGGAAACTACAAATCCTTGAATATTCCATTTTAATTAAGAAATATTTACATTTTTTTTAAGGAAAAGAAAGAAATATTTACATGAACCTGTTGTATTAGTAAATAATTAGATATTATAATTATAATGAATAATGTATACACTAGTAATTGATATTCAATGACATAACTGAGCATACTTGAGTTCTCAGATTAATTATGTATAGACAATAGTTAACTAAATTTATTAATCTAATGTATATTGCTATTTATAGATCACTTGACGTTGACAGGTTGCAAGTCTAACCTTTGACAATTTCCTTGTTAACGAGATTCGCATTTTTTTTTTTTTGGTAAAGACAAATGCATATTTTCTAAATGTTAAAAGTATGCAAAATTTTAACGGTGTTTTTCTATCATATATAAATTTACATGTATTAAGAAGATGATTGTTATTTTTAAAATGTTACTTTAATTCCTTCAACATGTGTAATATTATACATGTTAATTAAATAAACCATATATAAATTTACATGTATTAAGAAGATGATTGTTATTTTTAAAATGTTACTTTAATTCCTTCAACATGTGTAATATTATACATGTTAATTAAATAAACCTTTTTAGTATATGTATTTATTTTTAATTAATTATAAAATAAAAGTATCGTGCAGGGAATCCCAACTATATGTTGACACCTTCTACACTAAAAATATTCGTATATAATATTAGTTAGTTATATAAAAAATTAGGAATGATATTGTTTATTTTAAGAAAAATGTTATCGAGTGTCCATGGAGCATTCTTTAAGCACCCAAAGTGGTAAGCTTTTATGAAAGTTTGTGAATTTATTGTATTGAAAATTGAAGTTTTTACTTTTTTCAAAGAATAATTTTTTCATAAGGAATGCTTAAAGAGTGTCACGGAGCCACTCGTTAATAAGAACCTTATTTTAAATAAGGGAAATGTTAACTTGTGCCCTTAGGGCACAAGATAAGGTACCCAACATAGTAACTTTTTGTTGGAATGTGTGCATTCAATTTAATTTTTGAATTTATAATAAATAGAATGCACAAAATTTGAGGGAATATTTCTACTTTTAGGTTCCTTATCTTGTGCCCTAAGGGCACAAGTTAACATAACCCTTTAAATAATAATGAAACATCCTCGTGAACTTAGTTTAGGGATAATGCATAATATATGCAAGGTTTGGGTTCGAATCCCAACAAAAAAAATAATGAGCCAAAAGAATAAAGACTTGTTGGAACGAGAGTGCATAGCAAAATATACAGAACCGCTAAATAAATTTCTCTCTTGTGGAATCTGAGCAATTAAATTACTAGACATATAGAATAAAAACCATGGATCTAATCCAGCACATCCTAGATGACAAAAAAATCAAATTATCATCTATTTTGGTGACTCTAAGAGCAAAAGAGCAAATCTCAAATGAGCACTCTAGACTAACATAGAGAGAAGACAAAACTAAAAAAAATTATGTGAGTAACTAACTTACAACAAAATCAACATACTCGAATTTTAGCCGAATCAGAGAATGTTTGTCGAACACACTTTTGTCACCCAAACCTAAAATATTCTTCTCTAATTCCTTCGTTGCTCTATGTATCTCGTGTGTGCTGCACCTTTCTTCTCTCACGATAATTCCTATGGACAATTGCTCTTTAAGTACCTCAAAGTTACTCTCAATTGGGTCGTAACTCTCGATTGGTAATTTTTACGTGTAAAATCCCATCAGATTGTGTATCCAAGGTTTTAACTTTGAAAATTGTATTTGTTCAAAAACTTTGAAAATTGTAAAAGTATTTTCTCAAGAGAGAAATAACTCAAAATTAAACTCAAAATATCTTATAAAGTCTTCTTTGAAAGGTCACAACTTAAATTTACATCTTGGAAAATATTTACAACTAAGATTAAACTTTAAAATATACAAAGAATATGTAACAATCCACTATTGCACCAAATCAAGAATTTATGTTATTGATCACATTTCTTACTGTGTTGATTTTTCATGTTAAACAACATATTCCATCAACTTAGCTCAACCATGTATTTCTCACTTATGTGACATAACCTTTTATAACATAACTCAACCTTTTCAACTAATTAAACCACATACACATCTTTGATCATTTTTGCATGTGTCACGTAAAGGTTACATAACTTCATACCTCTAGCAACAATCGTAGACCTCTTGGTAAGTTTCCAAGAGTCCCAGGAGAACAAGCTATCATAACCTTCATCGCATAACCTGGAACAAGCTATCATAACCTTCAACTCAATGTCTGAAACATGCTTCACATCCTTGAGAGTTAACTTTGTGCCATTGAACATCTCCAAAAAAAATCCCCAAGTCTAACACACTTTTACACACCTTCATGGGGCAACTTCACATCACCAAATTCACCTAAAGTATATGAGTAGAAAATATCTCCTGAAAGTAACATGTATTGAAGTACCACTATTAATCACTCGATTTAATGCACTATCAACAACATTAGCAAGACCATGATCTTCAACATGAAGCATATCATCGTCATCATCATATGTCAAATTAGCACAACCTTCATTTGAATCTTCTTTTTTCTTTTTACCTTTACCTTTGTTCTTACTCTCTTTTTTAAAAGACCAATAATTTTTCATTTTATTCTCCTTTTTACCACAATTGTAACACTAAAAAACTTTGTATCAATTATTCAAATTGCTTCTGCTTTGGTCTCCATTACCATTATACAAGTTCGTGTTTCTCCGTCTTGATTCAATAATGATTATTCACGACTGTGACGATGAGTCCTGAGACTTTCTTCTCATCTCAAATTCAAAACACCGCTCATGATAAGGTTCATCGACAATACACTAGCAGAAGCAGAATTAGGAAATAATATTCTAAAAAATTAGCACGAGTCAAACAAGAAATCGAGAGGAAATAACCCTTGAGTTTCATCATCAAACTTATTACCCATAGCAGATAGTTGATTCATAACTTTTTGAAAAGTATTCAAATGATTTGCACACGAAGTTCCTTCTTGGAGCTTCAAACTTAACATCTTCTTTGTCAAGTACAACTTACGTTTACATGTCTTCTTTGCATACAGCTACTAAAGTTTATCCCATAATGATACTGAGCTGCTAAAGCTTATCTCATAATAATTTTGCATTGTTATCCTTATTAATATGGCTCAAAATATTTTTATCAACTGACTCACATGTTTGTGTTATAGAGTCCGTTCAACATCATTTTTATCAGTTGGATTTGCTACAAGGAACACAAGTTGGTGATAACTCTTCATATAAAGAAGATCCTCCATCATACTTTTTCAAATGCACAATTTTCCCCATTAAGGTCTACAAGTTCTGTTGACTTACATTGTTCACCACAAATTAATTTCTAAAAAAGTGAAGGTAAATTGCGACATAAAACACGCATCGAAATTTAAAATTTTGTTTTTGCCTTTCTTGGATCAATAGGAATTCGACATGAATCAATTATAGTATTATTACCTTTTAAAGTGCATAAACGATTTTAATCAAAAACAAATCGAAGTTGTGATGCCTCTACTTATCCACACGAATAGATCTTCTATGGTTATCGGTGCTAGCAAAGTGATACAAGCTTCAGAGAGATTAATGTTTGCAGTTTAGGGTTTGTAAAAGTGGTATTTGAATGCACAAATGAGTTCTATTTATAGATTCACTTGTGTGCATCATATAACTTATGGTGTACTGCATTTTATAATTAATTAATAAATCCTATTTATTAATTTAATCATGAATAAGTCTCACTTATTAATTTATAAATAATTCTTATTTATTTATTTATCTTTTATAATCTATTTATCCTATGTGTGTTACCCTCTAGGTTCTCGACACATTGATAATAATATTAAATCATACATTAATATCATAAACAATTATAAGCATCCAGCAATATGTTTATCTGTACAATTACCCATTTTCCCTTACATACGAGTTTGTGTGCGCGCGCGCATGTGTGTGTGTCTATATATATATATATATATATATATATATATATATATATATATATATATATATATATATATATATATATATATATATTGAACACAAGACATAGATTGTGTCACCCTTGTGTAGTCTAATATTTGCATTTCTTATTTCTGAAATATACCCAGTAACGAATAAGTCAAATATCTCATATTGACTTAGTTCGGCATGACCATGCATTTTACAATCATATTTCACCAAGAAGCCTAAAGATATTTATCCTGTTATGCAGGAGGGGCAAACCTCGTGCAGGTCACTCATGTCCCTCACCATGATTTGTCAAATGCATATTAACCAACTTTATAGATATCATGTTATAGACAACGTTTGAATGGCCTTAAAGTACTTGAGCCGCATCTATGGATCACAGTGGTTTTAGGTCTAAGAGTAAAATAAACCATTATCACTATGACAAAAACTTTTGACACCTTCATAACATACTATATAGTATTCTCATGGTAGGGTGCTCATCCTCGAGGTCTCAGGTTCGATTCTCCTCGGAACCAATTTAGGTGGGGTAATTTAGATTCTTCAAAAAAAAAAAGTATTCTCATGGTAGGTCAATCAAGTATAAATATTACACCTAATATTTATACCTATGTATAAACTTGATAAGTTATATCTATGATATGTGAGATCTGGTCATCATACTACATACCTAATAGTCTATATGTTTTGTTACTATCTCAAATTGTATTAAAGTTTGACTACGCATGTGATTTCACAATTAAGTCTCACTTAATGTTTCATTACTCAAATAATTAAGTCTCACTTTATTAATCTTATAGAAAATATAATAATGAATGTCTTATATTTTTAATTAAATAGTTAAAGTCAAGGTACACAACATAGGCATAGCATAAAATTATTTCCCTCTAGACGTTACACCAATAAAAAGAACCTATAGATCTAATGCCAGTCGTTGGGACCAAAGATAACAATAAAATATATAAATTCTTTAAATTAATTTCTTTCTTTTGGAATTTGAACAATCAAATTACCAAACACAATCAATATCAATAACAATAAATATACTCATACTCATGTAGCTCCTTAGTTTTACATGTTTTCTATATCATCTTTGTCACAATTATTAGTACACGAGTCTTTTTTATTGTACATACTACACGTGTGTTTTTTTTAGTCAAGTAGTTTAGTGACTACAAATTCACATTTGTAAGATGAATAAGTGGGATGTTTAAGTTTCGAACTCCGACCACTGTATATATCCAACGTTTTCTCCATTCCTAATCGATGTGGGACATAATCACTCACACATGAAACGTAACAATCTTCCCCTCAAGTGTGAGTCACCCACATCACTAGCTTGATCCACGCTAGGATTCCACTCCCACTCCCCCCATCAAGCTTAAACATGGCTCTGATACCACTTGTTGGGGAGTTCGGGGAGCGCCGGGACCGGCAATGGGTTAAACGTCTAGGAACACTAAGAGACTTAGACACCACATCTCCACCCAAAACCTTAAGGCATCAGGTATATGGGTTCCCTCTCTTATATATCCAATGTTTCCTCCATTTCTAGTCGATGAGGGACAAAATCACTCACACTTGAAATCCAACAGTTAGTCCAAATATTGTAGGAGCATTACAAAGGCTTTGGAAAAACGATATAGAAGGTGAGTATTTTTTTGTTGGAGTTTGTTGATGGAGAAACTAGCGACGTATCAAGATCTTGTTAGTAAAAGCGTCATTATACGTACCCATGGTGTTTCATGTGCTTTATGTTCTTTGAGTTAAAAGGATATCAACCATTTGTTTTTCAATTGTGGTGTGGTACAACTAGTTTGGAGGTGCATTCTCTTATGGTTGTGTTTTGATATTTATGATTTTTTTAACAAAACAAAATAGAATATATTACCAACAAAGAAGCATTCTTTGTTGATTGACCCACCATGAGAATACTACATCTAGATCTTTTGATCTAGATATGGTTGGCTGTCTAATTTCAACAAACGTTTGAGATAATTCTCGTTCGTCTTGGTTATTTGAAGATTCAGTTTCTTGAGATGGTGGAGGTGTGTCGCCGCTTGTGGTGGTGTCCAAAGTTGTTCCAGATTGGTTGAATCCAATTCGGGTTTGGCTCTCTCTGATCTGACCCAGATTTTCTTCATGTTAAAACAGTCGTCAGTGCCATCTCTTTGTCACCGACGTCTGTGTTTGAATACCCTCTCGCGGGTCTGGTTTATCAAAAATTGTTATTGTCGCGATGGTGCGGTGACTTCTTTGCGTGGTTGTTGTTGTCTGTGTTTGGTAACAGGTTCTCAAGGCTAGAAAGGGTCATTTACTTGTTTTATGGATGCGAGTTGTGGGTTTGGGAAATTGTTACCGTGCTGGCAGTCAATTTCAAATATCATTCCTCAAAGAGATGAGTTCAAGCTTGTCTCTCAGTTATTTTCAAAATGTTTGGGGACGTTTACGTATCTATTTCTTTTGAATTCGGTTTTGTGCCTTGCGTTGGGTTCGCTGGGCAATTCTGTTGGAACAAAATGTGTTTAACAATGAACCTTAAAGAGTTTTGATGATAACAAGGTATTAAAAATTGTAAATTGGACTAGCTAATATTTGTTCAAGTGTACAGGATAATAATTAAAAGGTTACATCATTTATTGGTTCTGAATGACCAAATAAAGAGCAAAAGGAATCAACAAGATTGAAGCTTAGTGCTCCTGAAGGCAACTCGCTCCTGAAGAGAAAAAGCGCTCCTGAAGAAAAGCCGCTCCTGAAGATTAATATAGTGCTTCTGAAGAATAGTGCTCCTGAAGACAAGAGGTCCAGAAGCCACATTATCAGAAGCTGCGTTATCAGAAGCCACGTTATCAGAAGCTGCATCATCAGAAGCTGCCTCATCAGAAGTCATTTCACCAGAAGCTGAAGATCAACTGGATTTGCAAAAGATTCAAAGATTGAAGAATCAACACTGCAAAAGCTGTCTATTGGATTCGAAAACATAGCAGAAAATTAGTGGAACATTGCAACGGTCATTTCAAAGGTGTTTGAAGGCATGTGCTTGCAATTTGGACGAAAGCGTTGACATTGTACTATTGTACGAACTGTACAACCACCTTCTCCACTACTCTGTTTTATGTCCACACTACAAGACAAGAAAACAGCTCCAGAATACGGCTTCGCCTGCATAGATGTTCCTTTGGATAAGGAATGGATTTCAAATTGGTTCTTCATAGGACAACAACCAAATCAGGCAAAAGATCATTGGTGAAAGATCAAGCTTCAACAACGACTCTTTGATGTGCTGGCAATTTCACAACGTCTCTTTCACACCTCTATATAAAGGAGTGAAGAGTTAGAGTTTTGGTAATGCTGAACGAAAGACTCACAACATTATTACAAGTGCCAAACCTCTGCTGAAATTGTTCTGCATTCACTTAGAATTTCTGTGTCTCAAAGTCATATCTTAGAAATTCTTAAGTCATTGAGTCTGTATCTGATTTGTATTGTGAGCACCTCTGATTGTATATCAAGTGTTTAACCTTAAACAATTTTCTGTGTAATTTTGTTTAGTTAGAAGTCTCTTGCAGTTGTGCTTGAGCTGGAAGTCTCTTGATTGTGTTCTTGAGCAAAGGAAGTCTCTTGCTTGTGTGCTTGAGCAAAGGAAGTCTCTTGCTTGTGTGCTTGAGCAATTGTAATCAGATATTACTCTTAGTGAAATCTCCTTGGAAGTGCAAGGGGGACTGGACTACTTTCGGATTGTGGAAGGAACCAGTATAATTGCTTTGTGTCGTTCGTTTTCTCTCTCTCTCTCTCTCTCTCTGTTTTATCCCGCTGCATTTAGATTCTGATTACCACTTCAGAAGCTGTCTCACTTAGCTTCTGATCAAGTGTGTTCAGTTTCAGGAGAAACGAAGAATTTTTCAAAACACAATTCAACCCCCCTTCTTGTGTTTTTCTCACCTTCAATTGGTATCTAGAGCCTTGGTCTGTTGTGTAACACTTAACCGTGCAACAGTCAAAGATCTGAGAAAAACATGTCTACTCCTCCTCCTACTGGTTCTGGTGATACTAGCTATAAAAATGTCTCACATGATTATAGTGATAGTAAGAAATCCAGTGTTGGAAAGATTCCAAAATTCAATGGAGATGCTGAAGAATTTTCGTGGTGGAAAACCAACTTCTATAGTTATATCATGAGCCTAGATGAAGAATTATGGGATATTCTAGAAGATGGTGTTGGTGACCTTGTCCTTGATGAAGAAGGAGCTGCTGTGGATAGAAAGAAACATACTCCTGAGTTGAGGAAACTCTACAAGAAGCATCACATTATCAGATGACCTCTTGTCACTGCCATACCTAAAGCTGAGTACATGAAGATGAGTGACAAATCCACTGCTAAAGCTATGTTTGCTTCTCTCTGTTCAAACTATGAAGGCATCAAGAAGGTCAAAGAAGCAAAGGCTCTCCTGCTTGTACATCAGTATGAGTTATTCAAGATGAAGGATGATGAAACTATTGAGGAGATGTACTCAAGGTTTCAAACCTTAGTCTCAGGGCTTCAGATTCTAAAGAAGGGCTATGTTGCTTCTGACCATGTGAGCAAGATACTCAGAAGCTTGCCTGCAAGATGGAGACCAAAGGTGACTGCCATAGAGGAAGCTAAAGATTTAAACACTTTAAGTGTCGAAGATCTTGTTAGTTCTCTCAAAGTTCATGAGTTAAGTCTTAATGAACATGAGTCTACTAAGAAGAGTAAATCAATAGCTCTTCCATCCAAAGGCAAGTCATCAAAAGCTCTCAAAGTGGTTGAATCTGAAGAGGAAGAACAATCAAGTTCAGATTCTGAACCAGATGCTGCTGAAATGGCCATGCTCTCCAACAGACTTCAGTATCTGGCCAAGAAGAACAGAAAGTTTCTAGCAAGAAGGAGTAACTCCAGAAAACTCAAGGAAAGAAGATCAGAATGGATGCTTCAACTGTAAGAAGCCTGAACACTTTATTGCTGAATGTCCTAATCTTCAGAAGGAGAAGTCAAAGGACAAGTCAAAGAAGTCAACGTTCAAACCAAGCAAATTCAAGAAATAGATCAAGCAGAGTTTAATGGCAACCTGGGATGATTTAGAAAAGTGAATCTGGATCTGATAAAGAAGTAGCTGATGAAGATGCAAAGGTAGCGGTTGGGTTAGTTGCCACAACAACTTCAGAAGCTGGATCAGAATCAGATTCTGAAGATGAAAATGAGGTATATTCTAAAATTCCCAGAGATGAACTTGTTGAGTCACTTAAAGAACTTCTTACACATTTTGAAGTAAGAACCAATGAGTTGAAGGATTTAAAAGAAAAATATACTGATTTGGTAAAACAACAAAAATCAACTCTATTGGATTTGAAAGCTTCTGAACAAGGACTTAGGGGCTATGACTTCATGTGTAAAACGTATGAAGATCAGCTCAGGTTCTTATGTTAGAAGCTACAAGAAAAGTGTAATGAAAAACCTTTAAGTAACCATGAAATTGCTCTTGAAGATTTTATTATATCTGGCATTGACAAAAGCAGAGTGGCTTCTATGATTTATAGCATTTACAAGAACAATGGCAGAGGAATTGGTTTTCCAGAAGTGAAACTTGAGAAAACCAATCTTAAATCTTGTTGTGAATGCATCAAGGAAGGTCTGAAAACATTCTTTGTACCTGAAGGTGTTGAGTTGGAAACTGTTGTTCAATCAGAACCTGAAGCTTCTAGTTCTAAGGCCAAGATTACTTCAAAGCCAAAGAACTCTAAGCCAAAGGCTATGATCAAATTTGAATCCAAGACTTCAAAGATCAGGATCCTGAAAAGATCAGAACCTGTTCCTCAGAGTCTGGTGAAACCAAAATCTGAGGTTCTGAAGTCTAAGTTTCAGAGGAAAACAGTTACTGCTTCTGAAGTACCAAAACCTAAGGTGATGGTTAATCAGAAGCAACCCAACTCACAGCACAAGGTACAGGAAGTGAAGAGTAAAACCTCAAGTACTAACCTTCCAGGACCCATAGGACAATGGGTACCTAAATCTAAAAACGTCAATAATGCAGGTATGTCTAAGAGCAGTGCCAAAGCAAAGATCATGGTACCTAGACATCGGTTGCTCAAGACACATGACAGGAGAGAAGTCCATTTTCCTCAGCCTAACAATGAAAGAGGGAGGAAATGTGAAATTTGGAGGCAACCAGTCAGGCAAGATCATAGGTACAGGAACTATTGGTAATTCCTCTACCTCAATTAATAATGTATGGTTGGTAGATGGTCTTAAACATAACCTTTTGAGCATTAGTCAATTTTGTGATAATGGTTATGATGTGCTTTTTGAGAAAACCAACTGTACTGTAATCAACAAGGAAGACAAATCCATTGTGTTCAAGGGAAAGAGAGTTGATAATGTCTACAAAATCAATTTTTCTGAACTGACTGATCAGAAGGTGATTTGCCTTCTATCAGTGAATGATAAGAAATGGATGTGGCACAGAAGGTTGGGACATGCTAACTGGAGATTAATCTCTAAACTTAGTAAGTTACAACTTGTCAAAGGGCTACCAGACATTGACTATCATTCAGATGCACTCTGTGGTGCATGTCAGAGAGGGAAAATTGTGAAATCATCTTTTAAAACCAAAGACATTGTTTCAACCTCCAGACCCTTGGAACTACTTCATATTGATCTATTTGGACCAGTTAGTACTGCATCCTTATATGGAAGTAGATATGGATTAGTCATTGTTGATGATTATAGCAGATGGACTTGGGTGAAATTCATAAAGAGTAAAGATGTTGCTTGCGATGTATTCAGTAGTTTCTGTACTCAAATTCAATCTGAAAAAGAATCTAAGATTTTGAAAGTCAGAAGTGATCATGGTGGAGAATTTGAAAATGAGCCATTTGAAGCTTTTTGTGAAAAACATGGAATTGTCCATGAATTCTCTTCTCCTAGAACTCCACAACAAAACGGGGTTGTAGAGAGAAAGAATAGAACTTTACAAGAAATGGCCAGAACCATGATCCATGAAAACAATTTACCAAAACATTTTTGGGCAGAAGCAGTGACTACAACGTGTTATGTCCAGAACATGATCTATATCAGACCTATTTTGGAGAAAACAACATATGAACTCTTTAAAGGAAGGAAACCCAATATCTCTTACTTTCATCAATTTGGATGTACATGTTACATTCTGAATAACAAGCTCTACCTAAAGAAATTTGATGCCAAGGCCCAAAGAGGAATCTTCTTAGGTTACTCTGAAAGGTCAAAGGCATACAGAGTGTATAATTCAGAAACACTTTGTGTTGAAGAATCTATGCGCGTTAAATTTGATGTCAAAGAGCTTGAAGATAAAACTTCAAAGCAAAGTGAAAGTTTTGCATAGATACAGGTTCCTGAAGTTACTCCAGAACCTGATCAGATAGCTGAATCTGAAGAAAGTCCAGAAGCTGAACCCACATCAGAAGCGCATGATGAAGCTGCTTCTGATGAAGCACAAGATGGCTCACATCAAGAAGATCCTCCCATAAACACTTTCAAGCACAAGTCTTCACATCCTGAGGAGCTAATCATTGGAAACAAAGATAGTCCAAGAAGAACAAGATCATACTTCAGACAATAAGAGTCAATGATTGGACTGATATCAATGATTGAACCTACAACAGTTGATGAAGCACTTTCAGATGATGGATGGATCTTAGCTATGCAAGAAGAGTTGAATCAATTTCAAAGAAATGATGTGTGGGATCTGGTACCCAAACCTCAGCACAAGAACATTATTGGAACAAAATGGGTATTCAGAAACAAGCTGAATGAGCAAGGAGAAGTAACAAGAAACAAAGCCAGACTTGTTGCACAAGGGTATAGTCAACAAGAAGGCATTGATTACACTGAAACATTTGCTCCAGTTGCAAGATTGGAAGCAATCAGGTTACTTCTTTCCTATGCAGTTAATCATGACATAATATTATATCAAATGGATGTCAAGAGTGCATTTCTTAATGGTGTCATAGAAGAAGAAGTGTATGTCAAGCAACCTCCTGGATTTGAGGATATCAAATATCCTGACCATGTTTTTAAACTGAAGAAATCACTATATGGCTTGAAACAAGCTCCCAGAGCTTGGTATGATAGGCTAAGTAATTTCTTAATCAAAAATGATTTTAAAAGAGGACAGGTTGATACAACACTCTTCAGAAGGACCCTTGGGAAAGATATTCTTGTTGTGCAAATATATATTGATGATATAATATTTGGTTCTACTAATGCATCTCTTTGCAAGGAATTTTCTAAGTTAATGCAGGATGAATTTGAAATGAGCATGATGGGAGAGCTGAAGTTCTTCCTGGGCATTCAAATTAATCAATGCAAAGATGGAGTCTATGTTCATCAATCAAAGTATACAAAGCAGCTTCTGAAGAAGTTCAAGCTTGAAGATTGTAAAGTGATGAACACTTCAATGCATCCTACGTGCACCTTAAGCAAAGAAGATGAAGGAGCTAAAGTAGATCAGAAGCTGTATAGAGGTATGATTGGTTCTTTGTTATACCTCACTGCATCTAGGCCAGATATTTTATTCAGTGTATGCTTGTGTGCAAGATTCCAATCAGATCCTAGAGAATCTCATATGACTGCTGTCAAGAGAATCTTCAGGTATTTGAAAGGAACAACTAATCTTGGACTCCTTTATAGGAAATCCTTAGATTATAAGCTAATTGGATTTTGTGATGCTGATTATGCTGGTGATAGGATTGAAAGAAAGTCAACCAGTGGCAATTGTCAATTTCTGGGTGATAATCTTATATCCTGGGCTAGCAAAAGACAAACAACTATTGCTATGTCTACAGCATAAGCAGAATACATTTCAGCTGCAAGTTGTTGTACACAACTACTTTGGATGAAACATCAGTTGGAAGACTATCAGATAACTGCTAACAGTATTCCCATTTATTGTGATAATACTGCTGCTATTTGTTTGTCTAAAAATCCAATTTTGCATTCAAGAGCTAAGCACATTGAAATCAAACACCATTTTATCAGAGACTATGTTCAAAAAGGAATTTTAGATATACAATTCATTGATACTGAAAATCAATGGGCTGATATATTTACTAAGCCTTTAACTGTTGAAAGATTTGATTTTATAAAGAAAAATTTGAACATGCACTTTGTGTCTGATTAAATGTTTGCTTGCTTCTGAATAGGATTTTAGGTTCTGAAGTTAGTTCAGAAGCAGTAGTCCATCAGAAGCTCTTTATTGAGGTTCTGAGGAAAACTCGCTTCTGATGATGACGTCAGCATCTGAAGTACAGAAGCTGGATTTTATGCTTCTGAATAGTAGAGTTAGTGGAAATGTTGGGAGTTACTTTTTGTGGTAACTTCTGGCCCACTAACTTGGTAGTTACTCTGAGAACTTCTGACGTGGCCTGTATGTATTGGTGTATAACTAAAAAGGGCAATGATGATTTAATAGCTTTGAAAGTACTTTTCACGCGCCCCCAATTTTTTCATTAATGTTATGTTTGTTTGTCTCTTTTGAATTGCAATCGTTTTACTTTTAACACTTTGTCAATTCACACACTACTCACTCACAACAAACACATTTGCTCTCAAACCTATTGCGAAGTAGATTCTCTCAACCCTAGAACCCTAAAATCATCATCTTCTTCAAATCTTCTTCAATCATCAAATGGCGTCATCAAGCTCACAACGAAAAGTTTCAGAATCTACTTCTAGCATGCAAGGCGCATCAGAATCTGGGTCCGTGTACAAAGAGAAGACTATGGATATTCCGTGGAAATCCTTAATAGTTCAAATAGAATCACCGGTGGATTTCGCTTCACTTAAGAAGTACGAAGTGGACATGGAAGGTTTGGTAGATACTCAGAAGCTATCTGAGTACTTCAAGATGTTGAATGGGCCAACTTATGTGAACTTGGTCAAGGACTTTTAGTTAAGGGCTGAGGTGTACAATGGAAAGCCTGCAAAGGTCGTAAGTAAACAAGCTGGGTCAAGGAAAGGAAAAATGACTGTGGATTTGAATCCTACCTCTTTTGATAGCTTAGAAATAAGGTCTGAAGTGATGGGCATTCCTATAACCATCACTAAGGATGTTATAGCTAAAGCTTGTAGAGTGGATGCAGAGGGAAGATTCCAAGAAATAGTCAAGAAGGGAGATGTCATGCTAAAGAGTTACTATAACACGCTTCTGGGTGGGAACAAAGATGCTAAGCCTTCTGAAATGGAGATTCACAACATGATGTTGGTGAAATTCAGTAATGATTGCTTCTTTCAAAGAGCAGGAGGGTCTGATCAACCCAACAACCAACAGAAGCTAGCAATTAACTTCATGACTATTTTTGATAAGATAAATTTCCCAAGATATGTCATGGATCATCTCTGCTGGGCCATAAATGAAGGCACTGTTAAAGGAAGGAAACAAGTGCCCTATGGAAGATTGCTATCTGAAATCTTTTATCAAGGAAGGGTGCTGGATTTCTTGAAAAAGACAAGGGGTGCTTCTGACAAGTGCTTCAAAGTTTCTACTGTTGAAAGGACTATCAGTAGCAGGAGCTTATTTTCTATGAACTTTATCAAGAAAACCCCTGAAGATGAGAAGTGGATATAGATGACTACTGCAGAAACTAAGATTATCAGGGACTTCCCTTCAATCTTTAAGGAAAGCAATCCTGAAATCTTAGCTAAATCAGTAGCTGAATATGTCATGGAAACAGATGCAAGCCCACAGGAGGAAGCTGCTCCTGTTAAGACCAAAGGGAAGAAAGTCAAGGGAGTTACTGCAGAAGCCACTGATGATAAGCCCAAGCAACAGAAGGATGCTAAGAGAAAAAGGGGTAAAGCTGAAAAGGAGACGGTGCAAGAAGCTCTTGAGAGGTTAGAACAAGAAGAAATGGAGCCTAAAAAGAAAAAGAAGAAGGCTGCTGAATCTGAAATTCTTCCTATGTTTGAAGCTACACCTGATATGAAAAAAGGGCTAAAGAACAAAGTGATCAGTTCTTAGCTGACAGGAAGAAAAAGAAAACTCGGCCAAGCAAATCTAAAGATTACTTTGTGGAGAAGATATCAGATGTTAAGAAAATTGCTGATGAAGCTGAACGAATAGTCATGAAGAAAGCTGATACTTCAGAAGCTGATGCTTCAAAGTCTACTTCAGAAGCTGTTGATAACACATCAAAGTTATCTCAGGTATCAAATGTCTCACACACATCTTGTACCACATCCTCTATTCCTTCTGAAGACACTTCTCTTTTAGATCACCTAGAAAGTCATTATCTAGGTGAACTAACCCAATCTAGCTTTAACACAACCTCAGAGAAAGCCTCTGAGACAACCCCAGAAGCATCCGCTTCTGATAAAGTTGTTTCAGAAGACCCCCCACAACAACAACCAGAACCCGAAAAAGCCTTTTCACCCCCTCAAACAGAACCTACAACTTCATCACCCCCAACTGTTCCTGAACCATCTGTTCCTGAACAAGTCACTCCTCAAAAGACCGTTCCTGAACATATTGTTCCTGAACAACCAGTTACTAAACCCATTCCCGAACCTGCATCTGAAACTGCTGCTCCTGAACACATTGTTCCTGAGCCAAACCCTGCTTCCATAACTCCTTCACCAGTACAAGCCATCAAGATCACCCACCATACTGGTGTATGTGATATGGACACAGACTCTGAGGATGATCAAGATGATCATGCCTCTGATATGGTAGTTAACCCCACTCCTGACCAACCATCAACTAGCCAATCCTTAACTACAAATGACCAATCATCATCAAACCTACCCATTGTAAACTTAGCCCCTCCAAAACCCTCTAAACAACCTTCACCTCCCACCATTTTCCTGGATTCTCAAGTGCTACAAGATGTGTGGGAAGATATTGCTTCTGAAGTTCTCAGACTGATAGCAGGAAGAAATGACTTGGGTCATCAAGTTAACTATCATAAGCAATGGAGAAGGATTAAGGAAAGGGTCATCAACCTGATTTCAGCACTGCATGATTCCTGCATTGAGGCTCAAGAGCAAGCCAAGCAGAAGCTGGAAGATTGGTTGAATGGAATTGAAGAGAATACTGGAGATGTAGAAATTCTTGGTACTTGGGTGAAGAACCCACTCAGTATCAGAGGCAGAGGACCTGGTGAAATCCTGCCTAAGGATTTGCATCTGATTATTCCTTCTGAGATCCTGGAGAAGAATGATGCACCTGACCTGGCTCTAGCTCAGGAAAACAAGGTGCTCAAAGAAGAAAATGAAAGACTTGAAACAGAGCTACTAGAGCAGAAGCTGAAGATATCAAAATTGGAAGCTGATATGCAAGAAGCCAAGATCAGAGAAGACAACTACAGAAAAGACATGGACAAGAAGTATGCTGATGTTCAAGAGCTTCTGAAGAAGATTTTAGAGAAATAAGCCAAACCCATAGATGCACACTTTTAGCTTATTTTTGTCTCTTTAGGCTTTTAATATTCTGATCATCTCTGCTTCTGATTCAGTTCTTTTCGCTTCTAATATTATATGCTTCTGAATTCTTCTTGCTTCTGAATATCATTAACTGTTTATATCATGTGTGTTGTTATTTGCTTTGATAATAATGCATGCTATGCCCTGTTTATTTAATTTTTGAAGATGGTTAATATGCTTTAAAATAATTTGAATTATGCTCTGAACCTTTAATCTTACGTTTTTCTCATCTCTTCTTTTTGTTTATGTCTTTTTGCTAATGACAAAAGGGGGAGTATATGTGATAGTATTTAAAGGCTATGAGTCCCATTAATAATATTTGAAATTTTTGAAAATTTCTATCCTTTTGTTTTACCTTAAAACGGTGTATCAAAAAGGGGGAGTATCAAATTTCAAATAAAATTAATTGAACCATTCTTCTTATCTATAAGTCAATTCTTTCAAATTTTTTTAAGCTCTGATATTATTGTGCGAAAAATGAATTTAATTAACCTGGATAGAACTTAGGGGGAGCTTACAAACCTCACCTTAAAAACTATCAGACTCAGGGGGAGTTAGAGCTAACAAACCTCAGACTTTGAGCTTACAAACTTCAGAAACCCCAAAGTCAACTCGTTAATTAGATTAACAACAATTGACCAATTTTAAATACTATTGTTTGTCATCAGCAAAAAGGGGGAGATTGTTGGAACAAAATGTGTTTAACAATGAACCTTAAAGAGTTTTGATGATAACAAGGTATTAAAAATTGTAAATTGGACTAGCTAATATTTGTTCAAGTGTACATGACAATAATTAAAAGGTTACATCATTTATTGGTTCTGAATGAGCAAATAAAGAGCAAAAGGAATCAACAAGATTGAAGCTTAGTGCTCCTGAAGGCAACTCGCTCCTGAAGAGAAAAAGCGCTCCTGAAGAAAAGCCGCTCCTGAAGATTAATATAGTGCTTCTGAAGAATAGTGCTCCTGAAGGCAAGAGGTCCAGAAGCCACATTATCAGAAGTTGCGTTATCAGAAGCCACATTATTATCAGAAGCTGCATCATCAGAAGCTGCCTCATCAGAAGTCATTTCACCAGAAGCTGAAGATCAACTGGATTTGCAAAAGATTCAAAGATTGAAGAATCAACACTGCAAAAGCTGTCTATTGGATTCGAAAACATAACAGAAAATTAGTGGAACATTGCAACGGTCATTTCAAAGGTGTTTGAAGGCATGTGCTTGCAATTTGGACGAAAGCGTTGACATTGTACTATTGTACGAACTGTACAACCACCTTCTCCACTACTCTGTTTTGTGTCCACACTACAAGACAAGAAAACAGCTCCAGAATATGGCTTCGCCTGCATAGATGTTCCTTTGGATAAGGAATGGATTTCAAATTGGTTCTTCATAGGACAACAACCAAATCAGGCAAAAGATCATTGGTGAAAGATCAAGCTTCAACAACGACTCTTTGATGTGCTGGCAATTTCACAATGTCTCTTTCACACCTCTATATAAAGGAGTGAAGACTTAAAGTTTTGGTAATGTTGAACGAAAGACTCACAACATTATTACAAGTGTCAAACCTCTGTTGAAATTGTTCTGCATTCATTTAGAATTTCTATGTCTCAAAGTCATATCTTAGAAATTCTTAAGTCATTGAGTCTATATCTGATTTGTATTGTGAGCACCTTTGATTGTATATCAAGTGTTCAACCTTAAACAATTTTCTGTGTAATTTTGTTTAGTTAGAAGTCTCTTGCAGTTGTGCTTGAGCTGGAAGTCTCTTGATTGTGTTCTTGAGCAAAGGAAGTCTCTTGCTTGTGTGCTTGAGCAAAGGAAGTCTCTTGCTTGTGTGCTTGAGCAATTGTAATCAGATATTACTCTTAGTGAAATCTCCTTGGAAGTGCAAGGGGGACTGGACTACTTCCGGATTGTGGAAGGAACCAGTATAATTGCTTTGTGTCGTTCTTCTTCTCTCTCTGTTTTATTCCGCTGCATTTAGATTCTGATTACCACTTCAGAAGCTGTCTCACTTAGCTTCTGATCAAGTGTGTTCAGTTTTAGGAGAAACGAAGAATTTTTCAAAACACAATTCAACCCCCCTTCTTGTGTTTTTCTCACCTTCAATTTCGTGTTTCTCCGTCTTGATTCAATAATGATTATTCACGACTGTGACGATGAGTCCTGAGACTTTCTTCTCATCTTCAAATTCATAACACCGCTCATGATAAGGTTCATCGACAATACACTAGCAGAAGCAGAATTAGGAAATAATATGCTAAAAAATTAGCACGAGTCAAACAAGAAATCGAGAGGAAATAACCCTTGAGTTTCATCATCAAACTTATTACCCATAGCAGATAGTTGATTCATAACTTTTTGAAAAGTATTCAAATGATTTGCACACGAAGTTCCTTCTTGGAGCTTCAAACTTAACATCTTCTTTGTTAAGTACAACTTATGTTTACATGTCTTCTTTGCATACAGCTACTAAAGTTTATCCCATAATTATACTGAGCTGCTAAAGCTTATCTCATAATAATTTTGCATTGTTATCCTTATTAATATGGCTCAAAATATTTTTATCAACTGACTCACATGTTTGTGTTATAGATTCCGTTCAACATCATTTTTATCAGTTGGATTTGCTGCAAGGAACACAAGTTGGTGATAACTCTTCATATAAAGAAGATCCTCCATCATACTTTTTCAAATGCACAATTTTCCCCATTAAGGTCTACAAGTTCTGTTGACTTACATTGTTCACCACAAATTAATTTCTAAAAAAGTGAAGGTAAATTGCGACATAAAACACGCATTGAAATTTAAAATTTTGCTTTTGCCTTCCTTGGATCAATAGGAATTCGACATGAATCAATTATAGTATTATTACCTTTTAAAGTGCATAAACGATTTTAATCAAAAACAAATCGAAGCTGTGATGCCTCTACTTATCCACACGAATAGATCTTCTATGGTTATCGGTGCTAGCAAAGTGATACAAGCTTCAGAGAGATTAATGTTTGCAGTTTAGGGTTTGTAAAAGTGGTATTTGAATATGCACAAATGAGTTCTATTTATAGATTCACTTGTGTGCATCATATAACTTATGGTGTACTGCATTTTATAATTAATTAATAAATCCTATTTATTAATTTAATCATGAATAAGTCTCACTTATTAATTTATAAATAATTCTTATTTATTTATTTATCTTTTATAATCTATTTATCCTATGTGTGTTACCCTCTAGGTTCTCGACACATTGATAATAATATTAAATCATACATTAATATCATAAACAATTATAAGCATCCAGCAATATGTTTATCTGTACAATTACCCATTTTCCCTTACATACGAGTTTGTGCGCGCGCGCGCATGTGTGTGTGTCTATATATATATATATATATATTGAACACAAGACATAGATTGTGTCACCCTTGTGTAGTCTAAGATTTGCATTTCTTATTTCTGAAATATACCCAGTAACGAATAAGTCAAATATCTCATATTGACTTAGTTCGGCATGACCATGCATTTTACAATCATACTTCACCAAGAAGCCTAAAGATATTTATCCTGTTATGCAGGAGGGGCAAACCTCGTGCAGGTCACTCATGTCCCTCACCATGATTTGTCAAATGCATATTAACCAACTTTATAGATATCATGTTATAGACAACGTTTGAATGGCCATAAAGTACTTGAGCCGCATCTATGGATCACAGTGGTTTTAGGTCTAAGAGTGAAATAAACCATTATCACTATGACAAAAACTTTTGACACCTTCATAACATACTATGTAGTATTCTCATGGTAGGGTGCTCATCCTCGAGGTCTCAGGTTCGATTCTCCTCGGTACCAATTTAGGTGGGGTAATTTAGATTCTTCAAAAAAAAAAGTATTCTCATGGTAAGTCAATCAAGTATAAATATTACACCTAATATTTATACCTATGTATAAACTTGATAAGTTATATCTATGATATGTGAGATCTGGTCATCATACTACATACCTAATAGTCTATATGTTTTGTTACTATCTCAAATTGTATTAAAGTTTGACTACGCATGTAATTTCACAATTAAGTCTCACTTAATGTTTCATTACTCAAATAATTAAGTCTCACTTTATTAATCTTATAGAAAATATAATAATGAATGTCTTATATTTTTAATTAAATAGTTAAAGTCAAGGTACACAACATAGGCATAGCATAAAATTATTTCCCTCTAGAGGTTACACCAATAAAAAGAACCTATAGATCTAATGCCAGTCGTTGGGACCAAAGATAACAATAAAATATATAAATTCTTTAAATTAATTTCTTTCTTTTGGAATTTGAACAATCAAATTACCAAACACAATCAATATCAATAACAATAAATATACTCATACTCATGTAGCTCCTTAATTTTACATGTTTTCTATATCATCTTTGTCACAATTATTAGTTAATTTTACATGTTTTCTATATCATCTTTGTCACAATTATTAGTACACGAGTCTTTTTTATTGTACATACTACACGTGTGTTTTTTTAGTCAAGTAGTTTAGTGACTACAAATTCACATTTGTAAGATGAATAAGTGGGATATTTAAGTTTCGAACTCCGACCACTGTATATATCCAACATTTTCTCCATTCCTAATCGATGTGGGACATAATCACTCACACATGAAACGTAACAATCTTCCCCTCAAGTGTGAGTCACCCACATCACTAGCTTGATCCACGCTAGGATTCCACTCCCACTCCCCCCATCAAGCTTAAACATGGCTCTGATACCACTTGTTGGGGAGTTCGGGGAGCGCCGGGACCGGCAATGGGTTAAACGTCTAGGAACACTAAGAGACTTAGACACCACATCTCCACCCAAAACCTTAAGGCATCAGGTATATGGGTTCCCTCTCTTATATATCCAATGTTTCCTCCATTTCTAGTCGATGAGGGACAAAATCACTCACACTTGAAATCCAACAGTTAGTCCAAATATTGTAGGAGCATTACAAAGGCTTTGGAAAAACGATATAGAAGGTGAGTATATTTTTGTTGGAGTTTGTTGATGGAGAAACTAGCGACGTATCAAGATCTTGTTAGTAAAAGCGTCATTATACGTACCCATGGTGTTTCATGTGCTTTATGTTCTTTGAGTTAAAAGGATATCAACCATTTGTTTTTCAATTGTGGTGTGGTTCAACTAGTTTGGAGGTGCATTCTCTTATGGTTGTGTTTTGATATTTATGATTTTTTTAACAAAACAAAATAGAATATATTACCAACAAAGAAGCATTCTTTGTTGATTGACCCACCATGAGAATACTACATCTAGATCTTTTGATCTAGATATGGTTGGCTGTCTAATTTCAACAAACGTTTGAGATAATTCTCGTTCGTCTTGGTTATTTGAAGATTCAGTTTCTTGAGATGGTGGAGGTGTGTCGCCGCTTGTGGTGGTGTCCAAAGTTGTTCCAGATTGGTTGAATCCAATTCGGGTTTGGCTCTCTCTGATCTGACCCAGATTTTCTTCACGTTAAAACAGTCGTCAGTGCCATCTCTTTGTTACCGACGTCTGTGTTTGAATACCCTCTCGCGGGTCTGGTTTATCAAAAATTGTTATTGTCGCGATGGTGCGGTGACTTCTTTGCGTGGTTGTTGTTGTCTGTGTTTGGTAACAGGTTCTCAAGGCTAGAAAGGGTCATTTACTTGTTTTATGGATGCGAGTTGTGGGTTTGGGAAATTGTTACCGTGCTGGCAGTCAATTTCAAATATCATTCCTCAAAGAGATGAGTTCAAACTTGTCTCTCAGTTATTTTCAAAATGTTTGGGGACGTTTACGTATCTATTTCTTTTGAATTCGGTTTTGTGCCTTGCGTTGGGTTCGCTGGGCAATTGGATGTGTATCCGTCCCTAGGCATTTGGTTTCTTTAAACTGGACTATTGTCCGGTATGTTTCACTTTAATACTTTTGTTATCGTTTGTTGTGATACCCTTTGAGGATTATTTAAGTGGTTCGTCGGTCATGTCGATGTCTCCCTAACAAATTGTACTTCTTTTTATTTAATATATTTTTCTTTGCCTAAAAAGTAAAATAAAATTATGTCGTGTGCAAACAAATGAATTTTTATGTTAATTCATAAATTGTCATTAACAAAATTTGTATCTTCATAGACAATTTTTTTCATAAATTACATTAATTAGCTTATAAATGATAAATATAATTCGAATAATAGATCTACATAAACAATTTTGCATATACTAAAAAATAAACCGAGCTTAACAATACCCATAATAGTTTGAATCTCTTGTCAAAAAAATACCCAATTATAGTTTGAATCTTCTTGGATTGCGGCTATAGGACAGCATAGCACTTGTTTGCTTGCTTGCGATACAAGTACGTTGGGTAAACAGTCCAGAGACCACCAATTCCGTGAGTGTGCCAATTCCGTAAAAAAAAAAAAAAATATATATATATGATTAAGTGAGTGTGCCAATCAAAAGATTCAATGAATATTGAATACTGACAATTTTTCATCCTTTTTAAATTCATTTTTGTTATAAAATATAGATTAATGAAGAGAAAGAGAGAAAAGTGAGAGAAGTTGTATTATTTTCTCTTCTCTGTTTCTATTACAAAGTACCCTATTTATAGGGAAAATAGAAGAGCATGGTAAGTATAGTGGGTGGACATCCACTATAATATATTTATAACACTCCCCCTTGGATGTCCACCGAAGATATGTCTCATTAAAACCTTACTAAAATAAAAACCCAGTGGAAAAAAAAATTCTAGTGAAAGAAAAAAAGTACAATATCCTTTTAAGTGTGAACTGCCTCATTAAAAACCTTACCAGGAAAACCCAATGGGATAAAACCTAGGTGAAGGAAAAAAGAGTGCAGAATACATTTATTTCTCCCCCTCATGAAGACAAATATCTCTTAGACGACGAAGACCAACTTTTAGTACAAGTTTCTCAAAAACTTTACTTGGGAGTGACTTTGTAAAAACATCTGCAAGATTATCACACGAACGAATTTGTTGAATGTTGACCTCACCATTCTTTTGAAGATCATGAGTGAAAAAGAATTTTGGAGAAATATGTTTTGTTCGGTCTCCTTTAATGTATCCTTCTTTCAACTGAGCGATGCATGCTGTATTATCTTCGTAAATTATTGTTGCATCCATTCTTCCAGAGGATAAACCACAATTCTTTTGGATGTGCTTAATCATGGATCTTAACCAAACACATTCTCTACTTGCCTCATGTAATGCTAAAAGTTCCGCATGATTTGATGATGTTGCTGTTATTGTCTGTTTCACAGATCTCCATGAAATTGCTGTATCTCCACTTGTAAACAAATAACCTGTTTGTGATCTACCATGGTGAGGATCTGACAAATAACCTGCATCTGCATAACCAATTAATTCTAGTTTGGGTACTTTAGGATAAAACAAACCCATATCCATTGTACCTCGAAGATAACGAAATACTTGCTTGACCCCTTTCCAATGTCTTTGTGTTGGTGAAGAACTATATCTTGCTAATAGATTGACAGAAAATGATATATCGGGACGTGTATTATTAGCAAGATACATCAATGCACCTATTGCACTGAGATATGGTACTTCAGGACCAAGTATTTCTTCATCTTCTTCTTGAGGTCTGAAAGGATCTTTCTTTACATCCAGTGATCTAACAATCATTGGAGTAGATAATGGATGAGATTTTTCCATGTAAAATCGCTTTAACACTCTTGTTGTGTAAGCTTCTTGATGCACAAGAATCCCGCCATTTAGGTACTCAATTTGTAATCCAAGACAAAACTTTGTCTTTCCTAAGTCTTTCATCTCGAATTCTTTCTTTAAGCAATCTATGGCTTTTGGAAGCTCTTCAGGAGTTCCGATAATGTTTATGTCATCAACATAGACAGCAATTATAGCAAATTCTTTTCCAGATCTTTTCATAAAAATACATGGACAAATGGAATCATTTTTATATCCTTCCTTCAGCAAATATTCACTGAGGCGATTGTACCACATGCGTCCTGATTGTTTTAGCCCATAGAGAGACTTATATAATTTTATGGAGTAGTCATCCCTAGATCCTGAATTATTTGTTTCAGGCAAATTAAATCCTTCAGGGAGTTTCATGTAAATGTCACTGTCAAGTGAGCCATACAAGTAGGCTGTAATAACATCCAACATGTGCAAATTGAGCCCTTCATGAGCTATAAGGCTCATTAAGTATCTAAAAGTAGTTGCATCAACTACAGGTGAGTATGTCTCATCAAAATCAATTCCGGGTCTTTGGGAAAACCCTTGAGCAACAAGTCTTGCTTTGTATCTTGCAATTTCACCATTCTCATTGCGTTTTCGGACAAACACCCATTTATATCCAACTGGCTTCACATCTTTAGGTGTTCGGACAACAGGTCCAAAAACTTTTCTCTTATTAAGAGAATTTAATTCTGCTTCAATTGCATCTTTCCATTTTGGCCAATTTTTGCCTTGTCTACATTCCTTAATAGACCTTGGTTCTTGATCATCATTATCATTTATCACATTTAACGCTATATGATATGCAAAAGCATCATCAAGGTTGACTTCATCTCGGTTCCATTGTATTCCATTGGTGACATAATTTATTGAGATCTCTTGATTTTCAGGTATTTCAGATATCTGATTAGGTTCTTCTGGAACTGAAATATTGATTATGTCAGAAGACTCTTTTAGAGTTTCTATATCCTCTTTTGGGTCATCTTCCCTTTTTGCTCCTTTTCTTGCTCGAGGATTTTTATCTTTGGAACCGATTGGTCTACCACGCTTCAAGCGTGGTTCAGACTCATTTGCAATTTTAGATTGTCCAACAGGGACATCCATTTTTATTGGAGCATTAGCAGCTGGTATATGTGATTTAGTCACACTTTTTGGATCAGTGAATGCATTTGGTAATTGATTTGATAAACTTTGCAAATGAATTATCTTTTGAACTTCGAGTTCACATTGTTTAGTTCGAGAATCAAGATGAGATAATGAAGATTCATTCCAACTGATCTCCCTTTTTAGCTGCATTTTCTCTCCCCCTAATATTGGGAAATTTGATTCATCAAAATGACAATCAGCAAATCGAGCTGTAAATAAATCTCCTGTTGTTGGTTCGAGATACTTTATAATGGATGAAGATTCATATCCAACATATATTCCCATCCTTCGTTGAGGACCCATCTTAGTGCGTTATGGTGAAGGAATTGGAACATACACCGCACATCCAAAAATTCTTAGATGGGAAATATTAGGTTCTCGACCAAGAACCATTTCTAAAGGGGAGGAGTTATGATAACTTGTTGGCCTGATGCGAATCAATGATGCAGCATGCAAAATTGCATGTCCCCAAGTGGAAATGGGTAATTTGCATCTCATGAGAAGTGGTCTTGCAATTAACTGTATACGCTTGATAAATGATTCCGCAAGTCCATTTTGTGTATGAACATGTGCTACAGGATGTTCAATGTCAATTCCAATGGACATACAATATTCATTAAATGATTGAGATGAGAACTCAGCGGCATTATCAAGTCGTATTTTCTTGACAGGATAATCAGGGAAATGAGCTCTTATTCGAATTAGTTGAGCTAGCAATCTCGCAAACGCCTGGTTGCGAGTTGATAATAAACAAACATGTGACCATCTAGTTGATGCATCAATTAAAACCATAAAGTATCTAAATGGTCCACATGGTGGGTGTATTGGCCCACAAATATCACCATGTATTCGCTCTAAAAAATTTAGAGATTCACTTCCAACTTTTGTTGGTGATGGCCTGATTATCAATTTCCCTTGTGAACAAGAGGTACATGAGAATTTATTAGATTGAAGAATCTCCTGGTTCTTCAATTGATGACCACAAGAATTATCAATTATTTTTCGCATCATTATATACCCGGGATGTCCCAACCGGTCATGCCAAGCAACAAATTTATTATGATTTGTAATCTTCTGGTTTACAATCACATGTGCTTCAATTGCACTTATATAAGTGTAGTACAAACCAGAGGAAAAGGAAGGTAACTTTTCCACTACACTTATTTTATCCAAATGATGTCTCGTTATATAAAGATATTCAATATTTCCTTCATTTCTTGTTTCAATATGATATCCATTTAGACGAATATCCTTGAAACTTAATAAATTCCTATGAGACTTGGGAGAATATAATGCATTCTCAATGTTTAAATTTGTTCCTCCACACAATATTACATTAGCTCTTCCGGAGCCTTCAATTATTTTTGAACTTCCAGATATGGTACTAACACCGGTTTGTTGCTTTAGAAAAGAAGAGAAATATTTTTTATCCTTGAAAATTGTATGAGTTGTTCCACTATCAGCGAGACACATATCTCCATTATTGGGGTTAATGTTAATACTCATTCTATCTAAAAATGAACAAATAAGAGATAAGTATGAATATAAGAATTACTATAAAAACATTTATTATTATCAGATAAAACATAACATAAAACAAATAGATACAACATAAGACTGTAAAACTTTTATTATCATTAGATAAAAACATATCATACAACACTTTTATTATAAGAAAATAAAAGGTACTCTTAAACATTTTATAGGTGGGGTTCTATTCCTGGATATTTTCATCTCTAATGAGATGGTCAATCTTTTCATCAGGATCAACAAAGAAATCCGCAGCATCTAAGTGGGTACTTTCCATATTACCATAATCATCTTCATCATTTTCGCATGCAAAGTGCGTTTCAGCCCTTTTATCCTTATTTTGAAGTGATTGTTGGTAAAGATCAACAAGATGTTTTGGCGTACGACAGGTACGACTCCAATGACCTTTTCCTCCACAACGATAGCAAATACTCTCATTACTTTTGCTGCTTTGACCAATATCATTCTTTACAACATTTTTCATCTTCTGGTGAGAAAATGTGTTTTTGTTTTGGTGAGAGTATGTGTTCTTGTAATCTCCATTGTGATTACGATTAAAACCAAAACCACGTCCCCTTCCATAACCACGACCACGTCCACGTCCACGTCCACGACCATGACCACGGCCACGACCACGATTTTGTCCATAGTGATCATGTGTTGCTACATTCACTTCTGGGAATGGAGCACTACCAGTGGGACGAGCCGAGTGATTTTTCATCAAAAGCTCGTTATTTTGTTCTGCCACAAGCAGGCATGATATTAAGTCACAATACCTTTTAAAACCCTTTTCACGGTATTGTTGCTGCAGGATTACATTAGATGCATGAAAAGTGGAGAATGTTTTTTCTAACATCTGCGCATCAGTCACCTTTTCTCCACACAGTGTTAATAGAGAAGTAATCTTAAATACAGCCGAGTTATATTCGATTACAGACTTAAAGTCCTGTAAACGCAAATATAATCATTCATTACGAGCATTAGGAAGGATGACAGTTTTCTGATGGTCAAACCTTTCTTTTAAATTGTCCCAAAGATCTTTTGGATCTTCTATGGTAAGGTATTCATTTTTTAGATCCTTATGAAGGTGGTGACGAAGGAATATCATGGCCTTAGCCTTTTGTTGTTCAGTTGTTTTGTTTCCTTCTTTAATTGTATCTTCATGCCCTTCGGCATTTAAATGAATTTTGGCATCTAGAGCCCAAGCCAGATAATTATTTCCAGAAATATTAAGAGCCTCAAAATCAAGTTTTGCAAGGTTCGACATGATTCAATCTATAATACAGAAGAGCATAATCATCATTAAATATACACATATATATATATATATATATATATATATATATATATATTATGACGAAAAAAAATACCATTTTATTTAATAGCAATGATTACAAAACATGATAATATAATATTTTAATCTAATCCTCCACGAAAATAAAAAGTAATAATACAAGCAAAGACTAATAGTGGTAAAACGAAAATTATAGCTAATAGTACAAAATCTTCTCCTAATTCTTCAATATGAGTGAAAAAGAAGAAGAACACAATAACCACAAATAGAGTGATGCATAGAAAAAGGATTTTAGCCATTTTGTAAGTATGGGTAAATATTTTGAGATGTAAAAAATATGAATGAAGGTGAGGTATTTATAGAGTGAATTTTATAAAAATGACCGTTATTGTTACCGTTAAATTCACTGTTCATAGCCGTTAAATCACCGTTCATGACCATTGAAAACACTGTTCATGACCGTTGATTAATGAGAAAAATATTTTAAGCGTTAAATATCATCTAAGTTAGGACATGATTTTTCAAATGGTCTGCAATACCATTTTTTTTAGTCCAGTCAAATGCTAAAAAAAAACTTCACGCGGACAAAAGAAAAGAAGTAACACATGAGTTTTTCAATAAGGAAAATTGCAACATCACATGGTGCATGCTCCAGTCAAAAAGAAAATTGCAACAAACAATTGTCAAGTTTTCTATATAGTGCATTAAATGCATGGCTTAGTTTTTCCTTTGAAATAGTTCAGCTATGTATAGATTGTTGCAGAGAACACACATAGCTTGCGGTGGAGCAGTTTGAAAACATGACATAAAATATAGTTTTCACACATTAAGGACATGACTTTGGTATGAAAGGATCGCATAACTTTGGTTAGTATCACTACTCGAAATTGTCTTTCGTGATAATATAGTATATATGGGGTTTTAGACCTCCATTAAATATAAAAGTTAGTATCACTACTCGAAATTATCTTTCGTGATAATATAGTATATATGGGGTTTTAGACCACCACTTTAAATAATAATATCCATACTTATTATAGATCACTTGACGAGTTGCCAGTTTTCTATAATAAGAAGTAAAGTAATAATAACAATAATAGCCACTCTAGTTATAAATCACTTGACGAATTGCCAGTTTTCTATAACCGGGGCAGATAATAATAATATTAAGATGATAAAGATAAATGATATACATAGCAATATTAAGTAGTGATATTAAAGTGATGAGTATAGGTAACATACGTAGCAGTAGTGTAAACTCCCGGTTAGAAACAATCGTGCTGATAACGTGTTATAAAATATAGATTAATGAAGAGAAAGAGAGAAAAGTGAGAGAAGTTGTATTATTTTCTCTTCTCTGTTTCTATTACAAAGTACCCTATTTATAGGGAAAATAGAAGAGCATGGTAAGTATAGTGGGTGGACATCCACTATAATATATTTATAACAATTTTTATATATTGATGACGATAATTTGCAACAGATATTTCAAGGACAAAGATAATCATTTCACAATTATTTTAGGCATATTTTAATTTGCATATTTTATTCCTATTTGCATATTTATATTATATTATATTTTAACATTAAAAAAAGACACATTAAATAATAATATCTCAAGAACAATCAAAACTATATTTTGAAATTTTTAAATTAAATTTTTAATTCTAGAACTTTTTCCAGAAATTGTAAAAGAAAATTGTGAGAATATATTTAACCTATATTATCTTATGTTTATTTGTTAAAGTGAAAATGAAACATGAAATGTATCCATCCCTCAGAGTCTTATGTCCTTCAAAGTCTAATGGTCTTCATAGTCTGATGCAGATCTTCAGCTTCTGAATGACTTCCTTTCTTCTGATATTCTACCAAGTCTTTTAGCTTCTCTTGTTCTTCTGATGCTTTTATACATGTTCAGAACTTGTTAAATTTTAATCTATGGTCCTGCATACTTGAACATATATTAGGATATTCAATTGCTCTTTAATACTTTGTTATCATCAAAACTTCAGAGGAATTGTACAAAACCATTTTTGTTCCAAAAAAAGGATCGTCTTATATGGAAAAGGAAGATCATGGGGAGTATTATGTGGGTAGTGCATACCGTTTATGCATGCAAAAGCTACTTGACACCATCCACTTTTAAGTGCAAGGAGCCTGGGATGTGATCTGGAAAATTAATATGACCCCAAAAGTGAAAAACTTTATCTGGCGTGTGTGTAGAAATTGTTTTCCGACTCGACTAAGGCTTAAAGATAAAGGGGTTAACTGCCCCATCAAATTGTGTTGTGAAGTTCAAACGAAGAGGAAACTTGCAGTATATTCAAGTAGCTACAATGTATGGAGTATGTAGGATGCAAATGCTATCATTAGTAACCTAATAAATCAAGGACATGACAATGTAAATACTATTTTCAAAATTTTACTAGTACTAACAGGTGAAGAAGAATCCATGTTTTGTTGAATTTTGTGGAGCATTTGGAAACAAAGGAATGACAAAAATTGGAATGATGTTGTTGATGCCCAATCCTTTGTTTTCGATCACGCAAAGACAATGTTGTATGATTGGCTGACAGCTGGCAAAATCCGGCCAACATCAGGTCTTACAACTATGAACGTGGAAAATACACAATAGAAGAAACCGGAGGCATGAATATTCAAGTGCAATATTGAGCATCCTTTTCTAAACAGTATAATAAAGTTGAGATAGATATGTGTATAAGAGATGAGACATGTACTTTTATGGTAGCCAAAAGTGAATGGTTTAGTCCAATGTGTGATGTTTATCTTGGTGAAGCTCGTGGTCTATTATCATTTTTAGGATGAGTTCATGAGCTATTGTTGGGACCCGTCAATTTTGAGCTTGATTCTAAAAGAGTTGGTGATAGATTTTTATCCCCAGACATGTTGCTACATAATTTGGGACTATAATAAAAATTGTAAAACTCTTTTAGACAATATTATGAAAACTCAAAGTTTGAGTTTTGCAAAGACATGCAAACGATATTGCTCATAAATTAGCCTCATTGTCAGTTAGTTTCTAAATTGTATTGAATACTTTGTCAAAAAAAAAAATTGTATTGAATACATTTCGATTAATAAAATGCAATAAGTGAATTGTGGACGATCTTAACCCTATTTAAAGGGAGAAAAAAGAATTAAATGTGAAGATTTACCATAATAGAAAAAAATGTTAGAAAATCTTTATCTATTAATACATCATCAATTGTTTTTTAACATGGGGTTAATGTTTTCATTCAATCTAACGGTTGCTGGTAATACCATTTGTTTTCATTAAAGAGATAAAGTAAAATAATGCATAAAAAAACTCAAATTTCAAAAAACATATACAAGAATTTTTAAAACAAAAATCTAATGTGAAACCGATACAAAGATTTTTTTATTGCTATTTGACATTCAATAATAACAAGCTTGACAATCTTTGAAAAGTCTTCTCCTACTCAAAAATCAAAAGACTAGGACAAATCGTAACACTTGCCACACTTCTCTCTCTCTTTCTATAAATTCACACTTATTACTAGTCCATCATTAAACAAAACGCGCTTTTCTTTCTAAGCAGCTTCGTCACCCACCTACCCACCAAACATGTCGCTGCCGGAATGCTCTGTTTCGCAGCTCGCGCAGTTCATCGGCCCCAACGCCACCAACGCCGAAGCCGCTGCAAATTTCATCTGCACCCAGTTCACAGCAGTGTCAAACAGATTCGTCGACACACAATTCGCTGTTGACAACACCTATCTTCTATTCTCAGCTTACCTTGTTTTCTCTATGCAACTTGGTTTTGCCATGCTTTGTGCTGGTTCAGTTCGTGCTAAGAACACCATGAACATCATGCTTACCAACGTCCTCGACGCCGCTGCTGGTGGCGTTTTCTACTATCTCTTCGGTTTTGCCTTTGCTTTTGGAGCACCTTCAAATGGTTTCATTGGAAAACATTTCTTCGGTCTGAAGGATGTTCCGACTGAAGCTTTTGATTACAGCTATTTTCTCTATCAATGGGCTTTTGCTATAGCAGCCGCTGGTATCACCAGCGGCTCTATAGCGGAACGAACTCAGTTCGTAGCGTATCTTATTTATTCTTCTTTTCTCACAGGGTTTGTTTACCCTGTGGTTTCTCATTGGTTTTGGTCCGGTGATGGTTGGGCTAGCGCAACCAACACCGGGGACCTTTTGTTTGGCACCGGAGTCATTGATTTTGCTGGCTCCGGTGTTGTTCATATGGTTGGTGGTATTGCTGGTCTTTGGGGAGCACTTATTGAAGGTCCGCGAATTGGACGGTTCGATCATTCTGGTCGAGCCGTGGCACTTCGCGGACATAGTGCTTCTCTTGTTGTTCTTGGTACCTTCATGCTTTGGTTTGGTTGGTATGGTTTCAACCCTGGTTCCTTCACCAAGATTCTCAGTCCTTATAATTCAGGTAGTTAACTATCTTACTTTTTGTACTAACTACTTTCATTGTTTGGATGCACCTAAATGGAAAGCTGTTGAAAAATCATGTTTAGTTTTTCTTCTCCTTTTTAAATTTTATTCTTTTTATGCAATTCTAGGTACTTATTATGGGCAATGGAGTGCGGTGGGGAGGACGGCGGTGACGACGACATTAGCAGGTTGCACGGCAGCTCTAACGACGCTTTTCGGGAAAAGAATTCTCTCCGGTCACTGGAACGTGACCGATGTCTGCAACGGATTACTCGGCGGTTTTGCTGCGATAACCGCCGGGTGTTCCGTTGTAGAACCATGGGCAGCAATAGTATGCGGCTTCGTAGCAGCAGTAGTTTTAATCGCGTGCAACAAACTCGCGGAGAAGGTGCGTTACGATGATCCATTAGAAGCAGCACAATTACACGGAGGGTGTGGCGCGTGGGGAATAATATTCACCGCTTTGTTTGCAAAAGAAGAGTATGTGAACCAGGTTTACCCGGGTAAACTGGGTCGACCCTATGGGTTATTTATGGGTGGTGGAGGGAAATTATTAGGGGCACATGTGATACAAATTTTGGTTATTATTGGGTGGGTAAGTGCAACTATGGGTCCACTTTTCTTTGTTTTGAATAAATTGAAGTTATTGAGGATTTCAACTGAAGATGAACTTGCGGGTATGGATTTGACCCGACATGGTGGGTTTGCTTATGCTTATGAAGATGAAGGATCACATAGAAATGGGACTCAATTGAGGAAAATTGATCATAATTCTTCTTCCACTCCTACTCCAACTACAGATTTGTGATTGTAATAATTTAAATTTGTTTTGGATTTTTCTCACTAGTACTAGTTTTTTATATTTTTATTTTCTAGATCTAGAAAGGTATTTTTAATTGTACGGACATTGTAATTTATATTTGATTGGTTGTACATTACTTTGTGGTAAGGAAGGATCCAACCGTTGGAGATAATGTGGAAAGTTTGGGTGGGTGGTTGTTTGTTGACTAATATAATGTTGGATTTGGAAATGACAAGTGGTAGTAAAAAATTGCTTCTTGGAAAATGTCTTGGTTGTGATGAGATGAGATTTGCTTCACATGTTTATGATTGGTTATGAGTTTTTGGTTTTATGGATATGTTTGTCATTTTTTTATGATTATGATGATGTAAATTGTAAGGAAGTTTTTTTTTTGAAAGGTAAATTGTAAGGAAGTGTTCCTCATTCTCAATCTAATCTAAGTTTTGAAAAGACTTTTTATATATTTTGAGTAGTCCTTTTTTCTTGGTAGAAAAAAGAGTTGAATCTTTGTAAAATACTAATTTATAAGAGTTGAGTTTTTGAAAAAACTTGTTAACATTTCTCTAATTTATATTTATTGGAACATCAAAATAATATTTCAATTCATGCATCTCTTAAGATAATTATATGATAAGAGGTTAGTGCTAGTTCAAACGTGTAACGAGATATAATTTTTCTCGTAGCACAATCAAACACACATTAACACATGAAGGCCTATGTTAGACAAGATTCATCACTTTGTAGATATCAATTTCTTTCGTTAAGTCCAATTATGGTTTGTTAAACAAATATACTCCCATCAATTATATGTTAAATTCTATTGTGATAGCACTGATTTTGACTAATCATGATGAACAAAATCCAATTAGTAGAAACATTATATCATGTCAGTGTCATGGTTTAAATCTCATATTCTACATTTTTATCTACTAAACTATTTTTTGTCAAAAAAAAAAAAATCTACTAAATTATTTGTCAAAAAAATGATTTTGACTATATTGATTTTGTTTAAAATGAATTTCTTGTATTTTATGTTTTTTATGTTTTTTAATAGTAACAGTAAGTTTATCTTAAATTCAATTATTGGAGCAAAAAGCTTCAAATTACTTCGAATCTAAAATTATTCTAAAATCAAAAATATTTTTCAACTTTTTTGAAAACAAAAAGTTATTTGTACTTTTTTTTTTGAAGGAAAAAGTTATTTGTACTTGACAACTTTCAAATACTTCAAAGTTTTATTTTTCTAGAATCATTTTTGTTTTAGTTAGAAAGGGGAATCTAAACCTATACTAATTTTTTTTGCAGTATCTTAGGTTTTAAATGTTAGGATCTGTAGGCATATGAAAAAAATGAGTTACGTACAATCACTGCAAGTTGAAAAGGTGATTGGGATTTAACAAAGGGGTTAAGCTCTTGTTGGCTGTAATCATTAAAGACTTTTGTTTGGATATAAAATTTATTTTGTACTTTAGGGATAATAGAGAATTGTATGGTCATGATTGTTTCCAAATATATTGTCTTCTATTTTTTTCTATGAGAAAAGGCCAAAGAGTGTGCAATTTTCTCGGGTAATTTGCCAGACAATGCAAGTTGAAGATAGGGTACTAGTATATGGCAAGAAATTAATTTGGAAATTAAAGCAACCAATTGTTGAGGTTTCTTAAATTACCAAATTTCCACCACCAATTACTACGTAGGCATGATACTCGTTTAGGCCTCATTTGTTAACGGTGATTTTTCATCAAAATTAAAGTCGATAATAAATACCTATTAAAAGTCAAACGAATTTTTGAATGTAAATTTCCCAACAAATAGGTCCTTTCTAGAACGAATATGGAAAAATATTCAAAATTGGAGCTCTCGATCAAGAAGTGCTCATAAAATCAATGGCTGAATCTATTCCCCCTTATTGCATGTGCGCTTTCCCACTTCCAACCTCTTTTGGAGAGGAAATAGAGTGTAGCGTTAAATATGTTTGTAGTCCTTACATTTTGTGCCCTTTGAAGAATAATCTCTAGATTGTATAATGAATTTTTTTACGGAGGCTCAGAAAAAAATGGTGGTCATAGTATCAATTGATTGAAGTGGGATAAGATGACAGCTTATAAGGATTATGGAGGGATTAATTTCTACGATCTTGAAGGTTTTAATCTAGGTAAGCATAGATGAAAGCTTCTCACGAACTCTTCCTCTCTCTTTACTAGAGTTCTCAAAGCTAAATATTTTTTTAGAAACGGTTTTTTGGAGCACTATTCATCTCTTATCCCTTTGTTATAGATGAAAAATTGGTGACGGTAACAATATCAATGTCTGGAATTGACCTACATGATCAGAAGGTGAATGTTGATGCGATGTTTTACGATGGTTTCGAGTTGTTTGTGTTGACTGGAACGACGAGGGTGTATACTTGCAGACACTCCATCGCTCAAGTCAGTATTGAGTCAGAAAGTGGTGGGGTGGGGGAGTGGGGGGGGGGGGGGGGGTGTGGGTGTGTGTGTTAAGGTATGAAAGGGAATGTACCTTTGGAAACTGCTAGGAGTCTCCTATTTATAGTGTGGAGGTGCAGGTTTGGTTGTTAGGGCACACGTGGGGTTTGACAGTTACAGATTCATGGGAATCGTAACCGTCGAGTGAGATTTGCGAGGAACGTTTTAAGAGACGTTGCCAGTTGTTTGAATCGGTCTCCCGTTGTGCTACGAGCACCTCCCTTGCAAAGAGGGGGTGCCGCGAGTAATAACTCAAATGCGAGATGTAATGACCCGATTTTTTTAGGATATTATTTATTTAATTGTTTTATTATTTATTTAATTGTTTGATGTGTTTGAATTGTTGGGTCAATTGGATTTTATTAGAGATAGAGGAATTAAGGGTATTTTGGGTTTTTTTTGCGTAAAGAGCATTTTAGTAATTTGGAAGTGGATAAATATTTATTGAGGTTGGTAGTAACTTTGTGGAGTTAATAGAATAAAGGTAAATAGTAAAAGAGGATATTAAGTGAATTAGAATGAGTAATGTTATTGGTTAGTAAGAATAATGACTAAGTCCAATCGGAGTAAGTGAACTAAGCCCAATTGATGAGAGTAAATAAGACAAGTAGTAGTCACAAATTAGGGTTGTGAAATCATTTGTCAAGTTTATAAATTGGAGGCTAGAAAGAGAATAGAGAAATGAAGAGAAGCAAGAAGAATTCAAGGGGAGAACAGAAGGAAAAGCTTAAGAGAATCAAAGTAGAGGGGAAGATTGGAGCTAGGAGACTTAGCTTGTGGAGTTAGAGGTAAGGGGAAAAAATGTTATGTTCTTCATATTGTATTATGAACAATTATAGGGTTTTAGCTTAGCTGTGTTATTGATGTTTTCATGAGTTTGTTGTGAATTTAAGTTAATTTCTTGCTCAATTGATGATGGTCGTTTGAATATAAGAAAAATGTTAGAAACTTGTTGTTGCTGCATGAGAACCTAGGGTTGATGTTAATAAGTTGATATACTTGAGTTTTTAGCTTAATTTCATAGAATTCATGAAGTTGTTGATGAATGATGTTGAAATTATGTTTAATCTTCTTGCTATGTTATTGGGTAAGTGAAAGTAGTGAAATTATGTTGTTGAATTATGTTTAAGGCATGTTTGCTTGAGTTAAGTTGTTATTGTTGAGGTTTTGTTGAATTAAGTGAAAACTATGATTAATTGAATATAAGTTGTTTTGTGTTATTGTGAAAAGGGCCTAAATGGTGTGTTTGAGTCTTGGGAAATGATTTTAACCACTTTGGGTGTATGGGGGTTTCAACTAAGCACTTTTAGGGTGATTTTGAAGGTAATTTGAAGGCGAAAACACCATTTGATTAGTTTTCGTAGCGCTGGTGCTGCAACTGGAGCGCTAGGTGCCCAGTTCCAAAGAGCCAGCTCTTGGACTGGCTATGTCTGGCGCCAAGCGCCCTGCTCAGAGCAAGGAATTCATTGCTTTGTGTTCTGGGTGCTTGGGGACGACGTGGCTAGCTCCTATGTGTTACTTTGATGATGTTAAATTGTTGTTTTGATGAATTATTGAATGATATCCAATGCTTGCTTGAGAATTAATTGATTATGTTGATTTTCAGACGGAATTGAATGAAACTTGAAGCATGAAAATGGACTAGAACAAAGTAGGGTTTTTACCAAGTGAAATGATGTTGTTTATGCTTGCACTACTGTGATTATAAACATGGAGATAACATGTAAGGATGTATGTGAATATGTAACTTGGTTTTGATGAAATATTTGAAAATAGACGAACTTTGGAAAATAGACGGACTTTGTGAAATAATGAATTATGCCATGTTGAAATATAATTGGTTATATGATAATGATTAGGTGATGAATATTGGTTGAATCGATTAATGATATGTGAAGGAAGTGTTGATTAATTAGGTGTAATTGGTGAATCGTCTAAGACGCAAATTGACTAAATGAAGCAATGTTGTTTGATTGATGTGAATGGTGATGTTGGTGTAATAATCATGATGAATATGATGTTATGATTACTTTGACGAGGATGAATTGTTTGATGTAGATGTATTGATTTGATGATGTAATTAGGTGTTGGTGTGATGATATATTATATAATGTTGTGAATTATATAATGATGAGTTTTTAGTGATGTCTTGTATGAACGTATGCATTTGGTGAGTCATATGTTCATCCATTCATGAGATGTAGGATATTTAAGTATCCAAAGTGGTGATAAGATGTTTTAGCATCTGAAGCGATGATATGATATTTTAGTATCCGAAGTGATGATGGGATCAACCGGTAACATAACTCCGATATTCAAAACTTGGTACCACATGCATATAGAGTCGTGTCTAGAACATAACATATACATGAGTCTATGTGAGAGTCATGATTGATTATGTGAATTATGTGAAGATGTGTGCATGCCTATGTATATCATGTGATATTTGGTGATGGTGAATGAAGTGTGAATGATATATGCTTGATTTGGTGATGAAGCGATATTATGATTACTTGTTTTATCTAGCGTTGATGATTGGAGAATTAACATGTTTGACGATTGAATAAGTATGTATGAATTGATAGTATTTGAGGAAATGAGTATGTATATCTATATGTGATGTTTTAATTCCTAAATTATATGCTTAAGTTCATTTAATCTTTATGTTGAATGTAATATTACCCTCCAATGATTGTTTGATCGCTACATCACTAAGTGGTGGTGTAGACGTGCAGGTTGAGGACGCTTGATCGGCATGAGTACTCGAGTATGGCTTGATGCCTATCCTCCTTCTTCGTTTATGCCTTTTGGAGTCTTAGTGGCTGAGCTCTGATTAGGGTGTCTGGAGTCTGTTTATATTTTATCGTATTCTGGATTTATGTTTTGAGGAACTCATGAGTTCTCATAGATGATGTATTTTAAAATGTTGAGACGATGGTTTTATGTTGTTTTACTTTATGAATTTGTTGCGACTGTTATATAATAATTTATTTTATCTTTTCAATAACACAAACAATAGAACATTCTTGCTCCCAATTATATACTGTGATAGATTATTATTATTATTATTATTATTATTATTATTATTATTATTATTATTATTATTATTATTATTATTATTATTATTATAACAAAACACCACTTTCTCCCTCACATCGTTCATCGTTCATTATTATTATAACAAACAGATACATAACAAAACTCGAAGTTTTTCCTCATTCATCCATCAATCAACAATCACTCATACCAAAATCCTTTCATCCTTCATCAATCTAACTCCCAAACAGGTCCCCCAATCTTCACTTCATCAATCTAATTCCCAAAACCTTCACTCATCAGTTCACTTCGATCAGCTTATCACTAATCTTACTTTGCTGCCGCAAACAGGTTCCTAAATCCTTCAGTTCGCTCGGCCTGTTGCTCACTTAGCTCATCTCACTTGGCTGCTGCAAACAGGTTCCAGACTCTTTTTCTCCTTCTCCTGTTTTTATGTATGCACAATTTGAATGCCTATCTGTTAAGGTTTTGATTTTTCTTTTTGGGATTTTGTCAATTTGTTTGTGATTTGGGTTGTTTTTATAGATTTATATGTTTTAGTTAGTGAAGATTTTTTGGCTGTCTTTTACAGTTGAATCCCCTTCTTTGTGTTGTTTGCTTCAAATTAGTGTATGGAATTTGGATGGTTAATTATTTTCTTTAATTAGTAATTAGGTAGAACAGATTCTGGATAGATAATTTTGTTTTTCTTTTTGTTTGTTTGCTTCAAACTAGTGTATGGAATTTGGATGCTTAATTTTATTTTTTTAATTATTAATTAGGGAGAACAGATTTTGGATAGATAATTTTGTTTTTGTTTTGAATTTAATTAGAATACTGACAGTGTAAAAAAAAATTCACCTTCAACCAATTAAAATCATTATTAAGACACATTAGCCTAATTGCTATAGAAAGGAAAAATCAAATAAAATCTAGACTAATAAATGCCAAATCCATGTTTCTTCATTTATATTTTTGATTAAATCTTTTTTCAACTTTTAGAACACTACTGCCCTCCTCAAATCTCAAAGCAAGAAAACGTTTTATTAATTCCTAAAATTGACATATTCATTATCGCATCTGAAATTGAAAAAGTTAAATTATATTTCCAACTCAGAATTGTATGTGCATAAAGTTTAAATCTAAATTCCAGACTTTCATTGTTTAAATCAGCATTATAATTACATCACATAGAGGATTTTGTAGAATAAAAGAGGTTAAAATGAAAATCGGGTGCCATGGAGCAAAATTGTTTGAACAGAGCCTCTATCACAACTTGACCATTATCAATTATTTTTGAACTTTCACCATACAACTATACCAGCTAAACGCAAGGTTTGTTTCTCGTTGATTTTGTTTACTGGGACATAGGGGTTTTAGGCTAATAAGAAAAGTGGGATATGACATTTATTAGTTTAGATTTTATTTGATTTTTCCTTTTTCAACACTTAAGCTTATGTATCTTAAAGAGTAATTTTTAATTGGTTGACAGTGTAAAATTTCTTTACACTGTCGGTGTATTCTAATTAAACTCTTTTGTTTTTATTTTTAATGAGTAATTAGGGAGAACCGTTGGTCTTGGGCTCGAGGTATTCCACATGTACTCTTTGGTGTTTTTTTTTCTTCATAGTATTCTTACGATGCTTTAGGTTATGTTCTTTGACATGGAACTCTGTTCATGATTACTTTTACAGAGACCAATTTATTTGGCCTTTCCATGATTAGTCTTTATAAGAAGGAGACATAAGCAAAATTTTAGTTTGCCATAAGTTCTTAACACTTAATATTAAATTATCAAGCGATATACTGTCCATGACTAATATTATAGTACTGTGTAAATAATGCATCAGCAATGGAAGTGTTTGATAATAGAAAGTGGATGGATAACCATACTGATCCTAATCAGGAAGTTACTGAAGAATTTAATATCGGAGTTCTTGAATTTATTGAGTCTGCTTTGGAACATGATAAAGATAACATTGGAGGTGGGAGTATTAGATGCCCTTGTAAGAAATGCAAGTGTACGAAATTTCAAATTCCAGACATGGTAAAGTTACATCTCTGTAAGATCAGATTTATGAGTAATTATTATCATTGGACGAGCCATGGTGAACCGAGTCCCCCAATTCCGCCGGTGGTTGCAAGTCACTCATATTATGGAAGTAGAGGCCAGAGAGAATTATTTGGAAATTATGAGCAATTAGTAATGGATGCTGCAGGACCAAAAATTGGTAATTACCTCGAGCAAGAAGGTCAAGACGAGGGAGACACAATGCTAGAAGATCCTAATGAAGAAGCAGAAAGATTCTTTGAAATGTTGAAGGCCGCGCAAACTCCATTGTGGGATGGTTGTAGTAAATATTCCACGTTGTCAGCTTCTTTAACATTATTAAGTCTAAAAGCAGAATATTGTTTTTCCGAGGGTTGCTTTAATGCATTGGCGCAATTTATCGGAAATGCATTGCCAGATAGAAACACTATGCCTAAAAACTTTTACCGAACGAAGAAATCAATTGATGAGCTAGGTTTGGGATGTTCGAAGATTGAATGTTGCCCAAATGGATGGATGCTGTGTTATAAGGAGGATGAAGTGCTCCAAAGTTGTAAAATATGCGGAGAGGAACGATATACAAATGTCAGAAGACGGGGAAAGGATGAATTAGTTCCACGAAAACATATGTGGTACTTCCCTCTTGTTCCGAGACTACAACGTTTGTATTCCTCGATACAAAAAGCTCACGAAATGAGATGGCATCGTGAGAAACCAAGGGAGAACGGATCTTTGTATCATCCATCAGATGCAGAAGCTTGGAAACACTTTGATGAAGCATGGCCTTGTTTCGCTGAAGAACCTCGAAATGTTAGATTAGGTTTGTGTGCGGATGGCTTTGCTCCATTTGATAAAACGGGAAGGCGTTATTCTTCATGGCCTGTCATTATTACTCCTTACAATTTGCCACCATGGATGTGTATGAGAAGGGAGTTTATGTTTTTGACCATTTTAATTCCTGGTCCTTTCGACCCAACGAGGAGAATTGACGTGTATTCGCGCCCCCTGATAGATGAATTGAAAATGTTGTGGGAGGATGGAGTCGTGACTTATGATGTGTCGTTGAAGCAAAATTTTTTGATGAAGGCGGCTGTAATGTGGACGATCAATGATTTTCCGGCATATGGGATGTTAAGTGGATGGATGACAATGGGAAAACGAGCTTGCCCAATTTGCATGGAGCGCTCTAAGGCATTTACCCTTGATACTAGTAAAAAGACCTCATGGTTTGATTGTCATAAACCGTTTTTACCACAGGATCATCCGTTTAGAAGGAATAAGACTGCATTTACAAAAGATAGATTTAAGACGTCATTTCCTCCGCGAAGGCTGAGCGGTGAAGAAATGTGGGAAAAAGTTAGACATTTACCAAGCGTTCAGGAATCTGTAGAACATTATCGTTCAGACTATAGGGTTAAGCATAATTGGACAAAGCGTAGTATATTTTGGGAACTACCATATTGGAAAACGCATCTTCTTCCACATAATCTTGATGTGATGCACATAGAGAGAAATGTGTTTCTTAATATTTTGTTCACAATAATGGACACCAAAGGTAAGATAAAAGATACTTACAAATCTATGAAGGACTTAGAAGCACATTGTAAGCGTAAGGGACTAGAGCTGCAGCTTGGTAAGAATGGTAACATTGTAAAACCAAAGGCACCATATACGTTAACCAAACAACAAAGAATAGCAATATGTGAATGGGTTAAAAATCTTAGGCTTCGGGATGGTTATGCTTCTAATTTGAGTAGATGCGTTGACTTGAAGGAAGCAAAGTTATCTGGTATGAAGAGTCATGATTGCCATGTATTCTTGCAACGTCTTCTACCATTAGCATTCAAAGCCTTGCCTAAACCTATATTGAACACACTTACTTAATTCAGCAACTTCTTTAGAGAAATTACTTCATCGTTATTGATGGAAGATAAATTGTGCGTCTAAGAGCAAAACATCCCAATCATTATGTGCAAATTAGAACAAATATTTCCTCCAAGCTTCTTTGACTCAATGGAACATCTTCCTATTCATTTAGCTTATGAAGCAAGAGTCGGCGGTCTCGTACAGTATAGATCGATGTATCCATTCAAAAGGTCAGAATATACAATCTCCTCGTTACTTTTCTTATTTATTTTCATTTCCCTAAGCTTAACCTTGTTTTTGTCAATAGGTTCATATGGTCTTTAAAACAAAAGGTAACAAATCAGGCCTATGTTGAAGGTTCAATGTGTAAAGAATACCTACTTGAGGAGAGGACAACATTTGCTTCGTATTATCATCCCCGGATATTCTATCAAGGAGAACAAGAGTGCTACGGAATGATGATGGATGAGAATCTTCTATGAATCCTCCACTGTCAATCTTTAACTATCGAGGTCGTCCTTATGGAAAATGTACCACTTCTTTCAGAAACGATAAGGAAATGAAAGCGGCACATTTGTATATTCTTTTAAATTGTCCCGAGCTGACGCTTTATATTACGTAAGTATATCCAAAACATAGCATGACTACTTTATCATATGTAAATTGAAGTCTGATCCGTTTATTATGTATGTAGCATGTACTCCAATATGTTACGGGAACTCGATCCTGAGCTTAACGAAGTAGATTTGGACAAACAAGTATCCACGACATTTCCAGCATGGTTTAAAAGATATGTATGTGAATCTCTATTCGTTAAAAGTATATTAACCTTTTTTCTTAGGTTGAAATTAACAAAACTTTTTCGCGCTTAGGTGCTTGATTTCAAAAATGCGATAGATGATGCGCTTTTAAGGAGTTTGGCATGGGGCCCAAGTTGATCGGTCACCAAGTGGCCTAATTATGTTATCAATGGATACAAGTTTGTGACAAAATCTCAAAATGAAGGGATGAGTACAACAAATTGCAATGTATTCGTTCGAGGAGGGCAATATAAATCTTTGGAAAATAATTACTATGGGGTTTTGACTGACATTGTTGAGTTACAGTACACAGGTCACCCATCAAAAAAGGTGGTTTTATTTCAATGTGATTGGTTTGATCCTAGTTCTCAAGGGACAAGAATAGATAACTATGGAAACGTTGAAATAAAAAAATCTAGGAGATATAACAATTATGATCCTTTTATATTAGCCCAACAAGCAGAGCAAGTGTATTTTACATCCTTTCCTGAAGGGAAACAAGGTTGGCTCGGTGTCATCAAAACCAAAGCACGCAGCACAATTCAATCTTTGGTAAAAAAAAATGTACCTGAAACAACTCATGTATACCAGGATGATGCTGAACAACAAATGCCTGTGTTTGTTTCAAATGATGATTTTCAACAATGCATTGTTGACACTAATGGTGTAGAAGAAGTAGTACCAATCTCTATCTTGGACCAACTTGATTTAGAGATAGAAGAACAATATGACGAGTTTGAGGAGGAGGAGGATTATGAAGAAGAAGAAGAAGAAGAAGTAGAAGTAGAAAAAGAAATAAAAGAAGAAGATGATGAATATACATATTCAAACTAGTCTTTTTTCTATTGTTAAGTTAAATTTTTTTAACAAATCCTTATGTGTGATTCTTATGCATATTAATGGAAAATGCTAATTGTGCTTATGTTTTAATTTTGTGTGCCTTTTAACTTGTTTGTGCTCATGTCTAATTTTGTGTTCCTTTTAACTTTTTTATGTACAGTAGTTAATTACCTAGTTGTATATGTGTATAGATAGATGGAAGACAACGATATTACAAGGGGCAGTGGAAGAGGTGTTGGTATAAGCATCAACAAAGTTAGGGGAAATGGGGGAGGTAAGCATAAAACTACTTTGTCACATTCTTCCAGATTTCAAGCACCTAGGCCTGCAGACACCCAACCACCTCAATATACAAGGCAACCTACAAATCAAAACACTTGTCTATCCACTTGTTGGTTTGGAACTGTTCACCTTCAATTGCATTATCTCAGATTTTTCATTTATTTTTGTGGTGGAAATAATTTTAATAGGGGATGGCCCAATGAAAACTATAGCCTGGCTATAATAATAGAGCTTAATTTAATAATCAACTGATTAGATGGTTTTAGTCTTTCAAGGTCATTCAGAATGGGGAAATGGTCCGCTAGCAGAATTTATTTTATTTTATATAGAGCCTGCTGCTGTATCTATAGCCTATGTTGTATTATAAATATGATATATTTAGTTCTACAAAATAAACAATTCAGATTTCTTTTGTACAATTGTTCCTGAAAAAAAAAATTATACACTATAAAGACTTATTTTGTTTTTATTGATTTGTCATATCTTCACTCGTCTCCCATAATCTTCATTGTGTTGGATTCAACATGTTTCCTTTTTTCCTTTCCATTTCTTTCCACTTGATTTTTATTGCTTTGTTGTATCTTACTCTTTTCCCATGATCCCATTGTGCTACCTTTTCCTGCACATTATTGTGAAGAAAGGGGAGATTATTAGAGAAAGAAGATGATTAAAAGTAACAACAAATGTGAACCAACTACACTATTCAACCACTTCATTCTATTATTTTTACATATGCCAAGGTATTCATCGAATTTCTGCTATAGATCATTTTATGGTATTCTTTAAATCATACATAAAGCTGGATTTTTTTTCTCTCTAAATCACTAAATTACACAAAACTTAAACTGAAATTCAAACTCCAGAAATTAAAATTTACAGTTGGATTTCTTTTCTATAAATCATACATAAGTTATATTTAAACTCAAACTAGAGAAAGTATCATGCAAAGCTGAATTTTTTCACTGGATCATACAACAGTTACACTCAAACTCAAGAAATTATCATGTTAATCTGGTTTTTTCCCATTAAAATCTTACAAAAGTTGAACTCAAACTAAAGATATTATCATACAAAGTTGGAATTTTTTCTTCAAATAATGACTAAATCACAACATCATAATTAATCAGCAAAGAGCTTAATCACAACATCATAAAGATATTAACAATAAGAAATACTACGACTTACCCAAGTTCAAAGAGCTTTTGATGAGCCTCAGTATAATCAGCAAAGAAATCTTCATCCTGCAACAAATGAGAATCATTAGATAAGCATATATCATGAAATCTCAAATGAGAATCCAACAACACATAACCAAAATCAGCAGGCACAAACTCAAAACCCTAGAAACTTTAAATCTTGAAATTTTCAGAATCACAACACCACCAAATCCGAATTCACCAACATTCTCAAAACCTCAAAAAAACAAAACACAGTAACACATCCAAACCGGCCAAATCATAAAACTGTGCCAACTCAACGCCAAAAACCGAATCAAAGCACCAAGTATTAAACCGGAACAGACAAAAAACAAAGTTAGTAGTCTCCTCGCAAATTTTTAATATTTGTCATACCAATTTAACCTTTTTATTAGAGTTAACCGGATGTCTAACATATTTAACCAACCAATATTACGGTATTGCAATTATAACCTATTAGTTTTGGCTTAATTGTAGTTTTGGTCACCCAATTTCAAAATCTTACTGTTTTGGTCCCTACATATTTTTGAACTAAAATTGATGATTTGATATGTTTTAAATGACATAGTATATGAGCTAATGATAAAAAAAATATCAATATTGATTTAATTGTAAGAAAATTTTCTTAAAAACATACTTTAAAACATGTCATATCACCATATTTTTTAGACAAAATAAGTTTGAGGAGTGACCAAAACTGCAATTAATAGTGTATCCTTGGTATCAGAAGATAGTTTTGATAGCAAGGACCATGAGATAACCAGATAATTTGATAGAAGTAATTTATAATTTGATGCACATATGAAAGTAGATATTACTGACCAGAACTTAGAATGAAAAGACTAAAGAATTAAAAATGAAAAATGAGCTGACAGACACTATAGGGTATGGAAATATTTCACGAATGAGGAGGACCAACAAAAACGCATATCATTATGAAGTATGAAACGGTATCAAATAGTGTGCAAGTAAAAAATGTAGACGTAAAATACAAGCTTTCATCTATGTTAATCGGTGCAATTATTTAACTTTGCAAGGGACTGAATGATCTATGCTAAAACCCTTCATACTCTTTGCTAGCTTAGTTATGGTTATTTTTGTTTATCCATTTCTCTTCCACAATCAACTCATGGGACTCTTGAAGAAATCACAACAGTAACATGAAGGTACAACAAAAGAATATAATTATTAGAATATCTCAAAAAAGTTCAAAATTTATTTTGAAAGGAAAGATGATTAAAGTGTGAAAGAATAATTAATTTTTTTACTTTTTATGCAATCTGTCCAAGGTGTAGATTAAGTTTAACAAAGAGTTCTACGGAATTGGAATTTGGAAGCATCTTTACTGCATTGTCTGATGCTTTGAAAACAATTTACAATAACATTCAATAAAATTGAACAAAAGGTTAACATATGATATGTTGGGTGGGTATGATTACCTTGATTATGTAGGAGTTGATCTCCAAACAGGAAGAGATGCTCCATTTACGGAAATAATAGGTGCCATCTTCTCTCCTTGTCATTCTTCTCTCCTTGACACGACCTCCTATATTGTTACATCAATTTTCAGCAATGTATCATTCAGAGAACACTTCTAAAAAGGATTTTCAAGTGCTAAAAATGTGAGCATTTTGCTTTGGAACTTAATCTACAAGTAAAAATATTATGTATCAAATGTTTTACGTGTTTTTCATTATGTTTTTTTTTTTTGAAAAAAGTAAAAGTATTATGTTCTTCGTTGTGTTGTTCAAATGTTTTACGTGTTTTTTCATTGTGTTTTTTTTTTTAAAAGTAAAAGTATTATGTTCTTCGTTGTGTTGTTCAAATGTGTTTCTTTTTCTCTTTTTTTTTTTTGATAAAATGTGTTTCTTTATTACTACTAATAAACAACTTCGACAATTTATCACAATTTTCTAATGATCAAGTGATCACAGATATAGTCGCTATTGTAAGGACATGCTAACCAATTTTGAACATGATTTCATCAATTAAAAGGTAGCTAATCCTATGATGAATTCCATATGGGACATGATTACTTGAATGTCCTAATTAGAAATATTATCTATAATTAGAACAATTTATTTTAGTGTTCTTCACAAGGTACAAAAGTTATCCAAATTACATTATTCTTACTACTATGCTAATTAGCATTTTGTTCCATCATATCTATTAGAACTGCTTAGAGGCTACAAATACTAAAAAATAAACAGTAGATTGATTGGAGAAGCAAAAATCGTTTGGTGTGTTAACAAAATATCTTATCAATTATATGAAAATAGTAGAAGCAACCTATAACTTCTATAATTAAAATGGTTTGCCACTAACCTTCATTGATAAACTTCTCCATTAGCTCTTTCTCATCAATGGTTAGTTGCGTCATTGTTGCTAAAGGGGTATTTGACATGTATGTAACACACGAAAAGAAACCAATTAGAAAATTGATCTTTCAAACAATGGAGATACATTTTTGTTCTGTTATATCAAAAGTATTTTATATTGCTTTATATGGTAACATATAAATCAAATCTGTTACTAACATAAAACCACTAATTCTAATATACACCTCTTTGCATTTTTCCAAATTCATGGGGTCAATAAAATTTCAAGCAAAAACAATTCTCTCTTATAAGTACATTTATGTGTTCAACACAGTACAGACAACTTTATAGATAAAAGCTAAATTTTGAGTTCAGTGATTCATGCTTATATTTCAGTTCAGTGATTCATGCTTATATTCTTTAATGACAAATCATGTGGTCAAAGCACTTCAAATACACCAATTTCAAATGGGTTCTGCTAAAGATTCAAGATTTATGTAGCATGAGGTAAAATTAATCACGCAATATTCACATAAATTTGTTCTACCAGAGTCAGTGAAATGGTAATGATGATTCAAACAAAGCTTTGCCTTCACACTATAATCGGAGTACTGAAGGTAAAGATAACGAGACATCAATCAAAAAAGACATGTAGATTGAACTAGAGAAATATAGTACATATTCAAATATTAAAAATTAAAAAATAAGCCAAACTATCCTTAGTTTTGATGATAAGGAAAGACAGAAATTAAGTGCTTAAACACTTCAACAGTATAAAAAGGTATTGGTGATTTTTTTTTATTGAGCAGTGCTTATATGTTATATTCAAGTTGGTGATTTACATACTGAGCACCTTAAAGCAACCCCGCCAGCAAAACATTTTATTCAAGATTAAATTGTCTTTTTAATTACAAAATTCAATCTATCTAACCACATTTAAAAAGAAAACAAATCACATGATTCCAAGCCATAGAACATATGCACACTTTCTCACACAAATGAATGCCATAAAAAAAAAACATAAATTAATATCTATAATTTGTATATTTTGGAGAGTGCCTCTTAAAAAAGCCATTACAGATGACCAAAAGTCAAAAAGCCTGCTTTTATTGAAAAAGTCAAAAAGCTTCTTCTTTTAACAAAGGATGATGCATGCTAACCTGCAAATAAGAGATATTCATATTTATTAATGTGCAAATTAACTATAACCAGGACTAAATCTTCTAACAAATATAATTAATTTAATTTACAAAATGGCACCAGTTGAAAAAGGAATAGAGAAAGTAATTGTTTGGAATGCAATAAACACTGGTATAAAGTTTAGCTCATTCATCAACAATAGCATTGATCAAATGCATTTTATATCATATTTCAAAACAACTAACTAAATTTTACTCTATCATGGACATTTGAAATAAAATCATTTAAATGAATTGAGGAAAATTACTGTTTCTAGATCCTATAACTCAGATTGGTAGCAATTTCATATATTAAAAGGCTTAAGATATTCAAATTTACGATTAATTAAAATAAAAAAAAAAATCGCACACATAAATAAAATGGCTTACAATTATAGTTGATAGTATTGCCTGTTAATGGAGTAGTGCAGCAAGATCTACCTGAAATAGGAATATTGAGAATGAGGACAACAAAAGGATGGCACAACAAAGCACCAAACTGCAGAAATATAAGAACCACTATTTTCTCTGTTTTGATTGTGTACATACAGTCATCATGAATACAGTCATCATGAATAAGAACAAAACATACATGTAGGCATGACCTCCAAAAGAAATGCAAAAATTCGATTCATTCACTACTACAGTAATTTAAAATCATGTAGCTAAATTAAATTCATTACAAATTGTCATAGCCTCATTGTGTGTTCTAAGCAAGTCTTCCCTAAACTCAATTAAAATTAAATTAACTATGACGATCAAACAAGCAGAATTACACATTGTGTGTTCTAAACAAGTCTTCCCTAAACTCAATTCAAATTAAATTAACCATGACGCATAAACAATTACAGCAATTTCATTCATATCTCGGTAGCAAAAACCTTTAATCGATCATTCATGTTGTTACATCATATTATGTAACCTTGAATTAAATTCAAATTGGACTGGATATGAAAATGATCTTACAGTGGCCAGAGTATACATTTTAATACAAGACGTACAACAGGGTCAACATTTAGGCATTACCTTATATCGCGTAAACGACAGAAAGAATGAAGAAGCGGGAAAATGAATCATCAAGTGTCGTACGAAGATGACGATGATATACCAAAAACTTTTACTCAGCACAGTTCCATTTATTGTTTTCTATCAAAAACAAACCGTAGAAGAAGTTGAAGAAACGACACGGCAGCAGCAGCAACCATGTCTGAGCCAAAGGAGCAGATTCAAAACATCTGGATCTCTGGTCTCCTTGATCCTTCCAAGGTGAGGGTAACTGAGAGATACAGGTTATACATATGTGATCTCGAACAGATGGAGGAAGTTTCAAGGAGAACACCCATTTTTTCGATCTCCTATTTTTGTGATTCTATTTGAATGAAAAGATAGAGAAGGTTGAGAGGATAAAGATGGTAGGTTTCTTTTGCCCAAACGTGGCCGATCGCGGCGGTGATTGTGGGGAAAAGAGTTGCCGGCGGCGGTAGAGGGAGAGGAGAAGGGATAAGCTTCAGTTAGTGTAATGAGGGAAAGAGGAGAGAGGCCGCGGGTTTGATTAGAGAGATTGGGCTTAGCCCAATTTTGATTAGTGTATGCAGAGTGTATGCTGAAAATAGTGGTGTAAATAGTCATATGTTTCAAATAAAACAATTTCTAATCTTTTTTTTTTAATGGATAAACAATTTCTTATCTAGAATTTATATCATATAATTTTTAAAATATCTGCACCCTCAAATATATCGCCATGAATTCATTTTAAAAAATTGTAACATGATTACATATAAACACCGGTGTAGAGCATTTCGTTGTATTTAACGTGCTTGATATAAGGGCATTAATCGTTAATAAATAATATTACTCATGTGATGTTATAATGAAGTTTCAATTAGATTATATTTAACAGACTTTTAATTTACTGTGCTTACCATTGGAGAAATAGTATATCCAAGACCAGGAGCAATAATTGGAGAAAATTATAGGGGGTGTTATTTTATTTTTTTTGAAATATTTAGATAAATAATTTTTTTTGGTTAAATGTATTTTTTATTCCTATAAATATGTCAACTTGAGCGTTTTAGTTCCTCTAAAAAAATTTAACTTTTAGTTCTTCAAAAAAAAAATCATCTTCACTTTTGGTCTCTCTTTTAAAGTAAATTCATATGTAGAATTCATATTTTTGAACAAAATTTTACAGAAAAATTTATAATATTATAAGGATCTCTCCCAAAAAAATTAGAATTTTTTACCAAAACATTAATTAAATGTGAATTTTTTTAATTTTTACGGTAATAAATTCATATTTTATTTATGTTTTGTTAAAAAAATTAACTTTTTTTGAGTGATTTTCACAATATTATATACATTTATGTACAATTTTATTAAAAAATACAAAAATTTACTTTAAAATAGAGACCAAAAGTAGTAATTGAAAATTTTAGAGGGACTACAACGAAAAGTTAGTATATTTATGGGGATCAAAAACATATTTAACCTTAATTTTTTTCTAAACAAACAAATGAAATAGTTTAAAAGGCATATGTAGCACAATACACGGAACTATTATGTACTGAATTATACAAGTTAAACTTTAACTCAAACCCAAATATCAAAACACTTGCCTTTCCCATTATTGGTTCGGAACTGTTCACTGTTAAAGGGATTTTCTTAAAGTTTTGATTTATTTTGGATGGGAATATAATTTTAATAGGGGGTGGCCCAATGAAATTACTAGGAATGTTAGCTAATTATAGGTTAATTTTAATAAAGGTCCAATCGCAGGTTTGCTTTTTGACAATGTGTGATGTATCTTGGACTAGATGGTTGTGATATAATGGATTTGGTCTATACTTCATATAGCCTTTTTGATATTAGAACTTCTTTATAATTATTTTTTACTATGAAACATCATTAAATTATAATTTAGTTGAGGCTATAATAGTAGATGTTAAACTATCTATGCTATAAAATTACAATGAGCTGCTATATGAATAGCTGTTATTTGGCATTTATTGCATAACCACATAATTTTATAGCAATATATCTTCTTTTATTTGGCATTGAATGAAGATATATTACTAAAGAAAACATCTATTTAAACCCTGTATTGCGCACTTATTTGAAACATTCATCAAATCTCTCATATTCTCTTTCAGGCAAGTTATTTCATAGTTTTCTTGAATAAATTGTGAAGAAGCTGCTCCAAATGACATGACAATGCTCAGTTTAGCCATCATTCCTCCTACAAAGATAACCGTATATCACAACCAGAGACAATTAACAGGAAAGAGGAAAGTAAATATTAGCTGTATTGCATATAGTTAACAGATAAACCAAACCATAAGTATTCTACTGAAGATAAGCAGATAAGCAACTCCACAACATATAAAACACATCACATGTAAGTATTTATCTTCATCCTACGTTGTTTGATACACAATACATATTGTACAATGTTTTATTTGTTCACCTTATAGAGCGTACACAAGGGACCCTAATGACTCCTAATATCATTTTTAGAATTGAAATAATATACATTAATTCAAATATAAATAATAATAATTTATAACAAACTATTATTTAAAATAAAATAAAGAAGTGGCATTACATCTTTTTGAAGAGGCAAGTGTAAGCTTTTTTTAAAAACAGAATATTATTTTATTGGAAGTTCTTTCTTTATTCACCATTTATATGCTCACAAGTCACATCTGCAACAAGCTTTTTTAAACTTCCAAGTTAGATAGCATATATATCGAAATAAGGTTTTATTAGGAAAATGTACAACCGATTCTGGGAACATAATCATTCAAACCCCTAACAGAAAAAGAGGTATTAGACAGAAAAGGAAAACTTACATGCTTTTGTTTCATTATGTTCACTCTTAACTGCTTGCATAACTATTTGAAAGACCTAAATTGAGGAAGCTACCGTTTGAAACAAAACAACAATCAAATCTGCCACCAAAAAACGACAAATATTTTAGACAATATTTTGTGGAGGGACCAAAACTGTCAAATTTAAAATAGGGTTAACATCTCTGCAAAATGATGAAAAAAGGGAGACCAAAACTGCAATTAAGAGTGTATATCCTTGGTATCAGGAGATAGTTTGATAGCAAGGACCATGAGAAAACCAAATAATTTGACAGAGAAGAAATTTGTAATTTAATGCACATATGAAACTAGATATTAATGATCAGAACTTATAATGAAAATACCAAAGAATTAAAAATAAAAAATGAACCGATAGAATCTATAGGGTATGGAAATATTTCATGAATGAGGAGGACAACTAACAGAAATGCATATCATTATAAAGTATGAAACGGTATCAAACAGTGTGCAAGTAAAAATGTAGAAGTAAAATTCAAGCATGAATCATATGCAATTATTTACCTTTGCAAGAGACTGAATCGTCTAAGCTAAAACCCCTCATACTTTTTGCTAGCTTAGTTATGATTGTTTTTCCTTCATGTTGTTTATGCATTTCTCTTCCAAAATCAACTCGTGTGACTCTTGAAGAAACCACAACAGTAAAATGAAGGTACAACAAAAGAATACAATTATTAGAATATTTCAAAAAAGTTCAAAAATTATTTTGAAAGGAAAGATGATTATAGTGTGAAAGAAAAATTGAATCTTTTGCTTTTTATGCAATTTGTCCAAGGTGTAAATATAGTTTAATAAAGAGTTATACGGAATTGGAATTTGGAAGCATCTTTATTGCATTATCTAATGCTTTGAAAACAATTTACAATAGCATTTAATAGAATTGGACAAAGATTGGACAAAAGGTCGACAAATGATATCTTGGGTGGATATGATTACCTTGATTATGTAGGAGTTGATCTGCAAAGTGCAAACAGGAAGAGCTGCTCCATTTTCAGAAATAATAGGTGCCATCTTCTCTCCTTTATGTCATCCTTCATCATCTTCAAATGACCTCCTGTATTGTTGTAAATTTTCAGCAATGTATCATTCAGAAGACACTTTTAAAGAGTATTTTCAAGTGCTAAAAATGTGAGTATTTTGCTTTGGAATTTAGACTACTGTTAAAGGACATGTTAACCAATTTGGAGCATTTACAGTTTAGAATTGATGCTCAACGAAATAAGTAAAAAAGGCTTGAGTAAGAGGCAAATATTGATAAAAGGGTTTGGGAGGTGTTAATGGTTTAAATATAAGCATCCAATTAACATTCATACATCACCTACAGACCAGAATTTTCTGCAAACTAATGCAATCACTATATAGTTCAGCATAAAACACAATCATGGCAAAAAAAAATTGCAGAACAAATATCAAACTATTAGTACTTGTTAACTAACTACAAAAAGAATGAAACTTTTATTTATTTATTAGTACTTAGTAGTACTAAATTGACAAAAAAAACCAAGGAATTTTGTTATCAATAGTATAAAAAAAAGGTTTTTTTTATCAATAGTATCAGATCTGAGAAGGACAAAAAAGGATTCATAAAGAAATTTTTACATCTCTTGAAAATAAAATAAAACAAATTCACATCCAATTTCATATGTAAACAACTTGACCTTGATGAAGACAACAACCCAGGTTTGAGACCATGACATCAGTGTTTGTGTAAAAAAACCTGACCCAGATTGGACCAAAACATACAAGATTGGGATGAAAACACGTAAGCTCTTTTCCGGCGCGGTGGTTGCAAGCTCCGGCGCGGTGGTAACCAGCGAAGGTAGTCCGGTCCTGATTTTTTTAATGAGTTTTGTAGAGAAGATGTAGGGGACTCTTTTTATGGTGATGGTTTTTCAAAAGCTTGTATGTGGTTGTCTAGATCTAGCCGAAAAGATGGGCGTAGGGAAATTTAAAATCATCTTTGACATGAAAATAAATTTGATAGTAAAATTACTGATGAAAAGGAGAGGATGAAGATGGTGGAACAATGATACGCAGCCGCCGGAGACACGCTAAAGGAGGGAGGAGGCGGCTAGGGTTTGTTAGAGAATGAGAGAGTTTTCCAGAATTTCTTTGATGAAGAGAGAGAAAAATAACTATGAAATGAATTTACCGTGTGTGGGACAAAGTTAAATGAAAAAATAATAATAAAAAGAAAATTATAAAAAAAAAAAGACTCCTATACGAGATTGAAAGGGGTATATGCTTTTTTGATTGCAAGATTGACAAAGTAGTGTAACATAGTAACAATACTTTTTCCATTCAGGATTAACCGAGTCATTTTCACTAATAAAATATCATAATGAACTCAAATGTATTAGATAAGTTGGCATTGACTAAAGTAACTTTAATATACTGGACAAGTTATTTATAAAAATTGTTTCTACTAAAATGTTTCTACTATTTAGAATATCACCTCCCTCTTCAATTCTACAATGATATTGAACCTTCATCGATTAATATACACGGGATATGTGAACATTGACTAAAATTTTAGAAATATCCAAAATGAAAGTTGAGAAATTGACATTGATTAAATGAACAATCGTGCACGAGATAAGTTATCCATAATAAAATGCACAAGTAAAGAAGACATTGATTAAATTACAATATCATTTGACAATTTTTCAGTAATAAATTTTCAGAATTAACTAAAATAAACACGATAAGTTACCACTGACTAAACTAACTTTGATACACATGACAAGTTGTCATTTATAAAAAATTGTTCATGACAAAGAGTTTATACTATTTAAAACATCACCTCACTTCAATTCTTCAAAGGTATTGAATCTTCATCAACTAGAATGTACGAGATATGAAAGCATTGTTTAAAATTTTCTAAATAACTAAAATGCATGGGTAAAGTGTGCATTGACAAAAATTTCAAAAGTAAATCAACTGCACGGTAACTTTGGTATATGGGACAAGTTGTTATTTATAAAAAAAAATGTTCCTGCAAAAACGATTATACTATTTAGAATATCACAAAACTTTAATTCTACAACTATGTTGGACTCTCATCGACTAAAATGAACACGATAAGTGGTCATTGTCTAAAAATTCGTAAATATATAAAATGCTTGAGAAAAGTGGACATCAACTAAAATTTCAGAATTCATTTTCCCTTGATGCTTAATTTAATGTGTTTGTGTGCTTTGGTGGTTTTTGTATTTTTGCTGTTGTTGCTGAGTGATAACATTTATTCTTAACCGAAGATATCAGTTAGCCTACAGCTGTGTGGAATTGGTCTGTTCACGTTGTTTTCGACCTTAAATAAAAATTAATCAGTCAAGGCTCCAAACTAAGGTGTTGTGTGCAGGATATTCCAGCCGTGCGTTGCACGGGTTCGTACACTAGTACCCAACAATCCCAATCTACAAGGAAACCTACACATGATCCCATATCTCAAACACATACAAATTTCCCACCTTTCCTCTCTACTCCAAGTCCACAAATGTCTACTGTCCATGCTCCCACTTCTCAAATACCTACAAATACCCAACAACCCCACTCTACAAGGAAACCTACACATCATCTTACATTAAAATACCTTCAAATATCCAACCTCCCAAACCTACAAGGCAACCGACACATCATCTTATATCTCAAACACGTACAAATTTCCCACCTTTCCTCTCTACTCCAAGTCCACAAATGTCTACAATTCATGCTCCCACTTCTCAAATACCTACAAATATCCAATCTCCCCACTCTACTCCAAGTCCACATCTTTCTAATACACATAGCCTGCCACATTTACCATCTGATGTTGTATCTGGTGGTGATCCACTTGCATCATCATCATCATGTGATGATTCGTATCCGATAGCTGGGAGTACAGATCCTACTGATAGGCGTATATGGATCCGTCCGGGACCACAGTTAACGTAAGATTTTTTATAATATTTTCCGTTTAATTCTATAATAACTTGTATCCTTGTATTTTACTACTTGTTTAATTTTGTTTTTATAGGTTTGAGCCTGATGTTCAGCCCCCACGTGCCATTACAAAGATTATGAAACGTCTGTTTCAAGGGACTTGGGCAACTTATACAGAGTTAAGGAAAAATGACAAGGATCTTGCGGACTTGTGGTATAACGAGTTTCAGGTACTGTCCTTCTCTTCCTCCAACTTATGTTTAACGTCCTCGTTGTTAGATTTGTCGCTCAGTCCATTTTTTATTTGGAATTGTCGGTTGAAGTTATCTCTAGTCCATTTTTTATTTGGAATTGTTGGTATATGTTATATTCCACCGCACTGCCTACCATCATTTTTGGCTCCCTCCCAACTTTGGAGGGTATGGAATGGAATTTGTTACTAGTCTCTTACGAAAATTATAAAATGAAAAGTTACACCAATTAACATATATACAGCCCTTAGGTGGTGATGTTTTAGGATTGGCACTAACTATAGCTTCTCAAGTGGAGCATCACCCTTTTCTTAATCTCTTTTTGCATGAAATCAAGGAAATTATATGCACTTAACTACCATCCTTAATAGGTGTGAAAAAAAGTACTTCTGCTTATACTTGAGTATGAAGTGAGTACATGATTCCCTTGTTATAGAATTCTAATGCATCAATCCTGCGACAAACTCCCCATAGAATCGTACCTACTAACTTCTTGAGTCAAACTTCTTTTAAACTTTGAAATAGTAGGCATATCTTATTGAATCCTATTGTGTTTGAAGGTTCGCAGACATCTAGTTGTAATTTATGATTTTTTTTTATTTACTTTTTTAGATTTTTTATACCAGTACAGATGAGAATACTGCAAATTTACATACACAATAACATTTTAATATGTCTAAAATAATTGATGCGTACTGTTCAAATGCTATATTATAGCCATGTCATGTGCTATAATTTTTTTGAATTCAGTTTATCAATGTGTCCATGTGTCTTTTTGCACCCATGTCCCATGTTGTATACATGCGTTCAAGGTGTATGGCCACTGGCACCACACTCCACTATTAACTATTACTACCTCCGTTCCTTTTTAATTGTCACTTTTTCACATTTTACACAAACCAAGACAATCAATAATTGTTTCTACTTTTGATGCAATAAGTTATACTTTTATTATAATGACCTTATTAATTTAACATCTCATTTCATATATTTCTCTCTCCTCAATAAATAACAAAGGATAATATTGGTAAAACAACATTTAATGATGCATTGAACTTTGAAAGTGACAGTTAAATATGAACAAATTTTTTCTCCAAAAGAGACTTAAAAAGGAACAGAGGGAGTATGTTTTATACAAATCTTTGGTGTTTTCTTTCTGATTGGGTTATCAAGAACTTACAATGCCTTTTTCTGATCTTTGAAGTAGCGAGTACCATTTTAAATTTGTAAAATCTACTTCTTTTGAGATTACTAGATGATCATGATGGTATTAACGTGAAAGTTCTTGATTTCACAATTTCTTTGGCTCCCATTTTTTCATCAATATAGGAGTTATTGTTAATCTAGTCCAAAATTTGTTAAGCTCTTACGTGTCATCTACTTGTGTCTCTGTATGATAGGTATTAAAATTGTATTTGCTTCTTGGCTTTATTTGTTTGTTTGTGCTGGTCTATTGGAGAATAATGCATTTACCTTTCAATGTTTTATCCTTGATGGTAATCTGATTATGATTGTAATGCAATTGTTGAATCTATAAACAGTAGACATTTTTCATTCTAATGTATACGTTGAAGAACTCTTTTGGTCTGATGTTCTTGTATAGAATTTTATATGTATACGTTTGAAAATGTATAACATCTTCAAACGAGCACCATCCTATGATTTTTTTTGGCAGTGAAGTAGAAAATACATAGTTGATGTAGTGTCCTGCAGTAGCCATAGTAAATATGCAAGTTATAATTTAGGCTACCAATGGAAATATAATTCCAAGAACATGGAAACACAACTTCTGATAGGTATGTATAGCAGCCGTTTCGATTTTTTGGAAGGCATGTGAACAATGTGGAGGCCTAAAGAACACGACAATTGCTCATTTCGTTTTTGAAATTGATCTTTTTTTTAACTGTCGTCGGTACTTTTTTAATTGTTCAACTGACTTTAATAGTGTCCGGGGGTGGTTAACTGTTGCTGGGTCAACGGCGGTTGGAGAAAAAATAATTTCAAAAGTGAAGAGCAATTTTTAAAGAACATCTCTGATAGAGCAGAGCTAATAAAACATAATAAATCAATAGAAACAAGAGAATAGTGGTGAATATTAATAACTCGCAAAAGAGTTACAAGTTCCAGAGCAAAGCTCCTAGTTTGATGTCAAGTTTATCCTATATTATTTACATTGCTTGTATTGCAGAGGATATATAAGTGGCTTCCTGAGCTTGAGCAAGACATAGAGAAGACTTATCATCATAAGGCATCTGATGGGTACCAAAATACAATGTATCGGGTACGAAAAGGAATAGACAAAGGCGAATGGATGCCTGTTCAATTGCGTGAAAAATTGGAACAAAATTGGGAAGATAGTAATTGGAAGGACAAGGCAGACGTTAATAAGCAAAATAGAAGATCCTCTAATGGTTCATTGCACACTTGTGGGTCAATTCCAACAATCGAGTATTCTAAAAGATTAGTAAGTAAACAAATTTTATTTGCAGTAAAACATAGTGATTTAAATTAACCATAATACTAATCTATTTATTTATTTTGTACTATAGAAAACTGACTCAAACATGACTCCAAGCTGCTGGGAGGTGTATATAAAGACACACAAAATGAAAGGCGATCCATCAAAGTGGGTATCCTCCAAATCTCAAATGGTTGCGGTAAGTTACAATTCGATGAGATTTTCATTTCCAGCCTTTTGTCAAATAAACATAAAACAATTGAAAATTTTCTAGAATTAGTTATATCCTTTGGTGGACTTGTAATGCTGGTGGAAAGTCAAGGTAATTGGAAAAACTTTAAAATTAGTATTTATAACTGTCCTCATGTGTATTGATGCATGCTGCTACACTATAACTATGCCATCATGTGCTATAATTGTTTTTGGTTATCTAATCATGTTTATTGTTGTATGTTACCTGCTTTCGTGCCATAGTTTTTAACGTTATGCATGCTTATTATTGTTCATCAGGTTCTGACATCTGAACATGATGATCTTATGTTTCTTCACTTGGAAAGAAGTAATGATAACTTAGTTATTAACTAAAAGCTGGTTTTAATTTGTTTAAGTTGTTATTGGTTGGTTTATATATGAATGTAATTGTAGTAATTAATTTAATTTCATATTTTTGTATGTAAGAATTAAGACGAACTCTAATTTTGTAGGATGAATATGAAAGACGGATTTTTGAAAGGAACTCACAACAAACAGAGGGGGATGATGTGTCTAATGACCATCAGTCAGATAACTTCATCTTCTTGGACGTAGTTGGAGGAGTCGACAAGAAAGGACGCATATATGGTTTGGGGACAGAGGCAGGAAAATACAAGCATTCTTCATCCAAATCATCTGACGGCATCTCACCATCTGAATATGAGCATATGAGGACTACAATATCTAAAATGACAGTTGAAAACATGGAACTCAAGTAGCGGTTGAAGACTAATGAGGAATTAATTCGTGCATCACAGGAGGAGTCACGTTTAACTCGAGAGCAGTCACAACAATCACAAGAGGATTCGCGATTGCTCCGAGAGCAGTTCCAGAAATTCATGGAGTCTTTTCAACAAGGTCATTCACATCTACCTCCTTATCGACCTCATCGTTCGAGTTAGGATCAACATCTGTGTCCACTTACTTGATTATTTATCATATTATTGAGAATTTTATTATAACTTTTAATTTAAAGTAAATGTTCTAATACTATTTAGTAAATATTTCGATATATTTTCATGCAAAATATAAGTAGTGTGATTTTTGTGAACGCAACCAAAAAGGTTTTTTTATCAAATATTAATGTGATTTTTATCATATCTTATCATATTAATGTATTTTATATTGTAATTTTTCATTACCTTTTTGTATATTCCAAAAGTGTTTTGAGAAGAAATTGAGAAATTTCCTAATCTAATTTTTGGGGGAAAAACAAAAAAAGCTTCCTATTTGCGACGGAATTTTAACGAGTCACAAAAGTTGTCTTGCAGAGTAGCGTCCGCTGGAGCTGCGACGCTAGTGAAATTCCCAGAAATTTTACGACGGAAGTATTCTCTCAGAAATTTGCAACGGTTTTATCCCTCAGAATTTTGTGACGGATAACTAAAACGTCGGTATTTTGTGACGGAAAACTGGGTGACACACATCCATATTATGAGAGGTTTAGCGACGGATTTTTGGGGTTTGCAACCGGTTGTCATCCGCAGAATGATTGACGCAATTGATTTTCCCTCGCTAATGATTTCCGACCCCCATTATTACGACGGATTTCTGCCGCGTCGCAAAATCCGTCAGAAAAACGTTTGCTACGTATTTTTGCCTATTTTGCGACGGCAAACTGCCGTCGCTAAATCCGAGTTTTCTAGTAGTGATATTGCGCTAAGCAAAGCATCACCATCAAATTTGTTTGCAGTCTTTTACCATTTAAGTTGCATTTATGTGACCAGACTATTATTTTTATGCATTGATGTGTTAGTCGTTGTCATGTGGTATATCGATTTAGAAGTGATACATACTATATTAATTTTATAATAAAAATAATAATAACACATGTTTTATAACATCTTTTAATTAAACTACACTTTTTTTAAAAGAAAAATTGGGGGAATGGAGTTTGATTAATTAAAGGGAAATGGATACTTATTACCATTTTACAAACCATCATCGAAGATATTTGATCTTTGTATCTTAAGATTATAATATTATGCTCTTACCACCAAACTATCTCGATCTCTCCCCATCTCTCTTCTACCTTAATGCATATTTTATTTAATCTAATAGTAATTTTAAGGTATTTTTCATAAAAGAAAGACAAGTGAAAGAGTTTTTATTTGTCAAACACATATAACAAAATACAATTTAATCGCCTCCTTTTGTAAATATGTTTTTTGCGCTTAAAAGTTCATATTTAATTCATATGTAGTCATAAAAGCCTAATTTTGGAATACTAAAAGTATGACCGAAAGGGTAAAAATAAAACTTTTGGAAGACTAAAATGCAAAGGAAAATTTTAGGGAGACTGAAACAAAAAGTTAAAATATTTATAGAGACTGAAAAAAATTAATCCAATAAAATAAGTACTCCCACCGTCACCCAATTTAAGTTGTTTTTATTAAAAAGAAATTGTTTTGTATATGTCGTTTTATAATATGAAAAAAATGTTAATTCTATTTTTCATATTGTAATGCTAACTTAACTATCTATTCTTTTAGGAACAATCTTTTACTCTTTAATTTTTCCTGTTTTTCTAAAAAGAAAAAAAAGTTCATGTCATCAATAAAACTTTTTTTTTAAGGATGTTATGAATAAAGCTTAGTTTTGTAAAAATTCATGAATAACGAAAGGAATATTCATGAGTCATGATCATGACCCTCTCATGAGTCCGTCAATGTTGGCGGCCATGTTGCTTTCGCTTTCATTGTCCATAAATAAACTAGTGGAATCCAATGAGTTGACTTGACACATAAAAACCAGCTAGGGACATAAAATTAAAGGCAAATGTTAACTTTCCCTCTAGGGCACATGTTAAGGAGCTCTTTATAAAAATATATGTTTCAAAAGTCGTGTAATCAACTTTTAAAAAGTTAAAATATCATGTTTTTTAATACACCCTCCGGTCACTAATATAAACAAAAATCTACATTTTAGGTTTATTCATTTAATGATGTATGTGGTCTATAATAAAGACCATGCGCATCATTAAATGAATGAATCTAAAATGTAGATTTTTGCTTATATTAGTGACCGGAGGGTGTACAAAGTTGTTTTTTTTAGGTTCCTTAACATGTGGGCAAATGCACCACATACCACATACAACCAAAGAGGCATATAACTTGTGGGCAATCTTGCAAAGCATGCAACATTTCTTCACCAATGTTACTATAGTACTCACACATTGAGCTTCCCAGACCCATTATGTTTTATTATAATTTGTCAACAACTTGTCATAACCTGCTCAACGATATAACGGTAATCTTCTTTGTATTATATATCAAAGTATATAAGAGACTTTCAACAAATTGCCAACTCAGTTTATTAGCAACTAATTCAGATACCAACAATTCACTGATATTGAATTATACTTTAACTAACTATATATATGCCTATTGCACTTGGGTACATTCCCAGCTATGCACAATTGTAGTCATTTTTAGTTGAAACAAAGTTGTCACAAACACTTGAAATTTGCAATTAGACTTGTATATGCACCTAACATTATATTCACAAGTTATGATCACAAAAAGCTGTCTAAAACCATTATCTGATACATAAATTTAAAGTTCATCATCTTGTTCAATCACATGTTGGGCACCTTAATACAAGGAAGATGTAAAAAAATTGAAATTTGCTTATAGGGAGTATGGATCCTACAACAATGACAGGTACACATCTCTAATTTATTCCTACAACATCATGTGATTATATGCTATACATTGTATCTATTGTGGATTTCACATTACAAATCTATTCAAATTCTATAAAAAAAATCATAATCCAACACATCAAAGCTCAAGTTCACTATGGAGGAAACTTTTACAGCATCTTTGTCCATGTGCCCAAAAATGGAAAAATAGCAATAAGCAATCGAACCAAGAGGGGAGTATCGCTTTTTCTTTCTCTCCTACTCAACCTACCACCTTCCATATTCATCCTTTGTGACCCTTTCCTTGCTTGTGATCTCCTTTTTGTTGGCCTAGCTCGCTCCAAGTCATCCCATCCACCAAAACTTGGTGCATCTCGGCTGCCACTATCAACCGAACCGTTGTTCTCAACTACCCACGACTGCATCCCCGTCTTCCTCGTATTAGTTTTCTGGGTTTCTTCTGGCTCTTCCTCAACCTGTGTGTCATTTACATTTCGGCGTTTCCTCTTCATCCTATACTTGCGCTTTGGTTTGCTCTCGGTCCGTCCCCATAATTTCTCAATTGCCAGTGCAAGTGCTGACTGACTGAGAGGGATTGCTAATGCCATGAGGAAAGCTTTTGGGCCGGTAGAAAGCAACCATGATGCAAGGATGATGGGAAGCGTCCAACCATAGGATTTAAAAACCTGCACTGCGAAAATGAATTCAACACCTCATGCCAACAAAAATGTTCAATGCACATGTAGCAACTTAGTACAAAAATAAAATGTTTTGTAGAGTATTCTGCCTCAATGCAGCACAGCAATGATGACATAAAGCATGATAAGTTATATAAGTGACATGAACCTAAGAAGTACTGACACATTGGACACGAGCCACAACACTGACACTAACACCGACACATACACCAACAATAATTTTAGAAAATGAAATAATTGAATGTAATCACTTGTATCGCTGTTGCGCGAATGTCGGTGCTAGAAAAATATGAACTACCAAAGGAGGAAGTTATTTGGAAATATTGAGTCTTCAATTCTTCTGATTAAACACACACACACACACAAAGACAAGCTTTACAACAAGCATTGTTAAGGACACTGAAACTAAAAGCAGCAGCAAATAAGCAGTTCCTCATACTTTAATAAGAGAGTATAAATAAAGGAAAATGAGGCTGAAAAAAAAGAAACAGGTATATGCATATTTTGAGATAATGCCAATTGCCAAAACCATCTTTGAGAGATTTAGAAACTCTTATAAAACAGTGTTCTCTCTCTCTCTCTCTCTCTCTCTCTCTCTCTCTCTACATACTCTATGAAGGATTCAAGATTCAATGGAAACAATGATTATTAGTATGATTTGGCTCACGAAATGAACTGTGATATGCCTGTAAAATAACAGTAACAGAGCAAATTACAGTCCCCTGGTCACAGCATTTTGAGTTCCATTTTCCAAGATTGTAATGAAAAATGGTTGGATCCATTAAAAAATCATAACTGATTTACGTCTGAAGAAACATTTGTTATTTGTACCCATACTTGTTTGTTAAAAGGTATCGGAGGGGATTTTGGAAGGCCTCACCAAATTCTCCAAACCATTTTTCTCTTTTCATAATACTCTCAAAACAAAACAAAAAAAAAAACAACAATCACAAGCATTCTTCTCTCTCCCCACCCCCTTTAAAAATTTTCTCCCAAACAAGGTGAGAAAATACCCTCCCTTTCCATTTCCCTCTCCTCTCCCCAAAGCTCTTCCCATTCTTTCCCTCCTAATTCCCAAACAAACCTTAACTTCAAGGTTTCATTTCTGTACTATGAATGCACTAGAAACCAAGTGATCAGGATATATTAACTTCCAGAACAGAATAAGTTGGCCAGAATTTACCATATATACTAAATCTCAAAGCACTTATATGGCCACCTTGAAATTTGAGAACGGTCACCAAACTGAACTCTTTAAGCAAAACGCTAAATCTGAGACAAACATCAACTAAAGAACTAGCTAAAAGAGCCATAAATCTAAGATGATGCTCACTAGGATGCATGGCTTTTGCCTGATCTTTCAAGATATAAATTTAACAAAGAACCGAGTGAAAATCAGTTGTCTTCCAATTTTTTGCGCACCATTTTTCTCATAATTAGATGGATAAAAATATACTTATCATAAAAAACTTTTGTCTATTAATCTGTAGAAGTCTTTTTGAAAATATTACATGAATAGATGTGGGAAATAGTTTCTTCCTGTAGCACACCAAGCATTCCCCATTCTATTGGTTTCAGGTTTGGAAGTTTACAGAAACCAAACAATATCATCACTATATTCACTAATATAAAGAAAGCTTTGATTTATGAACCTTTGAATATTAACACTTAATTTTCATCATGCAATACCTCACTTATTATTCACTTGCATTAGGAGAAAAAATAATGTTAGGGATAATGGCTAATTAGTGTAGTTAAAGTAGTTAAGAGTTGTTATAGAACCTAGTTAATTAGTTGGTTGAGGTTGTAATAGGGCTATTTGTAAAAATAGGAAATTACAGTGTAGTTGAGTAGTAACTTTATTGTGAAGGGGAACCCTTGGAGGAGAGATTTCTCTCCTATTCTTTTCTATCTCTTAAGTGTTCTTTCTTTCGAATCAAATTCTTAGGTTCCTAACAAATGATACCTTATATAAATATTTAACAAATGCTATGGTTCAATAAGATATTTAGGTTAAGACATTACTTGCAGTCTGATAAAACTAGACGTATTTATATGTCTGCCATTCCACCCCAGCCAGCCATTCCAATGCAAATTTTATATGGTGTTCCATGTTAGTGTTTCTTTCAGTTCCAACTTCCAAGTATGATGTATTTCAACAGTTGGCTTACTAGAAAATATTGGTGAAAGATAAAGTCCAAAGTGAAAGAAACTAGTATTCAAAAGGGTTCAATTCAGTTCATGAATATTAACAGAAGATATGCATTTGTACTTGTTTACAAACCAATGAATGGGGAACTCAAAAAACCTCACCTTGGGCAGCATTATCAGTAGCAGAAAATAGCAGTTAGTTAGCATTGCTATAGCCGGTATTAGACAACACTTTGTACTAAATCCTACTAAATCACTTGTAGCGGAACACTAATAGTTTATTAAAATTCCATAATGCTATAACGTTGTAGCGCTGCTATTTGGTAACACTACCCTGTGGTGTTAGCGCTGCTATTTGATAACACTACCCTGTGGGTGTTTGGGCTTATTTATATCATAAGCAATTGAGTAAGTTGTTTTAAACTAATTTTCACAAACTCTTCCAAATAGCTTATTGTTATAAGTTGTTTTCAACCTATGCAGTTTATCCTGATTTTCTTTTTCAATTATAGATATAATCAAAGAGAAAATGGAGGGATGCAACACAGACACAAACTCTTACACAATAAAAACTAATAAAATAAACACTTAATTAAGTTGTATATCCAAACACTAACAAGCATCTCTAACACTTTTCCTCCCACTTTAGCACACTATCATTTCAGAGGAAACTAGAAAGAAACACGAAATTTCTTTAATACAGTATATTCAAACATAAAAAAAGGCCATGTTTTGATTGACTTATTTGCCGTTTGTTAAATGGCAGCATATAGCAGAATGGCATGGCGGATTTTTGGACAACCACCATAAGCAATTCGTGAAGGATTGTCCACCATGGCAGCGTTGTAGGCTGCAAAGGCGTGTTTATATAACGGATTTTCAGCCTCCCGTCATAAAAAACACAGCTTATTTAAGCTTATCCACTTGTGAGACTACTTGGGAGAACTCACAGAGTAGTTTATAACATGTCCATAACCTATTTTCAGCTTAGTTTGATAAGCTCTCTATAATAGCTAATGAAAACTATTCAGAGCTTATTTGAAAATAGTTTGACTTCATTTTATCTTTAGTTAGAAATAGTGTATAGCTTAATTAAGTTGTTTATCAAGACACGTGAAGTACTAATCATTTACTAATCTTTCAATAAATTTCCATCTAAATAAAATCACTCTAAACAAAAAACACTAATACAAAAAAAAAAAAAAATCCAATTTTTCTAAAAAACTTTTTCACATCTTCCACATAAAAATAAATGGCATCATTAAAATTTAAATAAATATATATTAAAAAAAAAAAAAACTAAAAATGGTTTACCTTGAGAATCCACAAACTATCTAAAGCATCTTCCAAAATTCCACTATTTCCATCTTCCTCAGTTTCTTCTGTATACTCATCAGACCACCACCTTCTCTTCTTCCCATATTCATCATCATATTCCTCATCTTCATCTTCTTCTAGAGGCTTGGTTCTGGCATTGTTGAAGTTGAAGTTTGGAGGTCGAAAAGTGTCATCATTGGAATTCCAACGTGGGAAGTTGTTAGAGGAGAAAGATACGCGAGAATGAGAGAAGGGTTTGGTGGAAAAGGGTCGCCATGGATGAGGAGAATAGAGAGGTCGAGGAAGGTAACCAAGGAATGTGGTGCCTTGGCAGTAGTGGTGTTGATGATGAGCTTCCATCTATCAATCACATACACTCTCATCTTCATTATCTCTATTCTATCCAATTAATTAATTTTATAAATTATAAAATGTAATAAAAAAATTCTAAAATGGAAATTTTATAGATTCTCCCTTTTGTTATTTTTTTTTTATTTTTAAAAAAAAACATTCTCTAACACACATTTTTATAGGAGTATTAATTTTCTGATGGAAACTTAAAATTTCAATTACCTATAAAATTACATATATATTCTTTATTCAAATAAATAAATTTCGTTTTTCTTAAGGGTAACAATGTCATTTAATAATTCTCTATCTTTCTGTTATTATTACTTTTTTCTTTCTCTTTTCCCACCTTACTCTCTCTCTCTCTTCATCCCCCTCTCACTCTTTTTTGGAGCAAGTAGATTAAAGATTGAAAATGTATCGCTTAAGATGAATAAGTTGGAAGGATTCCTTAAAAATTGAATAGTTGAAGTTCGAACTTCATTCTTTACATTTTAACAACTAAAATAAATTCACTGGCGACATTCCTCCCACTCTTTAATTATTAGAGAAGTTTTCTTTCTTTTGAATTATAAAAACTATGAAAAAAATTCTCTTTATCTTTCTCTTACTTCATTTTAACTATTTTCTTCTTTATATTTTTCACTCGTTCGCTGATACATACAAAAAAAAAAAAATTAGACAAATATTTCTCTAGTTTTTTAATATAGTGTCGTGTGTCAACTTTTTAACTAAACATATTTTAACTATTTTCTTCCTTTTTATTCCTCAAAAAAAACTATTTTCTTCCTTTTGTTTTTCACTAGTTCAATGATACATACAAAAAAAATTAGACAAATATTTCTCTAGTGATTTTTTAATATATAGCGCCGTGTGTCAACTTTTAAACATAAATTTAAAATTGTATAAAATATAGTGTCTTGTGTCAACTTGTTAACTAAACATAATTTTTTGCTAAACAATAGATTGATTAAATTTTTTTTTTAATTTTTTTTTTACATTTATAACTTATTTTAATAAAAACTTGTTAACATTTTTTAGGAAAAGGAAGATTTAATAATCAAGAACAAAGCCCAAATGGAATAGGGATTGTGTCACAGAACCAAGGGATTTCTTTAGGAAGTTGCTCTATAGGTCCTTTATACAATAGATTAGATGAAGGGTAAAACAAAGCAAAATTAATATTCGTAAAATGCTTAAATCCTTAGCAAGGTCATTTTATGTGAACTCTGCATATGAGATATTCCTATCATTTTCGATATTTGTCATTTCACTATGATATGAAACTTTACACCTTTAGGTGCTTAATACTTCATAGCAAATGTTGCATAGAGTAGAATATGCGATTCAATATATGATTATACAAGAATGAAAGAAGCACCTAATACTTCATAGCAAATGTTGCATAGAGTAGAATATGCGATTCAATATATGATTATACAAGAATGAAAGAAGCAATATAGCATAGCCAATGTTAGCACTAGCTAAAACTTTAACACAACAAAATATCATTTGGGTCAGCGTATCTTATGAAAATGGGATGAAATAATTTATACACCACAAGAAATGCAAAGGAACTTCTCATCAAGGTGAAGCAAGTGCATCATGGTAGGTACATGGCCATCCCCTCCTCATTGCTTTGGCACCATTGTTGAATATTTATGAGCTTTTTTTCGAGTTTCTATCGACCTTATGAACGTTTTCCTTGAGCCAAGCTTACTCGCAATGTTCGGCCTTCTAGTTCCTGAAGTGCACAAATTACAAAGAAACAATAAGAAAAATCACAACTCCTTGTTTACACACACAAACGTATAACCGAAGTTTTAAATCACAATTACAATCTACAGCTATCCTAGACATTTGCATATAATTGCAGTCAAATATTGCTAATTCAGCGTCAATTGTTGTCACATTATGCTTACAAAGTCATGAAAAAAAAATTATGTTCACCCAAATTCCAGTCATGGGCCGTTTTTTAAAACTCGTTGTGCATAAAAGATTGAATAGATGAGAAGTAACATACCACATTATCCATGATTGTAAGGGCGGCATCCATTTCTGCTTTATTGGCATAGGAAACAAAGCCATAGCCACGAGACTTTCCGGTTTCGCCATCATATAACACCCTAGCTCCAACAACAGTTCCATGTTCTTGAAAGGCTTGTGTAAGACTCTCAGAAGTTACTGTCCAAGCCAAGTTCCCAACAAAAAGCTTGTACTCAGTTTCAGGATACAATGGTTCTTTTGGTTTAGGTTTGTCAGCGAAATTCACCCGTAAGGTTCGCCCCATGAACTCCTGAGAAGTTGTTCATTTACAAATGTTAGCATGCAAAAATATTGAAGCATTACATAGAAATTGATCATAGATAGTGATTCTTACTTTCCCGTCAAGATTTTGAATTACTGCATTACAATCTTCAACACAACTCATTGTCACAAATGCAAAGCCTCTACTTTTTCCAGTGTCTCTGTCATAAAGAACCTAAAGACATATACAAATCATTAACATTACTGTCACTCAAGGAATGAAACATAAACATGGATAAACCATGTCATACAATACAAGTTTGAGGGATGTATACTGAAAAATAATGACAGAAAATTTGGTTTTTTTATCTTTTCTTCATTCTTTTTAATATATATTAATTTGCCAAAGTCTATCCATAACTAAGTTTTATAGTTTAATATGTGTAACAATTTAATTTCTCATTTGCTCGCACATTTCGTTTATGTAAACATTCGATGTAATCTTCAGTCCAAAAATCTCTCCGTAAATTATAAATTTAGTTGGATTATTGCATTTCTCACTTATGATAAGTTACTTTAATGAATTGTAAATTCAGGAATCTGAAGCCCCTTTCGAGTTTAAGTCACAATAATGAGTTATTTGGGACAAAAACTGATAAAGATGCAACTGATAATGATGATGGTGAAAATTAACAGGTCTTAATGTTAAGATATGCTTCAAAAATTATTTCAGACTCTGATCGACCGAAATCAAACTAGAGACGAGACAAACTCTATTTCACTTACTTACCTTGAAGAATATTAAAATAAATTAAAAGCAGCTTATAAGCATATCATAAACCATTGAGTGTTTTCAAACACTTACATGTGAGTTTATACTATGGATAAGTCGAAATAAGTTTTACATAAACTCGTCTAAACGCCCTAGTTGCAAAGATTTTCAGAAAAATTTCATTTCAATTAGCACAAATGAAAGCAGCAGCTAGAAGTGCCTAAATCATCATATAGATATAGATAGCAACTGCAGCTACATGACTTTTTCTGTTATTTGATCCAAAACCGATAGAATTACTTTAATCAATGAAATTTACAAATTCACTCCTATCCTAGCTACAACACACAATCTTCTAGTTATCTATGAAGCACTAACACACAAAAATGACACACTAAGACTAACACGTAGACACCGATAATAATTTTTGAAAATAAAATTGGTTAAATATCCACTTGCGACACCAACACATGTCGAACCCTAGACGCGCATTCAATCTGAAGTGTTGGTGCTGCATAGCTAGTTGACCTAGTTCTTAACGATGAGTATTGAAAATAGTTAGATATGAAGTACCTCAATTAATTCTGCGCTACCATACTCCTCAATTAACCCTGCAAGTAGTGCACTATCAACACTATAAGGCAAATTACCAAAATAAAGCTTAGTCCTAGTGTCTACTTCTGCTACAGTTTCTCCTCCAATATTCTCCTTCTCTTCTACTACTACTTCTTCTTCTTTTCCTTCCTCCTCCTGCACCACAACCTTCTCTTCATCATCAACAGCCACAACAGCCTCTTCCTGTGCAACAGCAACAGAAATTCTAGGAAACCATAACTTGTGTGAAACTGTTGTACCAATAGACAAAGGTTCCACTGAGGATTGTGTGATCAAAGATACAGACATGCGGTTTGAAGATGTATCTAATGAGGAGTTTTTGGAACGTAGACATTTGACAGTGTTGATAGAAGATGAAAACAATGAGGCCATGCCTGCTGCAGTAGCCATGTTGTTGTGATGGTAGTGGTGTAAAACTAAAGTGCATAAGTTGGAGAGTTTAGTTTAATAAGTAAGATGTGATGAGAGGGAGATTTTGTGAAGTGGTTATTGCTGAGGTGGCTAGATTGTGTCCACTGTCCTATGATATAGGTAGAATAGATACTATCAAGATAAGATGAGTTACGTTTCCAATTTGTTCAAAAACAATGTGTTATGTGCTATATGTAATGTAACATGTCACATAACATGTAATGCACTAATGTCACTAGTGTGAATAACATTTTTAGTGAGTCATTGTCACTTATGATTCCAATTACTACTTTTTTTTTTTAGTTTACCCCCTTGTATGCATGTCGATTCAAGAATCTATCATATGTGTACTCGGGTTGGACTTGTGTGACATTATGTCACGGTGACATTAAATCTGGGCCACACAACACACATTGTCACACAACATCTGGGCCACACAACACATACAACACATCTGGACCACACAACACAACACCTTTGTGTGGCCCAGATTTAATGTCACCGTGACATAATGTCACACAAGTCTTGTCCGTGTGTACTCCATTTGCGGTAATTCTATTTTGGTTCGCCACAGCTCCATTGATAGTATACTATTTATTTTGTTTTTTTTTTTTTTTTGTATACTTTGTTATCAACCTTTTACAAACACGAGAATGAATCTCATTGAAAATAAAAGATTGTTTGGGTCGTATATTAGCAATCCCCTCACAAACATACACGAGTTGTAAAAAAAAAAAAATATACAAGCCTATGGAAAAACAAACACTTTTATTTTTACCATACAGTTAAATTAAGAACTATTTTAAGCCCCACTTTTTTTTTTTTTTTTGAGAGAATTCTAAGCCTCACTTGTTACTTGAAAACTGGACTCCTAAGAATTTATCAGTTTGAAAGGAAAAACAGTCTGTATTTTTTTCCGCACCCAGAAAGATAAGTTTGAACAAAACGGTGTTATTAACTCATCTAAAAGGTTAAATCCGGACAAGAACCAACAACAACAACCAATCAACCAAGTCTTATCACACTAGGTGCAGTCGGTTGCATGAATCAAACAACGCTATAGTGTTTTATCAAAAACTATGTTTTTCTCCAATTCATTAATCCAGACAAGAACCGGTTTTGAAAAATCAAAAAGATCTCTTACATTAAAGATAGTAGTTACCTTTATATAAACAATGATTTTAGTAGAAAATATTAAGCTTCTAAAACAGAACTCTAATCACGCACTCTGTTCCAAAAGAACACCTTAAATTTTTGGACAAATTCATGTTTATTTGTTTATGAAGAAAGTCTGAGTTTCAAGACGTCTATAATGAAAATAACAATGAAACGAATGTGTGATATGATAATATAATATATTAAAAAAAACAGCATATGTATAGGGGCACAGGATCTTGTAAGAGGCTTAAATTCAGCTCATTTGTCCCAAAATCAATTGCTCCAAAGGATGAAAAGAACCAAAAATAAGAGGTCTTGTATAGAATTTTAGAATGAATGAAGGTATTTCACACGTTTTATACACAATAAAAGGCATTAAACAGCAATAAAACCAACCTTTTTCTTCTTCCTATCTTATTATGTCTATTAGAAAAACGATCGCATGAACCTGCAACCAATTTATTTCAGCGAAGTAACATAAGCTAAACAACAACATCTTAGTGCCTAGCAAAACTTGTTAAAATCTACCAGAGGAGAAAGGGTATAATGATATACCCACTTCCCTTGAATCCCTAAGACACCTGAACAATTCTGAAGCAGTTAAGCACAGGAGAGATGGTGAATATTCTGTACATTACAGTCCACAGTGCAATCATGTATGAATTCATCATCTAGAACCGTATGTGTGAAGACATAATAGAGAAAATCGCACACCATTCACTCAATTAAGGAACAAATCCTACTTGACAATCATAGTAATCTCATTTTAGAATGAGCTTATTCTGAAAAAGGTACTACTACTGTCATTTTTTAATTTGTGACTACTTGGATTTTGACAGACATTACTTGATAAGGACTGCGAAAAACAGACTTTACAATCAACAAGTAGATGTATGAGCCTTTAATCTTAGGTAACCAAGTGAATAAGTTCAAATAATGCATCTGAGTAAATCAGTTTAGTTAACTCAGACGACAGTATCTTAATTTGATAACATCGATGTATTGTTGGTTAACAACTTATTCCACCCAAAAAAGTTAGAAACCCACTGCAATTTCCTGGTACGAGAGACACAATTTTGTACAACAGACATAGACAACAACAAAGAAAACAAGTACAGATAGATGGAACTACAATACAACATCTGTCCATCTAGAAACTACATTGGCTGCACTAAGAATGACATCAACATAGGTCATAGGACTACAGGGTTTAAATCCAAACCTTAATATGGTGAGGAAAAAGACTGAACAATAAGCAAGGAAGTACAAACAAATAGCTAAAATACCGCAGACACAAAGAATGAAAGTATCCCAGAACAAGAGGTGCAATTGGACACTGCAGACTGATATATTGGGCTTCCTAATTTAATACAACTACAACTATGGAGCATGGATCTAATTAAAGCACTTCAGGACCTTTCTGGTATGCCCTTTGATTAAAAAAATTAACAATGCATAGAGTCGGCATTGCAAACCTCTAGTCTTTTCGGTTAACACAAGCCTAACACTACAATGGGAAATCAAATCCAGAAGGCAAAAACAATTCATTCAGCCAAAAAATTCAAAAGAATATATACCAAAACCCCTTTGTATTCAACAAATATCTAATTAAGTCTTTTAGTAGTTTGCTAAGTATTTTGCCTAAAATACTAGCAGGGTTCACTAACCAAATCATTAGTATGAAAAACAATAATCCAAAAAACAGAGAAACCATTCATTCAACCAAATAATATCAAAACAACAAACACATTACAGCAGCTGACACAGGGTTCTAAACATATGTCATAACAATTATAGTCGAGTCACAATCCTTAATATCGCAGAGAATTAAAGTCAAATGCGACCGAAGCCACTTCAATCAGTATAAGACACAATAAAACCCTAAACCCTAGAAGACACAATAAAATCCCCAATCCTCAACATACTTTGAAACAAATACAACCCCAAAAATCTCATAAAACTAACAAAATCAACAAAAAAAATTCAATTTTTTTTCCAGATAACATAATATCACAAAAACAAACAATTAAAATTCAAACAAAATCAGAAATCCATATATAAGTACGACAAATTCCAAATTTCAACACAATTTCAATATTCCAAAAAAATAAACAAAAACCCTAAAAACAACAACTAGGGTTTTAGCCAGCAAGAGGCGATGGAGTTCCAAGAATATTGGCCTGTTGAGATTCAAGTTCATTGATCTGCTGTTCACGGTCCATGGCAACGATGAGAGGAACAACAAGTACAAGAAAACTGGTTCCGACGATCCATGCCGCTTTGCCGGTGCTACGGAGAAGCTTCTTCGCAACGAAGGTGGCGTCGGAGCCAGCTTCCTTTGTGCGGCGGATGATAGGGTGGTTGCAAACCCTAGCGATTGCTGATGATTGCTTTTTCGCCATTTGAGAGTAGAATGAGCTGTGACTGTGAGAAATAGAGAGAATTAGAAACACAGGTTGCCCTTCCTCGAGACCAACTTTAAGGTGAATATTTATTTTGTTTTATTTTTGGGTTAAATATGTTTTCGATAGCTATGGACGTATCAACTTTCCGTTTTAGTTCTTTTAAATTTTTTTCTTCAACTTTTAGTTTTTTAAAAAAATTTGATCCTCATTTTAGTCTCTTCTTTAAAGTAAATTCATATGTAAAATTCATATTTTTGAATAAAATTTTACAGAAAAATTCATAATATTATAGGAATCTCTCCGAAAAAAATTATAATTTTTTAACAAAACATGAATTTAATATGAATTTTTATATTTTAGAAATCCATATTTAATTTGTGTTTTGTTAATAGATTCTAATCTTTTTTGGGAATTTTTTTAGAATATTTTACACATTTCTGTACAATTTCTTTAAAAAAAAATACAAAAATTAAATTAAAACTAGGGATCAAAAGTAGTGATTGAAAATTTTATAGGGACTAGAAGTTGAAGGAAATTTTAAAGGGAGTAAAATAAAAAGTTGGTATATTTATAGGGACCAAAAACATATTTAACCCTTTATTTTTTGGTTAAATATTGTTGATGATTTAACTTATGTTTAATCATCTAAAAAAAACTTTATGTTTAAATTCATTTTTGACGTTACATGTAACGCCCGTTTCGATTATTTAATTATTTTAATGAGTTTTAGATTATATTTATATGATTATTGTGATTTATAAGATTTATATGATTTATGTGAGATGTTGTGACTTATTTTATTATTTAATAAAATAAGATTTGAAAATAAAATAAATATTAAGTTGAGGGATTATTTTGTGAATTTAGAAAGTTGGTGGTAGAAAGAAGAAATAAGATAAAATAGATGAGGTGATTTAAATAGGAGAAGTTAGGTTTAGAAGTTGGAGAATGTACGATCAGTTTTTGGTGAAAAAGGGAGAAAAGACAAGAGAAGAGGAGAAGACAAGGGAGAGTTGCGATTTCATCTTTCTAAGGTAAGGGTGAGACTAACATTCAGTATTATTAAGTTTGTAATTCTGATAATTAGATTTAACATGTTGTAGGTTGAGTTTGTGAGAATTTGAGAATTAGGGTTTGAAGTCGTTATAGGTTGTTAGTTGAATAGGAGTCTATCAAATTCATGTTCAGTTGGTGTCAGTTCATAGAATAATCATAGGTAGAGTTTTCTATCAATTTTGGAATTTGGGTTGATGAAAATTGGGATTTAAGAGTGATTCCTAACTGAAAAACGCATTGTTAAACTGATATTTGAACTGCTGAGAAGCCCAAAATCGGCCACCGAATTGTCAAAATCGGCCACCAATTTCTGATCTGAATTTCTAGTTCTAGTTCTGCAAAAATTGGCCCCCGATTTGTCAAAATCGGCCACCGATTTTCTGCCAGGCCAATCTAGAAAACATTCACATTTTTCACCCTTTTCCGTTTTGAATTTGCCTTCGGTGTAAACATGAAAGTTTTAGATAACTGTGTTAGCTTTCTAATGGTCTTGGTTTGGCTCAAAAATGATTTTTAGATTTTGAGTTATGATGAAAATACTCCAAGTGGGTCTTAGTAAAACTTTATGAAATTTCAGCATAACTATTTCTAAGTTAAACCAAAACTTATGGATTGTCTCCAAACTTCAAAGTTTGTGTACTATGAGTTCAATTAAGGTGTTTAAGAGTATTTAACCTATGTTGTGATGAGTCTAACTAGTGGTAGGCTGCCTTGAATTATTGCCTTGCGAACCTTTCGCACGTGTAGTCATGAGACGACCTTGGGGTAGGAATGAAAGTTATTTATGATGTTAGAAGCTGTCCAGAAAGCCAGAATTAAGATGATTAATATTATTAGTAATGTGATGTTGTTAAATATGTATTATATGTATTATTTACGATGTTTATGTTGATGTGGTTCATTCTTTAATGATGATATGATATATAAGAACTGTTATATGTTGCCTATGTTGCTGTTCTGCTGTTGTTGACTATTAATGTCATAAAGTTGTAAATGTCGATCTAAGTTGTAAAGTTGTAAGATGTTGTCCAAACTATTGGAGTCATATAAGATGTTCATGATGTTTCAAGTTGTAAGTTGGGGGCTTGATGCCCTGGAGCCATTGCTCAAATACGTTGGGGGCTTGATGCCCTGGAGCTTTTGCTCAATTATGTTGGGGGCTTGATGCCCTGAGAGCCTTTTTACGCTCATATATGTTGCGGGCTTGATGCCCCGGATTGGTACCACATGCATTTGCATTGTCAAGATGTTTATAGAAGTTGAAGTTGCATAGTCGAGTCAAAGTCGTCAAGTTGATTAAGTTGATTATGAAGTTGATGTTGATGATTGATTACGAAGTTGTTTATGATGATGATATGATTTTACATGATTATTATTATGATATGTTGATGATGTTTATGTTGTTAAATGTAATTGATGCATTATATGCTTAATATTGTTGTTTGTGAAATCTCACCCCTTCTGCTTGAAAATGTTGCTCTTCGTATGGGTAACTTGCAGGTAACCAAGATTAGTTGTGCTCGTGAGTGGACTCTCTCACCAGTGTGTCTTAGGTGCTCTGATACGTAACGGGATGGGAATTTTGTTGTTGCTTTCTGTTCCTTACGTATTATTCTTGAAGTTTTCAAGAATTATTGCTGAACTAAGATTTTATGAGATTTTATGTTGAGGCCCTTGTGCCAAAGATTATTTAAGATGCTGAATTATTCCGCTGCGAAGTTTTAAATATTATGTTGTTGGATTTTGAAGGATTAATATTTATTTATTCCGTTTGTGTTGAGAAACTTTGATTTATTTTACGAAATTTTTATGTTGGGAAAACGGGGTGCTACATTACATGTGAGTCGGTAGCTGCAAGTAGGGGTGTTTACAGTCCGGTTTGGATCGGTTTTGAGACAAAAACTCATCCGATTCAGAGATAAAATTATATGTGGTTCAGTTTAATTTTGGATAATTAATTTTAAAAAACCGATCAGATCCGATTGAAATTAATGTGGTTTAATTTGGATCGGTTTTTGGATACCCAAATTACAAATTGTAATGTTTTTTATTAATAATAATCTTATAAAAATATGATAGAATATAGATTCGATAGAAAATATAACATATGATTTTTTAAAAAAATTAATAGTATGGAATACAATGATTGATTATCTTTCAAACATGCGAAATAGAAACAAAATTGATTAAATTAAACTCATACGTAGTATTAAAAGAATTAAAAAGAAAAAATAATATATTATACTTATAAAAATGGAAATATGTATTAAAATATGTGTATGCGGTTCGGTTCGGTTTTGAAAAATGAATCCAAAATCCAATCCAATCCGAGCGGTTTTCACAAAATGTCATCCAAACACATCCAATAATATTTGATTTTGTGCGGTTTTCATTTTTTTTAATCGGTTTGCGGTTTTAATTTGGATTTGAACACTCCTAACTGCAAAAACAATATTACACAGGGGTTAAGGATTGCCGAAGATTCAATCCCGGATTTTCCACTTCTTCATATTTAAAATGTATGAACTCGAGTCATTAGATTACTCGAAAAAATAAATAAAATTTTTGGGTGCGTTTGGTTTGCAAAACAGTGAGTACTGGGCAGAACAGTACAAGACAGAACATCACAACACAAAGTAGAACAGCACATGACAAATTTTTATAGCATTGAATAATTTTTTTTTGTTTTATACGATTTTTGGGGGACGAAATGCCATTTTGGTATTTTAGACAACTTTTACGTGGGACAAAAAGTTGTGTTGTGGTTTGGTGAGGGACAAAAATATCAGTTTTTGTCATGTCCCTTGCCTTAAGTTTGTCATGTATCTCAAACAGTTTTACAAATCAAACACTGAACAACTGGAGTTGTTATGTCCTGTCCTTCATTTTTTAGGAAATCAAACACACTTTGACACCAAAATTTTCATTATTTGATTGATTTTTGCCTCTAATTTTCAATTGTACCATTTTTACCATGAAAGTTTACTCTCTTCTGTATTTTCTAATCCTCATTAAGGGTGTTCAAAAGTAAACAAATCCAATAGAAAATCCAAAAGTCGAACCAACTCAAACTGAAACCGCAAAATATTATATTTGGTTTGGAAGTATTCATAGAAACTCAATGGGATATATTTATGTTATATATATATATTTTAAATCATACAAACTCAATAAGAACTTTTAGAGAATGATAAAATATTAGTTTTTTTGCATGTCTTATCAGGGTTACTTTTTTGTCTCTATTTTTAATTTGTTCTATGTTGATGACAACATTGTTGCATGAAAATGAAATTGTAATGTTGGATGAACATGGATGAATTTTAAAATATCGCTGAAAATAAATTGTTTTTAACTTTTCAATTTGATTTTAATGTTGGAAACAAAAAATCGTATTGTACATAAAAAACTCCAACAACCAAACCAATCCAAACGACATTAGTTTGATTTTTATTTTAAAAATCAATCAAACCAAGCCATATTTTTTTTTACATTGCGGTTATGATGACATTTGATTGAAGAACACTAATGTGGCATTTTGTTTACAAGTGTTTGATTCTAATTGACAGTATTGAAGTTGATTTAAAAAAGTGGGGAGTCTGGAGTAGAGTGATAAACGTGGTCTCATGATCGATTTCCACCTCCAGCAAATTAACAATTAACAAGCATATTAACATCAACTATTTCCAAAATAAAAACCTTATACAGGAGTTTGGTCATTGAAACTCCTAGCATTATAGTGGATCATAGGAACCAAAGAGTGATCCTAAGCCCGTTTACAACGAATGGTAACGTCGATAATTGCCGAACCATGTGAAAATTATATTAAACAAGTAACAACTTTATGCATCTTTTTTATTTCAAAAAGAAAACTTTAGACATGTTTTAATTTATTTATTTTTTATTTGTCGGAGCTCATGAAATTTTGTCCAAGACTAGACAATTTGTCTTGGGTCAGTTATTTGTTATCTTTTATTTTTCTTTGAAGGATTGTTATCTTTTATTTTTATGGAGAATGAATCCGAAGTTTGGACTATCCTTTATATATTTATGTTTATTTAAGCTTTCAGTTTATTTTATTTTACTAAAATTTTAATTATATGTTTTTTTTGTTGAGGAAAACTATATGTTGTTTTGCCTTGGAAACCGTTATGTTTTTTTTTGTTTTGTTTTTTACGCAAAGGAAATCAATATGTTACTTGGCACATTAAGTACATATAGTCACATTTAGACTTAGTTTTCTATGATTTACTTATTGTTCTTCTCGTAAGTTATAACTCGAGTAACGCATTCGCTTCATATGAATATTGCCACCCCTTATTTTCAAAGATACTCAGTCTAGGTTACAAAGTTGAATCTAGCCTTGATGTGGTCCAAAAATGGGTCATTTCAAAATTGAAAAAGATTTGTCATTCGTCTTCAACACCAGCATTTCACAAAGGACATTTGGGAGTAAGTAAATAACCTCAACATTTGGGAGTGTACATGACGATGTAACAACATATGACGCATAAGTACATAACCTCTACATAGTACACACTCGTCTTAGGTGATGAGCTTTAGGAGGTGCAAGCATTCTCCACACATCATTCCAACTACAATCAATGTGAAACTTATCATTATGCGCCAACTCTTTCAAGATTAAATTATACCCATATTTTAGACAAGGGAAATGCAAAAAAGTGTCCTTTAGACATTGGTTAAAAGAACACAAATAAAATGTGTTGAAAAGTGGTGAAAAGTGTTAGTAAATTCAACTTTCTAAAAGTTTAAAAGTTGTAATTTCCAATGCAAAATTACTACTTTTAGTACTTGTTAATGACACCCATTATGATTATCAACCCAAGTAATTTTATCTTTCGACAATCAGTTGGAAAAGATCACAAATTTTATTAACATCCAATAATCTCTCATCATCCACGATAAATCGATTAACATGTATATTAATATTACACACCCACCTTGGTTTTTAGGCAAATGGATCCAACTAATGAAATTGAAAAATGAAAATAAAAGTAGCTAAAGGATTGTTGGTGGCACTTGAACGTGCTTCACCCTTTTGTATAATGTTCTGTGTCTTCTGCTTTACAATTACAATTGATCCTTTATAATATTAAGCCTAACGGTCCTATATACAAATATGGGAATGATATAAAGACTATTAAAGAGTATTCCTTGGCTTTGACTAAACCAACGGTAATACATAGATAAAGGAAATATCATTATTTTCCTTTATGAGTATTATTTGATTTTATTCCATGAATTAAGGCAATGCATTCAGATAAATTATTTTCCAATGGTTTGTTTGACTTGTCTTGATTTGATCCATTACTTGATGAATCTTCTTGATTCTTAACACCCCCCTTCAAGGTTGGCAGAGAATATGGATGAACGCCAAGCTTGTATCGAAAAGTGGAAAAAGAATCTTTGGCCAACGCTTTGGTGAATACATCTGCAATTTGTTGAGTTGTAGGCAGGTATTGAAGTTGGAGATGACCGGTGGCAACTTTTTCACGGATGAAATGATAATCGATCTCAATGTGTTTGGTTCGAGCATGAAACACTGGATTGTGAGCCAAGTGAATTGCACTTTTGTTATCACAAAAGAGGAGCGGACGCCGTTCAAGTTTGATGTCGAGATCATGGAGGAGATGTTGGAGCCATGTCAATTCAGCAGCTGTGGTTGCCAATGACCTATATTCAGCTTCGGTGCTCGAACGAGAGACTGTGGGTTGCTTCTTTGAGGCCCAAGATATGCAATTTGATCCAAGAAAGATGCAATAACCAGTAGTGCTTCTCCTAGTAGTTGGACATCCTGCCCAATCTGCATCACAAAAAGCATTAAGAGTTAGAGAACTTTGAGATAAATATCGAAGTCCATGTGTCAGAGTTCCTTTGATATATCGCAAAATGCGTTTGACAGCACGCATATCCTTTTTTGATGGATTTTGAAAATGTTGGCACACGACATTCACAGCATGTGTAATGTCTGGTCTTGTGAAGGTAAGATATTGCAGAGAGCCACACAAACGACGATATTCTGTAGGATCAACTAACTCAGTATCATCAGATAGTTCCACAGCTTTCTGAACAATAGGAGTGTTGATTTTTGAAGCTTCAAGCATTTTGGCTTTCTCCAAAATATCACGTGCATATTTTGTTTGGGAGATTGTGATACCACCAGAAAAATATTTTATTTCAAGTCCTAAGAAATAATGCAGTTGGCCCAAGTCTTTGAGAGCAAAGTCGTTATTTAGACGTTTGGTAAGACTAGAGATGAAGGTTGGATTGTTGCCTGTAATGATAACGTCATCTACATATACAAGTAAAAGAATGAAGTTAGTGTCGTGACGATAAATAAAAAGTGATGAATCAGCTTTGCTACATGTAAATCCAATAGAAACAAGACAACTAGATAATTTATCAAACCAAGCACGAGGTGCTTGTTTAAGACCATAAAGAGATTTATGGAGTAGGCAGACATGATTAGGATACTCCGAGTTTACAAAGCCTGGAGGTTGTTCCATGTAGACACGTTCATTTAGTGTGCCATGTAGGAATGCATTCTTCACATCTAATTGTTTGAGAGGCCATTTGAAACGCACAGCTAAAGCAAGAATAACCCGAATTGTAGGAGCTTTGACAACTGGGCTGAAAGTTTCACCAAAATCAAGTCCAGGAATTTGTGTATATCCTTTGGCTACCAGTCGAGCTTTAAACCTGTCTATAGTTCCATCTTCTTTCATTTTCGTTCGAAATATCCATTTAGAACCCACAACATTGGCACCAGATGGGCGAGGAACAAGAGACCATGTATGGTTGTGACGAAGGGCATCAATTTCATCGTGCATAGCAGTTCTCCAATTTGTGTATTTAAGGGCAGTTTTAAGAGTCTTAGGTTCTTCGGTTGAGATAAGAAGGGCATCATGGGAGGTGGACGGTTCTTTGATAGTTGGACAATCATAGATTTTTAGGTACGATGGAGGGTGTTTGTCTCGAGTTGGTCGACTAGTAGTTAGGATAGGATTGGCATGGTTATTGGGTAGAGAAGGCATATTATCAACTAGAGGAGGGTCAACAATTGTAGGCGATGAATGAGATGGTGGAGAAGATGTGGTTGCCTCAGGATTAGAGGTTACATGGTCTAGGTTGGTGAAAGTTAAGGGTGGTGGAGTTGAATTAGGTGAAGTGGGGTCAATTTGATCCAAGACTAAAGGTTTTGAGGTGATGACTGATGATTCTTCGGAAGCTAAAGTATCATTTGTATTTCCTGAAAACCATTCATCATAGTTAGGAAATGTAGTAATGGACGAATCATAAGATTGTGGGTGTGTGGAATTTGTATGAGATAAATAAGGAAAATAATTTTCATTAAAAACTACATGACGTGAAATGTAGACACGGTGGGTGTGTGGATCAAGACAACGATATCCTTTATGAAGTGGACTATATCCTAAAAAAACACAAGAAGCAGTTTTTCTAGAAAACTTATGCAATCCAGGTGTCTTTAAATATGGAAAACATTGGCATCCAAAAATTCTAAGTCCAGAATAATCAGGATGTTTACCAAAAAGTTTAAAGTATGGAGTTTCCTTACCAATGGATGAAAGAGGTAAACGATTAACAAGATAAACAGAAGTCAAGAAGGCATCAACCCAAAATTTTAAAGGAACATTTGCATGAAAAAGTAAAGTTAACCCTGTTTCTACGATGTGTCGATGTTTCCGTTCAGCAAGACCATTTTGTTCTGGTGTGTAAGGACACGATAATTGTTGAGCAATGCCGCTGTAAGCAAGATGATTCATAAACTCATTGGAGGTGAATTCGCCGCCACCATCACTTTGAAATATTTTGATCTTCCTGTCAAAATGTTTCTCAACAAAAGCTTGGAATTTAAGGAAGCATGTATAAAAATCAGATTTATTTCTCAATGGATATAACCATGTGTATCGAGTAAAATCATCAACAAAAATAACATAATATTGAAACTTTTGAGAGGAAATTGTGGGGGCTGGTCCCCATAAATCACTATGAATTTTTTCTAAAGGAAAACGTGAATTAGAATTGGATTTAGTGAAGGAAAGTTTACAACGTTTTCCAAATTGACAACTAGTACATAATGTATTTTTTGTTAACCAATTTGAAACGTTGATGACTTTCTTATTATCTAAAGTTTGCAAGAAACTAAAATTTGGATTGCCTAAGCGAGCATGCCATATCTCGGAAGATGCTTCTTTAATAGTGGAATGAGCTTCAAAAGTCTCCCCCTTTAGAGCATAAAGGTTGCCTTGTTTATGTCCTTCGGCTAAGATCCTTTGTTTCTGATCCTTAATGACAAAACCATTAGAGTTAAATTCAAAAATACAATCATTATCATTAGTAAATTGACTCACTGATAATAAGTTCTTTTTAAGATTAGGCACTACCAAAATATTGTTTAGATCAAGCTTACCATGTGTAGTTTTAAGAAAAAAATTTCCTTTATAAGTGATGGGTAAAGCTTGCCCATTTCCAACAAAAACTTTGTCAGTGCCAAAATAAGGTTTAAGGTTTTGTAAGTTACCTCCTTCATTTGTCATGTGAGTGGTTGCTCCCGAGTCAACATAGAAATTGTGATCATTAACATCATTCGGGTAAAATGTTGCTAATGCTTCTTGGGCATTTTCTTCTACATTATTGTACTCATACCTGTAATAACACTTAGTGGCGATATGGTTTGTTCTACCACAAATTTGGCAAGCACCCTTGTTTTGTTGCCTTGGTGGTGCTTTCCAAGTGGTATTGGAATTTGGTGGAAATCTTGAGTTTGAGGCTTGAAAATTGTGACTTTTATTTGAACGATTTTGAGTATAATTGGAAGAGCCACGCCCTCTAAAGTTGCCTCTACCTCCACGCATATTACTTCCTCTTCCTCTAAGGCTAAGGAAGGCTTGATTATGATCAACTGCGGGCTTTTCTTCAGCTAGATAAACCTGTTCAAAATTTTGCAAAGACATAATAAATTGATTAAAGGAAGGATATGGAGGTTTTGATAAAACCGCAATTCGAAATTCTTTGTAATTGTTTCCAAGTCCTTTCGAAATTTGAAAAACTTTGTCTACATCTGAAAGTGGCTTCCCGATTGCTGAGAGTTTGTCACACAATTCTTTAAATTTTCGGATGTATTCATCCAAGGATAGACTCCCTTTTGTTATAGCATAAAGGCTACTTTTTAGTTGAGCTTCACCATCTTCAGTGTTGGGCAACAACTGCTCATGGAGTGAACTCCAAATATAGTGGGCTGTATCCCCTCCAAGGATCATGCTAAGAGTTTCTTCTTTCATGTTTCCAAGGAGCCATGAGGTGAGCAATCCATCATTCAATATCCACTGTTGTGCATCTGGATTATTTGATTTGGTTCCAGATGAATCGGTGATCTCATCATCTGGTTTAGAAGTGCTAGTAATATGGTGTTCAAGGCCCAAGCTTTTAATCAAAGGTAACATTTGGGATTTCCATAGAAGGAAATTTGAAGTGGATAGTTTGATTGAAACAAGGCTTGAACATTGATGAAATGACTGAATAGTGAGTTTGGGTTCTACAACGGAAGATGAGGATACTACTGATACCATAATGAAATTGAAAAATGAAAATAAAAGTAGCTAAAGGATTGTTGGTGGCACTTGAACGTGCTTCACCCTTTTGTATAATGTTCTGTGTCTTCTGCTTTACAATTACAATTGATCCTTTATAATATTAAGCCTAACGGTCCTATATACAAATATGGGAATGATATAAAGACTATTAAAGAGTATTCCTTGGCTTTGACTAAACCAACGGTAATACATAGATAAAGGAAATATCATTATTTTCCTTTATGAGTATTATTTGATTTTATTCCATGAATTAAGGCAATGCATTCAGATAAATTATTTTCCAATGGTTTGTTTGACTTGTCTTGATTTGATCCATTACTTGATGAATCTTCTTGATTCTTAACACCAACGACCTTGGTTCATACAAAGCACACAAATTACTCCATGATTCTAACATTCTTACCATCACCGATCCTCCATCTACAACCATGTGAAAACACATGTTTAGAATTCTAAAAACTACGCTAAACAAAAATAGGATTCTGACAAAGAATAACTACAAGAAAAAAAATGACCAACGAGAATATATAGGTTTTAGAAGCTTCTTCACCAAGGAGTCCGGTTTTTTTAATAATATTCCATCCTTGCTTGGCCACCATCTTATCTATGGTACACATAGATAAAATATCTAATAAATATATGTGTGCACCAATGAAATATCTTATACATATCTGATAATCTTTTTAAAAAATCAAATACTTTTTGGATACGTAACCACGAAGTGTGTGTACACACACATCATCATTTTTGGAGTATTCAAACTTTGTTTAATGCAAATGATTGTTGAGGGAGGGGGGTGCGAGCATAGTATAGACGTGAGTTTCTCATAATGTTTTTTTTTTTGTACAACTAGAAAAACAACGGGAGGTGCGAGCATAGTATAGACGTGAGTTCCTCATAATGTTTTTTTTTGTTGTACAACTAGAAAAATAACAAAAACGTACAACTAGAAAAACAACGGGGGGTGCGAGCATAGTATAGACGTGAGTTCCTCATAATGTTTTTTTTTTGTACAACTAGAAAAACAACAAAAACAAAGGAAAATGCTATCTAGAAAAGAAAGTCGCACTCGCATCCGCCAACAGGATAAGAGCAATTCTAGCATGGGGGTTGCTCAATAGAAAAGGGCTCATGCTGCCAACACCCAACTTTTCTATACAGTCAACACACACATTCCCTTTCCTAAGAGTATACAATAAATAAACTTGTCAATCCCTTGAGATAAGCCCTTGAATATTCCAAACAATTGGGGCATAATGGTGTCAATCATTAACTGTTTCTTAGATTAACTTGAAGACTGACTTCGAGTCTAAATAGCACACTATGTTTAAGATTCCTAACACCCACGCTAACCGCAAACCATGATACACTTCCAACCATTCTCTGTGAAGGATATTCGAGAAGCCAATATTCCCAACAAAACCACTAATCCAAGCACCATCGTCATTTTGAATCAGTTCTCCAAAACCTAAAATTCCAAGATTCCCAATGCTACTACCATCGACATTTAAAATCATACCTTGACCATTATGAACATTCCACTTTACCAATCTTGAATTAGGAATCGAAACAGACTTAGGAAAACACTTGGCTAGCAAATTTTCATAATTTACGGTTGTCTCTATGCTCTCTATAATTTATTTAAATAACCCCCCACTTATTTTATGTAAATCTATGTATTTCTATCACATTTTTGAAATTGTACAAAATAAGTGGTCATTGACTTGCATTTTCATTGTTAATAAAGTTAGACAAAATGGTCAATAAAATTATGTTAAAAAAATAGTTAATAACATACATTTTTTATTGGCAAAAAGAAAATACACACACTTTTGTGGTTACACAAATATTATTTTTATTAAAATATTTTTTTTAGCAACAATAAATTGATCTAAGTGGTAATAAATTTGAACTTATTAAACATGTGGTCAAATATTTGATTTCTTTCTCGTACATACGAAAAGAATCCAGTTGTGAGGAGATAATTCACATTTTGTGTCCCATATGTTGTTCAACGGAGATTAATCGATGTCTAACAACTGTGAAAACTTTGTAAAAAAACAAAATATGTCTTCTTTTAAAAAATAAAATAGATACCGATCAAAAAATTAATTGTTTTTTGAAGAGAAAAAATAACACTAACATATATGGTACTTACATACGTACAGAAGTGTCCGTATTTGGTGTTCAAATAGCATCAAGAAGGCGACTCAAGAACACAAAATCTACTTCTCCCCCTGTAACGTCCTGGATTTTTGATCGAAGACATTACGTCTATTTCTTTCTTTTAGACTAATAAATTCCTAACTAGCACCTAACAAAATAGTTAAACTAATTTAAATTACAATTCAGAAAAAACCCAAATTTGTTTCCCCGCGAACACGCTTCAAGAAAAACATCAAGCACACATCATCTCTTCTTTGGTACCTAAAATGTTGGTTGTAAGGGTTAGTCTTCAACACCCATGAAATAAAATCAATAATAAATTAAGACATCAAATAAGAATATACAACCATCATCTAGGAATCGTGCTAAAATATTTCTTTTTAATTTAAAATATTCATCACTCTAAAATATACTATAAGAACAAACACAAAACCCAAGACTCAATGTTGATGATGTAGATGCATGAAATGCAATTAAACCATGATCCGGATATCGCCCCAATTGACATAATAGTTTTAATCGCCCCATTTGCCATGTAATAAAGAATCGTCCCATTTGGCATATAATAATAATCGCCCTGTTTGGCACTTAAAAATCCATTGAATCGCCCCATTTGGCATATACTAATAATCGCCCCATTTGACACTTATAATTCCATTGAAATAATAATAGTCACCCCATTTGGCACTTATACTCCATTGAAGTAATAATAATCGCCCCATTTGGCACTTATAAATCCATTGAAATAGTAATAATCGCCCCTTTTGGCACTTAAAGATCCATCAAATGCAATGATATGCATGCTATGCACTTTTTCTGTAAACTACTTACTTTTCTGACTCTTGAACCACATAATTTATGAGTTTCACATTATCACTAAAACTTCATAATCAGTAAGCTTTAACACAAACACTAAACCGCATACACAACAAAAATCACTTTAATTCAACAACATTTCTCATTTCACAAATAATAAATCATCTTCATCAAATCACATACTCTAATAAAATTGCAACTCACCAATTCTTATAATAGCAACTACAAGAAAAATAATAAAACACAATAAATCTTTTCACTCATCCATTAAATCAAGAAGCATATCAAATTCAACATCATAATCTATCATTTTCAGTTAAATCATGGTCAAGACTAGAGCTCTTACCTTAGCCTTCCTAGCAAAAACTCTCAATCTACACACGTCCATCTTGCTTCCCCACCTTTGTTGCTATCTTACTTCCCCACCTATGTTGCTATCTTGCGTACACCTTCTCTCTCACCAATTTTTTTTATGTTTAATTCACACAACCACTACAACACCATATTTTGGATTTCCCTCTTATTCTTTTTCGAGTGCCTATTTTCTCACTAGGATGAAAATAATGGCAGACTTGTATGTGAATAAAAAAGAAAGTGATAATGAAGAAGTGGTAGTTTCAGTTGTGGAATGAGTTTACGAATATGATGCATGCTGTACTGCCATTTAGTACTCAAAGTGGTGGAAGTAAAAATAAATAAATGAATAGGAACGTGAGCATATGGGGCGGATAGGTACTTTGACTTAATTGTTGGATTAATTATTTAATTAATCAATTATGGATTGACAATAATCAATTATTATAAGTTGATGTCATAATATAAATTATGGTCTATTGTGTTAAGCACTAATTATATGATGAATTTGAGTGATTGAGCTTTTGTTACTAAATGGACCGTGATGGGTTGGACCATTTAGATAAGCCCAATGAGAGGTCCCTGCCCTCAGCCGTTTAGCTATGTAAACGTCATCCCATTAGACGGTTAATTATTCTGAAGATTGGTGAGAAAACCTAGAGCTAGACGGAATGAGGGTAGTTACCCCTCTCATAGTTGTTGGCGTTGTCTACGGTTATCCTTCATCAACCTAATTCAAAGGTACACAATCTCTTGTTCTTTTTTGTTATTGATGATATGTTATAATTTGTATTTAGTAATCCATGGCTAAATTCTAAAACTTTTATCAATTGGTATCAGAGCCAAATAGATACAATTTATGGCTATATTTGAAATCTGTTATTCATCGATGATGATGTTTTGTAACAAGTTGCTGTAGAAAATTTCGAGCACTAAAATATGGCATTAATTCTTAATCCCAATGCCAGAATTGTTTCAAGGTTTTGTGAATAACATGTTATCATAAGCAACTGATTATCGTGTGTACCAAATCGGTTTCATTGATGCGATCCTTAATTTAATTTAATGAATAAACTTGAATAGTGTGACATGAATGTAATTTTGATGCAAACTCTTATTATCGATTGAGAGCTACTTTATGTTTATGTGTGAATAGTATGTTGCAGCACATATGAATCCTCCTGATATATGGTTTTATGCCTTGATTGAATTGCAAAACCCCGACTCTTTAATCAGCGATTTCTCTTATTATGGGTCAACGATTCTGAAAATTTGCAGTCTTTCATTAAATCAGATGAAAAAGATCTAAAATCCTTTTAAAGTTGATGTGTTTCGTTCTGTATAGATCGAGATCGTGTCGGGTCGTATTGAGGGTCGTCATGACCCGTTTTCTGATTTCCAGGTGAAAAAAAAAAAAAATTGCAAACCCACGCGAGCGAGTGTTAGCGCGTGTTGTCTAAAATATTCCAAATATTTATTTTTTCTGCCAAATATTTATAATTTAATTTTCTGATCATTTTGGCATGTTTTTTGGAATTTTTTCGACACCTGAAAATATTTATATAGTTTTGATTGGGTATAAATCCTATTTTAAAATATTATGTATTCTCACAATTTTTGTGTGAAAATTTTTATTCTTGTTTGACACTTATGGAAAATCTTATTCTCCCTAATTTGAGATTAATGTGTCATCGAGGAATTTTATACCCATAATTGATTAGTAAATGTTATTTTATTTTGAGATAAAAATATAATTTCTTTTGCACCCAAAATATATTTAACAAGATTTGATTTATTCAGTACCCTTAATTTGGGATTTAAATTATTTTTGAAATCTCTAAATTTTTGATGTAAATTGATATGAAAATCATATGTTCTTTTAAATCATGCATTCTTTAGATTTGAGTCTAAAATATAACACTTATGTAAATTATTTTTTTAAAGTGTTAGTATTGTGAAGAATCTTTAGACTCAGTCTTATATTATTGTCTCAAATATCTTGTATAAACTAATATATTTTTGAGAATTGTTGATATTGTATTTTTTGATGCATGGATTTCAAAATTTTGTCAAATCTTGAAAAGATCATATATCGATTAAATTGAGAATAATTTATTTCAAATCATGTATTCTCAATATTTGAGCTTAAACTGTTTTTGAAAATTCTCTCTTATATTTACTATAGTGAATTTATAGAAGGCTCAATTTTGTTAATTTTAATGCCAAGTATAATTAATTTATATTTTACGATTTTAAATATTCTTGGCATTATAAATATTCTAATGTAAGATATTCTTGAATTCATATTGTCTTAGCATAAAGATCCAAAGTTCACTAATTGATCATTCTTTTGGCAACATATTTAAACTAAGACACTTGTCTTTGATTCTTGTCACAAATTGTTTTGAAGGGTCCTCATAATATTTTGTTTTCAAAATGAGTATAGTGAGTTGTATGTATATGTCATTTATATTAATTGAATATAATATTGACATATTTCTCTTTAATATACATTATGCTTTCTGCTATACTCTCTAGTCTAGACCCGTAATTTATTACTCTAAATTTTGTGATAAATACTGTTAGTGTGTCTTGTCGCAATTAAGTATTTGGATCACAATTATGTTAAACTATGTATTTTTGTATATAGTAAATAATGCACTATTGCATTTTTATGCTAAAATTATAATGATGAATTAAAATTTGTAAGCCTCTTTGTTGTTTATCTGTTAACTATTATCAATACAACTTATGAAGAATGGAGGCAATTTTTGAAATATGTATCATCCTTACATCTGAATTCTTATATAAATCATATTGATTTATAATTAGAGTCTCACATATGCTTATTTATAATTGCTTATTCTCTATTGATGAATATTTTTGAGATGACTATATTATAAGATATTCTAGTTAAGTCATCAAAATTCAGTGGCTCTAAGTATAAGGATGAATGTCACACTCTGCGAGGTAAGTTGTTATTTAATTATTTTATCCTCTTGTGACTTATTGCTTATTATTGCACATATGAAGAAATTTAGTTCTTCTTCTCTTTTGTTGTGCAATTATGATATCATATATAGAAGTGAAATTCTTTTTCAGAATATTCTAAACAGAACTCTGTTGTTATATACCATTTTCTTACTATAATGCTCCATTTTGTATTTGTGTTTTTTCTAATTTATAGTGGGAGTATTGAAAAATTTTATTCTAAGAGTTCTTTTCTGGATAAATTAGAAAACTATTTGACACACTTCTATTCCAAATAACAACTTTTGTTATTATACTACTTCATATAAAAAAATTCTAAAGTCATATTTATGATGTGCTAATTTAAAATATTGTTAAGCACATTTTTCTATCATTTGAATATGACCGAAGTTGAGTAAATTTAAGTATAATTGTTTATGCATGATATTATTGTATCATATTCTCTTAAGCATAAACATTATTTATTTGTATAATTGTAATCTCACCTATCGTGGGTACAATTATGCAAATTTTGTTAAATAGATTAGCATTATATTGGTAACAGTCATACCCTATCGGTGTGTTGTTATTAATATAATTGTTATTATTCAATGTACCTAAAATGTTTATACTTATGTCAATTATAATTAGAATACTCTATCAATGTTTAAATTTTGTAAGACATAAAAATGGTACATTGTGATGATATAGTTCTTACTTATTATCGTTAAGATCCTTGAATGAGATTAATATAAGTAAGTTACTTTGTTAAAAGACATGTAGAAAATTGTATAAATTTTGCAATCCAATATTATTACATTTTGAATTAAATTTCTACCTAAATGTGATTTTTATATATATATAAATATATCGGATTGCTACTATCCCTTTGTTGTGAGTGACGGACATACCCTATCGGTGTGACGATACTTAACATATCATTTTGTGATAGAGAAATAGTTGAATATTTTAAATAAAATATCTTTCAAACCTTTTTAATTCAACTATCATTGTCTATTCTCTATCAAGTGGGAGAATCATTACTATGTATTGTGTAACGTGATGGACATACCCTATCGGTATGACATTACTTAACATAATCATCCTTTTGTGGGTAAGATAGTTTAACTATCATTCTTCAACAAGTGAGAAAAATTCTACATGTCAACTAACTATATCTCATAAACAAATATATTTATTTGTTTTCATATTTTAGATATGAAATAGAGACTTATATTGAGGATATTAATTATGTTATTGCTATTCTTTAATACTTATGGAAGCTTATGACTATTTTCTCTTATATCCTCAATAATAATAAAATATAAGTCTTGTGTATTTCCGCTGCTTGTAACCTAATTGTTTCTCAAATTTGTGTAAGTATAATTGTAGCGTTTGAGTTTTGAGTGAGTTATTAAAATTATGAACAGAGTCTTATATCCTATTTTTAGAGACTCATCTCACTCATATGATGATAAATTTTTTATATAATCATCATACTCTGTCATATAACGGTTACTATGTTTATAAAATTCTGTGGAATTTTAATTGTGAAAAGGAGATCTTGTGTTATAAAATTCTTAAATGAAAATTTACGTTCTCCTTAATTGTAAATGCAGAATATGTGGTTAACTACGAAACCCAATTCTTGATAATATCTGCCATTGATAAAATATGTATTTATGGGGTTTCGTATTATCTTTGAGTTACCACTTGTGTTAATAATTCTGCTATGCTCATGTGCAAAATATGTGGTTGAGTTCATGAAACTCTATTGGCTAAAATTATATAACCACTTATGTTGATGATCTTGCACTAGTAATTGAGTATCCCACTGTTGAATATTACATTATTATAATATTTTGTATCAGTGATCACTAATGAGAATTCCACTTACTCTTGTTTATATATATGTGGGATCAGTGGGAGTGTGTACACAATATTATATATTATGAGCTCAAATGAGAAATCTCACTCTTGTTTATATATATATATATATATATATGTGAGATCAAGAGAAATGTGTACACAATATTATTGTCGTTATCGCCATATACTCTTGTGCACACTATAAAATATGGCATAGCTTAAGAGACTTTAAACTTTAGTCTCATTCTATTATATTGAGATATATGTTAAATTCTATCGATCTCAATGAGCATTATAATTGGATGCTTAAGTCAATTTTGTTGGAATATGCACAATAACTTCTTGGCATGCAAATATACATTGTGTTTCTGTTTTACCAACATTCCACATTTTTGAGGTCATAAATAGTAAGTACAATGTATAATATCAATACTCCTATCGAGTATGATATTGTGTTCTTGTGGTACTTATAATTTGAGATAATCATAAATGTTCTTTTGTTATTGACATTCTAGTGGCCACATTAATCCACATATTTTTCTTTAAACTACGTGTCTATGTTAATCCAATTTGGAGATTATTGAATTTCCTATTTTGCTTTTATGGATTTTCATAGTCACATTTTTTTTATAAAACTTGGATTAATTGAATGTCATAGAACATTTATCGACTTTGACTAAATGTAATTACTATCTCTTTATAGGCTATCCCTATAAGTAATTACTACTCTTATACCTATGTGGATATATGACTTTTATGGAATTGAAAACTCATTGGCAGAACCACTAACCACATACTTATATATGAGTATTGTAACTCATAATGATTTGATTAAGTCTATGTTATTTTGGGTTAGTGGGAGTTTGTTGTAGCATTTTTAAAATGCTTGGGCTATTCTTTAGTGACATATTCTTTTTAATTCAAACGTGTCACTATAGATTCATCATTTGTTAGAAAAGTGAGTCTTTGATCTGTATGATTTGTTTTCCTTATCGGATTCAATTTCTGCAGCATTAAAGCTTACTTCTCTTTTGAATGATTAGTGCTTTGACCATACATGTAATTTTAAATTTTTAAATTCTTTATGACAAGTGAATTTTTTTATTTTTTCAGTAATTGAGTATTGTCATCCAAGTGGGAGATTGTTGGATTAATTATTTAATTAATCAATTATGGATTGACAATAATCAATTATTATAAGTTGATGTCATAATATAAATTATGGTCTATTGTGTTAAGCACTAATTATATGATGAATTTGAGTGATTGGGCTTTTGTTACTAAATGGACCGTGATGGGTTGGACCATTTAGATAAGCCCAATGAGAGGTCCCTGCCCTCAGCCGTTTAGCTATGTAAACGTCATCCCATTAGACGGTTAATTATTCTGAAGATTGGTGAGAAAACCTAGAGCTAGACGGAATGAGGGTAGTTACCCCTCTCATAGTTGTTGGCGTTGTCTACGGTTATCCTTCATCAACCTAATTCAAAGGTACACAATCTCTTGTTCTTTTTTTTTTTTTTGTTATTGATGATATGCTATAATTTGTATCTAGTAATCGATGGCTAAATTCTAAAACTTTTATCAATTGGTATCAGAGCCAATTAGATACAATTTATGGCTATACTTTTGCAATTTGTTATGCATCGTTTGATCCGTAAGTTGTTGTGCAAATTTCTTTCTCACCCTAATATATGGTTTTAGTTTTCAATCTGAATGCCAAAATTGTTTTAAGGGTTTCATGAATGCAACTGTATTTTTTTGTTCTGTGTACCAAATAGGTTTCGTCGATGTGAACCTTATTTGAATTGAATGAATGAATTCATCATATACAAGTAGAAACGGAACCTATATATACGTCTATTGTTCGTTCAAATTGACGTGTTGAAATTCATGAACCTGATATATTTAACAAATTCTATATACTATTGTTAAAGTTTATGAATCATATATACTGCAAATCCTATTCGAAGAATCACGTTTTGTTGAATAGCATGAATCTAAATTCTAATATGCTAGCATTCCTCATGTTTATAGATCATGGATTTGATATTCTCTACAATCATATTAATTATATATTGTTATGTGATTTGCCCTTAATCAATTGATGAATTCAAGAATTTTCGAATTCTCTCAAATCACTTATGATTTTAAATCCTTTTGGTAAAACTGTTGTCTTACGGCGAGAAGTTACAGGCCGACAGATGCCGATCCGGGTCAAGCCAAATATTCCAAAATTTATTATTATTTTGTGCCTATCAATTATCAATTATTATTTTGATCAATTTGGCATAAATTTTGGAATTATTTTGACAATTATAAATATTTTATATATTATTATTTGGGAAATAAATTGTTTACTAAAATATCATATTCTGTTTTTACATTATTAAGAATTGAGGCAATTTTTGAAATATGTATCATCCTTACATCTGAATTCTTGTATAAATCATATTGACTTCTAATTAGAGTCTCATATATGTTTAGTTATAATGACTTATTCTCTATTCATGATTATTTTGATATGACTATATTATAAGATATTCTCCTTAAGTCATCAAAATTCAGTGGCTCTAAGTATAAGGATGAATGTCACACTCTGCGAGGTAAGTTGTTATTTAACTATTTTATCCTCTTGTGACTTATTGCTTATTATTGCACATATGAAGAAAATAGGTTGCAGCAGAAAATAAGGATAAGCATGACTAAACTACCTTCTATGAATTTGGTTTCACGTTTTTTTTTCTTTCTTTTCTACCACTCCACTACAATTTTCTTAATAATTACTTAAATAGCTAGGATCAATAATCAATAACAAAAAGTATGATTTTGTAAGTCAAAGACATACATGTCAACAAGTAGTAGATTAATTATCTTATTTAGTCACACCAAGTTTACCTATCAAATAGATAATAAGATGACTAATAATAAATAAAACTAAATATCTAATTAATACAAATAGAGAGTTTTATAATTTTCTTAAATTCTTTACACATAAAATAAAATAAGTTGTTGAAAAAATTATAAATCAAAGAAATTAGTACGAAAGGCATGTATATAACATATCAGGATGTTACACCCCCCCCCCCCCCCCCCCCCCCCCCCCCCCAACACACATTTCCTATCCAAAAAGAGGTGAATGGAAAACCCCATTGGCAGAATCCTTCAACATTGGCTAGTCTACCATCCAAACATTCTAAATTTCACATGGAACCCTCCTCACACTCCAGCCTCATCCCTTTCTTTCCTCTCTCTTTCCATAGCCTTTTATCTCTCCCTCACTCTCCTTCTCCTCTTCCCTCTCCCACCCATCCCACCTCACTTCCTCAAACCCTTCACCGCACTCCACAACCTCATCCTCTCCATCCTCTCCCTCATTATGGCTATTGGCACCTCCCTCACCATCCTAACCCACACCCCCAACCTCCGCTCCACCATCTGCTTCCCTCCTCATACCCCTCCAAATGGTCCCCTCTTCTTCTGGGCCTACATCTTCTACCTCTCAAAATATCTTGAATTCATTGACACTCTCTTCATCATCCTTTTAAGATCCATCAAACGTCTCTCATTCCTCCACGTGTACCATCATTCCACCGTCCCTATCATGTGTTATCTATGGCTTAATTCTTCTCAATCACTCTTCCCTATTGCACTTCTTACCAACTCATCCGTCCACGTCATCATGTACTCTTACTACTTCCTCACCACTGTTGGAATCCGACCGCCGTGGAAACGCGTCGTTACCGACTGCCAGATTGTTCAGTTCGTGTTCAGCTTCGCCGTCTCCGGTCTCATGCTTTATTATCACTTCGGATCCAGTACTGGTGGTGGATGCTCTGGGATGAAAGCTTGGTGCTTCAATGCTGTTTTTAATGCTTCTCTTTTGGCTCTTTTTCTTGATTTTCATCTCAAGAGTTATGCTAATTCTAAGAAGAAACGTACTACCGATAAAGACTAGTGACGTTCATGTCATTATCATCCTCACACTTTGTTTTGTTCATCAATATTTCTCGTTGGTTGTTGTTGGTCTTTAATAACATGTAACGAATTGGCATTGCTATCTATTTGTTTTTTACAACTTTGTTGTTCAACAATTATACAATGCTCAAGCAATACTTGATTTTAACTATTTGGTTGTTGTTTACTTATGATTCATCATTTTAGTCTTTGTATGGATAATAGATGGTGTTCACTATAGTTTCTGAGTGTTAGATAATTTGATATATGAAATTACTAGAAAAAAAAATATCCATGAAAGATGTTGTATTTTCGCTTCTTTCGAAGACTGTAGTGACGCTGATTTACAAACTTAGGAATCATTTTTTATTCCATCAACATTTGCATCGGCATGTGTCTATCTCTCTCCAAATTGCAACAAATGGAAAAAGTTATATATGGAGAGGATCGTGACCCATCACAAGTGTGTTTTCACACGATACTAAACCTTGAATTGAACTTAGTCGTTGTTTGTCGCTTTGTCTTGTTAAACAAATTTTAAAATTCATTATTTTATTAAAAAAAAGCACTTATACCAAAAACGGTCTACTGAAACAACAAATTTGTGTCTAAACAACACAAGAAGTGTCTTTATCATTCATCACTTCAAGATTTTATTCTTTACTAGTACTTTTATTAACCATGAAAACAACAACAAAGTAGATGCTTATACTTAATAATTAAGCATACACTCTACGGATACATATCCCTCTCTGTCTCACACGCATAAAGTGTGATGAGATCTATGGAGCATGGGTGAAGTCAAAAAGATCGGAACACTTCATTCCATGGGAGTTCAAGGAATTAGTAAACCCAAGCCTTGACCTTGCAAGATCAAACATCATCATATTTTCTTCCAATTGACGACTTCCAATAGTAATAGCAGCTTTAGGATGCAACCCACCATTAACAAATGCCAAACACGAAACCCCATTTCGTGGCTGCACCATCAAGTTTTCACCAGAGATTCTCCAAACAACATCAGGCCTATCCATCACAAACTCAACACTAAGAGCTTGGTTAATCCTCTTGGAATCAAAACACATACCAAACGGTCCAACAGCATTCACTTGTGCTTGTCTTGGATACTGCTTAGCAAATACTTGTGTTAATGCCTCAAAGAGAGAGTGTTGGAGAATTGTATAAGGAATTGAAGTGCTAATCAATGTTCCTCCCATAACACCTTCTGGATATGATGATAACATAGGTGCGCTCACTGGAACCACAGTGTGTTGATTAAGTCTTATGGAAGTAACATGTATACGATACTCTCCTTGTTGTGTAATTGTTAATGGGGTGTAAACCAAATTATTGAAAAGATTAGGGTTGTTTTTGTTATTGTAATTATTGCCCTGACCAAAATGCATGTTATTTGGTGCATCCCCAAAAAGTATAGCTCCATTTGAATTTGGGTAACGAGAGAGACACATGGTGAATTGGCGTTTCAGTCCAAAATGGGATGAGAGTTGATTTTGCAGTGAAATGGGTGAATGGGCTAACCCAGCAACGCCTTGAACGTTATTGGGTAAGCCCTTTTGGGCCAAAAAGGAAGGAGCGCAAGAGAAGAGGAACTGAGGGATTGTAACCATTGGGCCGGGCTTAGGCCCGTTAATGGCGTAAATAGCGAGGACATCTTGAGCCAGTTCACCCATAGCTGTTTGTTGAGTGACCGGGTTTGCGGACATAAGCCCACATGTGTTGTTATGGCAACCGGGTCTGAAAGAAGAGACACACGTGTGACATGTGTGAGCATTGGCTCTGGAGCATTGGGTTGAATGGCAGTATGGTGCTTGGTATGTTGAGGATGAGTAGTGTTGTTCACAGTTGACCCATAAGTGTTTGCCATTGAGGTCAAGGAGAACTGGGACTTGCATTAATGGGGTTCTTTTGTGGATGTTGGCCCAATGGAGTCCAGTTGAAGCATCATGTTGAACTGGTAGAACCAATAGATTTGGTTTTGGATTGGTGTTTGGTTGTTGTTGGTGGCGAGATGAGACTAAAAGGAAGGAGCAAAAAAGAGAAATGAGTAGAAAATGAAGGATGGAAATAGAAGCCATGTTGGTGTGTGTAGAAAGATGTGTTGAGTTGATCAAGTTAGTGAATTACACTATATATAAAGAGGGACCGTTTTTAATAAGCGGCAGAGATTGTGACATTATTTTGGAAGTGTTTGATGGTTATGAATTTCCAGAATAATGTTGGGATGGATTGATGAACTTGAGATTAATAAGAAAACAAACTGTTGGTGAGTGTGAGGGGGTTGAGGGTTACTTGGCAGCTAAGAGGAAAAGCTTAGTTGCATGGTTTGCAGTTTTCATTTGTTTTATGTAATGATGCAAAGGAAACGTGTGGAGTTTGTGCATTTAGTTTGGCTTTTGTCCCTGACACATTGTTTTGTTTTTTCTTCTTCTTCCTGTTGTGGTAGTTTTAACTTGTAAGAAAGCTATTGATGTGTTGTTTGGTCTTTTCTTTATGTATAGCGTTGTTTTCTCAAGGTTAAGATGAACTGTTGTGGAGGCTGTGCGGATAAAGTACCGAGAGTGCTGTCGAATATCAATGGTACATTCTCATAGTACATCCTTGATCTTTTTACTTTATCAAATTTTTGTTTTTTCATACAATTCTTGATACTATATATTAATACCTTTTTTCTTTCAAAATAAAATAAAATTAATACCTTTCAATTTCACCTTGTTAATTGTTTTTTACGCTCAAACCAATTTAACAAAATCATGTTACTCAAATTAATTTGTACACTAAAATCATGTAGCATGTAACTTTTGAATATATTTTTGCAAAACCAAAATTTATTTTTACAAAATTAGTTTTACAAAATCAAGTCTTCCAAAGTAGAATGATCTTGCTTTTGTATCTATATTGATTTTTATAGTCAAATTAATTTTTTTTTTTTGACAAATATAGTCAAATTAATTGTTAAACTCAATTTTTACAAAATCAAACATACAACAATAGCATGCGCTACTTTTCTATCTCTTTTTCAGAGCTCTCCTTAATTAGATATTACCAATGACTTATTTATTTTATATTTTAAACAACTTAATGTATACCAATGACTTATGAGGTTTAATAAACTCTTGGTTTATTCCTTCAATTATATCAGATTTATAAATTATAATTTATAAAATTTAATTTTTTTAAGAGTTTTAACTAAATGCATTTTTTTTGCTAATAATGCATCGGTTTTTTTTAAGGAAATAATGCAACGCTTTTTATTAAGTTTGCATATTGAAATATCTTATTTATACACATCACTTTTTATTAAGTTTACATATTTTAATATATTATTTATTAATCATTTTTAAAATAGATTTTTTTTGGTAGTGTCATTTTTAAAATAGATGATAAATTTTAAAATTTTATTAATGTTATTTTTACTAGACCATAACTTTTAAAGTTTTTTTTGACAAAAAAATAACATAAAAATGTTGATAGTAGGCCGACTCAAAGGTCAATAGGCTAGTTTTTTTTTTTAATTTTATTTTTAAGATTTCTCTTTAGACTTCAAAGATTGACATCATATATTTGGAAATGACCTTCAATACCCCCAACTGCAGTTAACTACCGTTCACTGTTTAATTTTTCTTTTGGAGCGAACGACTATCGTTGGAGGTATTTTGGTCATTTTCAAGTGTGTGACAAAAAAATCTTTTAGAGTAAACAACAATCTTTTTTTTTTTTAGGCTCAACCCATTCAAACATGTAGTTCGGCTCATTTTTTACGACTTTAGTCTACATATGTAGAGCAAAATAGTTAGATTTGAGAATATTTCACATATATTATTCAATATTGATTATTAGTTAGATTTGAGGATATTTCATATATATTATTAAATATGATTATTTGTTTGCAAATTTATTATGAACAATACTTTTGAAAGTGCAATAAAATTGGAATGTCAATATATCACAATGATAAAATAACAATTCTAATTCTTTAAAAACAATAACAATTCTAATTTTGCATAAAAAATTGTAATTATTCAAGATACTAGGAAGTATGATTTTTTTTTCTTTCAATTTTAGTAGGTTGGATTTGTTTTAATTTATGAAGTTTTTCTTTTTCTTTTTCCAGGGGTGAAGGGTGTGCAAGTACAAGACATAGAGCGAGGGATAGTCATAGTACTAGTGATAGGTGATGTGGATCCAAACATACTCGTAAAAAAGCTAAAGAATATCAAGAAAAATGCTGAAATACGTGGTAGCTGGTATAACATCATGGCACACAATGAAGAATCTTCGAGGTCCAACTTACCAGGTAACAGGTGGTGGTGATTTTTTTTTACGTCGGTTTTCACTCTTTGGAAAAAAGAGTAATAGAAGTAACAATGAGGATGATATTGATATCCATCCGTGGCCGGCTATGAATCAGCAGCATCAACAAGAAGAAGCAGCTTATAATAGTCAAGAATATTCATTTTCGAGTTTTTTTGGTGGATATCCAAATAATTATGATCAATATATGAAGATGCTACAACAACAACAACAGGGGAATCAACAACAACAACAACAAGATGCTTATAATAATATGAACCGCACGTATCAACCAACCATGACATATGGTGAACCATCTTCATCCACGAATTACCCGACACCACCGCCGATGCAGTATGAGCGCATGTATCCGCCAACCATGATGTATGGTGAACCATCTTCATCCATGAATTACACGACACCACCGCCGATGCAGTATGACTCCAATCTAGTTGATCGGCAAAGACCCAATAGCGCTTGCAAGTGTCTAAATGTCAATATTTAGAAGGCATGAAGAGAACGAGGCATCTAAAGGAGGGGTGATACAGTTCAATTAAGCAGGTGAATATGGTGAATGGGGCATGTGAGAATTGAGATATTATACACACTGTTGATATGTAAGAATCTAGGCTATTAACCGAGGAGTGGCATAGTGGAAGCAAAAGAGATGAAACCAACACTTTGAGATGAGTCAGTGCGTTGACAAGTTATTATAAATACAAATTGCAGCATAAGATGAAGCCAAAAACTTCTATAATGCAGGAATGCAGCTTCTTTACTTGAACAATTCTCAATATTCTCCCTCTGTTAATGAATCCAACAAAAGACTTGTAAATTCTACGAATGCCTGTGATATAGGTTATCAAACAGACTCCACAAATAATCCCATTTTCACCAAGTAATAATCCCTTGAATCCAAACTTCAATTGTTGACAAAAGTCCCTTGTTAAATTTGTTCAACATCAAACAATCTCCATTATACAATTGCAAGTTCCTTGTTTACGGCCAAAGAGGTCTAAAGGTTTCACAATAACTATACACAATTACTAAAACAGTTAAATCATCTCCGTATTCAATTATTAAAAAAAATGACAATAACTAATGAACTCACGAGCTAAATATTTCACACTGAAAAGCTAAATTACAAAGGTGAGAGGATGATCCAAGATAATATTCAAACAAAAAATCAAAAGAAGAAAAAAAGGATTGAATTCCTCTATCTACTTTTCATTCCGTGATTGCAAGTTAAAGCAAGTACACTTATCTTTCATGGCGTCACCCTCATTTCCATACTCCTTAAATCTGTACTCTTCCTGCTTAAATGTAGAAGGCACTTTTCCTTCGCTGTAGCATTGGTTACACAAACTAAAATGAGATTTTATCTCCTTAAAGCGCGAACCGATAATAGGGTAGCGGCACACTGCGCACATGGTTTTGCCATGTCGGTTTCTATCTCCTGTTTCAAGCTTCACTAAGGTAGGCATAATACCAAAACCCCAATCTGGATCATCAAACATAACTAGAAACTCAGAGAAAGATACCATTGAAGTGTCTACGTCTCCACGAACCTCCATCAATTCGCTAACACCTTGGGAAGGAACATAAACAGCCCTTAACAACTGGATGTATCTGGTAGCATCAACTTTCTTTAAATTAGCACCGTCTTCGTTCATGGGACGCCACAACAGTGCATCAAAGGCGATCCTTTTACGTCTCTCTGGAGGACCACCACAAATGGGAGCAAGAATAGCAAAGAACATTCCAAGATCTAATCTGCCTGAACCATTTTCATCCAAAACAGAAAGAATCCTCTCATTTATGGCTTTCACAGCTCCTTGAAAAGTGTCTGGCTTCAGAAAACTAAGCAATTTACGAAGAATTTCTTCCAAGTTCGGTTTCCGGATGGATTTTTCCGGCACTCCGGTACCAGAATACGACACCGGCACATCATGTTCGCTCATTTCCTTTTTCAAAAGCTCCACATTACAACGACTCAACCTAGCAACCTTCTGAAGTGCTCTGATTTGCAGAGCACTGGCTAGTTCCTGCCTCACAGTAGTCTTATCACCAACTGTCTTAAACTTGGATGGTTCAACTATGACAAATGGCGATTCTTCCGGAGTATCCCCATTGGGTTTGTTCTTCTTTTTCTGCAGCTGCTTCAAATGCGATATTGCGTCGTGCAACTCGACCCTATTTGTCATTTTCAATGCTTCCTTCAAAGCTTTTTTGGCTTCTTCGTTCTCACCAGCTCCCAGCAACGACACAGCCTTGTTCAACTGCGCCCGCCAATGATTCGGCCACACAGCCAAAACTCTCGTATACATCTCAGAAGCCCTCTGGAACCTACCCAAGTCCATATACAATCCACCTAAATTATAAAGAGCATCAATATGACCCGGTTTCAAATCAATAGCCTTCTGAAACACCTCAATCGCCCTCTCATCCTCACGCATAGCATGCAAAGCCGAAGCCAGATCACAATGTGCATCAGCATAATCCGGTTTCATGAAAATAGCCTCTTCAAGCGCTTTAACAGCAGCCTTATATTCCCCTACGCCGAAAAGAGCACTACCTAGCAGTTTCAAAGCTCTAAAATGCGTAGGACAAAGAATTGCAGCCTCCCTATAATACTCACAAGCACTCAAAACCATACCTTCACCTTCCAATGAAATACCAAGGTTAACGTAAATCTGTGGCAACAAATAAGCCCATTGATTTCCACCAGCCTCAGCAGCTTCAAGTGCCAACAAAAACTCTTCCTTCGCTTCCTTATACCTTCCAAGAACATAATAACAATTACCGGCTCTAAAATGAGGCCTAACATCAACAGGTTGCAATTCACAAGCCCTCTTGAAACTAATCAAAGCCTCCTTAAACAATTGATGTTCATACAAAACTCTACCAATTGCCATATGTCCATCAAAAGCTTCTTCTCTTGATCTAGCATTATCAGCTCTAGTTCTCAAACCACCTACTTCCTTCACAAAAACAGCATAATCATGCCCTGATTCATCCCAAACTACTCTCTTATCCGAAATCTCAGTCGAAGGCCCCAATTCGCGAGACCAACCAGCATCAGAATAAGCATCAAAATTCTCACCTTTAATTTTCCCATCTTTAGCTTGCTTCAACTTCAACCTCTTTATCAAAATCTCTAAATCATCAACAATCTTCCACGTCTCATCGAACACAATACCGTGATTCGGCGACACTGCCCACGCAGCTGTCCGCTGCTTCTTCTGCGACTCCACCGCCATCCTCTCATCAACAATTGACGACGAAGCCTCCGAATCCGGCGCCGGAGCCTTACCAGCCTCATCAACATTAAGATCAAGAGCAAGTGCATCAAAATCCCTATCAACATCACCAGCACCATCATCATAAGTTCTCAAAAGACCCTCATAAGTCAAACCCCTCTCACCATCAATAAATTCAGCATAGGTTCGAAAAACCTCATCGAGAATTGCGTTGATTTGTTCATCGCTGAATTTCACCCTAGGGTTTACAGCACCAACAAGCGACGCCATTTCTTCCCTATTCAAACCCCCATCATGATTCGCGTCGAATTGGGTGAAAATTCGTCGCACCTTCTCCGATCTGGTGCCTCTTGTCGCCATTTTCAACTTCAAAATTGAAACTTGATGATGGTAACTATGATGGGTCGGTTTGTGTTTCTGGAAGAAAAAAAAAAAAAACCCTAATTTGATAAACTAGAAAGATTTGAAATTGAAATCCTAACAAATAATTTAGGGAACATTATAAATTCATAATTAGGATTTGGGGTTGGGAATTATCAAGGGAAATAGACAAATTAAAAAAAAAATATCTCAGTGATTTGGAATTGAAATTGAAATTGGAAGCATAATTTGTGATTAGAATCTTTGAAATGATTTGGGGTTAAGGTAGGGAATGAGGTTGAAATGAAATTTGTTAATTGTTAGTTGTTGATGTTGTTGATGATGATGGGTGCATGTGGTGAAGATGATAGGTTTCAATAATGGGGACCAGTTCAATTTTTCATAAGGTTATTTTATTTTATTTTTTTTAATACTAAGATTTGAGATTAGAACCCTAAATTGATATAGGAAATGATTATTAGGAGTTGATTTGGGATTTGCAGTTTAGTAAGTATTATTAGCTGGTAGTCGTTATTATCGTTTTCAACCATGTGATTGTCAATCACAGCTAAGCTGGAAAGCAAAAGGTAAAGTAACTAAAGAAGAAAACATTCCATTGTCGTTCTCTCTCTTCTCTTAATTTAATTTAGGGGAATTAGTCACTTTAGTCCCTGAATGGGGAACGATTTGTCAATTTAGTCCCTGAATGCAGATAATATGCAAAACAGTCCCTGCATGGTCAATTTCAGGGACTAAAGTGACTAACGAAGTCTACATTCAGGGACTAAATTGACTAACGGAGTCTGCATTCAGGGACTAAATTGACTAACAAAGTCTACATTCAGGGACTATTTTGCAATTTATCTGCATTCAGGGACTAAATTGACGAATCGTTCTCCATTCAGGGACTAAAGTGACTAATTCCCCTTTAATTTAACTAGTTGTATAATTAATTATATCGATTTTTATTGTTGTTGCAAAACAAAGTTTAATTTAATGTTAACCGTCAAGATATATATCGTCAAGATATATATCGGTATGAATTCTGAATTATTGGATAAATTTTTATCCATTAAACTACTTAATTAAAAGAGAATGTTAACCGGTGTCTCCGGTGCATTGGTTAAGTAGTTAAAAGTGGTAAGATTTTATTAAAAAGTGGAGTAATAATTAGTTAGTAAAAAATAATAGTTTATATTTTCAAGACAATTTTTCTACTTTTGGATTCCTTAACCAATGTCCCAGGACACTGGTTAACAATACCTTAATTAAAAAATTGTTTAATTGATTTTCCTTCCTCTTTAATTAAATAAACGATTTTCACATGTGTAGTCTTCTTTCGTATATTTTTGTAATTTCACCTTAACTTGATTTGTGTTTTTATTGTGTGTTTTTTGATTTCTCGTCTTAATCTGTTATTTATTTAATCCAAGTTGAAAGATTAGTTTTAGTTTATTAGTATTTCGACTATTTGAATATGGTCATATTTTTAAGTTTATATACTTTGATGTTTATCTTATTAACATTAACATAGATGTTATCACTTAATTCACATTTTTTTTAATAATTTAAGTTTATTATGTATCGATATATTCTATCAATTTAAATGAATAAATTTCATTTATTTTGTGGAAAAAAAAAAGTTGGACCACACATTGGAAGGTGAAGGTATGGTTTTGAAGCTGCTGAAGGAAGCTGCTGAACCGTAGTAAATAACCTTCCAACAGCAAGAAGTGACCGTCCAAAGGAGACCGACACAAACCTACGAAACACCTGCAAAAACAAACAGCACCAAGACCAGCCAAGGGCACCAGGACGGGAAAGAATGAGGCAGGGAACCCCCCACAGCCCCAGGATCACCACCACAAAAACCCTACCGCTGCCAACAAAGGACGGGCTACACCTCCCACTCATGGTAAGTGCAGGAACCAGCAGGGCACTTAGCCAGGTACCACTTCCAAGCTAGAAGTTTAACTCTATCCACCACAGGCTCCTCACGAAGAGCGCCACCAGAAAAAATAAGGTCATTCTGGGACGTCCAAATGGTCCAAATAACAGCATGCCAAACCAGAAGCAAACCTAATCTAACTCTCTTCCCCCTTCCTAAACCTGCAAAGGACATGAAGTGTTGGGCCAGACCTAGTGGGGGCACAAAATCCCAGCCTAACCACCTAGACACCTGATACCAAACCGAGAGGATAAAGGGACACACCATGAAAAGATGCACCGACGATTCAGACGGAGCATCACAGAAGGCACAACCTAAGCCCCCCTCTAGGAGGAGAACACCCCGCTGCACCAAATTAAACCTAGTTGGAATCCTATCTAGCAGAAGCTGCCAAGAGAACACCACCGCTTTAGAAGGGGCTCGCGACTTCCAGACCCCAGTAACAGCTTGCAAAGTCACACCATCAGGGGAGCCCTGAGACGGTAAACCCCTCAGAAGAGAAGAATAGGTCGACTTCACTGAGAACTGGCCATCAGAGCTGAGAGTCCAGGACCACCAATCATTCCTGTCCACATGGGAATGCCTGACCACCACCATGAGCATCTCGTTAAGAAGGTCAATCTCCCAAACAAAGAGTGGTCTCATCCACCTAAAATCCCAAACCCAGTCAGTCCCCTCCCACGATCCTAACTCCCCCACACGCACTTCCGGCTGGAGGGATAGCTGAAAAAGACGGATGAATCTCACACGAAGAAGCACCGAGCCACACCACGGGTCATGCCAGAAATGGGTCGAAAGACCGTCCCCAACCACCCCCTCCGAGAACCAATCCCCAGAAGCCTCTCTGTCTCCACCCAGGAGGGAAATGTTCGTCCACCATGAGGACACACCACGGAGGCCCGAAGACCTACCCCTAAGATGGGGAGAAGGAAGGCAATCACCGTAGCGGGCGAAAATAATATCTCTCCAAATTCCACCATCCCCCAAAAGAAGCCTTCACCGCCATTTAGCCAAGAGGGCTAGGTTAACCAGACGAAGATCCCTTACCCCCAACCCCCCTTCGCGCTTCGGCCTACACACCACCGACCACGACACCCAAGGTATGCTCTTACTCCGCTTAACCCCTCCCCAGAGGAACTCCTGTTGAATGCGGACAATCTTCTTCCACACTAACACGAGCATTTTCATGACCGACAAGTAAAAAATAGGAATAACATTAAGGACGGAGTTAAGAAGGACCACCTTCCCACCTAGACTAACAAATTTGTTCCCCTAAGACCCCAACCTACTGGTCAGAAGATGGAGGAGGGGTTGCCAAGTATTCTCGAGCCAGGGGTTAGCACCAACAGGCAACCCAAGATAAATGAAAGGCACACTACCCACCTTACAGTAAAGAAACCGCTCCGCCAGGCGAAGAAAATCAGCCCCCATATTCACCCCCATGACAGAGCTCTTGTGGAAATTATCCTTAAGCCCAGAAGCTAACTCAAAATAGCGAAGAATATTCTTAAGATCCCAGAGATTTGCCATTGAAGGCTCCCCAAGGAATAAAGGTGTCATCCACGTACTACAAATGGAAGATCTAAATCCCGGAGCTAGCCACCTTAAAGCCGTGATACAAACCCTTAGCCTCGGCTGATCGGACTAAGCCACTCAGCCCCTCGACCACTAAAAGGAAGAGGAACGGGGCCAAAGGGTCACCCTGCTTCAGCCCTCTATGGATATTGATCTCCTTTGTCGGACTACCATTCACAAGAACAGAAAGCCTCCCACAAAAGACACAAGCCCGAATACAACTACGCCACCTATCATTGAAACCTAATCTCTGCATCATATACTCCAGGAAGCTCCAACTAACAGAGTCATAAGCCTTTTCAAAGTCCACCTTAAAGATTAGACGCTCCTTCTTTTTCCTTCTAGCAACATCAATGATCTCATTCACCGCCACCACATCATCTACCAGCTGACGACCTTTAATGAAAGCAGATTGGTTTGAGGAGATAAGCGAATCTGTCACCGGCGCCAGCCTACTGGCCAGCACCTTGGCCACCAACTTGTAGAGAGACCCTATGAGAGAAATGGGGCAAAAATCCCCAAAACGGATGTGGGACGACACCTTAGGAATGAGCGAAATAAAATACGAGGAAAAACAGCTCGGAAGAGATGCAGAATGAAAGAATTGAGTGAACATGATCCCAACTTCCCCCTTGAGCAGATCCCAAAACCTCTTAGAGAAGGAAAAGTTAAACCCATTCGGGCCTGGACTTTTGTTAGCATTCGAGTCCAGAACCACTCTCCTAATCTCATCCTCGGTAAAAGGTATAGTCAAGTCCGCCGCCTCCATCTCCGAAAGACAAGGAAAGGGCCCCCCATCAATGGCCACGAAAATAATCCATAACCTCCCCATGAACCTCCTGGACACTTTCCACCCACCTATTCCTCACCCTAAGAGCAAGAATCGAGTTCCTCCATCTCCTTATCTTCATACTCGAATGGAAGTAACCAGAGTTAGCATCGCCTTCACGCAACCACCTAGTCCGCGACTGCTGGAAAATCTGGGACTCTCTCACACGCATAAGCCCTTTATTATTCTCTATTGTTTTTGTCTCCTCAAAAAAGGGAAAACAATTTGTTCTAAAAAATAATCGTACAAATATCATTTTCCATTTATCTTTGGTGTGTTTCGCACCTTAAAACAATTTATACCAATTACACCATTTGGTTATTATTATAAGTAAAAAACTACATTTTACATTCATTTAATTAATAATGTATATGATCTTTATTGTACACCACATACATCATTTAATGAATAAATTTAAAATGTTATAATAGTGACCAGATGATATAATATTTAAGATATTTAATCATTTAAATTTATTAATATAATCAATATATATTTTTTGCTAAAAAGTTGTTTTAAGCTTTTTTTCATTCAGTTATTATACTTTACGAATGACTAAAGTATAAATTTTTTTTGGGTTAATTATGTTTTTGGTCCCTACGAAATTGCGACCTTGTAAATTTAGTCCTTACTTAATTTTAATAGCATTTTTAATCCCTACAAAAAAAAATTTAATTATAATTTTAGTCCCTGCTAAAATAAATTTTGTTTAATTATCCTTAAACTCTTAAATTTTTTAACGATTCTTTTTATACAAGTTTAGAATACTATGAAAGGTTCATTTACTAAAATCTATAATTTTTTAACATGAAATAAATTAAATATGAATTTTTTAAAACGACAAAAGTTTAAGATATAAGTAACAAAAATATGGACGTAGAAATCAAATTTTTGCGATATTTTTTTCGGAGGACCTTTTAATAACGTTCTTAACACGCCTGTAAAAAATTGTTGAAAAACTTAAGAGTTTAAGCATAAATTAAACAAATTTGGATTGAGTAAGGACTAATATTGAGTGCAGAAATTTTTTGTAGGGATTAAAAATGCTATTAAAATTAAGTAAGGACTAAACTTACAAGGTCGCAATTTTGTAGGGACCAAAAACATAATTAACCCATTTTTTTTTTTATAAACAAAGTAAAAAATAATAGATAAGATTAAAAAAAGGATAAAAATAAAAGTGTTAAAAGAATAACAAGAGAGAAACAAAAGTATATACGGAAAAAAATTGAACTTTTTTCAATAAGTCAGGAAATAAAAAAAAAAATTATATGAAATGGTGTCGTTGCACCGCAATACATTCAATGAGTGCTAAACATAAGCAGCATACTTGATATATAAAATAAATACGCATCATACAATAGCGTTCTTTTAATTTTAAAGTATAATAAATTATAAAGGTAAATATGAATTTTAGTTAAAATAATAAGGGTAAAAATGGAATAAAAGATGATAAGTTATAAGCTCAAATACTACTTAAAATAACATATAAAAAATAAGTTGAACATTGAATGATTAATGATAATAGTTAACTTTGTTTCGGTAAAAAAAAAAAAAAACATAAAAAATAAGTTATAAACTCGTGGTGAAAAGACTATTATCAAATAAGATTTTTTTTGTCAAACGAACTTATAAGTTATCCGCTATAAGCTAATTTCTTGGTCATTTACCAAACAGAGCCTTACTTTTGTTATCAAAGGCTTATTCGGTACATTAAAACATGAGAAATGATATTTGAACAACCATTTTGTGACAATTTTATGACTACTTTCTCTCTCATACTCACATCATGTTCTCATTCTCTCTCTTTATTGCTTTAGTTTTTGTGTCAAGACTCACATTTTTTTGTATATTTTTGTTGGGTGACGGCTAGGATGAGGTAGCTAATAGGTCCCTCACCGGTGAGGGAGTAAAAAATACCATTGGATTAGATATGTGGTCTAGATTAAACATAAGGAACACAGACATCTCTCCACACTCTAACACATCCAACAAGAACATAACTGTCCCACATTCAGATATTTTAAGATCCAAACTTCTTTCTTCCCCACTCCCCATCGTCGGCGACCTCTCCGGCACAGCTTACCGGCGTTCAATAAACAATATTTGTGCAGGTTCGAAGGCATAGTTATGGTTTACGACAACAAAGACATATACAGTTAAACTCAAAACCCAAAGTTCAACAAAAACCATCGAAATCCTCCTTGTTATAGTGTAAACCCATCGTGGAGCCATCTCTGTTGCAAATTGAATAACTATTGATATAAAATTTGATTGTGTTTTCTTTATATTTTATTTTGGTATCATCAATGGCCTACTTTCATGCTAATTTTTTCTGGAATTTTGGGAAATTTTATTTGAAATTAAAATTTTTGATTCCACACTTTGAGTATATAAAATGCAGAAAATTGCATGAAACAAAACAAAAAAGGTTTTTGGTTCATGACTACGTGTTCAAATTCAATTTTTGGAGTTAAAATGGCTTAAAGTCATGGTTTTTCGTTCCGGGTAACGTGGGTTTTCAACCGGGTCGTTATGACCCGTCTGGAGCTTGAAGAAGCAGAATTAAAAAAAAATAAAAAAAATATTAATAATAATTGAGGCATTGCAGGAATCGAACACTAAAACAAAACCTCATCCAGGAATGACGCAAAGAAACTATCATGCCAGCTGCACCAAGCACACCACTTGTACTTTAAAACCTTTTATTTTTATTTAACTACTGTAAATAGTTTTTTTATTTAAAGGACCGCTAAAAGATATGAAACTGAATTCTATCTCTAATTTTAGTCTCAAACTTTGGTTAAACCATTATTGTTCTGGATACTAATATCAATTCAATTTAGTGTGGGTTTGACATAATTGATTGTGACAATTTTTTTTTAAGGAAAAAAAATACGATGTTGTGCAATGGACATATGTCTTTTTCAACTGTAAAAAAAAGTTACATTTTTTTGGTCCGTTAATTAAGTCATATATTATATCAACTGACAAATTTCTTTCATAAAATAAATTAGCTAAAAAAATATTATTTTTTGAAGTTAATTAAACTATTCATCTTTCATAACTTAAGTTGGATTTGAAAGGAAAAAATTGAAAGTTAGAACAAACCACACGTATTTGACCAAAAAAAAAAAAAACAAACCACACGTGATCTTTTGTCTTTTGTTTACAAGAGAGAATTGATTGCGGCAAAAAGCAGATAGGGGGAGTAGCTTCGCTTAGGATCAATTTAATTATAAAGAACAAAACGTCATTTTAACCATTAAAATCAAGTTAAATTCTCCAAAAGTGTTTTTGGTCCACACTAACGTGAAATAAAAACATTATTAAAATAGCATAAACGACCTTCTTAGACCTAAAATGATGCATAAATTTGAATTTCTCAAAACAGGTTCACGAATGTATGTCATCCGGACGAACTATCCCCGCGGAAACTAGTCAACTTAGGAACTAGTTTACTCCGGGGGCCTAAATGTGCCTATCATCTGAAAGGCTACAGGTACATTCAATCCAACCGTTCAAAATAACCTTCTTAGACCTAAAAGGATGCAGAAACTTGAATTTCTCATATCGGGTTCACGGAGGTATGTCATCCGAACGAACTATCCCCTCGGAAACTAGTCAACTTAGGAACTAGTTTACTCCGGGAGTCTAAACGTGTCTATCATCTGAAAGGCTACAGGTACATTCAATCCAACCGTTCAAAATAACCTTCTTAGACCTAAAAGGATGCAGAAACTTGAATTTATCAGATCGGGTTCACGGAGGTATGTCATCCGGATGAACTATCCCCTCGGAAACTAGTCAACTTAGGAACTAGTTTACTCTGGGGGCCTAAACGTGCTTATTATCAGAAAGGCTACAGGTACATTCAATCCAACCGTTCAAAATAACCTTCTTAGACCTAAAAGGATGCAGAAACTTGAATTTCTCAGATCGGGTTCACAGAGGTATGTCATCCGGACGAACTATCCCCTCGGAAACTAGTTAACTTAGGAACTAGTTTACTCCGGGGGCCTAAACGTGCCTATCATCTGAAAGGCTATAGGTACATTCAATCCGACCGTTCAAAATAACCTTTTTAGACCTAAAAGGATGCAGAAGCTTGAATTTCTCAGATCGGGTTCACGGAGGTATGTCATCCGGATGAACTATCCCCTCGAAAACTAGTCATCTTAGGAACTAGTTTACTCCGGGGGCCTAAACGTGCCTATCATCTGAAAGGCAACAGGCACAGACAATCCGACCATTTAAATGATAGGCACGTTTTGAACGGTCGGATTGATTGTGCCTGTTGCCTTTCAGATGATAGGCACAATTAGGTCTCCGGAGTTAACTAGTTCCTAAGTTGCCTAGTTTTCGAGTGGATAGTTCGTCCGGAAGACATACCTCCGAGAACCCGATCTGAGAAATTCAAGTTTCTGCATCCTTTTAGGTCTAAGAATGTCATTTTGAACGGTCGGATTGACTGTGCATGTTGCCTGTCAGATGATAGGCACGTTTAGGTCCCCGGAGTAAACTAGTTCCTAAGCTGACTAGTTTTCGAGGGGATAGTTCGTTCGGATGACATGCCTCCGAGAACCCGATCTGAGAAATTAAAGTTTGTGCATCCTTTTAGGTCTAAGAAGGTCATTTTGAACGGTTGGATTGACTGTGCCCATTGTTTTTCAGATGATAGGCACATTTAGGTCCCCGGAGTTAACTAGTTCCTAAGTTGACTAGTTTTTGAGGGGATAGTTCGTCCGGATGACATACCTCCGAGAACCCGATCTGAGAAATTCAAGTTTTTGCATCCTTTTAGGTCTAGGAATGTCATTTTGAACGGTCGGATTAACTATGCATGTTGCCTGTCAGATGATAGGCACGTTTAGGTCCCCGGAGTAAACTAGTTCCTAAGCTGACTAGTTTTCGAGGGGATAATTCGTTCGGATGACATACCTCCGAGAACCCGATCTGAGAAATTAAAGTTTCTGCATCCTTTTAGGTCTAAGAATGTCATTTTGAACGGTTGGAATGATTGTGCCCGTTGCCTTTCAGATGATAGGCACATTTAGGTCCCCGGAGTAAACTAGTTCCTAAGCTTACTATTTTTCGAGGGGATAGTTCATCCGGATGACATACCTCCGAGAACCCGATCTGAGAAATTCAAGTTTCTGCATCCTTTTTGGTCTAAGAAGGTCATTTTGAACGGTCGGATTGACTGTGCCTGTTGCCTTTCTGATGATAGGCACAATTAGGTCCCCGGAGTTAACTAGTTCCTAAGTTGACTAGTTTTCGAGGGGATTGTTCGTCCGGATGACATACCTCCGAGAACCCGATCTGAGAAATTCAAGTTTCTGCATCCTTTTAGGTCTAAGAATGTCATTTTGAACGGTCGGATTGACTGTGCATGTTGCCTGTCAGATGATAGGCACGTTTAGGTCCCCGGAGTAAACTAGTTCCTAAGCTGACTAGTTTTCGAGGGGATAGTTCGTTCGGATGACATACCTCCGAGAACCCGATCTGAGAAATTAAAGTTTTTGCATCCTTTTAGGTCTAAGAAGGTCATTTTGAACGGTTGGATTGACTGTGCCCGTTGCCTTTCAGATGATAGGCACATTTAGGTCCCCGGAGTTAACTAGTTCCTAAGTTGACTAGTTTTCGAGGGGATAGTTCGTCCGGATGACATACCTCCGAGAACTCGATCTGAGAAATTCAAGTTTTTGCATCCTTTTAGGTCTAAGAATTTCATTTTGAACGGTCGGATTAACTATGCATGTTGCCTGTCAGATGATAGGCACGTTTAGGTCCCCGGAGTAAACTAGTTCCTAAGCTGACTAGTTTTCGAGGGGATAGTTCGTTCGGATGACATACCTCCGAGAACCCGATCTGAGAAATTAACGTTTCTGCATCCTTTTAGGTCTAAGAAGGTCATTTTGAAAGGTTGGATTGATTGTGCCCGTTGCCTTTCAGATGATAGGCACATTTAGGTCCCCGGAGTAAACTAGTTCCTAAGCTTACTAGTTTTCGAGGGGATAGTTCGTCCGGATGACATACCTCCGAGAACCCGATATGAGAAATTCAAGTTTTTGCATCCTTTTGGTCTAAGAAGGTCATTTTGAACGGTCGGATTGACTGTGCCTATTGCCTTTCAGATGATAGGCACGTTTAGGTCCCCGGAGTAAACTAGTTCCTAAGTTGACTAGTTTTTGAGGGGATAGTTCGTTCGGATGACATACCTCCGAGAACCCGATCTGAGAAATTAAAGTTTATGCATCCTTTTAGGTCTAAGAAGGTCATTTTGAACGGTTGGATTGACTGTGCCTGTTTCCTTTCAGATGATAGGCACGTTTAGGTCCCCAGAGTAAACTAGTTCCTAAGATTACTAGTTTTTGAGGGGATAGTTCGTTCGGATGACATACCTCCGAGAACCCGATCTGAGAAATTCAAGTTTCTGCATCCTTTTAGGTCTAAGAATGTCATTTTGAACGGTCGGATTGACTGTGCCTGTTTCCTTTCAGATGATAGGCACGTTTAGGTCCCCGGAGTAAACTAGTTCCTAAGCTGACTAGTTTTCGAGGGGATAGTTCGTCCGGATGACATACCTTCGAGAACCCGATCTGAGAAATTCAAGTTTCTGCATCCTTTTAGGTCTAAGAAGGTCATTTTGAACGGTCGGATTGACTGTGCCTATTGCCTTTCAGATGATAGGCACGTTTAGGTCCCCGAAGTAAACGAGTTCCTAAACTTACTAGTTTTCGAGGGGATAGTTTGTCCGGATGACATACCTCCGAGAACCCGATCTGAGAAATTCAAGTTTCTGCATCCTTTTAGGTCTAAGAAGGTCATTTTGAACGGTCGGATTGACTGTGCCTGTTGCCTTTCAGATGATAGGCACAATTAGGTCCCCGGAGTTAACTAGTTCCTAAGTTGACTAGTTTTCGAGGGGATAGTTCGTCCGGATGACATACCTCCGAGAACCCGATCTGAGAAATTCAAGTTTCTGCATCCTTTTTGGTCTAAGATGGTCATTTTGAACGGTCGGATTGACTGTGCCTGTTGCCTTTCAGATGATAGGCACGTTTAGGTCCCCGAAGTAAACTGGTTCCGAAGTTGACTAGTTTTCGAGGGGATAGTTCGTTCGGATGACATACCTCCGAGAACCCGATCTGAGAAATTAAAGTTTCTGCATCCTTTTAGGTCTAAGAAGGTCATTTTGAACGGTTTGATTGACTGTGCCCATTGCCTTTCAGATGATAGGCACATTTAGGTCCCCGGAGTAAACTAGTTCCTAAGCTTACTAGTTTTCGAGGGGATAGTTCGTCCGAATGACATACCTCTGAGAACCCGATCTGAGAAATTCAAGTTTCTGCATCCTTTTTGGTCTAAGAAGGTCATTTTGAACGGTCGGATTGACTGTGCCTGTTGCCTTTCAGATGATAGGCACGTATAGGTCCCCGGAGTAAACTAGTTCCTAAGATTACTAGTTTTTGAGGGGATAGTTCATTCGGATGACATACCTCCGAGAACCCGATCTGAGAAATTCAAGTTTCTGCATCCTTTTAGGTCTAAGAATGTCATTTTGAACGGTCGGATTGACTGTGCCTGTTTCCTTTCAGATGATAGGCACGTTTAGGTCCCCGGAGTAAACTAGTTCCTAAGCTGACTAGTTTTCGAGGGGATAGTTCGTCCGGATGACATACCTTCGAGAACCCGATCTGAGAAATTCAAGTTTCTGCATCCTTTTAGGTCTAAGAAGGTCATTTTGAACGGTCGGATTGACTGTGCCTATTGCCTTTCAGATGATAGGCACGTTTAGGTCCCCGAAGTAAACCAGTTCCTAAACTTACTAGTTTTCGAGGGGATAGTTTGTCCGGATGACATACCTCCGAGAACCCGATCTGAGAAATTCAAGTTTCTGCATCCTTTTAGGTCTAAGAAAGTCATTTTGAACGGTCGGATTGACTGTGCCTGTTGCCTTTCAGATGATAGGCACGTTTAGGTCCCCGAAGTAAACTAGTTCCGAAGTTGACTAGTTTTCGAGGGGATAGTTCGTTCGGATGACATACCTCCGAGAACCCGATCTGAGAAATTAATGTTTCTGCATCCTTTTAGGTCTAAGAAGGTCATTTTGAACGGTTTGATTGACTGTGCCCATTGCCTTTCAGATGATAGGCACATTTAGGTCCCCGGAGTAAACTAGTTCCTATGCTTACTAGTTTTCGAGGGGATAGTTCGTCCGAATGACATACCTCCGAGAACCCGATCTGAGAAATTCAAGTTTCTGCATCCTTTTTGGTCTAAGAAGGTCATTTTGAACGGTCGGATTGACTGTGCCTATTGCCTTTCAGATGATAGGCACGTTTAGGTCCCCGGAGTAAACTAGTTCCTAAGATTACTAGTTTTTGAGGGGATAGTTCGTTCGGATGACATACCTCCGAGAACCCGATCTGAGAAATTCAAGTTTCTGCATCCTTTTAGGTCTAAGAATGTCATTTTGAACGGTCGGATTGACTGTGCCTGTTTCCTTTCAGATGATAGGCACGTTTAGGTCCCCGAAGTAAACTAGTTCCTAAGCTGACTAGTTTTTGAGGGGATAGTTTGTCCGGATGACATACCTTCGAGAACCCGATCTGAGAAATTCAAGTTTCTGCATCCTTTTAGGTATAAGAAGGTCATTTTGAACGGTCGGATTGATTGTGCCTATTGCCTTTCAGATGATAGGCACGTTTAGGTCCCCGAAGTAAACTAGTTCCTAAACTTACTAGTTTTCGAGGGGATAGTTCGTCCGAATGACATACCTCTGGGAATCTGATATGAGAAATGCTTAATTGAACATAACCTAAAATAAATAAATAATTTGAACACATATAAATGATAAAATTTAAAAGAAATATAATTTAGTCTCATAACTTAATTTTAATTTTTATTTTAAATTGTAATGACAATAGATTGTGTGTTTAAATAAATTTTATTTAAATTTTTGACTATGTTATTCAAAAGTCTTTTTTTTTATACTATATATACACTATCCTACTATGAATTAAATGATGCATTAATTGATTCCATAAAAAAGAATTAATTATTTTAATTTCCATTCAATACAGTTAATGAAATTTAAAATATTTTAAATTCGTAAGTTACAGTGTTGAAATCGTGTTGCAGCTTACAACTTTTCATTTTAGTCCGTTTAAAATTTTTCTTCAACTTTAAGTCTATAAAAAATTTTCATGTTCACTTTGGGTCCCTCTTTTAAAGTAAATTCATATGTAGAATTCATATTTTTGTATAAAATTTTGAAAAAAAAATCATAATATTATAAGTATCTCTCCCAAAAAAAAAATAGATTTTTTTAACAAAACATGAATTTAATATGAATTTTTATATTTTTGATAGTTAAAAATTCATATTTAATTTGTGTTTTGTTAAAAAATTTATTTATTTTTACAAAAATCTACAAATTCCTGCATATTTTCATTAAAAAAGAAAATACAAAAATTAACTTTAAAATAAGAACCAAAAGTAGTGATTGAAAATTTTATAGTGACTAAAAATTGAACGAAAATTTTAGAGAGAATAAAACGAAAAATTGATATATTTATAGAAATCAAAAACATATTTAACCATAAAATTTATCATTTATGTAAGTGTGGTCGTATAAAATTTATTTAGGGTTGTGTCTATTTAAGACTTGGTATGTATAAAAATCCAATACAAAATGAATTAAATGATCAAATTCAAATTTTGTAATAGACGTTAAATAATATATAAATCCAAGTTTATCAGAAATGCATCCGTAGTACAGTTGGTAATGTGATTATATGTGTGTGAGGGGTCGTTGGTTCGACTCATGCCTTGCTTGATTTTGTTAGTTTTTTTGTTTTTTTTGTTTAACTCATCTTTTCTTCTTCGCCCGTCAACTGTAAAACGGGTCGTTTTGACCCGACCTGATCTCCCTTGTTACGCAATGAAATTCAATTTTTTTTACATAGTTTTGATCGGGATTGAAAGGGAAGTAGAAAGGACATACTTCTTTTTCAAATACACAAACCAATTGCAGATAATTTTTTTTTAAGGTTCTGGCAAGAAAAAAAATCTATTAAACATATGAGTATCAACGTTTTACACAGTAATTTCATACGAGTTTCAATTGAACATTCAATAACAAATGAGTATCAACGTTGGACGGCGACGGCGCGACGAACTGACGGCGGCGGAGCGGTGAAGTCAGCGATTGAGTTGTGAAATGGAAGAAGAGAGGTGAGTGTACTGATAGAGAGGAGAGAGAATTGTAAACTAATGGAAAATCAAATGTAGAGTGTGTATGATATGTTTTGGTTGAGTATGGAGAGGTGCATGTGCTCACTTGATGAGGTGGAATAGATCCAATCCATTGAGTCAATCTCACCATTAAAAAAATCTCCCTCATGCAATGAGGGACCTAAACGCTACCACAAATTGTCCAATGTTCAAATAACATTACTCTTAAAACATTGAGGCGCAAAACATTTTGTATATTTTATTTGTGGTGAAAAGACTATTATCAAATAAGATTTTTTTTGTCAAACGAACTTATAAGTTATCCGCTATAAGCTAATTTCTTGGTCATTTACCAAACAGAGCCTTACTTTTGTTATCAAAGGCTTATTCGGTACATTAAAACATGAGAAATGATATTTGAACAACCATTTTGTGACAATTTTATGACTACTTTCTCTCTCATACTCACATCATGTTCTCATTCTCTCTTTATTGCTTTAGTTTTTGTGCCAAGACTCACATTTTTTTGTATATTTTTGTTGTCCCACAAATTGTCCAATATTCAAATAACATTACTCTTAAAACATTGAGGCGCAAAACAAACTACATGACTAACAAACAAACTAAATGCACTTTTGACCCCCCCTATGTTTGCTGTCGTAGCAATTTTGGCCCCCTAACAAAAAAAATGCAAATTTGACCCCCAAATTTTCGCAACTATGCTGAGAAGCCGCCACATGTCCCAAAAAAGGGGTCAAAATCACAACTTTTTTGTAAAGATAAGGGGGTAAAAGAGCATATTTCCCTAAACATGGCAAAATTAGGGGGTCAAATTTGCATTTTTTTTGTTAGGGGATCAAAATTGCTACGACGACAAACATAGGGGGCCAAAAGTGCATTTAAGCCAAATATTTACATACAAATCACATCAAGCTCTTTTACCATATATGATTCGATGTATATGAGATTGTTGACGATTTCCTTCAAGTGCTTAGCTGATAGAAGGTTTCTTAAGTTATCTCTAATCCATCTCTCTAACGTTTGATTACTATTGTTGAGGTAATGATCTGCCTATGATGATAGAAAATGTTTTATGGTATGAACAGAATTTGATTTGGACTAATTCAATTTTTTGGGGCTAAATGTCTCATATGAAGGAAAGTAGATATTAAAATTCACATCTTCTGGCTTACTCCAAGTTGCTGGACGAGGTTTTAAACAACGGTCGCGGTCAAGGTCGCAGTCGCGTATAAGATTTCGCGATTTCGGCCGTTACGGGTGTTGCGATACGGATTGCGGTTGTCGCGGTGTGAATTAATGACAACATTGCACAACTCTTAAATAATGATAGTAACTTAAATAACTTAAACTAGAGAGAGATTTTGAGTTTTAAACTAGATAAGGAGATAAGTTATGTAATTTTATGATCAAATATGTACTAACAATATGATTTTCATCTATCTTAATTGAAAAAAATATTCGGATTCTATGTCTAATGTCATTAACGGTATTTTTTGCGGCTGTTTCGTCGCGGCCGTAACGGCATTTCGTCGCGATTTTTGTTCACTATGTAAAAACGGTGAAAAGCGGTAACGTCCGCTACCTATACATTTTTGTCACGGCCTTTTTCTCGGTAACGGACCGTTTTTTAAAACCTTGGCTGGACCTAAAGCTATTCATATAGAGATCTATTAAACACGGATGAAAATCAACTCAAAAGTAGTCTCGTAAAGTCAGTAGACTATTTTGTAGAAATGATGTAATTGTAATGCTTGCTTAGGTTGATTGTACATTGCATCAAATCACTAGGCAAGAAATGAAGGGAAAAAATAAATCAAATTACCTTCTACACTATGTTTCTGACATTTTCTTGCTCTATGTGAATGGCACCGACACTTTAAGTTAAAGGTGTGTCTTGTGTCCGACACCGTCAAAATTGTGTCAGTTGTACATATAAGTGTTTCATAGGATATTATAATCCCTTCATATATTTCGGCTAGAGCTCTAGGTAGCACTGTCTTGGGCACAATAGTTAGTGATTTGCAGCAATGTAACAACACAAAATTAGCAAATAAATTAAGTACTCCATACACATTTCGTGAGGGGACTTGCACTATTTGAGAGAAGAGTGTAAAATTTGGCCTTCATTGTTTAAATCCAAGAATTGTAATCAAAGTGAACGATGCCATTAATACAAGTCTCAATAGATGCAGACTAACTAAAGATAGGGTTTCTTCTTGTATTTGTTTTGAATCACAAAATCATAGTAAAACGAATCACATAAGTACTATTTCATAAATTCTTAAAAAAATGGTTATATAATTAAAAGAAATTAATTGTTCCCCTAAAGAAAACAGAAATTAATTGTTAGTTCCACTAGAGCTTAGATATGGGATTCTAAGCTCTACCTAGTAACCCAGGTTATTATGCCAGTATTGCCCCTTTGTCAAATAGAAAATTGATACAAGACATCACAGTCAACTAGACTGGACACTTGCAAACCAGTGTAAAGTTTAATATGGCATAATTTTCCTAAGTTCTGGAATGTAATTTAGACAATGTCAAGATTTCTATACAAATTCTGAGCATATGTTGGGTGTCTTGACTTGCAAATTGCTAACATATAAAAGTCAAGTATTGAAGTTTCCATAAAGTGCATAAGAGAACAAAGGCCATCAAATAGAAGTGAAAGAAGCAAAATATTGTTGACAGGTACTCATAAGAAATTCAGTGATTCAATAATAATAACAAAGGTGCCTTAACATAGTCTCACAAACCACAGAAAAGAGAACAAAGTTAAAAGAACAAGAAACTTAAACACTGTAAAGAGACAGACATAGTAACAAGTAAACTTAAAAACTTATGCAGAATACTCAGTCAGAAGGGAAGGCAGAACTGAGGAGCTCCTCATCCTCACTGAAAATCTGAAAGTTCTTCGACTCCATCAGAAATTCAATATCTTCATTCTTGAATTTCAGCACAAAACCCAACGTGATCAATTCAGAGAGGGCAGGAACAAAATCATGATTCTCACACAAAACACCTTCTGATATTGTTTCAGAGAAATATGTGGCATATTTCAGTGCATTTCCTTGAGGCTCATCCAACTTCTGGATGAAAAACTTGGAACTTTGCCTTTCCCAGCGTACCATTTTGTCATCTTTCTTTGTAACAATGTCCCCTGATGACAGCGATAGACTATAGCTTACCATGACCGGGACCTTTGTCTCAAGGAAACTCAGGTTGAGAAGACCTTGAACAGCTTCATGCCTCTTGTCTGGTTCCATCTTCAGGCTAGAACAAGCAAGGAACCCAAGAATGAGCTTAATCAAACCTTTTAAGTTGAAAAGAATATCATTATGATCAACTTGCACCATTTCAACACCATCATTCAGCAAGGAAGATTCTTCTTTGCATAGTGATTCAGATATATTTCGAGCGCCGATTTTTCTGTAGATGTCATATAACTTAGAAATGGACGAAGGCCCAAAGTCCTGCTGAGGATACCACACAAAAATCTTCTCCTGCTCAAAAAGCTTCTTCAGATGAAGGTTATCAGGTATAAAAACATCTTTCTTGTCCAGCAGAAATATCTCTTTGCTTCCTGTTGTTACAGGTAGTTTGCTCAACCTCTCCGAAAGTTTCTTCTCTGTATTTGGGCCCAAATGTTTCAGGATAAACATCCAGAATTTCCAGCACTTGTCATGCGACAATTCTTCCAATGAACTCTCCCATTCATTCCAAAGATCAACATAATCATCAAGTGAGGGTTTAGCCCTGACTTCCATGGCAAACGTAAAAAAGGGAAAAAGCTTCCTATCATAGATATCTTCAAGAACATAGAATTTTAAACCAAGAAGCTTATCAGGGTCATGTACGATGCATTCTTCAGAGCGGACCCACAGTCCACCTTCAGTTCCATTGGGAATCCAAATTTTCTTGGCAGCTTTATCCTCAGGTTTCCAGTTGTATTCAGACAAGTACCTATGTATATTCACAATATTATCAAAGTCAGAAAGAGAGTTAAGGTGACTGGCAAGCAAGAAGCAAAAAGAGACACAACATGTGGGTGATTAAATGAGTACCTGTATATTTTGACAATAGTCTCACTGTCACAGAGAATCTCAAGGTGACCGGCAAGCAAGGAGCATCCTTTCTCTAGGTCAGTGGTGACACCGATTGCATTGAATTCTTTCTGAAAAGATGCTATTTTAGGTCCATAAAAATTTGCATCAATAAAAGGCCCATCAGTTGGATTAAAGAAAGAACTCCACTTGGAATTAAACAGCAAACACATCTCTGGAGGCCTATAACCAGCATGTGTCTTCAACCAATTTCTGGACAATCTCTTTCTGAACTCATCATCAATGGAAAGCTTATGCTCTTCATATAAACTTCGGATGCATTCCAGCAAAGAAAACACACTTTCAGGAGTAATGGTGGAGGGATCTGAAGGAAAATTCAGACATTTAGGCACAAACCTCACGCCATGTTTCAATTCAGTAACAACACCAAGGTTCTTCAGTTCTTCCTTGTATTCATGTATTGCCGTACCATAAAATTTGTCACTGTCGTCAATGAAAGGGAGACAAGTAATCGGAGATATAGATTTCCACTCTGGACCATATAAAATGCATTGTTTTGGGCACGCATAACAACCAACCTTGGTATACAGCCACTTCTGATTATGTATAATGGTCGAACAATCAGAAGGAAATCTATAAACAGTCCCCTTCAGCAGCCTGCAACAAGAAAGAAATGACATGACATTTTCTGGATTAAATGAAGCTTGTGATGCCTTCTGTTTGAAGAGAGAAGCAAATATTTTGATAGCATCTTCAAAATCAACCACCACACCGATTTGCTTCAGTTCATATTTGAAAGAGAAAATATTATCTCCATAGACTTTATGATCAATCACAGGAAGGCCATTGAATACATCCAAAATGCAGCCCCACGTCTGGTCATACAAGAAACATTCACTTGGAATTTTGAAGCCCATGTTTGTCTTCAAGCAGCTTGTTCCTTTCAATGAACTTACGATTTTACTAGGGTCATCCAAGGATTTGATGCATTGCATTATCAAAAGAACAGCCTCAGGTGTCAAAGAGGCCAAATTTGAGGGTGATTTTTTTAAGTGCTTGATAACAATTTGGTAATTTCTATTAAAGCCAACTACCACTCCTAACAACTTCAGCTCCTCTTTGTAGCTATATATTTCCTCACCAAAGTAATATTGATCAATAAAAGGGATATTACTAATTTGTGATGCTACTTTCCATCCGGAATCATTCAATACAGATCCAACAGGAGACCTAAGACCTTCAGATGTCTTTAGCCAAGGTTCATCTCTGATGCTGTTCACAAATTCGTCCAATAGGAGATGACTTCTCCTGAGATATTGGATGAAGTTAAGCATCAAAAGGACATGATTCTTACTTAAAGTGAAGGAAGATGCGCGAGACATCAGTTCTCTTCCAATGAATTTACATGCTTCCTCACAACTGGACATCACTCCAATTGTTTTCAACTCCTCTTCATACTCGTTTATCCTATCCCCATAGAAGCTCTCGTCAATCAGGGGGATATCAACAAGAACCGAACCACTTTGCAAAATTTTCCCCAATGGCGAGCGAATTAAGAACGACTTTGAAGGAGGACTGTATCCATTAACGGTAACTTTAAGCCAGCTGCCATCTTTTATACATTTCAAAAACCTCTCTGGTAAGTGCACTCCCCTATGCTTCAGATTCCGAATCCAATCCAAAAGCAAAAAGGCATTGTTTTTGGTAAGTGGTGTGTCAACAGCTGAAAACCCAGCATTTGGAGGAGATATATGAGGAATGTCAGAAGCTCCAACATGAGTTGTGAGGAAATCAATAAGCTTTCCGGAACCTGTAAATTGGCCTGCATAAGATGAGGAATTTAGGTACTCCTTTCCAAGCTCAACATAATTTTCATTCCTCCAAGGATTAGAAACAATCAAGTCTGTCCATTTGCTAACATTTGCAGGCATAAGAACCCCCTTTCTTGTTTCTGTGACACGCCCATAGTTGTCAACAAGTGGCATAGAGCTACATAGACTATCAACCTCCCGCTTTGACAAATACTTCATTGATAAAGAGTGGTACAAAAAATGAGCATATGCAATGGCATGTTTGCTGTTATTTTTAAGAGAACTGCAGAGGACATTGGCAAAAGTGTACACGTTCAAATTAGTAACAGAAACGTCATTTGCAAGCCATTCAATCAAAGTCTGCTTCTGGCCCTGGGCCAATCTCAAGATAGCCTTTTGAGTGCTTTCTGGCATAAAAAACCGGTTTCCTGCACATGAAAATTCCTTGTTCCAATTGATCAGCCAAGAACAAGCATCAGACTGACTTGAGTCTGTCATTACTACTCGCTTTGCGTGCTGTGTGCATTCATAAAGACTGAAAGAGGATAGAGTTCCATCAGAAGCCACATATTTTATCAATGGAATACTATTAATGTTTGTTCCCTTAAATCTTGAAGTCCAGTTTTTAGCAACAAACAGTAAAAGTTGTAGATAGAGATCTTCTGATACACCATCCACGAGATTAGAACTCTGGATGCACTTTGCATACCAATCAACGGTCACTTGTTTAACCCCTAAAAAGTTGAGTACATTATCATACTCACTTTTATCAAACGAAGAACTCAAGATCTTCCTCCCATCATGAGAAGATAGGTTAAGCAAGTACACTCCTTCGTCTCGGGATTTACTCAAAATATTCCAGAATTCAGACAGCAGCCTACTAACTTCACCAGGCTTATAGAAGTGCTTCTGCTCCGTATATGTCTCAATAGGAACAATATTTTCATTAACCAACTTTGCTTTGATTTTGTCCCTCACATGATTAAACTTCTCAAATGATGAAATTTCACTGGGAAGGAACTTGAACATACGAGCCAAACTTGATACTGGAGCTTGATCGGATCCTACAACAAGTGTTTTGAATGCATCCATAAAGGCCGATGGAACACATTCAAGTATCCCTTGGTTCCATTTATTATCCAAGAGAATTGTCTCCCTAGATGAAGCAAGGACAAAATCTGCTTGAATAATGAAAGGAAAATTAGTGACCATCTCTGTAGGAAGAAATGCATAGACCCCTGGTGAGCTTTTACCCCTATGAAGCCTCTCCTGATTTGGGAAGGCCAGTGTCACAACCCATTCTTCAACATCTGTTCTCCTTTCAACCACACTTTCTGACCTGACCGGAAACTTTTGCTTCCACATGTAGTAGCTGCATTCCTTCTCATTGTTACTATTTTCCTCTGCGGAGAGATATAGTGTGTAAGACTCAGAATTCATGTTTTTCCTTTGCACGAAGTTAATCTCGCTTGAAATAGATACAGCAGTTACAGTGCTCTGTCCAGGATTTTCATTAACTTCTCTTACAGAAAGGTGTCTGATTTTTGTAAGAAACAAAAGAACTTCTGGATGAACGCTTGAAAGCTGCTGTTTGACAGGGTTGACCTTATCCTGCTTCAAGGGCAAGACAATTGTTGTAGTTGGAAGAGCTTCACCAGCACCATATATCTGCTTTATGTCAACAAGGGTTGGCTTCTCCTCAACCCATTCAGGAACTATATATCCAAGACTGCAATGTGGACAAGGCATCTCATTGAACCTTATCTGATATCCATTGCTAAAAATATATGGTTGAGCACTAACCAGAAACACACTCTTGAATCCGATTCCTGAAATTCAACCATAAGAGAGATTATGTCAAACATTTGTGTTATCATCTTCAATTTGGCTACTTTTATGGATATTCATACTCCATAGTCAAGCATGGTTTTATATCACTCGATTAACAAGGATTTCCAAAAGAGAGATAGTTGACTATCAAAAAGTACACATGTTTATATTTATGTCCTTTTAAAAAAAGATTAAAATTACAATTCAGATATTAAAATACAAAATAAAACATTAAACTAATCTTTTCATTCTTTCAAAAAAAAAAAAAAAAAACTAATCTTCATTGAATTAACTATATTAGCATTAGTCCATCTTGAGTCCAAAGTACACAACATTTTAAGAAACAAATAAATATAAGAATGTGATGTACCTTTCTCTCCTATGTAACCACTGCTCCTATTGCCTTTCTTTGTTGATCGTCCAACACCGCATATGGACTCGATGTTATTTGGAGAGAAACCCTTTTCATTATTGAAAATAAGTAATGTGGCTGGAGCACCAGTAGCAGTAATGTCATCAGAAGTTATGACAAACTCCAGTGTTGGTTTCACTCCCTCGTTGTAGTGGTTATCTTCAGCATTCTGTAAAAGTTGACAACAAAAAAAAATTATGGAAACGAAATTCAAATACAATTTTTTTTAGGGGGATTCAAATACTATATTTGAAAAGAGAAATGTTACTGAGTTTGACAACAAAAGTGGAGTCCAACACCTAATATATAAATAACTGAAATATATTTTATCTTTTTATACTACTATTATAAGAAAAAATATTTATTTTTAGGTTCATTGAATAATTGATATATCATGTATCTATAATATAGAATAGATACATTAGTTATTCAATGAATCTAAAAAATAATTTGTTTATCTTATAATAGAGACCGGAGCGAGTATTACTTTTCTCTTTCTCAAACACATTAGCAATTTTTGAGGTTTATAATTGTTTGACATGTTTTAAGTATTTTCCAATAAAATTGATTTGGACTTCGGAATTGACTATAACTTGAAGCTAGAATTTGTAGCTTTTGACTTCAAAGGTGATTTTTATGTACAAATTTAAACATAAGTCACTTTGCGTTCAACTCACTTTGACGAAAATCAATTTCACAAAAACAATGCATATAAGATCAATTTTTATCACCACAAAACCAAACAAACACTAAGACAATTGTTCAACCTTGTAATTTGAAGATTTTTTTGTTTTGGACTTTCATGGCTTCAAATTACAAAATTTAAGGTACTTTCACCCCCTATAATTTGAGAGAATTTCAGTTTACCCCCTGTCATATCATGGATATTTCGGTTTACCCCCTATCATATTATCGATTTTGCACAGTCAAAATTCATGAAGATCAAAAACCAAAAATCTTTAAATTACATGGTTGAAATCTAAACAATTTTTTTTTACAGGGGTAAACCGGAAATCGCTAATATTACAGGGGATAAACATATATTAACCCTATTTATTTTATACGGCATAATAAGATGATGGGTTTTTTTTTTCTCTAAAAAAGATGATAGGATTTTTATGTTGAAATAGCATCTCTCATATAAAAACATGATTTCATCTCTAGATATGAGAACAATGATAGTGATATACATAAATAGAGAAAATCACTCAGAATCATGCATATATTATCCACACAAAAAAAGAGTAAAGAAAAATATTAAAATGTAAAAGAAGAATAAGCATGGTCTTGATACATGTAACTGAACCTACACAAAAACAAGACAAAAATATAATTTTGAAAACATTTATAATATTATTCGTACACATGCATATGCATGCATGATTATACTACTAATAAATAAAAGAGATGAAACAGAAAAGGATGAACATGTACTTGAATTAGTTCCATCAGGAAATGAACATCTTTTGCATAAAGCTCGGCGGAGAGATTCTTAACGGCATGGTGAAGATCCTCGGTCAAAGGATTAGGATTCCCACCGATAGAGAACTTTGTCCTTCGTATCTCTTCAACGTGTTCTTTTGGTGTAGCCATTGATCTTCTGCAACGGTAATGAAATGAAGTATCAGGAGTGAAGAAGAGAATGGTTTACTTCTCTAGTTTTACTTCTTTAAATGACACAAAGCACACGGTGAAGACTCCTTCTTGGAGAAGTAACGTAATAAAAAGAAGAAAAGGTATAAAGTTGGTTATTGCCTATTGGTTACTAATGTGTACGTTAAAGAAAGAGTGTCTGTCTGTCGGAAAGCACTTGGGTGACATAATGTCACCGTGACATTAAATCTGGGTCACACAACACACATTGCCATTTGTATCTTGGCCACACAACACATCCATGAGTACATTTGTGTGGCCCAAATTTTAATGTCACGGTGATTTTAATGTCACGGTGACATTATGTCACCCAAGTATTTTTCCTGTCTAGTTTCTTTGGCACAGTGAAGACTCCTTCTTCGAGAAGTAACGTAATAAAAAGAAGAAAAGGTATAAAGTTGGTTATGGCCTATTGGTCTAGTTTCTTTGGAGAAGAAAAGGTATGAGTCACCTTGGTTAGTGCCTATTGGTTATTAATGTGTACCTTAAAGAAAGTGTGTCTAGTGTGGGTGTCCTTCCTTCCAAATTTCCTTTCGGTTTCCAACCGGTCAAGTCAACTAAACTACACAGGTGAATGTTGGGGGTATACTCCCTCAATCCTTTGATAGAAGAGTCATACTCCCTCCGTCCCATAATACATGATACAATTGATCATATTACGTATATTAATGCATAATTTTGAGCTTAAATATATGGAATAATATATTAAAAAAAATTATGAAAATTTAATATTTTTTTAATCAAAAGGAAGATAATATTAAATAAAAAGAAAGTGATACAAAGACTGGGGGGACATTGGACCTGACCCAGATACAACCCAAAAGGGGATACATCAATAAAAACAGACCTAGTGGATCGACCCTAATCTATCTTAACAAAAATTCACTAGTCACGTACGCAACCCAACGAACCCGCGTACGGGCGCGAAACCAAATTACAAAAAAATGTGAAAAATGAACAATGTGAAGAAACATCAGGGTTTAAAAATTCGGCGAATGGATCAACCGCCAACACGGTATCCAAATCCAAGTGCCAACAGCTCCCTAAATAATACAGCAAGCATAAGAGCTCTTTCGAGCATGAAGAACCTGAGTGTGTGTGCAGACAAGACCAACTTGAAACCTGCAAATCTCAACAGATCTGAAAACATCAGAGAATCAAAGTAGCCAAGCCACCAAACACCACAGGTTTCAAACAGACGCGTAAGGACTCAGATCGAGGGATGAGTCCAATACGTTAATTAGTAGCCAGACCCTTTCGGGTTTTTGAAACCAAACCACAACAAAAAATAAGGTTCGAGGTCGATGTTCGAACCCCAGACACTCTACTTCTCTACATTTAAAAGATATGAGGTTCAAGATTTTTGGTCAAAAAAAAAGTGAGAGCTACAACTACTAGACTACTTGAAAAAAAAAAACCTCTATAGTGCGTGATTCTTTTATAACTTCATTTGCTAACATTTTCCTAATATCTTTTTGGGTAACATGTAGTTTTTTTTTTTATATAAATATTTTTTATTAACGTGGTTTTTTTAATATTGAAACTAGCAGCTAAATGGGTACTTCGTTCTTATGTATCCACTTTTTTTAATGACACCAACATTATAATAAATATATTATAAATCTTATAGTTTTGAAAGAAGAAAAAAAAATATAACATTTTTATAGACAAATTTGTTTAACGATATAATTGAACGTGAAAAAGTCACCTAAAATCACATATTCATACATATATATTGAACTTTCATATTCTATACCTATATTTTTCATTTGTTGTGGGGGGATATAATTCATTTAATAATTTGTGGGTTATAATATGAGTACTTTTTATATTTTATTTCAGAACTCTTGATATGTAAATTTTAAATGACTATATTATACCTAACTCAAATAGTAATATTTCTTCTTCTTAAAAAAAAAACTCAAATAATATAATAATATTATATGTATAACCGGGCAATGCAGGAAAAATATGCTAACTTGATTTAAATTTCAGAACCAAATTATATTTGATTTTAAAATATAAATTAGGGTTAAGATTAGATATAATTTGATTTTAATACCATTCAAAAAAAAAAATATATTATACAAAATCTTTTTTTGACGAAAAAATTATACAAACTTGAAGTAAAGATTTAATTTTTTATTAGTATCAGAACAAAAATATTTATTTTTCGTATCTTTAAGGAAATCTTTTGGGTCAGTGTAAATTGAGATATCTCTATATATATTAGATACTATTACTTCAAAAGATCACAGTATAGATTTCCCTTGAATTGTTCAGTATAATTTGAAGCGAGAATACTCTTCTTCAAGCTTATCGACTTTACGATTCCAAAATTTCTTATTTTGTAACAATGGCCCTCAACTCTTCTTCCAATAAGGTTATCGCACTCACAGATGACGAACTTCTACAACAATTCCTTTACAACAAAATTCATAACAGACCTTTGCCCAATCATATCACCATTCTTGAATACGATTTGTTCGGCACAGCAAAGAATCCATGGGAGATTTGGGAAGAGTTGGGAGCTTCCTACTCATATCGTGGAAAAGACCTATACTTCTTTACAACCTTAAAGAAGAAATCTGCCACTAGCTCACGCGTAGTTCGCACCATTGGACTTGGTAGATGGGAAGGTGAAGACGCTGGAAAAAATATATTGAGCAAAGACAAGAACCAAATCCTCGGCATGAAAAAACGTTTTCGCTTTGAGAAGAGTGACACTTCCCAAGATGGTGGATGGATCTTGCATGAATATAGCCTCCACAATTCTTTGATAAGCAATCCTTTGGTAAGCCCTAGGTTCCAAGATTTGTAGCCCTAGTTTTTTTGCAAATATACAATATAGATTTTTTCTTGGGTATTTATGATTTGATTTTGTATCTGGTTTCTTGCAGGCCAATAATTATGTTCTATGCAGATTTAGAAAGAATTGCACTGACTTACCTGTAAGCAAAAATATTGTTGCACAAGATAAACCAAGAATGACAATCGTTCCTGGACCTGCCGCAATCACTGTACTTGTAAGTTACTGAACCTGCAAGAATGTGTTTCTTTATGATATTGTTGTTTCTTTATAAGGACTTATTGTTGTCTTTCCAGTAAAAAGATTAGATTTTATCTTCTTTCTAGCTTCTTTCCCGTAAAACACTGTGTTTAGGGTTTGTTTTACTTCTAACCTTTTTATCTTCTTGAAATATTGCTTAAAGATCGCCTAATCAATTAAGCATGTGATTTATTTAATAGATTTTAGATTTTGATGCAAATTATTTCTTTGGAAAAATAAGTTTTGATTGATTTGATCATAAACGAAATCAATTTCCTATTTTAATGATTTACTACTCATAATTTATTTATATAACAATTTTCTTTTATATAATAATCATTCAAGTAATTTTTTTTAACATTGTTCTTTTTCATTTGGCTTTGTAGGGCAAGAGAAAATATATAATCTATGAAGAACCAACAACAGAATCAAACTGTCCTGTGGTTAATACAAAGTCTCAACGTAAGGAAAAAGAAAAATATGTGGAATGGCCAAAAGAGAACTTTGTTCTTGCACTCTGTTGGAATATAGAGCGTGAGGGAGAATCTGTTGGAAAATATAGAGCTTGAGTGAGCTAGTGGTAGGAACACACATTAGTGATGAGCATATTGTAGGAGGAGACACATTAGTGATATGGTGAAGCCTTCAATATTATTGACATTGCATCTCAAAGGCTTAAAGGCTTGAATACAATTGCACCCATATAAGTCTATTTATAGGTGCTTATAGATGTTTCTAGAACTAGAATAATCTAGGCCTTTATTTGCCTTTTCTACATTAGAATATTATGGATGTTTCTAGGCTACAACTTAACCTAGACATTAATGGAACAATCTAGAAATATATAATAACTTTAAGCTTGTTCTAGTTTTCTCTAATGTATTCTAGAAATATCTAGAAATGTGCATCATATTTCAACACTCCTCCTTGATGCATATTTCGAAAACTTCCAATGTAGTACGTAGTTGCTCAAACATAGTTTTGTGTTATCATCTCCTCCAGCATTGATACTCTTCATAGTTGATCAATTTGACATGATAGAAAATTTGTGCCACCTCTTGCCATAATATTTGTTATTGGTCTCCTTGCTAGTCTTGTTGAAGACTTCTGCATGTACCATTCTTCCTCCTTAGTTGCATGTGAATCTCCTTGTCGACATTGTTGAAGATTTCTGACAGGGAGAATTTCTTGTTCATAGTTGCTTGTGAGTCTCCTTGTCACTCATGTAGTAGATTCTTGACAGGGACTCATTCTTGCTCTAGTAGTTACCTATGCTTGTACTCAAGTTAAGCATCAGAGGTCACAGGTCTCCATTTATATTTATTGCCTGGGCTTGTGCTCTATTCGAACTTGAGTGTCTTATTCGCCATAGGTCTTCGACATTAGTCGGACTTGAACTTTAGAGGATCGGGCTGTTAGGCTACCTGAACTCCTCTATAGCCTTCTTAGTTTTTGTTTGAACTCAAACAGAGTAGAGCCTTGTGGCTACATGTACTCCTTTTGTGTTTGAGTCATAGACTGAGAATTTCTACTTTTGAAGAATTCATGTTATAGAAGAACATATAGTTGGTGACACGAGGTCATATTTTGCTACGCCCTGTTAATGACCGAACGCAGCTCTGATACCACTGTTGGAAACTTAGGTAGTAGTGATAGTTTAGAGTGTAGTTGGATAGTGAAGAAGGCTTTAGTTGATAGTTGAAATATAGTAGTGTGAGGACTTGGAGCAAGAATATATTGTATTGCTCTCTAAATTAGATTGATTGGATTATTTGGATTATTTGGATTAATTACAAATGAGTACATGCTTGCCTATTTATAGTGTGGATGTCATGTTCTAGATAGTTCTTTCTAGATTCTTCATGATATTCCCTACTACATGTGTAGTATTAATTAATTCTAAAACATACTAAACTATTCTAGAGAAATCTAGGCATGTACATCATTCTATAAACTACTAATGCATTCTAGAGAATTCTAGAAATGTGCATCATATTTCAACACACTCGAAGCACCCACCAAATCTGTAAGTGCTACATATATTTACATTTTTTAATTATTGTGCTTATTTTGTTCTTTTTTTAGTATTTTTATTTTGTTGTTATATATTTTATTTATTAACAATTGATCGTATGTAATACATTTTTTTAGAGACACTCTATTTGAAATTAATACAATGATTTTTTTTTAATTTTTTTTATAAATTACTATTGTTAAGACTCTGATTTTTATAAATTACTGCTCGTTAAGTCACTTCTATGCAAATCACTTCACATTTTAATTGTGCTGATAATTCAATTCCTTATTATTGTGCTCTTTCATTCTCATATTATAGGAGTACAATAATGTTTGGTTGGGGGAAGATATTGACCAAAATCCAAGTAATCAACTTAACAATGGAAAAAACAAGATTGAAGTAGATGGCGATGAAGATGATGATGCTAGTATGTCTTGGCCTGAGTTGTTTTCGTTGCAGCTGAGAGAGATGTGTGAAGGATGCTTGATCGAAGAGGAAGATGTTCCAATGATTTCCAATCAGTTTTATAAGGTCTTATTGTTGGAAAATATTAATATAAATTAAGTAGTAGCAAATATTGCTAATTTACTCTAGTTGTATAAGGTAGATAGGAGGAAAAGTTATTTGTATTTGTTGGATACAAGACACACAAAGTTCATGTTCAACCATCAATTGTTTATCCTTCTAAATTTTACCTTATTCATTTATTTTCCTCTGGTTGTGAACAATAGTCTAAATTGCTAAAAATGGCAACTATTCTTTCTATGAAAAATTCCAATACAAATTGAGAGTTTTACAAATTGTATATCAACTATTTCATCCATATCCTGCAATAGGGTAGAGCATTCTCTCTCCACATAGCTAAATCGCTTGTATTGATACATTGTTGTGCACTTGTTGGGATGACTTGAAACTTAATCATCCACCATAGTGAGTTTATCCACCTTCATAGCAATATGCATTTACAGCTAACCGCACATGCTTGACATAAAGAGACATTAAATTTAGTGGACATCTTCGCTGATTCCGTGCCGAAATATGGTTTATGATACAACATTTTGGCTTGGTTGTTGTTGTTGGACATCTTTATTGATTCCCGGACAGATATCCAAAAGGGCATAACTTGATTCATACCGGAGAAATATGGAGGGAAATGTTTATTTTGTATAGGTCCAATTTAAATATTTTTTTTATCATCTATTTGTCACATGTGTCTTCTCTTACCAAGGTGCAATGTTTGTAGATGGTTAGTTTGAGAGTTGGTTAGGCGTGAAATGGAGACGTATGGTCAACATATTAGTTGACGGGGGTAGAGAGCAAAAAATACACCTTACTCTTGCCCGGTTCCGTTGATATCCCAATGTAGAAGTTGAAAATCATATCTTTATGTGAAAAATAGGAATAAATGGTAGTCATCATATTGAAAGTAATGGTTGAGACTAAAATATGACTTAAGTGAGTCATGTCCATCCCTTATGCACCAACGCGTTAATGTTTCCTCGCATCTTCGTGTTCTGCTTTCTTACTTATTTTTCTTTAATATCTCTCTCGCCTTAAAGTAGTAATAACAAATAGAGGATCAAAGTTCATTTTTCACCTTATTTATTTATTTAATTTATTTATTTATTTATTTATTTATTTATGTATTTGTTCATACTGCAATTTTTCAATTTGTTGCCCCCGAGAGTTTCAAAGATGAAAACTCGAATTCTTACTTGAATTTCATATTTAATCATATTCGAGAAGATGAAGAGATTGTTGGAATATTTTATTATTTAATTATATTCTAATATCATTATGTGGGCAAATATCGTAATAATAATTATATTAGCTATTTATCAATTGTGAGCCTTAATTGATTAGTGATCAAATTAAGTAATAAGACTATTAGATTTCTAATTGGATAATTAATTAAATTTTTAATTAGTTGATATTGACTCAATGAGTGGATGTCCGGATGACCCATTAACGGAATAATGGGAAACCCTAATGGCCATCCAATATAAACGAGGCTATGGTCCCCAATACACCGTACACGGCAAAACTCTTTCTTCTCCCCATCTGAAGAAAACTTGAGGCATAAAGGTACCGGTTGAGGAAGAAACAAATCAGCCGCCGCTAACCTTTTGTTGTGTGTTTTAGATCATCATATCCTCTCTTTCTTTATCGTTGGGAAAGTTTTATCCAGGTATTCCTAATACCCTAATTATTAATATTCTTGATAAATCAAACATGTCGTAGATCCGATAATTCAATGTTTTGTTTGTTTCTGCTATTGATTCATAGTTGTTGAAATGTTTTATGAAATCTGTTTTTATTAAGACCTAAATTTCCAACAGAGATTTTGATTTAACTTTAGCGGAGATGAATAATTGGATCTTTAATTTTATCTCTATTTAATTTTATTTTATATGTAAATCACTTTTAATAATTGTACCGCACTCGTAGCAGATTTTATGTTTTTATATTTGAGGAAGAAATTTTTTCACTTTTAATAATTGTACCGCACTCGTAGCAGATTTTATGTTTTTATATTTGAGGAAGAAATTTTTTATGTACCAATATTAAAATTTTTTGAAAATTCGTGGCTATTTTCAAAATATTAAAATTAATGTGGTCTTTCTATTAATTTTTTTTATTTTTATTTGCAAATTAGTGAGATTAAGAGATTAAAAGATATGAGAATAATTTTTTTTCCCTAAATTTCAGGCATAAGAGATGAGTATAAACTATTTTTCTATATTTATTTCATAATACGTTATCTTTTTCCTATAAATTTAATAATTTTTTTACCATGAAACCTAGTCTAACTGATGAAATTTTAGACAATTTAATGAAAATAGGTTTATATATTAATAGACAAATCCCATAAATATGAAATAGTTAACAATAATTTATTACAAATTAGTTACTTTTATCATTACCAAAAAAATAAATAGAAAATCAGTTAATAATAATAATATTGGACGCACGACCGTGTGTTTTTCCAAAAACACACACAGTGGAAACAGTGGGATACACACGGTAAGTGCATTTTGCACACATGACCATGCGTTTCGTTCAGGTAGGGAAAAATTTTATGAAAATTGGGTACAGGAAAATCTTTTTCGACACCATCTACATTTAGCCAAATAATTCATCATTTACACTTCGTCACATAACTCAACAATTACTCATCACATTCTCATCATTAAAAGCTCATCATCATGTAACCATCACAACTCATCATTTACTAATTCATATCAATTCAATTCATTAAATAGTTTCCAACATTCAAGCTTATCAAGGTTACATGCTTATACATACTCATTAGCCATATACATATTCCTATGTCCAACATCATGCTATTTCAATCACTATTATCAATCAAAAATCTTTTCAAAGTAATTCATTTTGTTACACTAGTTCAATCTATCAAAATCAAGTTCAATTTCAAGTTCTAAAATCATCCTCATTTAACTTCAAAGTGACCACATATGATCAATTAAACGCCAACCTTCATATCCCATCATTAAGTGATAAAAACAGTAGCAAAATCAAGTTCATTAATTCTCATATGCCATTAAAAAGGTTTTGGTGAAATTCATGAAAAACACAACATGACCTATGTGTAGTATTTTGATGATAACTCAAGTTCTAGAAATTCAATTGGAGTCAAACTAAAGACAAATGAAAGCTTACATCCAAATATACAAGTTTCGTGAAGACACCAAGGCCCAATTCGGAACGAAAAATGGCGAAAAAAGTTGATTTTCCTAAGTTTGGATGAAAAGGCCGAAAGCTGAGCACGGACTGTGCGCCCAGGCAGCACGACCGTGCGCAGACATCAGGTGCCAAAAATGACAAATTTTCAACTTATTTCAAATACACGATTTTCACCATTTTAAGCTCTTCTAAGATTCCTAAATCAACCCCATCACTTCCAAATCATCTAAAAACATTGGTCAAAACACTTTAAATAAGCACTTACAACACATCAAAACACCAATCAAACTATCAAAACATCAAAGTAACAATCATGTAGGAAATTCCATAATTTCACCAATTTTAACATAGCACTCAAGAACACAACAACAACACAATCCAAACATGGAATTAACATGGTAACTTCATGAATTCACAATTAAGCATATACCCATAATCACAACAACATGCCAGATAATAATTTCAACATCAATTCATCATTAATTTATCATAATAGCATGAAAATAACAAGAATTACACAAAACCCTTTTTCTACCCATTTGCTCATAAAATTCCAATGGTGAATAGAACTCCCCCCTTACCTCTTAATCTTCAAAACTAGGCTCCTCTTTTGATGCTTTGAGCTCTCTTCTTTTCTTCACCTCTTGGCTCTTTTTTCTACTCTTGCCTATTTCTCAAAATGTTACAAAATGATTTTCTAATCCTAATTCACAAAGACTACAACTTATTTATATCCACTTGTTTTGGGTTTGGTTCTCACAACTCTTAATGAGCTTAGTCTCTATTCATTCTTCATAAGAAAAACACTACACAATTACTTCACTTAAACCTTCCTTTTATTCATACACCCTTATTCTCTTAATTCCTAAAAAACTCTTATTTTCTAATAACTTCACAAAAATACCCTTGACTCCTTAATTGTCCAAAATACCCTTTACTCATCAATTTCTAATTAAAATCAACTAACCCATCAAATCAACCCCAATAAATAAAAGTAGCAACAAATAATTCATAAATAATGATATTAATAATAATATCTAAAAATCGATGTTACAGGATAAGATAATGACAACTCATAGGGGAAATGACAAAAGGGTACAACTTGCAGTGATTAGCCTTGTACTATAAAAGGACAACCACATGTTAGTGCCAAGGGTCAGAAAATTTGCATAGTGAATTGACAGGCCAAGTTCTAGCTAGGGTTAGCAGCACTAGAGTTATTACTTCATCTCATCTTTTTGTAGATGAGCATGAGTACTAGTTTTTAGTGAATTATAGTTAGAATTACTTGGTGATACTTTTAGTTCATCACTCTCCTTCAAGGATTGTAATCTTGTATTAATTATATTTTATTTATCAATTTAGCTTTTCCTGTTTTCATTTATGTTTCATTTCATCTTCATCTCGAAGTTCTGTCAGCATGAGCTAAACCCCTTCTTGTGGTTTAGATATGGTGAGGTTATGATATCATTTGCTAAATCTATAGCTTCATGCTTTCAAACAAACTGTTTTAACTCAAAATCTTTGAAAGTAAAACTTGATCCCATTTACTTTTGATGCAATAGTTCTCTAACACTGATTGGGTAAAAGAATGGAAAATGTTTGTTTGATTTGAGTTAGTACCTATACACTAAAAGGTGAAGGGAACAAGAGAGATTAATTTGCACGAGTACTAGATTTTGGAGGAGCCTTTTAAGTGCTGAGATCTAACTAGGACTCTTGTCATAAGTCAAAGGCTTAGCAGAATAACACTTCCGTGGTAAATGTTGATGACCTAACCTGGCAACGTAGCATGTTAAGATTATGTGATTGCACTCCGAATGGACGTCTTCACATGCTTAACATGAAGGATGAGTGTGATGTACACCTAGTGACCATCAGGTTACCAAGAAGCCATAGAAAGCTATTGCTTTGTAGATCGTAGTAAAGCTATTTCATAACTAAATCTTTGTTTAAACCACGCTTTTAACTTTGAGAATTTCTAAGTCTTTTTAACTATTTTTCCAAACGTTCAACTTTATTTTATTGTTGTGACAAATGATTTATTTAATTTTTTCGCAACCATGTTAAGATTATTTTATTTTATTTATTTTCCAAGTAATTTTCCTGGAAAGAAAAAAATATATTAGATTAACAATAATTTAATTTTTTAAGGACAACAAATTGCTCTCAATTAATAAATATATATATATATATATATATATATATATATATATATATATGTATGTATATATGTATATGTATATTGATAATAGATTTTCTAACAAAAACAAAACGATATTCACTATTCAAACTGATAGACATCAAATACAAACGTCGCTAAAAAGGTGAATTTGCAAACAAACTCACAACACCCAAGTTAATAGCATACAACGACAAAATGCCTACAAATAATATGATAAAATGTAAGTCACCGAAATACATATCATTCTGGATCTGCAACGTTGACGCCCAAATCATTGATTGAATTTGTAATTGAGTGATGTCGATCTTTAAATAGGAACTAAACAAATAGCGCGACAAAACACGAAATCAAACGCCGCACAAGACGACGAACAACACAACGCCGCACTTAAACGACGAAATCACAAAAAACATAAAAGGAAAACTTGATATATGTGAAAACCACTTATTTAGATTGAAAGAAAATGGAAAAAGATGTAGATGTGTGATTTTAGGTCAAAAAAAGACGTAAAACCACCCCTTCTCGAATCTCGATGAATGAAGGAGAAAGAAGCCTAAAACCATCCCTCCTCGATGGATGAAGGAGAAAGAAAGTTTAGAGAAGTTGAAATTTCTCTCACTAGAAAACTAGGGCAGACTGTTTCCACAATTTTTTATATTTGGGAAATGTTAGACACCCCTATATTGGTTTTTTTTTTTTTTTTGAAGGACACCCCTATATTGTTAATGTGTTAATACCGCTCAAGTTATTTGTGGAAGTTTAGTTTCTTATAAAAGAAAAAAAAGTTAATTGTCGAAGCAAAGCCAACAAATTTTGGTTCACCTGGTCTTTCCAGTCTAGTCAATTGTTTAGTCAATATTCCCTTCCATTTCGTTAGGGTTCCAATGGCAGTGAATCTGACGAAAGGGGCGATAGAAAGAATATTGAGCGAGAATGGCATTGAATGTGATAACGAGTTTAAGCCTGTGCTGCAAGTGACTTACCTGGAACCTCGTTCTCTTTGGCTTTCTGATGGTACGAATCATTGTGTTGGAGTGCTCACATTGTCTCCTAAATTTGAAGCTTTTGTTCGTTCCAGAATGATGCAGAAAGGTTCTGTTGTTAAACTCACTCACTTCCTTGTATTCGAATTTCAAGAGAATCAAAACCACACGTGAGTTTCTTTGTTTTATTTATTTATTTATTTCACAAACTAGTTGAATTGCTCATATCATTTGTTATTTATAACACAGGTTAATTGCTATCCTTGACCTTGATATTCTGCTAGAGACATGTGATATAATCGGACAACCTGTTCCACTACCCAAAAACAACGCTCCTTCGCCACAAAACGTCCAGTTTTCTTACTCGTTTCCTGATTGTAAGATTTTGTGTGCTTTATTTCTCATCCTTGGTTGCACCAACACTTTTGATTGAAGGCTTGTGCCGACACTTATAATTATCCGTGTTTTCTTACTCGCTCTATCTGAATATTCGTTCTCTATCTGCAGTGTTGAAAGAGAGAATGCAAGCAAATCAGACTCAATGGAGGAAACAGAAAGTGCCTATGCATCTGAGTGTTCTGACTCAAGGGGCCATAATGAGAATGTGCAGTCCCGATTTCTCTTGTGATCAAGAGTTTAAGCCGGTGCTGCAAGTCATCCACGCGATAAACAGCCGTATTTATCTGTCTGATGGCACCCATTATACTGTTGGAATCCTATTCAATGATTTCAAATCCCGCATGACATACCCCTATGTTAAACCCACTCACCTCGCCAATTGTGTACTTAAAAACAATTTAAAGTGAGTTTGTTTTTTCTCCTCTCAGTATGTTTATTTATTTTTGTTATTAATGAAATGAAAGATTCAATGATCGTTAGTCTTCAACTATGTTTTGTTGAAAAAGGCAAACTAGCTCACTGAAATTGGCAACGGGGTTAATCGAATCTGAGATCTTGATAGAGTCTAGAACTATGTTAGGTGTGGGTTTCTGGATTTTTTTCTTTCACAAAACAAAATTGCGTCTTTTTCATAATTTTTTAATTAAAATTATGAACAAACTAGTTGAATTGTTCATTTGATTGTCTTATTTGTTATTGCAAACAGGATTATTGTCATCATTGGCCTTGAATTTCTACGGGAACATTGTAATCCGCTTGGAGAACCTGTCCCACTACTCGAAAATGCTCCTACGCCACCAAAGCTGTCTGACCTCCGGTTTGCTTACTGGCTTCCTGACTGTAAGATTTAGTGTGCTTTATTCCCTCCCTATCCTTTTATTTTCTTTCTTTCTTTCCATTCTTCAAGTTTTAGGTTCAAATCTTTGCTCTCTATCTGCAGTGCCTGAAGATAGAATGCCTGTGAATCTGACTCAAGGGGCGATAGAGAGAATGAGCACCCAAGATTTCTCTTGTGATAACGAGGAGTTTCAGCCCGAGCTGCAGGTTATAGGCTTGGAAAACTCCCGTATTTGGCTGTCTGATGGCACCCATTATAATGTTGGACAGGTTGCAGATAGGCTCTACTGTTAAACTCACGCACTTCGGCGTTTGTGCAGCTGAAAACTACAAGTGAGATTGTTTTGTCTTTCTGTCTGTATGTTTATTTTAGTCAATGAAAAGTAAGATGAAATGATTATTAGTTTTCAACCATGTTAAGGTTGAGATTTCTTGATTTTATTTATTTTTTAACATTCTCAACAAACTAGTTGAATTGCTCATTTCATTGTCTGATTTGTTCTTATAAACAGGATTATTATCATCATTGATCTTGATGTTCTGTGGAACAAATGTAACCTCATCGGAGAACCTTTCCCACTACACAAAAATGCTCCTTCACCGCCAAATGTGGCTGACATCTAGTTTTCTGACTGTAAGGTTTAGTATGCTTTATTCCCCCTCCTATCGTACCCTATTTTTTCATTTTTCCATTCACCAAATGATCTTATTGATTATAGTGGAAATGAGTGTAAGGAAATCAAATACAAATTACAGAGCTTTAGCTCCTCAGTTGAGAGAAAACTATTCTCTCTACTGCCTACCACAACGGTTCTAACAGAATGGTCACTGCATGAATGTGCCAAATCTCATGCTCAGTATCTTTATTAGAAAATTCGAATGAATGTCATATAAAAACCTGCAGCACTAATTTTCTCTTCTTTTTGGAAAGTTGTCAAAGAGAGATTATTACTCTTTAATGGACCAATCCTACTGCTGTACATTATAGCTGATACCACATACGCGCGTGGAGATCCTCTCTATTTTACAAGTGAATGTTGCGTTAATCACATTATTGTTTTTAGTTTGTTATGAATTTTGTTACAAGTTTGTTAGAGATTAGCAAATAGAGTTAGGGTTTGTTACATAGCTTGTGCTTCAAGCAACCTAACTAGATATTGTATATAAGCTAAACTCTTGTACATTTGTTCATATCTCAATAATACAATTTCACATTCTCGATTTCTTATCATCTATTCTTTCTTCTCATTCTCTCTAATCCACAAACTTCGCAAAACCAGAAAACCCTAGAACATTGCTTGTGTAACAAGATTCTAAGCTGCACTATCAGGATATGCCATGATTTTATGTACACTATTTTAATTTTGCAACATTTGATTGGTTAATTCTTACTGCAGATATGCAGTAAAAAACTTTGTAGTGGCCAATAGCTCTGTATATCAAGAGACAGATTCAGAAGCAACAATCGTGCAACTTAGCTTTGGGGATCGATCGCTTTGGAGCTGGTTCTTGACATGGTGATGTGGTTATTGGGAATTTGATTATGCTCAATCTGTATTTCATTTCATTCCAATTGAATCTATTGGTCTATTTTTTTATGTCACATGCTTGGATGATAATTTTTTTATTTGTTGAAGAATTGGGGAATCATTTTGATATTAAGCGATGTCATATTTTTTCTTGTCAATTGGTACATAGAGGTTGTTCCAAGTCCTTATAAAATGGCTTTGTGTTTTAGTTGTTGGCCGCAAAAAAAAAAAAAAAAAAAAAAGAAAAAACAACTTAAAATTTTTGACACTGGATGAGTGTTTGGTAAAAAATAACAGATAGTAGATGAGCTTATAACCGATGATGATTTATAAGCTAACTTGCAGTGGATGACTTATAATTAGTTTATAACTACTAGTCGATAAGCTAATTGATTGAATTTATAGTATATGGTAAAATTAACGGTTGAGTTAGATTATAATATGAAATTACATAAAAAATGTGTATTTAATTAATTTTTTTTTTCAATTAAGATTGCAAGGGTAAAATTGAGATAAAGTGATAAGTTATAAGCTGCTTTAATAATCTTATAAAAAAGAAGTCATAAGTTATAAGTTTAAAACTTCTATAATCATCTTATCAAAAAAAAAAGTTGCAAGCTCATAAAAATAAGCTATTAGCATTCGAGAACATGCCAGTTATCGAACACGTCTTTTTTAGTTGTACAAACTTATATATATATATATATATATATATATATATATATATATATATATATATATATATATATGACATACCAAATGAGAGGACTCTTTATTATTGGAGGATGAGAGGGTTAAATATCAACCGTTCGATTTAATCAAACGGTTATAGTTATATGTCTTTTCTGTGCTTATCTTTTTCTACATTCTCTCCCTTTCTTGTATCCCATGGTGCTTCTATCTTTATGCTTCGTCCAATTCTTTAAAATTCCATCCCTCTTCACATATGAATCACCCAACCTTATATTTAGGGCAATTAATTCACCATAGAATCCAACTAATTTTCTTGTACGAATCTTTCCTTTTACTTTTTATTTTGCAATTGTTTGATTTTGTCCCAAATTAATTCATCATTAAAGGAATTATGGCGAGATTCAAAAGTTTTGCGGAGTTTCATAGTTAAAAGATTCTATAAGAGTCCTATTGAACTCTCACCCTCCTCCTCAGGGTTCGAACTACCTGGAGCATTCCCCGGCTCCGTGAACTCTTGGCTTGGACGACCCTCGTCAGTGGTAGAGTCAGGAATTTTATCGAGTCGGGCAAAACTTTGACCGCAAATTCACATGTGACATAATATATAAATAGTCATAGGTCGAAATAAAATAGGCTCGTTATTTTGTCGATAAAAGTACAATTTGAAATAAGAGAGATGAAACATAATCTGTCAATAGTGTGCTAAATAAAATTAGGAGGTAAATGCCCTTTCCGAGACTTCTTTGCGGCGAATGTTCGAATAATATCAACATCATCAAGTGACTTGAATATCTCCCGCTCGGTGTAACATATCATCAAGTAACTTGATATTATGTCTTTTTGTCTAATAAGCTATTTTGAATAGTGATTCAAATTTTGTTACCATAAATTAAATGAGCAATGAGTAAATATAAATTTTAATTTCTGTGAGTATTGAATATTGGTTTAGGTAAATGGTATAATAGTTCATGGTTAGGGAGAATTATTCTAGTTAAGTCACTTTAAAAATTTATTCTAAAAATTGATTATAGTAATCAATTTCAAATTCCAATGATATTGATTATATTATTTTATTATATTGATTAAACTAATTTTAGTGGTAATTTTATGAATTATTCATTTTTAGAATTTATAGTAGAATAGAAACTATAAAAAATAAAATAAAATAATGACAACTTTTAGTGACAGGCACAACCGTAGGTAGAGGTCCATAATGTTTTTAAAATAGTCTCCTTATAGAATTACCTACGTTTTGTCCGTAGGTAAAGGTGGAAAGCATGCAGTGACAACCATTTGGCAATGATAGACAAATTTAGCTACATAAATTTGCCCTATAGTGATGGATTTTGGTTGTCACTACAAATCAAATTTCTTGTAAGCGATACAAAGAAAGTATGGGCAGTGGCCAGTGGCGGATCTTGAAATTTTTTGATGGGGGTGCCAAATATAGTTTTAAAAAAATAACAAGTTTATGGACTGGTGCAGTGGTTTACTTTCTTTAATCTATCACTGAGAACAGCGGTTTTTGAATAAAATGTCATTTATATAATTGAAAATATAAAAAAAAATGTGGGTACCAAGGATCAAACTCACACCCTTTTTGCTCTATAGTGATGGATTTTGGTTGTCACTACAAATCAAATTTCTTGTAAGCGATACAAAGAAAGTATGGGCAGTGGCCAGTGGCGGATCTTGAAATTTTTTGATGGGGGTGCCAAATATAGTTTTAAAAAAATAACAAGTTTATGGACTGGTGCAGTGGTTTACTTTCTTTAATCTATCACTGAGAACAGCGGTTTTTGAATAAAATGTCATTTGTATAATTGAAAATATAAAAAAAAAATGAGGGTACCAAGGATCAAACTCACACCCTTTGAGAGTTTGGGAGCGCATCAATCCACTGCGACACCAATGTTACATTTATAATAATATGCATAATATGATAATTATAGACCCCCGCGGTGCCCTTTCTTTATTCGGGAAGACTCCTAAATAAGTCCACTTTGCTTTCTTTTTCCTAAGACTTGTTGTAATGTAATGAACTAATGTATGTAGTTGTTTAGTTGTATTAAACAATCTTTTAAATTAAAAAATTATATATATATATTAAAGTTAATATTTGTTAATCTTAAAATAAATGATGTAATATATATGTTAAATATTCAATTTTTTAATTTAAAAAAATTAAATTAATGTATATCGTAGAAGTGGGAGGATCAATGAGACTCCTCTCCAAAGTACAAGGCTCTTGAAATCTAATTTGGAAGCTCAAAATTTCCTTAGAGGTAAAAAAAACTTTGTGACGAATATGTAGGAATTTTTTACCAACTCGTGTACGCCTAAAAGATAAAGGATTCATATGTCTTATGAATTGTACACTACGTACGGTGGACAATGAGGGGACACTTTATTTACTTTTTCAATGTCCAAGTAGCTTAAATGTTTGGAGCATGCTTCCTTTCTTTTCTTCCATGTCTATTTTGCTACAAGATATGGAAAAGACAAATATTATCTTTAAAAAGATTTATCTAAGGAAGGTGCGACTTTATTTTGTTGTGCGTCGTGGAGTATCTAGAAAGAAAGAAACAACAAAGTGTAAAACAAGTTAATCGATGCTCAATATTTTGTTATTGAGAGAGCAAAAGCCATGCTTCATGGTTGGCAAGATGCTTGTAGGATTTGTAATACAATTTGTGCACAGCGTAACGAATGAAATGTGAAATGGATCAAACCATATGATGGAAGATTTAAGTGCAATATTGATGTTTCTTTCTCCGCATTCTAATAGAGTGGGAATACCAGTTTTTATAACGGTTGATACTTACATTTTTGTTTTGGCAAAAACTGAATGGTTTATTCTAGTTTGTTAGGTACATGTTGGCAAAACTCTTGGATTATTATCAACTTTAGAATGGGTTCATCAATGACATTTGAGATCTATCGATTTTGAGCTTGATGCCTAAAAAAGTGGTGGATAGTTTTTTATCTGCACATCAACATGTTACAGAGTTTGGAATGATTATTCATAATTGTAAAACTATCTTTGATCAATATTATGTCAACTCTAGTGTTGAGTTTATGAGGAGACAATCAAATTCAAATGAAGCAGCCCATAGATTAGCTAAGGATGTCACATTCTCGGCTGGTTTTTAGATTTTTGTAAAAATATAGATTGTATTGAACACATTTTAAGTAAGAAATACTAAACTCCTCGCTTTATAGAAAAAATGAGACCCCTCTCCTCTAAAAAAAACAAAATGAGACCTTACTCTTGTGACAATTCCAGCATATCTGATGTGGCGTTCTTGATCGAATTTCTCTCACGTTCAATTTCAACTCTCCAAAGAATGAAGCAACAACAATTCCTTCAAAAAAAAGTCTTTTTTTTTTTGTGATCATTTATTTTTGGTGAATATCAACAACGGTTCTTGTGATTAAATTTGATTCAGATTTCAGAACTAGATTATATTTGATTTTAAAATATAAATTAGAGTTATGATTTGATTAAATTTCATTTTATTGCTGTTAAAAAAAATTGATTTTATTCAAACTTGTAATTAAGATTTAATTTTTTTTATTCATGTCATAGCAAAAAATATATATTTTTCATATCTTTACGGAAATCTTTTGGGTCAATGAAAAATGAGATATCTCTATATATATTACATACCCTTACTTCTAAATTAGGGTTATGATTAGATATAATTTTATTTTAAGGCCATTCAAAAAAGTATATATGATACAAACTCTTTTTTTGACGAAAAAATTATACAAACTTGAAATAAAGATTTAATTTTTTATTAGTATCAGAACAAAAAATATTTAATTTTCGTATCTTTAAGGAAATCTTTTGGGCCAGTGTAAATTGATTAATCAAGATATCTCTATATCTCTATATATATTGCATACAATTACTTCTAAAGATCACAATATAGATTTTCCATGAACTGTTCAGTATAATTTGAAGCGAGAATACTCTTCTTCAAGCTTATCGACTTTACGATTCCAAAATTTCTTATTTTGTAACATTAATGGTCCTCAACTCTTCTTCCAATAAAGTTATCGCACCCAATGATAATGAACTTCTACAACAATTCCTCTACAACAAAATTCATAACAAACCTATGCCCAATCATATCACCATTCTTGAATACGATTTGTTCGGCACCGCAAAGAATCCATGGGAGATTTGGGAAGAGTTCGGAACTTCCTACTCGTATCGTGGAAAAGACCTATACTTCTTTACAACCTTGAAGAAGAAATCTGCCACTAGCTCACGCGTAGTTCGCACTATTGGACTTGGTAGATGGGAAGGTGAAGATGCTGGGAAAAATATATTCGCCAAAGACAAGAACCAAATCCTCGGCATGAAAAAACGTTTTCGCTTTGAGAAGAGTGACACTTCCCAAGATGGTGGATGGATCTTGCATGAATATAGCCTCCACAATTCTTTGATAAGCAATCCTTTGGTAAGCCCTAGGTTCAAATATCTGTAGCGTTTGATTCTTAGCCCTAGTTATTTGGTGCATGATTTGATTTTGTATCTTGTTTTTTTGCAGGCCAATAATTATGTTCTATGCAGATTTAGAAAGAATTGCACTCACTTACCTGTAACCAAAAATATTGTTGCACAAGATAAACCAAGAAAGACAGTCGTTCCTGAACCTGCCGCAGTCACTGTACCTGTAAGTTACTACTTTTATTAAATCTTTAATTACCAAAAGATTTGATGGTTTTAGTTGATTCTTTATGATATTGATATTGTTGTTTTTCCGGTAAAAAGATTAGATTTTATGTCTTCTTTCTAACTTCTGTCCATCCAAAAGGATTAGATAATGTGCGGATTATGAACTGTGCTAGGGTTTGTTTTACTTTTAACCTTTATCCATTCTATCCATTCAAAATATTTCTTTGGAAAATTTTCACATAAGCTTTGATTGATTTGATCATAAACCAAATCAATTTCCTATTTTAATGATTTGCTAATCATTGAAGTATTTTTTTTAAGGGAATCATTTAACTACTTAACATTGTTCTTTTTCATTCTGGATTTGTAGGGCAAGAGAAAATATATAATTTATGAAGAACCAACAAAGGAATCAAAAGCTACTGTTGTTATTACAAAATCTCATCGTAAGGAAAAAGAAAAATACGTGGAATGTCCAAAAGAGACTATTGTTCTTGCACTCGAAGCACCGACCAAATCTGTACGTGCTACATATATTTACATTTGTTAATTATTGTTTTTTAAAGTATTTTTATTTTGTTGTTGTATATTATTTATTAACAATTGATCGTATGTAATACATATTTGTAGAGATACTCTATTTGACAAATATACAATGATTTAACAATCGAAGGATAACATTTAATTTGAAGAATAAAAAATAAAATTCACCAATTTTATTGAGATGAAAACATGTGAATCCTTTCTATTAAAAAAAAAAATGAATCCTTAACCTTTTTCATGTTCAAGAAGTTAAAAACAAATAATCTCGATCTTAACATTTTATTTTAGGTTAAACAATTTTTTATAATAAATTATGAAATTAGAGTAAATCAGAGCAAATCACTTCACATTTTAATTGTGCTGATAATTCAATCCCTTATTATTGTGCTCTTTCATTCTCATATTGTAGCAGAACAATAATGGTTTGTTGGGGGAAGATATTGACCAAAATCCAAATAATCAACTTAACAATGGAAAAAACAAGATTGAAGATGATGGTGATTCCCTTACAAGCAAAGAAGTAGATGGCGATGAAGATGATGATGCTAGTATGTCTTGGCCTGAGTTGTTTTCATTGCAGCTGAGAAAAATGAATGAAGGATGCTTGATCGAAGAGGAAGATCTTCCAATGATTTCCAATCAGTTTTATAAGGACTTATTGTCGGAAAATATTAATATAAATTAAATAATAGCAAATATTGCTAATTAGCTCTAGTAGTATATGGTTGATCAATTGTTTCTTTCTAAATTTTACATTATTCATTTATTTTTCCTCTGGTTGTGAATAGTCTAAATTGCAAAAAATGGAAACTATTGTTTCTAGAAAAAATTCCTATACAAATTGAGAGTTTCACAAACTGTATATCAACCATTAATTAATCCATATCGTGCAAGAGGGTAGATCATTTTTTACCTTTGCTTAAAGATCAGACTATCACTCAAGCACAGATAAATCGCTTGTATTGACACATTGTTGCGCACAAGATAGGATTATGCATTTAAATCTAACAGTTACTTGCTTGAGAAAAAGAGCAAACAAGATAATTTCTACTGTACACATAAGAGACTTTACATTTAGTGGTCATCTTCATTGACCAAGATAACCAGATGCCCTAGAGTTGTTGTGCATTATGAATGCCATTATCCAATATAACCAAATCAAAGAACATATTGAATTTGTAAGGGTTCATGAATGGGGAGGAGCTAAGGGTGAAAATTGTTACAAATAAAATGCTTAACATGAAGAATCTAACAACCAGGCGCATGATGTTCTGAATAAAAACTCAAATTTAGTCTTCCAAAGGTACATCGGCACATCAAGTTGGCCCTCAAAGATTTTGGACATCACTTTGATGAACATTGTCGAAAACAAACATCAGTTTTGTCCCGTTATATCAGATATCTTCGGAGATAAATCAATCAATTTGACTTGGATATAACTGATATTCAAATCATTGAAAGCTAGATTAATGTCTCGTGCATCTTTGGAGGATTAATTTTGATTTACCGCCCTTAATTTTTTAACAAGCCAGTCCAAGGATCAAGTTGTCTACGCCAAGGTTTTAGGCCTCAAAATTGTAGATAAAACAAAATGCTTGGAAAAAAAATTCAATTTAGTTAAAAATATATAATATAACATTTAGTAATCGATGTTGCTTAGCTTCATTGGTTAAAACGAGACTTTGTGTCTTCCACGACTAAGTTCAAACTTATTTTATTTTAAAAGGCCTAACTATAAAATTTGTTGGTAAATTTCTTTTTAGGCACCTAGGATTACTCACAAGCACCTTGAACATCCAAAAGTACCTCTAACGGTAGTTAACTATTGTTTGTTGCTGAACGGCAATTAACTTCCGTTCTCTTGTAAAGAGAGATTTAGTTACTTCACCCCAACGCAAAGAGGGATTAAGTTCAGAAACGATAATGATCATATCTAGTTTTGATCATAGTTGAACAAGATGTTGAACTGCACATATCCAACCAATCTTGATTGCAAATAGATCTGTCTAGTCTTCTTTCACTGTGTCTGCTCCACTTTCCCACATTTGTCTAAGTGAATTTTGCACCTCTTGTTTTCAAATAAAGCAAATCAAAGTTGTCTATCCATGTCTGAAAGTTAATCATAGGTGGCCTAGCTAGAGAGTGTCTACCTTGGTGCTCTTAAGCCACCAAGATATTGAAGTCACCAATAAAGTTCCAAGGGGAAAGAATACTGAGTTTGAAGATTACCTAAAACATGCCAAAGTTGCTTTATGTAGTTGCTCTTTTAATTTCTTAGTTGGGGTTAATAAGCTTTACCCCCTGTAATATAGGTCACTTTTGGTTTTCCCTCTGTAAAATTTTTTTGTCGAATTTCGTCCTTGTAAATTTTTTTTTTGTTTTCGAATACCCCCCTTCCCTAGGCTAGCTGACTGTGCATTTTCGCTGATGTGGCACGCTGACTCACCTTTTTCTAATGATGTGGCGCGCTGACAGTATTATTATTTTTATTTTTTATTTTTTTATTGTGTACACGTGACATTTGTGATTTTTTTAAAAAAAAATTCATAGAAAATTTTTGAAAAAACGAAAAAAATTAATAAAAATGTGAAAATATAAAAAAAAACTGAAAAAATACCGGAAAAATTAATAAAAAATAAAAAATATCAGGTAAAATGAAAAATAATGAAAAAATTCTAGAAAGATTAATAAAAAAAATCTGGAAAAATTTTAAAAAATTATAGAAAAGATTAATATATATCGAAATTTTCGAAAAAATTATAAAAAAAATCTGAATTAAGTTCCTGAAAAAAATCTAAACTTTTATTTTTTGTATTAAAAATAAAAAAACAAACTTTTCAATTTCGAAAGAAAAATTTGAACTTTTTTTAAAAAACTATGAAATATATTTTCTTTTTATTTAAAAAATATTCGAAATATTTTAAATTCCTGAATTTTTCTTTTCTTTTTATAAAAATTCTTATAAAAAATAACACTTCTTATAAAAATTTTAGGAACTTAAACTATTTCGAAATTTTTTAAACTAATAAGAAAATATATTTTGAAATTTTTTAAAAAAGGTTTATATTTTTTTCAGGAACTTAATCTTTTTTAGAATTTTTCAGGAACTTAATTAATAATTTTTTTATAATGTTTTCGAAATTTTTGATATATATTAATCTTTTCCAGAATTTTTTTAAATTTTTCCAGATTTTTTTATTAATTTTTCGAGAATTTTTTCAATATTTTTCATTTTACCTGATTTTAAATTTTTTTTAATCATTTTTATTAATTTTTTAAATTTTTCCGGTATTTTTTCATATTTTCTTCATTTTTTTTAATTTTCTAAGAATTTTTTTATTTTTTTTAAAAAAAGCACAAATGCCACGTATTCACAATAAAAATAATAATACAATCAGCGTGCACCACGTCATCATAAAAAGGCGAGTCAGCGTGCCACATCAGCGAAAATGCACAGTCAGCTGGCCTAGGGGGTATTCCAAAACAAAAAAAATTTACAAGGACGAAATCTGACAAAAAAAATTTATAGGAGGAAAACCAAAAGTGACTTATATTACAGGGGGTAAAGGCCTATTAACCCTTCTTAGTTTAAGTTTTGATGACTTTTGTTAGGTTGATGTTTTGTGTTGTTTGTTCATAAGTAATTGCTTAGTTATGTTAAAGCACCCTAGTTAATCTCATTCTCGAAATCGTCTACGATAATGTCTTATGTGTCCTTGCATTGATATTAAGTTTAGGTGATCCTTACTATCCAAGTTTTCTCTAGATTTTACGTTTCAAAAATATTGATTCGATTCAAAAAATTTCCTTGCAACATTTGAATCAATTCATTGTTTGCCTCGTTTGTTTGGTTTAAATGTTTTAAATCGATTCAATTTGCTTTTGAATAAATTCATTCAGTCTCTCGGTTATCTGCATCTTGGTTATTGAATTGTATCAATGTTCTTTAGATGGTATCATATATTCATCTTCTCGAAACCTTGAATCGATTCAAATCTATGTCTATTAAATTTGAATTGATTTAAATATATGTCTATGTAACTTTCAATTGATTCAAAATTCTTGACATTCGATGTCAATCTTCATATCAGTCAGATTTCCATTTTTACACTATAGGATCGATTCACATATATCATGATACGATTCAAGTTTGTTTTTCTAGTGTTATTTTGAGGCAAGCTTGTTCTTTTCTCTCACACCTATATATACCATCACCCACTCATTTTCTCACTTATAGAATCAATTTCCAAAAACAACCTCTCTCTTTCTACAAACTTCTTCAGATTATACACTTTTTCTGAGAACTCTTGTAGACTTTGAGATCTAGATTGCTAGGGTGTCGTAGGACAATTATAAGTTTGGTTTGTTTCAAGGATCTTGGCAGGGCATTAAGGATCTAAAGGAAAAGTGGATACTTTTCACCTACAAAGGTAATTATGGGGGTTGTTTCTCAAACATTCAAGGTTCATGGGATCAAAGCAAAGACATGGCAAATAAGGTTTCTCGGAGTAGAAGATCGAAGGATTTCATGCAATTTTGAGATTCGAAGACCTTGTGGATTTTTTAATTTCAAGAGAGCTTGAAGATTGAATTCTTTGTCTGATTGCTTAGCATAGAAGATTAGGAATGAAGGAACCTTTGTAATCATAATCTTGTAAACATTCTCAACATCATAATGGAAGCCCGTAGAAGAGGAGTTGTCTTCTACGAAGAGAACATGTACCAGCGAGGACGAAAAGAGCAAACATTTATAAATTCGGTGTTCTTCTTTCTTTTATCTATTTAATTTCTGCAATTTACTTTGATATATAATGCTTATTGATTAAATTAGTTACCATATGATTATGACCGATTATTTTGCATAAACTTTATCTCAATTGATCATTGATTAAGATCAATACACATTCAATTCAATCACATTACATCTTGTAAATTAACTTTTCAATAATCATTTTCATATATCAAAGTTATCAATCTCTTGTGTAGTGATTTTCGGTTTAACATTAGGTTTGGTTTGAAATTGTGATTTTATCTTTGTGTGTGCTTAGCATAAAAGATTAGGAATCGAAGGAATCTTTATAATCATACCCTTGTAAACATTTTCAACATCATAGTGGAAGCCCATATAAGAGGCGTTTTCTTCTACGAAGAGATAACGTACCCTTAACGAGGAGGAAAACGGGGAACATATATAAATATGATGTTCTTCTTTCCCTTATCCTTTTAATTTCAGCAATTTACTTATGATATACGATGTTTATTGATTAGATTAGTTACCATATGATTGTGATTGACTAGTTTGTATAAACCTATCTCACTTGATCATTGATTGAGATCAATACACATTCAATTTAATCATATTACATCTTGGAATATAACTTGTCAATAATCCTTTTAATATATCAAAGTTGTTAATCTTTTGTGTAGTGATTTTCTGTTTATCATTAGGTTTGGTTTGAAATAGTCATAGGTTTTGTGCAATGTAAAATGTATTCACTTTTGATTGATTATGCTACAATTCATATTTGAATATCTCATTCAAAATTGAATTGTTGTTCCCACGTTGTATACCTTTTATCATTAGTATTGTGGGCACGAATTCAAGTATTCATACGTTTTTCAAAAGAGAATTTCAAAATCACGTTTTCGTAAACCTTTTAATCGGAACAAGATATTCACCCCCCCCTAGCTTCCTCTTATTACCATCATATCGGCCCACACTTTCTTTTCAAGTAACTAGTAGAAAAAGTTTTCCCATTCTCACAAATGGAAAAAGAAACTTTCTGGTGATAGGATAACATGGTTAATATTATAATTACAAATGCATTATATGTCAGGTAAAATGGGATCTTTATTGTTCAGTGCAAACAATTTGATATTTAACCTAGGCAACCAAGTTATTGGGAATGCATCAAAATCATCCAAGGTTCAGCTATAAGAATTATGTCAAGTTTATTTTGCAAAATTAGTCTCTTATATTCCAATCTTGAAGGGTTATTGGCTAAACCCCTAATATTCAAATAAAGACACTTCATTTGAAAGGTTAGGGATGTCTAACCTTTGATCTGCTTTGATAAAAAGCTCTTGGAAGGTGTTTTTTTGTTTATTCTTAATAGCTTTACTTTAGATCTATGAGTAACCATCTACAATGGTTAATTTCCATGATCATGAGTCTTCTGAACCTCTTCATCCTCTAATTCATGCAATAATATCCTCTCAACATCTTCATCTTCATCCATGTTAGCCCAAACTTGTTCAAAAAATTCAGCGTTGTTTTGATTTTTGATTTGACATGTTACATGATTCAAATCATCATCACTATTGATTCTTACCTCATAAATATTCAATTGTTAGGATACCAAAACTATGAATTTTGGGAACTTTCATCATCATCATCCACTTCATCACTTTCCTCATTCTCACCAAGAGTAGTGAATCTATTTGACTGCTCCACATTCTCAACATGTTTAATTTATGTCATGTTATTCAATTATTTTCTTCCTTTAGGGCCTACTTTGACTAAGATTGATGCAAAGGCTATTTTCCATTATTATTGAGTGCAATCTCTGCAACCCTAATAGTATCCTTATTATCTTTGTCTTTGTGCTATCAACAAGTTTGTCCCCATAATCCTCCACCAACATAGGATCTTTGGATTTCCCTTATCACTCTTTTGCACAAAAACTTTCTTAGCCTTTTTTGTTGCTTTATTTATATGGTTAGTCTCCTTCCATTTCTTATTCACTTAAGTTTAAAGGTGAGAAAAACACAAGAATGGGGTTAAATTGAGTTTGCTTTTTCTAAAAATCTTTTTTAAGAGTTTTAACAAAAATAGAACAAGAGATAATCAGAGAATAAGGGAAGAAAGACAACATAATCTGATTATCCTGGTTCACCTCACAATCCGAGGTTAGTCCATTCTCATTGCACCTCACAATCCTGGTTCACCTCATAATCTGATTTATATGGTACTGGTTTCACGGGTTCAGTTTCCGAACTAGCCTCTCGTTCTGCAGCTCTGATGGTTGTGGTACTGGTTTCGCGGGTTCAGTTTCTGAACTAGCCTCTAGTTCTGCAGCGTTTCATGAGATCTTGTTCGGGGTGGATCTAGCTTTTGGGTTGGTGGGTGGTTACAATCTGGATCTGCGGGACTATGTTTTGTGGTTACAATCTTGTTCTGCAGCGTTTCCGAGCGTTTCTCCTCTTCGTCGGTGGGTTGGGGGTCGGTACTGTGTTGCGCCCTCCTCACCATCTCCTTTCCGTTCGTCGGCAGCCACGCCGTCGTTTGTGTCTCCAGATCGCCGGTCGTCGTTTGGTTGTGGAGGTGCTGCTGTGTTTCTATTTTGTTTTGTTGTTTGTTGTTTTGGTGATAGGGTTTTGATTATGTTAATTGAATTAATTTGATGCATGTGTTTTATAAATATTGAATCTTCTGATTTGTTGTTGTTTTGTTTTAGTTTTTTAATTTTCTATGTTGATTTAATCTATTAATATGTCCATCTTTGAGATTTTTGTAGGTCATTTAAAATAAATCTGGCTTCTCTGAAATCAAAACTTGTTATTGTTTTGTTTTACCTTTTTTTTTTTTTGTATTTTAACGTTTGAAATTATGTTGTTGTTAGTGCTGTTGTGTATTTTGTAATTACTATGAGGCCTCACCTAGCTATAAGTAATATGTGTGCTGCTGTGCTAAGCGAATGTCTTAGCTCCCTATTCTTTTTACTTAAAAATTATGTAATTGTATGGATTTTATGATCCATCTCCACATTTATCCCGTATAAATTAAAATCTTGTACCATGCATTGTACTAAGAATCAACCTTATGTTATGGGTGCTCATTTCCATATGTTATAACAGGGTCAAGGATATTCATTACCTGCTGATATACAGTATGTTGACGCTAGATGGGAAATTCCAGTTGTGCTCCCTCTATGTGATTGGTTTGCCCAAGAGATCAACATGTTTTGCAATCTTGACAGGTTTGTACTCCTCTGGATATGCATAAACATTTTCAAAGAAATAAGTTGGTGCTTTTTGTTTGGTCTGCTTCTTGTTTTGGAAAATTTGGAATTCTTTTGCATGTTGTCATCCATGTTTGTCCGATTGCATCATGTAATTGTTACTGACTGGATTTGTCTCATCTCTTTGGCAGGGCAGTCTAAAGACCATTAAACTGTCTACAAGTCCGAGTTCTAGCATTAATAGCTTGGTCTCATCTTTTGTGGCTCTACTACAGGTATAATTTGTTCTGCCTGAACCATTCGATATATAAGCGGGGTTAGGAGTGAAGACATTTCAGTGATGGGTTTTAACTTCGGAAAGTTGGCTGTGACCTGTTTTATGAATGTTATATTGTGAGATTTTTTTAGATTCTTCTCATCTTTTGCATCATGTTCTCTTGGCTTGTTATGCCCCATATATACAGCTAGTCCACTAATTTTATATATATGTGACTTAATTTTTTGCCTTTTATGGAATTAGATGTGCCACAACCTGATGCATATTCGAAATAGAATTTTAAATGCTCACTAGTAGGGTTTAGGGATAACATGCTTTTGTTGATTAGTATTTAGTTTTTCCCTTTAAGTAGAAGCCTGAATTGAATTAGCAACTAGCAAGTCATTGATTGATTACCTGATTTGCAGGAAGAGAATCCTTCTCAAAAGAGCACTATTGTAAGAACAGCTGGGAAACTTATTCCTTTTCAATTCAACAGGATTCCCGAGATCGTTGATGGTAATGTTCCATTGGCAACTCGAAGATGCCAAAAGAGATATAATCTTAAAACCAATGAGTCTGTTTCCTCAGAATCTTTCCATCCTCTCTGCAATGGCCCACTTGCCAAAAGTGAGATTGTTGATTGGAGCAATCACAATAACTGCAAAAGTAGTGACACTTTTTATACTTCGTGTTGTTCAAGCTGTCAGTTTCAGAGACTTCCACCAGATACCAAATCAACGGATAAATTTTATACCGATTTACCTCATTCAGTGGTTGCACGGGCAAACCGAGTCAACAATGGCAATTTGAATGCGTTAAGGTGGGTATTTGTTTGTCGTTGTGATCAATCAATTAAATACATCTCAAATTTAGTAATAACTCGGTCTAAGCCAATTGGCAACTGGGTCCTTCATGGAATCTTTTATTATAGTACCAATTCAATCTGTTTTCTTTTAGGTAACTTTGCAGTTGAGTGATAGTAAGAAACTAGGAATATGAGAAATTTGAATAATCTGTTTTGTCTCTACTAATATTTGTGAAATCAAATAGCTCATTTTGATAGGCCTTGAGACCATGCCCATTTCTTGTAGTAAAACTTCATTAAGATCTTCTAGCTGGGTCCTTGCATTTTTTCCGCTGCAAAGGTGTTTTTTCATGTGTTCAGGCTTTTGTTCATACACTTATACTGCTAGACCATGATATTCTTTTGCCCTTCTTCAGTAGGAGCACAATTGCTTGGATTATGATCAATTTATTGTGACTTGGTTTTTCTATCTATGATATAAACATGAAAGAGTCTGCCCATTTTTTGGTACGACACATTTCTTCATGACATCAAATTTTACATGTCGCTATTCTTGTTTTCAGGGAACAAATACAAGATTGCTTGCTTTCTAATGGTGAAGATGAAACTTAATTATTACAATTGCTTCTGTTGATGCTTTGGGCAATAGCGAGGTTATTGGCAAGGAGGAAAAATTGAAGGTTGTTGATAACAAATTCTAGGTTCTAAAGCTAGTGAATTGATTTCTTCTAGTTGTGAATTGATATGTAATGAATGAAATGATTAGATTGAAATTAGAATTTTGACAATTGGACGGTTTTCAATATTTTGTGCAAAACTAATGAATTTGAGATTTGAGAATTTCTTGTCTTAATTATGTGTATGTACAAACGTTGTAGGTGCAATACAAGATGGATACTGATTTTGGATGAGCTTGCTCAATTTAGTAATGCATGATACTAATTTTTTTTATCCCTTTTGAGACTTTATAAGTGGGTTCATCCGATTTAAATTAAAAGATTTTAGATGGGTTCAACCGATTTAAATTAAACGATTTTAAATCGGGTAAAGGGGGCTGACTTAAAATCAAAACCACTTTTTAAATCGGCCACCTATAAATCGGATGTTCACCCTATTTAAAAAGTCATATTCACCTGATTTAAAAAGTGTTTTCTGCACTAGTGACATATGTTATTATCATTGTAAAAAAAAATCTATTATTAAATATCACGATAAAAAGGCAAAACTTCGTAGCATAGCTCGTTTGATAGAGACAGTGCAATATACGTAGAGGTCGATGTTCGAACCCCAGACACCCTACTTCTCTACATTTAAAAATACGAGGTTCAGGATTTTTGGTCAAAAAAAAAGTGAGAGCTACAACTACTCAACTACTTGAAAAAAAAAACCTCTATAGTGCGTGATTCTTTTATAACTTCATTTGCTAACATTTTCCTAATATCTTTTTGGGTAACATGTAGTTTTTTTTTTTTATAAATATTTTTTATTAATGTGGTTTTTTTAATATTGAAACTAGCAGCTAAATGGGTACTTCGTTCTTATGTATCCACTTTTTTTAATGACACCAACATTATAATAAATATATTATAAATCTTATAGTTTTGAAAGAAAAAAAAAATATAACATTTTTATAGACAAATTTGTTTAACGACATAATTGAACGTGAAAAAGTCACCTTGTTGGATATTTGTATGTTGGCTTCACTTTTGCCTAAAACAAATGTTCACTTCAGATGTGAAATACAATGTTCCAACATCCAGGCTTGGTATGTACGTTCTGTGCCTTGCCTATGTTTACGCACGTGTTTGCTTGATTGAAGGAATCCACGCCAGCATGAGTTGGTCAAAACCGTGTGCAGTTATGAGAAGATCAGAACGATGTGATTTCCTAAGGGAATGGTAATGACTTAGGAAAGTTTTTTAAGGTGATGATAATGTGACTTTTAATGTGCCTACTTTTTAGGAGTTTCCTTATCCGGCCATGTTGATTGAGTAATGAGTCACCGGTGTGATCTGAAGCCTGATTGAGTTGATGACGCGCTTTGCTTCAGTATATAAAGGAGGCTGCAAGACCTGAAGAATTATTCAAGACATCATTTTCAGAAATATAGTTTATCTAGGTTTTGAGTCACTTGTTTGTGAGCCTTCCGTGTATCATCTTGATGCATGTTTAGGACTGTATTTTGAGTTGTAAATTGTGCACTACTCCGAAGCTTTTAAGCAAGGAGTTAGGTAGTCTGTGAACTGCATCCAAGCTTTTAAGCAAGGTTGCATGTTGTTATGTTCTGAAGGTAACTTCATTTTAATTGAGTTTGTAATTTGGGAATCACAGAGGTTTGTGATCAGTTGTAAGGGAGTGAGATGGGATCTCAGATCTAGGAGTTCCTAGGTTGAAATCTTGTTGGGGTAGGTCCTAGGTCATAAGTGCAAACGTGGTTTGCTGAGAGTTTTTGAATACGGACTGCACTAGTGGATTTCCTTCCTGGCTTGGTAGCCCTCAGAGTAGGTGACGTTGCACCGAACTGGGTTAACAATTTCTCTGTGCCTATTTTCTTTCTTGTCCTTTATTTTGTTTTATTATGTTGGTTAGCTTAATGTTCTAAACTTCTTATACAACATCTGTTTTCTGTGTTTCGTGTTAAAACATCTCTTAGAACATCTTAAGTCTAACGTGCCAGAATTTCAATTGGCATCAGATCAGGCACCCTGCCTGTTATTGGGTGAGATCCAGAGGAGATCTATACTGGCAATATGGAGAAAGAAGGAGGTTTTGTAAACAGACCACCGTTACTGGACGGAACAAATTATGACTACTGGAAGTCACATATGAGTGCCTATCTCAAGTCTATTGACAGCAAGACTTGGAAGGTTGTGATGAAAGGTTGGGAACATCCAGTTGTTCTTGACAAAGATGGCAACAAAACCACGGTTTTGAAGCCAGAAGATGAGTGGACCTTGCCTGAAGATGAACTGTCTCTTGCAAACTCTAAGGCCCTAAATGCCCTTTTCAATGGAGTGGACAAAAATATGTTCAGACTCATCACAAAAGTGTGATGTTGCCAAAGATGCTTGGGACATCTTGAAGACATCTCATGAAGGTACCTCCAAGGTAAAGAGCTCAAGGATCCAACTCCTGACGACCAAGTTTGAAAGTCTGAGAATGCAAGAGGATGAGACTATATATGACTACTACCTGAATGCCCTTGACATTGTCAATTCGTTTGATTCTCTTGAAGAAAAACTGTCAGATGAAAAATTGGTAAGGAAAATTCTCAGATCTCTGCCAAAAAGATTTGACATGAAGGTCACATCCATTGAGGAAGCCCAAGACGTGTCCAAGATGCAGGTGGAAGAGATCATAGGTTCCCTTCAAAATTTTGAACTTGTTGTTGACAACAGGACTGAGAAGAAGGGAAAAGGCATTGCTTTTACTGTAAACACAGCTGATGATGAAGGATTGGAAGAAGGTGTAGAGGATGAGAATCTGTCAGAGGACTTTGTAATGCCAGGAAGACAGTTTAACAAGATTCTCAAACAAGCAGCAGACCTAGAGGTAATGGGCGGAACATCAGATGGAACACTGACAGGCAACAATGTAATCAAAGGTATGACAGAAATGAAGAGAAGAACAACCATTACAAAGGAGTACAATGCCATGAGTGTGAAGGTTATGGTCACATCAGAACTGAATGTGCAACTTTTCTCAAGAAGCAAAAGAAATGGATGATTGTGTCCTGGTCTGATGATGAAGGAACAGATGGGGATGTTGATAGTAATGCTGCTAAACGTGTTAGTGCTATGACTGGGAGAATAGAATCTGGGTCTTAATCTGATAATGAAGATTCTGACTATGAGAAAGTAACTGTGTCTTATGGTTATCAAGACATTCATGACGCAAACACCTCCAAGCATGTGATGGAGCAGGAAGAAATCATTAATCAGCTTCAGGAAGAGAGGATTGGTCATCTGGTTAAAATCTTTGATCTAAGCAAAGAGGTAATGTTACTTAATTCTCAACTTGATAATGTCCTTAAACAAGTTAGAATGATGACCACTGGAACTGATGTTCTAGATAGGATGTTAGAAGGTCAAGTGATAGGTAAACCAAATGGCATAGGCTTTACACATGAACACCTGAAACAGGAACAACAAAACAGTAACTATGTTCTGGCTTTAGAACACTATCATAAAGCCAAGAAGGGAAAACCAGTTAAGAAAATTAAGTTTGTAGCTTCAAGTAGAACAGATACTATCACTAGTAGAGGTCCAAAGTTGGAACATTCTGTACAACATCCTAAAACTGTCTCAGTAAAAGAGAATCTCTCTTGGAAGTGTCAGGGTCATAAAAAACCTTTCTGTTTTGATCTGTATGGTGTACCTAGACAACATCAACCTAGTTCAACCTTGAGAGGGGTCAAAAAGGAGTGGAAACCTAAATGCTTAGGACTAATAGCCCATACCTCCTTAAGAGCATCCTCCAGTGAAGATTGGTAGTTTGATAGTGGGTGTTCTCGTCACATGACAGGGATGGACAACTTTCTAGGAAATGTCAGACCTTATGCCAAGAGTTATGTCACATTTGGGGATGGTGCTAAAGGAAAGATTGTGGGGATTGGAGACTTAGTTAGCGAAGGATCACCAAGACTGAATAATGTTTTGTTGGTCAAAGGGTTGGCAGCCAACCTGATTAGTATTAGTCAACTATGTGATCAGGGGCTTAGTGTAAATTTTAGTAAAATTGAGTGCCAGATCTTAGATGAAAAGGGTAAGGTGAGTATGAAGGCTACTAGGTCTAAGGACAATTGTTACTTATGGATATCTCAAGAACAGGCTCTCATATCCTCATGCATGCTGAGCAAATTTGAAGAGGTCAAACTGTGGCACCAAAAACTGGGTCACTTGAACATGCAAGGAATTAAGAAAGCTATTTCTCTGGAAGCAATCAGAGGCATACCCAGACTGGAGATCACTGAAAGGAGTATGTGTGGAGAATGTCAGATTGGTAAACAGACTCAAATGTCCCGTCCTAGGTTGGAACATCTAGGAACCTCTAAAGCTCTTGAACTTCTTCATATTGATTTAATGGGACCCATGCAAGTGGCAAGCATTGGTGGAAAGAGGTATGTTCTGGTGGTTGTTGATGATTTTTTAAGATTCACCTGGGTGAACTTTATCAGAGAGAAATCAGACACCTTTGAAGCACTCAAGGAACTTTGCATTCAACTTCAAAGAGAGAAAAATAGAGGTATTGTCAGAATAAGAAGTGATCATGGAACAGAATTTGAAAACTCCAGATTTCATGAATTTTGTGCAGATGAAGGAATCAGGCATGAATTCTCATCTCCCATAACACCTCAACTGAATGGAGTGGTGGAAAGGAAGAACAGGACTCTACAAGAATCAGCCAGGGTCATGCTACATGCTAAACACCTTCCCCTTTATTTCTGGGCTGAAGCTATGAATACAGCTTGTCATGTTCATAACAGAGTCACTTTGAGAACATGTACTAAAACTACCTTGTATGAACTATGGAAAGAAACAAAGCCTACTATAAAATATTTCCATGTCTTTGGTAGCAAGTGTTACATTCTGGCAGATAGAGATTATAGAAGAAAAATGGATCCAAAGAGTGATGAGGGAATCTTTCTGGGCTACTCTACTAACAGCAAGGCATATAGAGTGTTTAACAACAGAACTCAAGTTGTTATGGAATCCATCAATGTGGTAGTAGATGATGTGGTTAAAGAACCAACACTTGAATTTGTACCTGGTGTTGAAGCATATCCTGAAACATCTGCTCAAGAAAATGTAATGCCTGAAATTGTTGAAGAACCTGAAACTAACTTTGAGGATACGGAGCTGGAGCATGGAGAAACAAGCAAAGGACCTTCAATTAGAATTCAGAAGAATCATCCTCAAGAACTCATTATTGGAGATCCAGATCAAGGGATCAGAACCAGAAGAGCTAATGATGTTATCTCCAACTCATGTTTTGTATCCAAATTTGAACCAAAAATGTGAAGGAAGCTCTCACTGATGATTTCTGGATTGAAGCCATGCAAGAAGAACTCAACCAGTTCAAAAGAAGTGAAGTATGGGATCTGGTGCCAAGATCAAATGACATAAATGTCATTGGTACAAAATGGATCTACAAAAACAAGTCTGATGAAAATGGTACTATTACCAAAAACAAGGCAAGACTGGTAGCACAAGGTTATACACAAGTAGATGGATTAGACTTTGATGAAACATTTGCACCTATTGCCAGACTGGAATCCATAAGGTTACTCTTGGGAGTGGCTTGTATTCTAAAGTTCAAATGGAAGATACAATATTCATCTCCCAGAGCAAGTATGCTAAGAATATTGTAAAAAAGTTTGGGCTAGACAATGCCAGTCATAAGAGAACACCAGCAGCCACTCACTTAAAGTTATCCAAAGATGAAAATGGTGTAGCTGTTGATCAAAGTCTGTACAGAAGCATATGATTGGAAGTCTCCTATATCTTACAGCAAGCAGACCTGACATAACTTTTGATGTAGGAGTTTGTGCTAGATATCAAGCAGAGCCCAAAATGAGTCATCTTGTTCAAGTCAAGAGGATTCTGAAGTACATAAATGGCACCACAGACTATGGAATTCTATATTCTCACAGTGACAATTCCAGGTTGATTGGCTATTGTGATGCAGATTGGGCAGGTAGTGCAGATGACAAAATAAGTACTTCAGGAGGTTGTTTCTTCCTTGGAAACAATCTAGTGTCTTGGTTCAACAATAAACAAAATTCTGTGTCTCTATCAACAGCAGAAGCAGAATATATTGCTGCAGGAAGTAGCTGCTCTTAGTTAGTATGGATGAAGCAAATGCTGGAAGAGTATGATGTTCAACAAAATGTTCTAACATTGTACTATGACAATTTAAGTGCTATCAACATCTCCAAGAATCCTATACAACATAGCAGAACAAAGCACATTGACATCCGACATCACTTCATTAGGGATCTTGTTGAAGACAAGGTAGCAACTCTGGAGCATGTGACAACTGAAGAACAACTGGTTGACATCTTCATAAAAGCCTTAGATGTCAAACAATTTGAGAAACTAAGAAGCAAGCTGGGTATTTGCATCCATGAGGAATTATAGCAACCAATGTTCAGAGTGTCAGGTACTTTTAACTATAATTTATGCTTTTATCAACTCTTAATTTGGCATATTTTATGACTAAAAAGAGGGAGTATATATATCCATGCTGTATGATGTATGTTTCCTGACTATATGCCTACTGATGTTGAGACATCTGATTCTGGTTTTTCGGTGATTTTGGTTTTCTGGTATTCTTGTTTGTTTGTTTTAATTTTTTTTTGCTAGTATGCATGTATTCAGGGGAAGTAATAGTTATGCTGTTTGCGCTCCTTGAGGGGGAGTAAATTTCTGTGTCCCTGAATGTTTCTGTGGATGTTGGAACATCCTGCCTGTTTGAGCTACTGAATATTGTCTAGGAATTTATTTTTCCTATGTTTCTCTGAGTAGCGTGTTGTGACAGTTGACTGTCTAGGATGTTACATGAATTTATTTTTCCTTGTATGTCCTCTGCTGCAAGACTCCGATTCTCTTTGGTGATACCTACTAGTTCTCTTGTCTGCATATTTCCATGTGATAATTGTTTTGTGAAAATACTGGAAGCAGAATCTGAGACCTGTAATATACTTCTTCTATGTCCTGAAGATTATGTGTGATGACTGAAGAACTGTATTTTGGTATCTATTGATAATCTGAGAATGTGAACCTTTCTTCAAGGTAGATTTTATTTGTGAAGATTGAAGGAAAGGTTGCGTGCGTTATCTCTCTATTTTAATTGGATTGGCCTTAATTTGTTTTAGCCAAAAATTTGCCAAAGGGGGAGATTGTTGGATATTTGTATGTTGGCTTCACTTTTGCCTAAAACAAATGTTCACTTCAAATGTGGAATACAATGTTCCAACATCCAGGCTTGGTATGTACGTTCTGTGCCCTGCCTATGTTTACGCACGCGTTTGCTTGATTGAAGGAATCCACGTCAGCATGAGTTGGTCAAAACCGTGTGCAGTTATGAGAAGATCAGAACGATGTGATTTCCTAAGGGAATGGTAATGACTTAGGAAAGTTTTTTAAGGTGATGATAATGTGACTTTTAATGTGCCTACTTTTTAGGAGTTTCCTTATCCGGCCATGTTGATTGAGTAATGAGTCACCGGTGTGATCTGAAGCCTGATTGAGTTGATGACGCGCCTTGCTTCAGTATATAAAGGAGGCTGCAAGACCTGAAGAATTATTCAAGACATCATTTTCAGAAATATAGTTTATCTAGGTTTTGAGTCACTTGTTTGTGAGCCTTTCGTATATCATCTTGATGCATGTTTAGGACTGTATTTTGAGTTGTAAATTGTGCACTACTCCGAAGCTTTTAAGCAAGGAGTTAGGTAGTCTGTGAACTGCATCGAAGCTTTTAAGCAAGGTTGCATGTTGTTATGTTCTGAAGGTAACTTCATTTTAATTGAGTCTGTAATTTGGGAATCACAGGGGTTTGTGATCAGTTGTAAGGGAGTGAGATGGGATCTCAGATCTAGGAGTTCCTAGGTTGAAATATTGTTGGGGTAGGTCCTAGGTCATAAGTGCAAACGTGGTTTGCTGAGAGCTTTTGAATACGGACTGCACTAGTGGATTTCCTTCCTGGCTTGGTAGCCCCCAGAGTAGGTGACGTTGCACCGAACTGGGTTAACAATTTCTCTGTTCCTCTTTTCTTTCTTGTCTTTTATTTTGTTTCATTATGTTGGTTAGCTTAATGTTCTAAACATCGTATACAACATCTGTTTTCTGTGTTTCATGTTGAAACATCTTAAGTCTAACGTGCCAGAATTTCACACCTAAATTCATATATATATATATATATATATATATATATATATATATATATATATATATATATGTATATATTGAACTTTCATATTGTAACAGACTATACCTATATTTTTCATTTGTTGTGGGGGTCATTGCAATTTGCAATGACCCCACAACAAATATAATATAATTTTTGTTTAATAGGAGGATATAATATACATTCTTATTTTTTTGAATGACATCAATAATAAAAAAAACCTATAGAAACTAGCGAATAGTCGGACACTAATGTGTCTGTCTATTTTCTTTTCCACCACATTTAATTGAATACTTAAAGAGATATCAATTTCGACATGTACTATGATCAAATAATTTTGGTTAATAATGTCGGTCAACTTGACAGTGACAAGAGGAAGCTATAAGGGGTGAATAGCTTTTTATGATTAAAAGATTTGCGAAAGCTGGTTTGAAAATTCTCTTTTAAAAATGCACGACTATTTTAATTCGTGCACAAAGAACTAATGATAAGAGTTATAAAATGTGGGAACTACAATTCAAGTTTGAATGAGATATTCAACTATGAGTTGTAATGTAATCAAATCAATTAAATTTAATACACTTTACAATGCACAAAACCTATGATTATTTCAAACAAAACTTATTGTTAAACACAAAATCACTACACAAGAGATTAATAACTTTGATATATGAAAATGATTATTGACAAGTTAATTTCCAAGATGTAATGTGATTGAATTGAATGTGTATTGATCTCAATCAATGATCTATTGAGATTAGGTTTATGCAAAATGATCAATCACAATCACGTGGTAACCAATCTAATCAATAAACATCATATATCAAAGTAAATTGCTGAAATTAAAAGGATAAGAGAAAGAAGAACATCGGAATTATAGCGGTTCCCCCTTTTCGTCCTCACTAGGGGTACATCATCTCTTTGTAGAAGAAAACATCTCTTCTACGTACTTCCACTATAACGTTTAAAATGTTTACAAGAGTATGATTACAAATATTTTTATGATTCCTTATCTTATACGCTAAGCAATCACACTAAGAATCCAATCTTCAAGTTCTCTTGAAATCGGACAATGGATAAGGTCTTCGAATCTCAAAGCTTGCATGCAATCCTTCGATCTTCTACTATGAGAAACCTTCTTTGCTATGCCTCCGCTTCTTTGGAGGTGAAAAGTACCCACTTTTCCTTTAGATCCTTGATGCTCCACCAAGATCCTTAAAAGAAACCAAACTTACAATTTTCCTACAACATCCCAACAATCTAGATCTCAAATCCTACAAGAGTTCTTGAAAAAAGTGTGTAATATGAAGAAGAATGTAGAAAGAGAGAGGTTGGAGACTTTAGAGTATTTTTGAAAATTGATTCTATGAATGAGAGATTGAGTGGTTAGAAGTATATATAGGCAAGTGAGATAGGAGTGAGTTGGGCTCAAGAAATAACTAAAAAACTGTGTTCGAATCGAATCAAGTAATGCTTGAGTCAATTCAATAGTGCAAAAAGTACAGCTTGGGTTGACATGAAGATTGAGTCGAAGGGCAAGAACAACGAATCAATTCAAGGAATTTTAGAATTAAGATTGAATCAAATCATAACCTTATAAGAAAAGGTTTGAATCAATTCAAGGTTTTTAGAAGTGAAATGATACGATTCAAGGAACCTTAATACGAATCAACAAACACAAGTCAGAAACAAGAAGGAATGTGTGAATCGATTCAACTTCTGCAAATGAGACATTTGAATTGAATTAACAATTTTGCTGAAGACATCCGAGACCATAAGTTTTTTGATTCAAATTTTCTAAGGCAAATATTGAATCGAACCAAAGTATTATAAACAATTTTTTTTTTAGAAAACTTGGATACTTTCATAAGACATAATCATAGACAATTTGAGATAGCGACTAACTAGGGTGCTTTCACAATTTCAACCAAGCAATTAAACAAGAACAAAACATCAACTTAATAACTAGAGTTGAAACCACATATTCCTCATTTATTCTCACTTTAAGATGTGAATTTATAGTAACAACGCTACTTGACAAAAAAAGAGACGAAATAGATACAAATATGGATATACTAAACGAGGGTTTCCGATTAGTTTTTTTAGGCTTAATAGCACTTTTGGCCCCCTATGTTTGCAAAAGTTGTGATTTTGGCCCCCTATGTTTAAAAACTACAAAAACGCCCCTTATGTATTGGTTTCTTTGCACTTTTGGCCCCCATGGTCAATTTTGACCTGGTCCACGCTGACATGGCACCCACATCACTTATGTGAGGTGCCACGTGGAATTTAATTTTTTTTTTATTTTTTTAATTCATTTTCGTTTTTTTCCATTTTTTTTGTTTTGAAAAAATTAAAAAAAAATCAGAAAAGAGAGGTTCAGACGGCACCACCAATATTCATCCCCATCCCCACCACCAACAACAAGAATCATCCTCACCTTCAAATTCTCATTATCAGCAGCAACTTGTGGTCCCTTTTGATGGAAGGCCATCACCTTTCATTATGAGCTCCATCTCAAATATTCAACCTTCTTCTAACTCTTCTCCCTCCAATTCTTCTTCTTCTTCTTCAGCTCCAGCTACTGCTTCTGCACCCACTCAACACCTCATTGATGCTTCCATGGCAATTGCCACCAGATCTGAACCTCCTCTTCCAGATGTATCCGACAACAACAACAACAACCAAATTCAACCATTTTCTTCAACTTCAACCGCCGTCACCGCGGTTGCAAATCCTCCAAAACGATCCACGAAGGACAGGCACACAAAAGTTGACGGCCGTGGCCGGAGAATTCGAATGCCAGCGACATGCGCAACAAGAGTTTTCCAGTTGACCAGAGAATTAGGCCACAAATCCGATGGTGAAACAATTAAATGGCTTCTTCAACAAGCGAAGCCGGCGATTTCTCAACGCTCAACGTCTCACTTCGTAGCAGCGGCTCTACACTCTCTGCGCCGTCGTCGAAATCAGCTCCTCTCAGTTTTCATAGCGCGCTTGCACTGGCTCATCATCTTTACGAAGAAGCTGCGTACCAACACGCGCCTTTGTTAGGGTTTCATCCTCATCAACACCACCAACAACAGCAACAACAACAACAGCTTATGAACGCTGATCAAATTGGTGAAGCACTTTCAAACGAGAATTACATGAGAAAACGGTATAGAGAAGATCTTTTCAAAGATGATAACAACAATCAAAATGAAAGTGGCGGTGATGGTGATGGTTCTTCTTCTCCCAAAAGTTTCAAAACAAATCATCAACAACAGGATCTTTTCTGATCTTTTTTTTAATTTTTTCAAAACAAAAAAAATGGAAAAAAACTAAAATGAATTAAAAAAATAAAAAATAAATTAAATTCCACGTGGCACCTCACATAAGTGATGTGGGTGCCATGTCAGCGTGGACTAGGTCAAAATTGACCATGGGGGCCAAAAGTGCAAAGAAATCAATACATAAGGGGCGGTTTTGTAGTTTTTAAACATAGGGGGCCAAAATATCAACTTTTGCAAACATAGGGGACCAAAAGTGCTATTAAGCCTTTTTTTACTGTGGTTTATTTTATTATTTATAATTAATGTTTATATTATACTTTTTATGTTATAAAGGTTTATATTATACTTTTTATCACGACAATCAATACATAAGGGGCGGTTTTGTAGTTTTTAAACATAGGGGGCCAAAATATCAACTTTTGCAAACATAGGGGACCAAAAGTGCTATTAAGCCTTTTTTTACTGTGGTTTATTTTATTATTTATAATTAATGTTTATATTATACTTTTTTTACTGTGGGTAAAAAATCGGGGTTGGTTTGGGTGGGTACCCATCAGGACAATCCACTAGACTTATATTTTATCACGAATTAGGTTGTAAAAAATTGTGAAAAAATAATCCCATCTTTTTGGGTTGGGTTAATTGACCATCGAACTTCAGGTTGACCCATTAAAAATATAAAAACAATTTTAAGAAATAATTTTGAACTAACATCTTTTAAAAATAAATGGTTTAAACTTAAAAAAAAAATCCCAAATCCCTAGGCATGGCAACAAAACCCGTGCCCATGGGTACCCACCCAAACCAACCCCGATTTGACGGGTTTTCCCCGATTTGACTGGGTTTGGGTATGAGTTTGAGTTTTCCCCGATTTCATAATACGGGTACGGGACGGGTAATGGGGATATATGTACCCACCCCGAACTCATACCCAAACCCTACCCAAATGTAGAAATGTCATGTTTTTGTTTTTGTTGAAGGGGTTGATGATGCTATGTCATGTTATTTGGTTTGATAACTATCATGATATAAGATCTTTCATTGATGGTTAAAGGAGCAACCGAATTATTGGGTAAGGAAATGTTAAAATGAGCGCAAATTATTGGATAATGCATCACAATATTACCATTGAAGCTCAAAAAAACTCTTTTTTTATTAAAAAAATTTATTCCCTACTGGGACGGGGATGGGGTGGGAATACCCGAACCCATTGGGGATGAGATTCAATTTCTCATCCCCGTTGAGTATGTGTAGGGTAACAGTAAGTATATGGAAGTAGGGGATGGGGATGGGGAAGGCAAAATCCGTCCCCACCTTGCCCCATTGCCATGCCTACAAATCCCTCTTTTATTCTCTCACTTAGTGATTGATCTTGTACGTGTGACTCTTAATTTTTCTATTGAGAGAGAGAGAGAGAGAGAGAGAGAGAGAGAGAGAGAGAGAGAGAGAGAGTGTGTGTGTGTGTGTGTGTGTGTGTTATGGAAGCTAAAGAATTTAGAAAAATGAAGGTTTAGAGACAAAACAACTTGGGGGGAACTCTTTCTCAAGTTCCAAACCCATGTCAAGGATTGAAAATACATGAAGAATGAAGAAAACAAGGAAATATCTTTGGTCCATGTGATCCACGTATGGCAAAGCCTGCATAACACATTCTCCCTGTTCAACCTAAGCATGATTCAATAATTTCATGAACTGTTCATCTGACTGAGGAATCAAGAGCAACCATTGGAGAATCACCACAATAGTGTTTAACTCTTAGAATTGACCTTAAATTCTTCTCCATAATCATTTTTCAAAGAGACAACTCCAGTGGGAGATACTTGTGTAACTACAATAGGTCTAGACCATTTAGATTTAAGCTTTCCTGAAAAAAAGTTTTAATCTGGAATTAAAAAGTAAAACTTTCTCTCCCACCTCGAGCTCTCTTTTATGAATTCTGGCATCATGCCACTTCTTAACCTTGGACTTGTAAATCTGTGTTTTCATACACATACATACATAATTTTTTTGTTCTTTTTAAATATAATCCTACATATTAATTCTAATCATTTATTTGTTTTTCAGTTTTATCCATCATTAAATTTCAGTTTAAATTATAGGTTTTATCAAATTTAATAGATAATTCTCAATGAAGGTTGACTCAGTTGGTAAGGAGTTGAGTCACGCGTAAGATCGTGTGTTCAATTGCTGTTGTTGATGTGAATACAATTTTGGCAATAGCTATGTAAACACTCTTTGAGTGCTTTGCAATCTGTCAAGACCCCCGTGACCATCCGGAGCTCACCTAAACTTTTTGTAACCAATTTTTTAATAGATAATTCATTTTTTAAATCATAAATTGATAGAGAATTTTTTTTAATAATTATTTAATTAAAATTAAGTTATTTATTTTAATCATTTTTATATATTAGGAAATATTTTTTTTTCTTATATTTGCCCGTTCTATTCATTCTAAACACACACTCTTGATTATTATTTCAGCTTACACAATTAGAATTGATTTATTTTATATTTTAGGTAGATGTTAATAATTCATTTAATAAATTGTGGGTTATAATATGAGTATTTTTTATATTTTATTTCAGAACTCTTGATATATAAATTTTAAATGACTATATTATACCTAACTCAAATAGTAATATTTCTTCTTCTTAAAAAAAAACTCAAATAATATAATAATATTATATGTATAACCGGGCAATGCAGGAAAAATATGCTAACTTGATTTAAATTTCAGAACCAAATTATATTTGACTTTAAAATATAAATTAGGGTTAAGATTAGATATAATTTGATTTTAATACCATTCAAAAAAATATATATTATACAAGATCTTTTTTTGACGAAAAAATTATACAAACTTGAAGTAAAGATTTAATTTTTTATTAGTATCAGAACAAAAATATTTATTTTTCGTATCTTTAAGGAAATCTTTTGGGTCAGTGTAAATTGAGATATCTCTATATATAATAGATATTATTACTTCAAAAGATCACAGTATAGATTTTCCTTGAATTGTTCAGTATAATTTGAAGCGAGAATACTCTTCTTCAAGCTTATCGACTTTACGATTCCAAAATTTCTTATTTTGTAACAATGGCCCTCAATTCTTCTTCCAATAAGGTTATCGCACCCACTGATGATGAACTTCTACAACAATTCCTCTACAATAAAATTCATAACAAACCTTTGGCCAATAATATCACCATTCTTGAATACGATTTGTTCGGCACCGCAAAGAATCCATGGGAGATTTGGGAAGAGTTTGGAGCTTCTCACTCATATCGTGGAAAAGACCTATACTTCTTTACAACCTTAAAGAAGAAATCTGCTACTAGCTCACGCGTAGTTCGCACTATTGGACTTGGTAGATGGGAAGGTGAAGACGCTGGGAAAAATATATTCAGCAAAGACAAGAACCAAATCCTCGGCATGAAAAAACGTTTTCGCTTTGAGAAGAGTGACACTTCCCAAGATGGTGGATGGATCTTGCATGAATATAGCCTCCACAATTCTTTGATAAGCAATCCTTTGGTAAGCCCTAGGTTCCAAGATTTGTAGCCCTAGTTTTTTTGCAAATATACAATATAGATTTTTTCTTGGGTATTTATGATTTGATTTTGTATCTGGTTTCTTGCAGGCCAATAATTATGTTCTATGCAGATTTAGAAAGAATTGCACTGACTTACCTGTAAGCAAAAATATTGTTGCACAAGATAAACCAAGAATGACAATCGTTCCTGGACCTGCCGCAATCACTGTACTTGTAAGTTACTGAACCTGCAAGAATGTGTTTCTTTATGATATTGTTGTTTCTTTATAAGGACTTATTGTTGTCTTTCCAGTAAAAAGATTAGATTTTATCTTCTTTCTAGCTTCTTTCCCGTAAAACACTGTTTAGGGTTTGTTTTACTTCTAACCTTTTTATCTTCTTGAAATATTGCTTAAAGATCGCCTAATCAATTAAGCATGTGATTTATTTAATAGATTTTAGATTTTGATGCAAATTATTTCTTTGGAAAATTCTCACATAAGTTTTGATTGATTTGATCATAAACGAAATCAATTTCCTATTTTAATGATTTACTACTCATAATTTATTTATATAACAATTTTCTTTTATATAATAATCATTCAAGTAATTTTTTTTTAACATTGTTCTTTTTCATTTGGATTTGTAGGGCAAGAGAAAATATATAATCTATGAAGAACCAACAAAAGAATCAAACTGTCCTGTGGTTAATACAAAGTCTCAACGTAAGGAAAAAGAAAAATATGTGGAATGGCCAAAAGAGAACTTTGTTCTTGCACTCGAAGCACCCACCAAATCTGTAAGTGCTACATATATTTACATTTTTTAATTATTGTGCTTATTTTGTTCTTTTTTTAGTATTTTTATTTTGTTGTTATATATTTTATTTATTAACAATTGATCGTATGTAATACATTTTTTTAGAGACACTCTATTTGAAATTAATACAATGATTTTTTTTTTTTAATTTTTTTATAAATTACTATTGTTAAGACTCTGATTTTTATAAATTACTGCTCGTTAAGTCACTTCTATGCAAATCACTTCACATTTTAATTGTGCTGATAATTCAATTCCTTATTATTGTGCTCTTTCATTCTCATATTATAGGAGTACAATAATGTTTGGTTGGGGGAAGATATTGACCAAAATCCAAGTAATCAACTTAACAATGGAAAAAACAAGATTGAAGTAGATGGCGATGAAGATGATGATGCTAGTATGTCTTGGCCTGAGTTGTTTTCGTTGCAGCTGAGAGAGATGTGTGAAGGATGCTTGATCGAAGAGGAAGATGTTCCAATGATTTCCAATCCATTTTATAAGGACTTATTGTTGGAAAATATTAATATAAATTAAGTAGTAGCAAATATTGCTAATTTACTCTAGTTGTATAAGGTAGATAGGAGGAAAAGTTATTTGTATTTGTTGGATACATGACACACAAAGTTCATGTTCAACCATCAATTGTTTATCCTTCTAAATTTTACCTTATTCATTTATTTTCCTCTGGTTGTTAACAATAGTCTAAATTGCTAAAAATGTCAACTATTCTTTCTATGAAAAATTCCAATACAAATTGAGAGTTTTACAAACTGTATATCAACTATTTCATCCATATCCTGCAATAGGGTAGAGCATTTTGCAGTCTCCACACAGCTAAATCGCTTGTATTGATACATTGTTGTGCACTTGTTGGGATGACTTGAAACTTAATCATCCACCATAGTGAGTTTATCCACCTTCATAGCAATATGCATTTACAGCTAACCGCACATGCTTGACATAAAGAGACATTAAATTTAGTGGACATCTTCGTTGATTCCGTGCCGAAATATGGTTTATGATACAACATTTTGGCTTGGTTGTTGTTGTTGAACATCTTTATTGATTCCCAGACAGTTATCCAAAAGGGCAAAACTTGATTCATACCGGAGAAATATGGAGGGAAAAACCAAATGTCAATTGTATTGAATTTTCGGTTGCGCTTTCATCGTTTAAAAATACCAGTGTAGTGACACGTGGGGTGGCTCGCCGTGATTCAGCTAATGAGGTCTATATTTCGACATATATAAAACTAAGATTCGTAACTATTTTTAAGCAGATTTTCTAAAGTACGAACCAAGATAAGTACCATTTTTTATAAAAAAAAATGTCAAATGGATGTTTTATTGTTACTTTTTAGTCCAATTAATGCTTATATTTAAATGTTTATTTTGTATAGGTCCAATTTAAACATTTTTTATCATCTATTTGTCACATATAAAACTAAGATTTGTAACCATTATTTAAGCCGATTTTCTAAAGTACGAACCAAGATATGTACCATTTTTTATAAAAAAAAATGTCAAATGGATGTTTTATTGTTACTTTTTAGTCCAATTAATGCTTATATTTAAATGTTTATTTTGTATAGGTCCAATTTAAACATTTTTTATCATCTATTTTTCACATATAAAACTAAGATTTGTAACTATTACTTAAGCCGATTTTCTAAAGTACGAACCAAGATATGTACCATTTTTTTATAAAAAAATGTCAAATGGATGTTTTATTGTTACTTTTTAGTCCAATTAATGCTTATATTTAAATGTTTATTTTGTATAGGTCCAATTTAAACATTTTTTATCATCTATTTGTCACATATAAAACTAAGATTTGTAACTATTATTTAAGCCGATTTTCTAAAGTACGAACCAAGATAAGTACCATTTTTTATAAAAAAAAATGTCAAATGGATGTTTTATTGTTACTTTTTAGTCCAATTAATGCTTATATTTAAATGTTTATTTTGTATAGGTCCAATTTAAACATTTTTTATCATCTATTTGTCACATATAAAACTAAGATTTGTAACCATTATTTAAGCCGATTTTCTAAAGTACGAACCAAGATATGTACCATTTTTTATAAAAAAAAATGTCAAATGGATGTTTTATTGTTACTTTTTAGTCCAATTAATGCTTATATTTAAATGTTTATTTTGTATAGGTCCAATTTAAACATTTTTTATCATCTATTTTTCACATATAAAACTAAGATTTGTAACTATTACTTAAGCCGATTTTCTAAAGTACGAACCAAGATATGTACCATTTTTTTATAAAAAAATGTCAAATGGATGTTTTATTGTTACTTTTTAGTCCAATTAATGCTTATATTTAAATGTTTATTTTGTATAGGTCCAATTTAAACATTTTTTATCATCTATTTGTCACATATAAAACTAAGATTTGTAACTATTATTTAAGCCGATTTTCTAAAGTACGAACCAAGATATGTACCATTTTTTATAAAAAAAATGTCAAATGGATGTTTTATTGTTACTTTTTAGTCCAATTAATGCTTATATTTAAATGTTTATTTTGTATAGGTCCAATTTAAACATTTTTTTATCATCTATTTGTCACAAGTGTCTTCTCTTACCATGGTATAATGTTTGTAGATGGTTATTTTGAGAGTTGGTTAGCCGTGAAAAGGAGACGTATGGTCAACATATTTGTTGACGGGGGTAGAGACCAAAAAATACTCCTTACTCTTGCCCGGTTCCGTTGATATCCCAATGTAGAAGTTGAAAATCATATCTTTATGTGAGAACAAATATTAGAAAATTTTAGTGAGAACAAATTTTCTTCCACAAATATAAAAACATAAAATATGCTACGAGTGCGGTACAATTATTTAATTTTATTTTATATGTAAATCACTTTTAAATAATTGTACCGCACTCGTAACATATTTTATGTTTTTATATTTGTGGAAGAAAATTTTTATGTACCAATATTAGAAAATTCGTGGCTATTTTCAAAATATTAAAATTAATGTGGTCTTTCTATTAATTTTTTTTATTTTTATTTGCATATTAGTGAGATTATAAGAGATTAAAAGATATGAGAATAATTTTTTTTTCCTAAATTTCAGACATAAGAGATGAGTATAAACTATTTTTCGATATTTATTTCATAATACATTATCTTTTTCCTATAAATTTAATAATTTTTTTACCATGAAATCTAGTCTAACCGATGAAATATTAGACAATTTAATGAAAATAGATTATATATTAATAGACAAATCCCACAAATAAGAAATAGTTAATAATAATTTATTTACAAATTAGTTATTTTTATCGTTACCGAAAAATAAATAGAAAATCGGTTAATAATAATAATATTGGACGCACGACTGTGTGTTTTTCCAAAAACACACATAGTGGAAACAGTGGGATATGCACGGTCCGTGCATTTTGCACACACGACCGTGCGTTTTGCCAAGGTAGGGAAATTTTTTATGAAAATTGGGTACGGGAAAATCTTTTTCGACACCATCTACATTTAGCCAAATAATTCATCATTTACACTTCGTCTCATAACTCAACAATTAATCATCACATTCTCATCATTAAAAGCTCATCAACATGTAACCATCACAAAATTTCTCCAATCTCTCTCAAAAATTCTCTAAAAACCCCAACCAAATTTATTCAACAAAATCACATTTTAGTTGTTATAAATATTTTTTTTGTAGTTTTTGAGTAGATTTATTTTATTTTAGTTTTTGAGTAGATTTATATGTTATAATTCGTGTTTAGAGGAGATGTAAGTTGATTAATTTAGTTAAAATGTTTGAATGATGTTTATGTTATAGTTTAGAATTTTAGGGTTATTTTCAATTTTGGTGTTTAATATTTATTTTTTTATTTTAGTTTTTAAAAAGATTTACATTTAAGAGTATATGATTTATTTTAAGAGTAGATATAAGTTGAATAATTTTGTTATATTTTTTGCATTTTTATGTTTTTTTTAGAGTAAAACATTTTAGGATTATTTTTATTATTTTTAGGGTTTATGTATAATTTGCACATCAAGTGTTTGATGAAATGTTTGAATGAGTTTTTCATTGATTGTTTTTAATTTCTTATTATGTAGATCTAAACAATAGTCGATATGTTCGAACTTCATGCACAATTCAACGGTGGAGAACCTTAGAGGTTGAAGGTTCGGCACATTGGTGTCACGTTAAGAGGTATCAAGGATCAACTGAATGAATTCAACCAAGGAGTCAACCCCGGAGACACAAGGAGGGTGGAATACGTTCGGTATAAACGTCTAACGCTCGACGATGGGAGAATATCATTCAGTTAGGCGGAATTAAAGAACGACGATAACGTGAGGAGCATGTTTTGGGAGCACAACATGTTCCAGTGGATCGATATGCGTGTAACGTTGTTGAGATCAACTGAAGATATTTTCAACAGTTTGATTTCGCCAGAAGATCGTGATTAGGTAGGGAATGCACCTTCCAACTACAACAATTGTCTTACTCTAAAATGGGGCAATTCAAACTTGTTAAACGGCAGTTTTCAAGCTTTCACCCGGCATTCCTATTGTTCCTTTCAAAAGATTAAATTCTTGTTAGGCTGGTTTAGATGAAGGTATTGAATTGTCAAGGAATGCACCTCATTCTTTTGACACTTGAATATCATCATTTAAACCAAGCCTAACAAGAATTTAATCTTTTGAATGGAACAATAGAACTTCCGGGTGAATGCTTGAGAGTTGTTCTTTAACAAGTTTGAATCTACCCCATTTCAGAGGTAAGATAATTGTTGTAGTTGGAAGGTGCAACCCGAATGTAATGTAATGTAATGATAGAACATATTTAGGAACTTTATGCAATGTAATGTAATGTAACTTTTACGTTATGATATCGAATTCCTTCATATAAGATGAATGTCACGGAATGCACCTCATTCTTTATGTGATGACTCGTCTTATATGAGGGAATTTGATGTGATAACATATATAGTTGATTCTGCATAATACATGTTGTTTTGAATGGAACAATAATTAATTTATCCATTACACAATTTTTATTCGAATTCACGTTAGATTTAATTAGTCTTTATTCGAATACGCAATTTTTAATCGAAATTATTCAATATGCGACTTTAATCGAAATTATTCAAAACACGATTTTATTCAAAGTACCAAAATGTCAAGCAAAATGTAGCAAAATGTGCGCGACATATAAAAAAAACATAAAAAAAGATCCAAAACAATTAGGCATTGGAAGCCATTACATTCAATCATCTTCCTCGTCACACAAGTCAATCGGGTTGTCCGCGACAGTCCCTAGGGCACCTGCTTTTGGTTGAGGACCAAAATAACATGTCCTCCCACTCCTCCTCAACCTGGAATGATTATTGTACATCGGCACCTTCGAATCCTTCTTTTTTACGGAACCATCACATTCGATTCCGTGCCATGTCACAGGTGATTTTGCTTTCTTCTTGTCATCACCCTCCTTTTTGTTCAACTGAACCTGATTCTGATTATGAGACATATCTACATAGAGAAATTGGTGATCAAAACCTAAACTAAAAAACAACTCCATAAAATCAAAAAATCAAAACCTAATCCTAAACTATCATCAAAACCTAAACCTAAACCTAAACAATTCTACAACAATTCATCAAAACCTAAACCTAACAATTCAATAAAACTTCTACAACAATTCTAACAATTCATAACAACCTAAACCTAAACCTAAACAATTCTAACAATTCTAACCTAAACCTAAACTATCATAAAATCATAAAATCAAAACCTAAACCTAACAGTTCTAACAATTCTTCAACAATTCATCAAAACCTAAACCTAAACTATCATAAAATCATAAAATCAATAAAACCTCTATAATCGAAATTTAACAAAAAAAAAACTAACAATTCAATCACAAAACAGCAATGCAATAGGATTGAAAAACTTACTTGATTTTGTGCTTGAAATTGGCTTATGGCTTATGCTTTGTGAAATTTGCACTTATGGAAGCAAAAAACGCAACAATGGAGTTTTGGAAACTCCTATATCTGTTCTGTTCTTATAACAGATCATCGACAGATAACTGCCGAAGTAACTTCAGCAGTTAACTACCGCCGGGGCTTTTCGTCTTTTACATGTGTTTTTCAGCCCTATCAAATGCGTGAACAACAATTTTCATGATTTTCTAACCATAATTCACAAAGACTACAACTTATTTATATCCACTTGTTTTGGGCTTGGTTCTCACAACTCTTAATGAGCTTAGTCTCTATTCATTCTTCATAATGAAAACACTACACAATTACTTCACTTAAACGTTCCTTTTACTCATACACCCTTATTCTCTTAATTCCTAAAAAAACACTTATTTTCTAATAATTTCACAAAAATACCCTTCACTCCTTAATTGTCCAAAATACCCATTATTCAATTGTCCAAAATACCATTTACTCATCAATTTCTAATTAAAATCAACTAACCCATCAAATCAACGCCATTAGATAAAAGTAGCAGGAAATAATAAAGAAATAATGATATTAATAATAATATCTAAAAATTGGGATGTTACAGGATAAGATAATGACAACTCATAGGGGAAATGACAAAAGGGTACAACTTGCAGTGGTTAGCCTTGTACTATAAAAGGACAACCACATTTTAGTGCCAAGGGTCAGAAAATTTGCATGGTGAATTGACAGGCCAAGTTCTAGCTAGGGTTAGCAGCACTAGAGTAATTACTCCATCTCATCTTCTCTGTAGATGAGCATGAGTACTAGTTTTTAGTTAATTACAGTTAGAATTACTTGGTGATACTCTTAGTTCATCACTCTCCTTCTAGGATTGTAATCTTGTATTAATTCTATTTTATTTATCAATTTAGCTTTTCCTGTTTTCATTTATGTTTCATTTCATCTTCATCTCCTATAGTTCAACTCACCATGAGCTAAACCTCTTCTTGTGGTTTAGATATGGTGAGGTTATGATATCATTTGCTAAATCTATAGATTCACGCTTCTTTCAAACAAATTGTTTTAACTCAAAATCTTTGAAAGTAAAACTTGATCTCATTTACTTTTGATGCAATAGTTCTCTGACACAGGTTGGGTAAGAGAATGGAAAATGTTTGTTTGATTTGAGTTAGTACCTATACACTAAGAGGTGAAGGAAACAAGAGAGATTAATTTACACGAGTACTAGATTTTGAAGGAGCCTTTTAAGTGCTAAGATCTAACTTGGACTCTTGTCATAGGTCAAAGGCTTAGCAGAATAACACTTCCGTGGTAAATGTTGATGACCTAACCTAGCAATGTAGCATGTTAAGATTATGTGATTGCACTCCGAATAGACGTCTTCGCATGCTTAACATGAAGGATGAGAGTGATGCACTCCTAGTGACCATTAGGTTACCAAGAAGCCATAGAAAGCTATTGCTTTGTAAATCGTAATAAAGCTATTTCATAACCGAAACTTTGTTTAAACCACGCTTTTAACTTTGAGAATAAGTCTTTTTAACTATTTTTCCAAACCTTCAACTTTATTTTATTGTTGTGACAAATGATTTATTTTATTTTTTCGCAAACCTGTTAAGATTATTTTATTTTATTAATTTTCCAAGTAATTTTCTTGTAAAGAAAAAAAAATATCAGATTAACAATAATTTAGTTTTTTTTAAGGACAACAAATTGCACTCAAGTAATATATGTATGTATGTATGTATGTATGTATGTATGTATGTATGTATGTATGTATGTATGTATGTATGTATGTATGTATGTATGTATGTATGTATGTATGTATGGACCGACCCAAAAGATCTTTGGCCCATTAACTTAGGCCCAATACAATCCAAAGCCCAACGTACCCCCTCTCCATGAGGGGGGTGCACGAAGCAAACGAGACCGGTTCAAACAACCCTCAACGTCTCTTTGCACATTCTTCACGTTCCCGCAATAAACTCTCTGGCGGTTACACTTCCTACGATTTCGTAACCGCCAGAGCCAGGTGTGCCTCCTCAACGGCTCTACAGCCCTTCCGCCTCTATAAATAGGAGACTCAACGCAGTCCCCAAGGTAGAACTCTTTCTTCCTCTCAAACCCTCACTCTCTGAATCTCTACTGACTTGAGCATCGGAGTGCCTGCAGGTACACACCCCCCATCCGCTCCAACAAGCATTCCAACACATTCTACCACCGTAGCAACCACCGCATCCAGAGCACCGGCAGTCACCTTCTGGTCAGGCACGATCAGTGGCGCCGTCTGTGGGAAATACATAAGCTTCCCCGTTTTTATACCCCGAAAAACCAAAGCATTCCATAAAAAACTACCATGACTACCAACGGTGCTCATTCCCAGTTACGAAGTGAGGTGCACGTCCTTCAACAGGATGGCATGACATCTACACCCTCACCCGTGGAAACAAATAGGGAGGAACCAACTCACATCATTCCTGTCCAACAAAGGCCTCTACAGGGTCCCCCGCGACCTACGGAGACACCCGAGGATGCCACACCAACCAGCATCCTCGTCGGCAACCTGATCCCCACGGTTCAGCGACAGATGTCGTTAATCGAGGAACAGAACCGACGCATGATGGATCTAGAGCAGGCGCGACACATCGTGCCCACCAGGCGAACTCCTTCCCCAACACGTAGCAGAGGGGGAACGAGCCCTCATAGGCCCCGTTCTAGATTCCCTCGGCGCTCCGTAAGCATCAGATCTCCGAGCTACACCATGAGGTCATCAAGGAGATCACCAAGGCGATCTCCCCCTAGGCGATCACCGCCAAGACGATCTCCCATGTGGAGATATCCCCCGCGAAGATCCCCACCTAGGCGAGGCAGAAGCTTTTGGTCTCCTTCCGATTCTGAGGACACTCGTGATACCCGCTACGACCGTAACGCTTACGGTCCGTTCATGCGACGCATAAGAGAAGCTCCTATTCCTCGCGGACTGGAAAAGCCTCCACAAATGGACTCATACGACGGGACGACTGATCCAGATGAGCACATCGAGAACATCGAAGCAGTTCTCACTTACAGGTCGGTGCGAGGCGCCGTCAAGTGTAAGATCTTCGTCACCACTCTGAGACGAGGAGTGGTCACATGGTTCAAGAACTTAAGGGGAAACTCCATCGACTCATGGAGCGACCTCTGCAACGAGTTCACAACCCACTTCACGGCTTCGAGGACTCAGCCAAAAACGGTAGCATCCTTTGAAGCCATCGTTCAAGGAAGAAGCGAACCCATACGAGACTACATCGAGGTTTTCAACAAAGAGGCCGTCCAGGTACGAGGTGCCAACGAGACGATGAAGCTATACCTAGTCGCCAAAGGTTTGCGCAAAGAGACCGACGTGAAGAAAGCTGTCCTCGTAGATTGCCCAAGGACCCTCAACGAGTTCCTATCGATCGCAAAGATCTACATCGCCTACGAAGAGGCTCTATACGCGGACAGCCTCAACAAAGTCAGGAAGGAGGAGCCTGCTGATGAATCCTCTAAAAAGCCCTTCCACGAGAAAAAGAAGGAAGACAAAGCTACTCGGGAAAGCAAGAGGCTCAACGGCCACTTCATCGAGTATACTCCTTTGGCCATGTCAAGGGAGAAAATACTCGCTGAGATCGCTGTAGCCGATTTAGCAGAAGTAGGCATTAAGCCACCAAAGGCTCCATCTCAGGAGAGGAAGGGAATCGACAAATCAAAATACTGTCGGTTCCACAAGTGTCACAGACACACCACCGATGACTGCATCCATCTGAAGGATGCCATTGAACTCCTCATCCAGAAGGGACGGCTCAAGCAGTACGTGAAAAATCCAGAAGCAGAAAGGAAAGCCGTCGAGCTCATCGGTGATGGTTCTGAACATGGAAGAACCATCGCCATGTCCGTAGAACACCTCGGCGATTTCCCCGACAACATGGAAATCACCCCCTACTCATGCACCTGGGAGCAGTTCCCCATCGCCACCATCATCACTGGAGGAACGCTGAAAATCTCCATGGGAAGCATGAAGAGGAAATTTGAAGAGCTCATGTGCGTCAATACGATGGCTCCCTCTGGTCGGGGAGGAAGGCCACTTTTGGCGTTCTACGACTCCGAACTACCTGGTGGGACTTCAAATTCCGCCATTCCTTTGCTCGTGCGAGCATCGATGGCCAATGCAGACGTCCGACGAGTCCTGATAGACACATGGTCCTCTTGCGACATCATGTACACCAGCCTGTTCAAAACTCTCCAACTAACGGAGAAAAAACTTTCTCCCTACGTTGGGGATGAACTCTACGGCTTCAACGGCTCGTCCACTCAACCATGGGGGTACGTGGAGCTACTGGTCACCTTCGGTGAAGAGGAGGCCAAGAAAACAATAAAAATCCCATTCTTGGTGATTGACTGCCTTTCTCTCTACAATTGCATTATAGGGAGAACCGGGCTTGCCCAGCTGGGGGCCGCATGTTCAACCGCTCACCTGAAGTTGAAGTATCATACAAAGGATGGCATCATCGCCTCCCTCAGCGGAGACATCGAAGCTGCAAAAAGATGTTTCCTCCATGGCAACAAATCCCAGAGCTCGGTTTCCCAATCCAGCAAGCCTGCTGAAGACAAAGGGAAAGCTGCTGCGAACCCTCTGGAAGCCAACTTGGTCGAACTTGACCCCAGGTTCACCAAGGAAGACCTGAAGGAACAAAAACGAGAGAAGAAGGACCCGCTCAACGCGAAACTTCTTAGACCTGTTCCTGATGGTGAGTTCGAGCTGGTCCCTTTCGGAAGCGACCCCTCGAAAAATTTCAAAATTGGCAAGGATCTCCCCGAACTTGTCAAGAACCAACTGATTGCCTGCCTCAGGGAGAACGCCGACCTGTGTGCATGGAGCGCGGCCGACATGCCCGGAATCGACCCTAACGTCGCTTGTCACCAGCTGACAGTAGATCCCGGAGTTAGCGCTGTAGCCCAGCGACGTAGAAAGTAGTCTCCTGAAAAATCAGAGGCTGCAGAAAAAGCTGTAAAAGACCTCCTCGAGGCAAATTTTATTTCTGAGGCCAAATACACTACTTGGCTCTCCAATGTTGTACTTGTCAAGAAATCTAATGGAAAATGGCTTATGTGTGTTGACTATACCGATCTTAATAGGGCCTGCCCTAAAGACGCATATTCTCTTCCTAACATCGATAAACTCATAGATAACTCCTCCGGCTATAGACTTTTATCCTTCATGGACGCCTATTCTGGGTACAACCAGATACCCATGGCTGAAGAAGATAAAATGAAAACAGCCTTCATGACCGAATCAGGGAACTATTACTATAATGTAATGCCCTTCGGTCTGCAAAACGCGGGGGCTACTTATCAACGTTTGATGAACAAACTCTATGACAAGACACTTCTGGGCGACATTCTCGAAGTTTACATCGATGACATGATTGTAAAATCCCAACAAGAGGTGGATCATGCCGCTCATCTCAAAAGTGTTCGAACAAACTCGAAAGTACAACATGCGACTCAACCTAGAAAAATGCACTTTTGGAGTTCAAGCGGGAAAATTCCTTGGTTTCTACATGACCGAAAGAGGAATCGAAGCAAATCCAGATAAATGCCGCGCATTTACTGAGCTTCCAACGCCCCATTCCAAGAAGTGCATCCAAACGCTTAACGGAATGCTAACCACTCTCTCCAGATTTGTGGCTAAATCCGCTCAACACGCACTTCCTTTCTTGAAACTCTTGAGGAAAGAAACGAAGTTTGAATGGACAGACGAGTGCGAGACCGCCTTGAAGCTTCTCAAAGAAACCCTCTCCACGCTACCAGTGCTCTCACGGCCCGATCAAGGTGAAGTACTGTACCTATATCTCTCCGTTTCCTCTGACGCAGTCAGTGCCGTCCTCATCAGAGAAACAACGGAGGGACATAAACCAGTATACTTCACCAGCCAAGCATTGTTAGGACCTGAAATGAGGTATCAGAGAATTGAAAAGGTAGCTCTCGCGCTCCTCATAGCAGCCCGAAGATTGAGGCAGTATTTCCTAGCGCACACAATAATGGTCAGGACGGACCAACCCATCAGATTGGGTCGCCCAAACGTAGCCGGTCGGATGATGAAATGGTCACTCGAATTCTCCGAGTTTGACATTCGCTACCAATCTAGAAAGGCACTGAAGGCACAAGTGTTCGCCGACTTCCTCGTCGAGATGACTTTCCCAGCTGAGGATAGTTTCGAAGAATGGACCGTCTTTGTAGACGGATCATCCAACTCCAAGGGAAGCGGAGCCGGAATAATTGTAGAAGACAACAAAGGTATCATTGTCGAAATTTCCCTCGCTTTATCTTTTCCTGTTACCAATAACACTTCAGAGTATGAGGCATTCTTAGCTGGCTTGCGAACTGCCAAAGACATGAGAGCCAGAAAGGTGAAAATCTTCACCGACTCGCAACTCGTGGCTTCCCAAGTCACCGGAGAGTTCCAGGTAAAAGAGGACCACCTCTAAAAGTACGTCCAGTTGGTACTAGAGAAAATGAAAGAGTTTGAAACCGTCGAAGTAACCCACGTTCCTCGCGAACAGAATACTCGGGCGGACATTCTTTCAAAACTCGCAAGTACACGAACTGCGAATGGAAACAAAACATTCATACAGGAGGTTCTCAGCGAACCAAGCATCCAAGATAGAGGAACTCTCCCTCAAGAGATCAACACAATCATCGGAATAGAAGATTGGAGGGGACCCATCTCTCGATACATAGAGAACGGGGATTTCCCTTCTGACCCGCAAGAAAGGACAAGATTGAGGCGAAGGGCCTGCTCATTCACTTTGATGGAAGGAACTATATACAAAAGAGGCTTCACCATTCCCCTAATTAAGTATTTAAGACCCAACGAGACCCAAGAAGTCCTTGTCGACGTTCATGACGGTATATGCGGACAACACCTTGGTGCCAAAGCTCTCGCAAAAAAGGTCCTACGAGCAGGGTACTACTGGCCCACCATGTTATAAGACGCCCAAGATTACGTAAATCTCTGCGATAAATGCCAGCGACATGGGGACATGCATCTAGCACCTCCCGCTAAACTAACATCTTTGGTTTCTCCTTGGCCTTTTGCTTGGTGGGGCATCGACCTTCTGGGACTGTTCCCCAAAGCCGCCGGGCAGCTAAAATACCTCGTAGTCGCCATCGACTATTTAACAAGTGGATCAAAGCCGAACCACTGGCTAAAATCACAGCTAAAAACGTACTCCGTTTCTTCAAGAGAAACATCCTTGCAAGGTTCGTAGTACCCACTCTAGTCATATCCGACAATGGTACACAGTTCACGGACCAAAGGTTCCAGGACTACCTAAGGAATATCGGCATCAAACAAAGCTTCACATCCGTCGAACACCCTCAAGCCAACGGTCTCGCCGAGGCTGTAAACATGGTCATTTTACGGGGGATACGAAGAAGGCTAGACACGGCCAAAACTCAGTGGACTGAAGAGTTACATGCGGTCCTCTGGGCCTACAGAACTACTCCCTATTCCACGACTGGCGAGGCACCTTTTCGACTCACGTACGGGACAGAGGCAGTCTTACCCATTGAGCTAACCGAACTCACATGGCGTACCGACGCCAACACTGACTTCCCAACCAACACGGCAAATCTACGTGAAGAGCTCGAATTCGTCGACGAAGTCAGGATAGGGGCAACCCTACGAGAGGCAGAGCTAAAACAAAAAATAGCCGCTCGCCACAGCAAAAAGGTCATAAAAAGAGAATTCGAAGTAGGCGACCTCGTTCTCTGGAGAAACCAAAAGGATTCTGAAGAAGGGAAACTCGCCGCCAACTGTGACGACCACTACAGGATCCAGATGAAAACCGGAACGAGGGCTTACGGACTCGAAGATCTCCACCAAAACGCAATTCCAAGGACTTGGAATGCAGAAAAACTCAAAAGGTATTACACTTAGATGGCATACAACGCCAATTCACTCTAGTGTACATACTCAGTTCGATGCAACGAACTCTTCGCTCTCAAACAAGCAAAGAAACAGAGGAGGAAAGTCGTGCCACTCCAAATCCAAAAAAAAAGGATGAGAGAAATTTACACAACAAGTTCTTTCACTCATCAGTATGTACGCTTACCGCTGCGACATCACTGCTCGGCATGTTAGGTAGAACCCCAGCTCGTGAAGGGTGATTCACGCCTCAGTGCGGTGAACTTAGAATGGTTTCTTCGTTCATCCGCTGTTACACATCCATAACTTTGGACACACATTCAGATAAACGATCTCTTGGATGTGTAGTGCTTCTAACTAATACTCCGCGTAAACAGTTGGAAACCTCCTGCCCAAACTCTTCCTTGCAAAACAAGGCAAAGGTAAAAACTTTCCAAACAAAGTTACCTGGGAAGAAAAGGGCAAAACTTTGATTTCATCAAGTCAAAGTAACAAAAGCTAGGCGGGCATGCCAAACTCTCCAGTCACTAAATCACTTCGTCGAAATAATGACTGCGGGGGGTAGTCCATCCCACCGCAGCAAAACACACTTCGACTTAAGAGTTATGCATTTCAGAAGCGAACAACAAATACAAGTCGAACAATTAAGGGCATACGAATTATTGCAATCTGTCAAAAACACAAGATAGATAATTCGCCCTCAACAAATACTTCAAACAGTATCAAAAAGCCTCACACAACAAGCATTCAAATTCAAAACATTATACTTGAAAGTAAAACATACATTTCGGACAAGTGTAATTGAGAATGAAACAATTATATTATAAAAAGTGTTAAAACCACGTAGGGCGCACAATGTCATTACAAGCTTAATCGTTGAAGAAATTAATTACAAGGCCTCATCAGGCCTGGGCTTCATCAACATGCCCATTGTCTTCCTCGGGATCGGGGGGAGGAGTGATCACCCCATCTTCCACTTCACTAAGGGGATGAATTCCTTCGACGTTCAGCTCGATACCCGGGTTCACCACCTTCAGCTGAGCCACCGCCCGCTCAAAACCAAGCTTAACGGCGTCCACCAAGCTTCCTTCCAGCTCACCAATCCTGTCCACAAGGCCGGCGTGCCGCAGGACAGCAAGGTCTTCTGCCTCATCCTCTCCAGGGAGGTCCGCCTTCTTCAGAGCCTCCTCCAAAGACGCCTTCTCCTCAGCCAGCTTCCGGGAGGAGTCGGTTGCTTGCTCAAGAGTAGCCTGGGCCCCAGATAACTGCTCCTTCAAAGAAGCTAGTTGACGGTTACGCTCTTCAGCAACGGACCTCTTGCTCCTTTGATCCTCCTCAAGAGCGGCAACCTTGGCGGTCAAAGCATCCCTCTCCCGCACCAGAGCATCAACCTGAACTTCGCCCTCCAGTGAAGCGTTGTTCAGGGCAGCTGCGACCTCCAAAGCCTTCATAGTGGCAATAACCCCATCAGTTATTGCCTTACTCCAGCCGGCTGGATCCAGATCCTGGATGATCTTCAGCTCAGGATCATCCAAGAAAAGGGTCGACTGAGGGCCACACAGCTCCGGTTCGGACCACACCTTAGGTAGCTGGAGGAAGTCTCCTTTTTCAGAGCGGACAGGGACGACCTTGATCGGCATGAGTGGATCCTCGGAAGGCACCCTCTCCCTCTGCCTCTTCGCAGAATCCTTCACCAACTCCTCAGAAGGCTCCTCACCTTCCAAGTACACCACAACTTCAGAGGACGGACCAGAAGCAGAACCATCAACAAGATGCTCAAGAGATTGAACATTTTTCCGCTTCTTCTTGGCCGATATCTTCTTGCTCGCCGCATTCACGAGGGCCCCTAAATCCTTCTTCATTTTTTCTGCAACACAAGATAAAGAAGCTTCGTCAGACTAGGGGAACAAAATAAGAAGGTAGCAAAAAAGCAAACAGTTGAAAGACGGAAAAAATATAAACTACCGAGGCAATCCTCAAAGTTCTCGGAAGTCAGCAACTCGTGGGTATTGATGAGGCGGGGCTCTGTTATCGGGGTCCCGTCCGCACTCATCAATGGGTTACCCCGTTTGTCAGTCTTAACCCTCTGTGAGAGAGATTGAACAAAAGCCCAAAGTTGTTGACGCATGCTCCTCTCTTCATCAGTAAGGTTGGCGATGGTTCGACCAAAGTTCCTCGGTTCATAGGCAAAATGGTCCTGAGACCAGCACAAGTGGAAGAAAGGACGGCGCTCCTACTCGCCATCCTTAGCGGCTTCCAGGAGATTGTCCAAAGCGGTCGTACTTTTCGGCCGGACCAAAAAGAAACGCTCTTTAAAGCTCTAGACCTTTCCGGCAAAGATCTCAAACATCTTCTGGGTTTGGCGAAAGGAAACCCAGTCCGCGCCTCTATGCACGGTGAAGAAGGAGAAGAAAACATTCTTAGAAGCTGGGATGAGGAGATAATCGCACAGCAGCTCGAAAGCCCTCATGAAGGCATAAGAATTGGGATGGATCTGAGAAGGGGACAACTTGGTCCAGCGAAGCATATCCCGCTGAAAATTGGAGAAAGGAAGCTGGAAACCCATGTCTTTGAAAACCACCTCATACATGGGAAAGACATGATTCTCGTACTCCAAGCACACCCGATCAGATGTGCTCGGATGAACCAACTCCCAATCTCTAGTATCGCCTATAGCCCCAAAAGGGATCTCGCCCACGCCATCAGCAGCGAAGACAGACTCAGTTTCTAGAGGTTCCTCTCCTAGCCAGGAAGTAGTAGACTTTCCTTCTTCCGCCATGAAAAACCTGAAAAAGCAAGGGAAAAAGTGAATCCAACATTCAGATCCACCCTTCCTTCACCCATCAGGTCGTCCACGGCAAGGAAGGGATCAAAACACTACCACTAGAAAACAAGAGGGACGACAAGTCCAACTCACGCGTCGGGAGAACCAAATCCCGGCGAACAGACCCAAAGGCTTATAGACGAAGCCCAAGCCTGTCACCAATGTCTTTCTAAAACACTAGTAGAAAACAGACATCACATTTGCAAGGACTCCCGATGCACGGTGGAAACCGCCATATCCAACGGCTGAAACCTCCGAGTCGGGAACACTTTTGCCCTAAGAGCATATGTTCCTACGGTCTATAAAAAGAAGCAGAAACTAAAAGGAACACAAATGCAAAAATGAAAGGATGAGTATCAGAAGGTTACCTGTTACAATGGATGGTTTGGACTTCAAGTAGAAAGCTGAAAGACTGGAAAGATTTTGCCTTTGAAAAACTCCGGAGAAAACTTCTAACTCTCTGAGAAAATGAAACGAAATGGTGTTCCAAACAAACGTTTGGGCTATTTATACTCATTTCATAAACCACTCAAAAGTCGCAACTTTCTATCCAATACAACCCTTCACATACGACTCTACTTCCCCGTAGCATTCTTGCGGTCCAGATCTGATCAAACCATTCATCCAAGGGCTCTGATTGTTGGTAGCGGTTCATGGAATGTCAGGAGTGAATCAACGGTTATGATGACACCTCGGGAACACAAGCCGAGAACACTCTACGGACTATATGTACTCAAGTACTACAATAGCCTTTACACGTGTCATACAGAAACCAAAGGTCATGTCCCTTCAATTTTTCCCTCGAAACGAAAGCATTAATTGCGGAATGACATTCGACCAAACTCTCTAGCGAGGGAATCTTTCCATCCGATCCTCCGTTCCGAACATCAGGATGCCGAGCACGACTCATCAAAACTGGCAAACTACTTCAAGCACAATGTGAACAAGGCTAGGGAAGAACGAATCTACTGGTCTCGCCCTACTAACGCTCTGGACCGCCCGCACAAACTACATTCTGAATCAAAAGACTCCAGGTCTGGTGAGCAAGACTCTCTTTACCCTTCAACGGGAAAGATGCTCGACAAGATAATATCCTCTACTGGTCGGTCACCAATGATTAAACGTCCGCACTTAAGTCACACTCTTAGTCAAGAGCGACGACTTGGGGGGCTACTGTTCTGGACCGACCCAAAAGATCTTTGGCCCATTAACTTAGGCCCAATACAATCCAAAGCCCAAACTTCACGTTTGGCAGCATTGTTTGCAACATACCCCCTCTCCATGAGGGGGGTGCACGAAGCAAACGAGATCGGTTCAAACAATCCTCAACGTCCTTTTGCACATTCTGCACGTTCCCGCAATAAACTCTCTGGCGGTTACACTTCCTACGATTTCGTAACCACCAGAGCCAGGTGTGCCTCCTCAACGGCTCTGCAGCCCTTCCGCCTCTATAAGTAGGGGACTCAACGCAGTCCCCAAGGTAGAACTCTTTCTTCCTCTCAAACCCTGACTCTCTGAATCTCTACTGACTTGAGCATCGGAGTGCCTGCATGTACACACCCCCCATCCGCTCCAACAAGCATTCCAACACATTCTACCACCGTAGCAACCACCACATCCAGAGCACCGGCAGTCACCTTCTGGTCAGGCACGATCAATATGTATGTATGTATGTATGTGTGTATGTATGTATGTGTGTATGTATGTGTGTATGTATGTATGTATGTATGTATGTATGTATGTATGTATGTATGTATGTATGTATGTATGTATGTATGTATGTATGTATGTATGTAATAGATTTTTTAACAAAAACAAAACGATATTCATTATTCAAACTGATAGACATCAAATACAAACATCACTAAAAAGGTGAATCTGCGAACAAACTCACAACACCCAAGTTAATAGCATACAACGACAAAATGCCTACAAATAATAAGATAAAATCTAAGTCATCGAAATACACATGCTTCTGGATCTGCAACGTTGACGCCCAAATCATTGATTGAATTTGTAATTAAGTGATGTCGATCTTTAAATAGGAACTAAACGAACAACAGGACAAGACACAAAATCAAACGCCGCACATGACGACGAACAACACAACACCGCACTTAAACGACGAAATTACAAAAAACATAAAAGGAAAACTTGATATATGTGAAAACCACTTATTTATATTGAAAGAAAAGGGAAAAAGATGTAGATGTGTGATTTTATGTCAAAAAATGACGTAAAACCACCCTTTCTCGATGAATGAAGGAGAAAGAAACCTAAAACCACCATTCCTTGATGAATGAAGGATAAAGAAAGTTTAGAGAGAAGTTGAAATTTCTCTCACTAGAAAACTATGGCCGGCTGTTTCCACAATTTTTTATATTTGGGAAATGTTTTTTTTTTTTTTTTTTTAAGAATATTTGGGAAATGTTTTTTTTTTTTTTTTGAAGGAATATTTGGGAAATGTTAGACACCTCTGTATTGTTAATAGATTGCTAATGTGTTAATACCGCTCAAGTTATTTGTGGAAGTTTCTTATAAAAGAAAAAAAAGTTAATTGTCGAAGCAAAGCCCACAAATTTTGGTTCACCTGGTCTTCCAGTCTAGTCAAGTCTAGTCAATATTCCCTTCCAACTCGTTAGGGTTCCAATGGCAGTGAATCTGACGAAAGGAGCGATAGAAAGAATATTGAGCGAGAATGGCATTGAAAGTGATAAAGAGTTTAAGCCTGTGCTGCAAGTGACTTACCTGGAAACTCGTTCTCTTTGGCTTTCTGATGGTACGAATCATTGTGTTGGAGTGCTCACATTGTCTCCTAAATTTGAAGCTTTTGTTCGTTCCAGAATGCTGCAGAAAGGTTCTGTTGTTAAACTCACTCACTTCCTCGTATTCGAATTTCAAGAGAATCAAAACCACACGTGAGTTTCCTTTGTTTTATTTATTTATTTATTTCACAAACTAGTTGAATTGCTCATATCATTTGTTATTTATAACACAGGTTAATTGCTATCCTTGACCTTGATATTCTGCTAGAGACATGTGATATAATCGGACAACCTGTTCCACTACTCGAAAACAACACTCCTTCGCCACAAAACGTCCAGTTTTCTTACTCGTTTCCTGATTGTAAGATTTTGTGTGCTTTATTTCTCATCCTTGGTTGCACCGACACTTTTGATTGAAGGCTTGTGCCGACACTTATAATTATGTGTTTTCTTACTTGCTCTCTATCTGCAGTGTTGAAAGAGAGAATGCATGCGAATCAGACTCAGTGGAGGAAACAGAGAATGCCTATGCATCTGAGTGTTCTGACTCAAGGGGCCATAATGAGAATGTGCAGTCCCGATTTCTCTTGTGATCAAGAGTTTAAGCCGGTGCTGCAAGTCATCCACGCGATAAACAGCCGTATTTATCTGTCTGATGGCACCCATTATACTGTTGGAATCCTATTCAATGATTTCAAATCCCGCATGACATACCCCTATGTTAAACCCACTCACCTCGCCATTTGTGTACTTAAAAACAATTTAAAGTGAGTTTGTTTTTTCTCCTCTCAGTATGTTTATTTATTTTTGTTATTATTGAAATGAAAGATTCAATGATCGTTAGTCTTCAACTATGTTTTTTTGAAAAAGGCAAACTAGCTCACCGAAATTGGCAACGGGGTTAATCGAATCTGAGATCTTGATAGACTCTAGAACTATGTTAAGGTGTTGGTTTCTGGATTTTTTTCTTTCACAAAACAAAATTGCGTCTTTTTCTTAATTTTTTAATTAAAATTATGAACAAACTAGTTGAATTGTTCATTTGATTGTCTTATTTGTTACTGCAAACAGGATTATTGTCATCATTGGCCTTGAATTTCTACGGGAACATTGTAATCCGCTTGGAGAACCTGTCCCACTACTCGAAAATGCTCCTACGCCACCAAAGCTGTCTGACCTCCGGTTTGCTTACTGGCTTCCTGACTGTAAGATTTAGTGTGCTTTATTCCCTCCCTATCCTTTTATTTTCTTTCTTTCTTTCCATTCTTCAAGTTTTAGGTTCAAATCTTTGCTCTCTATCTGCAGTGCCTGAAGATAGAATGCCTGTGAATCTGACTCAAGGGGCGATAGAGAGAATGAGCACCCAAGATTTCTCTTGTGATAAGGGGGAGTTTCACCCCGAGCTGCAGGTTATAGGCTTGGAAAACTCCCGTATTTGGCTGTCTGATAGCACCCATTATAATGTTGGACTCCTATTCAAGAATTTGGATGAGATGGGCTGTTCCGACAGGTTGCAGATAGGCTCTACTGTTAAACTCACTCACTTCGGCGTTTGTGCAGCTGAAAACTACAAGTGAGATTGTTTTGTCTTTCTGTCTGTATGTTTGTTTTAGTCAATGAAAAGTAAGATGAAATGATTACTAGTTTTCAACCATGTTAAGGTTGAGATTTCTTGATTTTATTGATATTTTAACATTCTGAACAAACTAGTTGAATTGCTCATTTGATTATCTGATTTGTTCTTATAAACAGGATTATTATCATCATCGACCTTGATGTTCTGCGGAACAAATGTGACCTCATCGGAGAACCTGTCCCACTACACAAAAATGCTCCTTCACCGCCAAATGTGGCTGACATCTAGTTTTCTGACAGTAAGATTTAGTATGCTTTATTCCCCCTTCTATCCTATCCTATTTTTTCCTTTTTTCATTCACCGAATGAGTGTAAGGAAATCAAATACAAATTACTTTAGCTCCTCAGTTGAGAGAAAACTATTCTCTCTACACAATGGTTCTAACAGAATGGTCACTGCACGAATGTGCCAAATCTCATGCTCACTATCTTTATTGGAAAATTCGAATGAATGTTATATAAAAACCTGCAGCACTTGTTTTCTCTTCTTTTTGGAAAGTTGTCAAATAGAGATTATTACTCTTTAATGGACTAGATGTCCTACTGCTTTACACTATAGCTGATACCACATACACGCGTGGAGATCCTCTCTATTTTACAAGTGAATGTTGCATTATATTTACGCTGTATGTGTATGTCTGACTTTGTTCTGGTCTATGTTATTGGCCGGTACTATAACTGACAAGTATTTTTGCCAAGAATATGAGCCTTTGTTATCTATTCTTTTGATATATGGTTTTATAGATGGATATGTTAGTTTAATAGTTAATTCAAGTTAATTTAGTGATAATCACACTTAGTGGTTAATCACATTTTTGTTTTTAGTTTGTTATGAATTTTGTTACAAGTTTGTTAGAGATTAGCAAATAGAGTTAGGGTTTGTTACATAGCTTGTGCTTCAAGCAACCTAACTAGATAGTGTATATAAGCTAAACTCTTGTACATTTGTTCATATCTCAATAATACAATTTCACATTCTCGATTTCTTATCATCTATTCTTTCTTCTCATTCTCTCTAATCCACAAACTTCGCAAAACCAGAAAACCCTAGAACATTGCTTGTGTAACAAGCTTCTAAGCTGCGCTATTAGGATATGCCATGATTTTATGTACACTATTTTAATTTTGCAACATTTGATTGGTTAATTCTTACTGCAGATATGCAGTAAAAAACTTTGTAGTGGCCAATAGCTCTGTATATCAAGAGACAGATTCAGAAGCAACAATCGTGCAACTTAGCTTTGGGGATCGATCGCTTTGGAGCTGGTTCTTGACATGGTGATGTGGTTATTGGGAATTTGATTATGCTCAATCTATATTTCATTTCATTCCAATTGAATCTATTGGTCTATTTTTTTTGTCACATGCTTGGATGATAATTTTTTTATTTGTTGAAGAATTGGGGAATCATTTTGATATTAAGCGATGTCATATTTTTTCTTGTCAATTGGTACATAGAGGTTGTTCCAAGTCCTTATAAAATGGCTTTGTGTTTTAGTTGTTGGCCGCAAAAAAAGAAAAAGAAAAAACAACTTAAAATTTTTGACACTGGATGAGTGTTTGGTAAAAAATAACAGATAGTAGATCAGCTTATAACCGATGATGATTTATAAGCTAACTTGCAGTGGATGACTTATAATTAGTTTATAACTACTAGTCGATAAGCTAATTGATTGAATTTATAATATATGGTAAAATTAACAGTTGAGTTAGATTATAATATGAAATTACATAAAAAATGTGTATTTAATTAATTTTTTTTTTTCAATTAAGATTGCAAGGGTAAAATTGAGATAAAGTGATAAGTTATAAGCTGCTTTAATAATCTTGTAAAAAAGAAGTCATAAGTTATAAGTTTAAAACTTCTATAATCATCTTATCAAAAAAAAAGTTGTAAGCTCATAAAAATAAGGTATTAGCATTCGAGAACATGCCAGTTATCGAACACGTCTTTTTTAGTTATATATATATATATATATATATATATATATATATATATATATATATATATATGACATACCAAATGAGAGGACTCTTTATTATTGGAGGATGAGAGGGTTAAATATCAACCGTTCGATTTAATCAAACGGTTATAGTTATATGTCTTTTCTGTACTTATCTTTTTCTACATTCTCTCCCTTTCTTGTATCCCATGGTGCTTCTATCTTTATGCTTCGTCCAATTCTTTAAAATTCCATCCCTCTTCACATATGAATCACCCAACCTTATATTTAGGGCAATTAATTCACCATAGAATCCAACTAATTTTCTTGTACGAATCTACCCTTTTACTTTTTATTTTGCAATTGTTTCATTTTATCCCAAATTAATTCATCATTAAAGGAATTATGGCGAGATTCAAAAGTTTGCTGAGTTTCATAGTTAAAAGATTCTATAAGAGTCCTATTGAACTCTCACCCTCCTCCTCAGGGTTCGAACTACCTGGAGCATTCCCCGGCTCCGTGAACTCTTGGCTTGGACGACCCTCGTCAATGGTGGAGTCAGGAATTTTATCGAGTCTGGGCAAAACTTTGACCGCAAATTCACATGTGACATAATATATAAATAGTCATAGGTCGAAATAAAATAGGCTCGTTATTTTGTCGATAAAAGTACAATTTGAAATAAGAGAGATGAAACATAATCTGTCAATAGTGTGCTAAATAAAATTAGGAGGTAAATGTCCTTTCCGAGACTTCTTTGCGGCGAATGTTCGAATAATATCAATATCAAGTGACTTGAATATCTCCCGCTCGGTGTAACATATCATCAAGTAACTTGATATTATGTCTTTTTGTCTAATAAGCTATTTTGAATAGTGATTCAAATTTTGTTACCATAAATTAAATGAGCAATGCGTATATATAAATTTTAATTTCTGTGAGTATTGAATATTGGTTTAGGTAAATGGTATAATAGTTCATAGTTAGGGAGAATTATTCTAGTTAAGTCACTTTAAAAATTTATTCTAAAAATTGATTATAGTAATCAATTTCAAATTCCAATGATATTGATTATATTATTTTATTATATTGATTAAACTAATTTTAGTGGTAATTTTATGAATTATTCATTTTTAGAATTTATAGTAGAATAGAAACTATAAAAAATAAAATAAAATAATGATAACTTTTAGTGACAGGCACAACCGTAGGTAGAGGTCCATAATGTTTTTAAAATAGTCTCCTTATAGAATTACCTACGTTTTGTCCGTAGGTAAAGGTGGAAAGTGTAACGCCCGTCTTAATTATTTACTTAATTTAATGAGGATTTATATATTTATATATATATATATATATATATATATATATATATATATTTATATGATTTAAGAATTTAAATAGTTTGCATGATTTATAGATAAATTATGTGATTTTATAGATTGATGTGAAGTATATTGATGTTGTGAAGTTGTTATGTTGGTGTGACTTATTTTATTATTAAATAAAATAAGATATGATAAATAAAATAAAAATATTAAAAAAAAATTGGGCTGTGTTGTGAGATGAGCAATTAGAGGTGAGAAGAGTAATACGAAAAGATAAATAGGGCAAACATAAGTTAGAAACGTTTTTACGTGAAACGCTTTTGGAGAAAAGGGAGAAAAGTTAGAAAAGAGGAGAACTAGAGGGAGAGCTGCGATTTCATCATAACCAGGTAAGGGTGAGACTAATTTTCAATATTATTAAGAGTATGATTCTATAGGATGAATTTAGCATGATTAGCTTAAGTTTTGGTGAGAATTGGGAATTAGGTTTAAGACCGAATTTGATGATTGAATCATGAAAAGATGTTAGGTTGATGCTAAATTAGTGTACAGAACTTAGATATACCATAAGATGATAATTAGATGTTGAATTGAGGTTAGAATTAGGAGATTAAGTGAAAAGTTGGAATTTTTAGGTTTCTGGCCATACTGACATTCATCGCTCGCACCTGCGAGCAAGAACACTCGCAACTGCGAGCTACCCCAAGACACTCGCAACTGCGAGTAACATCGCTCGCAACTGCGAGCCAGACCTTTGAGCTCGCCACTGCGAGTAGAATCACTCGCCACTGCGAGTTAGGCTGTCAGTTGCCCAAAATTGTCCCGATGCGATCCTTTCGCACGTATAGTCTTGAGCTGACCTTAGAAGTAAGAATGAGGGAGGTTTAGGATGTTTCCAGAAGTTACAGAAGTCTGTTTATATGACTGATATGATTAGTAATGTTGCATGAATAATGTTATGATGTTTTATGATATTTATGTTGATGTAATCCATTCCTTAAATGATGTTGCGATATTCCAACACTGTTATATGTTGCAATTCTGTTGCTGTTCATTGCTGCTGACCTTTAAAGTCTTGAAATTGCATGAGTCGGTCTATGTTGCAACAGTTTAAGATTTTTCATGATGTTGAATTTGAAGGATAATTATTATTATCTGTTTTGAGATGTTAAAGTAGTGTGTGGCATTCCGTTATGAATTAAATACTCTGATTTTAAATGAAATTTTTATGTTGGGAAAACGGGGTGTTACAATTGGTATCAGAGCAGGTCGGTCCGTCCGGCCAAGTAGCGAGTCGAGTTGTGTCTTTAGCAGTTGGGATACCATTATTATGTTATTCTAATTGTTGTGTGTTGTGCAGAGAAGAGACCTGGAGGCTTCGAATTTTATCTGCTATAAGAGGACAAGAATGGCTGGAAGAAATGATGCTGCGATTGCTGCTGCTTTGGAAGCTGTAGCCCAAGCTGTGGGACAACATCCAAATGCTGGTGCTGGTGCGAATGCGGATGTGAGAATGTTAGAGACCTTTCTGAGAAATCATCCTCCTACTTTCAAAGGAAGGTACGACCCTGATGGAGCACAGACGTGGCTCAAGGAGGTTGAAAGAATTTTTAGAGTTATGCAATGTACTGAGGATCAAAAGGTGCGTTTTGGAACGCATATGCTGGCTGAGGAAGCTGATGACTGGTGGGTGAGCCTCCAACCTACCCTAGAGCAGGATGATGCAGTTATTACTTGGGCTGTGTTTAAGAGAGAGTTCCTAAACAGATATTTTCCTGAGGATGTTAGCGGAAGAAAAGAGATCGAGTTCCTTGAGCTGAAGCAAGGAAACATGTCAGTGACAGAGTATGCAACAAAGTTTGTGGAGCTGGCTCAGTTCTATCCACACTACACTGGGGACAATGCTGAGTTCTCTAAGTGTATCAAGTTTGAGAATGGTTTGCGTGCTGATATTAAGCGAGCCATTGGTTACCAACAGATCCGTGACTTTTCTGCTTTGGTGAGCAGATGCAGAATCTATGAAGATGACAGCAAAGCTCATTATAAGATTATGAGTGAGAAGAGGGGTAAGGGCCAACAAAGTCGCCCAAAGCCTTACAGTGCTCCTGCTGACAAAGGAAAAGGAAGAGCTAATGATGAGAGGAGGTCAAATAAGAAGGATGCTGGTGCTGAGATTGTTTGTTACGCTTGTGGCGAGAAAGGCCATAAGAGTAATGCTTGTACTAAGGATATTAAACGGTGCTTTCGTTGTGGCAGTAAAGGACATACACTTGCAGAGTGTAAGCATGGGGACATTGTGTGTTTTAACTGCAAAGAAGAGGGTCATATTGGGTCTCAGTGTACGAATCCGAAGAAGACTCAGACTAGAGGGAAGGTGTTTGCTTTGACTGGTACTCAGACTGAAAATGAGGATCGATTGATCAGAGGTACTTGTTATATTAACAATACTCCTTTAATTGCTATTATTGATACTGGTGCTACACATTGTTTTGTTGCTTTTGATTGTGCTTCTAAGTTGGGTCTTGCTGTGTCTGATATGAGTGGAGAAATGGTCGTCGAAACTCCAGCTAAGGGTTCGGTGACTACTTCTCTTGTTTGTTTACGATGTCCTTTGTCTATGTTTAATCGTGATTTTGAGATTGATTTAGTTTGTCTGCCTCTGAGTGGAATGGATGTAATTCTTGGTATGAACTGGTTAGAGTACAACCATGTTCTCATTAATTGTTTTAGTAAGTCAGTGCGTTTCTCTTCTGCTGAAGAGGAAAGTGGAGCATAATTTTTGCCTACTAAGCAGCTGAAACAATTAGAACGCGATGGGATCTTGATGTTTTCCCTGATGGCATCCTTATCTTTGGAGAATCAAGCAGTGATTGATAAGTTGCAAGTGGTGTGTGATTTTCCTGAAGTTTTCCCTGATGAAATTCCTGATGTACCACCGGAGAGAGAAGTTGAATTTTCTATTGATCTTGTTCCGGGAACGAAGCCTGTGTCTATGACATCTTATCGTATGTCAGCTTCTGAGTTGGCTGAGTTGAAGAAACAGTTGGAAGGTTTGCTAGATAAGAAGTTCATAAGACCGAGTGTTTCACCTTGGGGAGCGCCGGTATTGTTGGTTAAGAAGAAAGATGGAAGTATGAGGTTGTGCATTGATTATCGACAACTGAATAAAGTAACTATAAAGAATAGATATCCACTTCCTAGAATTGATGATTTGATGGACCAGCTGGTGGGTGCACGTGTGTTCAGCAAGATTGATTTAAGGTCGGGTTATCATCAGATTAAAGTAAAAGATGAGGATATGCAGAAGACGGCCTTTAGGACGCGATATGGTCATTATGAATATAAGGTGATGCCTTTCGGTGTGAGTAATGCGCCTGGCGTGTTTATGGAGTATATGAATCGCATTTTCCATGCATTTTTGGATCGCTTTGTGGTTGTGTTCATCAATGATATTTTGATTTACTCTAAGACAGAAGAAGAACATGCGGAACATTTGAAAATCGTTTTGCAAGTGCTGAAAGAGAAGAAGTTGTATGCTAAATTGTCTAAGTGTGAATTCTGGTTGAACGAGGTAAGTTTTCTGGGCCATGTTATTTCTGGTAGTGGTATTGCAGTCGATCCATCTAAAGTTGAAGCAGTATCACAATGGGAGACTCCTAAGTCAGTTACAGAGATTAGAAGCTTTTTGGGTTTGGCAGGATACTACCGAAGATTTATAGAAGGATTTTCTAAGTTAGCACTTCCGTTAACACAGCTGACGTGTAAAGGTAAAACCTTTGTGTGGGATGTTCATTGTGAGAACAGTTTTAATGAATTGAAGAAGCGTTTAACGACGGCTCCAGTTTTGATTTTGCCAAAACCTGATGAACCTTTTGCGGTGTATTGTGATGCGTCCAAATTGGGCTTAGGCGGTGTGCTTATGCAAGATGGTAAAGTTGTTGCTTATGCATCAAGACAGTTGAGAACTCATGAACGAAACTATCCTACTCATGACCTTGAATTAGCTGCAGTCGTATTTGTCCTTAAGATTTGGAGACATTACTTGTATGGTTCGAGATTTGAGGTGTTTAGTGATCACAAGAGCTTGAAGTATTTGTTTGATCAGAAAGAATTGAATATGCGACAGCGGCGGTGGCTCGAACTGTTGAAGGATTATGACTTTAGTTTGAATTACCATCCGGGTAAAGCTAATGTTGTTGCGGATGCCTTAAGTAGGAAGAGTTTACATATGTCTGCTATGATGGTGAAGGAATTTGAATTGCTTGAACAGTTTAGAGATATGAGCTTAGTTTGTGAATTGTCGTCTCAGAGCGTTAAGTTAGGAATGCTGAAAATTGATAATGACTTCTTAAAAGATATTAAGGATGCGCAGAAAGCTGATGTTAAGTTTGTGGACTTGTTGGTTGCTAGTAATCAAACTGAAGATAGTGACTTTAAGGTCGATGATCAGGGTGTGTTGAGGTTTCGAGGTAGGATTTGTATTCCAGACAATGACGAGATAAAGAAGATGATTCTTGAAGAGAGTCATAGGAGTAGCTTAAGTATTCATCCCGGAGCTACAAAGATGTATCATGACTTAAAGAAGTTGTTTTGGTGGTCTGGATTGAAACGTGATGTAGCGCAATTTGTGTACTCTTGTCTGATTTGTCAGAAGTCGAAGGTAGAGCATCAGAAACCTGCTGGATTGATGACACCGTTAGATGTACCAGAATGGAAATGGGATAGTATATCCATGGATTTTGTGACGAGTTTGCCGAATACTCCTAAGGGAAATGACGATATTTGGGTGATTGTTGATAGATTGACGAAGTCGGCACATTTCCTTCCGATTAATATTAGTTTTCCTGTGGCTCAGTTAGCAGAGATTTATATTCGAGACATAGTGAAATTGCATGGTGTTCCTTCAAGCATCGTGTCAGATAGAGATCCAAGATTTACTTCTAGATTTTGGAAGAGTTTGCAAGAGGCTTTAGGCTCTAAGTTGAGATTGAGTTCGGCTTATCATCCTCAGACAGATGGTCAGTCGGAAAGAACGATTCAGTCACTTGAGGACTTGCAGAGAGTTTGTGTACTTGAGCAAGGTGGGACTTGGGATAGACATCTCCCGTTAATAGAATTCACTTATAATAACAGCTATCATTCAAGTATTGGGATGGCACCTTTCGATGCTTTGTATGGTCGGAGGTGTAGGACTCCGTTATGTTGGTTTGAGACAGGTGAAAGTGTGGTTCTAGGACCAGAAATTGTTCAACAGACTACTGAGAAGGTGAAAATGATTCAAGAGAAGATGAAAGCGTCGCAGAGTCGACAGAAGAGTTACCATGATAAGCGTAAGAAAGACCTTGAGTTTCAAGAGGGAGACCATGTGTTCTTGAGAGTTACTCCAACGACCGGTGTTGGTCGTGCATTGAAGTCAAAGAAGTTGACTCCAAAGTTTATTGGTCCTTATCAGATATCTGAGAGAATTGGCACGGTGACTTATAGAGTTGGCTTACCACCGCATTTATCGAATTTGCATGATGTGTTCCATGTGTCGCAGTTGAGGAAGTATGTCCCAGACCCGTCCCACGTGATTCAGAGTGATGATGTGCAAGTTAGAGATAACCTTACGGTGGAGACCTTACCCTTGAGGATTGATGATCGCAAGATGAAGACGTTGAGAGGCAAGGAGATACCTCTAGTGAGAGTTGTTTGGAGTGGAACGACTGGTGAAAGCTTGACATGGGAGCTGGAGAGTAAGATGATGGAGTCTTACCCAGAATTGTTTGCTTGAGGTAAATTTTCGAGGACGAAAATTCTATAAGTTGGGGAGAGTTGTAACGCCCGTCTTAATTATTTACTTAATTTAATGAGGATTTATATATTTATATATGGGTTATGATAGAAGACACCTTTTGTGAAGGTGTCTTTTATCAAGTTACTCTATGAGCATTTGTTAAAAGACACCAACTACTTTTTATGAAGGTGTCTTTTATCAAAGTTATAACTAAAAAAGTGAAAATCACACCTTGAGGTATATATATTACAAAATTCATGTAGGGTTTCGTTAATCCAAAGGATGCTAGAAAGGTATATATATTACAAAATTCATGTATGAATTGGAGCAAGCTTCTTGAAGTTGAATTATTTGTTTTATTAGTGAAGTTTTATGAAAAACTTTGATTAATAAAAATCTTGTGCACACAAGGAGAATAGTGGGAGCATTGATATTAGTTTGGTGGAGTATGTGGATGACATACTAGTCACCAAAACAATTTATCTACACATGTGAGACATGGTTAGAAAATTATTTTCAATATGTACCAAAATTGATTGTAGTGTTCGACACTAGAATACTTTCAAGAATATCCATGGATGTCTTAAAGGACTAAGGATTGTTTCTTGAACACGGATTAAAGGAACATTGTAAAGAAGTTACAATGATGCTGACTTTAATATCGGTGTACAGTATATCCAAATCGCAATTTGGAATAAATGCTATGCTTGGATATCAACTATGAAATTTGTAAAAGTACAAGCTTCAAATAGTTGTTGTTTCTATTACAGATGTCAAATATATATGATTTGGATTGTTTAGCTCATAACTGAGCGAAACCATGTGTCTCTTGCGTTGCGGATTCCATTGATCCCGTCTGAGGTGAAATTGGTTTAATCTTGCGAGCAATGAATACTTGATCTCACCAATAATCCAAATGTATACTTTGACACTTCAATTTCTTTTCGATGGAAGATCGAAAGTGGAAATTGAAAGAAGTGTAACATACCAACATAGGAAAAAGTTCCTTATCTACTAGAATAGTATCATGCCCAGGGTGTGCTTGATGCTAACACTTGATCAATATATATTGAGTTAATATTTGATTGGCTTTTAGTGCTAGTGGGAGATTGTTGGAGTAAGCCCTAATATCCAATCAATATTGATTGGGTTTGGCTTTGTATCATGATATTGATATAAATATATATTGTGAATATATATAATAATAAGGCATTTCTTTATTGAATATTGTGAATATATATAATAATAAGGCATTTCTTTATTGATTTTGTTATGTTTCAAAATAATAAAGTCCCTAGAATAGATAGTTCATGTAATGGAATATTAAGTGTGACTTAATCATGAGATTACATTACGTAAAGAACGCTATTCTTAAACATATCCATAGTCAAGCTTTAATATGAATTGGGATAATAATAAAGCATAAAGACTATTATGTATGTAGACTGATGACCGCATCTCATGGGTCATTGATATTGAGATATTAAGTCTATACATAGGTATAAATATTAGGAGTAATATTTATACTGGATTGACCCACAGTGAGAATACTACATAGTATGTTATGAAAATGTCATAAGATATTCTCACAATGATAATAATGTATATCGCTCTTAGACCTGAAACCACTATGATCCCTAGATGTGGACTCAAGTGCTTTGTTGTCATTCTAACGTTGTCTGTAAAAGGATAACCATAACGTTGGTTGATGGGTACTTGATGAATCATGCTGAGGGACATGAGTGTCCTAGATGGGATTTGTCCCTCCTCATAAACAGGAGATATATCTTTAGGCCTCTTGATGAAATATGACTGTAAAATTGCATGGCCATGCCGAACTAAGTCAATATAAGATATTGGACTTATTCGTTATTCAGTATATTTCGGAATCAAGGAATATAAACATTGATCTATACAAGGGTGACAATATCTATGCCTTGGGATCAATAAAGATATCGAGACAAAGGAGTAAGTGTACACATGAGTATTATCATGGAAAGGTTTCGTCAGATCACTTGACATTCTTGTCACTTGGGTAGCAATGATGTGTTGCTAGATACCGCTCATTGTTTATAATATTAAATATTAGATTTAATATTATTGCCAACGTGACTAGAACCTATAGGGTCACACACAAAGAACAGTCAAAAGAGAAATATATAAGTATGACTTATATAAGGGGTGTGTTTAGTAAATAACGCTAATTAGTTAGCAAAATTACTAAACTCGTTGTTGGGCTTACTGAAGCCCAATAGTGACTTATGACTTGCAGAGCACACGAGAAGTTCTATAAATAGAACTCTGGTGCTGAAGTTTTTGGTTACACGTTTTGAAGCAACCCCTTTCTTCTCTGCACTTCCAATTCATTGGCTAGCACCAAGTTTTGGAGGAGCACTGTTCGTGTGGACTTGCTAGAGGCTTTGCTGCTTGCTGCTTGCTTGGCTGTGATCGAGATTCCAGTTTCCAGTTCCAGCTTTCAGATTCCACAGTTCAAGGTAACAATCGAATCACTGATTCATGTTTGAATTTCGTAATGATCCAAGGAATGAAAATCGAAATTCTTCTTCTTCTTCTTCTTCCGCTGTGTATGATATCTTTCGATTTTCCTTCAGTGGTATCAGAGCCAATTACGAAACCATGAATCGGATTGCTTTGTTACTGCTTTATGTTTTAATATGATTAAACATTTTGAATCGGAATTAAATAATAAAGAGAATTAAAATTGGCATCGTATCATGTTTTCTGTGCATGGCTTTTCGATTTGTTTGATGTTTCAGAAACCGTTTCTGGTGAAGTATCGACATATCGATTATACATATCGACGGGAACATGATTGGAAACAAATCAAATTAGATTATCTTTTAAAATTGTTTTAAGAGATAATAATATTTTCGCAAATATTTGATTTGCTAATATTTTGATATTCTATAAGGAATTAATTTGGAATGCAAATCCGTTAATAAAATAGAATATTAAGTGTTAATATTTTATTATTTAAATTTAAATATTAATTAAAATTGATTTATCAATATCATATATGTGATATATGATTTTAATACAACATCATTATATGTGATATATTGATGATATCATTCGTTCAATAGGTTTTATATAATTGATTGTGAATTTGTAGTCAACTCGTGAGATTGAGCTTCGAATACCGATTCTGGTGAAGCATCAAAGATCCGGTTGTCCATACTGAACAAACAATTGTTAAAACTATTGATGTTTGATTGTTGTATTAGGATACCTAACTATACAAGCGTTGTATTATTATGGTTGTATCATTCGATCAATTGTTTTCAAAGAGATTGTTGTGAATTTGAACAATTCGTGAGAGTGAGCTTCAATATCCGAATCTGGTGAAGCATCATAGATCCGGTTGTTCATGCTAAACAAACAATCCTTGAAAATATTTATGTTTAATTAATTTATTTAATTGGAGAAATGTAATAAATTTAAAAGATCATGATTTTGAAAGAGTTTCAATATCAGATATGATTTTTGAATTTGGTAATAAAATATTTGCTTAATTTTAGCCCTGTAATTTGTTTTGGAAACAAATTGATTGCCTAAATAAAGCAGATTTAATTATAATAATTATTGAGTGTCAATATTACTATAATTAAGTAAATAAAAAAATTCTACCTTTTGGATTGTTTTTCAAAAGTTGTTTGAAAGGTAATAAACGATCCTAAATTGATAGTTAATTTAAAAGATCATGATTTGAAATAGTTTCAATGTCATATATGATCTTTTGAAATTATTTAATCGATTTGCATGACTTTAACTTGATTTGTTTATAATTTAAAAGAATCATGATTTGAAAGAGTTTCAATATCATATATGATCTTTTGGATTTGATCATAATATTTGCCGAAACGATTTGGGTGTTCATAAACGTGTCAAGTGTTGATGCGAAATACGCAATCTAGAATATTTTGGAACACAATCTGAGATATTTTGGTATGCAATCTAATATATTTTGGTACTCAATAAAATATATTTTGGTACATAATATGAGATATTTTTGTACTTAATATAATATATTTTTGTACTCAATATAATATATTTTGGTACTCAATTAAACCCCCAACTAATCTGTGTAGTGTGATCATATGTCAAATTTTAATTTAATTTATTTTAATTATAAGACCTTAATAATAATAAAAGTGTGTTTGTTATTATTATCATGTGAATGATTATGGCCTTAGTCCTTTTATTTTATTTCTTTTGGATATTAAAATACGGCCTGCGTGTCGTGCCTCTCTCTTATATCTCTATTGTACATTCTCTTCTCATCCACTCCCTCGTATGTAAAACGAGTTTCTTTCATATGTAATGTAAATAGAATGCAAAGAAGTAATAGGGCTCATGACGTTAGGATAGTCCTGGAGGTCAAGCTTGGAGAAGCAAGGTCGTTTCTAGGATTAGTTTAGATTCTCTCATTGGCTTGAGAGAGTCATAGCGTTAGGATGGCCATAATCATGTCACTTTTATTATTGTATAATCGTTATGCATGTTATGATTGGAGTGCGAATATATATGATATATAAGCCGTGGTGAGGTGAGATCAAACTTAATAAAAATCCTTCAATTCAAAATATTAAGTTTAATGCTTTCCAAAAGTTTAACACCCTTCAAGACTAATATCGAAATGTGTAGGTTTCGCCTCCGCGAGGTGCACTTTCTATACTAGTAAGTTGCGGTGCGGTAATCCAATTTACCCAAGTGTTATTCTTTTGGGTTTAACTTAACTAAATTAATTTTAATAAGATTAAAATAAATTTAGAAGCAATGTTTGGGAACATCTATATGATAGATTAGAGTAAGGAGTTATTCACTCAAATGATTTGAAAGTTGTATGAGATACAATTGGAAGGAGTTCCTACCTAAATAACTGAGTTTTGAGTACAGCCCCCGTTGACTTAAAGCAAGGTGAAATATGGATTTCAACCCACTAGAAAATCTTCCAACGGGATTTTCCGAATCAAGTGTTTTGAAGGTCATTTGATTTGAGTAAAATAGTGGGAGCGTATTTAATTAAAGACCTATTTAAATATGTTTTAAATCATGATACATTTATTTTATTTATTTTCTGTATTTAGAATTTCTTTAGCATATAAATTTTATTATACTGTTAAAAGTTCTTATGAAGAACAAAATTTTCAGAAAAGAGTTTCTGAATTGGTACAAAATTTAAGAATTGTTCTTAAGAATGAGAAAAACTGTATATTCTCGAGCAGTTATTTTCTAGCAACTTTCTATGTCTATATTTGAAAAACAACGCTTATTAGAAGCATTGGGTCAAATGAGTAGATATAGGATATCTCATAGTGGTAACGACGATGGAGAATGATATGATCATTCAACCTCAATGTTATAAGATGAATAGTTTAAGCCTATCAAGTAGATGTACATGGATAAGAATAAAATTCAAATTCTGTTTTTCTACCTTTGAAAGGTTAAACACGGTTGCAAAAAGGGGAAGCAATTATTTCAAAAGTTGAAAAACAAAAATTGCTCGTAGTTTTGAAAGGGTCAAAATATAAGAAAGAAGTAAGACTTCTTATTTACCCATATAGTTATAGAAAGTTAAATTTCTACTTCTTCATCATAAGTATTTGATACTTGATGATTAATCTCATATTTGTTGAAATATAGAGAGTTTTAAAGAAGCAGAACATTAACTATAAGTGAAGTTCACCTACGTCTGGAATGGAACAAATTGTTTCATTGACTATAAGAGCTTATGCTTGGACTTAAACTTAACTTGATATGGAACCAAATAATTGTTATTAAATTCCATATAAAATAGAAACATTAAATCATAAATCTTGTATTGACAAGAGAAGGATTATGTAGTTGAATGATAGACAAATTTTGTCCTATTGTCCTAATAATGTTTTCTATACAATGTGCTGATCAAGTAATGGATTTGAGTTCCATGATCTTGATAAGCTAGTCTATAACATATGAGAAAAGGATCAAATGAGATTTGAACCTTTTGTATATCATTGGCATCACTGTTTAGTACAAACAAGTGTGATTCACATTTCCAAAATCCATGGATATGGACTATTGGACTCATTTGGTTTTATATCATTTGAAGGATGTGAGTTCCACCTTTCAAAATAGATTAGTATACCGGTAAAGGTGAAAAGGACACATAATCTATTTGAGTTGATATACATATGAGATGTATATGGAACACTAAACATATTTGTTGGATATTTTATTTCTCTTACTTCATCTAACATTACTAATTAATAGTATATGAGAAAAGTGTATTTGACACAATTCAAGGAATCTTTGAAATTGTTCAAAGAGTTTAACAATGAAGTAAAAGAAATAGGTTTGAAAAGTATAAAGACCATATGAGTAAGTCGTGATGGTAAATGCTTGATTAATGAGTATAATTATTATTTATATCGCTTCATGTTTGACATGAATCGATCTAAAATACTTTGGTTATAACTCATTGACTCTTGATGTTAAATTAAATTACAGTTATTCTTCACCCACTACAAGTTCCAATAGAGTAATCATAAAGACACCATATTAGATATGGAGGTAAGAGTACCTAGTTTTTGACTTTATGATAATTTGAGGTTATATGGTTTATTAGATAAACTAAACTACAAATTAAATGAATGTACATTTGTGGAGGTACCCTAAGGAAACTAAGGGATACTGATTATACATCACCTTCCATGACAATAGTCGTTTGTCTCTAGATCTGGAGTATTCCTATTAAAGGAGTATGTCTTTGCAGGAGCCAGTGGGAGTGTTGTAGAACTTGAATTAAGTCAAGTACCACAAAATACATGTATCTTTAAGAATGGAACATGAACTAATTCAACAAAGGGTTGTTGTTAAATCACCAGTTTGAGTAGCACAAGATCTAGATGAGTTTGATATGTCATATCACTACAATGAGTAACATGATTTTGTCATGGCTCAACAAGGTGTTATGATTTTCATGGTAGATGAGCCCCAAACTTACTAGAAGGTCGTAAATGGCCTGAACTTTGAGAAATGGCTAAATGCCATGGGATCTTATAAAGAATCCATGTACACAAACCATATATGGATATTGGTTAAATCATCCAAATGAGTATGACTCATGAGATGAATGTGAGTTTTCTTGTAGAAAGCTGACATGGATGGTATTATGAATACATTTAAGATGTGATTGATTGTAGAAGGTTTCATACAACTCGTGATGCAAATCATGACGAAACTATTACATCATCATAATGCTTAAATCTAACGATCCCACTTGTCATTATTGTATAATGCAAATTCTAGGAGATGGACAACGATGTTGCATTCTTTAATTAGAATGACCTTGTATATGTATTTGACATATATGTAGGGTTTCGTTAATCCAAAGGATGCTAGAAAGGTATATATATTACAAAATTCATGTATGAATTGGAGCAAGCTTCTTGAAGTTGAATTATTTGTTTTATTAGTGAAGTTTTATGAAAAACTTTGATTAATAAAAATCTTGTGCACACAAGGAGAATAGTGGGAGCATTGATATTAGTTTGGTGGAGTATGTGGATGACATACTAGTCACCAAAACAATTTATCTACACATGTGAGACATGGTTAGAAAATTATTTTCAATATGTACCAAAATTGATTGTAGTGTTCGACACTAGAATACTTTCAAGAATATCCATGGATGTCTTAAAGGACTAAGGATTGTTTCTTGAACACGGATTAAAGGAACATTGTAAAGAAGTTACAATGATGCTGACTTTAATATCGGTGTACAGTATATCCAAATCGCAATTTGGAATAAATGCTATGCTTGGATATCAACTATGAAATTTGTAAAAGTACAAGCTTCAAATAGTTGTTGTTTCTATTACAGATGTCAAATATATATGATTTGGATTGTTTAGCTCATAACTGAGCGAAACCATGTGTCTCTTGCGTTGCGGATTCCATTGATCCCGTCTGAGGTGAAATTGGTTTAATCTTGCGAGCAATGAATACTTGATCTCACCAATAATCCAAATGTATACTTTGACACTTCAATTTCTTTTCGATGGAAGATCGAAAGTGGAAATTGAAAGAAGTGTAACCTACCAACATAGGAAAGAGTTCCTTATCTACTAGAATAGTATCATGCCCAGGGTGTGCTTGATGCTAACACTTGATCAATATATATTGAGTTAATATTTGATTGGCTTTTAGTGCTAGTGGGAGATTGTTGGAGTAAGCCCTAATATCCAATCAATATTGATTGGGGTTTGGCTTTGTATCATGATATTGATATAAATATATATTGTGAATATATATAATAATAAGACATTTCTTTATTGAATATTGTGAATATATATAATAATAAGGCATTTCTTTATTGATTTTGTTATGTTTCAAAATAATAAAGTCCCTAGAATAGATAGTTCATGTAATGGAATATTAAGTGTGACTTAATCATGAGATTACATTACGTAAAGAACGCTATTCTTAAACATATCCATAGTCAAGCTTTAATATGAATTGGGATAATAATAAAGCATAAAGACTATTATGTATGTAGACTGATGACCGCATCTCATGGGTCATTGATATTGAGATATTAAGTCTATACATAGGTATAAATATTAGGAGTAATATTTATACTGGATTGACCCACCGTGAGAATACTACATAGTATGTTATGAAAATGTCATAAGATATTCTCACAATGATAATAATGTATATCGCTCTTAGACCTGAAACCACTATGATCCCTAGATGTGGACTCAAGTGCTTTGTTGCCATTCTAACGTTGTCTGTAAAAGGATAACCATAACGTTGGTTGATGGGTACTTGATGAATCATGCTGAGGGACATGAGTGTCCTAGATGGGATTTGTCCCTCCTCATAAACAGGAGATATATCTTTAGGCCTCTTGATGAAATATGACTGTAAAATTGCATGGCCATGCCGAACTAAGTCAATATAAGATATTGGACTTATTCGTTATTCAGTATATTTCGGAATCAAGGAATATAAACATTGATCTATACAAGGGTGACAATATCTATGCCTTGGGATCAATAAAGATATCGAGACAAAGGAGTAAGTGTACACATGAGTATTATCATGGAAAGGTTTCGTCAGATCACTTGACATTCTTGTCACTTGGGTAGCAATGATGTGTTGCTAGATACCGCTCATTGTTTATAATATTAAATATTAGATTTAATATTATTGCCAACGTGACTAGAACCTATAGGGTCACACACAAAGAACAGTCAAAAGAGAAATATATAAGTATGACTTATATAAGGGGTGTGTTTAGTAAATAACGCTAATTTGTTAGCAAAATTACTAAACTCGTTGTTGGGCTTACTGAAGCCCAATAGTGACTTATGACTTGCAGAGCACACGAGAAGTTCTATAAATAGAACTCTGGTGCTGAAGTTTTTGGTTACACGTTTTGAAGCAACCCCTTTCTTCTCTGCACTTCCAATTCATTGGCTAGCACCGAGTTTTGGAGGAGCACTGTTCGTGTGGACTTGCTAGAGGCTTTGCTGCTTGCTGCTTGCTTGGCTGTGATCGAGATTCCAGTTTCCAGTTCCAGCTTTCAGATTCCACAGTTCAAGGTAACAATCGAATCACTGATTCATGTTTGAATTTCGTAATGATCCAAGGAATGAAAATCGAAATTCTTCTTCTTCTTCTTCTTCCGCTGTGTATGATATCTTTCGATTTTCCTTCAGTGGTATCAGAGCCAATTACGAAACCATGAATCGGATTGCTTTGTTACTGCTTTATGTTTTAATATGATTAAACATTTTGAATCGGAATTAAATAATAAAGAGAATTAAAATTGGCATCGTATCATGTTTTCTGTGCATGGCTTTTCGATTTGTTTGATGTTTCAGAAACCGTTTCTGGTGAAGTATCGACATATCGATTATACATATCGACGGGAACATGATTGGAAACAAATCAAATTAGATTATCTTTTAAAATTGTTTTAAGAGATAATAATATTTTCGCAAATATTTGATTTGCTAATATTTTGATATTCTATAAGGAATTAATTTGGAATGCAAATCCGTTAATAAAATAGAATATTAAGTGTTAATATTTTATTATTTAAATTTAAATATTAATTAAAATTGATTGATCAATATCATATATGTGATATATGATTTTAATACAACATCATTATATGTGATATATTGATGATATCATTCGTTCAATAGGTTTTATATAATTGATTGTGAATTTGTAGTCAACTCGTAAGATTGAGCTTCGAATACCGATTCTGGTGAAGCATCAAAGATCCGGTTGTCCATACTGAACAAACAATTGTTAAAACTATTGATGTTTGATTGTTGTATTAGGATACCTAACTATATAAGCGTTGTATTATTATGGTTGTATCATTCGATCAATTGTTTTCAAAGAGATTGTTGTGAATTTGAACAATTCGTGAGAGTGAGCTTCAATATCCGAATCTGGTGAAGCATCATAGATCCGGTTGTTCATGCTAAACAAACAATCCTTGAAAATATTTATGTTTAATTAATTTATTTAATTGGAGAAATGTAATAAATTTAAAAGATCATGATTTTGAAAGAGTTTCAATATCAGATATGATTTTTGAATTTGGTAATAAAATATTTGCTTAATTTTAGCCCTGTAATTTGTTTTGGAAACAAATTGATTGCCTAAATAAAGCAGATTTAATTATAATAATTATTGAGTGTCAATATTACTATAATTAAGTAAATAAAAAAATTCTACCTTTTGGATTGTTTTTCAAAAGTTGTTTGAAAGGTAATAAACGATCCTAAATTGATAGTTAATTTAAAAGATCATGATTTGAAATAGTTTCAATGTCATATATGATCTTTTGAAATTATTTAATCAATTTGCATGACTTTAACTTGATTTGTTTATAATTTAAAAGAATCATGATTTGAAAGAGTTTCAATATCATATATGATCTTTTGGATTTGATCATAATATTTGCCGAAACGATTTGGGTGTTCATAAACGTGTCAAGTGTTGATGCGAAATACGCAATCTAGAATATTTTGGAACACAATCTGAGATATTTTGGTATGCAATCTAATATATTTTGGTACTCAATGAGATATTTTTGTACTTAATATAATATATTTTTGTACTCAATATAATATATTTTGGTACTCAATTAAACCCCCAGCTAATCTGTGAAGTGTGATCATATGTCAAATTTTAATTTAATTTATTTTAATTATAAGACCTTAATAATAATAAAAGTGTGTTTGTTATTATTATCATGTGAATGATTATGGCCTTAGTCCTTTTATTTTATTTCTTTTGGATATTAAAATACGGCCTGCGTGTCGTGCCTCTCTCTTATATCTCTATTGTACATTCTCTTCTCATCCACTCCCTCGTATGTAAAACGAGTTTCTTTCATATGTAATGTAAATAGAATGCAAAGAAGTAATAGGGCTCATGACGTTAGGATAGTCCTGGAGGTCAAGCTTGGAGAAGCAAGGTCGTTTCTAGGATTAGTTTAGATTCTCTCATTGGCTTGAGAGAGTCATAGCGTTAGGATGGCCATAATCATGTCACTTTTATTATTGTATAATCGTTATGCATGTTATGATTGGAGTGCGAATATATATGATATATAAGCCGTGGTGAGGTGAGATCAAACTTAATAAAAATCCTTCAATTCAAAATATTAAGTTTAATGCTTTCCAAAAGTTTAACACCCTTCAAGACTAATATCGAAATGTGTAGGTTTCGCCTCTGCGAGGTGCACTTTCTATACTAGTAAGTTGCGGTGCGGTAATCCAATTTACCCAAGTGTTATTCTTTTGGGTTTAACTTAACTAAATTAATTTTAATAAGATTAAAATAAATTTAGAAGCAATGTTTGGGAACATCTATATGATAGATTAGAGTAAGGAGTTATTCACTCAAATGATTTGAAAGTTGTATGAGATACAATTGGAAGGAGTTCCTACCTAAATATGGATTTCAACCCCCTAGAAAATCTTCTATATGATCTGAGTTTTGAGTACAGCCCCCGTTGACTTAAAGCAAGGTGAAATATGGATTTCAACCCACTAGAAAATCTTCCAACGGGATTTTCCGAATCAAGTGTTTTGAAGGTCATTTGATTTGAGTAAAATAGTGGGAGCGTATTTAATTAAAGACCTATTTAAATATGTTTTAAATCATGATACATTTATTTTATTTATTTTCTGTATTTAGGATTTCTTTAGCATATAAATTTTATTATACTGTTAAAAGTTCTTATGAAGAACAAAATTTTCAGAAAAGAGTTTCTGAATTGGTACAAAATTTAAGAATTGTTCTTAAGAATGAGAAAAACTGTATATTCTCGAGCAGTTATTTCCTAGCAACTTTCTATGTCTATATTTGAAAAACAACGCTTATTAGAAGCATTGGGTCAAATGAGTAGATATAGGATATCTCATAGTGGTAACGACGATGGAGAATGATATGATCATTCAACCTCAATGTTATAAGATGAATAGTTTAAGCCTATCAAGTAGATGTACATGGATAAGAATAAAATTCAAATTCTGTTTTTCTACCTTTGAAAGGTTAAACACGGTTGCAAAAAGGGGAAGCAATTATTTCAAAAGTTGAAAAACAAAAATTGCTCGTAGTTTTGAAAGGGTCAAAATATAAGAAAGAAGTAAGACTTCTTATTTACCCATATAGTTATAGAAAGTTAAATTTCTACTTCTTCATCATAAGTATTTGATACTTGATGATTAATCTCATATTTGTTGAAATATAGAGAGTTTTAAAGAAGCAGAACATTAACTATAAGTGAAGTTCACCTACGTCTGGAATGGAACAAATTGTTTCATTGACTATAAGAGCTTATGCTTGGACTTAAACTTAACTTGATATGGAACCAAATAATTGTTATTAAATTCCATATAAAATAGAAACATTAAATCATAAATCTTGTATTGACAAGAGAAGGATTATGTAGTTGAATGATAGACAAATTTTGTCCTATTGTCCTAATAATGTTTTCTATACAATGTGCTGATCAAGTAATGGATTTGAGTTCCATGATCTTGATAAGCTAGTCTATAACATATGAGAAAAGGATCAAATGAGATTTGAACCTTTTGTATATCATTGGCATCACTGTTTAGTACAAACAAGTGTGATTCACATTTCCAAAATCCATGGATATGGACTATTGGACTCATTTGGTTTTATATCATTTGAAGGATGTGAGTTCCACCTTTCAAAATAGATTAGTATACCGGTAAAGGTGAAAAGGACACATAATCTATTTGAGTTGATATACATATGAGATGTATATGGAACACTAAACATATTTGTTGGATATTTTATTTCTCTTACTTCATCTAACATTACTAATTAATAGTATATGAGAAAAGTGTATTTGACACAATTCAAGGAATCTTTGAAATTGTTCAAAGAGTTTAACAATGAAGTAAAAGAAATAGGTTTGAAAAGTATAAAGACCATATGAGTAAGTCGTGATGGTAAATGCTTGATTAATGAGTATAATTATTATTTATATCGCTTCATGTTTGACATGAATCGATCTAAAATACTTTGGTTATAACTCATTGACTCTTGATGTTAAATTAAATTACAGTTATTCTTCACCCACTACAAGTTCCAATAGAGTAATCATAAAGACACCATATTAGATATGGAGGTAAGAGTACCTAGTTTTTGACTTTATGATAATTTGAGGTTATATGGTTTATTAGATAAACTAAACTACAAATTAAATGAATGTACATTTGTGGAGGTACCCTAAGGAAACTAAGGGATACTGATTATACATCACCTTCCATGACAATAGTCGTTTGTCTCTAGATCTGGAGTATTCCTATTAAAGGAGTATGTCTTTGCAGGAGCCAGTGGGAGTGTTGTAGAACTTGAATTAAGTCAAGTACCACAAAATACATGTATCTTTAAGAATGGAACATGAACTAATTCAACAAAGGGTTGTTGTTAAATCACCAGTTTGAGTAGCACAAGATCTAGATGAGTTTGATATGTCATATCACTACAATGAGTAACATGATTTTGTCATGGCTCAACAAGGTGTTATGATTTTCATGGTAGATGAGCCCCAAACTTACTAGAAGGTCGTAAATGGCCTGAACTTTGAGAAATGGCTAAATGCCATGGGATCTTATAAAGAATCCATGTACACAAACCATATATGGATATTGGTTAAATCATCCAAATGAGTATGACTCATGAGATGAATGTGAGTTTTCTTGTAGAAAGCTGACATGGATGGTATTATGAATACATTTAAGATGTGATTGATTGTAGAAGGTTTCATACAACTCGTGATGCAAATCATGACGAAACTATTACATCATCATAATGCTTAAATCTAACGATCCCACTTGTCATTATTGTATAATGCAAATTCTAGGAGATGGACAACGATGTTGCATTCTTTAATTAGAATGACCTTGTATATGTATTTGACATATATGTAGGGTTTCGTTAATCCAAAGGATGCTAGAAAGGTATATATATTACAAAATTCATGTATGAATTGGAGCAAGCTTCTTGAAGTTGAATTATTTGTTTTATTAGTGAAGTTTTATGAAAAACTTTGATTAATAAAAATCTTGTGCACACAAGGAGAATAGTGGGAGCATTGATATTAGTTTGGTGGAGTATGTGGATGACATACTAGTCACCAAAACAATTTATCTACACATGTGAGACATGGTTAGAAAATTATTTTCAATATGTACCAAAATTGATTGTAGTGTTCGACACTAGAATACTTTCAAGAATATCCATGGATGTCTTAAAGGACTAAGGATTGTTTCTTGAACACGGATTAAAGGAACATTGTAAAGAAGTTACAATGATGCTGACTTTAATATCGGTGTACAGTATATCCAAATCGCAATTTGGAATAAATGCTATGCTTGGATATCAACTATGAAATTTGTAAAAGTACAAGCTTCAAATAGTTGTTGTTTCTATTACAGATGTCAAATATATATGATTTGGATTGTTTAGCTCATAACTGAGCGAAACCATGTGTCTCTTGCGTTGCGGATTCCATTGATCCCGTCTGAGGTGAAATTGGTTTAATCTTGCGAGCAATGAATACTTGATCTCACCAATAATCCAAATGTATACTTTGACACTTCAATTTCTTTTCGATGGAAGATCGAAAGTGGAAATTGAAAGAAGTGTAACCTACCAACATAGGAAAGAGTTCCTTATCTACTAGAATAGTATCATGCCCAGGGTGTGCTTGATGCTAACACTTGATCAATATATATTGAGTTAATATTTGATTGGCTTTTAGTGCTAGTGGGAGATTGTTGGAGTAAGCCCTAATATCCAATCAATATTGATTGGGGTTTGGCTTTGTATCATGATATTGATATAAATATATATTGTGAATATATATAATAATAAGGCATTTCTTTATTGAATATTGTGAATATATATAATAATAAGGCATTTCTTTATTGATTTTGTTATGTTTCAAAATAATAAAGTCCCTAGAATAGATAGTTCATGTAATGGAATATTAAGTGTGACTTAATCATGAGATTACATTACGTAAAGAACGCTATTCTTAAACATATCCATAGTCAAGCTTTAATATGAATTGGGATAATAATAAAGCATAAAGACTATTATGTATGTAGACTGATGACCGCATCTCATGGGTCATTGATATTGAGATATTAAGTCTATACATAGGTATAAATATTAGGAGTAATATTTATACTGGATTGACCCACCGTGAGAATACTACATAGTATGTTATGAAAATGTCATAAGATATTCTCACAATGATAATAATGTATATCGCTCTTAGACCTGAAACCACTATGATCCCTAGATGTGGACTCAAGTGCTTTGTTGCCATTCTAACGTTGTCTGTAAAAGGATAACCATAACGTTGGTTGATGGGTACTTGATGAATCATGCTGAGGGACATGAGTGTCCTAGATGGGATTTGTCCCTCCTCATAAACAGGAGATATATCTTTAGGCCTCTTGATGAAATATGACTGTAAAATTGCATGGCCATGCCGAACTAAGTCAATATAAGATATTGGACTTATTCGTTATTCAGTATATTTCGGAATCAAGGAATATAAACATTGATCTATACAAGGGTGACAATATCTATGCCTTGGGATCAATAAAGATATCGAGACAAAGGAGTAAGTGTACACATGAGTATTATCATGGAAAGGTTTCGTCAGATCACTTGACATTCTTGTCACTTGGGTAGCAATGATGTGTTGCTAGATACCGCTCATTGTTTATAATATTAAATATTAGATTTAATATTATTGCCAACGTGACTAGAACCTATAGGGTCACACACAAAGAACAGTCAAAAGAGAAATATATAAGTATGACTTATATAAGGGGTGTGTTTAGTAAATAACGCTAATTTGTTAGCAAAATTACTAAACTCGTTGTTGGGCTTACTGAAGCCCAATAGTGACTTATGACTTGCAGAGCACACGAGAAGTTCTATAAATAGAACTCTGGTGCTGAAGTTTTTGGTTACACGTTTTGAAGCAACCCCTTTCTTCTCTGCACTTCCAATTCATTGGCTAGCACCGAGTTTTGGAGGAGCACTGTTCGTGTGGACTTGCTAGAGGCTTTGCTGCTTGCTGCTTGCTTGGCTGTGATCGAGATTCCAGTTTCCAGTTCCAGCTTTCAGATTCCACAGTTCAAGGTAACAATCGAATCACTGATTCATGTTTGAATTTCGTAATGATCCAAGGAATGAAAATCAAAATTCTTCTTCTTCTTCTTCTTCCGCTGTGTATGATATCTTTCGATTTTCCTTCAGTGGTATCAGAGCCAATTACGAAACCATGAATCGGATTGCTTTGTTACTGCTTTATGTTTTAATATGATTAAACATTTTGAATCGGAATTAAATAATAAAGAGAATTAAAATTGGCATCGTATCATGTTTTCTGTGCATGGCTTTTCGATTTGTTTGATGTTTCAGAAACCGTTTCTGGTGAAGTATCGACATATCGATTATACATATCGACGGGAACATGATTGGAAACAAATCAAATTAGATTATCTTTTAAAATTGTTTTAAGAGATAATAATATTTTCGCAAATATTTGATTTGCTAATATTTTGATATTCTATAAGGAATTAATTTGGAATGCAAATCCGTTAATAAAATAGAATATTAAGTGTTAATATTTTATTATTTAAATTTAAATATTAATTAAAATTGATTGATCAATATCATATATGTGATATATGATTTTAATACAACATCATTATATGTGATATATTGATGATATCATTCGTTCAATAGGTTTTATATAATTGATTGTGAATTTGTAGTCAACTCGTAAGATTGAGCTTCGAATACCGATTCTGGTGAAGCATCAAAGATCCGGTTGTCCATACTGAACAAACAATTGTTAAAACTATTGATGTTTGATTGTTGTATTAGGATACCTAACTATATAAGCGTTGTATTATTATGGTTGTATCATTCGATCAATTGTTTTCAAAGAGATTGTTGTGAATTTGAACAATTCGTGAGAGTGAGCTTCAATATCCGAATCTGGTGAAGCATCATAGATCCGGTTGTTCATGCTAAACAAACAATCCTTGAAAATATTTATGTTTAATTAATTTATTTAATTGGAGAAATGTAATAAATTTAAAAGATCATGATTTTGAAAGAGTTTCAATATCAGATATGATTTTTGAATTTGGTAATAAAATATTTGCTTAATTTTAGCCCTGTAATTTGTTTTGGAAACAAATTGATTGCCTAAATAAAGCAGATTTAATTATAATAATTATTGAGTGTCAATATTACTATAATTAAGTAAATAAAAAAATTCTACCTTTTGGATTGTTTTTCAAAAGTTGTTTGAAAGGTAATAAACGATCCTAAATTGATAGTTAATTTAAAAGATCATGATTTGAAATAGTTTCAATGTCATATATGATCTTTTGAAATTATTTAATCAATTTGCATGACTTTAACTTGATTTGTTTATAATTTAAAAGAATCATGATTTGAAAGAGTTTCAATATCATATATGATCTTTTGGATTTGATCATAATATTTGCCGAAACGATTTGGGTGTTCATAAACGTGTCAAGTGTTGATGCGAAATACGCAATCTAGAATATTTTGGAACACAATCTGAGATATTTTGGTATGCAATCTAATATATTTTGGTACTCAATGAGATATTTTTGTACTTAATATAATATATTTTTGTACTCAATATAATATATTTTGGTACTCAATTAAACCCCCAGCTAATCTGTGAAGTGTGATCATATGTCAAATTTTAATTTAATTTATTTTAATTATAAGACCTTAATAATAATAAAAGTGTGTTTGTTATTATTATCATGTGAATGATTATGGCCTTAGTCCTTTTATTTTATTTCTTTTGGATATTAAAATACGGCCTGCGTGTCGTGCCTCTCTCTTATATCTCTATTGTACATTCTCTTCTCATCCACTCCCTCGTATGTAAAACGAGTTTCTTTCATATGTAATGTAAATAGAATGCAAAGAAGTAATAGGGCTCATGACGTTAGGATAGTCCTGGAGGTCAAGCTTGGAGAAGCAAGGTCGTTTCTAGGATTAGTTTAGATTCTCTCATTGGCTTGAGAGAGTCATAGCGTTAGGATGGCCATAATCATGTCACTTTTATTATTGTATAATCGTTATGCATGTTATGATTGGAGTGCGAATATATATGATATATAAGCCGTGGTGAGGTGAGATCAAACTTAATAAAAATCCTTCAATTCAAAATATTAAGTTTAATGCTTTCCAAAAGTTTAACACCCTTCAAGACTAATATCGAAATGTGTAGGTTTCGCCTCTGCGAGGTGCACTTTCTATACTAGTAAGTTGCGGTGCGGTAATCCAATTTACCCAAGTGTTATTCTTTTGGGTTTAACTTAACTAAATTAATTTTAATAAGATTAAAATAAATTTAGAAGCAATGTTTGGGAACATCTATATGATAGATTAGAGTAAGGAGTTATTCACTCAAATGATTTGAAAGTTGTATGAGATACAATTGGAAGGAGTTCCTACCTAAATATGGATTTCAACCCCCTAGAAAATCTTCTATATGATCTGAGTTTTGAGTACAGCCCCCGTTGACTTAAAGCAAGGTGAAATATGGATTTCAACCCACTAGAAAATCTTCCAACGGGATTTTCCGAATCAAGTGTTTTGAAGGTCATTTGATTTGAGTAAAATAGTGGGAGCGTATTTAATTAAAGACCTATTTAAATATGTTTTAAATCATGATACATTTATTTTATTTATTTTCTGTATTTAGGATTTCTTTAGCATATAAATTTTATTATACTGTTAAAAGTTCTTATGAAGAACAAAATTTTCAGAAAAGAGTTTCTGAATTGGTACAAAATTTAAGAATTGTTCTTAAGAATGAGAAAAACTGTATATTCTCGAGCAGTTATTTCCTAGCAACTTTCTATGTCTATATTTGAAAAACAACGCTTATTAGAAGCATTGGGTCAAATGAGTAGATATAGGATATCTCATAGTGGTAACGACGATGGAGAATGATATGATCATTCAACCTCAATGTTATAAGATGAATAGTTTAAGCCTATCAAGTAGATGTACATGGATAAGAATAAAATTCAAATTCTGTTTTTCTACCTTTGAAAGGTTAAACACGGTTGCAAAAAGTGGAAGCAATTATTTCAAAAGTTGAAAAACAAAAATTGCTCGTAGTTTTGAAAGGGTCAAAATATAAGAAAGAAGTAAGACTTCTTATTTACCCATATAGTTATAGAAAGTTAAATTTCTACTTCTTCATCATAAGTATTTGATACTTGATGATTAATCTCATATTTGTTGAAATATAGAGAGTTTTAAAGAAGCAGAACATTAACTATAAGTGAAGTTCACCTACGTCTGGAATGGAACAAATTGTTTCATTGACTATAAGAGCTTATGCTTGGACTTAAACTTAACTTGATATGGAACCAAATAATTGTTATTAAATTCTATATAAAATAGAAACATTAAATCATAAATCTTGTATTGACAAGAGAAGGATTATGTAGTTGAATGATAGACAAATTTTGTCCTATTGTCCTAATAATGTTTTCTATACAATGTGCTGATCAAGTAATGGATTTGAGTTCCATGATCTTGATAAGCTAGTCTATAACATATGAGAAAAGGATCAAATGAGATTTGAACCTTTTGTATATCATTGGCATCACTGTTTAGTACAAACAAGTGTGATTCACATTTCCAAAATCCATGGATATGGACTATTGGACTCATTTGGTTTTATATCATTTGAAGGATGTGAGTTCCACCTTTCAAAATAGATTAGTATACCGGTAAAGGTGAAAAGGACACATAATCTATTTGAGTTGATATACATATGACATGTGTTTTCTATAAGACCTTTGAGCTCGCCACTGCGAGTAGAATCACTCGCCACTGCGAGTTAGGCTGTCAGTTGCCCAAAATTGTCCCGATGCGATCCTTTCGCACGTATAGTCTTGAGCTGACCTTAGAAGTAAGAATGAGGGAGGTTTAGGATGTTTCCAGAAGTTACAGAAGTCTGTTTATATGACTGATATGATTAGTAATGTTGCATGAATAATGTTATGATGTTTTATGATATTTATGTTGATGTAATCCATTCCTTAAATGATGTTGCGATATTCCAACACTGTTATATGTTGCAATTCTGTTGCTGTTCATTGCTGCTAACCTTTAAAGTCTTGAAATTGCATGAGTCGGTCTATGTTGCAACAGTTTAAGATTTTTCATGATGTTGAATTTGAAGGATAATTATTATTATCTGTTTTGAGATGTTAAAGTAGTGTGTGGCATTCCGTTATGAATTAAATACTCTGATTTTAAATGAAATTTTTATGTTGGGAAAACAGGGTGTTACAGAAAGCATGCAGTGACAACCATTTGGCAATGATAGACAAATTTAGCTACATAAATTTGCCCTATAGTGATGGATTTTGGTTGTCACTACAAATCAAATTTCTTGTAAGCGATACAAAGAAAGTATGGGCAGTGGCCAGTGGCGGATCTTGAAATTTTTTGATGGGGGTGCCAAATATAGTTTAAAAAAATCACAAGTTTATGGACTGATGTAGTGGTTTACTTTCTTTAATCTATCACTGAGAACAACGATTTTTGAATAAAATGTCATTTATATAATTGAAAATATAAAAAAAATGAGGGTACCAAGGATCAAACTCACACCCTTTTTGCCCTATAGTGATGGATTTTGGTTGTCACTACAAATCAAATTTCTTGTAAGCGATACAAAGAAAGTATGGGCAGTGGCCAGTGGCGGATCTTGAAATTTTTTGATGGGGGTGCCAAATATAGTTTTAAAAAAATAACAAGTTTATGGACTGGTGCAGTGGTTTACTTTCTTTAATCTATCACTGAGAACAGCGGTTTTTGAATAAAATGTCATTTATATAATTGAAAATATAAAAAAAATGAGGGTACCAAGGATCAAACTCATACCCTTTGAGAGTTTGGGAGCGCATCAATCCACTGCGACACCAATGTTACATCTTATTTACTAAAGCTTAACCCGTAAAGCTAACCCTAAACCTAATTTTTTTCCCCCATTTTTTCCTCCACTTTTCTATGCCATTGGATCTTGCGCATTTAGGCGCCATTCAATTTTAGCCATTGATCATATTATATTTATCTCTTCTATTTTCCGAAACAACTATTTCGTATTTATCTCTTCTATTTTCCGAAACAACTATTTCATATTTATCTCTTCTATTTTCCAAAACAAATATTTCATATTTATCTCTACTTCCGAAACAAATTGGCCCTACAACTATTTCATATTTATCTATAGCCCTATTTTTCCGAAACAACTATTTCATATTTATCTCTTCTGTTTTCCGAAACTACTATTTCATATTTATTTATCTTTTATCTTATCTTATTTACTAAAGCTTAACCCCTGAAGCTAACCCTAACCCTAATATTCCCTCCCCCGCCCCCCCCATTTTTCGCTCCACTTTTCTGAGCCATTGGATCTTGCACATTTAGGCGCCATTCAATTTTAGCCATTGATCATATTTCATATTCATCTCTTCTATTTTCCGAAACAACTATTTCGTATTTATCTCTTCTATTTTCCTAAACAAATATTTCATATTTATCTCTACTTCCGAAATAAATTGGCCCTACAACTATTTCATATTTATCTATAACCCTATTTTTCCGAAACAACTATTTCATATTTATCTCTTCTGTTTTCCGAAACAACTATTTCATATTTATTTATGTTTTATCTTATCTTATTTACTAAAGCTTAACCCCTGAAGCTAACCCTAACCCTAATATTCCCCCCCCCCCCATTTTTTCCTCCACTTTTCTAAGCCATTAGATCTTGCGCATTTAGGCGCCATTCAATTTTAGCCATTGATCATATTATATTTATCTCTTCTATTTTCCGAAACAACTATTTCGTATTTATCTCATCTATTTTCCGAAACAACTATTTCATATTTATCTCTTCTATTTTCCGAAACAAATATTTCATATTTATCTCTACTTCCGAAACAAATTGGCCCTACAACTATTTCATATTTATCTATAGCCCTATTTTCCGAAACAACTATTTCATATTTATCTCTTCTGTTTTCCGAAACAACTATTTCATATTTATTTATCTTATCTTATTTACTAAAGCTTAACCCCTGAAGCTAACCCTAACCCTAATATTCCCCCCCCCCCCCCCCCCCCCCCCCCCCCCATTTTTCCCTCCACTTTTCTGAGCCATTGGATCATGCACACTTAGGCGCCGTTCAATTTTAGCCATTGATCATATTTCATATTCATCTCTTCTATTTTCCGAAACACCTATTTCCTATTTATCTCTTCTATTTTCCGAAACAAATATTTCATATTTATCTCTACTTCCGAAACAAATTGGCCCTACAACTATTTCATATTTATCTATAACCCTATTTTTCAGAAACAACTATTTCATATTTATCTCTTCTGTTTTCCGAAACAACTATTTCATATTTATTTATCTTTTATCTTATCTTATTTACTAAAGCTTAACCCCTGAAGCTAACCCTAACCCTAATATCCCCCCCCCCCCCCATTTTTCCCTCCACTTTTCTGAGCCATTGGATCTTGCACATTTAAGCGCCATTCAATTTTAGCCATTGATCATATTTCATATTTATCTCTTCTATTTTCCGAAACAACTATTTCGTATTTATCTCTTCTATTTTCCGAAACAACTATTTCCTATTTATCTCTTCTATTTTCCGAAACAAATATTTCATATTTATCTCTACTTCCGAAACAAATTGGCCCTACAACTATTTCATATTTATCTATAGCCCTATTTTTCTGAAACAACTATTTCATATTTATCTCTTCTGTTTTTCGAAACAACTATTTCATATTTATTTATCTTTTATCTTATCTTCTTTACTAAAGCTTAACCCCTGAAGCTAACCCTAACCCTAATATTCCCCCCCCCCCCCCCATTTTTCCCTCCACTTTTCTGAGCCATTGGATCTTGCACATTTAGGCGCCATTCAATTTTAGCCATTGATCATATTTCATATTTATTTCTTCTATTTTTCGAAACAACTATTTCATATTTATCTCTTCTATTTTCCGAAACAACTATTTCATATTTATCTCTTCTATTTTCCGAAACAACTATTTCAAATTTATCTCTACTTCCGAAACAAATTGGCCCTACAACTATTTCATATTTATCTATAGCCTTATTTTTCCGAAACAACTATTTCATATTTATCTCATCTGTTTTCAGAAACAACTATTTCATATTTATCTATCTATATCTATATATAAAAGTTAACCAATAAGCTAATGTTAGCCCTAATTTTAACCTAAAAACGTATGCTAACTTTACTGTATTACCCCTGACCTATTTAATTAATTAACAGATAAACTTCAAAATCCTATTACTATTTTGTTGCTCATGAAGCTGATAACAAAACAACACAACACACGCGTTTTCTCTTTCCCAAAACAAACACGTGTTTCTTCTTCTTCTATATATAAAAGTTTACCAATAAGCTAATGTTAGCCCTAATTTTAACCTAAAAACGTATGCTAACTTTACTGTATTACCCTTGACCTATTTAATTAATTAACCGATAAACTTCAAAATCCTATTACTATTTTGTTGCTCATGAAGCTGATAACAAAACAACACAACACACGTGTTTTCTCATTCCCAAAACAAACACGTGTTTCTTCTTCTTCCTTTTATCATCATCACCACCGCCAACCCTCTCCCTCTCTCTCTCTTTCCTTTGTTTCTTTTTTTTTTTTCATTATCTTTTCAAGAGTTGCTTTAAAAACCAATTGTGGTTGTGATTTTTTTGTAGCGGCTCACGGTGACGGTTTTGGTGGTGGTGATTTCCTATAATCAAATATCGAAATATCGCCGCCGTTCAACCTCATCAAGGCAATAAGCCTCTTCAAGTTTTCGTCAAAGAGAATGCTTCCATGCAACATCATTTTCAAGACCTTCGATCCCTCGGTATGCGTTTTTAGTTTCGTTACGTTTTGATCGATTTTGGTATCGCGATTAGGGTTTTTGTATCGCCGGTGTTGTTTTGATTGATTTTTTCGATTTGATAGGAAATGAGCTTGAAGAAGCTAGAATTCTTAGTGAAACGGCACGTTCGCGGAAGGATTTTTGGGGGAAATTGGAATTCGGCGAAATTGGAATTCTTAGTGAAACATGTTCTCTTTCTCTCAATTGAATCTTGAATTCCTCTTTTAGGTCATAATTTAGGGAATTAGTTCTATCAATTGAATCTGGATTTTTATCAATTTCAACTCTGTGTTTTTAGCTTACCCATTTGATAAAAAAAAAAGTTGTTGGGATATATATGTGGTGCTCATCGGATAACAAAAAAAATTTGCGTTTTGAATGTTATTGCCACTGTGTTTGTTGTTATGTTATTTTATTTTATTAGATTCTTTGGTTAATTGTTTCCTTCTATTTTTTATAGTTGGAAACTGCAATCTCTATTGGAGGGGTGGAACTGCACCATTACTGCTCACCTTGGATGTGTACGTTTTATTCTGGTCTAGGCTCCTTCAATTTGTGTTGGTTTTTCTGCTATCAATGTTGGTGATTATTTGCAACAAGTATCATGCAAGTGGTAAGTATTGATAGTGGTGAATGGATGTAGAATTTAGGTGTCTCATAATTTCTCAGTTTGTAGCAGCTGAGAAAGAATAAGACATGATGTTGGGATTAATTCATGCTTCAATACCAAGTAGAAGTTTGGCTCTTTTTTTCTACTGTGTGGCAGGCATATATGTGTATTGAAGTGCGTGGGATTGCGTGTTTAAATTATCATCATCTTTGTACAAGCGCTACAGACATTTTACTCTTGGATTTTTGTTGTTGTTGTTTATGGCATAAGTTTTAATATATGGTGTGGGGATTAAAGAGTTAAGTTGCCCTGTTGCCTTTGTTGTTATAACACTCTTAAGGAGGTAACCTCTTCCTTTTGCGAGATAAAGAACATGAGGTAACTTTATTTCCGATATTAGTTTTAACATTTGGTCTTTCAATTTGATTGTTATTATTTGTACCTTCTTTCAATTTGGTGTATAATTACTTTCATCAATAAGTAACAATATCATGTAAGAGATGAAGAACACCAATTTCTGTCATGAATTGATCTTTTTTTTTTTAATTCAGCATATATTCATAACAGCCCCGGCACAAGTGCCTAAGAGGGCAAGGAAGCATACAAAAAAGCTACAGGCAGCGCCAGCAGAAAATAGAAAACCCTAAAACAGAAGAAATGCCATAACAGCAGGACTTAGACCACTCCAAAGCTAGCCCATGCCAACACAAACTGCAGCAGCTACTGTCACAACCAGTAAGTGGCACCAGCCACAACCTCAGTTAGCAGCAGAAGAAGCAAGACAGCAGCCGAAAGCGCCCGAGCCAACCTGATCCAAAATTACCTCCTTAAACAATCTTGCGGGTTCCAACACTATCTAAAAAAGGCTTGCTGCAATTATGGACTTGATGACATTTACATCGATTGATTATTGGTAAATTGATCTTCCGTAGTTGTTTAGGTTTTAAATTTTATTTTATATCCTCCTTGCAGTTATTGTATTGGTGACATATAGTGTACCTTTTGTTTCATATTTCAACCACGAGTAACACTCAATCTTTTACAAGTGTTAATGGGACCCAAATAATTCTTTTGTGTGGTAGTGGATTTGTTTTATTTCTATTTGGCTGATGAGATTTTGTTGTTTGCAAGGACTGCTCTGCTCTTTTGCTGAGTTTTCTACATCTGTTTATTGGGGGTAGCAGAGTTTTAGATCAGTATTGGGGCTGTTTGGTGGTGTTACAAGGTTGGATAATTTGCAATTTGTCCAAATTTTTCCAGCAGCTGGCTTAGCTTTGGTTTTGGTTGTGAAGTTGAACATGTTCTTTAATGATAACCTCAAGGATATTGCTTTATAGTGTAATGTATCTGTTTGTGTAATTCTCGATATATATAATGCATTATTACTTTCTAATTCTTACTGTTCTAATGCATATGTTGCCTTAATTCTATTTTTTTAATTGAAAGGATTTTATTTTTATAGCATAAATCATTTGACTCTCAAATAGTTTATATCAAATGGTGTTTTCTCTCAAATAGTTTGATTAATTGAAGTTGCTTGCTGAATATGACAACTATATATCAAAACGAGAAAGATATCTATCGACTGGGAGATTATTTGGAGCAAGTTCTCAACCGGTTTAGTTGTTTGAGCAGCAGGTTTTGCTTCTGCCGTAATAGGTACTTACCGAGCAAGATCCTCTTATTGCGGATGGTCTAAATACACTTTTTCAGTGTAAAAAACGCTACTCAACTACTTACAAATTGAACCATGGATCTCTTTTTTAAATTATTTAACGTCTCAACCCTTTAAATATTGGAATACATCTTATATGATAGAAAGTTAATTTAATATAGGTTGATTTATAAATAATTATTTACTCAAATGTTAAATAGCACGTTAGACCCGTGCGGCGCACGGGTCATAGTCTAGTTTATAATAATATGCATAATATGATAATTATAGACCCCCGCGGTGCCCTTTCTTTATTCGGGAAGACTCCTAAATAAGTCCACTTTGCTTTCTTTTTCCTATGACCTGTTGTAATGTAATGAACTAATGTATGTGGTTGTTTAGTTGTATTAAACAATCTTTTAAATTAAAAAATTATATATATATATATATATATATATATATATATATATATATATATATATATATATATATAGTTAGGATCCGTTGACACCAGGTGTCAACGGATTCGTTGACACCAAATCTCAACCATTCATTTAAGTTTGATCAAAGGCTCATAATTCTCATTAAAAGGTTTCCATAAATTTCCAATTTTCTTGGTGTAGAGAATCACGCTCTTTATTTTCATTTTAGGTAAACAATCTGCTCTTTATCAATTTAGTGCTTGAAAGACCAGCAATGTAATCAACCTTCAAGAATGTTTCTTCTCACCGATCTCAAATTATACAACCACCAATTATTCACACCAGTAAAGTAATTGGATTTAAATTATATGAGAATCGTTCCTTCAACCAATTTTTTTCACGTGAAAACTCAATTGGCCGATCCCATTTGACTTAGGTTTCTTTAACCAAATTTTTACACCTAATAATGATTCTAAGGCGGAAAAAAGGATATCAAGAAAAGGTACTATGATCGTCTCTCCCCTTGAATTAATTAATTTAATTTTTTATTGATGGTGATTGGAATTAAGTTATGAAAAAAGGGGGATTAAAAGTGTGCAGGTTTTTGTGAATGATCATTCATACTTGTCCATCATTGTAATTGATTTGTAGTAAATTTGCTTGATTCTAAACATTAAGATAAGAAGGGGAAAACTAATCTTATAAAATTGAAAGGGGGAAGCTGGATAGAGAAAATTGATAATAACAAAGTGATGTTTGAAATTATGAGAAACATAATCAAAAGTTATTCCCTTTTTCTGGACAAATCGGAAATAAGAGAGCAATCTAATCTTATGATGGAATTTTTTCTGCAAAAATAAAAGCCGTGAGTGTGAGTTCAGGAAAAGGAAGAAGAAGAGGTGTGATTTCTTTTATCCACTAAGGAGTCTTGACGTGAACAACTAAAGTGAATAAATCTATGCCGTTAAGATGAAAAAAAGGACGGATAGGATTTGGTGTCAACGGATTCCTTTGACACCTGGTGTCAACGGATCCTGACTCACATATATATATATATATATATATATATATATATATATATATATATATATATATATATATATATATATTAAAGTTAATATTTGTTAATCTTAAAATAAATGATGTAATATATATGTTAAATATTCAATTTTTTAATTTAAAAAAATTAAATTAATGTATATCGTAGAAGTGGGAGGATCAATGAGACTCCTCTCCAAAGTACAAGGCTCTTGAAATCTAATTTGGAAGCTCGAAATTTCCTTAGAGGTAAAAAAAACTTTGTGACGAATATGTAGGAATTTTTTACCAACTCGTGTACGCCTAAAAGATAAAGGATTCATATGTCTTATGAATTGTACACTACGTACGGTGGACAATGAGGGGACACTTTATTTATTTTTTCAATGTCCAAGTAGCTTAAATGTTTGGAGCATGCTTCCTTTCTTTTCTTCCATGTCTATTTTGCTACAAGATATGGAAAACACAAATATTATCTTTAAAAAGATTTATCTAAGGAAGGTGCGACTTTATTTTGTTGTGCGTCGTGGAGTATCTAGAAAGAAAGAAACAACAAAGTGTAAAACAAGTTAATTGATGCTCAATATTTTGTTATTGAGAGAGCAAAAGCCATGCTTCATGGTTGGCAAGATGCTTGTAGGATTTGTAATACAATTTGTGCACAGCGTAACGAATGAAATGTGAAATGGATCAAACCATATGAAGGAAGATTTAAGTGCAATATTGATGTTTCTTTCTCCGCATTCTAATAGAGTGGGAATACCAGTTTTTATAACGGTTGATACTTACATTTTTGTTTTGACAAAAACTGAATGGTTTATTCTAGTCTGTTAGGTACATGTTGGCAAAACTCTTGGATTATTATCAACTTTAGAATGGGTTCATCAATGACATTTGAGATCTATCGATTTTTAGCTTGATGCCTAAAAAAGTGGTGGATAGTTTTTTATCAGCACGTCAACATGTTACAGAGTTTGGAATGATTATTCATAATTGTAAAACTATCTTTGATCAATATTATGTCAACTCTAGTGTTGAGTTTATGAGGAGACAATCAAATTCAAATGAAGCAGCCCATAGATTAGCTAAGGATGTCACATTCTCGGCTGGTTTTTAGATTTTTGTAAAAATATAGATTGTATTGAACACATTTTAAGTAAGAAATACTAAACTCCTCTCTTTATAGAAAAAATGAGACCCCTCTCCTCTAAAAAACACAAAATGAGACCTTACTCTTGTGACAATTCCGGCATATCTGATGTGGCGTTCTTGATCGAATTTCTCTCACGTTCAATTTCAACTCTCCAAAGAATGAAGCAACAACAATTCCTTCAAAAAAAAGTCTTTTTTTTTTTTTGTGATCATTTATTTTTGGTGAATATCAACAACGGTTCTTGTGATTAAATTTGATTAAGATTTCAGAACTAGATTATATTTGATTTTAAAATATAAATTAGAGTTATGATTTGATTAAATTTCATTTTATTGCTGTTAAAAAAAATTGATTTTATTCAAACTTGTAATTAAGATTTAATTTTTTTTATTCTTGTCATAGCAAAAAATATATATTTTTCATATCTTTACGGAAATCTTTTGGGTCAATGAAAAATGAGATATCTCTATATATATTACATACCCTTACTTCTAAATTAGGGTTATGATTAGATATAATTTTATTTTAAGGCCATTCAAAAAAGTATATATGATACAAACTCTTTTTTTGACGAAAAAATTATACAAACTTGAAATAAAGATTTAATTTTTTATTAGTATCAGAACAAAAAATATTTAATTTTCGTATCTTTAAGGAAATCTTTTGGGCCAGTGTAAATTGATTAATCAAGATATCTCTATATCTCTATATATATTGCATACTATTACTTCTAAAGATCACAATATAGATTTTCCATGAACTGTTCAGTATAATTTGAAGCGAGAATACTCTTCTTCAAGCTTATCGACTTTACGATTCCAAAATTTCTTATTTTGTAACATTAATGGCCCTCAACTCTTCTTCCAATAAGGTTATCGCACCCACTGATAATGAACTTCTACAACAATTCCTCTACAACAAAATTCACAACAAACCTTTGCCCAATCATATCACCATTCTTGAATACGATTTGTTCAGCACCGTAAAGAATCCATGGGAGATTTGGGAAGAGTTTGGAGCTTCCAACTCATATCGTGGAAAAGACCTATACTTCTTTGCAACCTTAAAGAAGAAATCTGCCACTAGCTCACGCGTAGTTCGCACCATTGGACTTGGTAGATGGGAAGGTGAAGATGCTGGGAAAAATATATTGAGCAAAGACAAGAACCAAATCCTCGGCATGAAGAAACGTTTTCGCTTTGAGAAGAGTGACACTTCCCAAGATGGTGGATGGATCTTGCATGAATATAGCCTCCACAATTCTTTGATGAGCAATCCTTTGGTAAGCCCTAGGTTCCAATATCTGTAGCGTTTAGAAAGAATTGCACTCACTTACCTGCAAGCAAAAATATTGTTGCACAAGATAAACCAAGAAAGACAGTCGTTCCTGAACCTGCGGCAATCACCATACCTGTAAGTTACTACTTTTATTAAATCTATAATTACCAAAAGATTTGATGGTTTTATTATTGTTTTCCTCCTTTGGTTTTAGTTGATTCTTTATGATATTGATATTGTTGTTTTTCCGGTAAAAAGATTAGATTTTATGTCTTCTTTCTAACTTCTTTCCATCCAAAAGGATTAGATAATGTGCGGATTATGAACTGTGCTAGGGTTTGTTTTACTTTTAACCTTTATCCATTCTATCCATTCAAAATATTTCTTTGGAAAATTTTCACATAAGCTTTGATTGATTTGATCATAAACGAAATCAATTTCCTATTTTAATGATTTGCTAATCATTGAAGTATTTTTTTAAGGGAATCATTTAACTACTTAACATTGTTCTTTTTCATTCTGGATTTGTAGGGCAAGAGAAAATATATAATTTATGAAGAACCAAGAAACGAATCAAACGGTACTGGGGTTAATACCAAGTCTCAACGTAAGGAAAAAGAAAAATATGTGGAATGGCCAAAAGAGACTATTGTTCTTGCACTCGAAGCACCCACCAAATCTGTAAGTGCTACATTTACATTTTTTAATTATTGTTGACACAGATTTTAGTTTGTTGTGTTTTTAAGTATTTTTATTTTGTTGTTATATATTATTTATTAACAATTGATCGTATGTAATACATTTTTATAGAGATACCCTATTTGTCTATAAGACAATGATTTTTATAAATTACTAGAGTCAAGACTTGAAAAGGAACAGTAAAACAGTTACAAATAGGTTATTTGAACGGTAAAATTTGAAGAATAAATAGGAACCAAAAATAAAATTCGCCAATTTTATTGAGATAAAAACATATGATTCCTTTTGTAAGAAAAACATATGAATCCTTTCTATAAAAAAAAAGCATATGAATCCTTAACATTTTCCATAATCAAGAGGAAAAAAAAAACAAATACAGTCGACCTTCACATTTTATTTAGGGTCTAATATTATATTGAGTTAGAATAAATCAGACTAAATCACTTTACATTTTAATTGTGTTGATCTTTCAATCCCTTATTATTGATCTTTCAATCCTCTTTCATTCTCATATTGTAGCAGAACAATAATGGTTGGTTGGGGGAAGATATTGACCAAAATCCAAGTAATCAACTTAACAATGGAAAAAACAAGAATGAAGATGATGGTGATGCCATTACAAGGAAAGAAGAAGATGGTGATGATATTATGTCTTGGCCTGAGTTGTTTTCCTTGCAGCTGAGAGAGATGAATGAAGGATGCTTGATCGAAGAGGAAGATGTTCCAATGATTTCCAATCAGTTTTATAAGGACTTATTGTCGGAAAATATTAATATAAATTAAATAATAGCAAATATTGCTAATTAGCTCTAGTAGTATATGGTTGATCAATTGTTTCTTTCTAAATTTTACATTTTTCATTTATTTTTCCTCTGGTTGTGAATAGTCTAAATTGCAAAAAATGGAAACTATTGTTTCTAGGAAAAATTCCTATACAAATTGAGAGTTTCACAAACTGTATATCAACCATTAATTAATCCATATCCTGCAAAAGGGTAGATCATTTTTTACCTTTGCTTAAAGATCATACTATCACCGAGCAGATTTGTAATTAGAGACGACTCCGGACTCAAGCACAGATAAATCGCTTAGCTTCATTGGTTAAAACGAGACTTTGTGTCTTCCACGACCAAGTTCAAACTTATTTTATTTTAAAAGGCCTAACTATAAAATTTGTTGGCAAATTTCTCTTTAGGCACCTAGGATTACTCACAAGCACCTTGAACATCCAAAAGTACCTCTAACGGTAGTTAATTATTGTTTGTTGCTGAACGGCAATTAACTTCCATTCTCTTGTAAAGAGAGATTTAGTTACTTCACCCCAACGCAAAGAGGGATTAAGTTCAGAAACGATAATGATCATATCTAGTTTTGATCATAGTTGAACAAGATGTTGAACTGCACATATCCAACCAATCTTGATTGCAAATAGATCTGTCTAGTCTTCTTTCACTGTGTCTGCTCCACTTTCCCACATTTGTCTAAGTGAATTTTGCACCTCTTGTTTTCAAATAAAGCAAATCAAAGTTGTCTATCCATGTCTGAAAGTTAATCATAGGTGGCCTAGCTAGAGAGTGTCTACCTTGGTGCTCTTAAGCCACCAAGATAGTATTGAAGTCACCAATAAAGTTCCAAGGGGAAAGAATACTGAGTTTGAAGATTACCTAAAACATGCCAAAGTTGCTTTATGTAGTTGCTCTTTTAATTTCTTAGTTGGGATTAATAGGTTTTACCCCCCGTAATATAGGTCACTTTTGGTTTTCCCGCCTGTAAATTTTTTTTGTCAGATTTCGTCCTTGTAAATTTTTTTGTTTTGGAATACTCCCCTAGGCCAGCTGACTGTGCATTTTCGCTGATGTGGCACGCTGACTCACCTTTTTCTGATGATGTGGCGCGCTGACCGTATTATTATTTTTATTTTTTATTTTTTTATTGTGAACACGTGGCATTTGTGATTTTTTTAAAAAAATTCTTAGAAAATTTTAAAAAATACGAAAAAAATTAATAAAAAACCGAAAAAGAACTGGAAAAATTAATAAAAAATTAAAAAAAATCACGAAAAATGAAAAATAATGAAAAAATTCTAGAAAAATTAATAAAAAAATCTGGAAAAATTTAAAAAAATTCTAGAAAAAATTAATATATATCGAAATTTTTGAAAAAATTATAAAAAAAAAATTCTGAATTAAGTTCCTGAAACATTCTGGAAAAGATTAAGTTCCTGAAAAATATCGAAACTTTTATTTTTTGTATAAAAAATAAAAAAAACAAACTTTTCAATTTCGAAAGAAAATTTTGAACTTTTTTTAAAAAATTACGAAATATATTTTCTTTTTATTTTAAAAAATTTCGAAATATTTTAAATTCCTAAATTTATCTTTTTTTTTTTAGAAAAATTCATAAAAAAAATAACACTTCTTATAAAAAATTTAGGAACTTAAACTATTTCAAAATTCTTTAAACTAGTAAGAAAATATATTTTGAAATTTTTTAAAAAAAGTTTAAATTTTTTTCAGGAACTTAATCTTTTTTAGAATTTTTCAGGAACTTAATTAATATTTTTTTATAATGTTTTCGAAATTTTCGATATATATTAATCTTTTCCAGAATTTTTTTAAATTTTTCCAGATTTTTTATTAATTTTTCTAGAATTGTTTCATTATTTTTCATTTTACCTGATTTTTAAATTTTTTTTAACCATTTTTATTAATTTTTCCAGATTTTTTTAATTTTTCCGGTATTTTTTTTCATTTATTTTTAATTTTCTAAGAATTTTTTTATTTTTTTAAAAAAAATCACAAATGCCACGTGTACACAATAAAAATAATAATACAGTCAGCGCGCCACGTCATCATAAAAAGGTGAGTCAGCGTGCCACATCAGCGAAAATGCATAGTCAGCTGGCCTCGGGGGTATTCCAAAACAAAAAAAATTACAAGGACGAAATCTGACAAAAAAATTTTACAGGGGGAAAACCAAAAGTGATCTATATGACAGGGGATAAAGGCCTATTAGCCCTTCTTAGTTTAAGTTTTGATGACTTTTGTTAGGTTGATGTTTTGTGTTGTTTGTTCATAAGTAATTGCTTAGTTATGTTAAAGCACCCTAGTTAATCTCATTCTCGAAATCGTCTACAATAATGTCTTATGTGTTCTTGCATTGATATTAAGTTTAGGTGATCCTTACTATCCAAGTTTTCTCCAGATTTTACATTTTAAATTTTTTGATTCGATTCAAAAAAATTCCTTGCAACATTTGAATCAATTCATTGTTTGCCTCGTTTGTTTGGTTAAAATGTTTTAAATCGATTCAATTTGCTTTTGAATAAATTCATTCAGTCTCTCAGTTATCTGCATCTTGGTTATTGAATTGTATCAATGTTCTTTAGATGGTATCATATATTCATCTTCTGGAAACCTTGAATCGATTCAAATCTATGTCTATGAAATTTGAATTGATTTAAATATATGTCTATGTAACTTTCAATCGATTCAAAATTCTTGACATTCGTGTCAATCTTCATATCAGTCAGATTTCCATTTTTACACTATAGGATCGATTCACATATATCATGATACGATTCAAGTTTGTTTTTCTAGTGTTATTTTGAGGCAAGCTTGTTCATTTCTCTCACACCTATATATACCATCACCCACTCATTTTCTCACTTATAGAATCAATTTCCAAAAACAACCTCTCTCTTTCTACAAACTTCTTCAGATTAAACACTTTTTCTAAGAACTCTTGTAGACTTTGAGATCTAGATTGCTAGGGTGTTTAACAATTATAAGTTGTTGGAACAAAATGTGTTTAACAATGAACCTTAAAGAGTTTTGATGATAACAAGGTATTAAAAATTGTAAAATTGGACTAGCTAATATTTGTTCAAGTGTACAGGACCATAGTTAAAAATTTACATCATATAAAGGTTCTGAAGAACAAAAAGAGAGCTAAGGAATCAAGAAAAAGAAGCTTGAAAGCATCTGAAGAAGTGCATCTGAAGAATGATGACGTCATCAGAAGCTGATAGTCATCATAAGCTGAAAGTCATCAGAAGCTGATAGTCATCAGAAGCGGATAGTTCAGAAGCAACTTCATCAGAAGCTGAAGCTCATCAGAAGCTGATTATCACCACAAGTTGAAGATTCAAGGATCAACACTTCAAAAGCTGTCTATTGGACTCGAAAACATTGCAGAAGGCTAGTGGAACCTTGCAACGGTCACTTTGGTGAAGATTTCAAGGATTTGGAAGCTTATTTTCAAAAAGCGTTGACATTGTACTTTGTACGAACTGTACAACCACCTTCTCCACTACTCTGTTTTGTGTCCACGCTACAAGACAAGAAAACAGCTCCAGAATAACAGCTATGCCTGCAAAGATGTTCCTTCACAATGGGAATGGATTTCAAATTGGTTCTTCATAGAACAACAACCAAATCAGGCAAAAGATCATTGGTGAAAGATCAAGCTTCAACAACGACACCTTGATGTGCTGGTAATTTCACAACATCTCTTTCACACCTCTATATAAAGGAGTGAAGACTTAGAATTTTGGCAATGTTGAACGAAAGACTCTCAACATTTTTACAAGTGCCAAACCTCTGCTGAAATTGTTCTGCATTCACTTAGAATTTCTGTTTCTCAAAGTTCTAGTCTTAGAAATTCTTAAGTCTTAGAGTCTGTATCTGATTGTATTGTGAGCACCTTTGATTGTATATCAAGTGTTCAACCTCAAACATTATTCTTTGTAATCTTGTTTGTTTAGAAGTCTCTTGCAGTTATGCTTGAGCATAAAAGTCTCTTGATTGTGTTCTTGAGCATAGGAAGACTCTTGCAAAGTGTGCTTGAGCAAAGGAAGTCTCTTGCTGTGTGGTTGAGCAATTGTAATCATATATTACATTCTAGTGAAATCTGCTTGGAAGTGCAAGGGGGACTGGACTACTTCCGGATTGTGGAAGGAACCAGTATAATTGCTTTGTGTCTTTCTTCTTCTTCTTCTTCTTCTCTCTCTCTCTCTCTCTCTCTCTCTCTCTCTCTCTCTCTCTCTCTCTCTCTCTCTATGTTTTATTCCGCTGCGTTCAGATTCTGTTTATCACTTCAGAAACTGTATCACTTAGCTTCTGATCAGTGTGTTCAGTTTTTAGGAGAAACGAAGAATTTTTAAAAAACACAATTCAACCCCCCTTCTTGTGTTTTTCTCACCTTCAATTGGTATCTAGAGCCTTGGTTCTGTTGATAACATCTAACAGTGTAACAGTCCAAGATCTGAGGAAAACATGTCTGGTGAATCTCCTATTCCTACTGGTCAAACTAGCTATAATAATGTCGTACATGATTATAGTGATAGTAAGAAATCCAGTGTTGGAAAGATTCCAAAGTTCAACGGAGACCCTGAAGAATTCTCTTGGTGGAAAACCAACTTTTATAGTTATGTCATAAGTTTAGACGAAGAACTCTGGGACATACTAGAAGAAGGTGTTGGTAATGACTTGGTTCTTGATGAAGAAGGAGCTGTTGTTGATAGAAAGAAACATACTCCTGCTCAGAAGAAGATCTACAAGAAGCATCACATCATCAGAGGAGCACTTGTCACTGCTATTCCTAAAGTAGAGTACATGAAGATGAGTGACAAGTCTACTGCTAAAGCAATGTTTGCTTCTCTTTGTGCTAACTATGAAGGCAGCAAGAAGGTCAGAGAAGCAAAGGCTCTTATGCTTGTACATCAGTATGAGTTGTTCAAGATGAAGGATGATGAAACTATTGAGGAGATGTACTCAAGGTTTCAAACCTTAGTCTCTAGACTGCAAATATTGAAAAAGAGCTATGTTGCTTCTGATCATGTGAGCAAGATACTCAGGAGTTTGCCTGCTAGATGGAGACCAAAGGTGACTGCCATTGAGGAAGCTAAAGATTTAAACACTTTAAATGTCGAAGATCTTGTTAGTTCTCTCAAAGTTCATGAGTTAAGTCTTAATGAACATGAGTCTGCTAAGAAGAGTAAATCAATAGCCCTTCCATCCAAATTCAAGTCATCAAAAGCTCTCAAAGTGGTTGAATCTGAAGAAGAAGAACCATCATGTTCAGATTCTGAACCAGATGCTGCTGAGATGGCTATGCTCTCCAACAGACTTCAATATCTGGCTAAGAAGAATAGGAAGTTTCTGACCAGAAGGAGTAACTCCAGAAGCTCAAGGAAAGAAGATCAGAAGGGATGCTTCAACTATAAGAAGCCTGGACATTTTATTGCTGATTGCCCTGATCTTCAGAAGGAAAAGTCAAAGGACAAGTCAAAGAAGTCAACATTCAAACCAAGCAAATTCAAGAAGCAGATTAAGCAGAGTTTAATGGCAACCTGGGATGATTTGGGAAGTGAATCTGGATCTCATAAAGAGGAAGCTGATGAAGATGCAAAGATAGCTGTTGGGCTGGTAGCAACAGCAACTTCAGAAGCTGGATCAGATTCAGACTCAGAAGATGAAAACGAGGTATATTCCAAAATTCCCAGAAATGAACTTGTTGAGTCTCTTAAAGAACTTCTTACACATTTTGAAGTAAGAACCAATGAGTTGAAGGATTTAAAAGAAAAATATGTTGATTTAATGAAACAACAAAAATCAAATCTATTGGATCTGGAAGCTTCTGAAGAAGGACTTAGGGGCTTTGACTTCATTTGTAAAACATATGAAGACAAGCTCAGGTTCTTATGTCAGAAGCTACAAGAAAAGTGTAATGAAAAACCTTTAAGCAACCATGAAATTGCTCTTGAGGATTTTATCATGTCTGGTATTGACAGAAGCAGAGTGGCTTCAATGATATACAGCATTTACAGAAACAATGGCAAAGGGATTGGCTTTTCAGGAGGGAAACCTAATGAAATCAGTCTCAAAGCATGTTGTGAATGCATCAAGGAAGGATTGAAAACCTTCTTTGTACCTGAAGGTGTTGAGTTGGAAACTGTTGTTCAATCAGGACCTGACGCTTCTGGCTCTAAGGCTAAGATTACTTCAAAGCCAAAGAACTCTAAGCCAAAGGCTATGATCAAATCTGATTCCAAGACTTCAAAGATCAGGATTCTAAAGAGATCAGAACCTGTTCCTCAGAGTCTGGTGAAACCAAAATCTGAGGTTCTGAAGTCTAAGTTTCAGAAGAAGACAGTTACTGCTTCTGAAGTACCAAAACCAAAGGTTGGAAAACTTAAGGTGATGGTTAATCAGAAGCAACCCAACTTACAACACAAGGTACAAGAAGTGAAGAGTAAAACTTCTAGTACTAACCTGAGAGGACCCATAAGACAATGGGTACCTAAATCTGAAAATGTCAATGTTGCAGATATGTCTAAGAGCAAAGGTGAAACAAAAATCATGGTACCTGGACAGCGGTTGCTCAAGACACATGACAGGAGGGAAGTCTAGTTTGCTCAGCCTAACAATTGGTAATTCCTCTACCTCAATTAATAATGTATGGTTGGTAGATGGTCTTGAACATAACCTTTTGAGCATTAGTCAATTTTGTGACAATGGTTATGATGTGTTATTTGAGAAAGCCAACTGTACTGTAATCAACAAGGAAGACAAATCCATTGTATTCAAGGGAAAGAGGGTAGAAAATGTCTATAAAATCAATTTTTCTGAACTGGCTGACCAGAAGGTGATTTGCCTTCTGTCAGTGAATGATAAGAAATGGATGTGGCACAGAAGGTTGGGACATGCTAACTGGAGATTAATCTCTAAGCTTAGTAAGTTACAACTTGTCAAAGGCCTACCAGACATTGACTATCATTCAGATGCACTCTGTGGTGCATGTCAGAGAGGGAAAATTGTGAAATCATCTTTTAAAACCAAAGACATTGTTTCAACCTCCAGACCCTTGGAACTACTTCACATTGATTTATTTGGACCAGTCAGTACTGCATCCTTATATGGAAGTAAATATGGATTAGTCAATGTTGATGATTACAGCAGATGGACTTGGGTGAAATTCCTGATGAGTAAAGATGTTGCTTGTGATGTACTCAGTAGTTTCTGCACTCAAATTCAATCTGAAAAAGAATCAAAGATTTTGAAAATCAGAAGTGATCATGGTGGAGAATTTGAAAATGAGCCATTTTAAGCTTTTTGTGAAAACATGGAATTGTCCATGAATTCTCTTCTCCTAGAACTCCACAACAAAATGGGGTTGTAGAGAGAAAGAATAGAACTTTACAAGAAATGGCCAGAACAATGATCCATGAAAACAATTTACCAAAACATTTTTGGGCAGAAGCAGTGAATACAACATGTTATGTCCAGAATAGGATCTATATCAGACCTATCTTGGAGAAAACTGCATATGAACTCTTTAAAGGAAGGAAAACCAATATCTCTTACTTTAATCAATTTGGATGTACATGTTACATTATGAATAACAAGCTCAACCTAAATAAATTTGATGCCAAGGCCCAAAGAGGAATCTTCTTAGGTTACTCTGAAAGGTCAAAGGCATACAGAGTGTATAATTCAGAAACACTTTGTGTTGAAGAATCTATGCACGTTAAATTTGATGACAAATAGCTTGAAGATAAAACTTCAAAGCAAGGTGAAAGTTATGCAGAGATACAGGTTCCTGAAGATACTCTAGAACCTGATCAGATCGCTGAATCTGAAGAAAGTCCAGAAGCTGAACCCACATTAGAAGCACAAGATGAAGCTGCTTCTGATGAAGCTGCTTCTGATGAAGCACAAGACGGCTCACATCAAGCAGATCCTCCCAGAAACACATTCAAGCACAAGTCTTCACATCCAGAGGAGTTAATCATTGGAAATAAAGATAGTCCAAGAAGAACAAGATCATACTTCAGACAAGAAGGTTCAATGATTGGACTGATCTCAATGATTGAACCTACAACAGTTGATGAAGCACTTTCAGATGATGGATGGATCTTAGCTATGCAAGAAGAGTTGAATCAATTTCAAAGAAATGATGTGTGGGATTTGGTACCCAAACCTCAGCACAAGAACATTATTGGAACAAAATGGGTATTCAGAAACAAGTTGAATGAGCAAGGAGAAGTAACATGAAACAAAGCAAGGCTTGTTGCACAAGGTTATAGTCAACAAGAAGGCATTGACAACACTGAAACATTTGCTCCAGTTGCAAGATTGGAAGCAATCAGGTTACTTCTTTCCTATGCAGTTAATCATGGCATAATATTATATCAAATGGATGTCAAGATTGCATTTCTTAATGGTGTCATAGAAGAAGAAGTGTATGTCAAGCAACCTCCAGGTTATGTGGATATTAAATATCCTGATCATGTTTTTAAACTGAATAAATTACTATATGGCTTGAAACAAGCTCCCAGAGCTTGGTATGATAGACTAAGTAATTTCTTAATCAAAAATGATTTTAAAAGAGGACAGGTTGACACAACACTCTTCAGAAGGACCCTTGGGAAAGATATTCTTGTTGTGCAAATATATGTTGATGATATAATATTTGGTTCTACTAATGCATCTCTTTGCAAGGAATTCTCTAAGTTAATGCAGGATGAATTTGTAATGAGCATGATGGGAGAGCTGAAGTTCTTCCTAGGCATTCAAATCAATCAATGTAAAGATGGAGTCTATGTTCATCAATCAAAGTATACAAAGGAGCTTCTGAAGAAATTAAAGCTTGAATATTGTAAAGTGATGAACACTCCAATGCATCCTACGTGCACATTAAGCAAAGAAGATGAAGGAGCTAAAGTAGATCAGAAGCTATACAGAGGTATGATTGGTTCTTTGTTATACCTCACTGCATCTAGGCCAGATATTTTATTCAGTGTATGCATGTGTGCAAGATTCCAATTAGATCCTAGAGAATCTCATATGACTGCTGTCAAGAGAATCTTTAGGTATTTGAAGGGAACAACTAATCTTGGACTCCTTTACAGGAAATCCTTAGATTATAAGCTAATTGGATTTTGTGATGCTGATTATGCTGGTGATAGGATTGAAAGAAAGTCAACCAGCGGCAATTGTCAATTTCTGGGTGATAATCTTATATCCTGGGCTAGCAAAAGACAAACAACTATTGCTATGTCTACAGCAGAAGCAGAATACATTTCAGCTGCAAGTTGTTGTACACAACTACTTTGGATGAAACATCAGTTGGAAGACTATCAGATAATTACTAACAGTATTCCCATTTATTGTGATAATACTGCTGCTATTTGTTTGTCTAAAAATCCAATTTTGCATTCAAGAGCTAAGCATATTGAAATCAAACACCATTTTATCAGAGATTATGTTCAAAAAGGAATTTTAGATATACAATTTATTGATACTGAGAATCAATGGGCTGATATATTTACTAAGCCTTAAACTGTTGAAAGATTTGATTTTATAAAGAAAAATTTGAACATGCACTTTGTGTCTGATTAAAGCTTGCTTGCTCCTGAATAGGATTTTAGGTTCTGAAGTCAGTTCAGAAGCAGTGGTCCATCAAAAGCTCTTTATTGAGGTTCTGAGGAAAACATGCTTCTGATGATGACGTCAGCATCTGAAGTTCAGAAGCTGGATTTTATGCTCCTGAATAGTTGAGATAGTGGAAACGTTGGGAGTTACTTTATTTGGTAACTCCTGGCCCACTAACTTGGCAGTTACTCTGAGAACTTCTGACATGGCTTATCTGTATTGGTGTATAACTTAAAAGGGCAATGATGATTTTAAAAGCTTTGAAAGTACTTTCACGCGCCCCCAATGTCATTAATGTTATGTTTGTTTGTCTCTTTTGAATTGCAATCGTTTTTACTCTTAACACATTGTCAATTCACACACTACTCACTTCACAACAAACACCTTGCTTTCAAACCTCTTGCGAAGTAAGCACAATTCTCATAACCCTAGAACCCTAAATCCTCTTCATCTTCTTCATCATTATTCAATGGCATCCTCAAGTTCGAATCAACAAAATGTCCAAGAATCTACTTCAAACATGCAACGACAAGGTGCTCCAGAATCTGGGTCAGCTATCAAACCAAAGACCAAGCATGTCCATTCCAGCAGAATCTTTGATCGTCCAAAAGGAAACACCTTTTAACTTCGCTTCTCTGAAGAAATACGATGTGGACATGGAAGCTTACATCAAACCTCAAAAGTTACATGGTTATTTCCATATGTTGAATGGACCAACATATGAGGTGGAAGAGAAACAAGTTGTAGAGAGAGATTCTAGTCTGAAAGGAAAGACTAGAGAAGAAATGGGTCTGAAACCTTTTGAAGGGTTGGAGATTAGGTCAGCAGTAATGGGTGTTCTAGTAACCATCACGGAAAGAGCCATTGTTAAAGCCTGCAGGGTATCTTCAAAAGGGTATTTCAAGTGGGATGTCAAGGATGATGTCCTGTTAGAAAGCTATGTAAGATTATTCTGCAAAGGAAATCCAAAGGCTAAGACTACTGAAATGGAGATTTGTCACAGACTGCTCCTGAAGTTTAGTGCTAATTGCTTCTTTCAAAGAGGAGGAGGAGTTGATCAACCCAACAAGGATCATCAACTAGCCTTATACTCCATGGCTACTTTTAAGAGGATTGACCTTCCAAAATACCTCTTGCACCATATGTGATGGGCTATCAAAGAAGGTATCAGCAGGGAAAGAAAGCAAGTACCTTGTGGAAGGCTTCTGTCAGAAATCTTTCACCAAGGTAAGCTGTTAGAGACTCTGAGAAGATACAAAGAAGTATCTGATAGCTGTTTCACAGTTATCACTTCTGACCGTATCTTAAATAGCAAGTCCCTGTATGCTATGAAGATCATCAACAAACCCCTTATTGATGAGAAGTGGATAGAATTAACAACAGCTGAGTCAGAACCTCTTAAGAACTTTCCCTCAATCATTCAAGAAAACAATCCTGTAGTCCTGGCCAGTCTGGTAGCTGCTCATGCCAGAGAATCAGGAGTCAACACTGAAGCTGTTGCTGCTGCTCCTGATGTAACAAAAGGAAAAAGGGTCAGAACTCAAGCTGAGTCTGATGCCTCTGATGTTAATCCAAAGAAGAAGAAGAAAGTTGCTGCTGCTTCTATTCCAAAGAAAAGAAGAGGAAAAACAGAGCGCGTTATCACCAAAGAACAACTGGATGAAGTTTTTGAAGCAATAGATAAAGAAGAGCATGAGCCCAAGAAGAAGAAGGCTCCTCTTCAAATTGTGAGTTCTATGGTTTAGGTAACTCCAGCTATGAAAAGGATGGCTAAGGAGTGTGCTGATGATTTCAAAGCAAATAAGCAAGATTTGAAAGCTCAGTATGAACTAGAAAGAGATGAGAAACTCAAATCTCTTGGCTTAGAAGACTGTGATAGATACTACAAGGAGAAACTGGCTGAAGTCAGGGAAATTGCTGGTATGGCTGCTGAAGATGATGCAGACGAAGAAATGATGATTTTTGTGGAGAAAGCTCCAGAAGCAGAAGCATCAGAAGCAGTTCAAGTAGCTCAGGGAGAGAATCAAAGAACAGCAGAAGCTGATGCTTTAGGATCTGCTTCAGCAGAAGCTGATAACTCTATCAAGGTACTTCAGATTCCAAACCCCTCTAGACCTGTCTCACCCTCTTCATCTCAACCACCCTCTTCATCACAAACACCTGCACCTAAACAAGTAGAAGACAACTCTGTCTTAGATAATCTGGTCAGTCACTGCTCAGGTGAACTACCTGATACTAACCTTAACTCAGAACAAGCCCCTGAAACAGCTTCTGAAGCAGTTACTTTTGATTAAGTTATTTCAGATAGCCCCCAACAACATACATCAGAACCACAAATGACTTCATCACCCCAACAACAACCAACCAACACTCACATTGACCCACAACCTGACCCTCAACCTGAACAAACATCACCTCAACCTACAGATGTCTTCAAACCATCATCCCCTATCAACTCCCCTACTGTCACTTCAATGGATGTTGACACTGATAATCAAGTTAACTTCCAAGCTTCAACTTCAACCATTCAAATTAACCCTGACCAACCATCCTCATCTACCCAATCTAAACCTGTTCAATACCTTTCTCTTAGTGCTTCTGGCCAACCCCCAGAACTAGAAATTCTTGAACAACCACCCCAAGACATCCTGGAATCTAAATACATTGTAACTGAGCTACTCAAAATAAGTTCAGAGATGCAAGATATGATCCAGCTCGGAGAATTGATTGACCTGCCTGTTGCTTATTAGGAACAATGGTCATCTTTGAAGAAGAAAGCTACTGATCTGATAGATGTTGTAAGCAGAAAGTGTGTCAGGACCAAAACTACTACTGTTAGAAGATTTCTGGAGAATCTGATATCAATTGAGTAAGTTAGAACTCCAAAGCTGTGCCTGACAAATGAACCTTTCTACTCAGAAGCAGACTATGTGACAAGGGAAGCTAGAATCTTCAAGATACTGAAACAGAAGCTGGCCAAGCAACAGGAGGAATCAAAGGCATGGGAAGAAGCTCTTCTTCAGAGGCAACTGGCACTTGAAGAAATAGTGAAGAAGCAAGCTGAGCAAATGGAGAGGATGATGAACATGATGCAACAACAACAACAACAACAACAACAACAAACCAAACCTTAGTTGCATACCTTAGCTGATTGTTTTTGTTGTTTTTCTTCTGAACATCTTTTGTCTTGCATTTTTTTTACTGTTTCTGAATATTATTGAAATGAATGAGTATGCTCTGGTACATATTGCTTTGATTTACTTTGCTCTGATTTACTTCATTTTATTTCTGCTCTGATTATACTGTGGTAAGATTATAGGTTCTGATTATAATTATACTCTCTTCATATTTAAGTTTTTCTCAATATTTTTTTGTCTTTTCTGCTTGATTTCTTTTTGCTAATGACAAAAGGGGGAGTATATGTGATAGTATTTAAAGGCTATGAGCCCCATTAATGATATTTGAAAAATACTTTGAAAAACTACTATCATTTTTACCTGAAAGGTATAAGCTATGAACGAAAGAAGGAGTATCAAATTTCAAATAAAATTAAATGGACCATTCTTCTTATCTATAATCTACTTCTTTTCATTTTTTAAGCTCTGATATTATTATTGTGCGCTCAATGAATTTAATTAACCTGGATAGAACTTAGGAGGAGCTTACAAACCTCACCTTAGAGGCTATCAGACTCAGGGGGAGTTAGAGCTTACAAACCTCAGACTCTGAGCTTACAAACCTCAGAACCCCAAAGTCAACTTGTTAATTAAATTAACAACAATTGATCAATTTTAAATACTATTGTTTGTCATCATCAAAAAGGGGGAGATTGTTGGAACAAAATGTGTTTAACAATGAACCTTAAAGAGTTTTGATGATAACAAGGTATTAAAAATTGTAAAATTGGACTAGCTAATATTTGTTCAAGTGTACAGGACCATAGTTAAAAATTTACATCATATAAAGGTTCTGAAGAACAAAAAGAGAGCTAAGCAATCAAGAAAAAGAAGCTTGAAAGCATCTGAAGAAGTGCATCTGAAGAATGATGACGTCATCAGAAGCTGATAGTCATCAGAAGCTGAAAGTCATCAGAAGCTGATAGTCATCAGAAGCGGATAGTTCAGAAGCGACTTCATCAGAAGCTGAAGCTCATCAGAAGCTGATTATCATCACACGCTGAAGATTCACGGATCAACACTTCAAAAGCTGTCTATTGGACTCGAAAACATTGCAGAAGGCTAGTGGAACCTTGCAACGGTCACTTTTGTGAAGATTTGAAGGATTTGGAAGCTTATTTTCAAAAAGTGTTGACATTGTACTTTGTACGAACTGTACAACCACCTTCTCCACTACACTATTTTGTGTCCACGCTACAAGACAAGAAAACAGCTCCAGAATAACAGCTATGCCTGCAAAGATGTTCCTTCACAATGGGAATGGATTTCAAATTGGTTCTTCATAGAACAACAACCAAATCAGGCAAAAGATCATTGGTGAAAGATCAAGCTTCAACAACGACTCTTTGATGTGCTGGCAATTTCACAACGTCTCTTTCACACCTCTATATAAAGGAGTGAAGACTTAGAATTTTGGCAATGTTGAACGAAAGACTCTCAACATTTTTACAAGTGCCAAACCTCTGTTGAAATTGTTCTGCATTCACTTAGAATTTCTGTTTCTCAAAGTTCTAGTCTTAGAAATTCTTAAGTCTTAGAGTCTGTATCTGATTGTATTGTGAGCACCTCTGATTGTATATCAAGTGTTCAACCTCAAACATTATTCTTTGTGATCTTGTTTGTTTAGAAGTCTCTTGCAGTTGTGCTTGAGTATATAAGTCTCTTGATTGTGTTTTTGAGCATAGGAAGACTCTTGCAAAGTGTGCTTGAGCAAAGGAAGTCTCTTGTTGTGTGCTTGAGCAATTGTAATCAGATATTACATTCTAGTGAAATCTCCTTGGAAGTGCAAGGGGGACTGGACTACTTCCAGATTGTGGAAGGAACCAGTATAATTGCTTTGTGTCTTTCTTCTTCTCTCTCTGTTTTATTCCGCTGCGTTCAGATTCTGTTTATCACTTCAGAAACTGTATCACTTAGCTTCTGATCAGTGTGTTCAGTTTTTAGGAGAAACGAAGAATTTTTAAAAAACACAATTCAACCCCCCTTCTTGTGTTTTTCTCACCTTTATAAGTTTGGTTTGTTTCAAGGATCTTGGCAGGGCATTAAGGATCTAAAGGAAGAGTGGATACTTTTCACCTACAAAGGCAATTATGGGGGTTGTTTCTCAAACATTCAAGGTTCATGGGATCAAAGCAAAGACATGGCAAAGAAGGTTTCTCGGAGTAGAAGATCGAAGGATTTCATGCAATTTTGAGATTCGAAGACCTTGTGGATTGTTTAATTTCAAGAGAACTTGAAGATTGAATTTTTTTTTTTGAAGAGACTGAAGATTGAATTCTTTGTCTGATTTCTTAGCATAGAAGATTATGAATGAAGGAACCTTTGTAATCATAATCTTGTAAACATTCTCAACATCATAGTGGAAGCCCGTAGAAGAGGAGTTGTCTTCTACGAAGAGAACATGTACCCCTAGCGAGGACGAAAAGAGGAAATATTTATAAATTCGGTGTTCTTCTTTCCTTTATCTATTTAATTTCTGCAATTTACTTTGATATATAATGTTTATTGATTAAATTAGTTACCATATGATTATGACTGATTATTTTGCATAAACTTAATCTCAATTGATCATTGATTAAGATCAATACACATTCAATTCAATCACATTACATCTTGTAAATTAACTTTTCAACAATCCTTTTCATATATCAAAGTTATCAATCTCTTGTGTAGTGATTTTCTGTTTAACATTAGGTTTGGTTTGAAATTGTGATTTTATCTTTGTGTGTGCTTAGCATATAAGATTAGGAATCGAAGGAATATTTATAATCATACCCTTGTAAACATTTTCAACATCATAGTGGAAGCCCATAGAAGAGGCGTTTTCTTCTACGAAGAGATAACGTACCCTTAACGAGGAGGAAAACGGGGAACATATATAAATATGATGTTCTTCTTTCCCTTATCCTTTTAATTTCAGCAATTTACTTATGATATACGATGTTTATTGATTAGATTAGTTACCATATGATTGTGATTGACTAGTTTGTATAAACCTATCTCACTTGATCATTGATTGAGATCAATACACATTCAATTTAATCATATTACATCTTGGAATATAACTTGTCAATAATCCTTTTAATATATCAAAGTTGTTAATCTTTTGTGTAGTGATTTTCTGTTTATCATTAGGTTTGGTTTGAAATAGTCATAGGTTTTGTGCAATGTAAAATGTATTCACTTTTGATTGATTATGCTACAATTCATATTTGAATATCTCATTCAAAATTGAATTGTTGTTCCCACGTTGTATACCTTTTATCATTAGTATTGTGGGCACGAATTCAATACGTTTTTCAAAAGAGAATTTCAAAATCACGTTTTCGTAAACCTTTTAATCGGAACAAGATATTCACCCCCCTCTAGCTTCCTCTTATTACCATCATATCGGCCCACACTTTCTTTTCAAGTAACTAGTAGAAGCATAAACAACAAAAATAGAAAAAAATTTCCCATTCTCACAAATGGAAAAAGAAACTTTCTGGTGATAGGATAACATGGTTAATATTATAATTACAAATGCATTATATGTCAGGTAAAATGGGATCTTTATTGTTCAGTGCAAACAATTTGATATTTAACCTAGACAACCAAGTCATTGGGAATGCATCAAAATCATCCAAGGTTCAGCTATAAGAATTATGTCAAGTTTATTTTGCAAAATTAGTCTCTTATATTCCAATCTTGAAGGGTTATTGGCTAAACCCCTAATATTCAAATAAAGACACTTCATTTGAAAGGTTAGGGATGTCTAACCTTTGATCTGCTTTGATAAAAAGCTCTTGGAAGGTGTTTTTTTGTTTCTTCTTAATAGCTTTACTTTAGATCTATGAGTTGATAGATCTCTGGCAAGTGCAACAAATACTATCGAAGTAGTAAAAATATCGATCCCACGAGGACTGTTTTTAACTTCAATAATTCAATTTCGTTATATAATTAGGATGTGTAAAGTTTATTTTTAGTTTGCCACTAGGCAGAAGATTTGGTTTGATTTTATGAAATCAAATAAAAGAAATTAGATTTGATTAAGAAAATATGGAGAGAAAGATGAGATCAGATCCGTCGAATCCTCTAAGTTCCCCTAATTGGTCTACTGCACCTATTTGTTATGAACCCTCTTCTAGTTTACGATGATTAACAAAATAGCCCTAATCAATCCCTTGAGTTAGGACCCTCTTCTTAAACTACAGCCCCTAATTCCTTAGGTGGTCTAATAATTCTTGAAGGTTTTACCGAACGTCAACCTATTATCACTAACAAACGATTATCTATTCCTAGACTAACCCTGTTTATTAGAACAATTCAATTAGGTCTAAGTTGAAAGCCATGGTCAGTGGTCATTCATTCTCACGAAATCAAGTTATATGTGATCAAGATATAAAAAGCATTAAGAACAATTGAATTGAATAAACTAGAATTGAATTCATAAACAAAATAGAGTTTCACAGCAACATGTGTCAATTAGGGTTACAAAGATTCATCTCGGATCTAATCTCTAAGAGATTTAGCTACTCATAATCGATTTTACAAATAGCATAATCAATGAAATAATTAAAACATACATGAATTGGTAAAAGGTTGAAGAAATCGCCCTTCTAGCCGTCTCCGATGTCTCAAAATCGCACTTTGCTCTCCAAAATCGTAACCCTTGTTCTTCAGGATTAGTGCAGTATTTATAGAAGTCATGGGCCTGACCCATCAAAATCGCGCCGCGCCTTGTATAATGGCGTGCCGCGATTTCCCTCAAACAGGGAGGATGTAATTTTGCTTCAAAAATCGCAGCATGGCTTGAAATTGGCGTGGCGCGATTTCCTTCGAACGGACTTCAATATTTAAGCTTTTTGCACTCCAGAACAGTATAAATTGCATGAGAACTCTATCAAAATGTCACAATAAGTCCCTAATATTACGTAATGACAGGATGTCATCACAACCCCAAACTTAAACCATTCCTTGTCCTCAAGGAATTTGCTTGCTACAGTGACAAACGACAGTAAAATAACAGTTACCTGACAAAATGATAGTACCCAAAAGTTCATTCTCCTTCTAGCTAAAGATGAGCTAGTTTGACTTGTTCGCATCCACCAATTCACAACTCCTCGCATCAAATTGAAACAGGGTTCTACCAGTCGACATGCAGGTCTACATATTACCATACGCTTGAAAAGTTTCTAAACATCAATCAAAGTCAATATCATTACACACTTTTGAGGTCTTTAGGGTTATAACGGGGCTTAGGTGAAGGTGGGATATATTTGGATAAGTAGGCTACACAAAATTTGAGTTAGGCATTCCTACGGAAGTTAAAGCACAAAATTCAATCCTTCATTCATTCACCTTGTGGAAATACAATCAATGCAAAGGTACTAGAGAATATTTTTAACATTTAGGGACAATCGAGTTTGAAGTTACTCGGATTTTCAATGTTTTGTCCCTTTTTCATCATTCAATTTCTCTTTTTTTTTTGATACACCATTTTTGTGTGTATTTTGCATGTCAATTTCATATTTTTGTTCTCTTATTCTCTAGTACCCCCACCCCAAACTTAGTTGGTTGCAAATTCCAATAGCAACCCCAAACTTAATCTTTAGCAACATTCTACAATGCCTTAACTCAGAAATTCATTAAGGGACAAGTCCTAAAGTCTCTAGGCTTGTAATGTAGTTTGTCACCGAACAAAAAGTTCTAATCCTACCGGCTCACAATTGGTTAAGAAAGGATAAATTCAACAAATTAAAACAGGGTAGGCTTCAAAAAGGCTCACAGGACCAAGCACTTTTGCCTCAGTGTGTAATTGACAAAGACCAATCAATAATAGAGAAACAATGCAAGTTCTAGAAATGTAGTTGCATGGAAACTAATCTAAATATAAGTAAATTGAAAAACAAATTTGGCAATGAACCTTATGGCTGAGATTTCTGGGAGTATGTGACTACCTAGCAACGCCGTACTCTTCGCCTTTGAATCAAGTCACCCCTCCTTTAGAACTTTTGGAATATCGTTTCATCAAACAACTGTTACTAAACTGGAATAGGTCACATGAAACAAAACAAATTCATTAATAATAAACAAGTGCAGGAGCAATTACAATAGGGAAATAAGTTCAATGGACTTCGACATAAAAAGAAAATAAAGAAAGTACATCAAAAGAAAAATGACTGAAAATAAAATACAAAGCAGAAAATGCTAATCCATCAGTAGATCAGCCCATGTTCACATCATCATCCGAGTGTCCAGCCCCCGGTGTCCTTAATCCATCAAAGATGCCATCCCCTTGATCTTGCTCGGTGACATTGAAATCATCAGTGATTTCCCTCCTCATGCGCAGACCATACTCTTCTTGATGTGTAAAATATTGCTCCATGCGCTCACGGGAGCCTCCAAACCTCTCATAAGATCCACTAATCGGACCCATATGCAATTGAGCCTCCGCAGCAAACGCAGCTGAGAACCTAGGACGGTTTACCCACAGCTGGTCCGAAGTCTCATTCATCCAATTAGCTTGCACATGCATGAATTCCTCAAGCTTTGGGTGAAGAGGAGCATAACCCCTTTGGCTACTACTCCCTCCTTGCTCCATTTGTTGTTGCCTTGCTGCCTCCCTCTCTCTCTCTCTCCTTCATATAGCCTTCATATTTCTTCATAAATCCATCCATTACCGAGTCCGTGATTGGCTTCATATTGCTGGTGTTGAGATCACTATCATAAGCCGGCACAAGCTCTTGCTCACACAACCAATTAATTAGACTTCCATGCCCTAATTGTGTGGTGTTTCCGGTTGCTAGATCATGAAGGCTATTGGCCAAGAGGCGGCCAATATCTATAGGGTGCTCCTTGATGATGGCGTAGGCAGCAAGCACCCTCTTGAGAGGAATTTCAGAAGTGCAGGATGCACTCTCAAGAGTCTGGACCAAATAGGACACCCACGCCTTGGGTACCGGCAACATCTCCGCATAGGTAAGCATCCGGGACCTTTTCCAAGTCGACCCAGGCCTACACATGGTGGTTATGATCTCATCAAAGGTATCCTCCGTAATGGCAAATCTCTCCCTCCTCAATTTTTCAACCCAACACTCCTCCGGTGCTTGAACATTCAGCCATGCATTGAGAGCATCCGGGCTGAAATCAATATACTTTCCTCGAACAAAAGATTGAAAGGGTGTATCGGACACCCTTGCATTTGCAAAGAATTCCACGATCACCGTTTTGTTGTTTGCTTCGTCGATCATATCATTCAACCTCGTCCACCCCCTCCTTCGTAATTCAGACTCAAAGAAAGGATATTTCACAAGCTTTGTGAAATCAAACTTCCTCTCCCCTATGACCTCGAAACTCTTCATGGATTGATGAAACTCTTGGGCTTGGTCATTGATGAAATGGATGGCGTTTTCGGGTGGTTCGGATGCGGCACGAGGGCGTTTGGATTTGCTTGTGGATGGTTTTGGGTTGGTGGTTTTTTTTGAGCGGGTGTTTCTTTGGTTGGAGGCCATTTGTGGTTTAGGAAGATGGTGAAAGGAAAATTTTGTGAAGTTTGGGAAGGTTTGGGATGATTGTGGTTTGATGGTGGTATGGATTGGTGAATTTGTGATTGGAATGTGGTTTGATGATGGTTTGGAAGTGAATAAGGAGATGAAAATGAGGAGAATTCGTGACTAGAAGTTTAGGAAAGTTTTGGTAGAGAATGGTGTGAAGAATGGAATGAAAATGATGATGAACAGTGAAGGATTTATAGGTCTGTTTGGTCAAAATCGCGGCACGCCAAAATGCAAGGCGCGGCTCGATTTTGTGTTTAACGGGCAATAACGGGCAAATTTGTAACGGCTAGTAACGGCTATAAGTCCAACGGCTAATTGTTTTTTTTTTCATATAACAGCCAAAATCGCACCGCGGTAATGACCAGGCGTGCCGCGATTTTGGTACAACAGGGAGTCATGCTTGGCTTTTGGAAAATCGCGCTGCGGCCATATATAGGCGCGGCGCGATTTTGAACAAACAGGGAATTTTCTTTGCTTCCTCAGGCCAAAAATTTTGTTTTCTTGAAAAATTGCCTGAGTTCCTTGAATTTTTGAAAAACTTTTGAGGAGAGAATCATGCAAGACATCAGTACCTTGCATGATTTTCTTGGCAAGAGGTATCCTTGAACAAATTTTTAAAACTTTCCTGCCTTGTATTAAAAGAAACGAAAAAAATATTTTTGTGTTTTTGTTTTCGAAAGCAATAAAATCATACCTGAAAAATAAATGGTGGGTTGCCTCCCACCCAGCGCTTCTTTACCGTCACTAGCTTGACTGATGACTATCCCTAAGGATCAGTTGATGTCTCTCCCTCTTCATTGTTTGGGAGTCCTCCTTTACGGTACCGTTTCAGCTTTTGTTCCTTACCCTTGAAAGTTCCTTGTGCACCAGACTTCCTTAGATCCAAAGCTTCATTAACAGGCTTGTTCCTTACCACCCCTTTGTCATAGTACCTCCTAACTCTTTCTATCGTGTCAGAGAGAATAGAAAGCATACACCATTGAAAAGTAGCCGGCTCATTACGCATTTCAAAGGGGATCTTCTTATAAGCAAATACACCACAAGGATTAGTAAAAGCCGTCTTAAGCATATTTTTCCAAGTTCCCAATCCCCCATACTTGTTGTCAAGGATGTCTCCTGATGATTGTTGTTGCATAAGTTCTGTGCTTGCTTCAAGTTGCTTGACACACTCTGTCACCCCCACGTCTTCAACCACTTCCTTACTTTCAATAGGCTGAATAGGTTGAGATTCAAGGGAGTTCTTTTCGACTGTTTCTTCAGCAACGTCAATCCGGTAACACTTGTGGTTCTCATCTTGGTGCTTCATTGCCTCAAAGATATTGAAAACTACCTGCTCCTTATGGAACCTCAACATTAGCTCTCCATGTTCAACATCAATCAAAGCACGACCAGTTGCAAGGAAAGGTCTTCCTAGAATCAGTGGCATGTCTTCATCTTCAGCCATATCTAAAACCACAAAATCTGCTGGGAACACCAAGTCATTAACCTTGACTAGCACATCTTCAAGTATACCGAAAGGATAAGAGATTGACCGATCAGCTAAAGTAATGGTCATTCTTGTTGGTTTTGGTTCCCCACACTTAAGCTTCTTCATCATTGAAAGAGGCATCAGGTTTATACTTGCTCCCAAGTCACATAAAGCTCTTCCAATGTCTACCGGTCCAATTGAACAAGGGATAGTGAAAGCACCAGGATCCTTCAACTTAGGTGGCAGCTTCTTTTGAAGAATAGCACTACAATTCTCAGAAAGTGCTATGTTCTCATCATCCTTAGGCTTCCTTCGTTTGGTTAACAAGTCTTTCATGAACTTAGCATATAACAGCATTTGATCAAGAGCTTCGCCGAAAGGAATATTCACCTGAAGTTGTGAAAAAAGTTGCATGAACTTCTTGAATTGACCTTCATCCTTTTCTTTCTTCTTTGAAAGGTGAGGGTATGGAAGCTTCACATATGATGGAATAACCTGTGGTTTTTCTCCATCCTTTAATATTTGACTCTTCGTCTTCCTCAAGATTGAATCTTCATCAATTAACTTCTCACTTTTTTCTCCCTCTATTTTTTTCTTCCTTTCGTTTTCAACTACTCCATGATCATTTTCTTTTTCAACTACACCCTCATCATTTTTTTCAACTACATCATCCTCCTCCACCTCAATTACATCATCAACCTTCTTTGGAGCTTTTGGAACTAAAGGTGTCAAAACCTTTTTGCTCCTCAATTCAATAGCATTACAAGACTCATTCTTAGGGTTGTCTTTAGTGTTACCTGAGAATCCGCCTTTGTTTTGTTCAGCCAATTGCTTAGCTAATTGCCCCAGTTGAGTTTCAAGCATCTTCCTAGAAGCTTCATTGTTCTTTCTTTCAGCTTCTTGACTCTTCTTCATCTCTTCAAAGTTGCCTTGAGTCATCTTCATGAAGTTCATCATAGTTTCCTCAAGAGCTGATGGCTTCCTTTGTTGTTGTTGAGGAGGAGTGAGCATCTGAGAGTTCAAAGCATTGTTATTTGAGTAGCTTAGATTTGGATGCTTATTGATGCCTGAATTGTAGTATTGATTCTGCCTTTGATAACCTCCCATGAAGTTAGCTTCTTCACTTGATCCTTCTGGAACACATTCACCGTTGGGATGTTCTTCACCACATAAGTCACACTTGACTGCAGCTACTTGTTGTTGCTTATGAGTCAAAGTGAAGCCTTGAAACTCCTTAGTTAGAGCTTCGATTTGTTTGTTCATAGCTGCTTGGTTAGCAAGGATAGCAGTTTGCTCACTTACCCCAAACACTCCTCTTTCTTTCTTCTTAGCTTGATCACGATACTCATTGCCAGCCATGTTTTCAATTAGAGCTTGAACTTCATGATCAGTTTTGCTCTTGAGACTACCTCCCGCGGAAGCATCTAAGAACATTCTAGTGCTTGGTGTTACCCCCTCAGTGAAGATTTGGAGGTATTGTTTCTCGATGAACTCATGATTAGGGCACCTCTTAAGAAGCAAATTGAATCGCTCCCAAGCATCATACAATGATTCACCTTCTCCTTGCTTGAAGTTAGAGATCTCCATCTTCTTTTCCCAATATTTAGACATAGGGAAATATTTCTCCAAGAACTTCAGCTCTAACTCTTCCCATGTTTGGACAGTCCCGTTTGGTATTGTTAGCAACCAATCTTTCGCTCTTCCCGTCAAAGTGAAAGGAAACAGCCTTAGCTTCTTTTGTGCTTCAGTCACGGTGGCTGGTTGTACACAAAACTCACAAGTTTCAGCAAAGCGGCTCAAGTGTTCATAAGGACTCATAGCTTCAGTCCCATCGAATTGCTTGTCCCTCAAACCGTTGAGGACAGTTGTCTTGATGTCGAAAGCTACGGGGTTAGCTGGTTGAAAAGTGTGGGTCAGTTGACCGCGATGAGTGGCTAACCCGTAGTCTCCTAGCTTAGGTCTTGGTGCAGGTTCTCCCATGATAACAGATTTAGGAGAAGCAGATGTTTCAGATTCAGTTGAGAGTGACTCCGGTATTTGTTCTCGAACACCCGGTGGAACAGACTGAGCTAACCTTTGCGATCGGACAGCTTTCCGAAGTGCTCTAGCAGTCCTTTCAATTTCCAGATCGTACTCTAAGTCGTCTGAGCTTTGTTTACCTCGCATAAACAGCAAAATACCTTAGTAGCACTGCACAACGCAAAGTAATCAAATGAATATGAAAGCAGAAAAATAAAAATTTAAAAACAGAAAATTAAATTACAAAAACCCTAAATTATAACGTAATTGCCTTGTTGAAATAATTCAACAGTCCCCGGCAACGGCGCCAAAAACTTGATAGATCTCTGGCAAGTGCACCAAATACTATAGAAGTAGTAAAAATATCGATCCCACGAGGACTGTTTTTAACTTCAATAATTCAATTTCGTTATATAATTAGGATGTGTAAAGTTTATTTTTAGTTTGCCACTAGGCAGAAGATTTGGTTTGATTTTATGAAATCAAATAAAAGAAATTAGATTTGATTAAGAAAATATGGAGAGAAAGATGAGATCAGATCCGTCGAATCCTCTAAGTTCCCCTAATTGGTCTACTGCACCTATTTGTTATGAACCCTCTTCTAGTTTACGATGATTAACAAAATAGCCCTAATCAATCCCTTGAGTTAGGACCCTCTTCTTAAACTACAGCCCCTAATTCCTTAGGTGGCCTAATAATTCTTGAAGGTTTTACCGAACGTTAACCTATTATCACTAACAAACGATTATCTATTCCTAGACTAACCCTGTTTATTAGAACAATTCAATTAGGTCTAAGTTGAAAGCCATGGTCAGTGGTCATTCATTCTCACGAAATCAAGTTATATGTGATCAAGATATAAAAAGCATTAAGAACAATTGAATTGAATAAACTAGAATTGAATTCATAAACAAAATAGAGTTTCACAGCAACATGTGTCAATTAGGGTTACAAAGATTCATCTCGGATCTAATCTCTAAGAGATTTAGCTACTCATAATCGAGTTTACAAATAGCATAATCAATGAAATAATTAAAACATACATGAATTGGTAAAAGGTTGAAGAAATCGCCCTTCTAGCCGTCTCCGATGTCTCAAAATCGCACTTTGCTCTCCAAAATCGTAACCCTTGTTCTTCAGGATTAGTGCAGTATTTATAGAAGTCATGGGCCTGACCCATCAAAATCGCGCCGCGCCTTGTATAATGGCGTGCCGCGATTTCCCTCAAACAGGGAGGATGTAATTTTGCTTCAAAAATTGCAGCACGGCTTGAAATTGGCGTGGCGCAATTTCCTTCGAACAGACTTCAATATTTAAGCTTTTTGCACTCCAGAACAGTATAAATTGCATGAGAACTCTATCAAAATGTCACAATAAGTCCCTAATATTACGTAATGACAGGATGTCATCATGAGTAACCATCTACAATGGTTAATTTTCATGATCATGAGTCTTCTGAACCTCTTCATCCTTTAATTCATGCAATAATATCCTCTCAACATCTCCATCTTCATCCATGTTAGCCCAAACTTGTTCAAAAAATTTAGCGTTGTTTTGATTTTTGATTTGACATGTTACATGATTCAAATCATCATCACTATTGATTCTTACCTCATAAATATTCAATTGTTAGGATACCAAAACTATGAATTTTGGGAACTTTCATCATCATCCACTTCTTCACTTTCCTCATTCGCACCAAGAGTAGTGAATCTACTGCTCCACATTCTCAACAACATGTTTAATTTATGTCTTGTTATTCAATTCTTTTCTTCCTTTAGGGCCTACTTCGACTAGATAAGATTGATGCAAAGGCTATTTTCCATTATTATTGAGTGCAATCTCTGCAACCCTAATAGTATCCTTATTATCTTTGTCTTTGTGCTATCAACAAGTTTGTCCCCATAATCCTCCACCAACATAGGATCTTTGGATTTCCCTTGTTAATTTCTTCTATCATTCTTTTGCTCAAAAACTTTCTTAGCCTTTTTTGTTGCTTTATTTATATGGTTAGTCTCCTTCCATTTCTTATTCACTTCAGTTTGAAGGTGAGAAAAACACAAGAATGAGGTTAAATTGAGTTTGCTTTTTCTGAAAATCTTTTTAAGAGTTTTAACAAAAATAGAACAAGAGATAAACAGAGAATAAGGGAAGAAAGACAACAGAATCAGATTATCCTGGTTCACCTCACAATCCGAGGTTAGTTGCACTTCAAAGGGATTATTCACTATAATCACACAAGATTACAATTTTTCCAAAACACAAGTCAGAGACTTCCTTGCCTCACAGAAGAGGACTTACACAGTCAAATTTTAACAAAAAAGTTTGAATGTGTTTACACTTTAGAACTCATAGAGTGGTAAACTAGCTTTAGGTACAAGAAACTTCTGACACTTAGGCTTTGTTTGGGAGTTTGGAGGGGAGGGGAGGGGAGGGTTTTGGAAAAAAGGAAGGAACAAGTGGAAGAAATAGAAGACATTGGGAGGAGAGGGCTTTGGAGGTTAATTTTTTACTCATAATAAAAAATCCCCCTCATTTGGGGACACTCAAAAATTGCATTGGGGGAGGGTTTTGGGGGGTTATGGAGGGTTTATATGAATTTTTCAAATTCAATCTATGTTGTTATAATATTCTTAAAATTAAAAGTATATTAATCATAAGTATTAGTTTATCATTCTCTAAAAAATTGTTCTTTCAAGAAATGTGAATTTTTTATCCATTTTACTATATATTTCCAACCCCCCAAAGCCCTCGCCTCCATTCCCCTTAAAACTCCCAAACAAAACCTTAATAAATCCGAAGATACTAAGTTTGTAAGAATTGTTTAAGTGTTTGTGTGCTTTTGAAATTTGACAGAGTTTTGACACTTGTAAAATATTTAAAATCTTTTTTTTTCTTTAAACTGCTTAGGTCCTTATATATGAGAGAAATGAGAAAGTCATTGTTTGAAGGATCAACACATCAAAATTATCCTTGAGAAGATTTGATTCAGATTTGAAAACTTTGCCTTTAATTGATAATGTCGTTAAATAGTACTTGAGGAGTCCTTTGTTTCTTAGAGAATGATCCGTTACATTCTCTTTGCCATTGAATATCTATGTTTGTTTCTACACGTGGTCAGAAGAAGACAAACAATACTATCAGAGGTTGAAAGCGAAGTTCATTCAGAAGAAGACAAATTTGGTTAGAGTCACCTAGTCCTGCACACTTGAACACACATTAAATATCCAATTGTTATTTCATACATTTTTATCAACAAAACCTTAGATATATTGTTCTAAAACTCACTTTGGTTCAACAAAGTTAACATTCTTGCGTATATTTAAATAATGGCCAATAACTTTGCAGTGAATACAATAATCAAGGAGATTCTCATAGTCTAATTCTAAAAAGAAGGAAAATCATTTCCTCTCCACAAGTAACTTATATCTTAGGATATGTGTGATATCCATATCCACCGAACCCTAACATGTTGAGCAAAAGTTCAATCCACCATAGGTTTAGATGTTGCAAAATCAATACAAATAGGGGTTCCAAGACCAATACTACCTTTAATGGTGAAAAGTATATTTGGGCGCTAATAGTCTTGTGCTAAGCCATAGAGTTTGACCCATACATAAACTGAAGTATTTTGTTGCAATTTAGGATTGAAATCTTTTGTCCAGAAAAATAATTTTAAGAATTCTGGGATTAAATTCAATGATGTTATTGATATTACTCTTCTAACAGCCTCTAAAGAGGAGAAATTGAACTCATATAATCCTTTACCAAGGGATGGAACTCTCCACTTCCCCAGATCCATCCATATAAGCGCAAGCTTGCTCTTTAAGTTAACCAAAGTCAAAGGTGTTGCAACATATAATCCTTCCATGAAGATTATGCTTGCATTCTTCTAATCCATCTAGATATTCATTGTTTGGTATTGCTATTGTAATGCCTAATTTGAAAGTGTCTAGAATATTCAAGAAAGCGTTAAAAATTGATATGGGATACATTAATTATACAAACAGTGTAACACCCTATTTCTATTAAGCGGTAAAATGCGCGAATACATCAGAAATATTCTAGAAATAGAAGCTACGTCTCAAAATAAAACCAACTAATGTCATGCATATATATAATATTTCAACGGTCATAGCGGAATTCAAATAATAAACTTCAACATATACATGCCATGGTCAAAATATATCCACATAAGAAAATACTCCAAGTCCGACAAGTGGACAATAGCAACAACATAGCAACAGAATCCAAAACAACAAATAGACACTAAGCCTAATAAGAGCCTAGATACTACGACACTGACACGACAACGGAGAAAGCTCCCGTCGCCCAAACATCCAACAAGCAAACTCACCAAGCGTCTAATCCTGCACAACGTCTACCCATCCATACAGACAGGTAGGCGGTCGAAACCACTGGGGGTAAGCATTACATTAATCATAATCCATACGAAAACATAGCATTCAAGGATTCATACATATCACACATACATAACCATCCCTCCTAGAATACTAGCATCACATGATCATTATTATCCCCCATCACTTACATTTCAAGCTATCACATTATTATTATAGCATAGCATGCATATTCAACCTCTAATCAAGTCATCAACAAAAGCTCATCATTTATCAACATCAATCAATGAAAACGTTACTCACTTCATTACTCATCTAGCATGCTTATCTCAACAAGTACAATTCGTCATATCGAAGTTATAAGCAAGCCATCATCATTATCAAAGAACATCACCACATCATATATGTATATATACATATACAAATCTCACCTCATCATTATTATTAAAATAACCATCATCAATTGATTCACCAAGTGTATAAGCACAAACAATTAAGACATGCAATTAGAGCATAATACAATTAGTCACAACCATCCACAAAATTCACCAATGTACATATACACCAATCCACATAATCACAACATTCACCAAATTTCACCAATACACAAATTCACCAAGTCATATATTCAATTATGACACAACTCATCATTTATTCAAATGCATGCAATGTTCTAGACTCTTCTCTAGATGCATGTGGTACCAAATCACCTCAAGGTCGTCACCTTCGATGCAACAAAAACATCGTACTCACCTCAATTGGATATAAAATCCGCCACCATCAGTCTTGGATATAAAATCCACCACCATCAGTCATGAACGCATGAACATATGACTCAACTACAAATGCATATGTTCACACAAAAAATAATCACCTCACCATCACCAATACTTGTATATATGCAATCATCAACAAGTCACCACCAATTTAACATATATACAATCACCAACAATCATCAAAAATCACACAACATGAATTTGTCACATAATTATACCACCAACAATCAACATTTAACATGTTCAACAAACAACATAACATAAACATGTTCATCACCATTCAATTAGTATATATGCATTGACAACAATTCACCACCACTTGACATTTTTACAATCACCAACAACATCCACAATTCAATCAACATATAATTGTCACATATATACATCATCAATCATCTCCACATAAATCAACATATAGTTGCCACATTTCCACATAATTCCTTACAATCCAAATAAAGGAACAATTATAACATATGATCACAAACATCATATTCATCACTCAACAACCATTCATACATAATCTCATAATCATATTAATCTATTCATAAAGTGTTCATAAGCAATTGGTTCTAAAAAATCATTTTTCTACCAAGTTCGTCTCCAAAAATCACAACATTGAAAATAATTGAGCACCTAAGCCGAAACCAATTGCCTATGCCATGTATCCTCACAAATCACACATATGTGCAGTAGAGGTTACATAAGCATTTCATCGGCCAAATACGATGAATTCATAAAAATCACAAAGTTCGTCTCACCGAAACACTTTTCAAGAACTTTTCCATTTTCTAAGCAAAACAAGTTAAATCCCTCACCTCATCGTTTAAATACTACTAAACACCTTAATTGAACTCATAAAACATAAGTTTGAAGTTTGGAAACAATCCAAAGGGTTTGGGTCGATTTAGAAATAGTTATGCGGATTTTTCGTAAAATTTTCTCTAAGACCTCCTTGGAGTATTTTCCTCATAACTCAAAAACCAAAAATCATTTTCAAGTCAAACCAAAGCCATTGGAAATCTAACAAAATTATCTACAACTTTCATGTTTACACCAAAGACCAGATCAAAACAGAAACGAGGGAAAAAGACGCAAGAACGCGAAACAGAAAAGCTGTTTCTAGGTAATTTCGCTATTAGCGTAGTTTGAGCTATTAGCGCAATAACTCCAGACAGTTTCGCTATTAGCGCAGTTCTAGCGAATTTGTTCAGTAGTTACGGGTTTTTACACCATTTTCGCCCAAAATCCCAATTTGCAAACCCCCAACTCCCAAATCAACTTCCAGAAAGTGTTTATGGGTCAAAACTGGTTCAATACACTTAGACAAACATGATTCAAGCATTAAAAACAACAACATAGCTCATTTCATCAAATTCACAAAATTCTTTCAAAACACCAACATAACCACCAATCTCCTCATGAATCCATAAACAACGATTCCAGTTACACAATTTTGATTCTAACAGTTCAACAATCATCAACAACAACTAATGAACACAAATTCATGCACAATTCAACATCACAACCTCATTTTTCATCAAAATTGCTCAAGAACACAATATACCCACAAATGCACAATTCAACATGTTAATTCACATACTAACATGCAATTATCATACAAATCATGCTCTCAATCATAACAACAACAATTATGCACGAATTCAGAGCAATTAGATTCAATTTATCAATTTCATAAAAATGGGTATAAATGAAAAATGATGAAATTATGATCAAAAACTAACCCCCTTACCTCTAACACCAAGAATCTTTAATTCAAGCCTCAATTTAGCTCCTAGATGATGAATCCCCTCCTCTAGCTCTAGCCCTTGATCTTGTTCTACTCTCAAGCTTCTATCTCTTCTCTTCCCAAATGAAATGAAATGTGAAATGTTGTTAAACCTAATTTTCACCAACAACTAGAGTTTATATATGTGCTCTATTCAATTGGGCTTATCTCACAACCTTAATGGGCCTAACCCATTTCTATTCTAACACCCAAAATGCAACTACTCACTTAATGGTAAATTATAACACTAACGGTCACTTAATGGTAATTAAAATAATTACTACATTCTCTCTAGTAACTTGGTAAAATAATACTCTTACTAAGCACTAAAATAATTCTCATCCAAAATTACAAAATTACCCCTACTCTCAAAATGACCAAAATGCCCCTACGTCCAAATGACTAAAATACCCTTCTACACCGAATTCTACAATTCCCAACCAAAAATACACACAGAGGCAAATAATCACATAAGAGCACATATATCACACATAAATAAATAAATAATAAAATAAGACTAGCGAAAATCGGGCTGTTACAACTCTCCCCTACTAAAAAGAATTTTCGCCCTCGAAAATTACCTGAAGGAAACAACTCTGGATACGCAACCCTCATCCTACTCTCCGATTCCCAAGTGGCACTCTCACCGGTTGGTCCAACCCAAATCACTTTAACCAAAACGACCTCCTTGCCACGCAAACGCTTCACTTCACGATCCTCAATCCTAACTGGCCAAGTCTCAACGGTCAAATTATCCCTTACTTCCAAATCATCCACTTGAATCACATAAGACGCATCATACACATACTTCCTCAACTGAGACACATGAAACACATCATGAAGATTCAACAATGATGGCGGTAACGCAATCCTATACGCTACAACCCCAACCTTCTCAACAATCTCAAAAGGTCCAACAAAACGAGGAGTCAACTTCCGACACTTCAAAGCACGTCCAACACCAGTTACAAGATTCACTCTCAAAAACACATGATCGCCAACCTGAAACTCAAGGTCTTTCCTCCTCTTATCATGATAACTCTTCTGCCTACTCTGAGATGCTCTCATCTTCTCCTGAATCATCTTAACCTTCTTGGTCGTCTCTTGCATAACTTCCGTTCCTAACAAAGCACTTTCTCCTGACTCATACCAACACAAAGGAGTTCTACACCTCCGACCATACAAAGCTTCAAACGGTGCCATTCCGATACTAGAATGAAAACTGTTGTTGTAGGTAAACTCAATCAACGGTAAACATTCAATCCAACTGACACCTTGCTCCAACACACAAGCTCTCAACAAATCTTCCAAACTCTGAATAGTCCTCTCCGTCTGACCATCAGTCTGGGGATGATACGCAGAACTCAACCTCAACTTAGTTCCCAAAGCATCTTGGAAATTCTCCCAAAACTTAGAAGTAAACCTCGGATCCCGATCCGACACAATACTAGAAGGAACACCATGCAATCTAACAATCTGCTCAATGTAGATCTCAGCCAACTTCGCCACAGACATACCGGTCTTAATAGGAACAAAATGTGCCAACTTCGTCAACCGATCAACGATTACCCAAATAGAATCAAAACCCTTAGCAGTCTTCGGCAACGCTCCAACAAAGTCCATTGATATACTATCTCACTTCCACTTTGGCACAAACAACGGTTGCATCAAACCTGACGGTCTTTGATGTTCAATCTTAGACTTCTGACAAACCAAACAAGCATACACAAACTCTGCAACATCCTTCTTCATTCCAGGCCACCAAAACAACCTCTTCAAATCCTGATACATCTTAGTCGCTCCGGGATGAATACTCAAACTACTTCTGTGACCTTCTTCCAAAATCTGCCTCTTAAGCTCAAGAACACTTGGCACACAAACATGATCACGAAACATCAAAACACCGTTCTCATCCAACCTGAAATCTCCACCCTTACCTTGGTTAACTAACACCACACGATCAACCAGTTCCAAATCTTCCTTCTGACCATTCTTGATCTCCTCCAGAATATTACTTGTCAACTTCAACATTCCCAACCTCACACCATCCGGTGTCAACTCACTAACCAAACTCAAATCTCGAAACTGCTCAATCAACTCTAACTCTTTCACCATCAAAGCAGACATATGCAACGACTTCCTACTCAAAGCATCAGCAACAACATTGGCCTTTCCAGGATGATAACTCAACTGGAAATCAAAATCCTTAAGATACTCTAACCATCTCCTCTGCCTCATATTCAACTCCTTCTGGTCAAACAAATACTTCAAACTCTTGTGATCACTGAACACCTCAAACTTAGAACCATACAGATAATGCCTCCAAATCTTTAACACATACACAACGGCCGCTAATTTCAAATCATGAGTCGGATAATTCTTCTCATGCATTTTCAACTGCCTAGAAGCATAAGCCACAACCTGACGATTCTGCATAAGCACACCACCAAGACCCATCTTAGAAGCATCACAATACACGACAAACCATTCCTTCGGATTCGGCAAAATCAACACTAGAGCTGACGTCAACCTCTTCTTCAACTCTTGGAAACTCTTCTTACACTTAGCATCCCAAACATAAGCTTGTCCTTTCCGAGTCAACTGCGTCAATGGCAACGCCAACTTAGAGAATCCCTCAATGAACCTCCTATAATAACCTGCCAAACCAAGAAAGCTTCTAACTTCAAAAACAGACTTAGGTGATTCCCACTGCAACACTGCATCAACCTTCGACGGATCCACGACAATGCCACCTTTAGAAATCACATGACCAAGGAAACTCACTTCCCGCAACCAAAACTCACACTTCGACAACTTAGCAAACAGCTTCTTTTCTTTCAAAACTCCCAACACAATCCTCAAATGCTCAGCATGCTCTTCTTCAGACTTAGAATACCCCAAAATATCATCTATAAACACCACCACAAAACGATCCAGAAAAGGATGAAATATTCTATTCATGTACTCCATGAAGACACCTGGCGCATTAGATACTCCAAATGGCATCACAGAATACTCATAGTGTCCATACCTCGTTCTGAACGCAGTTTTGGATATATCTTCCGCCTTTACTCTAATCTGATGATATCCTGACCTCAAATCAATCTTGCTAAACACTTCTGCACCAACCAACTGATCCATCAAATCATCAATCCTCGGAAGTGGATATCGATTCTTGATTGTCACCTTGTTCAATTGCCGATAATCCACGCACAATCTCATGCTACCATCCTTCTTCTTAACCAACAACACAGGAGCTCCCCACGGCGAAACACTTGGTCTGATAAACTGTTTCTCAAGCAACTCTTCCAACTGTTTCTTCAACTCACTCAACTCTAATGCAGACATCCGATACGGCGCAATCGAAATAGGACTCGTTCCAGGCACCAAATCAATTGCAAACTCAACTTCCCTCTCCGGCGGTAACTCGGTAATGTCGTCCGGAAAAACTTATGGAAACTCTTGTACTACCGGCAAATCACCAACTCCTTTCTCACTTCTTTCCTTCAAGGAAGCAAACATCATGAATACACTAGCTTCACCATCCAAGGACTTCTTCACTTGCTCCGCGGTCAAGAATCTTCTACCTTCCTCAACTACTGGCTTAGAAAACGTTACACTCTTGGTCAAACAATTAATGTTAACACCAAAAGTCAACATCCAATCCATACCAAAAATAACGTCCATATGCTTCAACGGAAGACACACAAGATCCAACTCAAAATCAACAGGAACCTTAACACAAACCACAACCAACTGAGCCTCCGCAGCCAAAGATACCTTCCCTTGCCAGACCCAACAAACCTGAAACAACCTGCTACTCCCCCACTACGCTCAAACTCTCCTGAAAGAACGGAACAACACAACAAGTACCGACAGTACTTCCGTACATGTCGCACACAAACAGCAAATTCAACGGGTTTAGGTCTGGACAAGACCGACCAGGCTCTGATACCAACTTGTAACACCCTATTTCTATTAAGCGGTAAAACGCGCGAATACATCAGAAATATTCTAGAAACAGATGCTACATCTCAAAATAAAACCAACTAATGTCATGCATATATATAATATTTCAACGGTCACAGTGGAATTCAAATCATAAACTTCAACATATACATGCCATGGTCAAAATATATCCTCATAAGAAAATACTCCAAGTCCGACAAGTGGACAATAGCAACAACATAGCAACAGAATCCAAAACAACAAATAGACACTAAGCCTAATAAGAGCCTAGATACTACGACACTGACACGACAACGGAGAAAGCTCCCGTCGCCCAAAAATCCAACAAGCAAACTCACCAAGCGTCTAATCCTGCACAACGTCTACCCATCCATACAGACAGGTAGGCGGTCGAAACCACTGGGGGTAAGCATTACATTAATCATAATCCATACGAAAACATAGCATTCAAGGATTCATACATATCACACATACATAACCATCCCTCCTAGAATACTAGCATCACATGATCATTATTATCCCCCATCACTTACATTTCAAGCTATCACATTATTATCATAGCATAGCATGCATATTCAACCTCTAATCAAGTCATCAACAAAAGCTCATCATTTATCAACATCAATCAATGAAAACGTTACTCACTTCATTACTCATCTAGCATGCTTATCTCAACAAGTACAATTCGTCATATCGAAGTTATAAGCAAGCCATCATCATTATCAAAGAACATCACCACATCATATATGTATATATACATATACAAATCTCACCTCATCATTATTATTAAAATAACCATCATCAATTGATTCACCAAGTGTATAAGCACAAACAATTAAGACATGCAATTAGAGCATAATACAATTAGTCACAACCATCCACAAAATTCACCAATGTACATATACACCAATCCACATAATCACAACATTCACCAAATTTCACCAATACACAAATTCACCAAGTCATATATTCAATTATGACACAACTCATCATTTATTCAAATGCATGCAATGTTCTAGACTCTTCTCTAGATGCATGTGGTACTAAATCACCTCAAGGTTGTCACCTTCGATGCAACAAAAACATCGTACTCACCTCAATTGGATATAAAATCCGCCACCATCAGTCTTGGATATAAAATCCACCACCATCAGTCATGAATGCATGAACAAATGACTCAACTACAAATGCATATGTTCACACAAAAAATAATCACCTCACCATCACCAATACTTGTATATATGCAATCATCAACAAGTCACCACCAATTTAACATATATACAATCACCAACAATCATCAAAAATCACACAACATGAATTTGTCACATAATTACACCACCAACAATCAACATTTAACATGTTCAACAAACAACATAACATAAACATGTTCATCACCATTCAATTAGTATATATGCATCGACAACAATTCACCACCACTTGACATTTATACAATCACCAACAACATCCACAATTCAATCAACATATAATTGTCACATATATACATCATCAATCATCTCCACATAAATCAACATATAGTTGCCACATTTCCACATAATTCCTTACAATCCAAATAAAGGAACAATTATAACATATGATCACAAACATCATATTCATCACTCAACAACCATTCATACATCATCTCATAATCATATTAATCTATTCATAAAGGGTTCATAAGCAATTGGTTCTAAAAAATCATTTTTCTACCAAGTTCGTCTCCAAAAATCACAACATTGAAAATAATTGAGCACCTAAGCCAAAACCAAGTAAACGAGCTCAATTGCCTATGCCATGTATCCTCACAAGTCACACATATGTGCAGTAGAGGTTACATAAGCATTTCATCGGCCAAATACGATGAATTCATAAAAATCACAAAGTTCGTCTCACCAAAACACTTTTCAAGAAATTTTCCATTTTCTAAGCAAAACAAGTTAAATCCCTCACCTCATAGTTTAAATAATACTAAACACCTTAATTGAACTCATAAAACATAAGTTTGAAGTTTGGAAACAATCCAAAGGGTTTGGGTCGATTTAGAAATAGTTATGCGGATTTTTCGTAAAATTTTCTCTAAGACCTCGTTGGAGTATTTTCCTCATAACTCAAAAACCAAAAATCATTTTCAAGTCAAACCAAAGCCATTGGATATTTAACAAAATTATCTACAACTTTCATGTTTACACCAAAGACCAGATCAAAACAGAAACGAGGGAAAAAGATGCAAGAACGCGAAACAGAAAAGCTGTTTCTAGGCAATTTCGCTATTAGCGTAGTTTGAGTTATTAGCGCAATAACTCCAGACAGTTTCGCTATTAGCGCAGTTCTAGCGAATTTCTTCAGTAGTTACGGGTTTTTACACCATTTTTGCCCAAAATCCCAATTTTCAAACCCCCAACTCCCAAATCAACTTCCAGAAAGTGTTTAAGGGTCAAAACAGGTTCAATACACTTAGACAAACATGATTCAAGCATTAAAAACAACAACATAGCTCATTTCATCAAATTCACAAAATTCTTTCAAAACACCAACATAACCACCAATCTCCTCATGAATCCATAAACAACGATTCCAGTTACACAATTTTGATTCTAACAGTTCAACAATCATCAACAACAACTAATGAACACAAATTCATGCACAATTCAACATCACAACCTCATTTTTCATCAAAATTGCTCTAGAACACAATATACCCACAAATTCACATTTCAACATGTTAATTCACATACTAACATGCAATTATCATACAAATCATGCTCTCAATCATAACAACAACAATTATGCACGAATTCAGAGCAATTAGATTCAATTTATCAATTTCATAAAAATGGGTATAAATGAAAAATGATGAAATTATGATCAAAAACTAACCCCCTTACCTCTAACACCAAGAATATTTAATTCGAGCCTCAATTTAGCTCCTAGATGATGAATCCCCTCCTCTAGCTCTAGCCCTTGATCTTGTTCTACTCTCAAGCTTCTATCTCTTCTCTTCCCAAATGAAATGAAATGTGAAATGTTGTGAAACCTAATTTTCACCAACAACTAGAGTTTATATATGTGCTCTATTCAATTGGGCTTATCTCACAACCTTAATGGGCCTAACCCATTTCTATTCTAACACCCAAAATGCCACTACTCACTTAATGGTAAATTATAACACTAACGGTCACTTAATGGTAATTAAAATAATTACTACATTCTCTCTAGTAACTTGGTAAAATAATACTCTTACTAAGCACTAAAATAATTCTCATCCAAAATTACAAAATTACCCCTACTCTCAAAATGACCAAAATGCCCCTAAGTCCAAATGACTAAAATACCCTTCTACACCGAATTCTACAATTCCCAACCAAAAATACACACAGAGGCAAATAATCACATAAGAGCACATATATCACACATAAATAAATAATAAAATAAGACTAGCGAAAATTGGGCTGTTACAAACAGCAAACGACACCAAGTCGTAAGTATAACTACATCATCATTCCAAAGTTTTCATGTTACATTATTACACCAAAAGTTTGCCATATGGAGTGTATATACAAAACTATAACAACTCGTCTCATAATATAACATAGGCATTTCTAATATACAACAAGGCGAGTCCAAGAAATCACGATCAATCCAAGACTTTTTCTTTACCTTTTCCTTGCACCACCTGTGAACATGAACAAACAAGGAGTTGGGTGAGACATAATGCCTTAGTGAATTCTTTCTAGCCCTAGGCTAGTGATAACCATGGGGATACTTAGGGTTATCACGTGTCTACATTACAACCTGACGGTTGATTATACGTGTGTGGTCATATACCCTTAACGGTCATGCAAGCTAGATCCGTCTTAGGTTTTCTCCTAATTTGTTATAGGTTTGCTAACATCATACGTGCCATGGCAGTCAAAAGGTTCCTAGAACCGCTCTTCTAAGATACGCTAATGTATCTAAGCCTAAACAAGAAACAATCATGGCACAACCTATACCAGACGAATAGGGTGACCTAAGTTCGTCTTTGGCATACTTTCATAACATATTCATCTCTAACATCATATCATAATCATGCATGAATATAGGTTCATTAATCCTTTATGTTAGCGTTGAAAAATCAAACATTATCTTGATTCGTTTTAAGGAGAGTCCCGGGTGGAGTAACCCCGAGTACACTCCCATACATGACCGATGTACGTACATCGGACTCCCTCGGTGTCGTGTGGGTCCCTTACGGCTTGAACCGTTCCCTTTGAGTCGAGAACCTCCCGTATCCCCCTGACATGGATAACGAGAGGCACGAACACCTACATCTTGTATTAGCCTTGATCTTATGCATACATGAAAGGTTAACTACATGAGTTAAATACTTATAACTCGGATCCTTGATCGATCCCTTGGGGTAATAACATACAAGTTCATCTTATACATAATGTAGAATAAATTCTTTGCATTTCATGCACACCTAGACATTCATGCTAAACATTGTAAATCTCGACGTCTAAGTCAAGGCTCTAGTTTATCTTCCCTTGCTAGGTATTTTCTGGCTACCCAATCAATACTTGTTTCATTTTCCACAGTCCATACTTTACTATACGAATAAATACTTGCTTCACATTACAAGAGACTATTTTAAAACTATGCCTTGGAGACTTGTTATGAAAGGTTTACATTTAATGAAAAGTTGCATGAGCGAGAACTGAACCAAAACGACGGAAGAGTGAAACGAGCGAACAGGGCAGCAGCCACCATGTGCTCGCCTCGCGAGCAAGCTTACATGCAGTGGCGAGTAGCTACTCGCCTTGGCGAGCTTGGGGCGAGCAAACACCCCCATTCGGCTCCTCTTGCTCGCCTCGCGGGCTCTGTGCTCGCAGTGGCGAGTTAGTGCAGTTCTGCACCTGCACAAGAGTGGTTTTAAGTCAAAAATCCCCAACACAAAGTGACCCAAGGCATATGGTGTCTCTAGTATTCATATAGGACCTGTAGTCACACTTAAAGCAAGCATAAACAAGTATAGCAAACATAACAATGGAAAAAGGGGTAATAAAACACCATGTAAAACCCTAAAGGTTCAAATAATCTCTTGATAGCTTAATCTCACAACCCTTAGGTAAAACCTAGCCTAGAACTCACCTTAGAAAGTTTGTAGTGGCTGTCAAGCTTCAACACAGCCAAACCCTAGCTACCTCAATCTCTAACAAGCATGAAAACAAGTTGAGAAGTTGTAACCAAGATCCACTCTTGCAAGGACTCCAACTAGGAAAAGTTTGAAGCAAAGATTATGTGTGAAGAAAGTTGGTGAGGACCGATTTTCCTAGAGAGAAGGGAGAGCAAAGTTTTCTCACAAACCCTAGTGAGAGAAAGTGAAGAGAAGAATGAGGAATTTTGGGTCAAAAATCCTTTTATAGACAATCCACGAGTATTTACCAAAATACCCCTAGCCTGAAACGCGAATAATCTATCGTTATCAGGTAACTCATCGTATCTTAAAAAGCGGGATATTACATCCTACCCCCCTTAAAAAAATTTCGCCCTCAAAATTTGAAATATACCTGAAAACAAATGCGGATACTGACTCAACATCTCTGATTCAAGTTCCCATGTTGCCTCACCATCTGGCGATCCTTTCCATACTACTTTCACTATGGGAATCTCTTTGTTTCTGAGAGACTCGACATCACGATCTACTATACTGTCTGGTTCTGGCTGAAACGTCAAATCTGATCTTAACTCTATAGAGTCTAATTCAACTGGCTGAAAGGGATCCGGAACATACTTTTTCAGCTGCGACACATGGAATACATCATGCAATCCCGACATAGCTGGAGGTAAGGCCAACTGATAAGCTACTGGTCCGATTCGCTTGAGTATCAAAAATGGTCCCACATATCTAGGACTCAATTTCTTGGTTCTGAAAACACCTCTCAAACCCAGTTTAGGCATTACCCGTAGAAATACATGATCGCCTTCAGAAAACTCCAAAGGTCTCCATCTCATGTCCGCATAGCTTTTCTGACGACTCTGAGCTATCTTCATCTTTTCTTGAATTGACTTAATCTTCAAAGTCGTTTCTTGAATAATCTCTGGTCCCAGGATGCTCTTATCTCCAACCTCAGCCCAACACAAAGGGTTCTACACTTTCTACCATACAAAGCTTCATATGGTGCCATTCCGATACTTGAGTGATAGCTATTGTTGTAGGAAAATTCTATCAAAGGTAGATGATGGCTCTAACTTCCTCCATCTTCCAAAACACAAGCACGTAACATATCTTCTAAGGTTTGGATAGTCCTTTCTGATTGACCATCGGTCTGCGGATGATGAGACATGCTCAATTTCAATTTAGTCCCCAAAGCTTTATGAAAAGCTTTCCAAAAGTGTGAAGTAAATATTGGATCCCTATCTGAAACGATACTCACTGGAACACCGTGTAGCTTGACAATCTCGGAAATGAACAAATCCGCATATTGTGATGTCTTGTAGGTAGACTTCACCGGTAAGAAATGTGTTGACTTGGTAAACCTATCCACAATTACCCAAATTGAGTCATGACCTCTTTGAGTACGGGGTAAACCTCCTACAAAATCCATGGTAATGTGCTCCCATTTCCACTAAGGAATCTCTAACGGTTGCAACATACCGGCTGGTCTTTGATGTTCCATCTTGACTTGTTGACATACAATACATCGCCCTACAAATTCAGCAATATCCTTTTTCATGCCGGGCCACCAGTACTCCTTCTTTAAATCTTGGTACATCTTGGTTATACCAGGGTGAATTGAAAAACTACTCTTATGAGCTTCTTCCAAGATAAATCTTCTAAGCTCTTGGTCAATTGGAACACATAATCTTTCTTCAAACAAAATTGCTTCGTCCGAAGCCATAGAAAACTCTGGGTAACTACTTCGTCTCTGAAGTTCTGCATCGTCTCTTTGAGCTTGTACGATTCTGGATCGCAAGTCACACGAGACTAATTCCAAATTATGAAAACAAATACCATCACCGATTTCTGTGATTCCAAGGTTAAGATCATGAATCTTTTCATACATCTTACAAGTGTGCATCATAACTTCAGCTTGAGCTAAAGCCTTGCGACTCAAAGCATCTGCTACAACATTGGCCTTTCCTAGATGATACTTCAAATCAAAATCGAAGTCTTTAAGGTATTCCATCCAACGCCTCTGCCTCATATTCAAATAGATATTTCAGACTCTTGTGGTCACTAAACAACTCAAAATGTGTTCCATAGAGGTGATGCCTCCATATTTTCAAAACGAAAACTATAGCTGCCAATTCCAAGTCATGGGTGGGATAATTTGCTTCATGCGTTTTGAGTTGTCTAGATGCATAAGCCACTACATTGTTTTCTTGCATAAGTACTCCACCGAGTCCCTTAGACGATGCGTCACAAAATACCACATATTTCTTTCCTGGATCTGGAATCGTCAAAACAGGAGCTTGAGTCAACTTCTTCTTCAAGGTCCTAAAACTCTTTTCACATTCTTCATCCCACACAAAAGGTATCTCTTTCCTTGTGAGTCGAGTTAAAGGCAAAGCGATTTGAGAAAACTTAATGATAAAACGTCGGTAAAAACCTGCTAGCCCCAAAAAGCTTCGAACTTCAGAAACATTCTTCGGCCTTGCCCAATTTTGAACAGCCTCAACCTTAGATTAATCAACTGCTACACCACCCTGAGAAATGACGTGGCCCAAAAATTTGACTTCTGATAACCAAAACTCGCACTTACTGAATTTTGCAAACAATTGCTTCTCCCGAAGAATATCCAACACTATCCTTAAATGTTGAGCATGCTCTTGCGGATTCTTAGAATAAACCAGAATGTCATCAATGAAAATAATGAAAAAATTGATCTAGATAAGGTTGGAAACTATGATTCATATAATCCATAAAAACTGCTGGTGCGTTGGATGTAACAGCCGATTTTCGCTAGTTTTATTTTATTATTTATTTATGTGTGTTATATGTGCTCTTATGTGATTATTTGCCTCTGTGTGTATTTTTGGTTGGGAATCGTAGAATTCGGTGTTAGAAGGGTATTTTAGTCATTTTGGACTTAGGGGCATTTTGGTCATTTTGAGGGCAGTGGCAATTTTGTAATTTTGCAGAAAGTTATTTTTTTAGTGTTTAGTGGAAGTTATTATTTTACCAAGTTACTAGAGAGGGTGTAGTAATTATTTTAATTACCGTTAAGTGACTGTTAGTGTTATATTTTACCGGTAGGTGAGTAGTAACATTTTTAAGGTTGAATTGGAAATGGGTTAGGCCCATTAAGGTTTGTGAGATAAGCCCATTAAGTGAGCCTTTATAAACTAATGTTAGTGAGAAGAGATAGGGTTACAACATTTTCATTTCATTTTTCATTTGAGAAGATAAGAGATAGAGGCTAGAGAGAAGAACAAGTGCAAGGGTTAGAGGCAAGAGGGATTCATCATCTAGGAGCTAAATTGAAGCTTGGGTTAGAGAATCTTGGTGCTAGAGGTAAGAGGGTTAGATTTCAACCATAATTCACATCTTTTTCTCTTTACCCATTTTTGTGAAAATGTTGAATTGAATCTAATTGCTTTCAAATTCGTGTTCATGTTTTGATGCAATGTTTGAGTATGTAATTTGAATGTTAATTGAGTTGTTGATGATGAAATTACATGCTTAAGTTGTGGTTATATGTATACTTTGCATTTTTGCCCAAAAATGGTGATATGAGATGTTGTTGTGATGAATTGTTGGTGAATTCATGATGTTTAGCTGGTGTTGTTGTTGATAGATGTTGTTGTTGATGATTAAAACATTGGGTAATCATAATTGGAGAGTTTGATATGACTTTGTGTTGTTTTGTTTGAAGTTTGATGAAAATGGGTCAAATGGTGATTTTTGTTAGGAGAATGTTTTGAGGCAAATTTTATATGGAATTGGGTGTCTTTTCATGTTTAGAAATGTTTAAACAAACTTTGGGATCAAATTTGAGCTTTGGGAAGTCAAAATTGGGGTTTTGGGGTGAAAAAGTGAGTTTTTCTCGTAACAGGACTGTCTCAACTCGCCACAGCGAGTGGGAGGCGAGTTGGAGGCGAGCAGGAGGTGCTTTCGGTGATGCTTACTCGCCTCGCGAGTAGATTTACTCGCCACGGCGAGCTGCACAGTGGCAGCATCCCCTGTTTCGCATTCTTGCGTCTTTTTCCCTCGTTTCTGTTTTGAATTGGTTTTCGGTGTAAACATCAAAGTTGTAGATAATTTTGTTAGCTTTCCAATGGCTTTGGTTTGACTTGAAAATGATTCTTGGTTTTTGAGTTATGAGTCAAATACTCCAAGGTGGTCTTGGTGAAATTTTACGAAAAATCCGCATAACTATTTCTAAGTCGACCCAAACCTTATGGATTGTTTCCAAATTTTCAAACTTAGGGGGGTGTATTGGATTAGGATTTTAAAAGACTATTTTAATAAAAAAAGTCTTTAAGATTTTAAAAGACTGTGTGAGATTGTATTGATTCTGTGTGATTTTAAAAGACTTTTTATGTAAAAGACTTTATACACTCAAGATTTTAATGGATTTATCACACTGACTTTTAAGGATTTCAAAGGATTTTATGGGATTTTAAATTTTTAAAGGATTCAATGAATTTTAGGGAAAAAAAGAACAAACTTACAAGTGTGAATGATAAAAATAATGAACAAATAAATTCTAGCGTTTGAATAAAGAAAAATAAAACCAACAAAAAATTCTTTTACTATTGATTTTAAAATTTTAAGGATTTTATGGATTTTATAAGATTTTAAGGGACTAAAAAACACATTATTCTCCATACACATTTTTTATTTGTTAAAAATGTTATTATTCCCACAAAATTCAATTGTACATATTTAAAATTATGACAGCCCTTACAAATCTTTCAAAAAAAAATTATTGTGTCAGCCCTCATTTTGTGTTTGAAATTAGAGAAGTCGTTTGAGTTTTTCTAAGAGAGGTGAGAGAGAGAGAGAGAGAGAGAGAGAGAGAGAGAGAGAGAGAGAGGAGAGGAGAGAGGGAGGGAGGGAGGGAGGGAGGAAGGGAGGGAGAGAGAGAGAGAGAGAGAGAGAATGGAGAGATAGAGAGACGAAGAGAGAAAGGAGAGAGGGGGGAGGGGAGAGAGAGAGAAGGGAGAAGAAAGAGATAGTAACTTTTAAATGAAAAACAATCCCAAAAAATCTCATCTTTTCATGAAAGACTTTTTCTTGTTAAAATTACACTACAAAATCCCACAAAATCCATCAAAATCCAATTTATTAAACAATCCTTCGAAATTTGAATGATTTTGAATACCATGAGACTTTTTTTAAGTGATGAAAAGTCTTGATTGAATACCTCAAGACTTTTTTAAAATGACAAAGAGTCTTGATTGAATAACACAAGACTTTTTTTAAGTTGCAAAAAGTCTTGATTGAATACCACAAGACTTTTTCATAATTAAAAAGTCTTTTAAAATCCCATAGAATCCTAATCCAATACATCCCCCTTATATTTTATGAGTTCAATTAAGGTGTTTAGTAGTATTTAAACTATGATGTGAGGGATTTAACTTGTTTTACTTAGAAAATGGAAAATTTCTTGAAAAGTGTTTCGGTGAGACGAACTTTGTGATTTTTATGAATTCATCGTATTTGGCCGATGAAATGCTTATGTAATCTCTACTGCACATATGTGTGACTTGAGAGGATACATGGCATAGGCAATTGAACTCGTTTACTTGGTTTTGGCTTAGGTGCTCAATTATTTTCAATATTGTGATTTTTGAGACGAACTTGATTGAAAATGATCATTGAAGGCCAATTGCTTATGAACCCTCTATGATTAGATTGATATGATTATGAGATGATGTATGAATGGTTGTTAGGTGATTAATATGATGTTTGTGATCATATGTTGTAATTGTTCTTTTATTTGGAATGTAAGGAACTATGTGGAGATATGAACTATATGATATAGTTGAATGATGATTATAGCCGTTGACTTATAGCCGTTGATTATAGCCGTTGAATTGTTGTGAACATATGCATAGTGAATTGAGTCATATGTTCATGCATCATATGTCGTGTCGGATGTTATATCCATATTGCCGTTGACTATAGCCGTTGATAATGATGTTTTTGTTGCATCATGGGTGACGACCTTGAGGAGAATTGGTACCACATGCATCTAGATGAGTCTAGAGCCATTGCATACTTGTTGGTGAATTGAAATGCATTTGAGTTGATGATTGAATTTGTTAATTGTTGATTAAGATGGTTGATTTTGTGATGTGTGTATGTTACACTTGTGGGTATGAATTTGAGATGTTGATATTGAATGATGTGAATGTTAAGAATGCTTGTGAATACGTGTATGGTTTGTTATCCATCGTTCTTAAATGTATCTTTCATTCTCAAAGTTTCTTGATTAATTTTAAGTGGATTATGATGATGTAATGCTAACCCTCAGTGGTTTACCACCTACCTTTCTGTATGGACGGGTAGATGGAGTGCAGGATGCTTAGTTGTGCTTGTTGATGCCGAGGAGTGGAGTTCCTCTTTTTCATGCAAGTGTCTAGATTAGGGCTCTGATCTAGGATAGTCTTGCATGTTGTTTATTTGACTTTGTATTTTGGAGTTGTTGAGATATTCTGTTATTTGAGATTTGAAGGATACAGTTGTATTTAGTTTGAAGATCCAGATATGTTTATGAATTATATGTCGTTCCGCTGCTATGTTGTGTAGCATGATATTTATGCATGTATGATTTGTGGTTTATTCGAAGACGTAGCATCTATTTCTAGAATATGTTAGTATATTCGCGCGTTTTACCGCTTATTAGAAATAGGGTGTTACAAGTTGGTATCAGAGCCGTGGTCAGTCTTGTCCAGACTAGTAGACTAGTGTTTGTTGATTTACCCTGTTAGTATGCGAATGGTAATGAGTTACCTTCGGTACTTGTTCTTGTGTTGTTGTGCTGTTGTTCTTATCTGTTGGTTGGTTTTGTGTAGAAGTGAGATGGCTGGTGGTAGAGATGATGCGGCAATTGCGCAGGCTTTGGCTTCGATGGCTCAGGTGTTGGCTCAGGCTAATGAGCAGGCGGCGGTTGGTCATCGTGATCCTGGTGAGGCTGAGGAGCGAAGGTTGGATCGTTTCTTGCGAAACAGTCCGCCGACGTTCAAGGGTAGATATGACCCGAATGGAGCTCAGAGTTGGGTGCAAGCCATGGAGAGGATCTTTCGTGCTATGGTGACTAGTGGGGATCAGAAGGTCAGACTGGCTACTCACATGCTTGCTGAAGAGGCTGAGTATTGGTGGACCAATGCTAAGGGAAGGCTTGAGGCTGGTGGAACTGTGACTTGGGCTAGGTTCAAGACTGAGTTTTTGAGGAAGTACTTTCCTGAGGATTTGAGGACTAAGAAGGAAGTTGAGTTCTTGAACTTGAAGCAAGAGAACCGTTCAGTGGCTGAGTATGCAGCAAAGTTTGAGGAGCTTTCGAGGTTTTGTCCATACATCAATGCGGAGGATGCTATGGTCTCTAAGTGTGTGAAGTTCGAGAGCGGTTTGAGGCCCGATATCTATTAGTACATGTGTATTCAGGAGATCCGAGACTTTGATACTTTGGTGCATAAGTGTCGCATGTTTGATGAAGCTGGAAAGGTCAAGGTGAATCATTATAAGGCGATGAATGAGAAGAAAGGAAAGAGTCATGGATTTGGGAAGCCGTACAACAAGGACAAAGGAAAGAAGAGGGAATCTGGTGGAGGCTCTAAGCCGAATGTTGCTGAGGTGAGGTGCTACAAGTGTGGAATCTTGGGTCATTACTCTAGTGATTGTCGCAAGGGTGATAGTTGCTACAAGTGTGGACAGAAGGGTCACAAGGCATTTGAGTGCAAGAAGGATATTACTTGTTTCAACTGTGGTGAAGAGGGTCATCTTAGTACTAAGTGTACCAACCCGAAGAAGGCGGCGGGGAAGGTGTTTGCATTGAATGCGGAAGAGGTGGAGCATCCTTATAATCTCATCCGAGGTATGTGTTTTATCAATATTACTCCTTTGATTGCAATTATTGATACTGGTGCTACTCATTCTTTTATTGCGGCTAGTTGTGTTGAGCGTTTGGGTTTGGTTGTGACTCCGTTGTCGCGAGGGATGGTTATCGATACCCCGGCTAGTGGTTCGGTGACTACTTCCTTAGTATGTGCTAAGTGTCCTGTTAGTTTTGGTAACGTGGATTTTGAGTTGGATCTTGTGTGTCTTCCATTGAAGCATATGGACGTAATTTTTGGTATGGATTGGATGTTGACTTTTGGTGTTAACATTAATTGTTTGACCAAGAGTGTAACGTTTTCTAAGCCGGTGGCTGAGGAAGGTGGGAAGTTCTTGACCGCGAAGCAAGTGAAGAAGTCCTTGGATGGTGAAGCTAGTGTGTTCATGATGTTTGCTTCCTTGAAGGAAAGTAGTGAGAAAGGAGTTGGTGAATTGCCGGTAGTGCAAGAGTTTCCAGAAGTTTTTCCGGACGACATTACCGAATTACCGCCGGAGAGGGAAGTTGAGTTTGCAATTGATTTGGTTCCGGGAACGAGTCCTATCTCGATTGCGCCTTATCGGATGTCTGCATCAGAGTTGGGTGAATTGAAGAAGCAATTAGAAGAGTTGCTTGAGAAACAGTTTATCAGACTGAGTGTTTCTCTGTGGGGTGCTCCTGTATTGTTGGTTAAGAAGAAGGATGGTAGCATGAGATTGTGTGTGGATTATCGGCAGTTGAACAAGGTGACAATCAAGAATCGGTATCCGCTTCCGAGGATTGATGATTTGATGGATCAGTTGGTTGGTGCAGAAGTGTTCAGTAAGATTGAATTGAGGTCAGGATATCATCAGATTAGAGTAAAGGCGGAAGATATATCCAAAACTGCGTTCAGAACGAGGTATGGACACTATGAGTATTCTGTGATGCCATTTGGAGTGTCTAATGCGCCAGGTGTCTTCATGGAGTATATGAATAGAATATTTCATCCTTTTCTGGACCGTTTTGTGGTGGTGTTCATAGATGATATTTTGGTGTATTCGAAGTCTGAAGAGGAGCATGTCGAGCATTTGAGGATAGTGTTGGGAGTCTTGAAGGAGAATAAGTTGTTTGCTAAGTTGTCGAAGTGTGAGTTTTGGTTGCGGGAAGTGAGTTTCCTTGGTCATGTGATTTCTAAAGGTGGTATTGCCGTGGATCCGTCGAAGGTTGATGCAGTGTTGCAGTGGGAATCACCTAAGTCTGTTTTTGAAGTTAGAAGCTTTCTTGGGTTGGCAGGTTATTATCGGAGGTTCATTGAGGGATTCTCTAAGTTGGCATTGCCATTGACGCAGTTGACTCGGAAAGGGCAAGCGTATGTTTGGGATGCTAAGTGTGAGAAGAGTTTCCAAGAGTTGAAGAAGAGGTTGACTTCAGCTCCAGTGTTGATTTTGTCGAATCCGAAGGAATCGTTTGTTGTGTATTGTGATGCTTCTAAGATGGGTCTTGGTGGTGTGCTTATGCAAAATCGTCAGGTTGTGGCTTATGCTTCGAGGCAGTTGAAAGTGCATGAGAATAATTATCCGACTCACGATTTGGAATTAGCAGCCGTGGTGTATGTGTTGAAGATTTGGAGGCATTATCTGTATGGTTCTAAGTTTGAAGTGTTCAGTGACCATAAGAGTTTGAAGTACTTGTTTGACCAGAAAGAGTTGAATATGAGGCAGAAAAGGTGGTTGGAGTATCTTAAGGATTTTGATTTTCAGCTGAGTTATCACCCTGGAAAGGCCAATGTTGTTGCTGATGCGTTGAGTAGGAAGTCGTTGCATATGTCTTCTTTGATGGTAAAAGAGTTAGAGTTGATTGAACAGTTTCGAGATTTGAGTTTGGTTAGTGAGTTGACACCGGATGGTGTGAGGTTGGGAATGTTGAAGCTGACAAGTAATATTCTGGAGGAGATCAAGAATGGTCAGAAGGAAGATTTGGAACTTGTTGATCGAGTGGTGTTGGTTAATCAAGGTAAGGGTGGAGACTTCAGGTTGGATGAGAACGGTGTTTTGATGTTTCGTGATCGTGTCTGTGTACCAAGTGTTCTTGAGCTTAAGAGGCAGATTTTGGAAGAAGGTCACAGGAGTAGTTTGAGTATTCATCCAGGAGCGACTAAGATGTACCAAGATTTGAAGAGGTTGTTTTGGTGGCCTGGAATGAAGAAGGAGATCGCAGAGTTTGTGTATGCTTGTTTGGTTTGTCAGAAGTCCAAGATTGAACATCAGAGACCGTCAGGTTTGATGCAACCGTTGTTTGTGCCAGAGTGGAAGTGGGATAGTATATCAATGGACTTTGTGGGAGCGTTGCCGAAGACTGTTAACGGTTTTGATTCAATTTGGGTGATTGTTGATCGGTTGACGAAGTCGGCACATTTTGTTCCTATTAAGACCGGTATGTCTGTGGCGAAGTTGGCTGAGATCTACATTGAGCAGATTGTTAGATTGCATGGTATTCCTTCTAGTATTGTGTCGGATCGGGATCCGAGGTTTACTTCTAAGTTTTGGGAGAGTTTGCAAGTTGCTTTGGGGACTAAGTTGAGGTTGAGTTCCGCTTATCATCCCCAGACTGATGGTCAGACGGAGAGGACTATTCAGAGTTTGGAAGATTTGTTGAGGGCTTGTGTTTTGGAGCAAGGTGTCAGTTGGGTTGAATGTTTACCGTTGATTGAGTTTACTTACAACAACAGTTTTCATTCTAGTATTGGAATGGCACCGTTTGAGGCTTTGTATGGTCGGAGGTGTAGAACTCCTTTGTGTTGGTATGAGTCAGGAGAGGGTGCTTTGTTAGGACCGGATGTTGTGCAAGAGACTACGGAAAAGGTTAAGATGATCCAAGAGAAGATGAGAGCGTCTCAGAGTAGGCAGAAGAGTTATCATGATAAGAGGAGGAAAGACCTTGAGTTTCAGGTTGGTGATCATGTATTCTTGAGAGTGAATCCTGTAACCGGTGTTGGTCGTGCTTTGAAGTGTCGGAAGTTGACTCCTCGTTTTGTTGGACCGTTTGAGATTATTGAGAAGGTTGGGGTTGTAGCGTATCGGATTGCGTTACCGCCATCATTGTCGAATCTTCATGATGTGTTTCATGTATCTCAGTTGAGGAAGTATGTGTATGATGCGTCTCATGTGATTCAAGTGGATGATTTGGAAGTAAGGGATAATTTGACCGTTGACACTTGGCCAGTGAGGATTGAGGATCGTGAAGTGAAGCGTTTGCGTGGCAAGGAGGTCGTTTTGGTTAAATTGATTTGGGTTGGACCGACCGGTGAGAGTGCCACTTGGGAATCGGAGAGTAGGATGAGGGTTGCGTACCCAGAGTTGTTTCCTTCAGGTAATTTTCGAGGGCGAAAATTCTTTTTAGTGGGAGAGAGTTGTAACAGCCGATTTTCGCTAGTTTTATTTTATTATTTATTTATGTGTGTTATATGTGCTCTTATGTGATTATTTGCCTCTGTGTGTATTTTTGGTTGGGAATCGTAGAATTCGGTGTTAGAAGGGTATTTTAGTCATTTTGGACTTAGGGGCATTTTGGTCATTTTGAGGGCAGTGGCAATTTTGTAATTTTGCAGAAAGTTATTTTTTTAGTGTTTAGTGGAAGTTATTATTTTACCAAGTTACTAGAGAGGGTGTAGTAATTATTTTAATTACCGTTAAGTGACTGTTAGTGTTATATTTTACCGGTAGGTGAGTAGTAACATTTTTAAGGTTGAATTAGAAATGGGTTAGGCCCATTAAGGTTTGTGAGATAAGCCCATTAAGTGAGCCTTTATAAACTAATGTTAGTGAGAAGAGATAGGGTTACAACATTTTCATTTCATTTTTCATTTGAGAAGATAAGAGATAGAGGCTAGAGAGAAGAACAAGTGCAAGGGTTAGAGGCAAGAGGGATTCATCATCTAGGAGCTAAATTGAAGCTTGGGTTAGAGAATCTTGGTGCTAGAGGTAAGAGGGTTAGATTTCAACCATAATTCACATCTTTTTCTCTTTACCCATTTTTGTGAAAATGTTGAATTGAATCTAATTGCTTTCAAATTCGTGTTCATGTTTTGATGCAATGTTTGAGTATGTAATTTGAATGTTAATTGAGTTGTTGATGATGAAATTACATGTTTAAGTTGTGGTTATATGTATACTTTGCATTTTTGCCCAAAAATGGTGATATGAGATGTTGTTGTGATGAATTGTTGGTGAATTCATGATGTTTAGCTGCTGTTGTTGTTGATAGATGTTGTTGTTGATGATTAAAACATTGGGTAATCATAATTGGAGAGTTTGATATGACTTTGTGTTGTTTTGTTTGAAGTTTGATGAAAATGGGTCAAATGGTGATTTTTGTTAGGAGAATGTTTTGAGGCAAATTTTATATGGAATTGGGTGTCTTTTCATGTTTAGAAATGTTTAAACAAACTTTGGGATCAAATTTGAGCTTTGGGAAGTCAAAATTGGGGTTTTGGGGTGAAAAAGTGAGTTTTTCTCGTAACAGGACTGTCTCAACTCGCCACAGCGAGTGGGAGGCGAGTTGGAGGCGAGCAGGAGGTGCTTTCGGTGATGCTTACTCGCCTCGCGAGTAGATTTACTCGCCACGGCGAGCTGCACAGTGGCTGCATCCCCTGTTTCGCATTCTTGCGTCTTTTTCCCTTGTTTCTGTTTTGAATTGGTTTTCGGTGTAAACATGAAAGTTGTAGATAATTTTGTTAGCTTTCCAATGGCTTTGGTTTGACTTGAAAATGATTCTTGGTTTTTGAGTTATGAGTCAAATACTCCAAGGTGGTCTTGGTGAAATTTTACGAAAAATCCGCATAACTATTTCTAAGTCGACCCAAACCTTATGGATTGTTTCCAAACTTTCAAACTTATATTTTATGAGTTCAATTAAGGTGTTTAGTAGTATTTAAACTATGATGTGAGGGATTTAACTTGTTTTACTTAGAAAATGGAAAATTTCTTGAAAAGTGTTTCGGTGAGACGAACTTTGTGATTTTTATGAATTCATCGTATTTGGCCGATGAAATGCTTATGTAATCTCTACTGCACATATGTGTGACTTGAGAGGATACATGGCATAGGCAATTGAACTCGTTTACTTGGTTTTGGCTTAGGTGCTCAATTATTTTCAATATTGTGATTTTTGAGACGAACTTGATTGAAAATGATCATTGAAGGCCAATTGCTTATGAACCCTCTATGATTAGATTGATATGATTATGAGATGATGTATGAATGGTTGTTAGGTGATTAATATGATGTTTGTGATCATATGTTGTAATTGTTCTTTTATTTGGAATGTAAGGAACTATGTGGAGATATGAACTATATGATATAGTTGAATGATGATTATAGCCGTTGACTTATAGCCGTTGATTATAGCCGTTGAATTGTTGTGAACATATGCATAGTGAATTGAGTCATATGTTCATGCATCATATGTCGTGTCGGATGTTATATCCATATTGCCGTTGACTATAGCCGTTGATAATGATGTTTTTGTTGCATCATGGGTGACGACCTTGAGGAGAATTGGTACCACATGCATCTAGATGAGTCTAGATCCATTGCATACTTGTTGGTGAATTGAAATGCATTTGAGTTGATGATTGAATTTGTTAATTGTTGATTAAGATGGTTGATTTTGTGATGTGTGTATGTTACACTTGTGGGTATGAATTTGAGATGTTGATATTGAATGATGTGAATGTTAAGAATACTTGTGAATACGTGTATGGTTTGTTATCCATCGTTCTTAAATGTATCTTTCATTCTCAAAGTTTCTTGATTAATTTTAAGTGGATTATGATGATGTAATGCTAACCCTTAGTGGTTTACCACCTACCTTTCCGTATGGACGGGTAGATGGAGTGCAGGATGCTTAGTTGTGCTTGTTGATGCCGAGGAGTGGAGTTCCTCTTTTTCATGCAAGTGTCTAGAAATAGGGTGTTACAAGTTGGTATCAGAGCCGTGGTCAGTCTTGTCCAGACTAGTAGACTAGTGTTTGTTGATTTACCCTGTTAGTATGCGAATGGTAATGAGTTACCTTCGGTACTTGTTCTTGTGTTGTTGTGCTGTTGTTCTTATCTGTTGGTTGGTTTTGTGTAGAAGTGAGATGGCTGGTGGTAGAGATGATGCGGCAATTGCGCAGGCTTTGGCTTCGATGGCTCAGGTGTTGGCTTAGGCTAATGAGCAGGCGGCGGTTGGTCATCGTGATCCTGGTGAGGCTGAGGAGCGAAGGTTGGATCGTTTCTTGCGAAACAGTCCGCCGACGTTCAAGGGTAGATATGACCCGAATGGAGCTCAGAGTTGGGTGCAAGCTATGGAGAGGATCTTTCGTGCTATGGTGACTAGTGGGGATCAAAAGGTCAGACTGGCTACTCACATGCTTGCTGAAGAGGCTGAGTATTGGTGGACCAATGCTAAGGGAAGGCTTGAGGCTGGTGGAACTGTGACTTGGGCTAGGTTCAAGACTGAGTTTTTGAGGAAGTACTTTCCTGAGGATTTGAGGACTAAGAAGGAAGTTGAGTTCTTGAACTTGAAGCAAGAGAACCGTTCAGTGGCTGAGTATGCAGCAAAGTTTGAGGAGCTTTCGAGGTTTTGTCCATACATCAATGCGGAGGATGCTATGGTCTCTAAGTGTGTGAAGTTCGAGAGCGGTTTGAGGCCCGATATCTATTAGTACATGTGTATTCAGGAGATCCGAGACTTTGATACTTTGGTGCATAAGTGTCGCATGTTTGATGAAGCTGGAAAGGTCAAGGTGAATCATTATAAGGCGATGAATGAGAAGAAAGGAAAGAGTCATGGATTTGGGAAGCCGTACAACAAGGACAAAGGAAAGAAGAGGGAATCTGGTGGAGGCTCTAAGCCGAATGTTGCTGAGGTGAGGTGCTACAAGTGTGGAATCTTGGGTCATTACTCTAGTGATTGTCGCAAGGGTGATAGTTGCTACAAGTGTGGACAGAAGGGTCACAAGGCATTTGAGTGCAAGAAGGATATTACTTGTTTCAACTGTGGTGAAGAGGGTCATCTTAGTACTAAGTGTACCAACCCGAAGAAGGCGGCGGGGAAGGTGTTTGCATTGAATGCGGAAGAGGTGGAGCATCCTTATAATCTCATCCGAGGTATGTGTTTTATCAATATTACTCCTTTGATTGCAATTATTGATACTGGTGCTACTCATTCTTTTATTGCGGCTAGTTGTGTTGAGCGTTTGGGTTTGGTTGTGACTCCGTTGTCGCGAGGGATGGTTATCGATACCCCGGCTAGTGGTTCGGTGACTACTTCCTTAGTATGTGCTAAGTGTCCTGTTAGTTTTGGTAACGTGGATTTTGAGTTGGATCTTGTGTGTCTTCCATTGAAGCATATGGACGTAATTTTTGGTATGGATTGGATGTTGACTTTTGGTGTTAACATTAATTGTTTGACCAAGAGTGTAACGTTTTCTAAGCCGGTGGCTGAGGAAGGTGGGAAGTTCTTGACCGCGAAGCAAGTGAAGAAGTCCTTGGATGGTGAAGCTAGTGTGTTCATGATGTTTGCTTCCTTGAAGGAAAGTAGTGAGAAAGGAGTTGGTGAATTGCCGGTAGTGCAAGAGTTTCCAGAAGTTTTTCCGGACGACATTACCGAATTACCGCCGGAGAGGGAAGTTGAGTTTGCAATTGATTTGGTTCCGGGAACGAGTCCTATCTCGATTGCGCCTTATCGGATGTCTGCATCAGAGTTGGGTGAATTGAAGAAGCAATTAGAAGAGCTGCTTGAGAAACAGTTTATCAGACTGAGTGTTTCTCTGTGGGGTGCTCCTGTATTGTTGGTTAAGAAGAAGGATGGTAGCATGAGATTGTGTGTGGATTATCGGCAGTTGAACAAGGTGACAATCAAGAATCGGTATCCGCTTCCGAGGATTGATGATTTGATGGATCAGTTGGTTGGTGCAGAAGTGTTCAGTAAGATTGAATTGAGGTCAGGATATCATCAGATTAGAGTAAAGGCGGAAGATATATCCAAAACTGCGTTCAGAACGAGGTATGGACACTATGAGTATTCTGTGATGCCATTTGGAGTGTCTAATGCGCCAGGTGTCTTCATGGAGTATATGAATAGAATATTTCATCCTTTTCTGGACCGTTTTGTGGTGGTGTTCATAGATGATATTTTGGTGTATTCGAAGTCTGAAGAGGAGCATGTCGAGCATTTGAGGATAGTGTTGGGAGTCTTGAAGGAGAATAAGTTGTTTGCTAAGTTGTCGAAGTGTGAGTTTTGGTTGCGGGAAGTGAGTTTCCTTGGTCATGTGATTTCTAAAGGTGGTATTGCCGTGGATCCGTCGAAGGTTGATGCAGTGTTGCAGTGGGAATCACCTAAGTCTGTTTTTGAAGTTAGAAGCTTTCTTGGGTTGGCAGGTTATTATCGGAGGTTCATTGAGGGATTCTCTAAGTTGGCATTGCCATTGACGCAGTTGACTCGGAAAGGGCAAGCGTATGTTTGGGATGCTAAGTGTGAGAAGAGTTTCCAAGAGTTGAAGAAGAGGTTGACTTCAGCTCCAGTGTTGATTTTGTCGAATCCGAAGGAATCGTTTGTTGTGTATTGTGATGCTTCTAAGATGGGTCTTGGTGGTGTGCTTATGCAAAATCGTCAGGTTGTGGCTTATGCTTCGAGGCAGTTGAAAGTGCATGAGAATAATTATCCGACTCACGATTTGGAATTAGCAGCCGTGGTGTATGTGTTGAAGATTTGGAGGCATTATCTGTATGGTTCTAAGTTTGAAGTGTTCAGTGACCATAAGAGTTTGAAGTACTTGTTTGACCAGAAAGAGTTGAATATGAGGCAGAAAAGGTGGTTGGAGTATCTTAAGGATTTTGATTTTCAGCTGAGTTATCACCCTGGAAAGGCCAATGTTGTTGCTGATGCGTTGAGTAGGAAGTCGTTGCATATGTCTGCTTTGATGGTAAAAGAGTTAGAGTTGATTGAACAGTTTCGAGATTTGAGTTTGGTTAGTGAGTTGACACCGGATGGTGTGAGGTTGGGAATGTTGAAGCTGACAAGTAATATTCTGGAGGAGATCAAGAATGGTCAGAAGGAAGATTTGGAACTTGTTGATCGAGTGGTGTTGGTTAATCAAGGTAAGGGTGGAGACTTCAGGTTGGATGAGAACGGTGTTTTGATGTTTCGTGATCGTGTCTGTGTACCAAGTGTTCTTGAGCTTAAGAGGCAGATTTTGGAAGAAGGTCACATGAGTAGTTTGAGTATTCATCCAGGAGCGACTAAGATGTACCAAGATTTGAAGAGGTTGTTTTGGTGGCCTGGAATGAAGAAGGAGATCGCAGAGTTTGTGTATGCTTGTTTGGTTTGTCAGAAGTCCAAGATTGAACATCAGAGACCGTCAGGTTTGATGCAACCGTTGTTTGTGCCAGAGTGGAAGTGGGATAGTATATCAATGGACTTTGTGGGGTTGCCGAAGACTGTTAACGGTTTTGATTCAATTTGGGTGATTGTTGATCGGTTGACGAAGTCGGCACATTTTGTTCCTATTAAGACCGGTATGTCTGTGGCGAAGTTGGCTGAGATCTACATTGAGCAGATTGTTAGATTGCATGGTATTCCTTCTAGTATTGTGTCGGATCGGGATCCGAGGTTTACTTCTAAGTTTTGGGAGAGTTTGCAAGTTGCTTTGGGGACTAAGTTGAGGTTGAGTTCCGCTTATCATCCCCAGACTGATGGTCAGACGGAGAGGACTATTCAGAGTTTGGAAGATTTGTTGAGGGCTTGTGTTTTGGAGCAAGGTGTCAGTTGGGTTGAATGTTTACCGTTGATTGAGTTTACTTACAACAACAGTTTTCATTCTAGTATTGGAATGGCACCGTTTGAGGCTTTGTATGGTCGGAGGTGTAGAACTCCTTTGTGTTGGTATGAGTCAGGAGAGGGTGCTTTGTTAGGACCGGATGTTGTGCAAGAGACTACGGAAAAGGTTAAGATGATCCAAGAGAAGATGAGAGCGTCTCAGAGTAGGCAGAAGAGTTATCATGATAAGAGGAGGAAAGACCTTGAGTTTCAGGTTGGTGATCATGTATTCTTGAGAGTGAATCCTGTAACCGGTGTTGGTCGTGCTTTGAAGTGTCGGAAGTTGACTCCTCGTTTTGTTGGACCGTTTGAGATTATTGAGAAGGTTGGGGTTGTAGCGTATCGGATTGCGTTACCGCCATCATTGTCGAATCTTCATGATGTGTTTCATGTATCTCAGTTGAGGAAGTATGTGTATGATGCGTCTCATGTGATTCAAGTGGATGATTTGGAAGTAAGGGATAATTTGACCGTTGAGACTTGGCCAGTGAGGATCGAGGATCGTGAAGTGAAGCGTTTGCGTGGCAAGGAGGTCGTTTTGGTTAAATTGATTTGGGTTGGACCGACCGGTGAGAGTGCCACTTGGGAATCGGAGAGTAGGATGAGGGTTGCGTACCCAGAGTTGTTTCCTTCAGGTAATTTTCGAGGGCGAAAATTCTTTTTAGTGGGAGAGAGTTGTAACAGCCGATTTTCGCTAGTTTTATTTTATTATTTATTTATGTGTGTTATATGTGCTCTTATGTGATTATTTGCCTCTGTGTGTATTTTTGGTTGGGAATCGTAGAATTCGGTGTTAGAAGGGTATTTTAGTCATTTTGGACTTAGGGGCATTTTGGTCATTTTGAGGGCAGTGGCAATTTTGTAATTTTGCAGAAAGTTATTTTTTTAGTGTTTAGTGGAAGTTATTATTTTACCAAGTTACTAGAGAGGGTGTAGTAATTATTTTAATTACCGTTAAGTGACTGTTAGTGTTATATTTTACCGGTAGGTGAGTAGTAACATTTTTAAGGTTGAATTAGAAATGGGTTAGGCCCATTAAGGTTTGTGAGATAAGCCCATTAAGTGAGCCTTTATAAACTAATGTTAGTGAGAAGAGATAGGGTTACAACATTTTCATTTCATTTTTCATTTGAGAAGATAAGAGATAGAGGCTAGAGAGAAGAACAAGTGCAAGGGTTAGAGGCAAGAGGGATTCATCATCTAGGAGCTAAATTGAAGCTTGGGTTAGAGAATCTTGGTGCTAGAGGTAAGAGGGTTAGATTTCAACCATAATTCACATCTTTTTCTCTTTACCCATTTTTGTGAAAATGTTGAATTGAATCTAATTGCTTTCAAATTCGTGTTCATGTTTTGATGCAATGTTTGAGTATGTAATTTGAATGTTAATTGAGTTGTTGATGATGAAATTACATGCTTAAGTTGTGGTTATATGTATACTTTGCATTTTTGCCCAAAAATGGTGATATGAGATGTTGTTGTGATGAATTGTTGGTGAATTCATGATGTTTAGCTGCTGTTGTTGTTGATAGATGTTGTTGTTGATGATTAAAACATTGGGTAATCATAATTGGAGAGTTTGATATGACTTTGTGTTGTTTTGTTTGAAGTTTGATGAAAATGGGTCAAATGGTGATTTTTGTTAGGAGAATGTTTTGAGGCAAATTTTATATGGAATTGGGTGTCTTTTCATGTTTAGAAATGTTTAAACAAACTTTGGGATCAAATTTGAGCTTTGGGAAGTCAAAATTGGGGTTTTGGGGTGAAAAAGTGAGTTTTTCTCGTAACAGGACTGTCTCAACTCGCCACAGTGAGTGGGAGGCGAGTTGGAGGCGAGCAGGAGGTGCTTTCGGTGATGCTTACTCGCCTCGCGAGTAGATTTACTCGCCACGGCGAGCTGCACAGTGGCAGCATCCCCTGTTTCGCATTCTTGCGTCTTTTTCCCTCGTTTCTGTTTTGAATTGGTTTTCGGTGTAAACATCAAAGTTGTAGATAATTTTGTTAGCTTTCCAATGGCTTTGGTTTGACTTGAAAATGATTCTTGGTTTTTGAGTTATGAGTCAAATACTCCAAGGTGGTCTTGGTGAAATTTTACGAAAAATCCGCATAACTATTTCTAAGTCGACCCAAACCTTATGGATTGTTTCCAAACTTTCAAACTTATATTTTATGAGTTCAATTAAGGTGTTTAGTAGTATTTAAACTATGATGTGAGGGATTTAACTTGTTTTACTTAGAAAATGGAAAATTTCTTGAAAAGTGTTTCGGTGAGACGAACTTTGTGATTTTTATGAATTCATCGTATTTGGCCGATGAAATGCTTATGTAATCTCTACTGCACATATGTGTGACTTGAGAGGATACATGGCATAGGCAATTGAACTCGTTTACTTGGTTTTGGCTTAGGTGCTCAATTATTTTCAATATTGTGATTTTTGAGACGAACTTGATTGAAAATGATCATTGAAGGCCAATTGCTTATGAACCCTCTATGATTAGATTGATATGATTATGAGATGATGTATGAATGGTTGTTAGGTGATTAATATGATGTTTGTGATCATATGTTGTAATTGTTCTTTTATTTGGAATGTAAGGAACTATGTGGAGATATGAACTATATGATATAGTTGAATGATGATTATAGCCGTTGACTTATAGCCGTTGATTATAGCCGTTGAATTGTTGTGAACATATGCATAGTGAATTGAGTCATATGTTCATGCATCATATGTCGTGTCGGATGTTATATCCATATTTCCGTTGACTATAGCCGTTGATAATGATGTTTTTGTTGCATCATGGGTGACGACCTTGAGGAGAATTGGTACCACATGCATCTAGATGAGTCTAGATCCATTGCATACTTGTTGGTGAATTGAAATGCATTTGAGTTGATGATTGAATTTGTTAATTGTTGATTAAGATGGTTGATTTTGTGATGTGTGTATGTTACACTTGTGGGTATGAATTTGAGATGTTGATATTGAATGATGTGAATGTTAAGAATACTTGTGAATACGTGTATGGTTTGTTATCCATCGTTCTTAAATGTATCTTTCATTCTCAAAGTTTCTTGATTAATTTTAAGTGGATTATGATGATGTAATGCTAACCCTCAGTGGTTTACCACCTACCTTTCCGTATGGACGGGTAGATGGAGTGCAGGATGCTTAGTTGTGCTTGTTGATGTCGAGGAGTGGAGTTCCTCTTTTTCATGCAAGTGTCTAGATTAGGGCTCTGATCTAGGATAGTCTTGCATGTTGTTTATTTGACTTTGTATTTTGGAGTTGTTGAGATATTCTGTTATTTGAGATTTGAAGGATACAGTTGTATTTAGTTTGAAGATCCAGATATGTTTATGAATTATATGTCGTTCCGCTGCTATGTTGTGTAGCATGATATTTATGCATGTATGATTTGTGGTTTATTCGAAGACGTAGCATCTATTTCTAGAATATGTTAGTATATTCGCGCGTTTTACCGCTTATTAGAAATAGGGTCTTACATTGGATACTCCAAAAGGCATAACCAGGAATTCATAGTGTCCGTAACGTGTTCTGAAAGCCGTCTTGGACACGTCAGAAGATTTGATGCGTATCTGATGATAACCCGACCTAAGATCAATTTTTGAGAACACTGATGCTCCCTTAAGTTGACCAAGTAGGTCATCAATCCTTGGCAAGGGATACTTGTTCTTAATGGTTACCTTGTTCAGCTGACGATAATCAATACACAGCCTCATGATGCCATCTTTCTTCTTGACCAGTAATACCGGTGCACCCCATGGAGACACACTGGGTCTGATGAAATGCTTTTGGATTAACTCTTCCAATGGGGCTTTTAGTTCTTTAAGCTCCAAGGGAGACATTCTGTAAGGCGCTACTGACACTGGCTCGGCTGGAAAAACATCCAAATACTCACTAACTATAGGAATATCATTGGGGCTCAAATCTGATTCTGGAGTCACTGTGAGCATTACATAAAAACCTTTATCTTGTGCACAAATAAACTGAGCCATCTGATACGTGTGCTTAATCAGTTCTGACAAGGCTACTCCTTCCTCCGTGTTACTAGTAGGCATGTAAATAGTTTTCTCTGCACACCCTATATACAAATGATTTGCTGACAGCCAGTTCATGCCTAAAATCACATTTAATTGCTTCATCGGCAGACACACCAAATCTATATAATACGTCTTACTAGACACGGTAATAGGACAATTTTCACAAACATGATTTGCTACGATTCCTCCATCAGTAGCCGTAGTCACCATCATAGGGGGATTCAACAAGGAAACAGATAATTGAAGTGCCTCAACACATTGAAAAGAAATAAAAGAGCATGATGCACCGCAATCAAATAATACTTTAATAGGATGTTGACCAAGAAAACATATACCACCGATCAAATCCTCGTTAGCCTGTGCCTTCTTTCCATCAAGGGAATACACTCTACCCTTACTCATTGTAGTACTTACCCCCTTGTCCTTGTTTCCTCTAGTTGGACAATTTGCCACGAAGTGCCCTGCTTGACCACATGCAAAACAGTTGTCAGTGCCCATCCTGCATTGTCCATGATGAGCCTTGCCACACTTCCTACAAGTCGGATTAGTCCTGGGTGAACCTGAGTATTTCCCCCTTTGTGGAGAACCCTTGGGCTTCAGCTTATCATGATACTTGTCAACAAAGTTACCTCTGCTCCTACCACTTGCTCCAGAACTTTCTCTAGCTGCCTTATCGAACCCTCTTTCAGCCTCCAAACTGTTATGCACCATCTCATCAAAATTCGTCAACCTTTGCTGACTTACTACAACATAGAGTTCTCCCCTCAAAGCATGCTTGTATTGGTTAACTTTCCACATCTCATTACCCGCATACTCGTGGTGAGTAGAGTAATAAGATAACTCCTCAAACTTCTTTGTAAAATCTGTCACCGACATTTGACCTTGCTTCAAATGGAGAAATTCATGTTCCTTCCTGACCTTGTATGACAAAGGAAGATACTTTTCTTTCATCACTTGTTTGAAATTCTCCCAGTTCAATTCTAGCCCAATAGTCTCCATCCTACGCCGACCAGTTTCCCACCAATCCTGTGCTGCACCTCGGAATTGATTTGTTGCAAAAACCACCTTATCTTCCTCGGTACAGTTAACCATCAGAAAAATCTTTTCCATTTGCTTGATCCACCTCTTAGCTTCAGGTGGCTCACCGCTACCATCAAACTCCAGGGGATGGTTCCGGTTGAATTCTTGAAAGGTTGGATTTCCCACAATCGGAGGTGGTGGAGGCGGTTGATGTATTCCCGGACCTTGCTGCATAGTTACAGCCCACTGCTGCTGAGACTGAGCGTTCTGGTGAATCTGCTGCTGCATCATGTGCATCATCTGTTGATTTTGTTGCATCAGTTATGCCCACATCTGAGCATCAGGGTTAACATTCTCCTCCACATCCGGGTTAACTCTTGGCCGACCTCGGCCCCTTCGTGCTCCAGACATTTTCGCTCTAATTGTCATATTTAAGTCAAAGTGATCAATTTCAACCAATATAACAATGAGGTCAATATCTTAAACACAAAAAGAACGACTACTTGGATTGTATTATTAATGACCCAAGGCACGATCTGGAACGACCTGCTCTGATACCAAATTGTAACGCCTAATTTGAAAGTGTCTAGAATATTCAAGAAAGCGTTAAAAATTGATATGGGATACATTAATTATACAAACAGCAAACGACACCAAGTCGTAAGTATAACTACATCATCATTCCAAAGTTTTCATGTTACATTATTACACCAAAAGTTTGCCATATCGAGTGTATATACAAAACTATAACAACTCGTCTCATAAAATAACATAGGCATCTCTAATATACAACAAGGCGAGTCCATGAAATCACGATCAATCCAAGACTTTTTCTTTACCTTTTCCTTGCACCACCTGTGAACCTGAACAAACAAGGAGTTGGGTGAGACATAATGCCTCAGTGAGTTCTTTCTAGCCCTAAGCTAGAGATAACCACGGGGATACTAAGGGTTATCACGTGTCTACATTACAACCTGACGGTTGATTATACGTGTGTGGTCATATACCCTTGACGGTCGTGCAAGCTAGATCCGTCTTAGGTTTTCTCCTAATTTTTTATAGGTTTGCTAACATCATACGTGTCATGGCGGTCAAAAGGTTCCTAGAACCGCTTCTAAGATACGCTAATGTATCTAAGCCTAAACAAGAAACAATCATGGCACAACCTATACCAGACGAATAGGGTGACCCAAGTTCGTCTTTGGCATACTTTCATAACATATTCATCTCTAACATCATATCATAATCATGCATGAATATAGGTTCATTAATCCTTTATGTTAGCGTTGAACAATCAAACATTATCTTGATTCGTTTTAAGGAGAGTCCCGGGTGTAGTAACCCCGAGTACACTCCCATACATGACCGATGTACGTACATCGGACTCCCTTGGTGTCGTGCGGGTCCCTTACGGCTTGAACCGTTCCCCTTGAGTCGAGAACCTCCCGTATCCCCCTGACGTGGATAACGAGAGACACGAACACCTATATCTTGTATTAGCCTTGATCTTATGCATACATGAAAGGTTAACTACATGAGTTAAATACTTATAACTCGGATCCTTGATCGATCCCTTGGGGTAATAACATACAAGTTCATCTTATACATAATGTAGAATAAATTCTTCGCATTTCATGCACACCTAGACATTCATGCTAAACATTGTAAATCTCGACGTCTAAGTCAAGGCTCTAGTTTATCTTCCCTTGCTAGGTATTTTCTGGCTACCCAATCAATACTTGTTTCATTTTCCACAGTCCATACTTTACTATACAAATAAATACTTGCTTCACATTACAAGAGACTATTTTAAAACTATGCCTTGGAGACTAGTTATGAAAGGTTTACATTTAATGAAAAGTTGCATGAGCGAGAACTGAACCAAAACGACGGAAGAGTGAGACGAGGGAACAGGGCAGCAGCCACCATGTGCTCGCCTCGCGAGCAAGCTTACTCACAGTGGCGAGTAGCTACTCGCCTTGGCGAGCTTGGGGCGAGCAAACACCCCAATTCGGCTCCTCTTGCTCGCCTCGCGAGCTCTGTGCTCGCAGTGGCGAGTTAGTGCAGTTCTGCACCTGCACAAGAGTGGTTTTAAGTCAAAAATCCCCAACACAAAGTGACCCAAGGCATATGGTGTCTCTAGTATTCATATAGGACCTGTAGTCACACTTAAAGCAAGCATAAACAAGTATAGCAAACATAACAATGGAAAAAGGGGTAATAAAACACCATGTAAAACCCTAAAGGTTCAAATAATCTCTTGATAGCTTAATCTCACAACCCTTAGGTAAAACCTAGCCTAGAACTCACCTTAGAAAGTTTGTAGTGGCTGTCAAGCTTCAACACAGCCAAACCCTAGCTACCTCAATCTCTAACAAGCATGAAAACAAGTTGAGAAGTTGTAACCAAGATCCACTCTTGCAAGGACTCCAACCAGGAAAAGTTTGAAGCAAAGATTATGTGTGAAGAAAGTTGGTGAGGACCAATTTTCCTAGAGAGAAGGGAGAGCAAAGTTTTCTCACAAACCCTAGTGAGAGAAAGTGAAGAGAAGAATGAGGAATTTTGGGTCAAAAATTCTTTTATAGCCAATCCACGAGTATTTACCAAAATACCCCTAGCCTTAAACGCGAATAATCTATCGTTATCAGGTAACTCATCATATCTTAAAAAGCGGGATATTACAGCTATAGCAAGCCTATTACCTTTGATGCAAGCTTGTGTTGTCAAAAGCTTTTGTTTCCATTTTTGGGTGTTTGCGTAGTTGAATCAAGGCATTTCTAATGTATTAGGAATGGATTCATGATGATCGGTGACCAGAAAGGCAAGGTGATGGGTGGTACTTAGCTTACGATGAATAAAGTAATGAACAATGATATTTTCACTTGTGTATCTCAATCATCTCCCTTACCAATATTTACCGAGAAGCAAAAACATCTCTTTGATAACTAAGAATATTCTTAAGAGCATAGACCCTTCGATAATTCATGTCCATTCGAAATAAAGAGTATTTTTAACATCATAGTCCCTCATTTTGAGGTATAATGTCCCTTCTGAATTATGAATGATCGTATAGTCACATTCAATATTTTCTGCCTTTGGAGAAATTAAGGGTAATAATGGTGGTAACATTGTATTTGAGTGGTCGTAGTACCATAGTAGATTGGTCATAGTACTGCATTTGAGTGGTTTCGGTGTTAAATTTGAGTGGGCTTATCATCATATTGAAGGTGTATTCCAAGAACGGATCTTACAATGTAGTAGAACTCTGAGACAGATACAGCTGAATTGTTTTATCCTTCGGACGACATGGTTGATGATAGTCTGTTTGCACAATTTTTGGGCACTACCACTAGGGGTGTGCAAGTCCATTAACCAAACTGAACCGAACTAGATTTTATGGTTTAGTTCATTTCAGAAAATTGCTTTTACAAAAAACCGTTTTTACCCATAAAATCGGTCCGGTTCGGTTTGAAACCAGTTCAGAACCGGTTCATGCTGCCTGAACTGGTTTACTGCCCGAAACCTAAAATCATTTTTTTCATTGAAAACATTATTAAAAAACTGAGAATCGAATCTCACTCCTATACTGATTTGTGCAATAATATCATAATCAAATCCTCTTTCTACTTCTTTTTCTTCCATGGCATTAATTTTGTACTTTTTCTTCTTCCATGGAACCCTCTTTCTCTTAATCTCTGCAAATCAGAATCACGTTTTGTCAAAAAAAAATTGGTGCTATACAAATCAAAATCGCGTTTTCAGAAGAAGAGGGACAAATTAAACGTTTACACAGGTGATACAAGGAGTATGAAACGGTTTTTAGAATCGCGTTTTGAAATCAAAGATCTGATTTTCTCTTTCTGTTTCTTGTGAGAATAGCAGAATATGGATATGAAACGGGTACACTGGTTTTTGAAAACAGGGAACTAGACTGTTTTTAAATTTTGAAATTGGGTTGTGTCGGTTTTTGTAAATATTGGTTTGGACTTTTTGGATTGGTTAACCGGATTTGCACACCTCTAACTATCACAAAACGTTTTAAAGATAGGGGCATGATTGCGAGTCAACCCAATAATAACTTTGATTTTTTTATATTCAAAATAGATTTTAGAATCCAAAACAATAAATAATATATATTTTAAATAATTATATGATGTACCTAATTTTTTTTATGATCAAATAGAGTGTCTAAATCTTTGTATATATCCAAGAATTATTCTTATTTTCCACCGAAGCTATCTTCTTTTTCGCTAAAAGGATCACATAGAACTGACCTACTTTATATCCTTAAAAAGTAAAATTCTCGTTTAAATGATAACAAAAACTAAAAAAGTTAAAAGCTCCATCTATTCAATAAATGAAATTAAAAGTTCACTAAGCTACACAAACACACGTTTTTTTATTATTATCTCATCATGTTCTTGTAGGTCTGCAAGAGTAAAGCTCCTATACTTGAAGCTCCTAAAGATTTAGGGTTCTTGTGGATTCTTCTTTTCCTCATTAATTGAAGATGAAGACGAGGGTGATCCTTTTGTTGTGACTTTTTTGTCTACTCCTTGATTTTCATCATCTTCATCCATCGTAAAAGGTGGCATTGGTTTTGGGTTGAAACAAGAATGAAGAGACTTTCTAGATAACTTGGATGCAATCAAAAGCCTTCTCCTTTTGTTGAAGGGATGCTCTTGCTTCTTTAGTTCCTCCACAGTTGTCACCTGAGACATATCCATAAATGATCTTGATTTTCCAGTATAATGATTCGACAATCCCTTCTTGATGGGAAGAGAATCTTCTAAGGAATCAAGAGAGTTCAAACCCTTGAACTTGCTCTCAACCTCTTGACCATCTTCATCACGCTTTCTCTTCAGAGAAACATCGTCCTTTTCAATGTCGCTGTCATCCGGTGTTCCGAGTGACGACAAGCTCTCCGACGAGTCACCGGCAAAAAACATATTCCCGGTGGGATGGTTTTCAGCAAATGGCGGCGGTGATGATGGAGCGTCGTTGGAGAAAGAGGGGGACACCATAACTTCAAAGTGACAAAAAAAAAACACAAGTAAATAAAAATGAACAAAAAGTAAATCCTAAGAAAATTCACGAGGAACACAGACAAAGCAAGAGAAAAACCCAAGTTATTATTTTCGAACACAGTTAGAGTCGTCTCTTTTACTTAGGGTTAGGTTCTTTACTTTAAAAAATCTGGTAACATGAAAAGTAGTAATGTTGAGGCATATTTAAAACAAATATCCAACTTTTTTATTATTTAATAAAAAATTATAACAAGAAGAATTACAAAAAACAAAATGAAAATAATTAATGAGATTTTGAACTAATTATGAACATTTGACTTGATTATTTGTAATTGAATTATTATTTTAATATAAAAACTTATAATAATTGAAATAATTAATAAGATTTGCATCACTCTTACCTAAAAAAAAATATTAATTAGTCTAGAAGTACTAGCTCAACTGACAAATGCCGAAATTGCAAGTCCGGACGTCGTGACCCGGGTTTGAACCCGGGACCTCACAGCTATGTGTGGGTTTAATTTCAATGAATTACCACTTCATTTAAGACAAAAAACAAAAAAAAAATTATTAATCAAAAAGTTAAACTAAAATAAAATAAATAATTAATAAGATTTGAATTAATTAAGAATTGACTATGACTTGATTATTTGTAATTGAATAACTAGTTTAATATAAAAATTAGACTTATCCTAAACTTTTAGGTCTATCCCGGTAAACCCTTGTTCCACTGATTTGCTATGGGCTAGAGTTTGTTTTTACAATGCTTTTTCTTTCTTTGGTTTTTATGTTTGTAGGATAATTGTTCTCCTAGCCTCCCGGTTTGCTCAAAAGTCCTTCATATTTATCGGATTTTAAATTCTTAACATACAAAATCTATAGCAATTGACAATCCAATCATTATATTTTAGATCAGAGTGTTACTTTAAATCGGCTTTTTTTTTTTGACAAAAACTTTAAATCGGCTTATTTCGTAGATAAAACAATAAACGGGGCACATAGAACAATTTTCAATTTTTTCCTTTCTCAGTAGAAAACGGTAAGAAATTTTTAGAAAAAACTACGTACCAACTTCTTCGACTTTTTCTTGCTCAAAACAACTTCTTCAACTTCAATTTTTTCCTTTCTCAGTTTTTCCTTTCTCCCTTTTGTAAATTCTCTAAATCTAAACCCTTTATATGGTAATAATTTATGTTTAGTATTTTACAAAGACGACCCAAAATATTTAGAGGCTAAATCAATTTAATAGATCGTATTAAATAAACAAATAACACAATATTTATAAAAATAAAATAAATAAGGCTTAATTGCATTTTTAGTACTCTAACTATTTAATTGGTATCGGTTTGGTCCTCTAACTAAAAATTGAATTATTTTGGTCCTCTAACTTTGTCACCGTTACTGCTTTTCGTCCTTTCCGTCAGTTTTATTAAAAAAACGTTAGGGTTCTTTACAGTTCATCTTCTCTGTTCCTGCTGCCTTTTCTTTTCCAGAAACAACACAAACACAACACAACAACAAACACTACACAACAACACAACACAAAATAGCAACAGATTTTCATCTTCCATATCTAAACTCCCACCCTTTCACTCTTGCTTTGTTTCCTTCAACTCCGCTTCAATCACCGTCGTCTCCTCTCCAATTCAACAGCACCGTGGCCACCACAACTGCCGCCGTCGTCTCCTCTTCTTCTCTCTCTCTCTCTCTCTCTGTTAGCCTCCATCTTCTTTGTTGTTTGATTTCGTTTGTTGTCTCCTTCATCTTTGTCCCGATATCTATTTTATCGTTTTTTAAGCTCTGCCGCCATTGTTGTGAACTCTGTTGATTTCGTAAGCCTCGGATCCAAGGGGTAGATCGAAAACGTGAAATGAATTGGAAGCTTGTGGTTTGTATTGAAGATATGCAAACTAAGGTACCCAGATCCGGACTATTTGATGGAAACCTTTTAATGGAGTTTAGTTGGAAAGGTTCAAGCTTTGATGTTTGAATTGAAAAAAAAATGTGAAAAAAGATTGTGGGGATTGAAATTCGATGAAAAAGATTGTGGAAATTGAAATTTGAATTGTAAAAATGGCTTGTGAATTTTATCAAAGTAAAAAGAATGTTTGTCCTGGATTGTTTTTGGATTCCATTGTTGAATTGGAAGAGACCTTGTTGGGTGGGAGGATGATGTTGATGAACCCTAACAGAGTTTTAATAAAACTGACGGAAAGGACGAAAAGCAGTAACGGTGACAAAGTTAGAGGACCAAAATAATTCAATTTTTAGTTAGAGGACCAAACCGATACCAATTAAATAGTTAGAGGACTAAAAATGCAATTAAGCCAATAAATAAAATATGTTCAAGTACAATTTTCGAACAATGATCATTTATAAAAATAAAATAAATCAAATATTTTCGAGTTTAATTTTCGAACATTGATCATTTATAAAAAATAAATTAAATCAAATATTTTCGAGTTCAATTTTCGAACATTGATCAAGGAGAATATGATGTGATCATCTTGTCTAACTAAGTTTTTTTTTTACGTAACTTGTCTTTTTTTTTGTGGTGTTCAGGGTTCCAACCTCAGACCTTGCATATATTATGCATACCTTACCAATTGAGCTAAGCTCACAGGAACTGACGCAACTTGTCTAAGCTGAAAAAACGACTATATTTTCTTCTTCTTTTTTGTGAGCCTTTTTTTTAAGGAATTTTTTTGTGAGCCTTTTTATTACCTTGAATTTTGAGGGTAAAATCGCCAATTTGGGCTCTTGGGTCTACTTTAATTTTAAATTAATTATGTTAAATCAGCAAATTTATATTTCCTTTTTAAAAACATTCCTCAAGGGTCTAAAATATTATTTTTATATTGAAATAATTTAATAATAAATATAAAAAAAATTATTCTTAATTAGTGCAAAATATTATTTATTATTTTTATTTTTAGTTTGACAAAAAATTATTATTATCACTTTTTATTTTGAATTTAAAAGTAAATTAAGTTTGTATAAAATTTCTAAGTATGTCTAAACGTTATTTTAATTGTCCTCGTAAGCTTAGCTCAGTTGGTATGGACAATGTATAATATATGCAAGGTCCGAGGTTCAAACCCCGACCACCACCAAAAAAACGTTATTTTAATTATCTTAATAATAATTATTCTAACAACCATTTTACAACTATTTGCACTTCTTTCAAAAACACCTGTTTGTACTATATCCATAGATGTTTTAAGTTGATCATTAGTTTATTGTTATACCTCCGTCTTTAAATATAAGACTCTTTTCGTAAATCATAAAAATTAAGAAAGCTGATTATAGTGTTAATCTTGACATGTTGGTGTTTTGATTTTTTGCCGACCTGCTATGTTAAAAATGTGATTCCACGGAGGAATGGAAGAAATATGTGATGCCGTAATTTGACCCTATTAGTATACAAAATATTCTTTAAAAAAAAAAGGTATACAAAATATTTTTTTGACTAAATTAGTATACAAAATATGTGATCCTGTAATTTTGTAGATTTAGCGAAATCAACAATGACTGAAAAAGTTATTCAAAAAAAGAAACGAAGACTGAAAAAGGAATGAGAAAATCAAAACTTTGGTGATGGCAAAAGATTGAGGAAGAGGAGACAATAAACGTGGCATTGATAAAAATTACACAAACACTCATTTGTGTTACATGAAATATATGTATTAATTCATGTGTTTTCCTTACAACAAAAAAAAATAAGTATGCATGTGTTTTATTTTAGTTAAAAACATTACGACATGAGCCTACAGTAAAATAAAATAGACGTTTATACGCAATATTTTTAGATACAATTATTTAGCACCGTCTAATTATAATAATTTTTTTTTACAGGAAGAAACTTATTGCATTTCATTCATAATAATGGTAAAGATATAAGATGGAATCCTAATATGAACATAGCATGACACGAAACCATTCTAGCAAAGTTATGAGCGACTTCGTTGACTTGTCTTCGAATAAACCTAACATCAGAGGTTGTTAAATCAGAAGCTAATAGACGTCTACAGTCACTAATCAATGCGCTAAAATTAGAGACGTCACTTCTACTACCATAAAGTCTATCCACCACAGTTTTGGAATCAAGATCAAAGTCAACAATACCCAGCTGCAGATCACGAACCCAATACATTGCTGATAATAAACCTAAGGCCTCGCTCAAATCCACATCAAGGAGCGGAGTCATCCATTCAGTTTTGGTTAAAACATAACGACCTTCATCATCTCGGATACACACACCAATGCCGACCCAATTCAGATATTGAGAAAAGGACGCATCTACGTTACATTTAAACCTGCCGGGACTTGGTTTAACCCACTTCAAATTGTTCGGTGTACTGGGATGTTGAGGGATAGGATGACGAATAATCTGAGCATTAAAAACATTAACTAGATCCATGTTCCATTGTTTTTGAGATGCAACCAACAAGTCAGAAACAGTGATATGTGGCAACTCCAAATGATGATGAGTAGACGGTACAATTTGTGCAGCATTACTGAGCCATCGATGATGATCACATACTAGTATATGTTCTCCTGTACCTATACTCCACTGAAAACCACAACGAATCACATCTTTCGCACTCCAAATACTACGCCAAACATAACTAGGATTATGGCCTATACTAGTGCCAAAATAATCACTTCGAGGAAAATATTTAGCTTTGAGTAAGCGAGTGATTAGAGAATCTGGAGTAGAAACCAACTTCCAAGCCTGCTTGGCAACCATAGCCATATTCAAAGCCTTAAGAGCCTTAAGACCCTTAAAATCCATTCCGCCAAACACCTTAGGAACGGAAAGGCGTTCCCAAGATAGCCAGTGCAATCCTTTAGAGTTTGCTGAATTATGACCCCACCAGAAGGAGTTTAATATTTTTTCTATTTCATCAATGAGGGATCCCGGAAGAAGGAAAACACTCATGACACAAGAAGGAATGAATTGCAATACAGATTTAATGAGAACTTCCCTTCCATCCTGCGAGAGACATCTGCTGCTCCAAAAGTTGATTTTATTCCAAATGTGATCCTTTATAAACTTAAACGTTGCATGTTTGCTACGTCCAATCATAGATGGCAACCCAAGATATTTATCAGTACCTAATACTTGACGAACACCAAGAGTAGTAGCAATGAGACTCTTTACATCAACTGGAGTATTGCGACTGCAAAATAATTCTGACTTCTATAAGTTAATGGCTTACCCCGAAGCCTTTTCATAGGTAGTCAAAATATTTTTCATACAAACATCCTCGCGTTCACAAGCTCTAAAGAAAAGAAAACAATCGTTTGCAAAGAGAAGGTGAGATGTATTTGGTGCATCGGTGCATATCATAGTACCTCTAATATCATTTCGACGTTCAGCATCGCGAATAAGGGAGGAAAGGCCTTCAACACATGATAAAAAAAATAAGGTGAGAGAGGATCACCCTGACGAAGGCCGCACCCTAGCACAACAGGACCGATTGATGCTCCATTAACCAAGACCGAGTAATCAACCATCTCAACCATCTGGAGGAGAAACCCATTTGAGTCATGATATCTCGAAGGTAATCCCAGTCTAATATATCATAAGCTTTACTAATATCCAGCATAAGTGCAACATCTCCACTCTTTTCTTTAGCTTTTGCCTTCATATAGTGAACAATTTCAATGGGCACCATTGCTTTATCTAAGATCGATCTTCCTGGGATAAAAGTTGATTGATTAATACAAATACACTTGTCAAGCACCTATTTGAGCCTATTAGCAAGCACCTTGGCTACAATTTTTTACACAGCATTATAAAGTGCAATAGGTCGTCAATCCTTCATTGAATTCTGCGAATCACCTTTTGGTATAAGTGTAATATTAGTAGAGTTGACATGTGATGGGGAAGCACCACTTGTTATCCATTGACACCCTACCTGATAAACTTCATGACTACAAGTCTCCCAAAAGTGTTGATAGAAACCTGGGTTAAATCCATCTGGCCTTGGACATTTATTTGCCTGCATGGAAAAAGCTGCTTGTATGAACTCATCTGACATGAAAGCCGCAGTTAACATATCATTATCATCTCAAGTGATTGAAGTTGGAACCAAATTAATAACACTTGCACGAGAACTCTGTGATTTTTGAAAGAGATGCATGAAATAATCAGGCGCAATGTGTTTCAGACCTTCTGCAGACCGACATTCAAAGCCATTTTCATCTTCAAGATGTTCAATTCTATTTAACTTTCTTCTTGTGGTGGCTGCCGCACAAAAAAAAAAAACTTCGTATTAAGGTCCCCATCACGATACCAAAACGTCTTAGCACGCTGTTTCTATAAGATATTATCTTATAAAATTAAACATTTGTAATGTTGTATATAATAGGCAATTAAAATGAGGGAGTTTGCAAATTTGATTTGATTTTACAAAGTAGTTGAGTTTACTGTTGAAAATTAAAAGGTTTTGATTGCAAATTTTAGCAGTGATTAAGATTCTTTGCATCCTCTATTTTTCCTTGTTGGATTAACACAAACAATTTTGAGTTTTGAGTTATGAGATAAGGGTTCATATTTAAGCGGTTTATTTGTGGGATTTAAGGTTCCCCTATATGTCAAGTTGCTCCCGCTAATCACCTTAAGGCCAAACTTGCGATACGGAGTACAAGGTCGTCAAACCTATAAGGATCCGTATACGATTAGATAGTTATTAAGGTGAGGACCTACTTTCTCATAGGAAACATTGCAGAGTATGTCTTAGAGACTAAATTGCATATTGCATGTGTAATGTGTGCTTGTCTGAAAAAATTTCTTCCTTCTTTGGGAGCCTTCATGAATCATTTAGTTGCTACTGGATCTTGTTTATGGATGACTTTTTGTTTTGTGCTATAGATTTGTTTTCTGATCCTTATAAGTCAAGGTTTTCTTTGATATAACTTGTGCTAAAGAGTACATTGTGTTTATTCACATTGTTTTTATACGACTTTGTTTCCAATTGTAAAGCCAACTTGTAATAAACTTATTTAGACACCATCTTAGAGTGTGGCATTTAGCTTGCACCACCAATTACATTGGTGCAACTTGCACCACTAGGATAACCCACTATAGCAGGTATTCTCAAGTCAAAAGGTACGATGTACCGCTATAAGGTGTACACATAATATTAAAGCCTATATCTTCTGAAATTAAATTATAAGTCTTTATTTGTTTTTTTCCTTTGTAACTCAAGCGTTTATCTTCTTCTTCCTTGATTACCCACCATCAAAGCCAGAAATTCATCCCTAAATTCAATCCCAAATCCAGAAAATTGTCTCCAAATTCATCCTCAAACTCAAAAATTCATCCTTAAATTAAAAAATCAGTCTTTTACAAAGCCAAACTCATCTTCATTCCTAAATTTTTTCTTCTTATCTTCAAACTACAGGTACCCATCGATAACTCCCCACTTTGTCTCCCCCTCTTTTAATTTTAATTAATGATTTTTAACAAAAAATTGTTATTAAAATGTAATTAATTATTAGATATGTAACGACGTGAATCAATGGTGTTGGTGGCATATGAAGAAATAGATGAAAATAATAAATGTCTTTCTTCCATAGTTGTGACTAGAGAAAGATTTGTATATTGGTTTGACTTTTACACACGCCTCTTGCAATGCATGAATATGTAATTGTAATCTTTGAGACCAAAAGTTCTTCGAGAAACATAATGAGTTTTTTTTTTTTTTTTGAAGAAGCCAAAATGGAATTAAATTGAACAAGAGTGATTCATCTCGCACAAGGTGTGCAAAAGAGAACCACCCAAAAGGAATACAAGGTTAAATGTCTGTTGCCTTATAGCACAGCAAAAAACACAAAAAGAGAACTAATTCCCAACACCCATACATACTAAAGGGTGCCGCCACCAGTCAGTGTAACTGAAAGCAGAAGTGAGAAACTTAGCCTTTAACCAAGAATAAGACATAAATTTGACTGTGTCTAATAAAAGAACTACATCCTGTATTGTATTGTTGAAAATTCTGTCGTTTCTTTCCTTCCAAAGAACCCATACAGTAGCATGCCAAATGACTTTGAGGAAGATGTAAGTACACCGCGGCAAACCCGCTAGCTCACCGAATTGATAAAGGTGGTCCGACACCGACCCTGGAAGAATGAAAGAGATACCAATCCACTGATAAATAAGATGCCACAACCTATCAAAAATGTCGCATCTAAAAAGAAAGTGAACCGCAGTTTCCTGAGCATCACACCCTCCAACACAAGTTGTATCGTCATGAAGAAGTACCCTCCTACGCAAGAGATTATCTTTAGTGGGAAGTCTGTTATGTAGGAGTCGTCACACGAACACTGACACCTTCAACGGAACTTGCTTCAACCACACCATGTCTGATAGAACGCGTTCCGCATGATCTGTCGGCGCCGTAAGGTACTGATACGTCCCCTTAACAATATAACCGTTGATAGGGTCAAGAACCCACCGCCTCCTGTCATTATCAGTATCCTGCAAAACAATATCAGATAGCAAAGCAGCACACTCCATAACCATCTCCTCCTCCCAACCCAACAATCTCCTCCTCCACTCCCAACCTCCTCCACCAACCGCTCTACCCTCCATCTCCCTCATCGTCACCTCTTTATTTTCAGCTAAATCAAAAAGTCGAGGAAATTGCTCTCGTAACGGTGCTCCCCCCACCCAATTGTCTAACCAAAAATAGGTACTACCACCTCCACCTACAACCTTACGGACACTATCCTCAAACCAGTCAACCGCCCCCACCCCTATACCTGAACGAATGGCTGACAACATCCTCCACCAAACCGAACTCTCCCTCCCTCCTTCCTTCAACCGACCCCCTTCCTCCCCGTTCAACACTCGATACCACAACCCCTCCTTATCTACCAACATACGCCAGCACCACTTACCTAACAACGCCACATTAAATTCTCGTAACCTCCTAACACCAAACCCACCCTCCTCCTTCGATAAACAAACAGTATTCCAATCAACCCATGCAATTTTTCTAATGTCTTCACCACCCCCCAAAAAAAAAATTTAAAAATAGATTCAATGGAAGAAATAATACCTGTGGGGGCCAGGAGAAACATAATGAGTTGATTAACATTTAAAAAACATTTTGAAACTTTTTTTGGTACAAACATTTTGAAATATTATTAATAATGGCAAAATCTAAATTGGTAGAATCATACAATTTCAACGAGAAAACTGGGAATTTACTCTTCACTGGCATTCATCCGAGAAAAGGAAAAAAAATCTAGTTGTGAACAATTGTGCCACTGCCCTTGTGGGTGATGCAAAGTCAAAACAATTATGATTTTGGAGAAAACAAAGATGATTATAACAACAACAAAATAACATACAAATAATTTCTATATAAAAAAACAAATATAATAAGATTATTAAGCTGCAATAAAAGGACAAAAATGTTTTCACTTAAATAAGACGAACAAAATTTAACCGCTGTCTGGAAAATGTGCAATGACCTCAACTCGCAAAACAATAAAACCCCAAAAATATTCTGTTCAGGTAACCATACAAAACAAAACACTAATACAAAAGGGGCGATGCTACATCCAGCGAATACAATGATCATGAACATCAAGATGGATATCACTGTGAAACACCCAACCACTTGGAGAAGTTGTCAAATTCTGTATAATCTGAATCCGAGACCATAGTGTTGTACCAAGCTTTTCCAGCTGCCTTAATGGCAGAAGCTTCCTCCTGAAACAAAGGAAAATAATGTCAATTTTAAACCATGAACAATATTGAGACAAATGCCTAATAATAAAACATAAAACAATTACAATGCAGGAAATAGAGCAAAGGCATCAGAGAGAACACATAGAAACATCATACAAAAAATCTTTCATTTCTCGAACACAACTTATATCTACATACATGATTAAATCTATATAATACTAAAGTACATTTGATCATAAACTGCAATTCAATAGAGGATAATCAAAAGTGGAGCATCGGTTGCAATTAAGGACACAATTGAAATGCACCAAAAGTTGTCATAAAGACATAAACTTAGTTTTATGATATAAGAATACAGTGTATGCTTATATACCAAACAGAAATGTAAATGGAAATATGATACAACAACACCAACAACCAATCCTTATGTGACTAAGGGGGATCGGCTCCATTGATCAAACGACGTTATAATGTAATATGAAATACTCCCTCCGTTTCAAAATGAGTGTCGCTTTAGCCAAAAAAAATTGTTTCAAAATGAGTGTCGCTTTCAGTTTCCAATGCAATAATAACTTTTTCTTTTCAATTGTACCCTCCAATTAATACTCTACACACTACTTCCAAAGTATTATTAAAACTAACCAATAGTTAATAAGGATAATTTGGTAAAATAACCATTCTCATTCTCTTAATCATTGCATTTCTTAATATGTGTGTAAACACCTAAAACGACACTCATTTTGAAACGGAGGGAGTACCATATTTCTATCTAACTTACTAATCTCTGGACCTTTTGTAAATGGAATATGATTATATGATATGACATAAAAAGTCATATTTGAAACAATGATTGATCCTTAATTGCATCATTTGAAGAAAACACAACAGAACGAAGCACATTGGCATTGCTATGAAACCGGGGCCATCAGATTGTATGATGTAAATCGTAAATTATAGAAAATAGAAGTTAGTTCAAATTCCACTACGATACAGAGCAGTAGCACCACTAGTTGACAATACTTGGAACTAAATCACACCGTAATAGCAGCCTATTCTATAGCCACCATCTATTTGACAGCACTAACTATCATCATAAATTTTACATTGCATGATCAGACCTAAACACATGTCAATGATAGAAATTAAAACAAGGTTACATCTAAACCAAACAACATTACACTATGCACAGCAGAATAGGTACATAGAAACCAGCAAAGTAAAACTCAGTTCAAAGCACAATACAAATAAAGTGCTATTGAGATCAAAATGCAATTAGCATGTAATTCAACATTTAACATAATACTAATATTAAGAACAAACATACATCAAAATTCCACTGTGATACATAACACTAGAGGTAGTCTTGCTTGGACACAAGCTTTCGTGAACATCATTTAGGTGCACACAGACAAATACATTTCATTTAATTAGTTTCAAAATAGACATTTATTTTACTATGTTCTCGTTGCATTTTCTCAATTATGTAATTTTACTATGTTCTCGTTGCATTTTCTCAATTATGTATGTGTGCCCAAATAGAGTGTCCAACTGGTTGTGCATGCATGTACAATTCAAATCAAAGTGCAATTAGCACATAATTTCCAAGGTACATAGAAACTAGCAGAGAACAAATCAAATTATAGTACGATTCAAATCAAAGTGCAACTAGGCTTAGCACATAATTCAACATTTAACGTGATACTAGAAACGAAATATGTGAAAATAAACACCAAAATCAAAATGAAAATATGCATACAAGTAACAAACTATATTCATGAAAAACACGATTTGAACAAAATATTCAATTGATTGATGTAAAAGCATCACCTTAGAAACAGTCTTCCTCTTCTTATCAAGCTTCTCCTTCTTAGCCTTAACCCTCTCAGCCTCAGCAAGCAAAGCCATTCTCTTAGCAGTCTTAGCATAAGGATTAAGTCTAAGCATAACATTAAGATTCTTAAGAGGATTCTTCTTAAGCGTAGCGCGCTTAACATCCTTCTTAATCGGCCTCACAACACTCTGCACCTCATCACTGTTAATAATCCTAGTCAAATCAGAATTAACCATCTTAGCCCTAGGTAAAACATACCCTTTCTTCTTCTCACTACCCTTATCAAAAGTCCCGTAAATCGAATCAAGTTTCTCAAATGCCGATTTAGTCCAAACAACAAACCTACCCAAATGCCCACCAGGTGCAAGTTTCAATAGATTCAACCTCTCAACATTAGTAATCTCAACACCAGGTATATTCCTAAATGCTTTCACAGCTTTCGCGCCTTCGGTACCATAAACAATCAACGGTCCTTTTCGCGATATATACCTACGGTTACGCATCTTACCTTTCCCCGGTCGAATCCCAAGACTGGCTTTTGCTTTCTCAGCATCAGCAAAAGCACCAATCTTCTTCAAAACACTAATAGCTTCCTTAGTTTTCTCAACTCCTTCAGCTGAATCACCTACAACAAGAGGAAACTCAGGAACAGTTTCAATCCTATGACCACGAGCAAGTACAAGTGATGGAATCGCCGAAGCAGCGATAGCCGAAACAACGGCGAAACGCTTCTGATTCACATTGATTTTCCGGTGCCATTTACGCCAGATTCTGGTCGGAGCAAACATACGACCACCACGGCACATGTTACCGAAAGCAGCTTGACCAGCACGGTGGGTCCCACCTCCGGCAACACGAGGAATACGGGAAACGGCACGACCGGTTCCCCATGACTCGGCGGAGGTTTGGTGGCCGGCTTTACGGCTGACGGCGTACGGTTGTCGGGAGTTTTTGGAGATGTTGGAATGGACAAAGTTGACGATATCGGGACGGATTGAAGCTCGCATTACATCGGGGATTGGGAGGGAGGTTGATGAATCGGTGGCCATGTCGGAATCGAGTGTTTGGACGGTGACAAGGGGTCTTGCGGCGGCGGAAGCCATTGTTAGGGTTTCTTCTATGGTGTGTGCAAAATGTTTGTGTCTGAGAAATGGGTTTATATATGTTAGGTTTTATTGGAATTGGGCTTTGGGCTAAAATTTTGATAACTAAGTATTGATGAAGAATTTTTATCCCGCATCCCTACATTTATTTCTTAACCCCAATGTTAGACGCAAACTACTCATTTTATCCACTTATCCTTATTTATTAATTTTATTAGGTATGCAGCAACTTAACCTAATAATTTCCCTCTAAAATGCTGCATTAGGTTAGCAGCAATTTAACCTAACAAATTTCATCTAAAACTAGTTTATTTACCCGGTGTTGCCCGGGTTAGACATATAATTAAGGATGAGTGAAATTCGGTATGTGTGGTATCCGCAAATAAAATTGACCATTGACCAGTACATGACAAATATGTTAATAGGTAAACACAAATAGAATAAAAACATATTTTAAGTACATGTAAATCAATAGATGCATAAGCGGATGAAAGTAACTGGATTTTGTAAAATTATTAAAACACATAAAATAAAATAAACATTTTTTAAATACCCCGACACGTAGGAATTCGTACTCGTACGGTATTCAGTTTGTAAACGTATTAAATAAGTGTACAACAACTTGTCAAAAAAAGTCTACAGAAACAATAGATATATACAAACGATGACACAACATGATAGGAATGAAAAACTCATCAGTGATGAGAAATAATAGGGATTGTTGGGAATTTGTTAGGTTAAATAAGGATTCATGATTAATAAATAAGGATAAGGATGTTTGTAAACGTATCAACTACGTGTAGAAAATATTGTCAGAAAAAAAGGCAAGAGGATAGGAATGAAATTGGTGCGGTGCATTTTTTAGATGAAATTTGTTAGATTAAATTACTGCTAACCTAATACAACAAATGAACGGGAAAATATTAGGTTAAATTGCTGCAGACCCAACAAAATTAATAGAAAGGATGTTTGTAAACGTATTAAATAAGTGTAAAAAATATTGTCAAAAAAAGGCAAGAAGATAGAAATGAAATTGGTGCGATGCATTTTTTTTAGATGAAATTTGTTAGGTTAAATTATTGCTAACCTAATACAGCAAATGAGCGGGAAAATATTAGGTTAAATTGCTGCAGACCTAACAAAATTAATAAATAAGGATAATGATAAGGATTAAGATATCTATTAAATTTTTGCTTCGAAAAATATTCATGGCGGTTATCAGAGAGAGAAATGAAAAACATATATGATGCAAATTTAGAGCCGAAATTTTAGGATAGAGTTGTTGCAAACCTAATAAGGGATTAATGGAGGGAAAAATTAGGTTAAGTTGCTGCAGACTTAACAAAATTAATAAATAAGAATGCAGCGCACCAATTTAACCTAACAAATTCCCTTTAAAATGCAACAATCCCTAATATTTCTCCTCACTGATGAGCTTTTCATTCCTATTCTGTTGTGTCATCGTTTGTATATATCTATTGTTTCTGTAGACTTTTTTTTTGACAAGTTGTTGTTGTACACTTATTTAATACGTTTACAAACAGAATACTCTAATTTCCATGCAAACTTGGCTACCCTAATTTCCATGCAAACTCGGCTATATATAGCAAACCATAAACCGTGTTTTCTTGGTTAAAAGATTTCAAACAATAACACGGTATGTCTGTTAATGATTTTTATTTGTAAATTTATATCATTCTAAATCAAATATGCTTATATATGTGTCTATGCAAATGACCTTATTTAATATGTCTAACCTGGGCAACGCCGAGTCTCTAACCTAGTCTTATTCACAAAAGTTAAGTCATTTAGACAACTTTGTGGAGCCAAAAAAGTTGTTGCACATTTCCTTCCTATCTTTTGCCGTTTCTTGGTTTTTTAGAACATCTTATTTATAACAGTTCTTAAATCTCTTAGAAATCTTTTTGGAGGCAAAAAAGTTGTTGCTCTATTCTTTCCTAATTTTTTGTCGTTCTCTATTTTTTTTCCGAAAATGGTCGTGTATCTTATTTATAAAAGTTCTAAAGTCTTTTAAACAACTTTTTGGAACCAAAACAGTTGTTGCACTTTCCTTCCTAATTTTTTGTCGTTTCTCTATTTTTTTTTTCCGAAAAATGATCGCGTATCTTATCTTATTTATAAAAGTTCTTAAGTCTTTTAGGCAACTTTTTGGAACCAAAAAAGTTGTTGCACATTTCCTTCCTAATTTTTTGCCGTTTTTATGTTTTTTGAGAAAATCTTATTTATAAGATTTTTTACATCTCTTAGACAACTTTTTTGAGTCAGAAAAGTTGTTGCACATTTCCTTCTAAATGTTTTGTCGTTTCTCTATTTTTTTGGGAAATGATCATGTATCTTATCTTATTTATAAAAGTTCTTAGGCAAAATTACATAAATGGTCCCTTAACTTAATTTTAGGTAACGTTTTAGTCCTTTATCTTTTTTTTTCCCCCAATTTAATCCTTTATCTTTTTAAAACATTACATAGTTAGCCTTTAAGTAAATTCTGTTAGATTTTTGATAAAAAAAAACCCAAGTTATCTTCTTCCTCCATGTCAAATAGCAAGAACCTGCAACTTAAAATAAAACTCAAAAATTGAAATTCATCACTCATAAGAGGCTTTCTTTTCTGGACTTACTATAAAGCTTTCGCCTATGTTATTGAGGTTAGACACCCGCAAAGCTAGCTCAGTCAAGACATGTCAAACATAACAAAATTAATTTAGTTGTTTAGTACATAAGCATATTATTCGGCAATAGCAAGTTATTGAACAATAACTCATAATTGAAGCATATCAGAACCATAATTGAAGCATATCGGAATCAAAATAGAAGCATTTCATTCATGAGTAAAGGATTGTTTTCCCTTTGTGCGTTTACCTCCTCTACTGCGTTTTCCTTTCTTCTCTTCTGTGTTTCGTGTTCTTTTGTTTTTTCCCTTACCTGGTTTTCATGTTTCTGGGTTTTCCAGAATGTGTTTCGTGTTCTTTTGTTTTTTCCCTTACCTGGTTTTCATCTTTCTGGGTTTTCCAGAATGTGTTTCTACTTTCTAATTTGTGTGAAAGATTAAAGGGTTAAAGGGTAAGTGTCAAGAGAAAATAGAAAAATAAAAGAATAATATAAATTGTGTTTTTTTTAACAAAAGTGTAACGGAAGGCTAACTTTGAAACTATTTAAAAAGATGAAGGACTAAAATGGGACAAAAAAAAGATAAAGGACTAAAACGTTACCTAAAATTAAGTTAAGGGACTATTTATGTAATTTTACCAAGTTTTTATGTCTTTTAGACAACTTTTTGGAGTCAAAAAAGTTGTTGCACATTTCCTTCTTAAATTTTGAAGCTTGTTTGCCAACCGTTATTTTGATGATGTTTTAATTACGAGCTTGTTTTTGCTAGCATAAAGTTTCCCTCTTTGTAGCTTAGACTTATAATATGTTAAAGCACCTTACTAATCTGAGGCATGATGTTCATTATACCCTTTTGCCAAAATTTTCTTCATTCACTATGAAAATTCACTTTTTGCACTAGTAAATCGATTCACTGTTATCTAAATTGTATCGACTCACTAGCCCATAGTTTGCCTAAAACACCAATAAACAAATTGGCACGCTCAGTGAGACCCTGTTTGTGCAATTGATTTTCAAATTTTTTTCATAAAAAACTGTTTTTCAAAACTCATCTCCTTGAGAGATCCGTTTTTCGAATTTCGTTACTATTTTCGGGTAACTTTATTACTAAAAACACCAAATTGTTTGTGTATGCATTTGAGAAGCGGTAAATCTATGGCTCGTGTCAGTTAATCCTCTTCACAACCGTCTTCACAAGCACAATATTTATAAGCGACTACTCCTTTAGGTGATTTAAACGTGTCGACCGCCGTGGGGGCAACCATGGTTATGCCAGTTTCGACGGAAACGAGAGTAACCAATCCCTCAACCATTTTGACGTCCACTCCAATGACACGACCGGAGATGAGAATCTTTGTGCCCCCATTCACTGCTGGTGTTCCTTTGACTACCAGTGTCCCAAGTTCTCCTGTAGTCAGGTCTAGGCTTGATGACTGAAACACAAATGTGCAGAACTTTCCTAGGGAACAACCGTATGGTATGCCAACTTTGATGATGGAAAATGTGCATAATAGTGTGTCCGCATTTGCAGACCAAGCAAATCCGTTCACAATTCACAACACACATATTCCCTCAAGTTCTAGCATTTTTGGTCGAAATACTCTATCAGTCTTAACAACTGATTCGATGAATTTGTTAAGATAACAAATGGATGATAGTAATCACGAAATGGTAATTTGTTGACACAACAATTTGGCACCGTGTTTAACCCTTTGATACGGGATACAAACTGGAGTTACCAAGTCGTAACCACACAAATGGGGGAGGATAGCAGATTTCTTTGCTCCTCCACAACCTGTTTACCAACCGGTTCCACAAATCCAAAACCAACAACTGTTGCAGTTGATCGAACCAATGGTTTAGAGGCCACAACATGTGCCTCAACCCCAACCTGTCGAACCAATGATTCAAGGTCAACCTGAAGTGGTATTAGTGGATAGAAACCATGATGTCGATGAAGTTGTTAGGAATGTCCAACAACAAAACATAGGAGCAAACAACTTAGATCAATACTAGCAATTAACCTTCCAATTATTCAATTAATCACATGCAATAGCAAAAAGTAAAGAGGATAGGGGAAGAGAGATAACACCGATATTTTTATAGTAATTCACTCTTTCTCGTCCTCGCTAGAGCTACGTCTACTCTTCTTGATGAAGTACGCCTTCACCAAGGTCATCCACTACGTAACAAATTTTAAATAGAATGTGTTTACAACAGTTCCTTGAAATTAAACCTAACTCTTCAACCCCTATGCAAACACTCCCCAACTTTAAATAACCTTTGAATTTGGTGCTCCTTGAATCTTTGAACCCTTGAATACCCGTGCACCCCTTCGAACTCTTCACTCTACCCTTCAATGCTACGTCCGGTAAGTGAATCCCCTTCGACTTCAAAAACGGTTAGAAAGACCCCCAAGACCTTTGGAGGTGGAATGAGATTATTCACTTCACTTTAGAACCTTAATTAATCCCAATCAATTTCCTTGAAAGAACCAAATTACAATCCCTACTAGCTAGCACCCTAGCAAATCAATGTGACTCAAAGAACAAAGTGATTCTAAGAAAAAGTGTTTAATCTTGAAGAATTTATGTGCAATGAGTTTTTGAGACCTAGAGAGAATAGTTGCAAATGGTTCAATAATTTTGGTATCAAGAAGATGAGAGTTTATTTATATAGTAAAGGAGGAGAAGTGTAAATTTTCGAGTGAAACTAACTGTGTGAATCGATTTAGACCATATAAGACAAAACGGGAAAAGAGGAGAATGCAAAGAAGAATGATACGTGTCAAACTAAATTTCAATCGACTCAAAATACCCAGAATGAAGATTGATACAATTCATTTCTAACATGAATCGATTCAGACAAAGTCAAAGAGTTTGATGAAACGATTCAGACAAATATGCTATGTTTCAAGAGCCTGTGTGTCGATTCACCTAAAGATGACACTCCTTTTCTAAGACACATGATGCACAAATTAACAAGAAATGCAATGAATAACTTTGTTCATGAATGCTTGACTTGCTAGGGTGTTATTATACATACTAAGAATCTATACACTAATCAACAAGATAAAACATAAAATCATTTTGACAAAAATATCATCAAAACTATAGCTAGAGGCTTCAATAACAATGTGAAATTGTTGGTGTTATCGAAAAAGATAAGAATTTATATTATATTTGTCATATCATTGATAAAAGATAAACCTAATTTGTTACAATTTGAAAGGGAATTTTTTTTTTTTAGGGATAAAGTAACAAATGTTTGTACCTATAATTTTAATCAAAATCGAAATTTATAAAGAATATTGCTTATAGTATACAAGCATTAGTGCGGTTAAAAAACTTTTAATGTATTAGTAACACATGTACATACAAAATAAATGACAAAATTAATTTTCCCTAAAAAAATGAAAAAAATTGATTTAATTTAAATAATTGACTTATGTTAAAACAATTGGTATAATATTTCAAAATCAATAGAATATATAAAATTTAAAATTTTAACTAAGTTATAATATTTTTTTCGTGAAATTGATATGATGAAAATTTAAAGAAAAATTGGAATGCTTATAAAAAACTGAAAATCAAAAGTTAAGAAAATCAATTTTAAAAATATTAACAAATTTGAGAGTTCGAAATCTAATAAAAGAAATTATTATATTTATTGAAATAAATTATGTTAAAATTAAATTAGACATTAATTAATTCTACTAAAAATTAAATAAAATATTTAATGGATAGGATTGAAACTACTATACGTAGTTTGTTGAGATATTTATACAAGATTTGAAAACTACTAATTAGAAATTCAATAAAAATATAAAATAAAATATTAGTGGATTAGATCAAAAGTTTGTTTTTTTTGAGGAATAGATCAAAAGTTTGTTGAAAAATTTATGTCTAATAAAATATTTGTTTTTTTAAGGAATAAAATATTTGTTTTAAAAAATAATAAAAACATAAATATTAAATGCAATGCACACATTCTAATAAGGTATTTCTATATTTGAATCAGTAACTTGTGCCCCAAGGCACAAGTTAACCTTTCCCTATATATACACACTATTGATGGATTCTACTATTTCTGCGAAAACCTACTCTAATCTTGACCTAGAAGCAACACTGCACATAGCGACGCCATCATTGCAATCGCACGAACCCACAATGGATATCAAAACTCTTTCTTTGCGTTACCTTGGAAGAACTTCAACTCTTTCTAATTCCTATGGCCAAGATGCTTTTCAAACTAGCCAGGTTATTTTTTCTGATATATAATAGCATAAGATGTTTTAGTGAAATTATTTGTTCACATTGAATAAGTGATGTTGTCTAAAACTCGAGTTTTTAATTGTCTTTTAAGGTCCTGTTTGGTTAAACAACTTATTTGCAGCTTATATCACAAGCACTTATCATGATAAACACTTACGTATTAGGGTCTGTTTGGTAAGACATAATTTTGAGTTTATACGTTGGTATTATAAGTTAGTTTAACCGTTAATTTTAGGGTTTAGGGTTTATAGGTTGACAATAGTTTAGGGTTTGTTAATTAGAATTCTATAGTTCAGAGACATAGTTCGAGGGTGAGTGATTGTTTAGGGATCAAATTGAAGGTTTGCTCGTTTTTCTTTTGTTAGTTGTTGTTAACTTATTTCCTGTTTCTTTGACTTTTCAGATTGATGAATGGCTAGAGTATGCACCTGTACTCTCATCAGGCCCTGCTTTTGAAAATGGATGCAAGTATATTGATGACTACTTGGAGAAGCGTACGTTTTTAGTTGGTTATTCATTATCAATCGCAGATCTAGCTATCTGCGCAGGTCTTGCAGGTAAATAAGTTGGTTATTCGTTTTTAGTTGGTTATTCGTTTTTATGATACCTATACCTATTCATCTTTACCTGTGATACTACTACTAAGTCTCTTTTAAACAACCTTCCTATGGTTCATGTCATCTCCATCTACACTATGCCTTTTCAGGTGCTGGAAAGAGATGGGAAAGCTTGAGGAAATCAAAGAAATATCAAAATCTTGCACGATGGTACAATTCAATAGTGGCAGAACATGGTACTGCATTAAATGAATATATTGAATATATTGGCAAAAAAGGATCGGGAGAGTCATCTGCAACCGAGCCAAAAGACCAGCCAGTCGTCAAGGATAAAGTGAAGAATGTGAATGGGGATTTTTCTGATAACATTAAGGGAGGAGGCAAGCCTTCGGCAGAGATAGATCTTCCAGATGCTGAAGTTGGAGAAGTTCGCTTGCGATTTGCACCTGAACCCAGTGGCTATCATCATATTGGACACGCAAAAGCAGCTCTGTTGAACAAGTATTTTGCTGACCGATACAAAGGTCAGGTTATTTTGCGTTTCGATGATACAAATCCTGAAAAAGAAAGTAATAAATTTGTGGACAATTTGATAAAAGATGTTGAGACGTTGGGTGTCAAATATGATAAAATTACATATACATCAGATTACTTCCCTGAGTTGATGGAACTTGCTGAAAAATTAATTAGCCAGGGTAAGGCATATGTTGATGACACTCCAGATGAACAAATGAGAAAGGAGAGAAGGGCTGGCATAGAGTCTAAATGCAGAAACCATAGTGTAGAGGAGAATTTGAAATTATGGAAGGAAATGATTGCAGGATCAGAGAGGGGCGTGCAGTGTTGTGTCCGTGGGAAGTTGGATATGCAAGATCCAAACAAATCACTCCGTGATCCTGTTTATTATCGTTGCAATACAAAGCCTCATCATAAAATTGGATCCAAGTATAAAGTGTATCCAACTTATGATTTTGCCTGTCCATTTGTTGATGCTCGTGAAGGTATCACTCATGCCCTTCGGTCAAGTGAATACCACGATCGTAATGCTCAGTATCACAGGATTCAAGAGGACATGGGAGTTAAGAAAGTTCTCATCTACGAATTTAGCCGGTTGAATATGGTCTACACTCTTCTCAGCAAACGAAAGCTTCTATGGTTTGTTGAAAAGAGCAAAGTTGAATCATGGGATGATCCACGATTTCCTACACTGCAAGGAATTGTGCGTAGAGGCTTGAAAATTGAAGCGCTAATCCAATTTATTGTTGAACAAGTAAGTACAAGGTTTTGCTTTCTTTTATACATCTAAAAGAATATGGCGTTTAGTTGTCATACTCTTTTCTTCTTTTTTACTTTTTTGTTGTATATCCATATTCCATGCTTAAAATGTTGATCACTGTTCTCTGTACTTGTACAGGGGGCATCAAAAAATCTCAATCTCATGGAATGGGACAAGCTCTGGACCATCAATAAAAAAATTATTGACCCTGTATGTCCCAGACACACTGCGGTCATTGCGGATAGACGTGTATTGTTAACCCTCACTAATGGTCCTGAGAAATCATTTGTCCGCATCATACCTAGGCACAAAAAGTATGAAGCTGCTGGGAATAAAGATACCACATATACAAAAAGGATATGGATTGACTATGCTGACGCAGAGTCCGTATCAGCAGGTGAGGAAGTAACCTTGATGGATTGGGGAAATGCCATAGTAAAGGAAGTAGATAAGGACCAAGATGGGAATGTCACAGGGTTAAGTGGTGTTTTACATCTTGAAGGATCTGTGAAGACCACAAAACTGAAGCTCACTTGGCTACCTGAGTTAGATGAACTAGTTAGCCTGACATTGACGGAGTTTGATTACCTCATTACGAAGAAAAAGGTATGTGCTTGGCTTCTGTTTGTTTCTGTCATTAATAAAGGAAAATATATAATATGTGAAAATATATAATAAAGGAAACCATATTGTCCTTATTATTGTCCATCCTTATCCCATTCTCTTAAAAGTGCAAACCCTATGCATAGACACTTTGGTTCAGTGTTCATTTCATCTACTCATACTTAATATACATCAAACCTGCTTGCTTCCCTGTTTAAGTTTTTATTTGCTTTGTTTGCAGCTTAAGAAAGGAGAGAATTTCGTTGATGTGCTTAACCCTTGCACAAAAAAGGAGATTCTAGCATATGGAGACTCCAATATGCGATATCTTAAGCGTGGAGAAGTATTGCAGCTGGAGAGAAAGGGATATTTCAGGTGTGATGTACCCTTCGTTCGGCCTTCGGAACCAATCGTGTTATTTGCAATCCCAGATGGCAGGCAGCAGACATCTTTGAAGTAAAAAACTTTTGTTTTTTAATGACAAGTTGGTAATTTGGATAGCTTTGTGGAATTATTTTATTGTGTACCATCACTACAGTGTTATGCTTATAAGCAACCTTGTATTTGGGTTGTCGACTAGCAGTTTGAATATATTCTGTGTTTTTTGTGGACAAATTGTGAGTATGTTGTTACCTTGTTATTTTAGTTTATGCTTTTGCCGAATACCAAGTGAATATGATTCAAGTCAAAGCGATATGGAATCAATAATAGTAATGAATATGATTCAAGTCAAAGCGATATGGAATCAATAATAGTAAAATGAATAACCATATTATTTCTGAATTTGTGTGTTTTGTTGTACCGTGAATGTCACTCTCTTTGCTGCTATCACTTAAAATTATTGTATTTATAGCCAATCTATTTGCAAGAATTTTTGTGACAATGTTAAATTGAAAATTCGCTAGAGCGATTGGACGAACATCACTCATGCCTTTTGCCCCTGGCACCTTAGGAATAAGAACAATTAAATTATAGTTAATTAGGAGCTAGCACGCCTGAAAGAAAAAAAATCTTGCACCGACTGCACCACATCAGTCTTCACAATGTCCCAAAAAGTCTGAAAAAATGTCCACCAAAACCTTCCGGACCCGTTGCCCCATCCCCATTCAAATTAAAAATCGCTGCTTTGATGTCATCATGAGACGATAATTTAAAGAGCAATTGATTATCCTTGTCATCAACCATTGAAGAGCAACATTATCCATTCCAAACCTGCCATTAGACCAAGTATAAAAGGGACTCGAAGATGGTAAATGAATTAGCAAATTAGCATTTGTCCAATATTGCAAAAAAATCAGCACATGACAAAGAAGGAGGTGGTCAACCGCATTAAAATCCCCAATGAACAACCAAGGCCCATAAAAACAACCTTGAAGATGAGTATGATCAGCCCATAATTGACGTCGAATTATGTAATCAGTACTGTCATAAACAATGCCGACATAAACAATAGATTGTTGAATAGAAATTTCCATAGCAATACATTGAGCAGATACATAAAAAATTATTGGATTAATATCACTCCCCCATAGTGCCCATAGATTTGGCAACAAAGGACCTCTATCATTTATGCAATATTTAGTTATCCCGACACTATTCCAAAACCAAGGGGGAACTTGAGTAAAAGAAATCAATGGAAAAATTAAAATCGGCTTGTGAGACATAGAGTTGAAATTCGAGTATAAATGGAAAATAAATGGAAAAAAAATTCAAGTATACTACAAAATAAAAGATGAAAAATGTCATCAGCTGCATCTATAATTTTTAAATAGAATTGAAATTCGAAACCATAGAGTTTTCAAGGACAAGCAATTCGTTTGGTGCAAGAACATTAGTGCACCAAATGGCCAAGACAGAACTCAATTATGCAGAAACGCGCAGAAACAGAAATGCAAAATCGATATTGTGTACAAACAGATTGCGAAAAATCAGAATTATGACAGCAGTTCATTCACAATCTTTCAAAAGAAAAGATCAGATCTCAAATCAAAAATAAAATCATTTTAACAACGGCATATTTATCATAAATTTGATATGTATATATATTGCCTACGGTTGAATTTTGAGCAAGTAAATGATTGCTTTTATGCACATGTAGATGGTTTTGTCACGCACTGGAAACAATACTGAATTCAGCAGCAATCCATACGAAAACTTGTCATGATAATCGGCTTGCACTCTCAATCTCAAAGGAAATCGTCTACGCATTCTATCTTTGTTAGTTTTTTTTGTTATGAGATCGATGAAATATGTAAGAATACTACTCGTGGAAAATAACTAGAATTCGACACATTTATTCTGTCATATTATTATTCTTTCTTATTTAAATCTTAAAGAATTTTTCATTTGATAGTTTAAGCTTGCATAATCTATTCCTATAGTATTACATGCTCCTATTACTGTTTCACTAATGGAATTGAAATTCTATTAGTGTGACTCATGTGTTATATATGTATGATGTCTTTTTCATTAGTTATCTATCACATAACCATATGCTTCCTAGATAAACTACCCAGACTCTCTTTGGCAAGTCAGGGGTTGAGCAGCTCAACTGGTTTGACCGATGGATAAGTAATAAATATTAGTCTGACAACTACTAACATTTGCCGTTAAAGAAAATGTTTATAGTTTCAACCTTTAAAAAAAATGTTTATAGTTTCAATTAGAGGGTTGGTTAGCTCAACTATTTTGAACCAATGGGTAATGAGTAAATATTAGTCTAAAAACTACAAACATTTGCCATTAAAAAAGATGTTTAAAGTTTCAGTTTAAAGATACAAAAACATGTTTAAATTTGAACGTTTCATTGGATCGTATTTTCCTGTATTGTCTGCAATCTCTGAGTAGAAAGTCGACTTTTTAATCATCACTATGCTCTCTTGCATGTTTCCGATCAATCTAGATACAAATGAATGTTATGTATTGATGAGTATGATAACATAAAAGCATCATTAATTAAATTAAGGTGTAGTGAAAACATTTTTTTCAATGCAAGTCTAATTACTGATAACACTTTCTTTTGATATGCTCTTGACTCATAGTACTCTGATCATGACATGTTGCCCTTGTTCTCTCTTCTCCCTACCAACTGTTTGAGCAATTTAAATTCATGGTTCTGCTATGTTTGTGAGAAAAGAAAGATGAACTCTTCTTATTGTTAAGAGAATTGCTCAAAAGATGGTTAAATCACAAAGAAATGGTTTGTCCACTCTCAAAGTTTTTCAGTTATCTTGATAGATATCATATCCCAAGATATCTTGATAAGTATCATAAAAGATTTGAATCTATTCATAATCCCCAGGATGGAGGTTGACACAATTCAAATTATTTTGAATCGATTCAAAACAAGTCAAAAAGATTATGTGATACGATTCAAAATATCTTGAAACGATTCGCCCCAAGTCAGAGACTTTGGGTGATACGATTCAAACAAAAATGACCCAATTCAAACGTTCAAAAAACAGTTTTGTCAGCTGAATGCAAGTTACTTGGGACACAAGCAAGGCATAGCAATGAGAAAACATAGGGATGAAGATGAACCAGTTATGCTAGGTGCTTTAACAAAAACTAATCTAAATTAACCAAAGTAAAAACAACGTAACATACATAATGCCTAAACATCAAGACATCATAAAAAAAAAAACTTAGGACACAAGCAAGCTTCATTCTATATTTGAGTGTTTAATTGCATTCTTCCCAAAACATAGCAATTTTAGGGTGTTTTGTTGTAATTCACAAAGAAATCATGCAAATTGGCAAAGCAAGACATCTTAAGATTTGTAAAGACCTTAAGAAGATGAAGAATGAAGATTCAAGAGGCCTTGAAAGACGTTAATGAGGGATGAATTATGTTCCCAAGTTCCATCCAAGACATCATATATGGAAGCAAACACACACACACAAAAAAAGCCGAAGAAATAGGCATTCTAGGGCCCAGACAACACTCACTTGCGCCTGGCACAAGTTTTCGTGTGCCAAGGCATATGCTAAGGCGCCTGGAGCATGCATGTAGGCGCCTGACGCACAAAACAACACACACATATTATGGATTGATTTATGAAGCAATGGGGTTTCTTGGTAAACTTTTTAACGAGGCCGTTATATCGGATATTATACTCTTTTTCCTTCAATATGATTTTTTTTCCTACAAGGTTTTTTTTAGTAAGGTTTTAACGAGGCATGTCTTACATTCACATCCAAAGAGTGGTGTCATGAATAATATAAATATAAGTGTGTATGTCCATTTTCTCTACACTTTCTACATTCCTTAATTAACTTTTATGAGTAAATTCCGATATTCATTGGCATTTACTCTTATAACTCTTCATGTAAATAAATAAATAAGTCAAACTTTGATCCTTAACTTTTACATTGGCATTAATTTGCAAGTATTGAAACACAGTAAATAAATAAATAAATAATTAAGTCAAACCTTGATGTTTATGTTGTTTTGATGTTTATATATGTAGGAACATGTGTGGAAATTAAGAGTTAAAAGACTAAACATAATTCGTAAGTTTGGTAGAATTGGTGTTGTGTGAATTGAAAAAATGGAAAGTTTTGTGTTGGATAGATCACACATATTAGTAGTGTTTATATAGCGAGGATGTACCTCTAAGGGGTACATAAGTATGAGAAATGTTAAATTATTTGAAAATGTTAAATTAAATAATTAATTTAAACATTATCACAAACAGCTTTCTTAGTCTTCATGTTTTACAAAAATATTTTTGAATGTAATCTAAAATATTTTAGTATGCCTAATATATTTTGGTATTTGATCTAAAATATATTTTGGTACATAATATATTATATTTTTTAGTACTCGATATGATATATTTTGGTACTCAATTTGAGATACTTTTTTACTAGATCTAATATGTAAATTACTTGTTGCCAAAGTTTCTCACATATTAGTTTTAAAATTTTCTCTATAAATAGAGAGCTCATATAGTTCATTCCACACACCAAAACATACTCTGAAACTTTGAATCCTTTTCTTCTCTCTCCCTTACTTTCTCTCTCCCTTACTTGTTGCCAAAGTTTCTCACAATTATATGTGAATTACTTGTATGGTCTACTAAAGCGTGGTTAATGTTATAAGAGTAACCTTGAACTCTTTCCAATTGATAAGAGTAATCTTGAACTCTTTCCAAAATTCCCTTAACATAGTATCTCAAGACTCTGGCCTTCATCAATATAAACCTCTTTAAATTCCCTTTACAAAACAAACTAATTACCAAATTCATTCTTTATCGTGGTGGCAGCGTGTAATGAATAGAACCTATATTACTTGTCTAATATTTTGTTTATCGTTATTTTCCTCTTGTTTGAATATAATGCCGAGCATGGGATTTAGGGTTTAGGGATTAGAAGGGCCCATTGTTAGAAAGACTTATTTTCAAAGGAAATAGTGGTAATTAGGAGGAGTTCATGACTGTTGCGAACTTGCGACCTTATTTATGATTTCATATTCAGAAATATAATTTGATACTACTTATGGCCTTGTCTTTTATTTATGACTTCATGTTGAAGTGACAGAATAATGGATTCAAGTGGCTCTGCAAACATCCATCACTTCAACCAGGTACCGCTTCTATTTACCATGAACAATTCATGATGTTTGATTATGTCTATTTTTAATTACTGATGAATCATCCTTGTTAAGATGAGATATCATGATAAATAGAATTTAGAATGGAAGTGAAATATGCTTCTTTGTTGATTTGATTTTATCTTAATTGCTCAAAATCTTAGGGTTCTTGAAACCAACCAGTTCTTCACCTGTAGTTGATTTATGAGAATTTTCTGTACTAAAAATCACTATTATGTTGTGTGTGAATTGTGATGAACTTGTTTTTGTGCATTACATGTGCATTCTTTATTCTATTCTCCGCCTTCCTTTCTCCATCTCTGAAGACCCTCTCATGGCTTGGGAAATCCAACCTCATAAAGAACCCAAAATCTCATCAGGTTGGTTTTTCAAATTTACCTTGAAAAACAAAAATCGAATTTTAAAATACTGATATTTTACTTGTTAAATCTTGAATTCAATGCTATTGTAGTTTAGCATTATTTCAATTTGAGTATCATTACCATATCATATTCTCTCAAAAAGTCCCATGTAGATTTGGCAAAGAATAATGGTATTCAACCTAAACATCTCGCTAATATCTTCCCCAAATCCATTAGTATTAGCTTAAACATCAAAAACTCCAGCACCAGCTACGACGTCGTTTCGTCTACTACTTCCAGGAAAGAATCTTCCAAAACCTACAAATGACGATCACTCTAGAAAGACTATCAACATAATCCTTCAACCAGTTACCTTCACTGACCAAACTCGCCTAAGAAACCACCGGAGTCTCCACCTGCACTGCAAGTACCACCACATCGTCTTTTTTTTTCATCGAAAAATATTCTCCGATTACTGTTTCCAACTGAAATCTCAACTTCTTCGTCTATTAAATATTGCCGACGGAGTCTCCAGCGACATTGTTACAGTCCGTTGCGATGGCTTCGCGGCGGTTGTTGATGTTTCTTATCTCCAAACAAAATTTGTTGTTATCGGTTGTTGATGATCGATATAACGGACATGATTGATTCGATCATCAGTAGATTTTCCGTCCCTCCTCCACTTCTTCTGGTAACAACAACTTTTCTTTGGAGATAAGAAACATCAGCAACCACCGCGTAGCCACCGTAACTGACAGTAACAAAACTGACCGGAGGACTTACTCAGTCGGCACGTTTGAGTATTCAAACAACGGATAATATTTTTCGATGAAAAAGACGATGCGGCAGTGCTTGCGATGGAGGTGGGGACTCCGATGGTTTCTTAGGCGAATTTGGTCGGTGAAGGTAACTAGTTGAAGGATTATGTTGATAGTGTCTTTCTAGAATGATGTCGTTTCGAGGTTCTTGTTAGATTCTTCATTGCAAGTAGTAGACGAAGCAACGTCGTAGCTGGTGTTGGAGATTTTGACGTTGAAGCTATAATACATGGATTTGGGGAAGAGATTAGCGAGATGTTTAAGTGGATTTCGAGGTTCCAGAAATTGCGGCATACTTTCTGAAGGTTATGCAGCTTTCAAAGAGCAACCTCTAGGCCAACATAAAATAAGTAATCTTCACCCAGGGGTTCTAGTTTCCATGCGTGAAGCAAATTGCACATCATTGAGAGTGCAAAAAGTGATTTGTGAGAAATTTAATTCTACTCAAACAAATCCAACAACAAGAAAGAGAGTAGAATTTGTCTTTATGGTTCAAAACTTTTAGTTGGATTTGAAGCTAAGTTGATGAACATCCTTGTCTCATATAGAAAAGTTCCAACTAGAACTTTTTTAAGAGGAGACAAGGATGTTCATCAGCACATGTTCAAATCCAACTAGATGTTTTGAAGCTTGACGAAGAATCCGACGCTCTTTCTTGTTGTTGGATTTTCTTAAGCTGCATTTAATTTCTTGCAAACCACTTTATCAACTTCCAACCATGACAATTTGTTTTCTAAAACACAAGCTTCAAAGGTCAAACCATAACTGCACAAGGATTATCTAGAGATGATAATTCATCCCTGATAGTCTTCGTTGCAACCTTGAAGTTTGTAATCTGGAATCCCTATAAGTGAAGAAAACTAATTTTAGTTTCGCCTTGTTTTTAATTATATCAGTATCAGCTGATGGTGCTGCTCTCTGAAACAAGCATATCCCTGAAACAAGCATATCTGAAAGGGTTGTACTTTTACTCAAGTTTTCTTTTGGGACGTTTTGAGATTGTACATTAGTCAGCTAGTTCGATTCTACCCTGCTAAAATATTTTGAAACATAATGGTCATGGAAGCAATCTGGCTTTCCATTCAGGTGAAGAATTTTGTTTGAATATGCTCATAGTAAGTTATCATTAATTTGATTACATTATTAAAATTGAAGTTCAGCACTCCCTTGCAATATATTGTTTCCCAACTTGTTTTAATCGACATCCCATTTTTCTAGAGTAATGTTAATTTATATTTGGTTTATTATGAACTCTATACATTGCAGAATATCCACTATTCAAAAACATAAGATACAACTATAAATATGTTCATATTATGAAATTCAGTGGTGGACATGCTTGTGCCATTGCAGCTCTTGATAAGCGCCAACAAATGTCTAAGAATTCTGTAAGATCCAATAATGAAAATACATCATTATTTAACATGCCATCGGGTTCCAGAAGGTTTTATTACCGGATTGGTAGATATATGTTTAGTTATTCACCCGCAGAAAACCTAGATGAGGGTCAACTTGATGATGCTATGGCAACAACTAGGAGTCATGATCAATTGGAGCATATCTCATGGATCACAGGTAGCTGAAACGACAACTAGCTACGCAAACTCTATTGAAGCAGAAGATTATAGTGAACTGTCATCTTTGTTTGTCACATTCTAATGACATTTATGAAAGTTTTCAAAGTGCCACAAACCCTACTGTTCTCGAGAGTTTTGAGGAGCAGATGATGTTGGCTATGGCTGTATCTTTAGCTGAAGCTCAAGCCATATCAAGTTGATAGAGTGCTTTCATAGCAATAGTTTTGGTGGTTAAGGTACTGCTTCAATCTTTCTTAAATTGGGGATGCTTGCTTTGGCTAAGTGGTCTGCCAGGTTCTTGAGTTTGGAGTTTGAGCAAAAGTTACACGTGTCCAATTTTGGTAACCATCGCCAATTTTGCTCAAACACTAAATACACGACCGTGTAGGCCACATAGTCAAACTCCAAAATTGCACACAACGTCTGACTTTTACTCAGACTCCAAATATAGGACATGGCAGACCACATAGTCAAGGCTAGCATCACCAATTTAAGAAAGATTGAAGTAGTACCTTGACCAAAACTATTGCCATGAAGTGCTTTGTCCATTCGACAAGCTCGAGCTTCGGCTATATAGACAACCATAGCCAGTATCATATGCTCTTCAAAACTCTCGGGAACAATAGGGTTTGTTGCACTTTGAAAGCTTCCCGTCAACGTCATTAGACTGTTACATAGATGACAGTTCACCACGATCTTCTGCTTCAATAGAGTTTGCATAGCTAGTTGTCGTTTCAGCTACCTGTGAGCCTTGATCTATACTCCATTGACCATGACTTCTAGTCGTTGCACCATAGTATCATCCGGTGGCTCCTCATCCAGGTTTTATGTGGGTGAATAACTAATCATATCTCTTCCAATCTAGTTATAAAACCTTCTGGAACCCGATGGCATATTGAATGATGATGTATTTTCATTATTGGAGCTTACAAATGATTCTCCAGACATTTGCTAGCGCTCAGAAAAAGGCTCATGAGTTATCAAATTTTTTCTTCTATTCTCCCCTTGGCTTGTGTTATCGAGTTGTTCTTCTATTCATCTCTTTTCTTTAGTCCCTTCAGTTTTGAGTGATATTCATACAATTTATAATTGATGTTGTAATTATAGACCAATTTTCTAGTAGATCAAGACAACGTGGTTGATAGTCTACCTTGCATATTAGTTTCAAGATATTTTCAAATTCTATAAACAACATGACGTACTTCGAATTCTATTTTTCCAATTTATGAAAATTAAAATCACAAGATAGGTTGTTTGTATCTTCAGAGCTGCACTTTCCATATAATCCTTACACTTCCCTTTCGAACAATAATTACGTGGCTTTCGGTGTTCGGTTCTCTTTGAGATTCAAAATTTGTGTTTTTTTTTTAATCTTTATGTTTCTTTTCTCACTTTATGTTTTTCTTCATTTATTTATGTAGGTAACCTTCTGTGTCTGAGTTTTTGTTTGATCTTTTAAAATTGTGTATTATATAGGGTTTTAATTATGATTGGGATTCTTAAAAAAAAAAAAAAAAACTATATGATTGGGAGTGATATAAATTGTGTATTGTTACAGGTTAAAACTACATATCCAAACCAAAAAAAAAAAAGCGACATTTTTAGAAGAGTTAATTGCTCTGTTTAATTACAAGTGTACTTTACAACTATGATCATCACCTATCAGTCAGGAAGAAAAATTACATAGTTGTTACCTAAGTCTTATAGAAAAAGTCAGCATGAAAATATACTGCTAAAAAAAGAAAGAAATAACATAGAAAGCAATAATGAAGTTATTTATCTACTCTTCTTTCAACATATGTGAAGGAACAACATCTTGAAGTAGCCTATTATCCCTAAGAAATACAGTTGTTCCTGGATTACAAAGTTGTACTCTCTCTTGAGTAGTAAAAGGTGAATTATTGAATGATGAAGAATTGTTATAAGGGTGACTCAAAGAGGACAATGTATTAACAAGTAGTTGTTGATGTTGATGAGGTTGTTGATGATATTGTGATAAGTAGTTCCCTTGCAAATCTTGAAAAATATATTGTCCTCTTTGTTGATGATATTTTTTCTTTTTGTGAACTACTTATCACAATATCATCAACAACCTCATCAACATCAACAACTACTTGTTAATACATTGTCCTCTTTGAGTCACCCTTATAACAATTCTTCATCATTCAAGAATTCACCTTTTACTACTCAAGAGAGAGTACAACTTTGTAATCCAGGAACAAATGCATTTCTTAGGGATAATGGGATACTTCAAGATGTGTTGTTCCTTCACATAGGTTGAAAGAAGAGTAGATAAATAACTTCATTATTGCTTTCTATATATGTTATTTCTTTCTGTTTTTAGTAGTATATTTTCTTGCTGACTTTTTCTGTAAGACTTAGGTAACAACTATGTAATTTTTTTTCCTGATATGACTGATAGGTGGTGATACTAGTGATGATCATACTTGTAAAGTCCGCTTTATCTTTTTCCATGTAGCCCACATAATTATGATTATTGTACTGTACCATGATGGATCATGATCCAATGCAGGGTCTGGTTGTTGTTCTGCTTTAATATTAGTATCTTAGTATAGAATTGAAAGAAAAGGGAACAAAGTTATGTCATTGGTGGGGTTGTGCCGTGAGGGAAATTGAAATGGTAAAAAAATAGTAACGAGCTTTCTTCTATATCTATTTTTAACCATATGATGTTGACTTCTCATTTGTTTCTTTTTGATGAATGAATGTGCATTGATTTCACTGATGTACAGTTGTAAGGTTAAGGTTAGATATTGTTTATAGAATTATGATGCAACATTAACAAAACTCTTATCAAGCACGGGAGAGAGAAGTCTTGAAGAAGATAAATAAGAAAGTGAAGGGAGAGAGGTTGATTTAGGGTTGTGGATGGGAAGTTACTTTTGTTGTCTTCACACGACAATTGTGCCCTATTTATGCACTTAAATAGATACATTATCTTTTGTCATTCTCCCTTAATTTATTTATCACATTCCTTTTTACTTTCCACACGCACACAAAAAATCCTTTTTTTCTCTTTTTTCTTTTTAAGGGATAAAAAACATTTACTTGTTAGTTGATTTGTTGAGAATAATATGCTTAATTTTAAAATATATGTTTATTACAATTTAACTCTATATATAGAGACGTGAATAAATATTTAGAATGATGATTCTCCATATGTTAGTTTTCCTTATTGACATATCATTGACATATCATATATTTTATTTATTTCCGAAATACAACCACAAAAAATCCTATTAAGTCATATTCCTAACTTTTAACTACTCATATAAGGGTCCGTTTGATGGTCAGGATATGATAGAGGCATGATATGATATAAAGATGGATATAAGGAGATGATTAACATTAATATTATCATGTGTTTGATGTGCACATGATAACAAACAGGATATCATTATAATTAAATGAAAAAATTTCTCTCATAATTAATTAAATATTGTAAAAATGGCATGTTATTAATTATAATAGAAAATACATGTTATCATTACTTTAAAAATGACAATATTTTAAAAATGGCAGAATATCAAGATAATAAATAAAGAATGATCTTCTAATACCATCAGGATAATTTCTAACCCAGCCTATACTCAAGATAGAAATTACAAAGGAAAGTCAGGATAGGATACGAAAATGGTTTATTTTATCCTATCCCTTTGGTGCATCAAACATGAGATTTAAACAGGAGAATCATGTATCATATCCTGTCTCCCTATCCCGTCCATCAAACGGAACCTAAGAGTCAAGTGATGTCATAAAATAGTGAGTTTTGATTGAAAGTGTAGAAGTGTTTTACACTCACGGTGCAAATCTTTTAAACCACTCTATATGGTACGAAGACCGCTCAAAACCGAAGGGACAGAAGGAGTAGAAGAATGGAAGAAGGACTCGTCAACACAAGTCGAAGGAGGAAGAAGAGAAGAAAAGCACAGGAAGCATCAACTGTGAATTTTCGATGTGTAGAATGCACTATGTGAGCTCTCTATTTATAGAGAAAATTCACAACTAATAAGTGAGAAACTTTGGGAACAAGTAATACATTACTTTGACGTTAAGTAATTCACATATTAGATCTAGTACAAAAATATCTCAATTGAGTACCAAAATATATTATATTATGTACCAAAATATATTTGAGTACTAAAATATATTATATTATGTACCAAAATATATTTCAGATCAAGCACTAAATATATTAGATTGCATACTAAAATATTTCACATTGTGTTCCAAAATATTCTAGATTGCGTTCAAAAATATTTTAGCATAACTTGGGGACTAAGAAAACACTTTATAGTAATGATTTTATTAATTATTTAATTTATCATTTCCAAATAATAAAATACATACATATATATATATATATATATATATATATATATATATATACATATATATTTTATTTAGTGTGTTCACTTAATTATGCACCTCCTTAGAGGTACACCCCCACTGTACAAGACCATAGACAAAAATTTGACATCTTAAATAGGTTTCGGAAGAACAAAAGAGAGCTAAGGAATCAACAAAAAGGAAGCTTGAAGCATCTGAAGAGAAGTGCTCCTGAAGACAAAGTGCTCCTGAAGTGATGACGTCATCAGAAGCAAGTTCATCAGAAGCATTTCATCAGAAGCAAGTTCATCACCATAAGCTGAAGTTCATCAGGAGATGCAAGACTTAAAGCTTCAAAGGCTGTTCAATGGATTTAATCTCGTCTAAGCATTGGAGAAGACTGGAAGTGTGAAGCAACGGCTAATTTAAATGGATTTGAAGGCATTGGATGCTTGTTCTTTAAAGAGCATTGACAAAGTACAATTGTACGAAGTGTACAACCACTACCTCCACTACTCTGTTTTTGTCTCTGCTACAAGACAAGAAAAACAGCTCTGCCTGCAACGATGTTCCTTCACAGTAGGAATGGATTTGAAATTGATCCTTCATAGGACAATAACCATATCAGGCAAAAGATCATTGGTGATTGATCAAAGCTTCAAACAACTCCATTTTGATGTGCTGGAAATTCACAACGTCTCTTTCACACCTCTATATAAAGGAGTGAAGACTTAGAGATTGGCAAAGACTCAACAACAATTTACAAGTGCCAAAACTCTGCTAAAATTGTTCTGCATTCAAAGTTCACTTAGAATTTCTTTTTCAAAGTTCATATCTTACAAATTCTAGAGTCTTAAAGAGTCTGTATCTGATTTGTATTGTGAGCACCACTTATTGTATATCAAGTGTTCAACCTCAAACATTTTCTTTGTAATTTTTTTTGATTAGAAGTCTCTTGCAGTTGTGCTTGAGCATTAGAAGTCTCTTGATTGTGTTCAGGAGCATAGGAATTCTCTTGCAGTTGTGCTTGAGCATTTTGAAGTCTCTTGCTAAGTTTAGCAGTGAGCAGTTGTAATCAGATATTACATTATAGTGAACTCTCCTTGGAAGTGCAAGGGGGACAGAACTACTTCCGGTTTGTGGAAGGAACCTGTATAATTGCTTTGTGTCTTTCTTCCTTCTCTCTCTTTGTTTTTATCCGCTGCAAGTTAGTCCTGAACATCACTTCAGAAGTAGAACTCTATTTGCTTCTGATCAGTGTTTTCAGCTTAGGAGAAAACGAAGAAAAAGCTAACACAATTCAACCCCCCTTCTTGTGTTTTTCTCACCTTCAAGATTCACCTTGAAGTCCTTGGCGAAAGAGGTAAATTTGCATTTGATTATCAAAACCGTGCTTCGAACAATTCCTCAACAATGACTTGTAACGCTCCCATGCATCACAAAGTGACTCGCTAGAACCTTGAAAAAATGTTGTGACCGCAGTTTTAGCTTCTAGATGCCTATCCTCCAGAAAGAACCTTTCTTGAAAAGCTTTCTCCAATTCATTCCAATCTTTCATCAAAGCAGTTGGTTTATCCAAGTACCACTCTTTAGCTTTCCCAATCAATGAATGAGGAAACAACCTTGTAAACATAGTCTCTTCCTCATCTTCTTTCATTCCAAGTGTATCGGCTATACCATAGAAAGTTGTGAGATGTTTATATGGGTCTTCATTATCAAGACCAGAAAAGGGGTGTTGAGTCACCAATTGGATTGTCCTTGATTTTATCTCAACTTTCCTGGTATTTTGGTTTCCAAGACGAGCAAGCCTCCTTGGACTAACCCAACACTGTAGTGCATTTTGAGGTTCATCATCTTCAAGTTCCATGACTATAACTCTTTCACTTATCGGAGATGATGGTGCAGAAGAGTGTGGAGACTCCGTATGAATTGAACCAGAAGAAGTAGGAATAGAACCAGAAGTTCCCTCTTGAGCCAACCTAGCTAATCTCTTTTCTTCCCTTGTTTTAGCGTTGTTTCTACGAGCCGTATTCTCGATTTCTGGATCAAACTGTAGTTGTTCTTTGGAAACGGTACCTCGCATAAACAAAGTTCAAAAAGACTATACCAAGTGGTTAGCAACAAAAAGGATAATGAATGATATATATGTATATATATACAAGAAATAATTTTGTGCAAAATTGCTTAAAATGACAAAATTGTTTCGATACTAATGATATTATTCCGCTACTCCCCGACAACGACGCCATTTTGATGTAAGATGTTTACATCTCATAAAACTATTTACACTTGAGTATAATATAGGATCGTATCCACAGGGAGTTGCGTATATCTTAAGCATTTTCACAATATTTATCACATTAAGTGTTTGGGTATAAATTGTTTGTTTGTGTAAAACTATTTTTAACCATTCGACATAAAAGTAAAACGAGAAGAGATAGGGCTATTTCGCTTGGGGTCAGAGATATCAACCAAGCGTAACAGCTGCAATCTCTCGATCAATTAACGAATCCTAGCTTTTTAAACGATATTATCACAATCACTCGACAATATCATTCGTGTCCAAATGATATCGTAATTTCTAAAAGATTGTTTAAATGTCGATTTCCCAAACATTAAAACAATCACAAAGTAGATTGGATCGTATAATCGACGATTTCCCAACCGATTAAATGACCCAAAAGCATTAAGTTCTAGATTAAAAGTGATTATCAAATATTAACATCTATGTCTAGAGTGATAACTTAAGATAGATTGTTATTCTATTTCTAGATTCAAAAGTATGTGTGCATATCATTTTAAATCTCAATAAAATATTAAATGCAAGAGTATCAACAATATTGAATAAATAGCTAGAACCATATATTAAATTATCAAAAGATTACATAATAGCTTGTTTTAATACCTCAAAATGACAAGAGTAGATGTAGCTACATATGTCTATGATAGCTTTGCAAAAGATGAAGATTCAATGCCTAGATCCATGATGTCTCAACAAATCTTGGATTGAATCTACTCCTAACTACCTTGCTTTGTGTTTCTCTCTCTAGAAAAGCCCTAGTCTCTTTTTAAAACCAGCAAATAAAACAATAAAATAGTAAGTGAATGGTTGGAAAGAGAAGAGAAAACTATTTATATGGGCCACTTCTGCGAAATTTCGCTAATAGCTAAATATTTCGCTATTAGCGAATTGTGTGAAATATGCCTCTGCACCAATGTAGTTGCTCGACGTGGCCCTTATCCACTTGATCCTCCTGAGTTTTGCCTCCAACTTCGCTAATAGTGAAACTCCCTATGAGATTTTCGCCAATAGCGACATTTTTGCTAATGGCGAATTTCTTGAAATCCTGGTTCTGACTTCGCCCCCAGCTTCGCTGATGGCGAAACTTCCAGTGAGAATTTCGCTATTAGCGAAATATTCGCTAATAGCGACTTTCTTGTGAACTTTTGGCAATTCTTGCTCCTTACTTGTATTTTCCTGCACAAAAGGGTAAAGTAAGGCATGCAAAGCATAAATGGCATTAAGGCACATAATTGAAGCTTTTCCATCGATAATTTGTAAAAGAACTCATCAAACATGCCTAAACTAACACATGAATTAGATCATTTTGAGCACTTATCAGTATCCTTAGTATGTGAAACAACTTTAAAATGACAAATCATCTCAGAAAATAAAAACTTAAGAAATGAGAATTGAAAAAGAACAAAGAGAGTACAAAACATAAAATGACTCCAGTCTCCAGGGTAAAAATTGGTCAAGACAGAAATTATCATCATGCACTTCCAAGTTCCTCCACTACCGTATATGGAAACATCTCTCGACAGGTAGCAGCTGATGCCAAACAAATTGAGCAATAGAGATCCATATTTTAACCTAAGTATGATTTAGTTCCACTATTTCTAAACTTGACATGTTAGTCCCCCCATTTTAATTGTTTTAGAAAATTTTCCTACAATAAAGTCTCGGGTTTATTTTTAATGACCCGTTTGTTCTATGTTCAAAATAAGCAATGCCAATGCCATGCCAACAAATGTAATTCCACATATTAATGAATATGATATGTGAGAAAAATAACTCCCAAACTATGTTGTGAGCAAAAAATCCAGAAATTTGTGAAACGACATTAAAATCGAAAATATAGACTTGTTAAAAAAAATTCCAAAATTTAGAAAAGTGCATTTAAGCTTAGATATTGTTAATTTTTTTCTTGAGAAGAGGTTAGATATTGTTGACGTAAGTTGTATGATAGCGTTGCATATATCTACATATAGATGTTCTATATCCATTTAATGTACATCATGTACTTCTAATGTAAAAATGCGATGGACAAACTAAAATCGACATGTAAAAAAATTCCAAAATTTAGAAAAGTGCATTTAAGCTTAGATATTGTTAATTTTTTTCTTGAGAAGAGGTTAGATATTGTTGACGTAAGTTGTATGATAGCGTTGCATATATCTACATATAGATGTTCTATATCCATTTAATGTACATCATGTACTTCTAATGTAAAAATGCGATGGACAAACTAAAATCGACATGTTTTCAAGGACATATTTGTCTATCCATACATTTCAGAGACTAAAATGACCGCTGCTTTTTATATTTAGCATATCAGGAGAAGTTGTTTCTTGGAAGTCTAAGAAGCAAACCATCCGTGCTCAGTCCACAAAGGAATCTGAGATGATAACACTAGTTACTGCTAGTGAAGAAACAAGATGGCTAAGATGCTTGCTAGCTGAGATCCCTTTATGGGAGAAATTGTTACCAGCTGTGTTAGTTCATTGTGATAATACTGCGACTATTGCAAAGATTAAGAATCGTTATTATAATGGAAAGAGACAACATATAAATCGGAAACACAGCACGATTAGAGAGAGTATCTCTAATTTAGCGGTTAGAGTTAATTTTGTACATACTAATGAAAACTTAGCGGATCCTTTGACGAAAGTACTAAATAGAGAGAAAGTCCAAGATACATCCAATAGGCTGGGACTAATACATATAGCTCACTGAGTGATGGTAACCCGACCGACCTACATGACTGGAGATCCCAAGACTTAGGTTCAATGGGTAATAACATGTCATGAAGTGATAGAACATGCTACGATAAGGATTAATAAATCATGATCCTGCAGCGAAAGAAGGATGAGGTAATAGAAACTCTTAATGAGATCTATACTATAGGGTGAGTGGGGTACATAGTTACAGGAGTATCTTTGATAGACTCACCTATACGAATGTGGAACTGAGGCCGGTCCTTTGGAATTTTGAGGCAGAATTCCTAGAGCGTTCGTTAAATTTGCGATAGACGTGCAGGGCCTTAAACGTACGAGCTTATAGAAAACACCTTGAGGAAAAGGTTTGTGTGCGGGTTCTATGACCGAGATAGAGTTCAATGTTGTAAGAAACTCTTGTTAAATCGAAATAGTATCCGCTATGCATAGGTTAAAGTTGTAGGCGACACCTTTATTTACTAGAAAATCTTACGGAGACGTCTTTGACGATATTTCTCGAAACCATTTTTTAAGTTCAAGTACGGGATTGTTGGAAATTGAGTAATTGACTAAACACAAATTCCCATAATGGGTAGAACTAGTGTAGTGTGAATTGAAAAAACTGGAAGTTCCACATTGGATGAATCCCACACATTAGTGGTGTTTATATAGTGGGGGTGTACCTCTAAGGAGGTGCATAATTAAGTGAACAAAGTAAGCACTAAATAAATATATATATATATATATATATATATATATATATATATGTATGTATTTTATTATTTGGAAATGATAAATTAAATAATAAAATCATTACTAGAAAGTGCTTTCTTAGTCCCCAAGTTATGCTAAAATATTTTTGAACACAATCTAGAATATTTTGGAACACAATCTGAAATATTTTAGTATGCAGCCTAATATATTTAGTGCTTGATCTGAAATATATTTTGGTACATAATATAATATATTTTGGTACTCAAATATATTTTGGTACGTAATATAATATATTTTGGTACTCAATTGAGATATTTTTGTACTAGATCTAATATGTGAATTACTCAATTGAGATATTTTTGTTCACATTGAATAAGTGATGTTGTCTAAAACTCGAGTTTTTAATTGTCTTTTAAGGTCCTGTTTGGTTAAACAACTTATTTGCAGCTTATATCACAAGCACTTATCATGATAAACACTTACGTATTAGGGTCTGTTTGGTAAGACATAATTTTGAGTTTATACGTTGGTATTATAAGTTAGTTTAACCGTTAATTTTAGGGTTTAGGGTTTATAGGTTGACAATAGTTTAGGGTTTGTTAATTAGAATTCTATAGTTCAGAGACATAGTTCGAGGGTGAGTGATTGTTTAGGGATCAAATTGACGGTTTGCTCGCTTTTCTTTTGTTAGTTGTTGTTTACTTATTTCCTGTGTTTCTTTGACTTTTCAGATTGATGAATGGCTAGGGTATGCACCTGTACTCTCATCAGGCCCTGCTTTTGAAAATGGATGCAAGTATATTGATGACTACTTGGAGAAGCGTACATTTTTAGTTGGTTATTCATTATCAATCGCAGATCTAGCTATCTGCGCAGGTCTTGCAGGTAAATATATTTTTATGATACCTATACCTATTCATCTTTACCTGTGATTCCTATGGAAAAGGAAATCCTTGTGTTTGTTTAGTGATTGCATTTTGTGGATATTTCCTAGTTGTATCCCTGCTGACAGGGTTTATTGTTGCCTTATCTAGAATCTAGCTTGCAACTTAAACTAGATCCGCTTTGCTCTATTGTTTGGACAAAAATAATCTATTGTTGTGGCTGATTGTTTAATTTCATCATACTCTTGATGGTTCATGTCATCTCCAACTACACTATGCCTTTTCAGGTGCTGGAAAGAGATGGGAAAGCTTGAGGAAATCAAAGAAATATCAAAATCTTGCACGATGGTACAATTCAATAGTGGCAGAACATGGTACTGCATTAAATGAATATATTGATTATATTGGCAAAAAAGGATCGGGAGAGTCATCTGCAACCGAGCCAAAAGACCAGCCAGTCGTCAAGGAAAAAGTGAAGAATGTGAATGGGGATTTTTCTGATAACATTAAGGGAGGAGGCAAGGCTTCGGCAGAGATAGATCTTCCAGATGCTGAAGTTGGAAAAGTTCGCTTGCGATTTGCACCTGAACCCAGTGGCTATCTTCATAATGGACACGCAAAAGCAGCTCTGTTGAACAAGTATTTTGCTGAGAGATACAAAGGTCAGGTTATTTTGCGTTTCGATGATACAAATCCTGAAAAAGAAAAAAAAGAATTTGTGGACAATTTGAAAAAGGATGTTGAGATGTTGGGTGTCAAATATGAAAAAATTACGTATACATCAGATTACTTCCCTGAGTTGATGGAACTGGCTGAAAAATTAATTAGCCAGGGTAAGGCATATGTTGATGACACTCCAGATGAACAAATGAAAAAGGAGAGAAGGCCTGGCATAGAGTCTAAATGTAGAAACCATAGTGTAGAGGAGAATTTGAAATTATGGAAGGAAATGATTGCAGGATCAGAGATAGGCGTGCAGTGTTGTGTCCGTGGGAAGTTGGATATGCAAGATCCAAACAAATCACTCCGTGATCCTGTTTATTATCGTTGCAATTTGGTGCCTCATCATAGAATTGAAATTGGATCCAAGTATAAAGTGTATCCAACTTATGATTTTGCCTGTCCATTTGTTGATGCTCGTGAAGGTATCACTCATGCCCTTCGGTCAAGTGAATACCATGATCGTAATGCTCAGTATCACAGGATTCAAGAGGACATGGGAGTTAAGAAAGTTCTCATATACGAAATTAGCCGGTTGAATATGGTCTACACTCTTCTCAGCAAACGAAAGCTTTCATGGTTTATTGATAATAAAGAAATTGAACTTGAATCATGGGATGATCCACGATTTCCTACACTGCAAGGAATTGTGCGTAGAGGCTTGAAAATTGAAGCGCTAATCCAATTTATTGTTGAACAAGTATGTACAAGGTTTTGCTTTCTTTTATACATCTAAAAGAAAATATGCACTTACTAACAAATAAGAATATGGCGTTTAGTTGTCATACTCTTTTCTTCTTTTTTACTTTTTTGTTGTATATCCATGCTTAAAATGTTGATCACTGTTCTCTGTACTTGTACAGGGGGCATCAAAAAATCTCAATCTCATGGAATGGGACAAACTCTGGACCATCAATAAAAAAATTATTGACCCTGTATGTCCCAGACACACTGCGGTCATTGCGGATAGACGTGTATTGTTAACCCTCACTGATGGTCCTGAGAAATCATTTGTCCGCATCATACCTAGGCACAAAAAGTATGAAGCTGCTGGGAATAAAGATACCACATATACAAAAAGGATATGGATTGACTATGCTGACGCAGAGTCCGTATCAGCAGGTGAGGAAGTAACCTTGATGGATTGGGGAAATGCCATAGTAAAGGAAGTAGATAAGGACCAAGATGGGAATGTCACAGGGTTAAGTGGTGTTTTACATCTTGAAGGATCTGTGAAGACCACAAAACTGAAGCTCACTTGGCTACCTGAGTTAGACGAACTAGTTAGCCTGACATTGACGGAGTTTGATTACCTCATTACGAAGAAAAAGGTATGTGCTTGGCTTCTGTTTGTTTCTGTCATTAATAAAGGAAAATATATAATATGTGAACATTTCCACGAGAAATTCACGTGTCCATACAATTTCTACTGACACAACCAAATCATGAACCTTCCATATATGTTATAAGAATTTGTTAACGGCTATTATCTGACCTTTCATGAACTTTCCATGGAACTAGTTTTATAGCACCATATTGTCCTTATTATTGTCCATCCTGATCCCATTCTCTTAAAAGTGCATACCCTATGCATAGACACTTTGGTTCAGTGTTCATTTCATCTACTCATACTTAATATACATCAAACCTGCTTGCTTCCCTGTTTAAGTTTTTATTTGCTTTGTTTGCAGCTTGAGAAAGATGAGAATGGGAAAGAAGAGAATTTCCTTGACGTACTTAACCCTTGCACAAAAAAGGAGATTCTAGCATATGGAGACTCCAATATGCGATATCTTAAGCGTGGAGAAGTATTGCAGCTGGAGAGAAAGGGATATTTCAGGTGTGATGTACCCTTCGTTCAGCCTTCAAAACCAATCGTGTTATTTGCAATCCCAGATGGCAGGCAGCAGACATCTTTGAAGTAAAAAACTTTTGTTTTTTAATGACAAGTTGGTAATTTGGATAGCTTTGTGGAATTATTTTAATGTGTACGACCGTCACTACAGTGTTATATATGCTTATAAGCAACCTTTTATTTGGTTTGTCGACTAGCAGTTTGAATATATTCTCTGTTTTTTGTGGACAAATTGTGAGTATGTTGTTACCTTGTTATTTTAGTTTATGCTTTTGCCGAATACCAAATGAATATGATTCAAGTCAAAGCGATATGGAATCAATAATAGTAAAATGAATAACCATATTATTTCTGAATTTGTGTGTTTTGTTGTACCGTGAATGTCACTCTCTTTGCTGCTATCACTTAACATTATTGTATTTATAGCCAATCTATTTGCAAGAATTTTTGTGACAATCTTAAATTGAAAATTCACTACAGCGATTGGGCGAAAATCACTCATGCCATTTGCCCCTGGCACCTTAGGAATAAGAACAATTAAATTATAGTTAATATTAGGAGCTAGCACGCCTGAAAGAAAAAAATCTTGCACCGACTGCACCACATCAGTCTTCACAATGTCTCAAAAAGTTTCAAAAAAATGTCCACCAAAACCTTCCGGACCCGGTGCCCCATCCCCATTCAAATCAAAAACCGCTGCTTTGATGTCATCATGAGACGATAATTTAAAGAGCAGTTGATTATCCTTGTCATCAACCATTGAAGAGCAACATTATCCATTCCAAACCTGCCATTAGACCAAGTATAAAATCCGTACATGACAAAGAAGGAGGTGGTCGACGACCGCGCTTTTCATGAGCTCCCAACACCGCATTAAAATCCTCAACGAACAACCAAGGCCCATGAAAACAACCTTGAAGATGAGTAAGATCAGCACATAATTGGCGTCAAATTATGTAATCAGTACTGGCATAAACAGCGGCGATATAAATAGTAGATTGTTGAATAGAAATTTCCATAGCAATACATTGAGCAGATACATAAAAAATTATTGGATTAATATCAATCCCCCAAAGTGCCCAAAGATTTGGCAACAAAGGACCTCTATCATTTATGCAATATTTAGTTATCCCGACACTATTCCAAAACCAAAGGGGGAACTTGAGTAAAAGAAATCATAGGTTCCACAAGAAAAATTAAAATCGGCTTGTGAGACATAATTAAATTCTTTAAAGTAACTCTAGTATCCGAGTTACCAATACCTCTGGCATTCCAATAAAATATATTCATTGAGCAGGTGGTGATGCTTCTCGGTTGAGCGGGTTCGATACGTCGGCTTGCCGAGAACTTGTGCTTGCTTCAGTTTTTGTTTTTGTTTTCTTGAAAGGACTGGTGTGAATATTAGGATGTAACTGATTTTCGGGACCAAACACATGAAAGTTGCTGCCTCCGCATTCATTAACACCTAGAATATCCGAGTTGACAGCAGCAACACCTGCCATCTGCTGTATCGCACTGTGAACACCATCCAAAGTTGCATGTGCACTGCTGGCCGAGGCAGCCAGAACCTCCTGCTGAGACGTCAATGTGGGATCTGAACCAGAAGACCGTGAATCTTCATCTGTGTTGTCTATGCTAGCTTCCTTATGGGGGATATTTCGGACCAGAAAAGGGGAATCTTGTCTAGGAAAAACCAAAGTATTAGAATCCAATTCATCATGCACGTCAACATGCTCTACAATATGTGAAACCGGGGCAGCTGCATCGAAAACGGAACACAAGAGTTCTTTGACATTGATATAATTGTACCACAAGATAGTTCAAACAACGATGTTTTTGATATTTAATGTTCATCCAACATCATCATTAAGAATTCAAGCATTGTAAATGGTCATTATAATAAATAACTTCAACCCTAGATTAATATTCCTCTATATCAACTCTAGGTTGTACTCTATTTTCAACTCTAGATTGTACTTTATTTTCATACAAGTGTGTGAAAAGGAATATAAATCTAGATTTGAAGTTATTGTTTCATAATGACCATTTCGAATGATTGAATTCTCAATGTTGATGTTCGATCAATGTGACATATCCATCCCATCAATGTTTGGATTATCTTTTGGTGCAATTATATGAAGGTCGGAGATAGAAGTACATTTACATGAATCTATACTTAGATGATTCCTTGGACTATTTGTGTGAGCCAAGTTGCTAAGTGTTAGATCTTGACACCGAAGGAACCGATTATCAACTAATTATATATAGGCACACTTAAATTTTAAATAACTAATATATATACCGAAATTGAAATAGTAGCTACATTTCATGTTTATCAACTTGCAATTGACTTATGATTTTTATATTTTCCCATCGCGGTGAACCTTGGTCATTAATATTTTCTTTTCTATCGACAACAATGTCACATATTGTTGAGAACTCGGTCCATGATTTTTCGTCATCATCTCTCCATTTCCAATTATCTTTTTGGGCCATGATATTTCATGCGAGTTTTTTTTAGAGGAATATTTCATGTAAGTTATCAACACCAAATGTACATCAGGAGTTGTAAATATTAAACACAACAATTTGACCTTTATGGAAATAAATGGTAAAAATTCAAGTATACTAAAAAATAAAAGATGAAAAATGTCAGCTATTTTTTTGAGTGAAAAATGTCATCAGCTATGGAAGCTGCATCTACAATTTTTAAATAGAATTGAAATTCGAAACCATAGAGTTTTCAAGGACATGCAATTTGTTTGGTGCAACAACATTAGTGCACTAAATGGCCAAGACAGAACTCAATTATGCAGAAACGCGCAGAAACAGAAATGCAAAATCGATATTGTGTACAAACAGATTGCGAAAAATCAGAATTATGCAGCAATGCAGAAAAGTAAATATTAAAACAGCATGGAAAAATAACTAAATTAAAAACGAGATTGAGAAATAAAGATAATATGACAGCAGCTCAATCACAATCTTTCAAAAGAAAAGTTCAGGTCTCAAATCAAGAATAAAATCATTTTAACAACGGCATATTTATCATAAATTTGATATGTATATATATTGCCTACGGTTGAATTTTGAGCATGTAAATGATTGCTTCTATGCACATGTAGATGGTTTTGTCACACACTGGAAACGATACTCAATTCAGCAGCAATCCATACGAAAACTTGTCATGTTTTTTTTTTATGACAAGTTTCAACTACTAACATTTGCCGTTAAAGAAAATGTTTATAATTTCAACCTTTAAAAAAAATGTTTATTTCAATTAGAGGGTTGGTTAACTCAACTATTTTGAACCAATGGGTAATGAGTAAATATTAGTCTAAAAACTACAAACATTTGCCATTAAAAAAGATGTTTAAAGTTTCAGTTTAAAGATACAAAAACATGTTATCTAATTTTCTGCAAAGTGTTTTGGATCGTATTTTCCTGTATTGTCTGCAATCTTTGAGTAGAAAGTCGACTTTTAAATCAGAGATTCATCACTATGCTCTCTTGCATGTTTCCAATCAATCTAGATACAAATGAATGTTATGTATTGATGAGTATGATAACATAAAAGCATCATTAAATAAATTAAGGCGTAGTGAAAACATTTTTTTCTTTTTTTTTTGATCAAGTGAAAAACTGCAATAAAATATCAGGAGCTGCCTGAACCGCTTACAAAGTTAATCCATAATAGTTCTAGAAAAAGGTAACCCTGCACTATCTCTAGAAAGAAAAGAAGCAACAAAAGCGGGTGGTGTGTCCCACCACTGAGAGGACATTGGAGCTAGCCCTTGACCATTCTTGGCCATGGCATCCGCAGCCAGATTGCCTTCTCTAAGAATATGAGAAAATCTGCTCCTAATGCTAAGCCAAAAAAACATGCAGTTCAGCCATCTGTTACGCATTCTCCAGGGAATTCCCACCTGATCCGATAGAGCCTTACACACTATCAAAGAATCTGTTTCCAACCAAATATCAGCTAAGCACATCTCAGAAGCTCTTTCAATGGCCATCATGCATGCACAAAACTCAGCCTCAAGAGCATAAGCATAGCCTATATTTTGAGAAAAGGCACCAAGAAAGAGAGAAGCACTCCTGTAAACAATCCCAATAGAGCCACAAGGATGAGACCCAACAGAGGAACCATCACAATTAATTTTAACACAACCCAAAGAGGGATATATCCAGTGAACATCTTGAACAGGGACCACTCTGCCTAATTTGAAAGGGATCCCAAATAGTTGTGATAATTTGAAGTCAGTCATGGAGGTAGAACCTTGAGCAATAACCAGCTTGAAACTAAGAGCTACTTCAGAGATAATGTTGTGAGTAAGAGAAAGCATACTTTTGTTTTGGTTATTGAAGTATCTAGAATTTCGTTCCATCCATATAGCCCAAATAATATGCACAATAGCAGAAGCTAAAACCTGCTGCACCATTTTGCTTCCCTTTCCTTTGACACTTAACAATAAATTGAGGCAATTAGACAAATCAAGAACCTGTTCAGAGCCCTTGCTGAGCCAATCCCAAAGAGATGAAGTAATAGGATAGTGGAAGAATAAATGAGTAGAAGATTCATAGGCATGCCTACAAAAGCAACATATAGAAACAATTATACAACCTCTAGTCCTAAGATTGTCATCAGTGGGGATTTTATTGTGTAATAATCTCCAGACAATAAAAGCTCTTGACGGAGGTATAAAAGAGTTCCAAATAAGTTTGTGCCAGCTATTTTTCTGTCCAGACCCAGCAAGAAAAGCATAAGAGAGCTTATTAGTGAGATTACCATCAATAGCAGAAGTCCAGTTCAGCTTATCCGGTGTGTCCTCCAAAGGAAGAGTAAGTTTCTTGATCTTTTCAGCTAACTGACTGTCTTTAGGAGTGAAGTAAGGTGGAATATTTCAACTTCCCTCCACTATGTAGTCAGCAACCTTCATAGACAGATGTCTAGAGACATGATCAGGGATCCTCCAAGCATCAGCTATAACTCTGTCCAGCCATTTATCTTTCCAGAAAAACACAGATTGACCATTGTCAATGGACCAAGTGGCATGTTCAAAAATATGGACAAGAAAAGGCTTCATTCCCAACCAGATAGATGAAGAAATGTGATAGGTTTTAGCCTTACCTTGATTGAGAAATCTGACCCTGCACATCTGAGCCCAAGGCTCATTGGAAGTGAGCAGTTTCCATGTTAAATGCAGGAGAGAAGCTTGATTCATCAAATAAGGGTCTTTGACAGCAAGGCCTCATTCATTTCTAGGCTTGCAGACCTCCTTCCAAGATACAGTGCAAATCTTCCTATAAGAGACATCTCCACTCCATATAAAGTTCCTGATAACTTTTGAGAGTTCATTCAAAAGACTTTTTGGCCACTTGTAAACATGGAAAGTGTAGACCAACATGCTACTTATAACAGAGTTAACAAGTTGAACCCTTCCAATTATAGACAATAACTTGCCTTTCCAAGCTCCTAATTTGGCTTTAATTCTGTCAAATATAGGTTTTAGATATATAGTTTTAGGCCTTCCCTTGAAAAGAGGAACTCCTAGGTAAACAAAAGGAAGACTGCCATAACAGAATCCAGTGACAGAAGCAATGGCTGCTTGTCTGGGAAAACATTTTTTTCAATGCAAGTATAATTACTGATAACACTTTCTATTGATATGCTATTGACTCATAGTACTCTGATCATGACATGTTCCCTTGTTCTCTCTTCTCCCTACCAACTGTTTGAGCAATTTAAATTCATGGTTCTGCTATGTTTACGAGAAAAGAAAGACGAGCTCTTCTTGTTAAGAGAATTGCAAAAGATGGTTAAATCACAGAGAAATGGTTTGTCAACTCTCAAAGTTTTTCATTTATCTTGATAGATATCATATCCCAAGATATCTTGATAAGTATCATACAAGATTTGAATCTATTCATAATCCCCAGGATGGAGGTTGACACAATTCAAATTATTTTGAATCGATTCAAAGCAAGTCAGAAAGATTATGTGATACGATTCAAAATAGCTTGAAAAGATTCGCCCCAAGTCAGAGACTTTGGGTGATACGATTCAAACAGAAATGACCCAATTCAAACGTTCAAAAAACAGTTTTGTCAGCTGAATTCAAGTTACTTGGGACACAGGCAAGGCATAGCAATGAGAAAACACAAGGATGAAGATGAACCAGTTATGAATAATATAAATATGAGTGTGGATGTCCATTTTCTCTACACTTTCTACATTCCTTAATTAACTTTTATGAGTAAATTCCGATATTCATTGGCATTTACTCTTATAACTCTTCATGTAAATAAATAAATAAATAAGTCAAACCTTGATCCTTAACTTTTACATTGGCATTAATTTGCAAGTATTGAAACACAATAAATAAATAAATAAATAATTAAGTCAAACCTTGATGTTTATGTTGTTTTGATGTTTGTATATGTTGGAACATGTGTGGAAATTAAGAGTTAAAAGACTAAACATAATTCGTAAGTTTGGTAGAATTTGTGTGAATTGAAAAAATGGAAAGTTTTGTGTTGGATAGATCACACATATTAGTAGTGTTTATATAGCGAGGATGTACCTCTAAGGGGTACATAAGTATGTGAAATGTTAAATTATTTGGAAATGTTAAATTAATTAATTAATTAATTAATTAATTTAAACATTATCACAAACAGCTTTCTTAGTCTTCAAGTTTTACAAAAATATTTTTGAACGTAATCTAAAATATTTTAGTACGCCTAATATATTTTGGTACTTGATCTGAAATATATTTTGGTACATAATATATTATATTTTTTTGTACTCAATATGATATATTTTAGTACTCAATTTGAGATATTTTTTTACTAAATTACTTGTTGCCAAAGTTTCTCACATATAAGTTGTAAATTTTCTCTATAAATAGAGAGCTCATATAGTTCATTCCACACACCGAAACATACTCTGAAACTTTGAATCCTTTTCTTCTCTCTCCCTTACTTCCTCTCTCCCTTACTTGTTGCCAAAGTTTCTCACAATTATATGTGAATTACTTGTATGGTCTACTAAAGCGTGGTTAATGTTATAAGAGTAACCTTGAACTCTTTCCAATTGATAAGAGTAATCTTGAACTCTTTCCAAAATTCCCTTAACATAGTATCTCAAGACTCTGGCCTTCATCAATATAAACCTCTTTAAATTCCCTTTACAAAACAAAACAAACTAATTACCAAATTCATTCTTTATCGTGATGGCAGCGTGTAATGAATAGAACCTATATTACTTGTCTAATATTATTTTTTGTTTATCGTTATTTTCCTCTTGTTTGAATATAATGCCGAGCATGGGATTTAGGGTTTAGGGATTAGAAGGGCCCATTGTTAGAAAGACTTATTTTCAAAGGAAATAGTGGTAATTAGGAGGAGTTCATGACTGTTGCGAACTTGCGACCTTATTTATGATTTCATATTCAGAAATATAATTTGATACTACTTATGGCCTTGTCTTTTATTTATGACTTCATGTTGAAGTGACAGAATAATGGATTCAAGTGGCTCTGCAAACATCCTTCACTTCAACCAGGTACCGCTTCTATTTACCATGAACAATTCATGATGTTTGATTATGTCTATTTTTGGTTACTGATGAATCATCCTTGTTAAGATGAGATATCATGATAAATAGAATTTAGAATGGAAGTGAAATATGCTTCTTTGTTGATTTGATTTTATCTTAATTGCTCAAAATCTTAGGGTTCTTGAAACCAACCAGTTCTTCACCTGTAGTTGATTTATGAGAATTTTCTGTACTAAAAATCACTATTATGTTGTGTGTGAATTGTGATGAACTTGTTTTTGTGCATTACATGTGCATTCTTTATTCTATTCTCCGCCTTCCTTTCTCCATCTCTGAAGACCCTCTCATGGCTTGGGAAATCCAACCTCATAAAGAACCCAAAATCTCATCAGGTTGGTTTTTCAAATTTACCTTGAAAAACAAAAATCGAACTTTAAAATACTGATATTTTACTTGTTAAATCTTGAATTCAATGCTATTGTAGTTTAGCATTATTTCAATTTGAGTATCATTACCATATCATATTCTCTCAAAAAGTCCCATGTAGATTTGGCAAAGAATAATGGTATTCAACCTAAACATCTCGCTAATATCTTCCCCAAATCCATTAGTATTAGTTTAAACATCAAAAACTCCAACTCCAGCTACGACGTCGTTTCTTCTACTACTTCCTGGAAAGAATCTTCCTGAACCTACAAATGACACCACTCTAGAAAGACTATCAACATAATCCTTCAACCAGTTACCTTCGCCGACCAAACTCGCCTAAGAAACCACCGGAGTCTCCACCTTCACCGCAAGCACTGCCACATCGTCTTTTTCACCGAAAAATATTCTCCGATTAGTGTTTCCAAATGAAATCTCAACTTCTTCGTCTATTAAATACTGCTGACTGAGTAGTTCTCCAGTCAATTTCTCCAGCGACATTGTTACAGTCAGTTGCGATAGCTTCGCGGCGGTTGCTGATGTTTCTTATCTCCAAACGAAATTTGTTGTTATTGGTTGCTAATGATCACCATAACGATCGTCAGTAGATTTTCCGTCCCTCCTCCACTTCTTCTGGTAACAACGACTTTCGTTTGGACATAAGAAACATCAACAACTGCCGCGAAGCCATCGCAACTGACAGTAAAAAAACTGACCGAAGGACTTACTCAATCGGTACATTTGAGTATTTCGTCAACGAAGAAGCTGAGTTCCATTTGGAAAAAACTAATCGGATAATATTTTTCAAAGAAAAAGACAATGCGGCTGTACTTGCGATGGAGGTGGGGACTCTGATGGTTTCTCAGGCGAATTTGGTCAGTGAAGGTAACTAGTTGAAGGATTATGTTGATAGTCTCTCTAGAGTGATGTCGTTTCGAGGTTCTTGTTAGATTCTTCATTGCAAGTAGTAGACGAAGCAACGTCGTAGCTGGTGTTGGAGATTTTGACGTTGAAGCTATAATACTAATGGATTTGGGGAAGAGATTAGCGAGATGTTTAGGTGGATTTCGAGGTTCCAGAAATTGCGGCATACTTTCTGAAGGTTATGCAACTTTCAAAGAGCAACCACTAGGCCAACACAAAATAAGTAATCTTCACCACCCAAGGTTTTTAGTTTCCATGCGTGAAGCAAATCATGTCTAAGATAATCCTTGTTGTAACCATGGGTTGACCTTTGAAGATTGTGTTTTATAAAACAAATTGCACACCATTGAGAGTGCAAAAAGTGATTTGTTAGAAATTTAATTCTCTCAAACATATCCAACAACAAGAAAGAGAATAGAATTTGTCTTTATGGTTCAAAACTTTTAGTTGGATTTAAAGCTAAGTTGATGAACATCCTTGTCTCCTATAGAAAAGTTCCAGAGTATAAAATAAAAAAGACTAAAGGTGATATCAATGCATACTTATTGTAAAGGGAGGGTCAACCATATAGAAATCTTGTGGATCGTGCACCAATAGATTCAGATAAAGAAACTTAAAATGAAATAGTGAATAATGAAGAATCAAAAGCCCATTCTTCGAATTTGATCATAAAATTAATGTTTGAGAAGGTCAACGGAGGCACAAAATCGAAGTTTATATTCGTCGTTATTCACTAACATCATATTCAAGTTTCTTCACTTGATTTTTAGCTGTGGGTAAGATATGTGGAGTTGATGCTTTTACCTGGTGAATCTCAATCTATTGGTGTATGATCCACAAGATTCATATATGCTTGACCCTATCTTTACCGCAAGTTTGCATTGGCATATCTTTAGTCTTTTTTATATTCTAGAACTTTTTTTTAGAGGAGACAACATGTTCAAATCCAACTAGACGTTTTGAAGCTCGACGAAGAATCCGACGCTCTTTCTTGTTGTTGGATTTTCTTAAGCTGCATTTAATTTCTTGCAAACCACTTTATCAACTTTCAACCATGACAATTTGTATTCTAAAACACAAGCTTCAAAGGTCAACCCATAACTGCACAAGGATTATCTAGAGATGATAATTCATCCCTGATAGTCTTCGTTGCAACCTTGAAGTTTGTAAACTGGAATCCCTATAAGTGAAGAATACTAATTTTAGTTTCGCCTTGTTTTTAATTATATCAGTTTCAGCTGATGGTGCTGCTCTCTGAAACAAGCATATCCCTGAGAAAGAAGCAGTATATGATTGTACAATCGAGCTTCTAAACAATTTATTTGCTAAATCAGTCCTGAAATGGTTGTACTTTTACTCAAGTTTTCTTTTGGGACTTTTTGAGATTGTACATTAGTCAGGATATTATGTGCAGGCAACTGTAACTTCAGGATGAAGAGGAAAGAATGCATAAAAGACCAGAAATAAGCTCCTCAAATTTCAATGTAGGTATTTTTATTTTGATTAAACATATGTGGTAAACTGCAGAGATGATGATTTTGATTTCGATCTTGAGAACATAATGGTCATGGAAGCAATCTGGCTTTCCATTCAGGTGAAGAATTTTGTTTGAATATGCTTATTGTAAGTTATCATTAATTTGATTACATTATTAAAATTGAAGTTCACCACTCCCTTGCAATATATCGTTTCCCAACTTGTTTTAATCGACATCTTTCCATTTTTCTAGAGTAATATTAATTTATATTTGGTTTATTATGAACTCTATACATTGCAGAATATCCACTATCACTACAAGAAAGCTTGTGTATTCCGACCAAAAATTTCCGAGGAACAATGGTTTCTCGCTAAAATTAAGGATTTCCGAGGAACTTTTTCCTCGGTATGTACATGTCAGAATCTCTGCTTCCACGCAGTGCAAACTCAGTGCGGCGCGCTTTTCCAAGTTAAATACCGAGGAAAATGTTCCTCGGAAAACATGTTGTCATTATTAAATTCTTTTCAAAGCGTGTAATGTATTAAACAAGGATTTTCAAACATGTTGTCATTATCAATAACAAAAATCATTTTGATACATTGGAGAGCACATTCCTCTCTGTCTCTCTCTCTCTCTCAGAAGGCTAGATCTAGAGCGCTTCTCACTCTCTCACAGAACCAAACTCTGTCAATTTTCCTTCTCACCGTTGAAGAACTCTCACCGAATCCTCCCTTACCGTAACCGAAGCTGGGTCACACAACCATTGAATACATATAGTTCTGCTGTTTGTGCTGCTGTTTGCACCTTCTGTTTTTGGTCTGGCAGGCTCCTTTAAGCTGTTCAGTGCTGTGCTGCTATCTGCTGGTCCATGTAGCGGCTGCTGGTCCATGTAGTTCTGTGTTGCTTTTTGGATCACCTGTTTTTGCTGTTGCGGTTTGGGGAGGGTTTTTTTGGGAGTTTTTTTACTGATATGAGCTCTTTCCCATGGCTCAATTAGGAGGTTTTTACTGATATGAGCTTTTTCATACATTTTGCTGTGATTTTGTAACTATACTGGATTTCCAAATTGGTTGGCAAGAAACCCTTGCATTCAATTAAATTTTTGCATATTATTTGTTAAGTTGTTACCTTGCTTTACGGTGATGTTGTTTATTTGTAGTGTTTAATTTATGTTAAGGCTTGATGAAATGTTAAAAAATTTTATTCTCTCTTGTATCCCTTCAGATGTCAAAGAGAATAAAGGAATGCATCTTAGGGATTCATGTTCATTGGAAGAAATTGACAGCTGTGTTGGAGGAGTAGATTTCATAACATTGGTATGAGCTTTTCTCTTTTTGAATCATCATAAGTTTGATGATTTGGTGCATATGTTAGTTAGAATTAATGCTAGTTAGAACTAATTAAGTTGTTTTTGTATTAGTATTTGTATTTGATATGTATTTGCTAGTTAGAACTAAAATTTGGCGTTTTTTTTTTTAAATTTGGAATTTTAAAATATTTGATGCTTTTTTAGAAATTTGAAATTTAAAAACGGGCGCTTTTTTGAAATTTAAAATTTTGAAACACATGAAAATAATTATAATTTTAATATTTTTTTAAATGTAATACATTCCGAGGACAAAGTTCCTCGGAAATGCTAGTCACTTCTATGTCAGCCGCAACAGGTGCGTCAGACTGTGTGTTAGCCATCACATCTTAATTCCGAGGACATATTTCCTCGGAAACAAAAGTTCCTCGGAAATTTCCTCGGTAATTGGATTCCAACCAACTATTTTTCCAGGACATGAGTTCCTCGGAAAAAGTTGGTATTCCGAGGAGATTTGGACGATTTCCAAGGAATTTTGTGCCTCGGAATTTCAATGCTTTCTTGTAGTGTATTCAAAAACATAAGATACAACTATAAATATGTTCATATTATGAAATTCAGTGGTGGACATGCTTGTGCCATTGCAGCTCTTGATAAGCGCCAACAAATGTCTAAGAACTCTGTAAGATCCAATAATGAAAATAATCATTATTCAACATGCCATCGGGTTCCAGAAGGTTTTATTACCGGATTGGTAGATATATGTTTAGTTATTCACCCGCAGAAAACCTAGATGAGGGTCAACTTGATGATGCTATGGCAACAACTAGGAGTCATGGTCAATTGGAGCATATCTCATGGATCACAGGTAGCTGAAACGACAACTAGCTACACAAACTCCGTTGAAGCAGAAGATTATAGTGAACTGTCATCTTTGTCACATTCTAATGACATTTATGAAAGTTTTCAAAGTGCCACAAAACCTATTGTTCCCAAGAGTTTTGAGGAGCGGATGATGCTGGCTATGGCTGTATCTTTAGCTGAAGCTCGAGCCATATCAAGTTGACAGAGTGCTTTCATGGCAATAGTTTTTGTGGTTAAGATACTGCTTCAATCTTTCTTAAATTGGGGATGCTTGCTTTGGCTAAGTGGCCTGTCAGGTCCTTGAGTTTGGAGTTTGAGCAAAAGTTACACGTGTGCAATTTTGGTAACCATCTCCAATTTTGCTCAAACTCTAAATACACGACCGTGTACACCACATAGTCAAACTCCAAAATTGCACACAACGTCTGACTTTTACTCAGACTCCAAATACAGGACATGGCAGATCACATAGTCAAGGCTAGCATCACCAATTTAAGAAAGATTGAAGTAGTACCTTGACCAAAACTATTGCCATGAAGCGCTTTGTCAACTGGACATGGCTCGAGCTTCGGCTATAGAGACAACCATAGCCAGCATCATATGCTCTTCAAAACTCTCGGGAACAATAGGGTTTGTGGCACTTTGAAAGCTTCCCGTCAACGTCATTAGACTGTACATAGATGACAGTTCACCATGATCTTCTGCTTCAACAGAGTTTGCATAGCTAGTTGCCATTTCAGCTACCTGTGAGCCTTGATCTATACTCCATTGACCATGACTTCTAGTCGTTGCACCATAGTATCATCCGGTGGCTCCTCATCCAGGTTTTATGTGGGTGAATAACTAATCATATCTCTTCCAATCTAGTTATAAAACCTTCTGGAACCCGATGGCATATTGAATGATGATGTATTTTCATTATTGGAGCTTACAAATGATTCTCCAGACATTTGCTAGCGCTCAGAAAAAGGCTTATGAGTTATCAAATTTTTTCTTCTATTCTCCCCTTGGCTTGTGTTATCGAGTTGTTCTTCTATTCATCTCTTTTCTTTAGTCCCTTCAGTTTTGAGTGATATTCATACAATTTATAATTGATGGTGTAATTATAGACCAATTTTCTAGTAGATCAAGACGACGTGGTTGATAGTCTACCTTGCATATTAGTTTCAAGGTATTTTCAAATTCTATAAACAACATGACGTACTTCGAATTCTATTTTTCCAATTTATGAAAATTAAAATCACAAGATAGGTTGTTTGTATCTTCAGAGCTGCACTTTCCATATAATCACGCTTCCCTTTCGAACAATAATTTTTTTTTTTTCCTTCTTTGATTTTTCACTTTGCAATTGTTTAACTAGTCAGATAATTACGTGGCTTTCGGTGTTCGGTTCTCTTTGAGATTCAAAATTTGTGTTTTTTTTTTAATCTTTATGTTTCTTTTCTCACTTTATGTTTTTCTTCATTTATTTATGTAGGTAACTTTCTGTGTCTGAGTTTTTGTTTGATCTTTTAAAATTGTGTATTATATAGGGTTTTAATTATGATTGGGATTCTTAAAAAAAAAAAAAAAAAAACTATATTTTGTTTGGTTTTGGATGTACTGACGGAACACATCCAAGAGTTAGCACCGAGATGTATGCTTTTTGCAGATGATGTAGTCTTGCTTGGTGAGTCGAGGGAGGAGTTAAACGGGAGGCTAGAGACTTGGAGGCAAGCCTTAGAAGCGTACGGTTTCCGCCTGAGTAGAAACAAGACGGAATATATGGAATGTAACTTCAGTAAAAGGAGAAGTGGGTCTACCTTAGAGGTGAAAGTTGGAGATCATATCATACCCCAAGTTACACGGTTTAGATATCTTGGGTCCATAGTACAAAATGACGGAGAAATAGAAGCTGATGTACATCATCGTATTCAAGCTGGGTGGTTGAAATGGAGAAGAGCCTCAGGTGTTTTGTGCGATAAGAAAGTACCACTTAAGCTGAAAGGAAAGTTCTATCGGACAGCAGTCAGACCGGCAATGTTGTATGGTACGGAGTGTTGGGCGGTTAAGAGCCAACACGAGAGTAAAGTAAGCGTAGCGGAGATGAGGATGTTGCGTTGGATGAGTGGTAAGACTAGACATGATAGGATTAGGAATGACATCATTAGAGAGAGAGTGGGGGTAGCACCTATAGTAGAAAAGTTGGTAGAAAATAGGCTTAGATGGTTTGGACATGTAGAGAGAAGACCCGTAGACGCTGTGGTAAGAAGAGTAGATCAAATGGAGGAGAGTCAGGTTAAAAGAGGTAGAGGAAGACCTAAGAAAACTATTAGAGAAACCATTAGAAAAGATTTAGAGGTCAATGAGTTGGATCCAAATATGGTCTTTGATAGAACATTATGGCGGCATTTGATCCATGTAGCCGACCCCACTTAGTGGGATAAGGCGTTGTTGTTGTTGTTGTTGTTGTATATTTTGTTTGGTTGTTACAGGTTAAAACTACATATCCAAACCAAAAAAAAAAAAAAGTGACATTTTTAGAAGAGTTAATTGCTCTGTTTAATTACAAGTGTACTTTACAACTATGATCATCACCTATCAGTCAGGAAGAAAAATTACATAGTTGTTACCTAAGTCTTATAGAAAAAGTCAGCAAGAAAATATACTGCTAAAAAAAGAAAGAAATAACATAGAAAGCAATAATGAAGTTATTTATCTACTCTTCTTTCAACATATGTGAAGGAACAACATCTTGAAGTAGCCTATTATCCCTAAGAAATGCAGTTGTTCCTGGATTACAAAGTTGTACTCTCTCTTGAGTAGTAAAAGGTGAATTCTTGAATGATGAGGAATTGTTATAACGGTGACTCAAAGAGGACAATGTATTAACAAGTAGTTGTTGATGTTGATGAGGTTGTTGATGATATTGTGATAAGTAGTTCCCTTGCAAATCTAGAAAAAAAATATTGTCCTCTTTGTTGATGATATTTTTTCTTTTTTTGAACTACTTATCACAATATCATCAACAACCTCATCAACATCAACAACTACTTGTTAATACATTGTCCTCTTTGAGTCACCCTTCAAGAATTCACCTTTTACTACTCAAGAGAGTACAACTTTGTAATCCAGGAACAACTGCATTTCTTAGGGATAATGGGATACTTCAAGATGTGTTGTTCCTTCACACCTTCACATAGGTTGAAAGAAGAGTAGATAAATAACTTCATTATTGCTTTCTATATATGTTATTTCTTTCATTTTTTAGTAGTATATTTTCTTGCTGACTTTTTCTATAAGACTTAGGTAACAACTATGTAATTTTTTTTCCTGATATGACTGATAGGTGGTGATATTAGTGATGATCATACATGTAAAGTCCGCTTTATCTTTTTCCATGTAGCCCACATAATTATAATTATTGTACTGCACCATGATGGATCATGATCCAATGCAGGGTCTGGTTGTTGTTCTGCTTTAATATTAGTATCTTAGTATAGAGTTGAAAGAAAAAGGAACAAAGTTATGTCATTGGTGGGGTTGTGCCGTGAGGGAAATTGAATTGGTAAAAAAATAGTAACGAGTTTTCTTCTATATCTATTTTTAACCATATGATTTTGACTTCTCATTTGTTTCTTTTTGATGAAGGTTGATTTCACTGATGTACAGTTGTTAGGTTAAGGTTAGATATTGTTTATAGAATTATGATGCAACATTAACAAAACTCTTATCAAGCACGGGAGAGAGAAGTCTTGAAGAAGATAAATAAGAAAGTAAAGGGAGAGGGGTTGGTTTAGGGTTGTGGATGGGAAGTTACTTTTGTTGTCTTCACACGACAATTGTGCCCTATTTATGCACTTAAATAGATACATTATCTTTTGGCATTCTCCCTTAATTTATTTATCACATTCCTTTTTACTTCCCACACGCACAAAAAAAATCCTTTTTCTCTTTTTTCTTTGGGTTAATTATGTTTTTGATCCCTACAAAATTGCGACCTTGTAAGTTTAGTCCTTACTTAATTTTAATAGCATTTTTAATCCCTACAAAAAAAAAATGACTTATAATTTTAGTCCCTGCTAAAATAAATTTTGTTTAATTATCCTTAAACTCTTAAATTTTTTAACGATTCTTTTTATACAAGTTTAGAACACTATGAAAGGTTCATTTACTAAAATCTATAATTTTTTAACATGAAATAAATTAAATATGAATTTTTTAAAACGACGTTCTTAATACGCCTGTAAAAAATTGTTGAAAAACTTAAGAGTTTAAGCATAAATTAAACAAATTTTGATTGAGTAAGTACTAATATTGAGTGCAGAAATTTTTTGTAGGGATTAAAAATGCTATTAAAATTAAGTAAGGACTAAACTTACAAGGTCGCAATTTTGTAGGGACCAAAAACATAATTAACCATTTTTCTTTTTAAGGGATAAAAAGCATTTACTTGTTAGTTGATTTGTTGAGAATAATATGCTTAATTTTAAAATATATGTTTATTACAATTTAACTCTATATATAGAGAGACGTGAATAAATATTTAGAATGATGATTCTCCGTATGTTACTTGTTCCCAAAGTTTTTCACTTATTAGTTGTGAATTTTCTCTATAAATAGAGAGTTCACACAGTGCATTCTACACACCGAAAATTCACAGTTGATGCTTCCTGTGCTTTTTTTCTCTTCTTCCTCCTTCGACTTGTGTTGACAAGTCCTTCTTCCTTTCTTCTACTCCTTCTGTCCCTTCGGTTTTGAGTGGTCTTCGTACCATATAGAGTGGTTTAAAAGATTTGCACCGTGAGTGTAAAACACTTCTACACTTTCAGTCAAAACTCACTATTTTATGACATCACTTGACTCTTAGGGCCCGTTTGATGGACAGGATAGGGAGACAAGATATGATACATTAATCATATCCTGTTTAAATCTCATGTTTGATGCACCAAAGGGATAGGATAAAATAAACCATTTTCCTATCCTATCCTGACTTTCCTTTGTAATTTCTATCTTGAGTATAGGCTGGGTTAGAAATTATCCTGATGGTATTAGAAGATCATTCCTTATTTATTATCTTGATATTCTGCCATTTTTAAAATATTGTCATTTTTAAAGTAATGATAACATGTATTTTCTATTATAATTAATAACATGTCATTTTTACAATATTTAATTAATTATGAGAGCAATTTTTTCATTTAATTATAATGATATCCTGTTTGTTATCATGTGCACATCAAACACATGATAATATTAATGTTTATCATCTCCTTATCATATCCTATCTCTATCCAGTTTTATATCATATCATGCCTCTATCATATCCTGACCATCAAACGGACCCTTATATGAGTAGTTAAAAGTTAGTAATATGACTTAATAGGATTTTTTGTTGTTGTATTTCGGAAATAAATAAAATATATGATATGTCAATGATATGTCAATAAGGAAATACATTACTTTGACGTTAAGTAATTCACATATTAGATTTAGTACAAAAATATCTCAATTGAGTACCAAAATATATTATATTATGCACCAAAATATATTTGAGTACTAAAATATATTATATTATGTACCAAAATATATTTCAGATCAAGCACTAAATATATTAGATTGCATACTAAAATATTTCAGATTGTGTTCGAAAATATTCTAGATTGCGTTCAAAAATATTTTAGCATAACTTGGGGACTAAGAAAGCACTTTCTAGTAATGATTTTATTAATTATTTAATTTATCATTTCCAAATAATAAAAATATTTAGTGCTTACTTTGTTCACTTAATTATGCACCTCCTTAAAGGTACACCCCCACTATATATAACACCACTAATGTGTGGGATCCATCCGATGTGGGACGTCCAGTTTTTTCAATTCACACTACACTAGTTCTACCCATTATGGGAATTTGTGTTTAGTCAATTACTCAATTTTCACACATGTTCCAACAATCCCCTACTTGAACTTAAAAAATTGTTTCGAGAAATATTGTCAAAGACGTCTCCGTATAATTTTCTAGTAAACAAAGGTGTCGCCTACAACTTTAACCATTGCATAGTGGATACTATTTCGATTTAACAAGAGTCTTTATTACCTCATCCTTCTTTAGCTGCAGGATCATGATTTCTTAATCCTTATCATAGCATGTTCTATCTCTTCATGTCTTGTTATTACCCATTGAATCTAAGTCTTGGGATCTCCAATCATGTAGGCCGGGTTACCATCACTCAGTGAGCTATATGTATTAGTCCCAGCCTACTAGATGTATCTTGGATTTTCTCTCTATTTAGTCCTTTCGTCAAATGATCCGCTAAGTTTTCATAAGTATGTACAAAATTAACTCTAGCCGCTCCATTAGAGTTACTCTCTCTAATCGTGTTGTGTTTCCGATTTATATGTTGTATCTTTGCAATATTCGCGGTACTATCACAATGAACTAACACAGCTGGTAACAGTTTCTCCCATAAAGGGATCTCAGCTAGCAAGCATCTTAGCCAACTTGCTTCTTCACTAGCAGTAGCTAGTTCTATCATCTCATATTCCTTTGTGGACTGAGCATGAATGGTTTGCTTCTTAGACTTCCAAGAAACAACTTCTCCAGATATGCTAAATATAAAAAGCAACGGTTATTTTAGACTCTAATATTTATGAACAGACAAATATGTCCTTCATGTCGATTTTAGTTTGTCCGTCGCATTTTTACATTAGAGGTACATGATGCATATAGAACATCTATATGTAGATCAATGCAACGCTATCATACAACTTACGTCAACAATATCTAAGCTCTTCTCAAGCAAAAAAAATTTAACAATATCTAAACTTAAATGCACTTTTCTAAATTTTGGAATTTTTTTTTAAACAAGTCTAAATTTTGGATTTTAATGTCTTTGTTTCGCAAATTTCTGGATTTTTTGCTCACAACTTAGTTTGGGAGTTATTTTTCTCACATATCATATTCATTAATATGTGGAATTACATTTTTTGGCATGTCATTGCTTATTTTGAACATAGAACAAACGAGTCATTAAAAATAAACTCTAGACTTTATTGTAGGAAAAATTTCTAAAACGATTAAAATGGGGGGACTAACATCTTAAGTTTAGAAATAGTGGAACTAAATCATGGTTAAGTTAAAATAGGAATCTCTATTGCACAATTTGTTTGGCATCAGCTGCTACCTGTCGAGAGATGTTTCCATATACGACAGTGGAAGAACTTGGAAATGCATGATGATAATTTCTGTCTTTACCATTTTTTACCCCGGAGACTGGAGTCATTTTATGTTTTGTACTATCTTTGTTCTTTTTTAATTCTCATTTCTTAAGTTTTTATTTTTTGAGATGAGTTGTCATTTTAAATTTGTTTCACATACTAAGGATACTATCTTTGTTTCACTTTTTTAATTCAAAAAGTGGGTGTAGTGTAGTTAAGGCAACACAACCCTCAAGTATTATACTTATGAGGGATTTCAGGGAAGGAACAAAATCCATCACTAATTACAGAATTAGAGAGAATTTCGTGTTCACCTTAAAAATTGAGTTGACAAATATTAGTGACGAAATAGTTTAAACATCTGCTACAAAATTTCAGTCATTAAATTCCTAACAAAACTAATTAGTTTAAACGTTTGTTCTTTGTTATGGTAGTTGACCCATCACGTATCCCTCTCTAAATTTTCACTAATGTGAATTACATAGTTTGTGAGGAATCATCTCGTCACGAACAATTTTTTTTCTTTTCTTTTAAGAAATTGTATATATTTTAATCATAAAAGCTATCATTTCATAAAAAAAAATACCATATGAATATATGGTGAGAGTCTAACTATAATTGAGAATGACTACTCTCATTATTTTCAAACCCTTAATCTCTTAATCTCAATCTCTTCTCTCTCTCTCTCTCTCTCTCTCTCTCTCTCTCTCTCTCTCTCTCTCTCTCTCTCTCTCTCTCTCTCTCTCTCTCTCTCTCTCTCTCTCATTCTTTTAAAATCAACACAAAATTAAACTTTGTTCCAACAATTTATTGATTAATGGACAAGTTGGATGCTAAGCGTATTTTTTCTTTTGAGGGAGATGCTTTTGTTGGTGTGTGTTTAGCGTGGGGGATTCACAAAAAAAAGGTGTTTTGTTATTAATATCTATTCCAAATGTGATATGATGGCAAATAGGAGGTTGTGGGAGAAACTCTTGTTGTTTAGAAACTCTTTTGAAGATGGATCTTGGTGTTTAGTTGGTGATTTTAATACGGTGTGTAATTCGCAAGAAAGAAGGGGGATAAATTTGGAACCATCTTTGGGGCAGTTGTTGGAAATGAATCTTTTCAACAATTTCTCAAGAGATGTTGATTTGGAGGATTTGTCCCCGTTTGGGCACATGTTTACTTGGTATAACTCTAGAGGAAGTGCGATGAGTTGTATTCGTAGAGCTCTTATTTCAGATGAGTGGTCTAGTTGTATTCGTAGAGCTCTTTCGATAGGACTTTTTATGGTTGTATTTCGGAAATTAAAAAAAATATATGATATGTCAATAAGGAAACTAACATATGGAGAATCATCATTCTAAATATTTATTCACATCTCTCTATATATAGAGTTGAATTGTAATAAACATATATTTTAAAATTATATATTTCAAAATTCTAAAAATATTAGTGTAATTAAATTTCAAATATAAATCATAATGATATCTTATCAATATTATATTTATATCTAACTAAATTTATAATCTAAAAAAAAGTAAGCATATTATTATCAACAAATCAACTAACAGAGTAAACGTTTTTGATCCCTTAAAAAGAAAAAAGAGGATAAAGGATTTTGTGTGTGTGCATGTGGAAAGTAAAAAGGAGTGTGATAAAGAAATTAAGGGAGAATGACATAAGATAATGTATCTATTCAAGACTTCTCTCTCTCCCGTGCTTGATCTTCAAGACTTTTGTTAACGTTGCACCATAAATTTAGAGAGGGATACATGATGGGTCAACTACCATAACAAAGTACAAACGTTTAAACTAATTAGTTTTGTGAGGAATTTAATGACTAAAATTTTGCAGCAGATGTTTAAACTATTTCGTCCCTAATATTTGTCAACTCAATTTTTAAGGTGAACACTAAATTCTGTCTCCAATTCTGTAATTAGTTATGGATTTTGTTCCTTCCCTGAAATCCCTCATAAGTATATTACTTGAGGGTTGTGTTGCCTTAACTACACTACACCCCTTTTTGAATAAAAAAAGTGAAACAAAGATAGCATCTGATGTAATATGTTTACATCTCATAAAACTATTTACACGTGAGTATAATATAGGATCGTATCCACAGGGAGTTGCGTATATCTTAAGCATTTTCATAATATTTATCACATTAAGTGTTTGGGTGTAAATTGTTTGTTTGTGTAAAACTATTTTTAACTATTCGACATAAAAGTAAAACGAGAAGAGACAAGGCTATTTCGCTTGGGGTCAGAGATATCAACCAAGCGTAACAGCTGCAATCTCTCGATCGATTAACGGATTCTAGCTTTTTAAACGATATTATCACAATCACTCGACAATATCATTCGTGTCAAATGATATCGTTATTTCTAAGAGATTGTTTAAATGTCGATTTCCCAAACATTAAAACAATCACAAAGTCGATTGGATCGTTTAATCGACAATTTCCCAACCAATTAAATGACCAAAAAGCATTAAGTTCTAGATTAAAAGTGATTATCAAATATTAACATCTATGTCTAGAGTGATAACTTAAGATAGATTGTTATTCTATTTCTAGATTCAAAAGTATGTGTCCATATCATTTTAAATCTCAATAAAACATTAAATGCAAGAATATCAACAATATTGAATAAATAGCTAGAACCATATATTAAATGATCAAAAGATTACATAATAGCTTGTTTGAATACCTCAAAACCACAAGAGTAGATGTAGCTACATATGTCTATGATAGCTTTGCAAAGGATGAAGAAAAGATGAAGATTCAATGCCTAGATCCATGATGTCTCAACAAATCTTGGGTTGAATCTACTCCTAACTTGCTTTGTGTTTCTCTCTCTAGAAAAGCCCTAGTCTCTCTCTAAAACCAGAAAATAAAACAATAAAACAGTAAGTGAATGGTTGGAAAGAGAAGAGAAAACTATTTATATGGCCTCGTTCTGGTCCATGATGTAAGCATTATGGGCCTGAACTTTCTGGTTGTGCAAGTGCTGCTCAGACATAAAGGACTGCAAAGTAGAGAAGTCTAAGCTACCAGCACTAGTGGCTGCCTCATTATCAGAAACATGGTATTGAGTTTCCCTATATTCTCTCTTAACCAGGCTCCGAATGAAGGTGTCATCAATAAGGTGCTCAATATCTTCATCAGATGGTTCAGGGATGTCCACCCCATTGGCTTTAAGAAAACCCATGATAAGTCCAGGAAAAGTGAGTGAGAAAAGCTTTAGAACCAGTGGCACAATTCAAGGCAACACTTTTCATCTCGTTTGAGATGATCCTAGCAACATCCACTTGAATGCCTTTCATGATGCACCAGATTAACGGGACAACCTTCATTGGAGCGTCAGAAGTATGGCTTTTAGGCCACACATTATGCACCAAAAATTGGAACACCACGCCAGCCTTCGCGTTTATGTCTTGGTAGAGCACATGTTTGTGATTCCCAGCTGCATTCTTGATGTATTTCCGACCCGGGAGAAGAATGTCCCTCTCAATCTGCTCTAGCTGCCAATTACCTTTGGCATTTCTTGAGCCATAGGTGCACAGGGAAGGTACGGTTGGATTTGGGGACTCATGTAGGTCAAGGGGGTTGCCTAGGAAGTCATTAATGGCATCCCTGTCAAATCGGATGGTTTTCCCTCTCACATAGGTGGTAGAGGAAAAACTGTCAGCCATGGTCATGGAGGAGCTGTCAGTTACAACATTACAGTAAAATTCATTCAACAGGTCGATGTTAATTTTGGTGTAGAGTTTGAGGAGTTCGGTTCATCCACGGTCCACAAGCATGTGTAGGATGTCTTGGTGTTGGCCATCTGGGTTAATGTCAAAGACCTTTTCATGCCAGGTCTTGTATTTGGCCATTTTAACAAACTTGGCACAGTAGGCTGGGGTTGGGAAACAGTGTTGGTCATTTGGTTGTGGTGCAGATGAGGTTGAGCCGGATTTGTCTCGTGGGCGTTTGGTACCGGTTTTAGGTTGATTTTTAGGAGCCATCTGCAAAACAACCAGGAAATGCCAACATATAGAATAGAAAGAATTAGAACAGGCATGGAATAAAACATTAAAAATTCAAAAATTTTAAAAATCTGGGAAGTTCGCAAGAAATTCGCCATTGACAAAAAAAATTCGCTATCAGCGAAATTCAACCCAGAATCTGGGCAAATTTCTCCATTAGCGAAAAAATTTTGCTATCAGCGAATTTCTTCGCACCTGCATATTTTTCAGATTTTCAAAATCTTTGTTCCTGCAATTTTTCAATACAATCCAGCATATTTCAACACCAATTTCACCTCTATGTCTCTACAAACTCAATAATGGCATGGAAAGGAACCAAAATCACAACTTTTGCTCATAATCATTCAAAAACCCTTATTTTTCACAATTATTCAAAATGGGTAGATTTTCCAAAAGTGAAGTGTCATGGCTTTCAAGTTGTGATTCTAGTTCATTTCCATCATTACAATCCTATGAAAAACAGTCTCTAACCACAAGAAATCATCTAATCCCTAACCCTAGCCATTTCTAAAAATGTATAAAAACATGATTTTTTTTCTTTTAAATTAGAGCCAGAGAAAGGAATAGTGATTCAAACCTGTTGATTGATGCAAGTTCACAAACTAAATGATGCAAGGATGAGTGCGTGACTTGATTTGACTTTGAGGATGCTTGGGTGTAATTTTGTGGTTAGAGAGTGAAGAGAGAAAATTTTGAAGTTTTGTGAGAAGTGAGAGAAGAGTAACCGTGAAAATGAAAAAAAGTGGGTGAAATGAGTAGTTGTGAGGAGTTAATCCCCTTGGTAACCGTTTCACCCTTTCTTTTTTTTTTTTGAAAAGAACAGATTTCGCTATTAGCGAAACTCTCTGTGGTTTTTTTCGCTATTAGCGAACATTTCGCTAATAGCGAAATTTCTTAACACAGTTTTTGCAAATTACTTCATTTTGGCTTTCAATGCTTACGACTTAAATCCTACATGCAAATAAATATAAAAATTAACTTACAAAATTGGGTTGCCTCCCAGCAAGCGCTTGTTTTACGTCATGAGCTCGACGCCTATTTCTTGAAGAAATCATGGGTCACTTAATGAAATTGTCGACGTTTGTCGATCAACTTCACCACCAAAGTAGTGCTTCAATCTTTGCCCTTTTACGGTGCAGTTGGCTTTTGTTATTGGATCTTCCAAAACCACCGCTCCATAAGGCTTAACCTCTTTGATCAAGAACGGACCGGACCACTTTGATTTGAGCTTGCCCGGAAATAACCTCAATCTTGAGTTAAATAGTAACACCATTTGACCGGGCTCAAAGTTCCTTTTCACGATCCGCTTGTCGTGATAGCTCTTCACCTTTTCCTTGTACAACTTTGAGGACTCATAGGCTTGATTCCTCATTTCTTCTAGTTCATGCATTTGAATTTTCCTCTTCTCCCCCGCTTGCTCTTGGTCAAAATTCAAAAACTTTAGGGCCCAAAACACTTTATGCTCCAATTCAACCGGCAAGTGGCATACCTTCCCATACACCAATTGGAATAGTGTGAAATCCGTAGGTGCTTTAAAAGCGGTCCTATAAGTCCACAACGCTTCATCAAGCTTTAATGCCCAATCCTTCCGTGATGATGACACGGTCTTCTCTAAGATTCTTTTGATTTCACGATTGGACACCTCGGCTTGACCATTGGTGTGTGGATGGCAAGGTGAGGCAACGTTATGCTTGACTCCATAGTGCTAAAGAGCTTTGGCTAATTGCGAATTGCAAAAGTGAGATCCGCCATCACTAATAAGCACCCTAGGAGTTCCAAAGCGGGTGAAGATGTTCTTCTTAAGAAATTTAATCACCGTCTTGATATCGGCCTTTGGAGATGCGATAGCTTTGAACCACTTGGATACATAATCAACGGCCACCAAGATGTACTCATTGGCAAAAGAGGATGGAAACGGGCCAACAAAGTCAATTCCCCAACAATCAAACACTTCCACCTAAAGAAGGCATTGTAACGACATCTCATTCATTCTTGAAATTGCACCGGTTCTTTGGCAATTATCACATTGTTGACAATGTGCATAAGCATCTTTAAAGAGTGTGGGCCAATAAAACCCGAATTGGAGAACTTTTGCCGCCGTTTTTTGTCCGTTGAAGTGTCCACCGTAGGGTGAATTATGACAATGCCACAAAATTTTCCTTGCTTCATCTTGAGCAACACATCTTCTCAAAAGATTACCCGCTCCGATTTTGAACAAATAAGGATCATCTCAAACATAGTGAGTGGAATCATGGAGGAACTTCTTCTTTTGTTGCCAAGTGAAATCTTCCGGAATGACACTCGTCGCTTTATAGTTCGCCATGTCGGCAAACCATGGCCTTTCTTGCACCATTAGCAACTTTTCATCCGGGAATTCTTCTAGCACCTCCTTCTCCTTCTTTATCACCTCATTATTCACCAACCTTGAATGATGATCCGCTACCAAGTTCTCGGTCCCCTTTTGTCTCACTACTACAAAATACCCCATTGTTATACCCTAATTTTGGACCTAAAAATACTAACTCAAATCTTCTTTTCTCATATTTCAAGTCATTTGAACTGTCTCTGATCAATTACATCTTTCTCTGCATTTTATTTCAATGTTATTTGCAAAATTCACATAGAAGGGTATTTTAGTCATTTCCTGCATTCAACTCATTTTAATCCTTGAAAATTGTTTGAGTCTTTTAAATTGGTTTGTATAGGTCCTTGTTTCAATCTCATGTCAAAATTCATTTCAAAAAATATCAGTTGAGTCATTTTTTTAGTCAGTTTAGCCCCTAGGGGCATTTTAGTCATTTCCCATGTTAAAATCTCTTTCAATATTTTAAAATTTGTTTGAGTCTTTTCAAATAGTGTGAATAAGTCTTCATTTCAATTCTATGTCAAAATCCATTTCAAAAATTGCACTTTAAGTCATTTTGAGTCAGTTTTGCCCCTAGGGGCGTTTTAGTCTTTTCATGTGTTAAAACCCTGTTTAAATTCTAAATATTGTCTCTGAGTCTTTTAATTCGCTTGTGTGAACTCTTGCTTTAATCCCTTGTTAAAAAATCATTTTTAAATTGCATTTGAGTCATTTTAGTCGTTTTAGTCCCTGGGGCATTTTGGTCATTTCACATAAAATTTCTGATTCATTTTAATCTGCTTTGTGTTTTTAATCGTCTCGCTTTACGTTAATTTTCAGTTTACTTTTTTTCAATTCAATTTTAGTTTTAATTTTCATTTTAGTCCTCGCACTTTTATTATTTGCATTTTAATTCTTTTTTTAGTTTAAGTGCCACGTGTCCAAATGTTATTGGTCCTTAAGAGTTTGTTACAAGTCTAGTGCCACATGTCTCATTCCAATTGGTCCAAGCATTCCCACATCACCTATAAATAGGTCAAAGTTGGTCAAGGTTCACACTAATCATTTTTTACATTAATTATTTTACACATCCACAAAAATCACAAAGCTTTTTCTCTCAATTTTTCCCTCCCATTTTCTCACTTCTAACTAACTTTCTCCACCACTCCACCACCATAACCACCTCAAACCACCATAACAACTTCCAACCACCACACAAAAAACTCCATAACCACCACTCTCCTCCACTCTAACAACCTCCATAACCTCCCAAACTCATCCCAAACTCACCAATTTCACCAATCTTCACCGAATAACACGAAAATTTCACAATCAAAAACCTCAATCCACTGCGAATCCTCACGAAAATCTCTCGAATTCACCATCATTTCTTGATCTCTATCCAAAATCGAATTAACAAGTAGTAGTTTCTCACGTGTTCATCACCACAACACAAAAGTGCGTACCATTGAAGCAAGCGAATTTGAGCTCGAAGCCGTGAAACACATGAACCAAATCAGAATCAGAAGCTAAACTGGCCTGGACTCACAGTGAGCAAATCGAATTCAAGGAGTGGACCTACAAACGTGTTGAATCAAAGGGATCGAGTAAAGAGAAGATCGAAGCTCATCGCAACTGAACCATGAAGGAAGAGGATCCAGAATTGAAACTGAAGCAAGGAGTCCAAAGGATCGAATCTGGATCGAGGGAGAGCGGTCCAACATCACAAATCCTCAAGCTATTTGAACGTAAGCAAGAACAGGGTAGAAGTCGAAATTTTCTGCTTCAATCCGTCATTTCTTCCAATCTAACTCAGGTATCACCAGTATTCGTGTTTAGGCGCCAGTATTCGTGCTGTAGAGTCCAATTTGTTGCTGTTCGTGTTTAGGCGTCCGTTCTTGTTCGAATTCGCTTTCGGCGTCGTGTGCTTTAAATCTTAAGATGATTTGAAGGATGATTAAGCATCAAGTGAGGTTGTTTATGTGTTATTGTTAAGGGGAGAAGTTTGTTTGGTTTGAGATTGGAAGGGAAGGTGTGGAACGATGGAGAAAGAACAAGAGAATAGGTGAATACGTTTTTGTGAAATGAAGAAGAAAAGATCCTAATCTAATTCAATCTCACCCATAAACCCATAATCCGACCCGATCCAAGACCCATGAACCCTAGCCCAATACGTTTTGGGCTGCAAGCCCAATTGCTGGCTTTCTTTTTGCTTTCTGCTTTACTGTTTGCGTACCCCCGTAGTGTTTTTGCACCCCCTCTGTGTGTTGTTTTCATGCCTAAAAATTCCACAAAAATTTTAGTAGTCTTTTTATGTTTTCTTGATAATTTTTAATATATCTTGCATGTCAAAAATTGATCACAATATGTGAAAAATATTTTAGTCTTGTTTTAATTCCATGTGTTAATTTTTGTTCAAGTCTTGATAAAAATTTCTAAAGTTTCGTGAAGTTTGTTGTGATCAATTTTTGGCACTTGATACTTGTTTTTGAATGCAATTATATGTTGAAACTTGCTTCAAAATATATGTGTTCGTGTTTGTGCACTTTTTGTTAAGTTTCTTGCGAATTTTGTGGTGTGTTTTTATCCTTGAATTTTGGTGCATAATTGTGGCCATGGACATGTGTTTTTTTAAGTGAATTTCCCTTTAAATGTGGCATGTGCTTGCTGTTTTGAGTTAGATTTTTGTGGACTTTGTGTTGTAAATAATGTGAAATGCTCTTGTGAAATAAAGTGCATAAAGGACTTGAAAATCTTATAAGCTTTGGCATGTCGACTTTCCTTGATTCTCATATTTCTTTCCTTGAAATAAGTCACCTAAAATTTCCAATGTTGTGAGAATTTAGGTCTCAAACTTGCTTTAGAAGTATATTGAATTTCAAGTCCCTTTGCCACTTTTTTTTTTTTCCACTAAAATTGTTAGTTTACTTTACTTGCAAGTTATATTTGTTTTATTATGCATTTGTCATTTTGTTTCTATATCATTTGTGCTACTAACTCCTTTTGTTTCATGTCTCATATTCCATAGCATCTTGCATATCCACCTTGCATATTTCTCTTTTTTCTTTCTATATTTCACTTGTAAGCAAATAGAATGTAAACCTAGGAATTCTTGTACTTTACTTTCATGCAATTTTTAAATTCTCGCAAGACCATAGAATGTATCTAGGCCAATGATGTAATAAGGACAATGGACTCTAATAATGTACACCGACACAAGCACCGACACATGCACACACCTCACTTTAGATATAGCTAGAATATGCATGTTTAGATGTATGTTTAGGATTGTATGTTTAGATGAATGCCTAGGATTTATACTTAGAAAAAATCAATTTTCCAAAAAATATGAACAAACTTCACTCAAATATTTTTCCTAATAAACCTTGGGATCAAAATCCCATTGTATTTTCCCTTTTGTTTTCTTAATCAAAAATTCAATGAAAATAATCATATTTGACTTCTTTTGCAAATGACTAATTCAACCCCACTTTTTACAATCTCATGCCCTTGAGGCCTCTTTCTATTCTTCAAACTCCAATTTTCAAACTTAAAATCAACCAACAAAAACAAAAACATTTTTGGAAGAGAACTACGGTGGATTTGATCCCTTAATCGGGTACGTAGGCAAGGAACAAAATTCCTTCAATTCAAATAAAATAAAAATCCAAAAACATTCTTCTCCCTCCAATTCTTCATTTAGAAAACCTTTAGGTGTAAATATCATTTCAAAATAGCATTTAAAAATAAAGCGCGCTCGTAGAAAGTAAAGACGGTTCCTATAGGTTACTATAGTCGTTATGGGTGCCTAACACCTTCCCATAGCGAAAACAACTCCCGGACCTCGATTCTCAAGGGTTTTGCTTACTTTTTCCCTTCCCAAGAAAAAATAAGATATCAAAGGTTAAAAAGGTTCAAACGTAATCAATGTTTGACACCCGAAAACCAAGATAAAACAGCTGGCGACTTCACTGGGGAGATTCGAGAGTTACGCCTAGTCTTTATTTCCACGCTTGCGCTTCGTTTTTACTTGCTTCTTTTTGCTTTCTTATGTGAATAAATGTTTAATTTCTTGCAAACGTGTGGGGTGAGAATATCAAAAGTCCTGCACCCGGGCTGAGTGAACTTAGGATTTAGGAGGGATATAATCGACAATTCATTCCGTGGGTTGCCTCGTGTTTTGGATTATGCGATCAATCCCACATAGCTGAGGCATTTTGGGGGTGATGTTGTAGGCGCGTGTTGTCGCGTTTAGGCACTTTACTTCTAATTGTTCTATGACGCTATGAACCGTAGATAACCAAACCCATCCATGGCCATTTTCTAGGATGTAGTGCGGAGGCTAAACCGAGTGTCGTCTTGAGTTTTAGTCGTCACGCGATACTACACTCAAGTTAGACCTTCCACGGATAATCATGGAGCGAGTGTTGTCTCGTGACACCGTGATATACGTCGGAGTGGTTGCAACTTGGGAACCTTTTTAGAACCCGGTTACTATTTCCTAAAGCCCTAGTTTCACCGGACGCCGTGTCCACCCATGACTCCTCGACTTTGAACTTCAACCCACCATGTTTTCTCCGAACTTGAACATAATCATGCATTCATGCATTCATGCATACACGCATACATGCATAAACTTTTTTCATGCATTGTTATCGAAGGGCTTAGATAAGTTGAATTTGTAAACATTGTAGGAATGAAGAGGACTAATTCCTACAAGTTCAAGGAAGTGGATTTGGCTAGTTTGAGGGATTTGGCACTCAAGATTGAGGATCCGACTGGTTTTCGACGTCGTTACGGGGCTTTACTTACTATTCTCCAGACCAATGTGGACGAGAAGCTTGTGCACACTCTAGTGCAATTCTATGATCGGGACTATCGGTGCTTCACTTTTCCGGACTTTCAGTTGGTGCCTACTCTAGAGGCTTATTCTCATTTGATGGGTCTATCTATTGCTAAGGGGGTACCTTTCTCAGGACTTGAGCATCCTCTTACTCCATTGGTTATTGCTAAAGATCTCTATCTCAAGACCACCGATGTCTCCAAGAATCTTGTCACTAAGGCACGCATCCGAGGGTTCACTTCAGAGTATCTTCTTGGGAAAGCCAACCTCAATACCACCTGTCAGGACACTCTCGAGGCTATTCTTGCACTTCTCATCTATGGGCTTATTCTCTTTCCGAATCTTGACGGCTTCGTGGACATGAATGCTATTATGATCTTCCACTCCAAGAATCCGGTCCCTACTTTGCTAGCCGACACATACCATGCTATTCATGATCGTTCCGGCAAGGGTCGTGGATACATTCTTTGTTGTGTGCCTCTCCTCTATAGGTGGTTTATTTCACACCTTCCGGAGTCTTTCCACGCCAATCCGGAGAATTGGTCTATTTCACAGAGGATTATGGCTCTCACACCTAATGAAGTGGTTTGGCTTACTCCCGTTTCAAGGGTTAAGGAAATCATCTTTGGTGGTGGGAAATTTCTTAATGTACCTCTTCTTGGTACCCGGGGTGGAATCAACTATAACCCGGAGCTTGCTTTGCGACAATTTGGTTTCCCGATGAAAGATAAACCCATCAATCTTGCTACGGCTCCTTACTTCTTCTACTACTCCAATGCTCCCACAGGAATAAGAGAGGATTTTATAGATGCTTGGTCTAAGCTTCGAAAGAAAGAGGTGAAGCATATGGGTGTAAGGTCCGGTGTTGCTCATGAGGCCTATACACAGTGGGTGATAAACCAAGCTGTGGAGATTGGCATGCCTTACCCCTCTATGAGATATGTGTCTGCATCTACTCCTACCATGCCTTTGCCTCTACTCCCACCTACCCAGGAGATGTATCGGGAGCATCTAGCTATGGAGAGTAGGGAGAAGCATCAGTGGAGGGCTAGATATTATGAGGATGAGAACTTGATCATGACTTTGGATGGAAAAGATGAGCAACAGACTCATGAGGTCCTGACACTGAAGAAAGAGTTAGCTAAGGCTAGGAGAGAGATCGAAGAGAAAGATAGGTTGCTTATGAGGGACTCCAAGAGGGCTAGGGGTGCTCGTGACTTCTATGCACGATACTGCAGCTATGAGTCTGAGTCTGAGGACGATGCTTCCACTTCCTATGCTTGAGGACTTCTTTTTCCTGTTGTTATGTCCATTTGTTTATGTCGGAATTGTCTTGTAAAGCTCTATATTGGTTGTTTGTTTCCCGTTTATGTTAATTGTTGTTAGTAATGTTTACAAGTTTCTAATTTGTCTAAAACCCTTCGATAACACAAAAAAAAAAAAAGTCTTTTGCATATGCATTAACACATTTCATGCATCATATGCATTCATCGGTCACAAAAAACTTCTCTCGTGCTCATTGCCTCCTGGTTTTGTCTGCCGCAGTCTGAAAAGTGGCTCGTGTTCGCAAAGTCTACCAACCAGATAGAATTCATCAAACAAGATTTCACAAGAGAAGGATTATGGCTAACTTTGAAGAAGAAAATGCTCAGCTCCGTGCCGAATTAGCTGCTATGAAAGAAGACTTGGCTAAGGCTCATGACACTATGTCTGCTTTGCTGGCTGCACAAGAACAACCAGCCACTTCTGTTCCAGTTACTGCTGAGGTGATTCCCTCTATCCCATTGTCTACTGTGGCTACTGATGCTCGTTTTGTTATGCCCAACAGCCGTCCTTATGGTCTCTCGGCTTACTATTCTCCTAATACTGCTGCTGGTGTCTCTGGTTTTGCTGGTCAAGGACAGATTCCTGTGTCCACTGCTATGCCTCAGGTAACTACTGTTGTCACCGACCCTGTTGTACACACTGTGCAACAGGTGATTGATGTTGACACTCCGTGTGGACAAAATCCCGCAATGGAAGCTACGAAGAGACAGTTGAAGGAGTTGGCTGGAGAACTCCGTGAGGTCAAGGCTAGCCGGGGAAGCAATGGTGCTCCTGCTAAAGCTCGTGATCTATGCTTGGTATCCCGATTTGAGGTTCCTAAGATATTCAAAGAGCCAGAATTCGACAAATACAATGGAACTTCTTGCCCACACAACCATGTTATCCGGTACGTCCGAAAGATGGCTAACTGCGCAGATAATGATGCACTAATGATCCACTGCTTCCAGAGTAGCTTGACAGACGATGCAGCAGATTGGTACACTAGTTTGAGCAAAGACAACATCCATACTTTTGAGGAACTCGCTGCTGCTTTTGAAAGTCATTATGAATTCAATACCCGTCTGAAGCCGAACAGGGACTCTCTTAAGGCTCTGTCTCAGAAGTCAGATGAAACATTCCGTGAGTATGCCCAGAGGTGGAGAGGGGCAGCTGCCCGGGTTTCCCCTCTACTTGATGAGGAAGAATTAACACAGACATTCCTGAAGACTTTGAAGAAGGAATATAAGGAGAGAATGATAGTCTCTGCTCCGAACAACTTCTCTGATATGGTTACAATGGGAACTCGTCTAGAGGAGGCTGTCCGAGAGGGCATTATTGTCCTTGAGAAGGGTGAATCTTCAGCCAGTGCACCAAAGAAGTACGGTAATGGTCACCATAAGAGGAAAGAATCCGAAGTAGGGATGGTATCTAGTAACCCATCTGCAGCTGCTACACAATTACCTCTGCCCTATCACTACATGCAGTACTCTCAACATCCTTTCTTCTCACCATTCTACCAGCAATATCCTCTGCCACCGGGTCAACCGCCAGTTCCCGTTAATGCTATTGCTCAACAAGTACAACACCAGCCTCCTGCTCAACAACAGCAGCAGCAGCAACAGGGTCCTCGGCCTAGGACTTACTTTCCACCAATACCAATGCGGTATGCTGATCTGCTCCCAACTTTACTTGCTAAGGGACATTGTGCCACCAGACCAGGCAGGCCTCCGCCTAACCCCTTGCCCCCTAGGTTCCGACATGATCTTACATGTGAATTCCATCAGGGTGCTCAAGGCCATGATGTTGAAGGTTGTTATGCTTTGAAATATGTTGTGAAGGATCTGATAGACAGAGGGAGATTGACTTTTGAGAATAATGCTCCTCATGTCCTCGACAATCCACTTCCAAACCATGCTGCTGTTAATATGATTGAGGCTTTTGAAAGGATCCCCGTTCCTCAAGAGGATCCCATATTGGATGTCCGCAATGTCGCTACTCCCTTGGTGCCGCTACATGCCAAACTGTGTCAAGCTTCTTTGTTTAATCACGATCATGCTTCCTGTTCAGAATGTCTTCAAAATCCTATGGGCTGTTGTGTGGTGCAAGATGATATACAGAGCCTGATGGATGACAAGTACTTAATCGCCAGTGATGTATGTGTGATTGTGCCAGTGTTCCACGACTCTCCTGTTGAAAGTGTATCTCAGACAAGGGATGTTGAGCCTTTGGTGATCAGGTTACCTGGTCCGGTATCATATACCTCTACCAAAGCAATTCCTTACAAATACAATGCAACCATGGTCGAGAATGGAGTGGAAGTGCCTCTGGTATCCCCAGCTACAGTTGATAATGTTGCTAGTGAAATTACAGCTCTGAGAAGCGGGAAAGTCCGTCCACCCTTGTTTCAAAAGAAGGTGGTGACACCCATTGCCACAATAACTCCACCAGTTGCTCCTCCTGTTGACAAGAACCCCGGCCCAACAGGCCAATCTATTGAAGAGTCTAATCTGGATGAGATTCTGAGACTTATTAAGAAGAGTGACTACAAGATTGTTGACCAGCTGCTGCAAACCCCGTCAAAGATATCCATCCTGTCTCTGCTCATGAGCTCAGAGGCTCATAGGAAAGTGTTAATGAAGATACTGGAGCAAGCTTATGTTGACCACGAAGTCTCTGTGGATCAGTTTGATGGGATAGTGAGTAATATTACTGCCTGCAACAACTTGGGGTTTGGTGACGATGAACTCCCCGAAGCAGGGAAACACCACAACTTGGCTCTGCATATCTCAGTACATTGTAGATCTGACATGATATCCAATGTGTTGGTGGACACTGGATCGTCTCTGAATGTAATGCCTGAATCCACCCTAAGGCAATTGAGTCATCATGGAATTTCTCTGAGGGGTAGCAGCTATCTGGTTAAAGCTTTTGATGGATCCCGCAAGGATGTTCTCGGGGAGGTAGACTTGCCAATTACCATTGGTCCGGAGACATTCCAAATCACTTTCCAAGTCATGGACATCAATGCTTCGTACAGCTGTCTCCTCGGAAGGCCGTGGATTCATGACGCTGGGGCAGTCACTTCTACTTTGCATCAAAAGCTCAAGTTCATGAGGAACGGTAAGATTGTCACTGTGCATGGTGAAGAAGCATATCTGGTTAGCCAAGTGTCATCTTTCTCTTGTGTTGAAGCAGGGTCCGCCGAAGGGACGTCATTTCAAGGCTTGACTGTTGAAGGAGCAGAACCCCGGAGGGCTGGTACTAGCATGGCTTCACTGAAAGATGCCCAGAAGGCTGTTCAAGCAGGGCAAGCTGCTGGCTGGGGCAAAGTGATTCAGATTTTGGAAAACAAGCGTAAAGAGGGCCTTGGATTCTCCCCAACCTCTGGTGTTTCAAAAGGAACTTTCTACAGTGCTGGGTTCATCAATGCTATTACTGAAGATGCTGCTGAGAGTAGTTATGTGCCTACATTTGTTGTACCAGGAGGCACTGTGAGAAATTGGGAGGCCATTGATGTTCCTTTAGTCATGCATGCTTCCATGTAATGTGTCTTGTTGCTCATGTTTTTTGTTTTCAAAATAACAATCCTTTCGCTCTGCCCAAGGCGAAAGTGATATCATTGTAAGGGCGTGTTTGTTTCGGCATTGCCGTTATCAATAAAAGTTGTCGTTTTTCTCACGACTCTTTGTTTTTTACTTTTTAGTGCCTTTTTCTTGGAAATAATGGTAATGCCAGAAAAAACCAAAACATCTGTATTTTCTTATTAATTTCAAAAATCTGCATAGAAAACATTTTTCTAAAAATCATCCCAATCATATTATGCAGATTGAACCACAATAAACCCGTTGAACACAGTGACCCTATGGTTCCTCCAAATTTTGAATTCCCTGTATATGAAGCTGAAGATGAGGATGATGATGAAGAGATACCGCATGAGATCACTCGACTACTTGAGCAAGAAAGAAGAGCCATTCAGCCTCACCAGGAAGAGATTGAGCTTATCAACCTGGGTACTGAAGAAAACAAGCGAGAGATCAAGATTGGTGCCGCACTTGAGCCAGAAGTGAAAAGGAAGATTATTCAGCTTCTCCATGATTATCCAGATGTCTTTGCATGGTCCTATGAAGATATGCCGGGTCTAGATCCCAAGATTGTGGAGCATCGGATACCGACAAGACCTGAATGTCCTCCCGTCAAGCAGAAATTGAGAAGGTCTCGTCCAGACATGGCTCTTAAGATCAAGGTTGAAGTGCAAAAGCAAATTGATGCGGGTTTCCTCATGACAGCTGAATATCCTGAGTGGATTGCCAACATCGTACCAGTACCAAAGAAAGATGGGAAAGTTCGAATGTGTGTCGATTACAGAGATCTGAATAAAGCCAGTCCAAAAGATAACTTCCCATTGCCTCATATTGATGTGCTTGTTGACAGTACTGCTCAATCCAAAGTGTTCTCCTTCATGGATGGTTTCTCTGGCTATAACCATATACGAATGTCGCCTGAAGATAGAGAAAAGACATCCTTCATCACTCCGTGGGGAACGTTCTGTTATAAAGTGATGCCGTTTGGCTTGATAAATGCTGGTGCTACCTATCAAAGAGGTATGACCACTCTGTTCCATGATATGATTCACAAAGAGATTGAAGTATATGTTGATGATATGATTGTGAAGTCAAGTGATGAAGAGCAGCATGTTGTGTATTTGAAAAAGATGTTTGAAAGATTGAGAAAGTACAAGCTGCGGTTGAATCCTAACAAGTGCACATTTGGTGTAAGATCTGGAAAGTTGCTAGGCTTCATTGTCAGCCAAAGAGGCATTGAAGTTGATCCTGAATAAGTCCGAGCCATCAGAGAGATGCCGGCCCCTCAGACTGAAAAGCAAGTCAGAGGTTTCCTCGGACGTCTGAATTACATTTCAAGATTTATATCTCACATGACTACTACCTGCGGACCAATTTTCAAATTGCTCAGAAAGAACCAGCCTATTGTATGGAATGATGAATGCCAGGAAGCTTTTGATAGCATTAAAGAATACCTGTTAGAACCACCTATCCTTGTCCCACCAGTGGAAGGAAGGCCTTTGATTATGTATTTGTCAGTGTTAGATGATTCAGTGGGTTGTGTTCTCGGTATGAAACTGGTAAGAAAGAGCATGCTATCTACTATCTGAGCAAGAAATTCACCGACTGCGAGACTCGGTATACGATGCTTGAAAAGACTTGTTGTGCTTTAGCTTGGGCTGCCAAATGCCTGCGTCATTATATGGTGAATCATACAACTTGGTTGATATCCCGAATGGATCCAATCAAGTACATCTTTGAAAAGCCTGCTGTTACTGGAAAGATTGCACGTTGGCAAATGTTGTTGTCTGAATACGATATTGTGTACAAAGCTCAGAAAGCAATCAAAGGAAGCGTCCTTGCTGAGCATCTTGCTTGTCAACCTCTTGATGATTACCAGCCAATTAAATTTGATTTTCCTGATGAAGAGATTATGTATTTGAAAGCGAAAGACTGTGAAGAACCACTGATCAATGAAGGGCCGGACCCCAATAGCAAATGGGGCTTGGTGTTTGATGGTGCTGTTAATGCTTATGGTAAAGGAATTGGGGCCATCATCGTAACCCCACAGGGGCACCACATTCCTTTCACTGCTCGAATAACTTTTGAATGCACAAACAACATAGCTGAATATGAAGCATGCATCTTGGGCATTGAAGAAGCCCTTGATCTGAGAATTAAGCACCTTGACATCTATGGAGATTCTGCACTTGTTATTAATCAGATAAAGGGTGAATGGGAGACTCATCATGAGAAGCTGATCCCTTACCGTGACTATGCAAGACGTCTGTTGACATATTTTACCAAGGTTGAGCTGCACCACATCCCTCGGGATGAGAATCAGATGGCTGATGCTCTTGCTACCTTGTCTTCCATGTTTCGTGTCAATCACTGGAATGATGTGCCTGTGATCAAGGTGCAGCGTCTTGATAGACCCGCTCATGTGTTTACTATTGAAAATATGCCAGATCAAGCTGATAGAGATGTGAATGATAAAAAGCCTTGGTATCACAACATCAAACAATTCTTGCAGAATCGTGAATATCCACCTGGTGCTTCCAACAGGGATAAGAAGACTTTGAGACGATGGGCTAGCAGATTCCTTCTGGACGGAGAAATCCTATACAAGAGGAACTACGACATGGTCTTGTTAAGATGTGTTGATAAACAAGAAGCTGAGAAGTTGATGCATGATGTACATGATGGTACTTTTGGGACCCATGCTTCGGGCCACACTATGTCGAGGAAACTGTTAAGAGCCGGCTATTACTGGATAACTATGGAGCGTGACTGCCACAAACATGCCAAGAGATGCCACAAATGCCAAATCTATGCTGACAAGATTCATGTGCCTCCACACGCTCTCAATGTTATATCTTCCCCATGGCCTTTCTCTATGTGGGGCATTGACATGATCGGAAGAATTGAACCAAAGGCTTCCAACGGACATCGTTTCATTCTAGTGGCAATTGACTACTTCACCAAGTGGGTTGAAGCTGCTTCCTATGCAAATGTGACCAAGCAAGTGGTTGTCAAGTTTATCAGGAATAACATCATCTGTCGATATGGTGTTCCCAACAAGATCATCACTGACAATGGTTCCAATCTGAACAATAGTATGATGCAAACTTTATGTGAAGAATTCAAAATTGAACATCACAACTCTTCTCCTTATAGACCTCAGATGAATGGTGCAGTTGAGGCCGCTAACAAGAACATCAAGAAAATTGTTCAGAAGATGGTCACTACTTACAAAGACTGGCATGAAATGCTACCTTTTGCCTTGCATGGTTACCGTACTACAGTACGCAGTTCAACCGGGGCAACTCCTTTCTCTCTTGTGTATGGTATGGAAGCAGTTCTCCCTCTGGAAGTGGAGATTCCATCTCTTCGAGTAATCATGGAAGCAAAATTAACTGAGGCTGAATGGTGTCAAAGTCGGTATGATCAATTGAATCTGATTGAAGAGAAGCGTATGGATGCTATGGCTCATGGACAGTTGTATCAAGTGCGAATGAAGAATGCTTTTGACAAGAAAGTCCGACCTCGAGAATTCAAGGAAGGCGAACTTGTATTGAAAAGAAGGATAAACCAGCAACCCGACCCAAGGGGCAAGTGGACACCTAACTACGAAGGACCTTATGTTGTCAAGAAGGCTTTCTCTGGTGGTGCTTTGATTCTTACACACATGAATGGTGTTGAGCTCCCAAATCCTGTTAATGCCGATATAGTCAAGAAATACTTTGTCTAAAAAGAAAAGAACAGCGTGGTAGGTCGAAAACCCGAAAGGGCGGCCTAGGCAAAAATACGCTTCCCGGTGGATCGAAAACCCGAAAGGGCGATCCAGGCAAAAGTTAGGGACAAAAAAAATGAATATGAAAAAGCTCGCTGAGATTGTATGCAACTCAGGCAAGAATGAGCGTCTTGATGAGCCGAAAACCCGAAAGGGCGGTTCATGCAAAAAGGAGGTTGACAATGAAAGACAAGTAACTATATCTGGCAAATCACTATCACCCTTGGGGCATCTACAACTGTCAATGATCGTCTTCATCAGAGGCTTCTGTACTTGTGAATTCAAAATTTCTATGAAATGTAGTGGTCATCGTGTTCAATGTATCACCAACCAATAAAATTACCATTTTCCAAGCTTTGTAAATCCGTGAAGTCATGCCTTTGGCTGATTCTCACTCTTCTACATCAATTTGAGCCTGTGCTATTGTTTGAAACTCTGTCTTTCTTTCTACTTTCAATGTTATATACAAAATATTTCTTTCCATTTGATAATGTCAATGTCTGAAACAAACATTTTTGAAAATTGAAAAATCTTTTTCTGTCTATTTTGAAAGCAAACCTGAGCAATAGGGTACATTTCAATGAAACATGCATGAATGAATGAGTGTCAATGTCTATTTCAATACATGTTACAAGCAGGTTACTCCCCAAGATGATCTGTGGTCAATGGCAAGAATGAAAAAACAGAATGAAAATTAAAAAAATTGAAAAAAATGAAAATGAAAAGCTCGCTAAGTTGAAAACCCGAAAGGGCGGCTTAGGCAAAAATGAGCACCCCGCTGATTGACAACCTATGAAGGCAATTCAGGCAAAAATGGGGCAATGAAAAGAATCTTACTCCCCGGTGAATCGAAAACCCGAAAGGGCGGTTCAGGCAAAAATGGGGTTTGAAAATGAAAAATGAAAGAATGAAATATTGAAAAAGCATTGACCACAGGCGCGAACATCCCATGTTTACCCAGCACTGACACGCCTAACAACGGCGACCTGTATCCAAGAACTTTCCAAGGACCTCTCCTTTACAAGTTTTATTGCCCTCAGCCATGGTTTCGATGCGTCTCTCAACGACGGTCTCTCCAAAGAGGTTTTCCCCTGTGAATATGTTGCAGCACGAGCCACCACGTGCCCAATCTTCCAATGTCTTGTCTACCTCTGTGAAATTCCTCTGTCAAACTACAAACCAATCATGCATTTCAAGCATTCATACATGCATAATCATGCATTTTATGTGCTCATACACCCAATAATCTTGCTATACCATACATACATGTTGCATATCCAACTCTCAACTGTCAAATTCAATCCAAATTTCAACTGTCAAACTCAATTTCAATTTCAATTTCAATTCCAACTGTCAAATTCAAATTCGGCTGTCAAATTCGATGCAATCTCAACTCTCAAATTCCAATGTCAATTCAATCCAATCCTAAATTCAAAGCAATTTCCAATCTCAAATTCAATTCAATGTCAATTCGAAGCAATTTCCAATCTCAATTTCAATTTCAACTGTCAAATTCGAAGCAATCTCAATTTCAATTTCAATGTCAATGTCAATGTCAATATCCAATGACAATGTCAATGTCAATCTCCAATTTCAGTCCAATCTCAATATCCAATCCAAACTCAATGTCAATTGCAACTCTCCAATCCAATGTCAATGTCTATGTATCAATCCAATTTCAATTTCCAATGTCTCTTTCAATTTCAACTCTCAATCCAATGTCTATGTCTATGTCTCTGCTCAATCTCAACTTTCAATCTCTATTTCAATGTCAACTTTCAATTCAAATCAATGCTAATCCACTCTCAATTTACTCTTGGGCCAACCAAAATGGTCATGTCTATTTTTCAAGTCAATGACAAGTTACCCTCAATTGGTATCTTGTCAAAATAGACTTCCAACATGTCTTGTTACTGGTCAAGTGCCAGGTTTGATCCAAAAAGAACCACTTGTACCTGCTTATATACCTATACCTCCGGACAAACGACAAGTTCAACTCAAAGAACAGTTTGCACCTACCCACATGATGTGGTGATAATCCAACGGCAAGTTCGATCCAAAGAACAGTTTGTATCAACCCTTTTGTCTTTATCTCCGGCCAAACAGCCAGTTCGATCCAAAGAACAGTTTGTGTCTGCCTATCTGTTTGTATCTTCAATCAAGTGTCAAGTTCGATCCAAAGAACAGCTTGTATCTGCCTATATGTCTATGTTTCCGGTCAAGAGCCAAGTTCGATCCCAAGAACCGCTTGTGCCTATCTCTTGTTTTGTATTCCTTGGTCAAGTGACTAGTTCGATCCAAAGAACAACTTGTACCCTATTTTCTATCCCCGGGTTTGTCCACCCTGTCAATGTCCACCTGGATCCCCAGTGACATGACATGTTCCATGGACTCCAGTTGTTTGTCTTGCATTCATAATCAAAGTACTGCATGTCATTCATATCTTTGAAAATCTGAAAGCGTATTTTTATGTCCAAAAGCAGTGCAAATGTTAATATTTAAGTATCTTCGTCCAGTCAATTCAAAGACTTCGTCTCTTGACTCTCCGGACAAAGAAACTTAAATAGGGGCAGCTGTTATACCCTAATTTTGGACCTAAAAATACTAACTCAAATCTTCTTTTCTCATATTTCAAGTCATTTGAACTGTCTCTGATCAATTACATCTTTCTCTGCATTTTATTTCAATGTTATTTGCAAAATTCACATAGAAGGGTATTTTAGTCATTTCCTGCATTCAACTCATTTTAATCCTTGAAAATTGTTTGAGTCTTTTAAATTGGTTTGTATAGGTCCTTGTTTCAATCTCATGTCGAAATTCATTTCAAAAAATATCAGTTGAGTCATTTTTTTAGTCAGTTTAGCCCCTAGGGGCATTTTAGTCATTTCCCATGTTAAAATCTCTTTCAATCTTTTAAAATTTGTTTGAGTCTTTTCAAATAGTGTGAATAAGTCTTCATTTCAATTCTATGTCAAAATCCATTTCAAAAATTGCACTTTAAGTCATTTTGAGTCAGTTTTGCCCCTAGGGGCGTTTTAGTCTTTTCAAGTGTTAAAACCCTGTTTAAATTCTAAAAATTGTCTCTGAGTCTTTTCATTCGCTTGTGTGAACTCTTGCTTTAATCCCTTGTTAAAAAATCATTTTTAAATTGCATTTGAGTCATTTTAGTCGTTTTAGTCCCTGGGGGCATTTTGGTCATTTCACATAAAATTTCTGATTCATTTTAATCTGCTTTGTGTTTTTAATCGTCTCGCTTTACGTTAATTTTCAGTTTACTTTTTTTCAATTCAATTTTAGTTTTAATTTTCATTTTAGTCCTCGCACTTTTATTATTTGCATTTTAATTCTTTTTTTAGTTTAAGTGCCACGTGTCCAAATGTTATTGGTCCTTAAGAGTTTGTTACAAGTCTAGTGCCACATGTCTCATTCCAATTGGTCCAAGCATTCCCACATCACCTATAAATAGGTCAAAGTTGGTCAAGGTTCACACTAATCATTTTTTACATTAATTATTTTACACATCCACAAAAATCACAAAGCTTTTTCTCTCAATTTTTCCCTCCCATTTTCTCACTTCTAACTAACTTTCTCCACCACTCCACCACCATAACCACCTCAAACCACCATAACAACTTCCAACCACCACACAAAAAACTCCATAACCACCACTCTCCTCCACTCTAACAACCTCCATAACCTCCCAAACTCATCCCAAACTCACCAATTTCACCAATCTTCACCGAATAACACGAAAATTTCACAATCAAAAACCTCAATCCACTGCGAATCCTCACGAAAATCTCTCGAATTCACCATCATTTCTTGATCTCTATCCAAAATCGAATTAACAAGTAGTAGTTTCTCACGTGTTCATCACCACAACACAAAAGTGCGTACCATTGAAGCAAGCGAATTTGAGCTCGAAGCCGTGAAACACATGAACCAAATCAGAATCAGAAGCTAAACTGGCCTGGACTCACAGTGAGCAAATCGAATTCAAGGAGTGGACCTACAAACGTGCTGAATCAAAGGGATCGAGTAAAGAGAAGATCGAAGCTCATCGCAACTGAACCATGAAGGAAGAGGATCCAGAATTGAAACTGAAGCAAGGAGTCCAAAGGATCGAATCTGGATCGAGGGAGAGCGGTCCAACATCACAAATCCTCAAGCGATTTGAACGTAAGCAAGAACAGGGTAGAAGTCGAAATTTTCTGCTTCAATCTGTCATTTCTTCCAATCTAACTCAGGTATCACCAGTATTCGTGTTTAGGCGCCAGTATTCGTGCTGTAGAGTCCAATTTGTTGCTGTTCGTGTTTAGGCGTCCGTTCTTGTTCGAATTCGCTTTCGGCGTCGTGTGCTTAAAATCTTAAGATGATTTGAAGGATGATTAAGCATCAAGTGAGGTTGTTTATGTGTTATTGTTAAGGGGAGAAGTTTGTTTGGTTTGAGATTGGAAGGGAAGGTGTGGAACGATGGAGAAAGAACAAGAGAATAGGTGAATACGTTTTTGTGAAATGAAGAAGAAAAGATCCTAATCTAATTCAATCTCACCCATAAACCCATAATCCGACCCGATCCAAGACCCATGAACCCTAGCCCAATACGTTTTGGGCTGCAAGCCCAATTGCTGGCTTTCTTGTTGCTTTCTGCTTTACTGTTTGCGTACCCCCGTAGTGTTTTTGCACCCCCTCTGTGTGTTGTTTTCATGCCTAAAAATTCCACAAAAATTTTAGTAGTCTTTTTATGTTTTCTTGATAATTTTTAATATATCTTGCATGTCAAAAATTGATCACAATATGTGAAAAATATTTTAGTCTTGTTTTAATTCCATGTGTTAATTTTTGTTCAAGTCTTGATAAAAATTTCTAAAGTTTCGTGAAGTTTGTTGTGATCAATTTTTGGCACTTGATACTTGTTTTTGAATGCAATTATATGTTGAAACTTGCTTCAAAATATATGTGTTCGTGTTTGTGCACTTTTTGTTAAGTTTCTTGCGAATTTTGTGGTGTGTTTTTATCCTTGAATTTTGGTGCATAATTGTGGCCATGGACATGTGTTTTTTTAAGTGAATTTCCCTTTAAATGTGGCATGTGCTTGCTGTTTTGAGTTAGATTTTTGTGGACTTTGTGTTGTAAATAATGTGAAATGCTCTTGTGAAATAAAGTGCATAAAGGACTTGAAAATCTTATAAGCTTTGGCATGTCGACTTTCCTTGATTCTCATATTTCTTTCCTTGAAATAAGTCACCTAAAATTTCCAATGTTGTGAGAATTTAGGTCTCAAACTTGCTTTAGAAGTATATTGAATTTCAAGTCCCTTTGCCACTTTTTTTTTTTCCACTAAAATTGTTAGTTTACTTTACTTGCAAGTTATATTTGTTTTATTATGCATTTGTCATTTTGTTTCTATATCATTTGTGCTACTAACTCCTTTTGTTTCATGTCTCATATTCCATAGCATCTTGCATATCCACCTTGCATATTTCTCTTTTTTCTTTCTATATTTCACTTGTAAGCAAATAGAATGTAAACCTAGGAATTCTTGTACTTTACTTTCATGCAATTTTTAAATTCTCGCAAGACCATAGAATGTATCTAGGCCAATGATGTAATAAGGACAATGGACTCTAATAATGTACACCGACACAAGCACCGACACATGCACACACCTCACTTTAGATATAGCTAGAATATGCATGTTTAGATGTATGTTTAGGATTGTATGTTTAGATGAATGCCTAGGATTTATACTTAGAAAAAATCAATTTTCCAAAAAATATGAACAAACTTCACTCAAATCTTTTTCCTAATAAACCTTGGGATCAAAATCCCATTGTATTTTCCCTTTTGTTTTCTTAATCAAAAATTCAATGAAAATAATCATATTTGACTTCTTTTGCAAATGACTAATTCAACCCCACTTTTTACAATCTCATGCCCTTGAGGCCTCTTTCTATTCTTCAAACTCCAATTTTCAAACTTAAAATCAACCAACAAAAACAAAAACATTTTTGGAAGAGAACTACGGTGGATTTGATCCCTTAATCGGGTACGTAGGCAAGGAACAAAATTCCTTCAATTCAAATAAAATAAAAATCCAAAAACATTCTTCTCCCTCCAATTCTTCATTTAGAAAACCTTTAGGTGTAAATATCATTTCAAAATAGCATTTAAAAATAAAGCGCGCTCGTAGAAAGTAAAGACGGTTCCTATAGGTTACTATAGTCGTTATGGGTGCCTAACACCTTCCCATAGCGAAAACAACTCCCGGACCTCGATTCTCAAGGGTTTTGCTTACTTTTTCCCTTCCCAAGAAAAAATAAGATATCAAAGGTTAAAAAGGTTCAAACGTAATCAATGTTTGACACCCGAAAACCAAGATAAAACACCCATTTAATAGCACTTATTTTGGCTCTTAATAGCGCTTCTCAAGCGCTAAGAAAGCCCCCGCTATAAAAGGTCAGGAGCCTATAATAGCGCTTTCCAAAAGCTATTAAATAGCAACGTTTCAATAGCGCTTTCTGAAAAGCGCTAATAAAGCCTCATTATAGGTGCTATTTTTAACTGATGTTTCTTAGCGCTTTCAGAAAAGCGCTAATATAGCTTTATTTTTGTGCTATTTTTAACTGATGTTTCTTAGCGTTTTACATAAAGCGCTAATAAAAGTCCCTATTTTTATTTTATTTTTTTGAATGAAATCTACAGCCAAAAGCATTATAATAAAATGCTGATCAGACAATACAACAAGATAATGATTAGAAACGCTAGTAATCCATTAATTCATTGATAGAAATAAACACTAGTAATTTGTTGATCAGAAACTTATTTACAAATGTCATAAATATTAATCAATCCTAAATGACATCTAATGTACACTTGCATAAAAATGAAAGTTCGTGCACAATACATATATATGAAATAAAAGCAGCCACAACCACACAAAAAAAAACACCAAACATTGAGAGGACTCGTGACAAGCGATCCAAATTACTCAATAGATCTACCTCGAGCATATTCTCTTGTGTCGTATGGAATGAAAAATTAATCAAGTATCATTCAATTTCCAGCATAGCCAACAGTTTAAAATAACTCAAAGGATTCTAAAGTGCATATAGAATCCACTTAAAATCAAAAGAATCTCAGTTGATAAACAATACAATACAATACATCAAGACATTATGTAATTCACTGTTTGTCTATTAACCTGTCAAACTATCCAGTTCCAATACAAAAATTCCAACAGCCTAATCTTGTGAAATCTAACTTAATTTTTAACATCCAGGCATAACTATTTCAAATTACATTAAAAAGGAAAATGATGAAAATTGATTATATATAAACACTTATTTGATAATAGCGACCCGTTCATATTCTGTTACGCTGTAGCATAACTATTTGACAAAACTGGATTTATGAAACAAGCAACAATCAAATGCATAGCGAATCAGATGGGGTTTAACTTACACCAAAAGCTAACTAACACATACATTCAGAGAATCCACAAAACACAAGGAAATGAAAGAAACAAGAAAATAGTCACCTGCTAGAGAATCCACAAAATTCAGAGAATCCACAATCCACAAAACTTCAAGTTCTCTTTTAAGTTTGTTCACTTGCATTTAGCAAATTCAGAGAATTCACAAAATAATCACAGTCATGTACATAATACATCAAATAGCTCCTTCCTACATGACATCCTAAGATAAACAAGTTTAACAAATGTTATCAAGTGGTGAGTGTGTGATCTCAAATATTAAGTGATTTAGAATGCTAAAAGGACAATAAATACTGAAGCAAAATAAAAGCTAGGATTCATAAGTACAATAAATACTCAAAATGAAGACCATAGAACAGGTCATGTTGTTCATATCTACAAAACGCGAAACACATGATAACTTTATAGTTAAAGGGAATACTCACCATGGAGTCCTCTAGGTGAGAGATCCTGCAGTAATGAGCCATATTCTGTGACAAAACCAAAAACTACTTCAACACCATCTGCAGTAGGATTCTTGAGAAAATCCGTGAGTCTGGCCTCAATTCGAAAGCACATACGTTCGAAATACAAGTAGGAGTTTCCTCAATCCAAACAAAATCAGAGTTAGATATAGCAAACTTTGCTAAATAGTGTGAAGCTTGATTCGCAACATGTCTAATATGAGAAAATTGCAAACTATGAAAGCTAGAAAATAAATTGACACAATCCTCAACTATGACACCTAAATAGGAGTGATTTTGTTGCTCTAATTGTGTTCAGAGAATCTGATTCCACAATTAGATTCAAGAAAAGCATATCCTTTGCAAAAAGCAAAGCTGTTTAGTCATATAACTAGTTCAAATTGGGAACATAAGAACAAGTTGTTTAGTCATGCTAAAAGCAAAACTCATAAATATCATTACAAGGATTGTTAACTTAAACCATCTTATTTAAACTATTATAATCTAATACATCTCTAATAGGATGGAGTCCATATTAGGTAAATGACTCTCCATTGAAGATGTTCTTTACAACTCAAGGTAAGATGAGTTTTAGTATAAAGACTTTAGTCAAACTAATATAATAAAGGAATAAATATAATTTAAGGATTTGGAGAGGGATCCGATCCTATGATTCAATTATCAATACACCAAGAGCATATAATGACCTTTTTCATGTTGTATATGTTTGCATACATATTAACATACTTTATTAAGGCTCGTTTCTATTACTGTACATGATTAAAAACCTTAAAAATAAAAATAAAAACTTCTAAATTTCATGTACCATATCTCCAGATATCATGATTCAAATAAGTTGTTGACGTATACATTTAAAAAAAACTTCTCAAACAAACAAATCAAAGGAGACTCAACCTGCAAATAAATATGGTTTATGATAAAACACTATAGCGTAAATTGATCCATGTAGCCGACCCCACTTAGTGGGTTAAGGCTTGGTTGTTGTTGTATCCGTGAACAAAGAAAGAAAATATCACAGAAATCAATTATTTATACGTACATGTTTACGTCCATTCAATTGGTACTTAATAAAAAAACTTACATAAACTAGCTTAAAATTAGGTGTGGCTATTCTCAACTAATAATTTATTTCACTTCACAAAGAGATGGAAATGAATGACAAGGCTATTGAATTTGGGTTCTGATTCACGTTGATTCAAAACAGGTAGCAATTTAGCTTTTATGCATGGGATATCAATTCTAGCAGGAAAATATTTGAGTGACATAATAACGGACACTATAGGCAATATATTAGTTTAAAAAGAAAGAATTAAATATAAGTGTCATTTGATCTAACAATTAATATGGAGCTTTGCATTCAAATATAATCTAAAACACCATGGAACTCAGATTTATGAAACATGATGATAATATATGAAAATATTGTAGCAACAGAACATTCTAAAATCTCAAATTATTGTATAGGAAAACAATAAACCAACAATCTCTCTAAACACTAAATCCTATCAACTCTAAAATATATAGCATGACAGTTAAAAGGATGGGCATCAAACTTCACATAATGAGAAAATCAGAGACTCCCATGCGAGAGAGAAATCAACTGCAGCTTTTCTTTTTAATATTGTTCTAGTTTCACAGGTCAATTAGTGGAAGAGAACTCAACAAGGACCTGCAATTGTTACCCAATTAAAATTCATCATGTTCTTGAATGAAAACCCACGAAGCATCTCATATTAAGTAAGAATTCGTTCAAGGGTCGAGTTCTCATATACTTTCGCAGGAATCAACTCGTAAAATTCATCAAAATCAGAACCTCATACTTTATATAGAAATGAGCTTAATAAAGTGAGAACATGAGGTTACATTCAATTAATTCATTTTTTCAAATGTTTACTCGTGTCGACATGTTCAGTGCCCATGTTTGTGTTGGTGCTTAAAATCAACATACAAGCATGAGTACCATAGAAATCAACATCCAACCAATGTAGCTTGTTTCTAACACCCCTGGCAATTCCTCCATTTCACCATGTGAATCATTTTCATCATAATTCAATCCCAAACATACCCATAATACATAATAATAACATCAATCAACAAAAATAAAAGGAACTACTTCGATTAATTTAGTGGTAAATTAATTAATATTTTTTGTCTTTCTTAAAGATATTATTATATACATTATAGTTAGTTAATTAAAACAGGGTATAGGTAAGAGGTATTATCATCCTCTTATTATATTTGCATAACCCATGAGACACCACCCACATAGACATTTTATCAAACAATTTACATCCAAATAAAAAAGTGTCAAAAACACCACCCATTAACCCTTAGAAGATCCAAATGCACAAGCAAAACCCATGAACTTATTGAGAAAAAATAATTACCTGAGTGTGTGTGGGGGAAGGTTGCTTTGATTCGACGGTGGTGAGTTCCACTGAGAGACCGACTGAGACAGTGAGTGAGGCGGTGGTGAGAACGAGTGAAAGGTGAGGTGGCAAAACAAGTTCAACTAAGAACGATTTTGTATGGGTATAAGATTTGTGAGAAGAACAAGTGAGAAGGTAACCTGGTGAGTGAGAAAACTAGTGCGGTGGAGAAAGACAGAGAGAGATCGAGATCGAGATCGAGAGAGAGAGAGAGAGAGAGAGAGAGAGAGAGAGAGAGAGAGAGGAGTGGTTTTCTAGTGGTTTGGTGAGAAGGTGGTGGAGATCGAGTGGTTTGGTGGTGGTTTAGAGAGAAGAACGGCGGTGAGGAAAGAGTGGTGGAAAAGAGGAGAGAGAGGGCTAGTGTTTTGGTAAGAGAGGAGTGGAACAAAGTTTGGATAAAAGTTGATACGTGTCTGCTATTTAAAAAAAATAAAAAAATAAATTAAGTCCAACAATAGCGTTTTGGGGAAACGCTAACTTAGGGGTATGAAATAAATACCGCTTCTTAAAAGCGCTATCTAAGTGAAGAACAATAATAGCGTTTTCTAAAAAACGCTATCCAAACCAAAATATGAACTGCCTATATTAGCGGTCGATTAAAAGCGCTATAATACGCCTGTATGTTGCCTTTTTAATAGCACTTTTGTGAAAACGCTATTAAACTTGCGCTATAAAAACCCAAAATTGTAGTAGTGTCTTTAATCTCCAAATCAAACTCTTGGAGTAAGAGCATCCATCTAATGAGCCTTGGCTTGGAGTCGGACTTGGTTAGCAAGTAATTTATGGCTACATGGTCAGTATATATAACAATTTAGGAACCAATGAGGTAAGAACGAAATTTTTCTAATGCGTAAACAATTGCAAGCGACTCTTTTTCCGTTGTTGCATAATTGATTTGAGCATCATTTAAGACCTTGCTCGCATAATGTATACCATGAAATATTGTGTCCTTCCTTTGACCTAAAACAGCCCCCCCCTGCATAATCACTAGCATCGCACATAAGTTCAAAATTAAGGTTCCAATTTGGTGCAGTGATTATGGGAACGGAGGTCAATTTCTTTTTCAAACATTAAAATGCATATAAATAATCATTGTCAAATTCAAAGGACTTATCTTTGTTGAACAAATTGCTCAATGGCTTTGCAACTTTGGAGAAGTCCTTGATGAAACGCCGATAGAATCAGGCATGACCAAGAAAACTTCTAACGCCTTTGACATTGATGGGTGGTGGAAGCTTTCCAATAACATCAACCTTAGCTTAGTCTACCTCAATACCCCTTGAAGAAATCTTATGACCAAGGGCAATACCCTCGGTAACCATGAAGTGACATTTCTCCCAATTGAGCACGAAGCTAGTCTCTTTACACCGCTTCAGTACAATGTCCAAGCTCTTCAAACACAAGTCAAACGATGATCCAAAAACCGAGAAATCATCCATGAACACCTCCATGCATTTACCAATCAAATCGGAGAAGATGGCTTGAACACACCTTTGGAAAGTTGCGGGTGCATTACAAGCGAAAAGGCATTCTTCTATAAGCAAAAATACCAAAGGGGCAAGTGAAAGCCGTCTTCTCGTGATCATCCGGGTTCACGGTGATTTGATTGTAATTGGAGTAACCATCAAGAAAGAAATAGAAGGATTGAATGGAGAGTTTTTCAAGCATTTGGTCCATGAAGGGCAATGGGAAGTGATCCTTCCTCGTAGCTTGATTGAGTTTTCTATAGTCAATGCACATTCTCCAGCCGGTGACGGTTCTAGTTGGGATCAACTCATTCTTCTCATTTGTGATCACCGTCATCCCTCCTTTCTTGGGAACTACTTGAACCGGGCTAACCCAAGCACTATTCGAGATTGGATAAATCATGCCGGCTTTAAGTAACTTTACCACTTCCTTGCACACCACCTCTTTCATTGTTGGGTTCAAGTGGCGTTGCGGTTGTGCTACCGGTTTAAAGTTCTCTTCCATCATTATCTTGTGCATGCAATAAGATGGACTTATCCCTTTCAAATCGGATAATTTCCACCCTATCGCTTCTTTGTTGGACTTGAGGATTTCCACCAACTTTGCTTCTTCATTGACGGACAAGGAGCTACTAATGATCACCGGTTTGGTACCATCATTCTCAAGGAACACATATTTCAAATGTGATGGTAGAACTTTTAATTCAACCTTGGTGTCATCAACTTTGGCTTCTTCCTTGGATTCCTCTTTCAACTCTTCTAGTTTAGTTTGATGAGGGGGAATCTCCTTCAAGGAATCTAGCTCCTTTAAGCACTCTTCAATCTCTCTTGTTTCTTCATCACCTATGGTGTTGAGTGCATCCGTCAAAGCACATTCAAGGGGTGTTCGGTTATGAAATTGCTTCTGAGTGGTCATGATGACTTCTTCGGTTGCATCCATTTTAAAGCATGCGCCCTTATCTTTTGAGTGCTTTATGGCTTCACGAATGTTGAAAGTAACCTCTTCATCATCAACTTTAACCTTCATGATATTATCATCGAGGTCAATCATCATCCGGGCCGTTTGCATGAATTTCCTTCCCATAAGTAGAGGCACATCCTCATCCTCCTCGATATCCATCACCACAAAGTCCACCGCGAATACAAATTTATCAACTTTAACAAGCACATCTTTGGCCATTCCCAATGGTTTTGCGAAGGATTTATCGGCCAATTGCAAGGTCATCCTAGTCCGCTTGATACATAAGTCACCAACTCTTTTGGCAACGGACAAAGGCATGAGATTTTTGCTTGAACCAAGATCGAGTAGTGCTTTACCAACATTGGTAGTGCCTACAGCTACCGGTAGAGTGACTCTTCCCGGATCTTGTTCTTTCTTTGGCAACCTCCGTTGAATGATAGCACTACAATTAGCATCGAGTTGGATGGTTTCTTCATCGTTAATTCTCCTCTTCCTGGAAAGAATATCTTTCATAAATTTTGCATAAGCCGGCATTTGCTCCAAGACTTCTGAGAATGGAATTTCAATTTGCAACTTCTTAAACAGTTCAAAAAACCTTGAGTATTGCCGCTCTTTGTCTTTCTTCGATGGAACATGTGGGTAAGGTAAGTGTTGAGCCGCCACCTTCTTCTCAACTTCTTTCTTCTTTCCTTTCTCTCTCACCACATCTTTCTTCTTTCTCTCCATCTCATCTTTTTCAACTACTTCTTTTTTATCATTTTTTTCATTTTCAACTAAATCTCCTTTATTTTCTAACTCTACTTCCATCTCTAGCTCTACCACATCATCCTCCTCTTCAAATTCTTCAACAACCTTCCTCTCAACCTCAATATCATCACCTACCCCTTCACCAATCAATTTACCGCTCCTTGTTGTTATAGCTTTGCAATGCTCTTTTGGATTTGGTTATGTATTAGTGGTGAATGCTCCTGTTGAGTAGCTTGAGCCAATTGTTGAGCCATTTGACCCATTTGTGTCTCAAGACCTTTGATAGAAGCATCAGTGTTCTTTTGGTTGGCCATAGACATTTGCATGAATTGGTTCAAGGTTTCATCTGTGCTTTGAGGGCAATTTTGTTGTTGTGGGTTATTTTGTGGTGGATATTGGTATTGGTTGTTGTATGGTTGTTGGTAGTAGTTTGGTAGTGGTGGGTAGTAGTAGTTGGGTGGTGCTCTCCATGGTTGGCCATATTGGTTCCCTCTTGGAAAGTTGTTGTTACCTGGATATCTCCCTTGATTGGGATAGCTCGGATATTGGCCTTGACTTGAACTACCGGCTTGTTGCCCTTGTTGTTGGTTTGGCATTTGTTGGTTTCCCACAAAGTTTACCTCTTCTTCAAATGGTGGTGGACAATATCCGATGGGATGGTCGCAGGAACAAATAACTCACAAACGTTTACTTATGACAAACCTCCTTCTTTTTGGAATGAGTCTAGGATTTGCTTGGGCATGGCTCTCATTTCTTTTTGCTTTGCTTCCATTTGTTGAGTGAGGATTTTGTTTTGTGCCAACACCGCATCACTAGAATCCAATTCAAGAATACCGGCTTTCCTTTGTGAAGGATTTCTGTTGTGAGAAGATTTGCTAGAGTTGAGTGCCATTTGATTGATGATCTTCATGGCCTCCGCTGGGGTTTTTAACATTAAAGATCCACCTGAGGATGCATCTAACATGGTCTTGGATTCACCTTGAAGTCCTTGGCGAAAGAGGTAAATTTGCATTTGATTATCAAAACCATGCTTCAGACAATTCCTCAACAAAGACTTGTAACGCTCCCATGCATCACAAATTGACTCGCTAGAACCTTGAAAAAATGTTGTGACTGCAGTTTTAGCTTCTAGATGCCTATCCTCCGGAAAGAACCTTTCTTGAAAAGCTTTCTCCAATTCATTCCAATCATTCATCAAAGAAGTTGGTTGATCCAAGTACCGCTCTTTAGCTTTCCCAATCAATGAATGTGGAAACAACCTTGTAAACATAGTCTCTTCCTCATCTTCTTTCATTCCAAGTGTACCAGCTATACCATAGAAAGTTGTGAGATGTTTATATGGGTCTTCATGATCAAGACCGGAAAAGGGGTGTTGAGTCACAAATTGGATTGTTCCTGATTTCATCTCAACTTGCCTCGTATTTTGGTTTCCAAGACTAGCAAGCCTCCTTGGACTAACCCAACACGGTAGTGCATTTTGAGGTTCATTATTTTCAAGTTCCATGACTATAACTCTTTCACTTTTCGGAGATGATGGCGCAGAAGAGTGTGGAGACTCCGTATGAATCGAACCAGAAGAAGTAGGAATAGAACCAGAAGTTCCCTCTTAAGCCAGCCTAGCTAATCTCTTTTCTTCCCTTGTTTTAGCGTTGTTTCTACGAGCTGTTTTCTCGATTTCTGGATCAAACTGTAGTTGTTCTTTGGAAATGGTACCTCGCATAAACAAAGTTCAAAAAGACTATACCAAGTGGTTAGCAACAAAAAGGATAATGAATGATATATATATGTGTGTGTGTGTATATATATATATATATATATATATATATACACAAGAAAGAATTTTGTTCAAAATTGCTTAAAATGACAAAATTATTTCGATTCTTATGATATTATTCCGCTACTCCCTGGCAACAGCGCCATTTTGATGTAAGATGTTTACATCTCAAAAAACTATTTACACGTGAGTATAATATAGGATCGTATCCACAGGGAGTTGCGTATATCTTAAGCATTTTCACAATATTTATCACATTAAGTGTTTGGGTGTAAATTGTTTGTTTGTGTAAAACAATTTTTAACTATTTGACATAAAAGTAAAACGAGAAGAGATAGGGCTATTTCGCTTGGGGTCAGAGATATCAATCAAGCATAACAGCTGCAATCTCTCGATCGATTAACGGATTCTAGCTTTTTAAACGATATTATCACAGTCACTCGACAATATCATTCATGTCCAAATGATATCGTTATTTCTAAGAGATTGTTTAAATGTCGATTTCCCAAACATTAAAACAATCACAAAGTCGATTGGATCGTTTAATCGACGATTTCCCAACCGATTAAATAACCCAAAAACATTAAGTTCTAGATTAAAAGTGATTATCAAATATTAACATCTATGTCTAGAGTGATAACTTAAGATAGGTTGTTATTCTATTTCTAGATTCAAAAGTATGTGTCCATATCATTTTAAATCTCAATAAAACATTAAATGCAAGAATATCAACAATATTGAATAAATAGCTAGAACCATATATTAAATGATCAAAAGATTACATAATAGCTTGTTTGAATACCTCAAAACCACAAGAGTAGATGTAGCTACATATGTCTATGATAGCTTTGCAAAGGATGAAGAAAAGATGAAGATTCAATGCCTAGATCCATGATGTCTCAACAAATCTTGGGTTGAATCTACTCCTAACTACCTTGCTTTGTGTTTCTCTCTCTAGAGAAGCCCTAGTCTCTCTCTAAAACCAGAAAATAAAACAATAAAACAGTAAGTGAATGGTTGGAAAGAGAAGAGAAAACTATTTATATGGGCCACTTCTGCAAAATTTTGCTAATAGCTAAATATTTCGCTATTAGCGAAATGTGTGAAATCTGCCTCTGCACCAATGGAGTTGCTCCACGTGGCCCTTATCCACTTGATCCTCCTGAGTTTCGCCTCCAACTTTGCTGATAGCGAAACTCCCTGTGAGATTTTCGCCAATAGCGACATTTTTGCTAATGGTGAATTTCTTGAAATCCTGCTTCTGACTGCGCCCCAGCTTCGCTGATGGCGAAACTTCCAGTGAGAATTTCGCTATCAGCGAAATATTCTCTAATAGCGATTTTCTTGTGAACTTTTGGCAATTCTTGCTCCTTGCTTGTATTTTCCTGAACAAAAGGGTAAAGTAAGGCATGCAAAGCATAAATGGCATTAAGGCACATAATTGAAGCTTTTCCATCGATAATTTGTAAAATAACTCATCAAACATGCCTAAACTAACACATGAATTAGATCATTTTGAGCACTTATCAGTATCCTTAGTATGTGAAACAACTTTAAAATGACAAATCATCTCAGAAAATAAAAACTTAAGAAAAGAGAATTGAAAAAGAACAAAGAAAGTACAAAACATAAAATGACTCCAGTCTCCAGGGTAAAAATTGGTCAAGACAGAAATTATCATCATGCACTTCCAAGTTCCTCCACTGCCGTATATGGAAACATCTCTCGACAGGTAGCAGCTGATGCCAAACAAATTGAGCAATAGAGATCCATATTTTAACCAAAGTATCATTTAGTTCCACTATTTCTAAACTTGACATGTTAGTCCCCCCATTTTAATCGTTTTAGAAATTTTTCCTACAATAAAGTCTCGGGTTATTTTTAATGACCCGTTTGTTCTATGTTCAAAATAAGCAATGCCATGCCAACAAATGTAATTCCACATATTAATGAATATGATATGTGAGAAAAATAACATCCAAACTATGTTCTGAGCAAAAAATCCAGAAATTTGGGAAACAACGACATTAAAATCGAAAATATAGACTTGTTAAAAAAAATTCCAAAATTTAGAAAAGTGCATTTAAGCTTAGATATTGTTAATTTTTTTCTTGAGAAGAGGTTAGATATTGTTGACGTAAGTTGTATGATAGCGTTGCATATATCTACATATAGATGTTCTATATGCATTTAACGTACATCATGTACCTCTAATGTAAAAATGCGACGGACAAACTAAAATCGACATGTTTTCAAGGTCGTATTTGGCTATTCATAAATTTCAGAGACTAAAATGACCGCTGCTTTTTATATTTAGCATATCTGGAGAAGCTGTTTCTTGGAAGTCTAAGAAGCAAACCATTCATGCTCAGTCCACAAAGGAATCTGAGATGATAGCATAGTTACTGCTAGTGAAGAAACAAGATGGCTAAGATGCTTGCTAGCTGAGATCCCTTTATGGGAGAAATTGTTACCAGCTGTGTTAGTTCATTGTGATAGTACCACGATTATTGCAAAGATTAAGAATCGTTATTATAATCGAAAGAGACAACATATAAATCCGAAACACAGCAAAATTAGAGAGGGTATCTCTAATGGAGCGGTTAGAGTTAATTTTGTACATACTAATGAAAACTTAGCGGATCTTTTGACGAAAGGACTAAATAGAGAGAAAGTCCAAGATACATCCAATAGGCTGGTACTAATACATATAGCTCAATGAGTGATGGTAACCCGACCTACATGACTGGAGATCCCAAGACTTAGGTTCAATGGGTAATAACAAGTCATGAAGTGATAGAACATGCTACGATAAGGATTAATAAATCATGATCCTGCCGTGAAAGAAGGATGAGTTAATAGAAACTCTTAATGAGATCTATACTATAGGATGAGTGGGGTACATAGTTACAGGAGTACCTTTGATAGACTCACCTATACGAATGTGGAACTGAGGCCGGTCCTTTGGAATTTTGAGGCAGAATTCCTAGAGCGTTCGTTAAATTTGTGATAGACGTGCAGGGCCTTAAACGTACGAGCTTATAGAAAACACCTTGAGGAAAAGGTTTGTGTGCGGGTTCTATGTCCGAGATAGAGTTCGATGTTGTAAGCAACTCTTGTTAAATCGAAATAGTATCCGCTATGCATTGGTTAAAGTTGAAGGCGACGCCTTTGTTTACTAGAAAATCTTACGGAGACGTCTTTGACGATATTTCTCGAAACCATTTTTTAAGTTCAAGTAGGGGATTGTTGGAAATTGAGTAATTGACTCAACACAAATTTCCATAATGGGTAGAACTAGTGTAGTGTGAATTGAAAAAACTGGAAGTCCCACATTGGATGAATCCCACACATTAGTGGTGTTTATATAGTGGGGGTCCTCTAAGGAGGTGCATAATTAAGTGAACAAAGTAAGCACTAAATAATATATATATATATATATATATATATATATATATATGTATGTATTTTATTATTTGGAAATGATAAATTAAATAATAAAATCATTACTAGAAAGTGCTTTCTTAGTCCCCGAGTTATGCTAAAATATTTTTGAACGCAATCTAGAATATTTTGGGACACAATATAATATATTTTAGTATGCAATCTAATATATTTAGTGCTTTGATCTGAAATATATTTTGGTACATAATATAATATATTTTGGTACTCAGATATATTTTGGTACATAGTATAATATATTTTGGTACTCAATTGAGATATTTTTGCACTAGATCTAATATGTGAATTACTTAACGTCAAAGTAATGTATTACTTGTTCCCAAAGTTTCTTACTTATTAGTTGTGAATTTTCTCTATAAATAGAGAGCTCACACAGTGCATTCTACACACCGAAAATTCTTGATGCTTCCTGTGCTTTTCTTCTCTTCCTCCTCCTTCGACTTGTGTTGACGAGTCCTTCTTCCTTTCTTCTACGCCTTCTGTCCCTTCGGTTTTGAGCGGTCTTCGTACCATATAGAGTGGTTTAAAAGATTTGCACCGTGAGTGTAAAACACTTCTACACTTTCAGTCAAAACTCACTATTTTATGACATCACTTACACTTTCAGTTAAAACTCACTATTTTATGACATCACTTGACTCTTATATGAGTAGTTAAAAGTTAGTAATATGACTTGATAGGATTTTTTATGGTTGTATTTCGGAAATAAATAAAATATATGATATGTCAATAAGGAAACTAACATATGGAGAATTATCATTCTAAATATTTATTCACGTCTCTCTATATATAGAGTTAAATTGTAATAAACATATATTTTAAAATTATATATTTCAAATTCTAAAGATATCAGTATCATTAAATTTCAAATATAAATCATAATGATATTTTATCTTAAATATTAAATTTATACCTAACTAAATTTATAATCTTAAAAAAAAGTAAGCATATTATTCTCAACAAATGAACTAACAGAGTAAATGTTTTTTATCCCTTAAAAAGAAAAAAGAGAAAAAAGGATTTTCTGTGTGCGTGTGGAAAGTAAAAAGGAATGTGATAAAGAAATTAGGGGAGAATGACAAAAGATAATGTATATCTATTTAAGTGCATAAATAGGGCACAATTGTCGTGTGAAGACAACAAAAAGTAAAACTTCTCTCTCTTGTGCTTGATGTTCAAGAGTTTTGTTAACGTTGCATCTTAATTCTATAAACAATATCTATAATACTTTCATCAGCCTCTGCAACTACCATAATCCATACATGGTGCTCAAAATTGGAATTCAACTGCTGAACAACTCCAAGGAATATCAGGTATGCATTATGTAATATTAATTGAAGATTTATTATTAATTGATTGATTAGCCTCCTTATTTAATTTTTCAAATTCATGGTAAAATTCATATAGTTGATTAGAAGTGTTGGGTATTCTCTCTCTCTCTCTCTCTCTCTCTCTCTCTCTCTCTCTCTCTCTCTCTCTCTCTCTCTCTCTCTCTCTCTCTCTCTCTCTCTCTCTCTCTCTCTCTCTCTCTCTCTCTCTCTCTCTCTCTCTCGATTTGTAAAGTTAATAAATAGATATATAAAAAAAATGTTGAAACTTTAATATTGAAACTTTAATATTGCTATGGAATTTCTTTCATCCCATTCTCAATAACATTGCTTTCATTCTTAAATCTGGTTATTACTATTCCCAAAATATAAACACATATAAACATATTTTTTATGTAATAGAACTACTACCAAAGAACAAAATAAACATAGTAAATATCATAAGGCAAATGTTAACTTGTGCCCTTGAGGGCACATGTTAAGGAACTAATTATAAAAATATACGCATCAAAAGTCGTGTAGTCAATTTCTAAAACGTTAAAATATCATGTTTTCCAATGCAAATTTGCTTTTTTTAGGTTCCTTAACATGTGCCCTTAGGGCACAAGTTAATATGACCCATATCATAATTATATTTCTATAAACTACTCCTCTATGGTAATTAGAAACCCTCTAAAGATGAAACGGGGATCAAAATCAAAGAAAATTGAAAACATAACTAAAAACCTCATGTTTCATTGGGTATAATATATTGCATAAAATTAGAGAGGGTAGGTACTATAGTTGAACAATCACCATCACCATTGTTGGTTTTGATGAATCACATGACATAATATTGCAGCTGGAAGTGTTCTCATCACTGAAAGCATATGAGTAAGGATCTGGAGGAGGATAAGGGTAAGGAGGATACATGTAATTCACCTCAGGAGGTGGCCTTGCATACATCATTGGCTGCTGAAATCTTTGATCATTTTCCAAGCCCGCTGAGTATGCCAATGGATGGTGGAGGTAATAATCAAACACAATAATTTGACCTTTACGGAAATAAATGGTAAAAATTCAAGTGTGCTAAAAAACAAAAGATGAAATGGTTTAGCAACTTTTTGTAATTAAATGACATTAAGGTTTTAGTAAAATTATTGTAGAACCCATTGTTATTAAATAGAGCAATTATGTCAGTATTTTTTTGAGTGAAAAATGTCATCAGCAATGGCAGTTGCATCTAGAATTTTTAAATAGAATTGAAATTTTTAAATAGAGTAATCATGAATCTTCAGGAATTTTTCATTTGTTAGTTTAAGCTTGCATACTCTATTCCTATAGTATTATTACATGCTCCTATTACTGTTTCACTAATGGAATTTTTATTATAATTTTAGGGTTGGATTAAACTCATCTATTAAAAATGGTTAATAGATGAATTAGATGGCTTTCATATAATGAACAATTGCATTTTTATTGGATTGTAAATTGATTAATTAATTGTTAATTCATATATTATAACCTAAACCAAATTTATCAAATTCATTCATTTTGTCACCCCTATATTTTATTACTTATCCTTATTATGCTTTCACTCCAATTTAGGTTGAGATAGAATCATCAGAGGCACTGGACATAATCATAATCAGGGGCGTAGCCCTTCATTGACAAGGGGTAGCCTTGGCTACCCCAAATATTATATTAATCTTCAATTAATTGGTATAAATTTATATTTGGCTACCCCAAATAATAAACATTGAGCTACCCCAAACAAATTCAATTGCTGAAAATTACGATAAATAAGAAAGTAAATACATTACTACATGATTGATAGATTTATTTATATTGGTTTGATACTTACTTAATAACAATTATAGAAAAAAAACTTTTTCAACCGTAAAAATTACTAAGACAATAGTCATAAACAAATTAAATGGACATTGAGTTTCTTGCAAATAACCTATTTGTTTACATTGGAAAAGACATTATTAATATATTTAGTAAACGGTCAATTATGCATAAAATTGGCTTCTTGAAGTGCATTTTATCCAACAGAAAACACTTTTTTTTTTTGTAAAATTTCAAAAAATCGAGACAAAAATTGAATAAATTTTTTATAAGGACTAAACCTAAAAAATTATAAACTATGGGACCAAAAACATTCTTATCCTTAAATTTAATATATTTGTTTGGGTTAATAGGCTTTTACCCCCCTGTAATATAGGTGACTTTTGGTTTTGCCCCCTAGGAAAAAAAAAATTTAGATTCCGTCCTCGTAAAATAAAGATTATTTGGTTTTGCCCCCTGACCCCAATGAATCAGCAGAATCTCCTACTTGGCACGTGACGTCAGCAGATTCTGCTGACGTGGCGCGCTGACTGTATAATTATTTTTATTTTTTATTTTTTTTATTGGGGTACACGTGGCATTTTTATTTTTTTAAAAAAAAATATTAAAAAAAATAAAAAAATTCTGGAAAATTGAAAAATTAATAAAAAAAGTTAAAAAATTCTGGAAAAATTAAAAATTAATAAAAAAATTGAAAAAAAATATTAAAAAATTCTGGAAAAATGAAAGATTAATAAAAAATTGAAAAAAATTAAAAAATTCTGGAAAAATGAAAAATTAATAAAAAAATTGAAAAAAATAATAAAAAATTCTGGAAAATTCAAAAATTAATAAAAAAATTGAAAAAAATATTAAAAAATTCTGGAAAATTGAAAAATTAAAAAAATTAAAAATTCTAGAAAATCGAAAAATTAATAAAAAATCTGGAAAAATGAAAAATTAATAAAAAAATATTAAAAAATTCTGGAATTTTTTTTAAAGAATTTAAAGAAATCTCTAAAAATTAATCAAAATAAAAAAGTATCTGAAAAAATTTAAAAATTCTGGAAAAATTAATAATAATAAAAAATGATTAAAAATATAAAATAATCTAATAAAATGAAATATAATGAAAAAATTTTGGAAAATAAAAAATTTCTGGAAAATATTTAAAAAAATTCGAAATTTTCAAAAAAAATTAAAAAGATTAATCATTTTTAAAAAAATGAAATTTTTGAAATTTTCATTCGTATTTTTCGAAATTTTGATTAGTATATATGCATTCATCACTTTAAAATTTAGTTTTGTATGGTTGTATTAGGTCCAGTTTAAATTTGAAGACATGCAATTGAAATAAAACGAACCAACATGTCATAACATTAGTGAATGAGAAAGCTAGATTAATAGAGTTCGATATTGCACCCGATAGAAGAACAACCGGCAAAATTCCAGGAAATACTAATTAGTTGTAATTTTTAAATGGTCGAGAAAAGGGGAAATAATGGGCGATAATAGAACACATGAATCAACGAATGTAGTAGAAAATTTGCTAGCTTCGCCGCTGATCATAATCATATGAAATTGGAAATTCATATTTTATTGAATGATGATTAAGGTACTTAATACAAGAGGAAATACAGGATATGAAGAAAAATAACAATTGAGATAACTACAAAAGATGAAAAGGATCAAGAGGCTTTCCGAGTATGTTCGCAAGAAGGACAATGCTGGAAATTGACAATATGACAATCTATTTCTATATGTTTAATTAGGATACATCTGATCTGCTAAGAGAGTAAAAGGATAGAATAAGATAAATTCACTTGTCCAGTGTTTGATTCGTAAAACTTTTCTAGAGGAGGCAAGGAACAAGACAAACAAGAGTTAGCTGCAACGTGGCGGATTGATTTTCTATTGAAGTATAAGAGAGCAAAAGATATCAAAGGCAAAGTATTGTCTAAAAACGCATACACAATCGAAACAAGTAGTATAAATTTCAATATCGTTTCCACAAAGAAAATAATGAAGCAATCACTAATATCCCGCTTAGTTAGTTATCTAGTGTAAAATGGGAAAACAAAGTAGCAACCATTTTTATATACACTTTCAATTTGAAGATATAAAAAGAGAAAATCAAGTAGAAATCATATTTATACATTCAATATTGCTAAAACATGCTATCCAATTTGAAGCCTAGACATCCTCGACATAAAGTTGCATGTTTCATTCTCTTGAATCATTGTTTCTGCAAAGTGTTTTGGATCATATTTTTTTGTACTTTCTCCAATCTCATAGTAGAAATTCAATGCGCTGTTCACCAGTGTTTCATCAATAAGCTCTCCTGCATGTTTCCGATTAATCTAGATACCAATAAATGAAGATAAAAATATTTAATATCAAGGAAAAATTAAGTGAAATGAATGAATATTATGGATTGATGAAGACGACAACATTTTCAAGATGACTAAATGACTAGCTTTTTTTTGTTTTTAGTAAGTAGTCTAGTGGCTAAAAGTTTATCCCTTAAGATGAATATACGAAAAATCCTGAATTCAAACCTCGGCCCCTATATATTGCAGTGTCCGTACCAACTTTGCTATACTCACCGGAACAACTAGCTTAACTACTATTCAACTACATAAATATCATAGAAACAAAATGCATCATTAAAGAAATTAAGGCTTAGTGAAAGCATTTCTTATCAATGATAGTGTAATAATACTTGTATTAACTATCTCTTGGTTTGTCAATCACCCATCAATAATTATAATAACATAAATAAATTGATTATAAGAGAAATAGAAAACGGAAAATACCATAGCTAATATTGCATCCATTACTTGTCTATTCAATTCATTGTATACCTGAGATAAATAAATTGAAGAAGTATACCCAGAATTAAACAAGGGGAAAAAGAGGAAAGAAAAGTAAAATTAAAAAAGGACAAAAATTGTAGTGTAATCTCATCACTAACCAAGTAATAGAAGGATAAACAGCTAGTCTCTTCAAGAGAAGGAAGGTGATGTCTTCGAATATGGTATCTATCAAGATAAATGAAAAACTTCAAGAGCCTCGCGGTCATATCTTTGTGATTTGACCATCTTCTTAGCAATTCTATTAACAAGAGTTCAGCTTTTTTTTCTCGCAAAGATGGAAGAACCTAGCGATAAGAAATCCATATTAGTTTTAATCATGTCAATCATAGTTTTAAATTACAGTTACGGCCATTGCAATGCATATATATATTGCACATTGTAGTGAGAGTTTATTTTCTCCTGGCATGTTGTAATCTATTATTTATCTCATAACTCACATACCTTCTTTCTTTTTAATAGCAATTTTTTTAATGACGTGTTAGTATTTTCTCTATTCCTAAAATTCGAACTTTGGGCTTTTAACTCATGTAATTGCTTAGCTCAACCAAATATCTCTAATCCTGTAAAATATTCTCTAAATGTATGATATAAGGAAAATGAAACAAAATAATTTGTGAGGACTATATAGAGCATTGTAATCTGATGTGATGCCGTTTTTTTGCAACCTTTGTTGTGGCGATGCATGCAATTTTCACTTTGATTTACAATCAAACCGCACTTGTGGCCTGATGCGGTTGGAGATACTACTCCAACCGCATTATTCAATGTCAATGTTAGTAGCTATTCTATTGAGTGACAGTGTTACTCACCGTTGATTTGATGTACACGTCAAATGTTTCCTTGTACTTCTCATAAAGTTTCTGAGAAAAATAATCACTATGAGCAGAGGTGCACATATTGTGGATGATCCTGGATTTAAGAGAAAATAAATAAATAAAAATTACAGTAATTTAAAGATCGAAAACCAAGATTATGATACAAAAAAAAAAATTAAACAAAAACTGAAAGAGAAAACAAGAAAAAAAAAATTAATACGTATATAGCATCACGTGATCTTGAGACGTGAAGTTAGGTTCAGGCAAGCCTTCTATAATATTCTGGACTTTCTTGATGGCATGCTGGATAATATTCCAACCTTCTTCTAAACCTATAGTCTTATTATTTGACATATTTACGAGAATTGAGAAAAATACAAAAATCTGCAATCAATTGTTTACAAATAATGAATAAAATAAATATTGATCAAAAGAAATAAAAAAATGTAACCAAAAAAAAAATAATGAATAAAATAAATATTGATCAAAAGAAATTTCCCATGAACATAAAATAATAGAGTCGATGATCACAAAAAAGAAGTGGACTGGTGAACCTTGGGAAGAAGAAGCAAAAAGACGGCACGTGCAAAAGGAAGTGAAAAAACCTAGATATATAAGAAACAAGGGAAATGTTAACTTAGTTAATGATTTAAATATAGAAAAAACTTATTGGAATTTGTGCATTGCATTTAATATTTAACTTTTTAATCATTTAAATGCACAAAATTTTAGAGAAAGTTTCTTCTTTTAGATTTCTTAACATGTGCTCTAAGGGCACAAGTTAACACTACCCAAGAAACAAAAGTGTGGTTATCATGGGGTATTGTAATAGTTTGCAATTGTAATTTTAGGGCTAATAGCCTAAAACCCACCACTACAGCATCAAAAAAAGGGAGTGGGCCTCTCAAGACAAAACCTAGTGAGTGGACTTTTTATTGTCAAACTTAAACCTAACTTTTATTTTATTTTCATACACGGTTATTTTTTTTAAGATAAACACTTTGTTTTAGAAGTAATCAAATTTGAGGCGTATCATATGATAAATGTAGTTGTCTCTTTCCGTTTGGATTAGAATTATGGTTTGACATGTTGTGTGAGAGTCTAGCAATTTTCGCTATATCTAAATCGGATTTCAATACAAAACAAAAAATCACTTGCATTAACATCCGACAAATTCGTATAAGAAAACACAGCCTCAAAACTTATGCAAGATTTTTTTTATTTCATCATTATCCATTGATTTCAAGGTTCTTAAAACAAATAAAAATTTGACAATATTTTTAAATACTTCTAACCGCGTAAACCTATTTTTCAATGAAGTTATTATCATATCAACAACCACAAACAAAAAAAAGATTAACCCTAAAAGTTTTCTCGGGTGATTGTATTTGCTCATCATTATCATTCTCATCATATTATCTTTTTTTAAAGCTGCGATACTTTGTTGGAAGTGTCGGCTCTATACTCGTATCAAATACAAGGCTTTTGACAACAATCATACTAGACTCAAAGTCTTTATTCCTATATTTTTCAAAATATAATATTATGCTTTACACTTTTTTTAAAATTTTGGGCCAATATTCTAGACTTATTATTTTTTAGCCTAAGATGGTCGCCCCTGTTCGTCCTACCTAAAATACGGCCCTAATCAAGAAACATATCACCATTTGCACTGATATATAGTGCTTCTGGTGTGGGGTACATGAAGTTGACTCATGTTTCTTCTTTCTTGGGAGGATTGCAAAATTTGTGCCAATTGGTTAAGCCATAGGAACACAGATTCAACTCTTCTTTTAAAATTTTCTTCAATATATGCTCGTCCAGCTGCCTTATTCTTTTGTAACCACTTATCATTCCATTGTTGCAGAGCAGAGGTTCCACACAGCATGACTTCCAGAAGGATGCACATATGTAATACTTATATGTTTCTGTTTGTGTGGACTCTACTGATGAATTCATTGTGAAACTCTTCAAGGGAAGGGAACTCAAAAAGAGGAGGGAATATCATTTAACCATTTGAGAAAATCAAGGCTACGATTGGAGTAAGTGCATTTACACGTGTTGTTAATTTTAATCCATACGCGAGTCTTGAAGACATTAGACTTAATCAAAGCTTCATAGAATTGGACAATGAGGCGCTTAACCCACACTCCAAATATATAGCAGCATCAACAGTAAAAGGTGATGGGCAAGGACACACGTTTTGTGGAAGGTTATGCATATTGGACTTTATCGATGGATCACGCGCGAAGCGGATAGCTACCGGTCAACCTTGGGGCGCCACATACCCCTCAACGAGGGAGAACTAACAAACTACACGCGCAAATTGCCAAACATGACTAAACACTTTATGTCATGCCATTTTGGTCAGTATGAATAGTTTTACTAAAAATACTCATCTTGTACAATATATTTGGCAAACTGTAACACCCATACCAGACATATCTAGAAAGTATGGTACGTGCGTTTAATTTAGTACTGGATACATTAAAATATACAACAATAAAAACTTCGAATGAATTTATATACAACAAAACACGTTCGTACAAAAACAATACATTATATCATGTCTAATAAATAAAATACATCCTTGAGATCCATATTCTTCATGCTTCGGGTACGAACGAGCTCTTGTTGAAAAATCCATCCGGCTACTACCTTGACGTCCAACCTGATATCTGAAACAAATAAGGATTGGGATGAGACATAATGTCTCAGTGAGTTCCCCTAAATCCTAGGCTATAGGCAACCTCAAGGGGAAACCTACGGTCACCACGTGTCTACATTACAACCTGACGGTTGATTGTACGTGTGTGGTCCCTTACGGTGTTATAAAATTAGTCTTGCGGTTTCGGTGACATGCGGGTCCCTTACGGCTTGAATCGTTCTCAAAATGAGAACCCCTTGTATCCCCCTGATGTGGATAGCAAGAGACATGCCACCTACTTATACTTGTCATGGACTTGTCGTACATATACTTAAACATATTCATACTTGCTTGCTTATTACCTCAGACCCTTGATCAATCCGATTAGCAGTAAACTTAAACTTGTTCATGCTTATACATTCTTAATCATGGTGGAGTGATTAACTAATCAAACCACGACTTAACATGCTTGCTAAACACTCTTAAACATATGCGAAGAGCTTATACTTCGCGTCTTGTCATTCTAAAAATTCATGCTAACTAGCTAGTTCTCGACAACTATGTCAAGGCTCTAGTTTTCCCTTGCTTAATGAGTACTTACTACCCGATGCATGACATGATTCTCTCGTATACCATGCCTTACTAACATGCATAATACTTTCCTCTTTAACATAAGAATATTGCTTTCCTTGATCGTCATTTGGGACCTTGGTTTGAGGGGTTTACATTCGTAAAAAGACACCACAGAGAAAACCGCGTCGCGAATCCCCATGCCTGCCTGAAGCAAGCAAAACAGTGAGATTTCTCACTGTCTTACTCGCCTAGGCGAGTGGTTCTGCTGGGGAGGCGAGTGGTAGCTCGCCGTGGCGAGTTGGGGGCGAGCAGGACCCCCCATTCAGAGTTCTAGCTCGCCGTGGCGAGTAATAGCTCGCCGTGGCGAGTTAGGACAGTCCAGAACACTTAAAAATGGTATTTTTGACCCAAAAACCTCAAACCAAGTGTCTCTAAGTATTTTGGAACATAATTGATCATATAAAACTTGTAAAACATGCATATGGCAAGTATTAACATGTATAGCATGCATGGCATAAAAAGGGGCAACTAGACTAATACTTGAACCCTAGAATTTCATATTATTCATAATATACATACATGGCATAATCATAATCCCAAAGGGTGGGAAGTCTATCTATGGAACTCACCTAATTATAATCTTGCAGCAACTCCAAGCTCCAAGCTCAAACATGCCCAAAACCTTATTTTTGTCTACTTGCTTCTTTGACTCAAACCATACCATCTTGTTATCTTTTCTTGCCAACCAAGATACTTTGATCCATATCCATGAAGAAATCATCACTTGAACCATTCTTTGACTTACAACATACAAACCCTAACTCTTGATATCAAGTACACCCATAGTTGATTCTTGCTTGATTCATCAATCCCATGAAACATGTCCCTCAAAAGCTCCCAAAACAACACTTAAAGCCCTAACTTCATATTCCAAACAAAACCCTAGATTCTTCAATAACTTCTTCAAGAGGAGAACTAGAAGAAAACAAACATAATACAACTTCCCTTAGCTTGGAAGATCATGAGAAACATATATTAAAAGCTTGCCATGGGAGGATAAAGATTTGAGAAGGTTTGATGGAGAAGAAGAGAAAAGAGGCGTGAGGGAGAAGAGAGAAGGAAGAGGGAAAAGTTCTTCAACTTAGAGAGAGAAAAAGATGAGGATAATGAGATATTTTTGCCCAAAATCCAAATAAATATCATTTCCTTGCGAAAATACCATTTTACCCTTGCCTTGAACGTATTAAAAATGACTCTGTTACTTTTCCCGTAAAAGCTGACTTCTCATAAAATATTTCCATTAACTTACTTTTCATGAATTTAATTCCTCTGGCACGATCAACGGGTAATATACCGATACTGACAGGCGGGATATTACATTATACCCCCCTTAAAAAATTTCGTCCTCGAATTTAGAGATCGACTACCAATCATCATGACAAAAACTTATCATCTTTGGTCTTAGCCATACATATTCGAAACACAGATTCTCAAGAAGTTTATCATTGCTTGTGTTTTGTCTTGCTTCTTGGTTCACATACATAAGCATATAGCTTCCTTGATCTTAATATCACTTAAACTTGAAGTTATCTTAGTACATCATGATTTGGAACTTTCCTTGCTACACATAGACTTATTGTCTCGGACTCGTATCTTACCCGCTTAACATAAACCATTCATAAACATGAACACTCCGGATTTGCCTTTTAACTGGAATCCTACCGGAAACCAGGTTTGCCATGCAATGCTTACTTGTAACATTAAGACATCTTTCATACATACATCTTATTATGAATACATACTTCATAAATCATTTTACTTATTATACCTTGAGACACATGCCTTTTATTCTCATTACTCAACTAAACGATTCCACGAATCTCATTAATATCTTATGGCACCCAAAATAATAGGTAACTCACATAGCTTGACATGAAAAAGTGGAATCAACTTGCCACTTCATCTGATAATCTAATAACCAATATCATGGTTCACATTTTTTTTTTTGAAACTTCCTAGTAAATTTACTTGCACATACATTCTTAACATAATTCCGTGTATCCCGTAGGATATTGGCTTCATACGAACATTGTCGTTTCCATAACATGTGCATACTTTCATGTGTTGTATCTTGTTAAATGATAACGATACGTGTTCTAAAATCTTTCTTGAAGAAATTCTTCATAAACTTTGGTATCCGGGTTCTTGGAACGAATAGATACATGATTAAAAAGATTTTATCATATCCAAAACTGATTGTGTAATGGTACCACAGAACCACCGGACGAGTTTCTATATTTTGAAAAAGATTTAACAACTCGCCCCAAACTTGTCCACGACAAGTTGGTCCTGAAGCTTGTACGTCTTAAGAGAGTTTACTTACGACGTATCTCATCAGTTTCAAAAATATATAATTCCATGAGTTTTTTTTTTTAAAATAAGCATCGTTCCCAAGTTCCTTAATACCAATCTTAACTTTTAAAAGTTATAAAATCATGACTTAACATGTCTTAACAAGTATCGTTTTCGCTCAACAAGTATTACATATGAGAGTATGATTCTCATTGCACAAACTCGAGAGTTGCATCTCCTTTCATGATAACATGCTTAACTCCGAAGGTGGATTCTTACCTTCTTAACTGATATAAGTAGTTCAGACACGTATTGCTGCATAACACAGACCATAGACAATCCTTGGCCCACTAGACGGTAACTTGTTCCTCTTCTTCAGGAACACATAACTTGATTCTTCACATAATTCCATTCAGTTATCGCTTGAGCGTTAATACCTTTTCCAAAACCGGTCATCATTCTTGATGATTTGATTCTTTACTTGAGTCACGAAAGGTAACCTTCTGAATCTTACATATTTTCCATTATCGTCTTTCGTGCATCCTGACCAATTCATATATGGCAATTCTTGTCCTTTTCATCTTACTTAGGTAAAGTCACATACTTAAAACTTTTACCTTAGCCAATGTTGACTATATAAACATCCATACTTATTTATCACATCGAGAACTCCTCGCTTGCCTTATGATGCATTCTTGTTAAACTTGTGTTACCAACCGAATATTCTTTCATACTAAACTTCCATGTTTCATAATTAATCGATTAGCTTCCATGGCGCTACTCTGATTCCCACCGGTTGGCTTGGACCATTTCTCTAATCCATTAGAGTGATTGAGACTTCACATTTCTTTTACTTACCATTTGAATACTAACTTCTTGAAATGTTCTCAAGACTTCCCATGTTGCAACCAACGGCACAACCTCACACTTGTCTTGCAAATCCAAAACTCGTGATAACTTATCTTATACTCATAATACTTGACTTGGGGTAAACCTCACATTATTGCTAGTTAGATTTACTGGCTGGGGTATACATGTCATACTTGAACTTGTTTCCGAGTAAATTCAAATTCCTTTGACAAACTCGTCTTGTACTTGAACATATCTTTCTTAAACTCCTAACCTTGTACCTTCGCATTCTCGCATACTACATTTTGCTTAATCATACCATTGCTTGCTCGTTAACTTTTCTTTTTAAAGAAAACTTCGTAAACTAACGCACGGGTCATTGACGTTGATAATCTTCTTCTTTATATATATTGAATTTAGGCCCCGGTCATTGCTCTAAAATCATAGAACGAGTTGATAACACATACGTGCCATCAATTCTAGACTCTAATAAGTCTAGCCCGCTCTACGAGTGTCGTAGCAAACCGGTTCCTAGAAAATCTCGTGATTTTTTTTTTAAAAGTCAACTTCAATCACCCATACGCGTAAATCTTTTTAAAATTATTTAAACTTTATAATTCAATATCATATCGAACCTTAACAAGTCTATTAAGCAAAACATAGGTTCGAGAGATACGTCATAATTCCACATAAACCGGGAACCTTGTAATTTCTCATAATTTTGCACCGCTTTAGCTTCTTACTTCATACCTCATGCATAAACATCTGTGACTTTCCTTCTAAACGCTGCAACTCCTATGCTCTTGATCTTCGCTTGTTCTTGACTCTTAACACATTAACTTCCAAAGCTACCTTAAACCGTATCGATTTCATTGATGGTTGCCCATGCCTTTTCCTTGGAAATCTTAGGATATGATATGCATTCGTTACTTGTTGTCATAAAAGATTTTTCGTCACATAAAAGATTATAGTGAAGACATCTCCCCAATAGTCATTGTAAACCATAGGAACGAAATGGAAGATTTCATAAAAACGGAAAGTTTTGTCCCAGGCTTGCTATTGGTGAGCTTCTCCAACTCTATTTTTCAGAAAACATTTATTGCATAAAATTCTTATTCTCAAGTATACAATGCACATCATTCATTCCTATCTTCTTGAAATATTCTATAACATATGCATGGCAACATCAACCTTTTTCGATACAATTCTTGGCACGTCGGAAACCAATGCCTTAATCCTGTTAACATAAAACTTTCTGTTGAATCCTTAACTTCCTCTATTACATTGTTACTTACACAACTTTCCGCACATACATGTCCTTAACTTCATTCACATATTGCTATTCCTGAGAGCCTGCTGACTCCGTCAACATATGTCGACTTCTCACCATCTTGTAGCCTTGTTCTGACATTCCATAATCTCCTAAACCTGTTCCAATAGCAACTCTTACCGAAACTTTCGGTCATGGTTAGATACATATATCCAACTTCTTCACTTACGGGTACATGAAGTATTGCTAACATCTTACCTGACATTGTCGGAACGTTCCTTCATAACATGTCTTACATTCCCGGAGGATTCACACTTCTACTTGATTAGTTCACCGGCCACCTTTTGGCACGATCAAACTACTTCATCACATACTTCGTTCCTCCTGGGTCCTATTCAGCTCTCAGGCATCCATTCTAATCGTTGAGTGTTAATTTGAGTTGATCAGGCTCAACTAACAACAACAACTAGAACATTTACCCGGAACCCAATGGTCCCACTTCCTTAGTTGTAATTTAATGACCCAAGGCACGGTCTGAATCGACCTGCTCTGATACCAAATGTAACACCCATACCAGACGTATCTAGAAAGTCTGGCACGTGCGTTTAATTTAGTACTGGATACATTAAAATATACAACAATAAAAACTTCGAATGAATTTATATACAACAAAACACGTTCGTACAAAAACAATACATTATATCATGTCTAATAAATAAAATACATCCTTGAGATCCATATTCTTCATGCTTCGGGTACGAACGAGCTCTTGTTGAAAAATCCATCCGGCTACTACCTTGACGTCCAACCTGATATCTAAAACAAATAAGGATTGGGATGAGACATAATGTCTCAGTGAGTTCCCCTAAATCCTAGGCTATAGGAAACCTCAAGGGAAAACCTACGGTCACCACGTGTCTACATTACAACCTGACGGTTGATTGTACGTGTGTGGGGACTTGCATACTTAGACGGTCGTGCATACTAGGGCCGTCATAGTCTTATCTTACTTGTTATAGGTTTCACTTCCTATACATGTCATGGCGGTCGAGGGGGAAAACTAGGACCGCATTGCCAAGTATACGATCTACGCATCAAGGCCTAACCTAACATAATCTTGACATAAATCTAAATCGGACGATTAGGGGAAACCTAAGATCGTCATCGGTAACATGTTCTGTACTTGCTCTATTCCATGCCTTATACTTGTCCTATAGCATCTAATGCTCTTGTTCTTGAACTTATTCATGCATGGAAATAAATCTTGCATTTCATAACATAATCATAATCATGAGAAACATAATCGTAGCTAAGTTCATTCATTAGGTTAGCGTTGAACAAACAATTATTATCTTGATTCATTTTACGGATAGTCCCGGGTGGAGTAACCCCGAGAACAATCCCATACATGACCGATGTACGTACATCAGACTCCCTCGGTGTCGTGCGGGTCCCTTGCGGCTTGAACCGTTCCCCTTAGGTCGAGAACCTCCCGTATCCCCCTGGCGTGGATAACAAGAGACACGAGCACCGCCATGCGGTTATAAAATTAGTCTTGCGGTTTCGGTGACATGCAGGTCCCTTACGGCTTGAATCGTTCTCAAAATGAGAACCCCTTGTATCCCCCTGATGTGGATAGCAAGAGACATGCCACCTACTTATACTTGTCATGGACTTGTCGTACATATACTTAAACATATTCATACTTGCTTGCTTATTACCTCGGACCCTTGAGTCGATCCGATTAGCGGTAAACTTAAACTTGTTCATGCTTATACATTCTTAATCATGGTGGAGTGATTAACTAATCAAACAACGACTTAACATGCTTTCTAAACACTCTTAAACATATGCGAAGAGCTTATACTTCGCGTCTTGTCATTCTAAGAATTCATGCTAACTAGCTAGTTCTCGACAACTATGTCAAGGCTCTAGTTTTCCCTTGCTTAATGAGTACTTACTACCCGATTCATGACATGATTCTCTCGTATACCATGCCTTACTAACATGCATAATACTTGCCTCTTTAACATAAGAATATTGCTTTCCTTGATCGTCATTTGGGACCTTGGTTTGAGGGGTTTACATTCGTAAAAAGACACCACAGAGAAAACCGCGTCGTGAATCCCCATGCCTGCCTGAAGAAAGCAAAACAGTGAGATTTCTCACTGTCTTACTCGCCTAGGCGAGTGGTTCTGCTGGGGAGGCGAGTGGTAGCTCGCCGTGGCGAGTTGGGGGCGAGCAGGACCCCCCATTCAGAGTTCTAGCTCGCCGTGGCGAGTAATAGCTCGCCGTGGCGAGTTAGGACAGTCCAGAACACTTAAAAATGGTATTTTTGACCCAAAAACCTCAAACCAAGTGTCTCTAAGTATTTTGGAACATAATTGATCATATAAAACTTGTAAAACATGCATATGGCAAGTATTAACATGTATAGCATGCATGGCATAAAAAGGGGCAACTAGACTAATACTTGAACCCTAGAATTTCATATTATTCATAATATACATACATGGCATAATCATAATCCCAAAGGGTGGGAAGTCTATCTATGGAACTCACCTAATTATAATCTTGCAGCAACTCCAAGCTCCAAGCTCAAACATGCCCAAAACCTTATTTTTGTCTACTTGCTTCTTTGACTCAAACCATACCATCTTGTTATCTTTTCTTGCCAACCAAGATACTTTGATCCATATCCATGAAGAAATCATCACTTGAACCATTCTTTGACTTACAACATACAAACCCTTACTCTTGATATCAAGTACACTCATAGTTGATTCTTGCTTGATTTATCAATCCCATGAAACATGTCCCTCAAGAGCTCCCAAAACAATACTTAAAGCCCTAACTTCATATTCCAAACGAAACCCTAGATTCTTCAATAACTTCTTCAAGAGGAGAACTAGAAGAAAACAAACATAATACAACTTCCCTTAGCTTGGAAGATCATGAGAAACATATATTAAAAGCTTGCCATGGGAGGATAAAGATTTGAGAAGGTTTGATGGAGAAGAAGAGAAAAGAGGCGTGAGAGAGAAGAGAGAAGGAAGAGGGAAAAGTTCTTCAACTTAGAGAGAGAAAGAGATGAGGATAATGAGATATTTTTGCCCAAAATCCAAATAAATATCCTTTCCTCGCGAAAATACCATTTTACCCTTGCCTTGAACGTATTAAAAATGACTCTGTTACTTTTCCCGTAAAAGCTGACTTCTCATAAAATATTTCTATTAACTTACTTTTCATGAATTTACCGATACTGACAGGTGGGATATTACACAAACAGTCAATCAAAATAAGTGCATCTAATAATTTAAAATAAAATTTATATTTTATAGATAATTTTTATTTCAAACTGAATTTATATTTAGAAGCGTAATTGAAAAAAGAGGCAGCTAACCTCTAAACCTACATTCCTCACTGGAGTGAGAGTGGCAAAACGAAAGAGTCGTAATGAATTTGGATGGACAATTCTAAAGAGGAGGGGAAGTTAACTCTAATCCAAAAATACCAGAAATTAATTGCAAATGATAATAGTCATTCAAACTATTTGAATTCTCAAGTCCATGACATAGAAGAAAATATTTACTATGAGATATAAAATTGATTTCATGGGTTAGGGTGGGGGAGTTCGTCAGCATAATGCTAACAATTACTAACAATATTAATATTGACTGGTTAAAAACAATGACAAATATTAATTCCATGGACTAAGTAGGCCAATTTTTAGTTGGTGAGGAATCACATGATAAAGGACAACATAATACCATCAACACTATCTGTTGACAGTAGACACCAATTATAGAGGAACATGCATGAAATTTGATTCTCCTGTTGTTTATTTCATCAGCAAGTTGGTATGAGACAGTTGAGATGACTTGTGTAATTCTCATCATTTTGTTGTAAATAGTTATGCTATGATTAATGGAGTGAGACTCTATCTTCATGTTGCAACTATATCTAACAAATACCTTTTCTCTAGAAAATGACATTTGCTTACATTCTGAAATCAAACCAAAATTAAAAGTGAAATGAAGTAATTCAATGACACATCAATGACAAATCAAACAGACTTGGTCTCTTAGGAGATTCATAAATAGAGGATACTATTTTCCTAGACAATTACAACACAAGTAAGATGTGGAGAGTAAATTCACATAAAAAGGTAGATGTGAATACAAACTTCAATATGGTAGATGTGCAAGCAGCACACAAGGACTAGGTATCAGAATAATCACTTGGGAGTGAATGCTTGAATCATTGTCCTGTAACTGCAGCTGAGACGGTAAAAGGCTGTGGTGACATTTGAGGGTTCAAACCCGCAACACCCTATTCTCCGCACTTGGTGTGTGTCAGTCTCGCTGCTAGGCTCATTGAAACCAAAAAAAAAAATTGAAGAAAAAATAACATGAATCCTGCAAATTTGTTCTGTACAATGTGGAACCAGAAAAACAAAATGGAATAATATTGGAGGTGTCTCCTCTTTAATTAGATAGATAATGATCTAATCAGTTGAATGCACAACTTTTACAGCATCAGTAGATGTGGTTAAGCATGAAAGCTATCATCACTGTCCGAATCATATTGCTGGAAGTAACGCGTGTTTCAATCTACATCCGAGAGTTCCTCCCAAAGTCCATCTAAGAAATCATCTCGAAACTCAGTAAGATGAACTGAATCCAAATATCGGTAGACATGAGAGGCCTCATGCCGTGGTTATTGGACTATCGGGCCCCATCTCAGAACAAAAAATCTATCATGTTCTGTCTCTAACTTGGTCAACTTCAGGGTTGGCAGGTCATATTATGCCCCTGAATAATCCAGCAGAGAGTATGAGACAGCTAATATCAAGATGATTTCTACATTATTGTACAGATACAAGAATCTGAATCTTCATCTTCGTCTTCTGAGTCACTGACATCACTGCACACACAAATGGGACGCCGGATGTAAGAAAATTATGATATTATCTCAATAAAGAATGCACATAGTGTCGATTGTTCAGGATCTCAATATTGTGAGCACATTACCTTGTGGATCGTTTATATCAGTTGAGCTGCAAGTATTAATGCTCGGGTGATCAAAAGATTACAATGTTTCAACAAATGAATCATTTATAGTTTCAACTTCAATCTAATGCTCTTTTAATCTTTTTTCAAATTTGCCAAAGATTCTAAGAAGCAATCAACAAGTGTTCACATATTTAATGTCATAAGCAACTTGTCAGTCAATAAGAGTGAATATCACATAACAGGACAAACTATCATGCAGTTAAGAAGATTAATTAGCCTACAAAATGCTAAAGTATCCTCAAATCCTATTGGATGTCTATCAAAGAGAACCCTACAAAAGTAGAACTTGCATATTACCTCAAAGACACGACTATAACTAGACTATTCTACCTCATAGTAGTCAATAGCGGCCGCGCGCGTAGCGTAGCGGTGACGAACCGCTACGGTAATCGTCGTAGTGGTGTGGAATCAAATAGCAGTCGTTTCATGAGATTTGAGTGTTATATTTAATTTTATATTAAATATAAGGTTTTTTTTGTTGAGAAATATATAAGTTTGTTTATACTTTATCGTATTATTCATGTAATTTGTCCAAAAAATAATCAAATATCGGTGACTGCTATTTGTCATACTGATATAAGCTATTCCGCTATCCTACTTTTGGGGTCGGCCGCTACGCACCGCTAACCGAGATTGACTACTATGTTCTACGTTAAGGGCCAAGAAAATTTCAGAGGCAAAAGAGAATTTTGGTCATGTTTGGATAAACAGTTTAATGAGGATTTATAGCATAAGCTATTTTTAAAACAAAAGTCAAAATAAAGTCAATCTGTATTTATATAAGCTACTAGCTGTTTTTATCTTGGAGTGCTTACAGACATGTCCTAAGTTGTTACATAAGCTCTGCCAAACAGTCCAACAAGTAGTAACAATGTCACTAGATAAACTCAAATAAGTCATTTCAAATATGTCAAAGACTTGATATGAAGTCCAAGGGAATAACAAGGTATAAAACCCAACCAACAATAGTTATCAAGAGCATATTGCAAGGTAAACACATCAGTTGAAAATCGAAACGTATACAATCATTTTCATCTGAAACAGGAAAATAACATAGCCAGAGACACCTCTTCAAAAAAACATAGCCAGAGACAATTTTTTCAACAGAAAAATGTTTGCTCAAATAGACCATAAGTTGAAACTAATTTACATAAAGAAAAAAACAAAAGCTGAAGTAAACTTAAAACTGGAACCGGGGTGTAAAACAAATTAAATCTAGATAACCTGAAGAAGAATGAAAACAAAGTAAACAAAAAAAGAAGGGTTAATAGGTCTTTACCCCCTGTAATATAGGTCATTTCCGGTTCCCCCTGTAAATTTTTTTTTTTTTGATTCATCCCCTGTAAAAAAAAAAATTTTATTTATCTCCCTAATAGGCCAAACAAAAACCAATTTTATTTTTTTTTTTCAAGAAATTTTCGTTTTTGTTTAGCCTATTAGGGGGGTAAATCAAAACAAATATTTTTTACAGGGGGTAAATCAAAAAAAAAATTTACAGGGTGTAAAACCGGAAATGACCTATATTACAAGGGGGTAAAAACCTATTAACCCAAAAAGAATAACAAGTTCCCATCTAGTATGTTGAAACTTTTCAGCAGCAAAAGAAAAATCAAAAAGTCAAATGGGAAAAGATTACTAGTAATGTTTCAATAAATTAATCAATTTTAGTTTCAACTTCAATCTAATGCTCTTTTAATCTTTTTTCAAATTTGCCGAAGATTCTAAGAAGCAATCAACAAGTGTTCACATTTTTAACGATATGATGTCATAAGCAACTTGTTAGTCAACAAGAGTGAATATCACATAACAGGAAAAAGTATCGTGCAGTTAAGAAGATTAGCAAACAAGGATAACACAAAAAATGAAACGTCTAAAGTCTCCTCAAATCCTATTGGATGTCTATCAAAGAGAACCCTACAAAAGTAGAACTTGCATATTACCACCACTATAACTAGACTACTCTACCTAACTTCAGAGGAAAAAGAAAATTTTGGTCATGTTTGGATAAACAGTTTAATGAGCATTTATAGCATAAGCTCTAGTGCTTATCACATAGGTGCTTATGTATAAACTATTTTTATAACAAAAGTAAAAATTAATTCAAACTGTTTCTATATAAGCTATAAGCTATTTTTATCTTGGAGTGCTTACGGCCATGTCCTAAGTTGTTTTCATAAGCTCTCCCAAACAGTCCAACAAGTAATTATGTTAGTAGATAAACTCAAATAAGTCAATTCACATATGTCAAAGACTTGATATAAAGTCTAACGGAATGACAAGGTATAAAAGCCAGCCAACAATAAAATTGCAAGGTAAACACATCATTTGAAAATCCAAATGTATACAATCATTTTCAACTGAAACAGGAAAATAACATAGCCAGAGACAATTTTTCCAACAGAAAAATATTTGCTCAAATAGACCATAAGTTGAAACTAATTTACAAAAAGAAAAAAACAAAATCTGAAGTAAACTTAAAACTGGAACCGGGGTGTAAAACAAACTAAATCTAGATAACCTGAAGAAGAATGAAAAGAAAGTAAACAAAAAAAGAATAACAAGTTCCCATCTAGTATGTTGAAACTTTTCAGCCGCAACAGAAAAATCAAAAAGTCAAATGGGAAAAGAGAAGAAAAAAAGACCAAAGATTTCTAAATTAAGGCTAAAGTACTGGTTCAAAGAAAACCTCTAAAGACACATAAATAAACATTCTACAAATTATCAAAGTAGAAAGGTAATGTCAAAAAACTACATCAAAGTACATTACTTATTCTGTAAACATCAACATAACACAGAATGATGGCCAAAGTCCTATCAGCTTATCATTTCTACGTGAACTTGCCATTTTAGACAGAAACTTGAGAGCAAAACTATATTATTCTCATCCTGATATCACTAAAGTAAAACACACGTAATTGAATACAAAAAAAAAAAAAAAAAAAAAAAAAAAAAAAAGATGATCATCATGAATACATTTTAATGACCCAACTATAGTCAACTTCTGCTGAGATTTTAGTTCAGAACTAATGGCATAAATCAAAGTTTCCAAAGATTTCACCGACTTATTCTAGAGGAGACTCTTATTTGTCATTAAACGTATGACCTTAGCATAACCATGGTTTTAAATTGTGGGTTTGCAACCTCAATTGCAGATGCAATAGAATGGATTTTAGGGTCTCCACAATGACATCACAGCCGTAATTTTGACAGCATTCTCCGCAATTTGCCTTCGCCCCATAACTATAATCTAAAACCATTAGAACATCAATTCACAAAACATTCCATATACATAGCAAGCACTGGCTAACCAATAACCAAGTTGATATCCAAGTTAAGTACCGGCTAACCTGGGGGACCAATCTCATTGTCGGCTAGTGGGCCCCAATTAAAGTCAGAGCAAAGCCCTATATAGGCTGACTCAACACAAGAACTGTTGACATCTGAGGGATTCGTACTTGAAACCTAGAGAAGAGCACACTCTTGGGTCTCAAGCCATCACCATCAGGGCACCCTAGAATAGTTATATAAAGAACTAGATTAACATAGCAACCATTCATGACAGCACATGTTCTTTTTTTGTTAACCTTCCGGTTCTCGGGGGAAAGGGACCCAAATAATCCGAAGTTCGGCCAGGAGGTAAGTAAAGTCAAGTCACAAATTGTTTTATTCAATCAAACTCAGATTTCTCTGAACAATTCGTATTTGGTAGAACTCATTAACCATTTAAGCTTAATTGAATGGTTATTCATGAGAGCACATGTTCTAAACTAGGGTGGAAATACAAAAGAAATGAAGAACAAAAATGTAAAATTAGTAGTATGAAGCACGGTCACGACACTGACACGGATACATCGACACTGAGACTGAAGCACAGTCACGGTCAAACTCAGATTCTTCCAAACACTGACACTGACACATAAATGACATAATTCAATATAATCACAAGTGTCAGTGTCGGACACCTGGACACCCTTAATTAGAAGTGTCAGCAAAATACATCATAAATGTTCAAAATGGCATTGAATTTATTAAATTGTAAACAAGTTACTATAAAAGGAAAACAAATCAATGCAGAACACAACAATTCATTAATTCAGATAATTGTAATAACTAATAAGGGAGCTTCTACGGTGCAGTCAGGAAACTGACTTTTTTGAAAAAGTTAATTTTGATTTTAATGTTTGATTCATTTTTAAATTGTTGATTATTGATTAATGATCAATAATAATTCATCTAGTAATGCTTGCAGCATCTTGGACTTAGAGGTACTATTTTATCGTTGGAATCTTTAACATGCAAACAGAGTTGATGATATTATGTGATAGTTTTAAGTGTTACACTTTGTGGGGTGTTACGCTTATAACAAGGTAGGATAAAATTAGATTAAGTGTAGTCATGTTAATCTGATGAATTGATGATACTATGAGGACTGAACTTTTGATGTCATTGTACAAACAGTGGAGTGTTACTCATTACATTTTTGATGTTATAGTGTTAACTTCACCAAAAAAGTCATTCTTATGACTTCATAAAATTTTCCTTGTAATACACCAAATATAAATAACAAAATTATATAAACAAAAAATAATAAATAATTACCTTGGTTCATATTCCAACACCTCAGCAAGCTGATTACCATTCTTATCATTCCACTGCACTTTCCTTCTTGTCTTACCAGAATTTCTTGACATACAACCGCTCCTAGGAGGCAACAAAGAATTAGAATCACTATCATCTTCACCATTGACATGATCTTCAACTTTTTCATCTTCCATAACACAAACCACCACAGGTGTATCCATTATGTAATTCTTCCCATCCTTAGAACCCTTTGAATCCATCAACAATATTTTACTTACCTCTCAGACGAACTCCAGATTACTAGAGTCTCTTCGTCCCAGAAACCGAAAAAACAAAGAAAAGTAAGAATGGAATTGAAGATAGAATTTAGAGGAATCTAAGGATTTGGAAGAAACCCATTTGACCCATTAGAGTAAAAATTGTGTTGCAAGTTTGAAATCTTGAGAAAGATGAAAACTTTGATTGGTGGAAATGGACTCAAGAAAGAGTCAACGCGTTTCTTCACAAGACGGAGGTATCAAGTCACGCAGGAACAGTGAAAATTGAATGAAAACAGAAATTGAAAATTAATGAGAAAAATTAGAAGAGAATCACAGTGTCAGAAAAAGAAAATGAGGGAAAATTTTCTTATTATAAAATGACAACCCATTAGATATTTTTTTTAATAGTCATCATTTGGGGGATAATTCCCCCCACACGTAACTAGAAAGGAATAGTTTGTTAATCATGATTAAAGTAAGGGTCTTGTTAACCGGTGCCTACGGGGCACTGGTTAAGGAATCCCAAAAAGAAAAATTTTAATGAAAAATAATACCTTTTTGACTTTTGAGAAATTGATTACACAATTTTCGATGTAAAAGTTACTATATTTGCTTCCTTAACCAGTGCCCCCGAGGCACTGGTTAACATTTCCCTTAAATAAATTGAAGTCATTCATTAAGCTTAGGGTCTTGTTAACAAGTACTTTTAAGACACTTATTCAAAAAATAAAAACAATTGATAACTTTTATGTAAAAAAAGTTACTTTTTGATGTTTTAATGTGCTGAATGCACAAATTTCAAGACTAAATTTTCATTTAAACCTCTTATCAAGTGCCCTAAGGGCACTTGTTAACATTTCCCTATTTTACATGCTTAAAATAAACTTATTTAACTTTATTGTTTTTTTTTTTTTAAAACTTGACTTTAACTGAAATCATTCGTTTAGTAAATTGAAGTCATTCATGTAACCACAAAAAAGTCATTCATTTAGCTTAATTTTTTTTTGAAGGACTTCATTTAGCTTAATTTGTTAATCATGTTTTAGTGATTATTTTCAAATCAAAGTCATTCATTTAACTTATTTTATTATATTTCTTTTGTTTTTTTAATTTGGGTTATTCGAAAAAAACCAAATTGAATTTTTGTCTATCAAAAATATTAAATATCCCAACAATGAATAACTCAGTCATACATTTTAGGAAATCTATATGTTACATGTGGGGAATTCACTTCAAACGAATTACTTCAATTGGATTTATTTTATAGTCATTTAGCTTATTTTAAACTCATTCATTTTAACATTTAGCTTATTTTAAATCAATGGCTTCATTGTAAGTCATTCATTTATCTTATTTTAAAGCCATGTATAAGAAATTGAAGTTAATAAGGATTATTTTTAAAGTCATTCATTTAGCTAAAACCTAATCACTTGCGGTGCAATAATGCCACTGGCCAAATATATTTTTTATCAACGATTCAGCATTGTTAATTTGCAATTGCATCAACGAGATTCCAGTTTGGACGGTTATGATTAGGTTGGAAAAGACATATAGTGTGGTTACAGGTTATGTTATGGCACAAACAATATTTTATTTCTGACACGACGAATCCAAGGTAGTCCTTTCTTCCTGCATGACACCATTGAATTCTTAACGTCATTCCTTCTTTAAGAAAGTTTGTTCTGGAACGTTGCTAAGTAGAATCTGAAAGTTGTTCATAATTCATATGTCGAGTTAAATTCGATCACGGGTTATATAATATTGGGTTTATCACCTTTTCAGGGATGTAAGTTGTTAACAAGAAGGCTGCAATTTTTTAGTTAGATTTGTATTTAGATCAAGAATTTCAAAAAAAAAGTTATTTTTACAAGTAAAGAAATCCATAATATATGGTTAGCTATCATCATCTTCATGATTAATGTTATTATTAGAGTAGATTACAATTATTTTCTTTAAAACATAGAGATAGTACACTCCACTCCCATGTTTAAAACACACACTACATGCCCTTTAGTTTTATTATATAATACATTTAAATTATTTATAATTAACTTTCCGTTCGTTTTCATAAAATAAGACTTATTTATCCTCTCACGAAAACTTAATCGTCGCCTTTCGTGAATCCCTACCCTATACACTGCCACCTCTCATGAATCCTCGACATCTGCACAACTACCTTCTTGTATCTCACAATGGCAATTGAGGATGGTGTTAGTAGGGGTCTTCCAAGAGCTATCTCGCGAAGAAGCATATCAACTAGGACATAGTATAAAGAAAGTAAAGGTCACCTCAACAAATGGCCAAGAGGAGCGACCGATAAAGATATATAGTCATGGAAAACTTAGAGGACAACAATGGTGCACCTAAAGATGCTACACTCAAGGCTACCTTTGTGGGACCAGAAAGAAAAGTCATTTCTTACAAAGATATTGTTATCGGTGTGAATCAAGGTTCAAACTACGAGTCAACGTTGTCAAAAAGATGGAGGATGAGACCAACAAAAACTCTGAGATAGAAGAGGATTTTAACAAGTAACATTTTACATTTTACCTCTTTTAGAAACTTATGATATGTATGTTGAACAAGATGTACCTAATGACAATTTCAATTTTTAGAAACATGAGCTAAATAAAATACCTTTACTGGTTTTATAAAAGAATGCGAGCCATGGAAATAAAGTAGATAGGTATAACTATATTAAACTTTAATAAATATGTAAAAGCTTTCAAAAGAAAATAGATCTTACAAAATAGGCTTAAATATGTGTCCAGTCCCTGCAAATAGGCGTCAGTTGAATTTTAGTCCCTGTACTTACTAATCCTCCCAAACCTTCCCTGCAAATATTAATCACTTAAAATTTGGTCCAAATTAAGTTAATCCGCCTACGTGGCAGGTGATTAGCGACGTGGCGCTGATGTGGCTTGTAGTGACTGGAAGGAAAAAGGTTATTCAAATCTTATAAGGTTTAGTTGAAATTGTCATCTAACAGACGAAAAAGAAAACATATGATTGATACTGACCTTAAAATCTCATTCAAACCCTTTTGAATTTAAGTCCAAAAACAAATGCACGTAACAAGATCCTTGAGGACTTAGACAATTTGGACCAACTCACAAATATACTTATCTTGTTCTCCAAAATCATCCATCATCCTAAGAGGGGTAACTTTGGCGCAACGGGTAAAGTTGTTGTCATGTGACTGGAAGGTTGCGGGTTCAAGTCCTGGAAACAATCTCTTGTGTAAAAACAGGGTAAGGCTGCGTACAATACACCAAATGGTGGGATCCATTCCCGGACCTTGCGTATGCGGGAGCTTTAATGCACCGGGTTGCCCTTTATTAAGCCTTTTCTAACCTGAATATTAACTTTAAATCCAGGAACAAAATGCATCTATGGGTTTCGCTAATAAGATGCATCATGCAAAGGCCTATGTAACATTTTGTTCCGTCTATCATAAATTTGTAAGATCCATTTTGGTTTAGAAACAATATCTTGCAATCGATATCTTGATATAACAAAGTAAATGAATAATTTTTCAACTAATTGTGTGTTCAATTGTTCATGCGTCCCAGTTATACGCATTGACGAGAGAAAGTTAGCATACATCTTAATCACGCTAGGATAACCCTATAAGAAGCAAAAGATAAAGTATAAACAAGGTCCTTGTTTGGACATGGAATGTTGAAGGACTAACTCAATACTAGTGAACATGCAAAAGAATTGCATCTAGCTAGTCGAAGTGAAACGTCAGAAGACATGAATTGAAACATCGAAGTTTGACCATCTCTCTGTCAAGCTCATCATATGGTCAAAGCAACATAAGAGCATCTCCAATGGGGGTCCTTACTTAACAAGGACCACTCCCCGTTAAGGACCCTCCATTGGAGGAAGAAAAAAATGAGTCCCTGTTAAGGAACGAGCAATTATATAAGGACCCTCTCTCTTCTAGGTAACTAACGGGTCCCACATTTAAAAAAGTAATAAAATGTGTACTACTTGGTCCCACTTGCATAAAAGAGTAATAAAATGTGTACTACTTGGTCCCACTTGTAAAAATGAGTAATAGATAAATTATTTTTGTTTAATGATATAAAGGTAGTGGGACATATTTAAGTACTTTTCATTTGAGTCCTTATTAGTGTATTACCATTGGAGTCATTGAGTCCTTAATAGGTACTTTCATTAAAAAATTATAAATAAGTGATGTGTCACGTGGGGTCCATTTAAAAAGTCATTGTTAGGGAACTATCATTCTGAATGCTCTAAGTGAATTATCTATTTGTCTTTGTTGATGATGTGATACTTCAAGATCTTTAAATATATGTTATTGGACATGTCATCATTTCAAGATTAAACAACCCTTAGATCAAACATGTTTTCCTCTAAGGGAAGTCTTCATCAAAGATTCTCTAGGAGGTTATTGTATGAAGAAAAACGACATTCTTCATGGTCAATCAAATTTTCTAATTATATGTTAAAACCCGATTTCATCTTGAGATGAACACTGAGTTTTGCTCTTAACATCTCTCATACTTTGATGCATCCTCGAGCCACGAATCATTAAAATTTATGAAAATTTACCTTCCACTCAAATGTCAATTCAAGCAATGGCAAAGACACTTTAATAGAAGTTTCAAAGGTGAAGACGAAAGATGGTGAATGCAAATGTAATTGAAGTTATTAGTTTTGTTTTTGTAATTTTATTTAGGGAAATGTTAACTAGTCTCCCATGACACTGATTAAGCATTTAAATGGTAACTTTTTATAAAAGTTTGTGTAACAAAGTGCATTGGAAATTGAACACTTTGACATTTTTAAAGAAGGGTCTTGTTAACTAGTGCCCCAGGGCACTAGTTAAAGAACTAAAAGTATAAAGAAAAGTCAAATTTTGCATTGAAAATAACTTTTTAACTTTAAAAATGTAGAATACATGATTTTCAATACAATATTTCTTTTTATAATTTCTTAACCGGTATCCAGGGGCATTGGTTAACATTTTTCTTTAAAGAAATGTTACTTAATTTAGAAAACTTAAAGAGTGCTCCGGAGACACTCGTAAGACCCTTTTTTTTATTTGTTTTTTTTTAAATAATTTATATAATAGCTTAATGAAGTGGATTAAAATGTGTCACATCATAATTTCTGAAGATTAAAAAAGGGACTTGGGCAAAATTGTAAGAAAATAAAAATAGATAGGCCAAAAAATTGTAAGAAAATAAAAATAGAATAAAAATAGATAGGCCAAAACATTCAGGTTTTTTTTTCTTGTGGTGTTCGGGGTTCGGAGGGACGGAGGGAGTATTAGGCTATCTTTTTTTTATTTTTTGGAATGACTTAATAGCGACATAAGGTATAAAGATCATCTCGATTTGGTATAATAAATGGACTATGCAATTTGGAGAGAGATAGACACATAAAATAGATAGTGAGTTCTACTATTAAGTGAGTCCCATCATTATTAATTACTTTTTAGTTTTTCGAAATTTTTGTGTGTCTATATCTCTCCAAATGAATAAAATGGAGAGAATAATAAATGGAGAGGATCTTAACTCCGACATAAGAATGGTGTGGTGTTATCATCATTCCTTTTTCGACAAACTATCATTTTCAGCACAAAAAGTGGGGTTCATACGCTGTGCAATGAGAGGAACCCTTCTGGCTTCTTTTGCACTGACCTAAAAGGAAATCCAGTGAACATGGACACAAGATTCCTATACTGCATTCAATGATTAAATGACAAGATTCTTACATTGCAATAATATGCAACAAAATTTTTTCCTGCAAAAAAAAAATGTAACAAAGATTTTCTTAGGTCACACACATGTATGTCTGGTGTGAGAGGTAGCAAAGAAAATATGAGCAATGTCTTGTGGTTGAGTAATTGTTTACAATTAAATCTAATTTTAAACTTTTTGTTTGGAAACTTTACTTGTTTAGTTAAATAGTGATATTTCTGTCCTCGTGAGCTTAGCTCAGTTGATATGGACAATACATAATATATGCAAGGTCCAGGGTTCAAACTCCGGCCACCACAAAAAAAAAATAGTAGTCTCTCTTGTTTCGGTCACATTTATAAATAATTTTTTTTTTAAATTTATTAAATAATTGATATATCTAAAATATAGTATAGTCCAAAGACAATTGCTTTTCTGATTTTCAATACTTCTTAAAAACACAAGTAAAATACTAAAATACCTCCAGCGGTAGTTAACTACTGATGACTTATAACTAGAAAAACCGGCAGCAGTTAACTGTCGTTGGGTTTTTTGGTCATTTACTTGTGTCTCTAAGACACATTGAATGTCAGAACAACAATTGTCTAGTCCAAATATTCTCTAAAAAAAAAAAATTGTCTAGTCCAAATACATAACTTATTTAATGAATCTGAAAAAAGTAAAAATTGTTTATAAATGTAATCAAGGAAGTAGTTAAGATATTATAATCACAGTTTTTTTTACTCTACTACACTATACATTTTTGTCACAATTTCGTAAAATCTTAATTAAAATTGATATTAAGAACTATAAAAAAATAATTCAATTATTTTTTTAGTCTATCATTAATCTTTCAACAAAATTAAAAAAAAAATACACATTTCTATTATTATCGTAAATAACTGAATCGTAGGAAATTGAATAGTAAACATTTCCAAAACCCATTTGGCGTTAACCTAATGGTTGATTTGGGATTTTGGAGTTTGCTCATTTCAAAGTATCAAGTTCGATTCTTCCTGATGGCAATTCCAGTGCGCAAATCCATACAGAAAAAGATGGGGCCCCCGCAAGTGGGCGGATTGGTCCTCTCAAAGTAGTCGAGTCTGGGATCGAACTCTACGGATGTGGTAGAATTATGGGGAGTGTTGGAAGGCTTGCAATTAGCTTGGATGAGTGTGGTAGAAGTGGAGCTGCCGGCAGGAGGTTGATTTAGAGGATTCAACAATTGTTAAAAAAGCATGTGTGAAATTGCATTTCGGTTTTGTTTTTGTTAACTTTAACGAGCCGTTGAAATCTATTTATATAAAATCTTTTCTAAAAAAAATAAGTTAAAAAAACTTGTGACTATCTCTAAAATTATCAATAATTTATTAATTAGTTTCTTGAACTAAACAATTTGTAATTGAATCTCTATATTTTTAAATAATTGTTTTATTACGATTTTTAATAATTTACAGTTAGTTACATGAACTTAAGGACAAATTAATATAAATGAAGGAGTCGAATAGAAGGGAAAGTGACAAAAAAAAAAAAAAAAGCAAATGAAAAAGAATGTTGAGTGGAAGAGGGTGGCTATGAGGATTTGCTTCAAAGATTACCAAACATGATTACAACACCGAACTTACATTTCACTCAAACTTCATTATCAAAAAACAGTTGAGAGTCTCATATTAATTGTATATAGTTCATAATAAACAATCAAATGTGTATTGAGACAAATTGAGAAGAGAAAGAAGATAGTTTTATCAGAATGGCATGCATTGAGAGAGCATCTCCTGCTCTAAAACAAATATTGCTCAAGCTGTATCGGTAAGTGTTTACATTATACTTGTTCATTCATGGTTTAGTATTCAAAAAATAAAAATAAAAGTCAAGGTTTAGTTGTTTAAATTTGTAATTTTTTTTTGAAGGAAAAATTTGTAATTTATTTGTGTTCTTTTCTTTTTGTTTATTATATATCTGGCCTCTTTGTTTTTGCTTAAGAAAGAGAGAAAGATAAAATTAAGATTTATAAAATGTGGAACATAAGAATAAAGTATTTCAATGAAGAATAAAGTTGTTTATTATATCTATCATTTGAAATGTAGATATAGCCCCGTATTTAATTTATAGAGGAATGAGAAAGTTGTTTTTGTTTTGAAGTAAGAAGATACTCTTCAATGTACGTGACAAATTATTGTTTAAATCTTAGTTGGAATCTTTTAATAAGTCAAAAGAATATATCAATACTCAAATTTGAAGTACAATATAGGCTAAGAAAAATAAAAATGTTATATCATGAAAAGTCAAACAAAACAACTCAAAACTTAAGAAGCACGCAACACCCAAAACCAAACAAACACCAAACAATAATTAAATTAGGATTTTTTTTAAGGAAGTAATTCAATGCATTTTATTAGCAAAACATGCCAAATAAATGACGATACATCATCATAAGTGTGGGGGACAGCATTATATGAGGCTACCCGAGCTAACTCTTGAACAACCCCATTAGTTTGTCTTCTATTAAACTCGACATGAGAGTTATGAAATCTATTTTAAAACAATTGTCTACATGCATCTACTATACAACCAAATTCACTATTATCGTCTACATCTGTTCTAAACGCATCCACAACCTTCTTAGAGTATAATGCAAAATCTATGCTATCAAATTGAAGGTCCGATGTCCACTCCAAAGCCGTATGCAAACCAACTGTTTCCCTTATGTCAACATCACACAGAGGAGAGAACCAAAATGTTTTTGCAACAACTAAGCTAAGAAAATATTATAGTCACAATAATTTAGACACAACATTTGAGTACACACTTAATTGTGTTAAAATACACATTTAATTCTTTTCTATATTTTTTTTTTAAATATGTGAGCGTGTCATCGTGCTCAAATGGTTGTGTGACCATTGGAGAAATCCTCACAAAACAAACACACCATCCAAAGCACCAACATAACACTAGTCATTAAACACAAACTCCTAATCAAACAAGTGATTGAGACTACCAATCTCTAGAAAAATATTTGGTTGATCACAAGTATTTAGGCACTTCACTTGGACACACACATATTTAAGAAAATGTAGAAAAATAAATAATTAAATATGTATTTTTCAAATAGTTAATTGATAAATATTTGTATGCACATGTGTCTAAATGACATGTCTAAATGTTTGTAACCATGTAAGACTTCCTCTTATTTAACACAATGGAAGTCTTAAGACTTCGTTTTTAACCACTACCATGACAATAATTTACCATGATCAATCAAATGAACATCATACCCCTTTTGCACAGGGAATGCCACATCATTGCTAAGTAGACCACACACAAGCTAAACATATGTAGAGAAACCTTTTATGGAGAGTTTTGTCACCAATAATCAATACACAAAAGTGTCTCTACTTGTAAGAATCTATCAAAATGATCATAATGAAAAGTTTGTGAAATAAATATTCTCTCTATTCTTTCTGAGTTCAGAATCTTAACAAACCCTCATTAAGCATTTGAAACACTGAAATGTCAGCATCCATGCTCAAATTAGAATAAGATGGTCGATTTGTTGCAATGCTTCATTTAGAAAATGTTTCTGAAATGCTTATTCATCACTTTATTTACAGTGCTGAGAAGTCTATAGAGATTGATCATCACTTATATGAATTTGGATCAGTGGAATACCACATTCAGGTGAAACTCTCCACTCACTATTATTATTGGATAAAAATATAGTACTTCATTACAGTGACACATTGAGTGTGAAGTTTGATCCACTAATGACTACTTGAACACAGACACATTCAGTATGCAATGTTTCTTTTCCTACCCCACACTTCTCAGATGCTGCTGATTTGTTCGGATTTTAAAATCTAGACCAACCAGGGGCCTCTGAGGAGTGTGGGGATGAGAAAAAAAAAGAATTCTGATCTTCTCCCAACATATTTTGCTCGCCTCCAACTGAAATACCGAAAATACCCTTGCGTTAGTTAAGTAACGCAAGTGTTAAAATCTGCGCATCTTAACATGCGCACGCAACTTAACTCACGCTGGAATTAACACTTGTGTGAGTTAACTCACGAATTCACTTCAGTTTGAAGTTTGATCCAATAAAGTTTGATTTTTTTCTGTTACTTTACAGTCTCAAGCCACTAATCCACTGGTGGCTTACTTGTCAATATCAACACCTCCTCTTTGCCATGGAAATCTACCAAATAATCTTTCACCATACACTATTGAAATGGTAAAGGGAATTTGTCCTAACCTCGTGGAGATTGAAGAACCTGGTAGAGAAGGATACCAGCTTACTCTAAAGCTTAACCTAGACCAGATTCCAAGAAACAAAGGTTTGTTTGCCTTAACTAACTTGCAGTGTGGTTGCAAACCTTTCAATCAACTAATTATAATGTAATAATAATTACTTATTAAAAAGTAATACCAATGATAATCATGACACTACATAATAGAAATTTATACGCATTAGTGCTTCTAAGTTTTCATTTTGTAAACATGCAAAGTGATGTTTGGTAATGCAGTTTTGTTTCAAATGAGAATTAACTACTGAATTGAAAGTTATGTTACTTAGACCGTGTTTGGTTTCACGGTTGCATGGCATAAAACTAAAGACATCATTGATACTTGAGAGATTATTTCATGAGCTGTGGAGAATTGATAATATTGCTACATTTGTGTTCAATTATTTGACCCTTAAAAGCTTGATGGATTTATATAATTTTGGGTCTATACAGCTTGCTAATGTATGATTTTCACATAAGCTAACTTGAAATTTTAACCTGTCTGGTGATGCACAATTCTTGTTTCCAGACTATGTCAAGGTGATTGAGGATATTTCCACAGTTCAATCAGTAATTCTGAGTTCACAGCTAAAAGAAATATTGTGGAATGTGGATTCTGATGATGCATCTCAAGGGATGTACAAACCCATCAAACTAGTTTATCATCCTAGAGAACCGTTCTTTGTCATCAGGCAGGTAATTTCTATGTAATCAAATCTTTGAACTTGTCATGAAGAATGCCATAGAAGAAAAACAATAATATTAAGCTATGTTTGGCTAAATGACTTAATTAAGTGATTATAGTATAAGAGCTTATCATATAAGTGTTTATGTATAAACTATTTCTATAACAAAAGATAAAATGAAGTCAAATTATTTTTATACAAATTTTAAGCTGTCTTCATAAGCTATCCTCGAGAGCTTATGGAAATAAGTTGAAAACAGCTTATGAAATGTCATAAACTGTTTCTAATTTCTACAAGTCCTCCCAAATAGTCTCCCAACTGTTATCACTGGCTTCTGAGTAAAATGAAAAATATTACCATTATATAGATTGATATCATACAAACAAGCTAAAAAAATATTATCAATCACCAAAGTGGCACTAATAGTCATTTTACAACCGTCTTCGAGGGGATTTGAACTTCATCCCTTAAGGTTATAGGTCAAACTCTTATCACTGGCTTGATACTTCATAAACATACAAATAACCTACGGAATACCAAATATTTAGAAAACTCAGGACCAACATCAAATGATGATATTGATACTATAAACTTGTGAGGCATCACATGGTCGATCAATTATTTCAACTTGGAGTAAGTTACCGATTCTCAATAAATCACAGTTCGAGTAGTCATCATAAACTATTTATGAAAATCTATTCCACCAAAAAATGATACATTAATAACCTCATATATGTGGTAACCAAAGACAACTCACCATTGTAATTGGTCAGTAAAAGTTGTTCATATTCAAATGCCTTACCAGTTTCAATATTGATCATATACTGCATACAGCCAAAGAGAATCATAGCAATATTCCCAATTCGTTTCAAAGAAAAGTTCGACGTCGTTATTGCAACGGCTTTCTTTCAGGTTTGCAGCTAAGAAAACACAACTATGTAGTTTAATTTCAACTCAATATACTCTCAACTTATTTGTTTTACTACCTATGACAGGAGCTTGTGGATGTTGGAAATTCAGATAAATGGAAAAAGACACCACCTTGCACTTGGTCAGCCATTCCTCCACCAGAGTTGACAGGAGAAACTTTAGAGGATTTGAGTACAAATGGAGGGTTTGTCTCTTTTGGTATATTATTTTCGTTCATCAATTACTCCATGAACTACTTCCCTACAAGCGATAACTTGATTACACGATCATAGTTTTGAACTCTAAGAATCTGATTGGATTGACTTATTTGAACTCATATACCAGCATAAGTACTTGTGAGACTATTTGAGAGAGCTTATGGAAACAACTTATGACATTTTCATAAACTGTCCAAAATAGCTAATGAAAACAGCTTATAGCTTATGTGAATAAAAAATTGACTTTATTTTACCATATGGTGTAGAAATGACTTACACATAAGCACTTATATGATAAGTATTTATGTTATAAGGGCATATCAAGCCGTTTATCCAAACAGGACCTAAAATCAAATAAAATGAGATCGAGACAAGAAATGTTGAGGAAGATGAATTCCAAGACATCCGCGAAGTTATTAACATTTTTTTTTTTTTTTGGTATTTTGTAGATATCTCTTCTCGGCATATTGAAGGCAATAGGTTAGACAAAACTGTCTGGAATCTATTAAATTTTAATGCCAATGTTAGATACCATGTAAAGGTAACAATAACAACAATAATAATATTATTTCATAAGGACTACTTCCAATTGAAAATCACATTTTTCTGACCTATTCGACTGACATTTGTACTACAGAGCACCAAAGGTTTCATTCAGAGAAGGATGAGGAAACGTTTGGAAAATCTGGTTGAGGTACGCAATCACCTGAATTTCACAGTATGTTTATTGTTTAAACAAAGATTCATGTACATGCAACACTGAAATTTTATGTGCATAGTGAGACCTAAATGGGATCCATTCATGCTCAAAGTGCCTACTAAAATATATTTTATGCTATGAAGAACTGACACAAACACAGACATTGACACATCGACACTAGTAATGAGTTGACAAATAAATAATTAAATGTAACCACATGAGTTGATGTGGTGTCGGACACCAGACACACCTTCAATCTGAAGTGTCGGTGCTACATAGATTTCCAACACCAGAAACAATAATGTTGTGCAACAGAAATACATTCACTATAAATAGCTAAACGTGGTTTGACAAATGGTAATTCTTTCCTCTTACATGCAGGTTCTGCACGAAACAAACTCAGAAGAAAACGAACAGACCAAACAAGTGAAACAACATCAAGGTTTTGCTTTCTGTTAAACACATTTCAGTATTGATAATAAAATTTAAAACATAAGACAGATGATACAATTAACTTGTTTCAGAAATGACCCTTATAGGGAATACAGTTAATTTTTTGTTTACACTAGACAACTACATTCATAGGTAGACTTTAACTTATATGCGCTGTCAGTGCACGATTGTTTACACTGTCAATCAATCAAAACCGTTAGATTTTTAAAAATGTTTGACTTCATTCATAACTTCTAAAGTCACAGATATGGTTGGTTGTGATTTGTTGACAGTGTAAACCTTTTTACACTGACAGTGTATCAAAATTAAACTTTTCATAGATATGAACAAATTTAATACAAAATAAGAAAAAGAGAAAGTTGTCAGACAGAGTGCATATTGTTCATTTACAATTTCTATTCGACATGCAGGGCATAGGCATACCAAGAAACTAGTAAGATCATCAAAACACACCATGAAGAAAAGATGGTACACTTTGGGCAGAAAACTAAAGAAAATTTCTTTCCGACTTAAAATTCATGGATTTACACGATTTCGTCAACGTTGGTTCCCAAAATTTTCTTCAACAAAATATACAAAATTAGATTAGATACTTTTGCAGTTATTGTTTCTTGTGTAATATATCGACTCCAATCCAACTAAGTGAGAAGAACCTGGAATATCCCTTCAAGAAAAAAAAAACTCGAATATCTTCAGTGCACTGTTTGCTCAAATGTATTATTGTATATAGTTATAAAAAAACTATATCAGACTTTAAACTACTTGATTATTGTAAGAAAAGAGAGGATATTCATTTATCTAGACAATACATGTCTAACAAACTTGTGATGGTGCAAGTTTAAGATTAACATTAATGCCTTGATATAATTTTGAAGTTTTATGCTGAAATGTTCCACAAAATATGAAGGGAATCACCTCAAGAGTTTAATGTTTATACTATAATGTTTGTTTGGCTTGAGTATTCAGAGTGTCAAAGTCTGAAAAGTGAAATACTACAACAAGTCTCTTACCTCACTTTTAGATACCGTCATCGAAGGTGTACATAAAAATAGGATACTGTTGTTGAATCTGAATTCTTATCATAAACACGTTTTCTACATCAGATACTTTATATAATCATTATACTTGAAAGCAGCAAAACAACTCTAGCTGTTTAAAATCTCAGTTATGCATGAAGTTTTTCTACATAGGATAGAGGGGGCCTGTGTAGCACCGACACTTCGGATTAAAAGTGTGTTGGACATGACACCGACAATTATGGTTACGTTTAATCACTTTCATTTTCTTAAATTATTACCGACGTCACTATTATGCTCCCTGATGCATAAGCCCGTTAGGCACAAAGCACAAACAGGGTTTTGGTAACTCTCAATCACTTCACAACCCAAGGTTAAAGCACTTCTTGGTTACACGCATTCTCTCAAGCCTCACACCTCTCTATCTCAGACATTCTCTCTACATCTCACACCTCTTCCTAGTATTATTCCTTCATCTATGTACCGACTTAAGCATCAAAAAGAGACTAGAAAGATTCTTTACTCCTGCAGTACGATTCAAGAGTAATATCTGCCCATAGTATTTAAGCAAAACTTGTACTTTGTAAGCCTAAGTATTGCATAATAGAAAACTACATCAGCCACTCTTCTGAGAAGACGCTGGCACAATTATCCAAACTCTGTGATCAAAGATTGTGTTCTTGTGCGTTTGTTTATCTAGTATCCCGGTTATCAGCTATTTAGCCTTTATAACTCTGTTATGCAGCATTTAGTTAGTTACATAATTAGTTATTCATTTTAGCTTCATTCTTCGTTATATATATAGGGATATCCCTTGTAATTACTCACTAATTCATAATGAAATGGATTCAATTCCTCAATTCTCTATCTTGGGTTCATTACTTTAGTATGATATCATAGCCTGGTTCTTAACATTTTCTAACTCTTCTTTGCATGTACATAAGTACCTGGACTGAAACAGTAAAGAAGAGGCTCGAACGAACCCAAATGATCCAATCAACAACCACGTTGAATACAACAAAAAGTATAAATACTCAATATTAAGGATGTAGCACAAAATCACTATCATCTACCTTTGTTTCTAAAAAGTTTTGGCACGCACCTAACTACAAAAGATAAAAAACTAAATTCCATCTAGGATAGAGGACCCATGTAGCACCAACACTTCGGATCAAAAGAGTGTTCTACATGACATGACATATGTAATTACATTTAATCACTTTCATTTTCGAAATTATTACCGAAGTTTGTCAGTGTAGTGTCCGATGTTTGCGTATGTGTCAGTGCTTCATAAATAGAGGCAATAACATTGACATTTTCACCTCAGAAGATTCAGTGAAGTGTAAACTCATCAATGATCTACAAGAAATGTAGTCTAGAAGAAGTACTATTTATTGCCACCTTAGAATTGCTAAATGTCATGAACATAACCAATTCTCCTAAAAGCTTATGCTGTTAGGTGAACGCACATAGATGATATTTTTAATATTACGTCTCAAACATGATCCCTCATTGAAGAACCCATAATTTTATAATACATCACTATCGTGCTCCCTGAGGCATGAAGCAGAAACAGAGTTATGGTAACTCTCAATCACTTCACAACCTAAGGTTAAAGCTCTTCTTGGTTACTATCAAGCTGATAAACAACAAGGCACAAGCCTTTTTCATTATGAAGGTACACACATTCTCTCTATCTCAGACCTCTTCCTAGTATTATTCCTTAGTCTGTGTACTGACTTAAGCATCGGAAAGGGACTAGAAAGCTTCTTTACTCGCAAAGGACAATTCAAAGGTAAACTTAATATCTGCCCATAGTATTTAAACACAACTTGTGCCATGTAAACCTAAGTATTGCATAACAGAAAACTACATCAGCAACTCTTCTGTTGAAGAAATTGGCATAATTAGCCGAACTCCATGATCAAATATTGTGTTCTAGTGCGTTTGTTTGTCTATTATTACAGTTATCAACTAGTTAGCCTTTATAACTCTGTTTTAATTAGTTATTCATTTTAGCTTCAATATAAACGCTATATTACGAATCCAAACGATCCAAGCAACAATCACGTTAAATACAACAAAAAGTACAAATACTCAATATAAAAGATGTAAGCACAAGATGACAATCATTTCTTTAAATTCTATAACTTTCATTGGTTGTAAACATACAGTGTTCAAAATATCTGACATGAAACATTGCTACAAAAATCAATTAAACAAAATACTAAAGAAATGTCGGTAAGCACTTCCTAACCTGAAAGTGTAAAAACACTAATGATTCACATTGTAAAATGCAAACAATTCCTTCATTGTATCCATCAAAAACAAAAACCATTCGCATTTCACCCCATCTCGATCTCTGAAGCATCACACAATCTCATACTCGTGGATTCAAGATCAGCCAGCAACGGTCCTTTCACATCACCGCCTCTCAAATTCCTGCCCCACGACAACACTCCAAACAATCCAAGACCCAAAACCAACACAACAATAGCATGTAAAATAAACAAAAGCTCCATCATAGCAACACCTCTCAAACTATCCTCATCAAGATCACATAAAACATCGACATTCTCAATCCGCGGACTCAAACTCAAAACGGAAATCTTCTTACACCCTTTCAATCCAAACAAATCAGTATACAAAGAAAACCCAATTTGCAAAAACCAAGTACCCTTAAAAACCATCCCACAACACAAGAAAAACTCCGCGAAAAACGCATTAGGTTTAACAGACAAATAAAAACATGCAAAAGCACACACTAGTGTCAATCCACCTAACAAACCATAAACAACATCAGCAACACCTGAAACACCTTTATCCATAACATCATACTCCATCAAAAACACAACACCACCGAAAACATAAACAAAACTATCACTAACATGCAAAGAGTTGACATATTCCAATACAATGATCAATATGATCAAGACCCAGAAAGCTAAAAGAGTGAAAGATTGTTGGAAGAATGAGAAACGGAAAGTGGGGTGGTTGGAAAAAGAGAGAAAGATGAAAAACTCTGAGAATGAAGCGATTGGTAAGGCTATGAGGAGAAGATAGAGATCAAGATTTTTCCAGTTAGGGTCGGAGAGATACCAGAGTTTGGATCGGAAGTGAGATGGGTTGTGGAGATAGAGAGAGGAAGATGAGAGTAAACGATGGAGACCAATGGGGAAGAAGAAGATGAAACCGCAGAAATTTGTTGCTAATGATGCCATTTTTTAAGGTTGTTTTTTCTGTTGATGTTTTCTTGTTTCATTTCATGTCTTACTCTGGTTTTTGGTAAGAGTGAATTGGTCTTTGTTTTCTTTGGGAAATATTTATGACTTTTTTTTTTGTTGACAAAAATAATTTATCCAACATATAATGGAAATTGGTCACAATTTTTTTTTTTTTTTTGGTACAAAAATTGGTCACAAATTTACCTTTGTGGTTAATTTTTATTGGGTGCTTAAATAATGCTTTTATATGTTGTTAATTGATTAGATGAATCGATATGTTAGGTGATTGAGAATTTTTTTGAAAACTCAATTCGATTATACCATAATTTTTCATTGTAGATAACTTTCTTAAATACATCATATATCAAATAGTATAGTTTTATGCTTGCATTTATTTTTTGGTTTTTGGTTTTAGTTTTCGTTTGTGATCTGTCCAATGAAGATCAAGAAAAGAATGCGGTTGTGCATGATGCTCTGTTGCAACGGATGTTGATCCTGCGGGGTGGTCTCCACGGCGTAGGAGAATTGTGATTGTAAGTACGTTAGCATTTCGACACTCAAGTCAGTAAGAGAATGAGGTGGGTATGTGAAAATGGGCCACAGATGGAAATGTTGATTTTGGTGAATTAGAGTGAAAAGATGATGTTGTTGTGATGAACTGTCATAATAGATTTTATGTTTTTAAGCACAAGCTTTGGTCATGGTGAGGTTTGGGAGAAAATTGGGTTTTTAATGAAAATGTAGTTTTAAGTGTTTTTGGAAAATAAGTGATTATAAGAGAATATGAGTAAGCTGTTTTGAGGATGGGGAAACTTGATTTTGACAGTAGAATATGATAGGTTTAAGTGATTGAAATGCGTAGGAGAAATCGTAATCGAAATCGGATAAACGATTGGAATTTTATGCACGAAACGACGAAAACTCAAAAATCAGAAGTTCTATCCTGCAGGTCGAGCACGACCGTGCGTATGGGCAACACGGACCATGCGAACCATCCGCACTTGCCAAGCATGGACCGTGCGTGATGGCCGCACGACTGTGCGAAGCTACCAGGTGTCTGTCTGAAAACTCGATTTTTCGTGTTTTTGCGATCTTTTAAGTATCCTTATGTATTCCAAACACCTAACCCTATATGATTGAGTATAATTGGACTTTTATGAGTATTTTAACTTGGTCTTGATGTGAAAATGAATTGGTTTTGAAAAGTGTGTAAAAATAGATGAACTTGGCGAAATTGAAACTTGAAGTGAACTTTGTGAAGAGATGGTGTTATGTTTAAACTTTTGAACTATTATTTAACATATATGAATTTTGTGAAAGGTTGTTGGAACATGAAAACATTATTTTGGTGAAATACTTGAAAATTGGTGTTTTGTAGAAAATAGACGAACTTTACCGAAATTGGGTTGTATGGTTTCCAAAACTTGTAATGAATTGTAATCATATTTATATGATGGAATGATGATTAGGTGTTTCATATGATGGATGTCATGATGTTGTTGTTGTCAATCTTTGTGCAAAATGTGAAATTGAAACGGTGATGTTTCTTTAAGTTGATAGATGTTTATGATGATGTTTGGTGATGATTATGATGATGTTTAGTGATGATTATGATGATGATTTAAATGATGATGAATTATTATTGACGATGAATTCTTACATGGAATAGGTGACGATATTGGCGATGAACACATGTATGTAAAATGATGATGTTAATGTTGATGATCGTTGAATGAACGTATGCATTCTTAAGTGTCAAGTCGGATATTTATATCCATATTGGTGACGACTAGAATATTTTGTATTCATATTGGTGATGATAATGATATTGTTGTATCTATTGGCGATGATAATGAAACTGTCGTATCAATTAGCAATGACCGGTACCATATGCATATATTGTCGTGTCTAGAGCGCATTGCATACATTTAAAGTGTCATGTTTGATTATGTGCATTGGTGAGACTTGATGATTATGTGCATTGATGCAACTTGGTGATTTATGTGCTTGGTGAATTTCGGTTGTAACACCCATACCAGACGTATCTAGAAAGTCTGGCACGTGCGTTAATATTAGTACTGGATACATTAAAATATACAAGAATTAAAAACTTCGAATGAATAATATTTACATCAAGTTCCGTTCGTATAAATAATAATACAATACAACTCATCCATACGTAAAAATACATCCTTGAAGTCCATAACATCCTGCAGCTTCACGAACGAACCCTTGAAGTAATATCCATCCGGCTCCGAACATGCATAAACATCCTGCTTATCTGAAACAAATAAGGATTGGGATGAGACATAATGTCTCAGTGAGTTCCCCTAATCCTAGGCTATAGGCAACCTCAAGGGGAAACCTACGGTCACCACGTGTCTACATTACAACCTGACGGTTGATTATACATGTGTGGGGACTTGCATACTTAGACGGTAGTGCATACTAGGGCCGTCATAGTCATATCTCACTTGTTATAGGCTTCTCACCTATACATGTCATGGCGGTTGAGGGAACCTAAACCGCATTACCAAGTGTATGCTTTACGTCACAAGGCCTAAACATAAATATCATAGCATAGTCATGACATGATTCTAATCCGGACGATTAGGGAAACCTAGGGTCGTCACGGCCATAGCTTTCTTTACTTGTTCTATACATAACTTGAACTTATCTTATATCATCTCATGCCCTTATGCCTAACATATCGTACATGAATACATTCTTAAACATAATCATAGCCATAGCTTGCATAAACGTATCTAAGTTCATTATGTTAGCGTTGAACAAACATTATTATCTTGGTTCATTTTACGGATTGTCCCGGGTGGAGTAACCCCGAAATCAATCCCATACATGACCGATGTACGTACATCGGACTCCCTCGGTGTCGTGCGGGTCCCTTGCGGCTTAAACCGTTCCCCTTAGGTCGAGAACCTCCCGTATCCCCCTGGCGTGGATAACAAGAGACACGAGCACCTACGTCTTGTTACTCGGTGACATGCGGGTCCCTTACGGCTTGAATCGTTCTCATAATGAGAACCCCTTGTATCCCCCTGATGTGGATATCAAGAGACATGTCACCTACCCTTATTAGTCATAGTCTTGTCGTGCATAAGTTAAACATAATCATACATACATGTTTACCTCGGAACCTTGATCGATCCGATTATTGGTAACCTATACTTGTTCATAAACATACCTAATCATGGTGAAGAGACTAACTAGTCAAACCACGGCTTACGTACTTGCTAAATCATACTAGCTCTTGTGCGAAGAGATTACATTTCGCGTCTTATCTTTCTAGGGATTCTTGCTAAACATACTAGTTCTCGACTAGCTAAGCCGAGGCTCTACATACATTCCCTTTCTTAGCTTATTACTACCCCATCATACTTAAGCTCTCTTGAGCCACCCTCGTGTTACATGCTAAGATTGCCACGATTAAGGATGCAAGGATCAATTGACGATGCGTGCAAATTTTCAATACTTTCTAAAGACCGAAAATGCCATAAACCCAAGTTACGAGCCGTTTACAAATTTCATGATTTGATAAAGCCAAACTTGTTCCAGTAGAAAGATAAGTAAAAACAGTGAAAGAACACTTCGAAACGATCGCTACGGACCCCCACGCGACTGCCCCCAAGCACCCGAGCGCAGAACAACGCGAACGTTGTCCTGTCTGGGGCGCCTGGCGCCAGAGGGAGGGCGCCTAGCGCTGGCTCCCTGACTTGTGGGCGCCTAGCGCCCTTGTTCAGGCGCAGCGCTGCGAATTCTGCGTTTTCGCGTGTTCCGGCCGCGGGTTTTCGCCATTTTCGACCCAAAACTCGTCCAATTCGACCCTGTAATGCACCAAATCCATCCAACAACATACATAGACTTATTTAAACATATCTCATGGCAATTTTAACATATAAATCACAAGAATTGATCAAGAGAACATTAGGGTTCTAAACCTCACATAAACATAATTCAATCCTTTCTAACATGAATTTACACAACCAAAGGTAGGTAAACTATCTATGGAACTCACCTAAACATGTTTCTTGCATAACTTCAAGCTTCAAGCATCAAACCCTAGCTTTTGATCCATTCTCAATCTTTAGCTTCCATCCAAAACCATGCTTAAATCCTTTCCTCCACTTGCTTCTTGCTTGCTAAACCACCTTAATCCTTGCTTGATCATGTTTAGAGGAAGATTGGATGATTTAGAGTGGAGAGGGAGGGCGTGGGTTAGAGAGAAGGAGGAGAGAATTCTCTTCTCTTAACCTAGAGAGAGAAAGAGAATTGGAAATGAAATAATTTTGGGTCCAATCCAAATAAATATCTCTTTTGCGTGAAATTACCAACATGCCCTTGCCTTAAGCGTGTTTGATTGACTCTGATACATAAGTCCATACTCAACTGATACCGCATAATATTAACTTCCCTCGTACTTAACATTTTCCATGATCTTTCGTCCTCTGATACATTTATCAGATAAACTTTCCATTAGCAGACGAGCGGGATGTTACATCGGTGATTATGTGAAAATGCGGAAATGTACTTGTTGCAATATTTTGCTCGTATGCTTGATGTATAAATATGTTATGGGGTTGTTGTGAATTGATTTTAATTAAGTGTTATTAATCATGTGAAATTAATTATGTTGTTTTACTTTCATTTGATTATGCCTTATTGTAAAATGTTATCTAACCCCCATTGGTCGTTTGATTATACCTTATTGTAAAATGTTATTTACCCCTTGATTTGCTTGCTGTGAGTATGCTTGAGGCTAGCTTTGGAGCTACCTCGTCTCCTTGCTTTGGAGTCTTAGTTTAGGGGCTCTGATTTTCATGTTTTAGGAGATGATACTCATTATGTTGAGATTCAGATTTATATCTCTTGGTGATGTAGTTTGATGACATGACTATGTTGGAGATTACCTAATATTTGATGATGAAATGTTATGATGATTATTCCGCTGCGATGTTTTGAAAAATTATTTATGCATGATGTGGATTTATTGAAGAAGTAACATCTAAATTCTTTCTATGATTGTATAATTTGCGTGAATTATCGCTTTAAGAGTTTAGGGTGTTATTTGTGGATGTATCTTAGTAATTTATTTAAATAATATTTTTTTAATATTAAATATGATTATTTTGATTTATCTCTTTTTATAAAATAATTAGAAGAAGATAGATTAGAAGAGTAAAAGAAGTAGATGACTCTAAGTTGATTGGACCATTCTTTTTATTGGACTATTTTATCCAAACCTAAGGCCCAATAGACCAAACACCATTCATATGTAGAAATAAGACTCACATAGAAATAAGAGATTTACTTTTCCCACCCTAAATTTTTCCTCGCGCGCCCTTTTTTTTTCTAATTTTACCCCTGGTCTGGATTTCGTTTTCCGAAATGCATTGTTAATGTTTTCCAGATTTGTTCCGATTTTAAAATCCGGAATGATATTTTCCCATAACTTTTTCAATTTTAAGCTTTGAAATTCGTAAAATAAGTGCAAATAAACATATAAAACAGAAATAAAAAGACAAAAAGATAAAAACAACTCATTTTATTGATATTTGAATAATATATTACAATAATGTTGAAGCTTTTTAAGCTTATTACATAAGAACCTAAAACTATTTCTAGGGGGTAAACTATAGCAGTGGCTCCGGCTGATAGGACATACCAGTAGATTCACTGTTGGTGGGGAGACAGAGGGGAAACAAAGGCCTATGGGGAGCAAGAGACCATGATGGTCAAACTTACGCCCAGACAGGCCAACCTCACACCCAGACTTACCCCTTCCCTATTGACCGATCATATGACCCCTGATGGATTTCCAAATAGGTCTCTTTCTATGAAAGGCCAACGATGGAAACACATCGTTGTAGAAATGGAGAAGAGGAGAACAGGAGAAAGAAGAGGGTGTGAGAAATTGTGAGGAAATGAGCTTATTTATAGGGAGGGAGGGTAAAAAAAAGGGTATGAAAGCCATTAATGTAGTCAAAAAAACGTGTAAAAACGCGTTTTTTGACTTGACCAACCTTTGAAAACGTCTTTCTGGGACAGACCACCGGCCCAAAGCTTCTAGTGCAGTCCGGATAATGTAATCCAGAATACACATAGATTCCGGATTTTATTTTCCGGAAAAATACGATCATGGCGTGAAACAAAGGGAAACTTGGGACTTTGTGTATGGTGAAGGTTGGTTCGGATTTTAGAATCCGGATTGCTTTAGCATTGGATTCTTTTGTGTGACCCACATTGCACCGACAATTTTTGTGGTCCACAACACCCAGATACCTTTATAAGTCCGGATAATGTAATCCGGATTCACATAGGGCGTAAGTGTATTCCGGATTACTAAATCTGAATTGCTTCAGCATAGGATTCTTTTTTATGGACCACATTGCACCAAGAGTTTATGTGGTCCACAACATCCAAAGACCTCTATAAATACACTCTCTCCGGTTTTGAGCTTCAATACCAGCAAAACACACAAACACACCAAAGAAAACCATGCAATTTTTTTTTCATCAAGCTGAGGATCTTTCTCACGTTGTCGCGAATAACTAGCTTTCTATTTGACGGCGTGATAAAGATCTTCAGCATGCTGTCAAAAATACAAACAAACACACCAAATAGACCATGCAAATTTTTGTCATTGTGCTGAAGATCTTTCTAATGTTGTCGCAAATAGATTGCTCTCTATTTGACGGCATTATGAAGATATTCAACATGCTGCCAAAAATATATAGATAGATAGATACAAAGCTTCTGAACTTGATCTAATAGAACATCAAGAGATTTTTGAGTTAGATCTTGCTGCCTGCCAGATGAATTTGTCATTTGGCAAGGCAACATGATCTAACTCAAAGAAATCCTTGTGAAACACCTTCCCAAAAGATTCATCATTTCTGTTATTATGGTTTTTTTTAACTGTTTATTTGTCTTATGTTGCTTCTATTTATGTTATGTACCTTTGTTCTACTTTTTTCCAAGGCATTCACAACGAAAACAATCCAAATAAAGGGTCTGATGCAGTTCAGACTTTATAATCTGGAATAAATTCATGCATTACTGATTATAAAATCCGGAAACCCTCAGTAACATTTTGGCTGGTGACGTTTCACCAAAGGTTTGGTCGATTAGTGCAGTTTGAATGCATTTTTTGACGGTTTTGAATGTGGAACACGTTTTATTTGACTGTAATTAAGACCTATGACTTATTTAAGGCTATAAAAAGGCTTGGATCTTCAACATTTTCCTTCATTCTTCTTCACCGCCTTTCTTACATTATCTTAAAAAAAATAGTTTTTTAGGTAGATTCTAGGAGTGTTTCTGGTGTCATGGTCATTGTTGACCGCTCATACGACCCTTGCAATTGCATTGCAGCTTATGCGGGGGTCGTATAACGGTCAACAGAGACACTTGACATCAAAGAAAGACACAAAATTTCATCGCGTATGCGTCCGGATTTTATTTTCCGGAAACACTAACAATCTGGATCGGAAAATGAAATCCACACCAGGGGCATTATTGGAATTTTTGCAGGGAGCGCGAAAAGTCAGCAGGGTGTGAAAAGTAAAACTCTAGAAACAATGGAGAGAGGAAAAATGGTTTCTAAGAAAAGGGAAGCAGCACCGCAAACTAGAAGGAAAAGGGGAGTATCAATATAACTGCACTCTTTCAAAAGGTGATTAGAATCCACATCTCATACAAAAACTTAAATGAAATTATACTGGGTTATGGGTAACTAATTCTATATATAGAATTTGATGAATACTTTTCATGATTTAGACAAAAAATTATAGAAATATGATCAAACATGATTCCTTCTCATTTAGTAATTTTACAATTCAATCAAATGAAAAGTAATCACTGACATCAATTGGTTTGAATGTTGATTTAGAGCATGCAATTGATATGAATACACCATTGAGTTAGCGTTAACATATATTTTTGTGATTGCTTTTATTTCTTGGTTTTAGTCTTGGTTTGATATTGTGCTAAGTTTTGAAATTTGACTGTGTATTAAAGTTTGATTGATTAATAACAATTCAATTGTGAATTGCTTGTTCAAAGTTCAATTGAGTTATTATCGTTGCTAGCTTATTTTATTTGTATCAATGGTATCCATTCCTATAGTCAAATTTAGTCTAGTTTAACGCATTTTCAAAACACGCTTCCGAGAAATTTTTCTTGAGGGAATCTATTTACCTTGCTAGATTCATTTGTATACGTCATATCATCCAACAATTGTGATATTCTGATAAAGCCAATGGAGAATTACTATCAAAGTCTAATTTATCATGGTTGAACGTAAATCAATTAAATGTATCATTGGGAGACTGATGACAGGTCATCTTACGTTATATTCCGCATAATTTTCAGTTATTTTATTTATGTTTTGATCCAAATTAGAGGAGTTTTAGAACAATTGCCTATGATTTTAAGGGATATTTTGTAATGTTTTCATTTCAAGTAATGTAATTCTCGTTTTCCTCAAACCAAGCATCTTTTAGGTGTTTTCGATGTAATTCACTGTAAAATCATGCAAAACGGCAATGCAAAGTATCTCATAAGGATTTGGGAAGACAATGGATGAAGATACAGGAGGCATATGAAGACATTACGAAGTGGAGAAATTTTGTTCCAAGCCCCAAGCCAAGTTTCAAGGGAGAAAACACTCAAAAACACCAAGAAAAAAGGCAAATATGAACTGGAGCAGAGAATTGTGCTCCCCGGGTGTATTGCTCTACACCCCAGGTGTGCGAAACAATGCTGAAAAATAAATATTTTTGTGCCCACGTGCAAAGCGTTCTAGTCCATGCACTAGGCACATGCATGTTCGAAGGAAAAGCCTAGTTTTGCATCCCAAACCCACATAGAAATCAGTCTATAATTACAACTTATCCCATTCATATTTATTCATTCAAAATGAAGCATCTCAAGAGAAATGCAAGCAATAGGAGCTTCAAGGGAGGAGTCTATCCTCAACCTCAGTCTCTAGGGTATGTTTATTCTTTTGTGGTTTTGTCTCTAGTTATGATGCGTTGCATTTTGAATAGGGAGGATGATGAAGTCGAGGAGGTCACCAGTCTCGGAATACACGAAATTGTTGTTCCGTAACACCCAAAATATTATGGCCTAACCATCAAGAATAGACTTCGATATATGATATTGAGGGGAGAATTTTTTATTTTTTTAAATTGAGGACGTCATAAAATATTTGTAAAAATTAATGAAATATTATGGTAATATAATATTATATGATCATCTATAACGTTATTGTTTTGATTTTCTTTTCAAAATACTAAATATATACCAAAATATGGAAAGAAAATCATTTCAAAATTTTGTAATTTATTCGTTACAACCAATCGAAAGTTTAAGAGATAATAACAACAAAAGAACAAGTAGAGTTGTAGATATTACAAGACTCAATTTCACAAAAAATCAAACTCAGAAAGTCTAAAGCATGTCATGCCGATTCACAATATACTAGGTTATCTATGCATGTGAATCATGCAGATTTCTTAGAAATAACATCTGTCTTTAGTAGAGTGCATCCAATGCCTATCTCATTGCTCGGTATACAATTGTTCATATTATCAAACAACAAAATATTGTCTGCAGATGATTCATTTGATTCTTTCTCAGATTCCCATAAACTTTGAAGCTTTTGTTGAAACTCCTCCATTTGATTCTTCACAATCGATGGAGTCCTTTCTACAAAAAATTAAAAGTTTATATGTATACATCATACACGGTACATATCAATGGATAATCATTTATATGTATTATTTGAAAAAATATATGCTATTAAAGTGTGGATATAAGATTGAGATTGATTGGTCAATCGTAAACCAACCATTCTCTTGTTGTATTTGCATTAGCACAAATATATCCATAAATGTATGAATGTGGAGTTGTATATATGTCACCTAATCCCCATCAATACAATTCATTCAAAACCTAATACCGTGTCTACTCAAATGAATGCTCTTATTGACAATGAAAGGAATTAGGGTTGACAATGTTACACCTCATATATAAATAGTAGTGTTTATATCATAACAATACTCCTAAATTGTACCTCCTAAATTCTTACAATAACTTTCTCGCTCACTCTTCTTGCATGTCCTACCCATTTTACGCTACTTATGAGTCATACCCAATTTTTTATTTTATTTTCAATGTATAAATTTGTGTAGATATTTCAAAAACTTGTTAAGAGTTCCACATCGGTTAGGAGATGGCCTGACAATTTGTTTATAAGTGGGGGCAATCCTCACCTCACAAGCCGGTTTTGTGTGGTTGTGTTAGGCCCAACCACCGTTTCTAAGATGGTATCAGAGCCTCTTCACGATTCTGGGCCACCTGTTGTCAGGTTTCCGTTATCGAGCCACAGGTTTCCGTTATCGGGCCACCCGTCATTATGTTCACGCTTCAAATGTCTAATCCTGAGCGTGAGGGGGTGTGTTAAGAGTTCCACATCGGTTAGGAGATGGCCTGACAATTTGTTTATAAGTGGGGGCAATCTACACCTCACAAGCCGGTTTTGTGGGGTTGTGTTAGGCCCAACCACGATTTCTAAGAAAACTTCAGTAGCGTCAACCGTCACAATAAAATCAATGCATTATTAAAGGAAAATAGATGATACAAAATGGAGGGAAATTGTATAAATTGTGCTTTACATTTGTTGAAATATCGAGTTAATAGTTAATTAACTTATTGCATTTTTTATTACCTGGAGTTTGCTTTGAAAGCTCGGGATCACTTTCAGATTCCTTTTCAACATCAAGGTCTGATAACTGATTTTGTTGGGATGTCTTCGGAAGATAGTTATCAAGGGTTCCTTTAGCCTTGAAATGTAGTCCACCTTTAGCCTTGAAATGTAGTCCACAAGCATTACATAGTATTGGCTTCTCATACGGTCCTTTACGCCAAAGTTTAGTTTCTGTCAAAACCATGTTAACTTAAAAATAAACAAGAGTGATAATAACGTAAGATGAGAGTCACGTTAAAAACTGGAGTAAAATAAAGTAAAAACAGTAATTTGATTGTATCTATTTATAGTTGATTAGGCATGTTGAGGTTCAAATCATCCATTTTATAACGAAAAGATAAAAGTGTTCTTTAAATATAAAATACCAATCTTATTAGTTAAGGAAAAAAATGTTCTTTAAAATTTTTCATTACGATAAGATCGACATCCCAATTATGTTGACATTTGAAAATAACCACTATGGCTCGCCAGTTTCCAATAAATAGAAAACGTAGATGAAACAAAATACAAGGTGGACACCATCAAAACCCATGGTATGATTTAGATCAGTTATGAAACAGAAAGTCATCTGATCCAAAAATTTAAATACTCGTGGTACAATTCAGATTGGATGACTTCTGAAAAAATGTCTGATCTGTTCCAATTATAGGCGGTTTAGTTTGTACCAGTTTTTAAATATCCAAATTACAATTTTATGAAAAAATCTATTCAAATTAAGATCATAAAGACACAGTAAAATCATAGGTTTTATGCAAAATATAACATATAATATACTAAAATTTAACAATTAGGAAGGAAAAAATCGATTATGTTTGCAATACATGAAATAGTAAAAAAAAATTGAATTAAATTTAACTAATAAATATTATTTAAAAAATTAAAAATCAAATGCTAATAGATTAATTATGTATTTTATACATATTAAAAAATATTATTATTTGTGTATGTGGTTCGGTTTGATTTTGAAAAAGGAATTCCATACACGATCCAATCAGAGCGGTTTTTACAAAAGTCTATCCAAATAGATCCAATAAATCTATGTTTTTTTCGGTTTTATTTTTTAGATCGGTTGGTTGTTTTAATTTAGACCAGTTTGGATGTGATCATCCCTACTTTGAATATGATTTCCCCAAGTAAAGGGAATCTATTGAAAGAAAAAAAAACTCAAGATAAGATATGACTTACCATTAATTCCACAATGCACACATGGACCCGTCATGGAATATTGTAATTTGAGTTAAGATGAATAAGTAGGAACAAATTTAACCAGTTGAGCTTGAATTCAGTAGCAGTAGCTAGTCTCTCACAAGCCGATAAACCAAGCTTTAGGTTTCAATTGGAAGAGGTGCCGTATTTATTCTTTGACCATGTCTTGAACAAGATTACTTTCAACGGCGCGAGCCTATAGAAAACCAAAAAGAAAGCTATGTGATAATATTAAAAAGTTTCATAAAACGAGTCAAATGAATAAATGAAATTCCAAAAGTACCATACGTCTATTTTTTTTTGGTTGAATACCTTTGTGTTAATCTAAGTAGCTTTTTGTACAAAATAATACACAACCCGACACGCGGAAAAAACAAATGTCTAGTACAGTTTTCAAGGAAGCAGCTTTAAATATTTGGTCAAATTGTTGCTGACGTCTTCACTTGCTTTTTTTTTTTGGTCTAGTAGCCTAGTGGCTAGAGCTCACATAATTAAACGTGGAGAAGTGGGGTGTCCGGGGTTCGAACCTCGGCTCCTGCATAAATTATGCAATGTCCCTACCAACTGAGCTAAGCTCACGGGGACGTGTTCACTTGCTCTCTATCCCCACCTCCCTATGACTTCCCCTATCTAAAATCTAAATGTTGATTTTAATTGTATTTTTTTTTCATATGCAGTTTGCTACATTGTCATTTATATTCACATGGTTAAAATATAATTTATATTTTTCAAAATGGAAAATATTACCATAAAAAGGTTGGCCACATTGCCCAAACCAATACTCAAGTGCCACTTGTAATCGTATGACCATTTGCCGAGTGTTTAGCCTATGCATAAGGACTATCCGCATAATCGAGTCAATATTATATTACACTTTTGGTCCCTTGCATTATTTTTTTATTATACTTTGGTCACTTAGGTTTATTTTTTAATTTCCTGTTTTTACCCCTTAAGTTACAGATTTTTACTTCAAAAAGTAATAGTAAATCAAGCAAAAGGAATAAAATATTAATTTTATAAGCTACATTTTTATAGCTTTTAAAAAGTTGTAATGGTCCGCCGAGCTTTGTAACGCAAGCTTATAACCTAAGTATGGGCATTAAGGTGGAGGAAGGTCTTTTGTAACACCCATACCAGACGTATCTAGAAAGTCTGGCACGTGCGTTTAATTTAGTACTGGATACATTAAAATATACAACATAAAAACTTCGAATGAATTTATATACAACAAAACGCATTCGTACATTATCAATACATCATATCTTATCTAATTTAAAACATGTACATCCTTGAGATCCATATTCTTCATGCTTCTTGTACGAACGAGCTCTTGCTGAAAATCCATCCGGCTACTACCTTGACATCCAACCTGTTTATCTGAAACAAATAAGGATTGGGATGAGACATAATGTCTCAGTGAGTTCCCCTAAATCCTAGGCTATAGGTAACCTCAGGGGAAACCTACGGTCACCACGTGTCTACATTACAACCTGACGGTTGATTATACGTGTGTGAGGACTTGCATACTAGACGGTCGTGCATACTAGGGCCGTCATAGTCTCATCTTAACTTGTTATAGGCTTCACTTCCTATACGTGTCATGGCGGCCGAGGGAACCTAGGACCGCATTGCCAAGAATACGCTTACGTATCGAGGCCTAAACATAACATGATCATGGCACGATTCTAAACCGGACGATTAGGGAAAACCTAAGATCGTCATCGATATCATGTTCTTTACTTGCTCTAATCCATGCCTTGTACTTATCATGTAGCATCTAATGCTCTTATTCTTAAACATAAACTTGCATGGATTCACTCTTGCATAATCATGAACATAACATAATCATAATCATATCATACATGAACGTATCTAAGTTCATTCGTTATTATGTTAGCGTGGAACAAACAATTATCTTGGTTCATTTTACGGGGAGCCCCGGGGGGAGTAACCCCGAGAACAATCCCATACATAACCGATGTACGTACATCGGACTCCCTCGGTGTCGTGCGGGTCCCTTGCGGCTTGAACCGTTCCCCTTAGGTCGAGAACCTCCCGTATCCCCCTGGCGTGGATAACAAGAGACACGAGCACCTACGTCTTGTTAATTTCAGTGACATGCGGGTCCCTTACGGCTTGAATCGTTCCCCTTAGATCGAGAACCTCTTGTATCCCCCTGACGTGGATAGCAAGAGACATGCCACCTACTTAATAATAATCATAGTATTGTCATACGTGTACTTAAACATATTCATACTTGCTTGCTTATTACCTCGGACCCTTGAGTCGATCCGATTAGCGGTAACTTAAACTTGTTCATTCCTAATCATGGTGGAGTGATTAACTAATCAAACCATGGCTTAACATGCTTGCTAAACACTCTTAAACATATGCGAAGAGCTTATACTTCGCGTCTTGTCATTCTAAGAATTCATGCTAACTAGCTAGTTCTCGACAACTATGTCGAGGCTCTAGTTTTCCTTTGCTTAAAGAATACCTTGCTACCCCGTTCATGACATGATTCTCTCAAATGCCATGCCTTACCAACATGCTTAATACTTGCTTCACATCATAAGAATCATGCTTCCTTTAATCATCATTCAGGACCTTGGTTTGAGGGGTTTACATTCGTAAAAAGACACCATGGAGAAAACCGCGTCGCGAATCCCCATGCTTGCCCGAAGCAAGCAAAACAGTGAGATTTCTCACTGTCTTACTCGCCTAGGCGAGTGATTCTGCTGGGGAGGCGAGTGGTAGCTCGCCGTGGCGAGTTGGGGGCGAGCAGGACCCTCTTTTTGGAGTTCTAGCTCGCCGTGGCGAGTTAGGACAGTCCAGAACACTTAAAAATGGTATTTTTGACCCAAAAACCTCAAACCAAGTGTCTCTATGTGTTTTGGAACATATTTGATCATTGGAAACTTATAAAACATTCATTTGGCAAGTATAAACATGTTTTGCATGCATGGCAAGAAAAGGGGCAACTATCACACTACATAATCCTAGACTTTTCATAGTTTTCATAATAAACTAATATGGCATAAACATGATCCCAAAGGGTAGGAAAACTAGCTATGGAACTCACCTAAACATGTTCTTGAAGCATCACAAAGTTCCAAGCCCAATCAAGCTAAAACCCTAGCTTTGTCCCATTTACTTCCTTTGCTCAACCCTTTCCTATCTTGATGTTTTTCTTGCAAACCTTGTCATCATGATCTTTACTAGCTCATCACTAATCCGTTCCAAAGCATTCCTTCACCAAAACCCTAATTTCCAAACACTTCATGAGAGGATGAAGTTTCATGAAAGATTGGTGAAGAGGAGAAGAGATGGGATGAACTTCATGAGAGGTGGAAAAGGGAAATCCAACCTTAATCAAGCTTCTACTTGTACAAGAGATCATGAGGGAGTAATATCATTTCACTTGATGGAGAGGAAGGGAGGGAAAGTGGCGTGAGAAAGAGAGAGAGAAGGGAGAGAAAATGCTTCTTCCAACTTAGAGAGAGAAAGAGATTGGGATAATGAGATATTTTGCCCAAAAACCATTTAAATATCCTTTCCATGTGAAATTACTATTTTGCCCTTGCCTTAAGCGTGTTAATCCGACACTGATACTTTTCCCGTAAAAAGCTAACATGTCATAAAACATTTTCAATAACTTACTTTTCCATGAATTTAATTCCTCTGACACAGTCAAAGGGTAATATACCGATACTGTCAGGCGGGATATTACATTCTACCCCCCTTAAAAAAATTTCGTCCTCGAAATTTAGATATCGACTACCAATCATCATGACAAAATTTACCATCTTAGGTCGAAGCCATACTTATTCTACACATACATTCCCAAGAAGTTCATCATTGCTTGTGTTCGTCTTGTTTCTTGATTCACATACATAAGCATATAGCTTTCTTAATCTTAATATCCCTCAGAAATTAGAGTTAACTTGTTGCATCATGATTTAGAATATTCCTTGGTACACATAGACGTATTGTCTCGGACTCGTATCTTACCCGCTTAGCATAACCATTCATAAAAGGTATCTTAACATAAACATGAACACTCAGGATTTACCTTTTAACTGGAACCCTATCGGAAACCAGGTTTGCCCTGCAGTGCTTACTTGCAACATTAAACATCTTTTCATACATACATAATCTTATCGGTTAAACATATACTTCATTCATCAATTTACTTACTGTCCCTTCGAGACACATGCCTCTTACTTGCATTACTCATATAAACGATTCAACGAATCTCTTATGTCTTTTCAGAGCCTTAGGAAATCTCCCGATTTCATTGCAATCTCATTGCATCTTATTGCATCTTATTGCACCCGAACTAATGGGTATCTCATATAGCTTGACATAAAGGAGTGAAATTAAATTGTTACTTCATTTGTCAATCTAATAATCAACATCGTGGTTCACATGCTCTTGAAACTTTCCAGTAATTCCACTTGCACATACGTTGAATACTCTTAACACAATTCCGTGTATCCCGTAGGATATTGTCTTCATACTAACATTGTCATTTCCATAACATGTGCATACTTTCAAGTACCGCCTCTTGTTAAATGCTAACTGATAGATCTCTGGCAAGTGCACCAAATACTATCGAAGTAGTAAAAATATCGATCCCACGAGGACTGTTTTTAACTTCAATAATTCAATTTCGTTATATAATTAGGATGTGTAAAGTTTATTTTTAGTTTGCCACTAGGCAGAAGATTTGGTTTGATTTTATGAAATCAAATAAAAGAGAATAAAGATTTGATTAAGAAAATATGGAGAGAAAGATGAGATCAGATCCGTCGAATCCTCTAAGTTCCCCTAATTGGTCTACTGCACCTATTTGTTATGAACCCTCTTCTAGTTTACGATGATTAACAAATTAGCCCTAATCAATCCCTTGAGTTAGGACCCTCTTCTTAAACTACAGCCCCTAATTCCTTAGGTGGTCTAATAATTCTTGAAGGTTTTACCGAACGTTAACCTATTATCACTAACAAACGATTATCTATTCCTAGACTAACCCTGTTTATTAGAACAATTCAATTAGGTCTAAGTCGAAAGCCATGGTCAGTGGTCATTCATTCTCACGAAATCAAGTTATATGTGATCAAGATATAAAAAGCATTAAGAACAATTGAATTGAATAAACTAGAATTGAATTCATAAACAAAATAGAGTTTCACAGCAACATGTGTCAATTAGGGTTACAAAGATTCATCGCGGATCTAATCTCTAAGAGATTTAGCTACTCATAATCGAGTTTACAAATAGCATAATCAATGAAATAATTAAAACATACATGAATTGGTAAAAGGATGAAGAAATCGCCCTTCTAGCCGTCTCTGATGTCTCAAAATCGCACTTTGCTCTCCAAAATCGTAACCCTTGTTCTTCAGATTGAGTGCAGTATTTATAGAAGTCATGGGTCTGACCCGTCAAAATCGCGCCGCGCCATGTATATAGGCGTGCCGCGATTTCCCTCAAACAGGGAGGATGTAATTTTGCTTCAAAAATCGCAGCACGGCTTGAAATTGGCGTGGCGCGATTTCCTTCGAACAGACTTCAATATTTGAGCTTTTTGCACTCCAGAACAGTATAAATTGCATGAGAACTCTATCAAAATGTCACAATAAGTCCTAAAAATTACGTAATGACAGCATGTCATCACTAACGATACTTGTTCTAGAATCTTTCTTGAAGAAATTTTTCTTAAGTTCTGGTATTCGGGTTCTTGGAACGAATATACACATGACTAAAAAGATTTTACTATTTCCAAAACTGATTGTGTAATGGTAGCACAGAACCACCAGACGAGTTTCTATATTTTGAAAAAGATTTAACAACTCGCCCCAAACTTGTCCACGACAAGTTGGTCCTGAAGCTTGTACGTCTTAAGTGAGATTACTTACGACGTATCACATCAGTTTCGAAAATGTATAATTCCACGAGTTTTAAAATAAGCATCGTTCCCAAGTTCCTTAATACCAATCTTAACTTTTAAAAATTATAAAATCATGACTTAACATGTCTTAACAAGTATCGTTTTCACTCAACAAGTATTGCATACGAGAGTATGATTTTCATTGCACAAACTCGAGAGTTGCATCTCCTTCCATGATAACATGCTTAACTCTGAAGGTGGATTCTTACCTTCTCAACTGATATACGTAGTTCAGACACGTATTACTGCATAACACAGACCATAGACGATCCTTGGCCCACTAGACGGTAACTTGTTCCTCTTCTTCAGGAACACCTAACTTGATCCTCCATATAATTTCATTCAGTTATCGCTTGGGCGTTAATACCTTTTCCTCTTACTTAGGTGAAGACACATACTTAAAACTTTTACCTTAGCCAATGCTGACTATATAAACATTCATACTTATGTATCACATCGAGAACTACTCACTTGTCTTACGATGCATTCTTGTTAAACTTGGGTTACCAACCGTATATTCTTTCATACTAAAATCCATGTTTCATGATTAACGATTAGCTTCCATGGCGCTACTCTGATTCCCACCGGTTGGCTTAAACCATTACTCTAATCCGTTAGAATAATTGAGACTTCAATTCATGCTTATCACTTGATTACTTACTTCTTGAGATCTTCCATGTTGCAACCAACGTCACAACCTTACACTTGTCTTGTACTTGAACATATCTTTCTTGAACATCTAACCTTGTACCTTCGCATTCTCGCATACTATATTTTGCTTAATCATACCAATGCTTGCTCGTTGATTTTCCTTTTAAAGAAAACTTCGTAAACTAGCGCACGGGTCATTGACGTTGATAATTTTCTACTTTATAAATATATATTAAGTTTTGGCCCCGACCGTTGCTTCGGAAATCATAGAATGGGTTGATAACACATACGTGCCACCAAACCTAGACTCTAATAAGTCTAGCCCACTCTACGAGTGTCGTAGCAACCCGGTTCCTAGAAAAACCCGTAAATTTTCAGAATATCAACCTCAATCACCCATACGTGTAAATCTTTTTAAAATCATTTAAACTTTATAGTTCGAATTCATAATGAGCCTTAGCAAGTCAATTAAGCAAAACATAGGTTTGAGAGATACGTCATAATTCCACATAATCTGTGAACCTTGTGATTTCTTATAACCTTGCACCGCTTTAACTTCTTACTTCATACCTCATGCATATACATTTGTGACTTTCCTTCTAACAACATAAATCTTTCTCCACTACGAATAGCTTACCTCATTACGCTGCCAGTTACGCAACTTTCCAAACATACATGTCCTTAACTTCATCCATATAATACCCTTCCTGAGAGCCTGCTGAGTCCGTCAACATACGTCGACTTCTAACTATCTTGTAACCTTATACTGACATTCCAAAATATCATAAACCCGTTCCAACAACCACTCTTACCGAAATCTTCGGTCATGCTTAGATATATATATATATATATATATATATATCCAACTTCTTCACTTATGGGTACACGAAGTATCAATAACATCTTACCCGATATTGTTGGAACGTTCCTTCTTAACATGTCTTACATTCCCGGAGGATTCACACTTCTACTTGATTAGTTCACCGGCCACCTTTTGGCACGATCAAACTACTTCATCACATACTTCGTTCTTCCTAGGTCCTATTCAGCTCTCAGGCATCTATTCTAATCGTTGAATGCTAAATTGAGTTGATCAGGCTCAACTAACAACAACAACTAGAACATTTACCTAGAACCCAATGGTCCCACTTCCTTTGTTGTAATTTAATGACCCAAGGCACGGTCTGAATTGACCTGCTCTGATACCAAATGTAACACCCATACCAGACGTATCTAGAAAGTCTGGCACGTGCGTTTAATTTAGTACTGGATACATTAAAATATACAACATAAAAACTTCGAATGAATTTATATACAACAAAACGCATTCGTACATTATCAATACATCATATCTTATCTAATTTAAAACATGTACATCCTTGAGATCCATATTCTTCATGCTTCTTGTACGAACGAGCTCTTGCTGAAAATCCATCCGGCTACTACCTTGATATCCAACCTGTTTATCTGAAACAAATAAGGATTGGGATGAGACATAATGTCTCAGTGAGTTCCCCTAAATCCTAGGCTATAGGTAACCTCAGGGGAAACCTACGGTCACCACGTGTCTACATTACAACCTGACGGTTGATTATACGTGTGTGGGGACTTGCATACTAGACGGTCGTGCATACTAGGGCCGTCATAGTCTCATCTTAACTTGTTATAGGCTTCACTTCCTATACGTGTCATGGCGGCCGAGGGAACCTAGGACCGCATTGCCAAGAATACGCTTACGTATCGAGGCCTAAACATAACATGATCATGGCACGATTCTAAACCGGACGATTAGGGAAAACCTAAGATCGTCATCGGTATCATGTTCTTTACTTGCTCTAATCCATGCCTTGTACTTATCATGTAGCATCTAATGCTCTTATTCTTAAACATAAACTTGCATGGATTCACTCTTGCATAATCATGAACATAACATAATCATAATCATATCATACATGAACGTATCTAAGTTCATTCATTATTATGTTAGCGTTGAACAAACAATTATCTTGGTTCATTTTACGGGGAGCCCCGGGGGGAGTAACCCCGAGAACAATCCCATACATGACCGATGTACGTACATCGGACTCCCTCGGTGTCGTGCGGGTCCCTTGCGGCTTGAATCGTTCCCCTTAGGTCGAGAACCTCCCGTATCCCCTTGGCGTGGATAACAAGAGACACGAGCACCTATGTCTTGTTAATTTCAGTGACATGCGGGTCCCTTACGGTTTGAATCGTTCCCCTTAGATCGAGAACCTCTTGTATCCCCCTGACGTGGATAGCAAGAGACATGCCACCTACTTAATAATAATCATAGTCTTGTCATACGTGTACTTAAACATATTCATACTTGCTTGCTTATTACCTCGGACCCTTGAGTCGATCCGATTAGCGGTAACTTAAACTTGTTCATTCCTAATCATGGTGGAGATTAACTAATCAAACCACGGCTTAACATGCTTGCTAAACACTCTTAAACATATGCGAAGATCTTATACTTCGCGTCTTGTCATTCTAAGAATTCATGCTAACTAGCTAGTTCTCGACAACTATGTCGAGGCTCTAGTTTTCCTTTGCTTAAAGAATACCTTGCTACCCCGTTCATGACATGATTCTCTCAAATGCCATGCCTTACCAACATGCTTAATACTTGCTTCACATCATAAGAATCATGCTTCCTTTAATCATCATTTAGGACCTTGGTTTGAGGGGTTTACATTCGTAAAAAGACACCACGGAGAAAACCGCGTCGCAAATCCCCATGCCTGCCCGAAGCAAGCAAAACAGTGAGATTTCTCACTGTCTTACTCGCCTAGGCGAGTGATTCTGCTGGGGAGGCGAGTGGTAGCTCGCCGTGGCGAGTTGGGGGCGAGCAGGACCCCCTTTTTGGAGTTTCAGCTTGCCGTGGCGAGTTATGACAGTCCAGAACACTTAAAAATGGTATTTTTGACCCAAAAACCTCAAACCAAGTGTCTCTATGTGTTTTGGAACATATTTGATCATTGGAAACTTATAAAACATTCATTTGGCAAGTATAAACATGTTTTGCATGCATGGCAAGAAAAGGGGCAACTATCACACTACATAATCCTAGACCTTTCATAGTTTTCATAATAAACTAATATGGCATAAACATGATCCCAAAGGGTAGGAAAACTAGCTATGGAACTCACCTAAACATGTTCTTGAAGCATCACAAAGTTCCAAGCCCAATCAAGCTAAAACCCTAGCTTTGTCCCATTTACTTCCTTTGCTCAACCCTTTCCTATCTTGATGTTTTTCTTGCAAACCTTGTCATCATGATCTTTACTAGCTCATCACTAATCCGTTCCAAAGCATTCCTTCACCAAAACCCTAATTTCCAAACACTTCATGAGAGGATGAAGTTTCATGAAAGATTGGTGAAGAGGAGAAGAGATGGGATGAACTTCATGAGAGGTGGAAAAGGGAAATCCAACCTTAATCAAGCTTCTACTTGTACAAGAGATCATGAGGGAGTAATATCATTTCACTTGCCATGAAGAGGAAGAAGATTTGGAAGATTGATGGAGAAGAAGGGAGGGAAATTGGCGTGAGAAAGAGAGAGAGAAGGGAGAGAAAATGTTTCTTCCAACTTAGAGAGAGAAAGAGATTGGGATAATGAGATATTTTGCCCAAAAACCATTTAAATATCCTTTCCACGTGAAATTACTATTTTGCCCTTGCCTTAAGCGTGTTAATCCGACACTGATACTTTTCCCGTAAAAAGCTGACATGTCATAAAACATTTTCAATAACTTACTTTTCCGTGAATTTAATTCCTCTGACACAGTCAAAGGGTAATATACCGATACTGTCAGGCGGGATATTACATCTTTGATGTGGGCTAAAAAAATGATGTACGGATTAGGCAAATGTACCAAATCGTTTACTAAGTAATAAAATGATAAGTAGAGTATCGTATCCACAATGATTGTCGTTTCGTCCAAACAATTCGCATTACTTATTTTTGTAAGTTAATGATATAATAAAAGATAAGGGTTAGACAATTGCAATTTTTATTTGTTTGTAACAGAGCAAGTTTACCTGTTTTTTGTTGCAGAAAAGTAAGCAGCGTTTAGGATTCTTCGAATCTCCTCTGTTTATATTGTTGAATATTAAATAACAGTCATGTCACGTTTATTTATCTTAGGTAGACTATACAAGTGATGAGGCCGTTGGGACGTGACTAACCTAGAAGGTTGGAAACTGCACATGCTGATCACAGGCGATCCTTACGTGTGGGGTCTATAAATCTCAGTTAACTAAGTCTATCCCTTCTAAGTCTGGTTGCACCTGCTGATTACACGACGATCCTTACGTGTGGAGTCTTACCGCCTCTATGGTAATGGAAAACATATACTTAAATTGGCTTTCCAAGATTTCCCAAGGCAGCGAAGGCCAAAGTTCTTGTAGGTCTGCCCATCTATCAAATAGCTACTACTTAGTCTTACTAATGTCACTTTCCAGGGTCAACTCGCTTTCAGTATCTTTCGCTAGTTACTAACTAATTACTTTCTAAACAGATAGTTATTAGTATAATGCTATAAATATCAAGATATAAGCATCAAGAGAGTAATAACAATATTAGGCCCTATCGCAACCTAAGTACCTAATATAGGGTTACGATCCTTTGAAATAAATAATTCCAAAATAAAACTTAATAGCAAACAAAAGATAAATAAAATAAAAGACGACATTAAATTAAATAAATATCCAACAAAAATAAAGAGAGGTTCATCTTAGAACTCTAACCTAAAAAGAATTAGTTACACATGATAACTAAAAACAAATTACTAAAGATAAAAACATACCCTAGAAAATCAAGGAGAAGATAGAAACTCTCTTGAAGCTTTAAAGTTGCCTTCCTCTTGAACTGCCACAGTTCTGAACGAGAAATTCTGAATGAGGAAGGCTAGTATTTATTGTGAGAGTTTCTACCTGATTTTGGGCTAAAAGTGAGGGCTTTATCCAAAATAAAAGCAGGAAAAGACGCTTGCGCCCCGCATTTTTGCATGCACAGGGCACATGGAAAATGCACGGGGCGCATGAGAGTGCCTATCAAATCATGCCCTAGGCCATGGAAAATGACCTAGGCGCATGGTATGTGAATTCCACACCCTATGCATATTTTCATGTGCTAGGCGCATGCCATCAGTTCCTTGGCCCAAATTCTCCGATTTTCCGTCGTTTTAGGTATTCGTCTTCAAATAACTTGCCTCGAAACTAGGGAACATAATTCCTCCCTCTTGTAAGTCTCCTGAGGCCTTTTGGATCTTCATTCTTGGTATTCCTAAGTCTTCACAATTCTTCAAATGTTCTTGATTTTGCGGATTTGCATGATTTCTTCGTGAATTACTTCAAAAAACCCTAAAATTGCTATGTTTCGAAAAAACTAGAATTACAGATTTTTTTATTTCCTGTTTTTACTCCTTAAGTTACAGATTTTTACTTCAAAAAGTAATAGTAAATCAAGTAAATGGAATAAAATATTAATTTTATAAGCTACATTTTTATAGCTTTTAAAAAGTTGTAATGGTCCGCCGAGCTTTGTAACGCAAGCTTATAACATAAGTATGGGCATTAAGGTGGAGGAAGGTCTTTGATGTGGGCTAAAAAAATGATGTACGAATTAGGCAAATGTACCAAATCGTTTACCAAATAATAAAATGATAAGTAGAGTATCGTATCCACAATGATTGTCGTTTCGTCCAAATAATTCGCATTACTTATTTTTGTAAGTTAACGATATAATAAAAGATAAGGGTTAGACAATTGCAATTTTTATCTGTTTGTAACAGAGCAAGTTTACCTGTTTTTTGTTGCAGAAAAGTAAGCATCGTTTAGGATTCTTCGAATCTCCTCTGTTTATATTGTTGAATAATAAATAACAGTCATGTCGCGTTTATTTATCTTAGGTAGACTATACAAGTGATGAGGCCGTTGGGACGTGACTAACCTAGAAGGTTGGAAACTGCACCTGCTGATCACACGGTGATCCTTACGTATGGGGTCTTACCGTCTCTAATGTAATTGAAAGCATAGACTTAAATTGGCTTTCCAAGATTTCCCAAGGCAATGAAGGCCAAGGTTCCTATAGATCTGCCCATCTATAAATCTTTGGACACTCATAGCACACCCTCTCTCGCATGTACTAGTTCTACCTAAGGGTTGAAGAGAATGGTTCTATTAGGTTTATTCCCCGGAGTCGCTTGTTTCCTTAACTACTAACCAGTTACATTCTAGGTTTAGCAGAGTTACTACTCAGTCTTACTAATTTCATCTCCTAAGTTCTTGCTACTAGGGTCAAATCGCTTTCGGTATTGATGAGATAAAACCGCAAGTGCACGGTTCTACCGAAGTAGTACAAAGAGTATCGTTCCGACAGGGAGCTAGGAATTCAATTAACTTTCAACAATGATTAGAAAAGAGTTTTGAGTTATAAAGTTTGGATTTTTAATTAAAAGAAAATAATAAAAATAAAAGAGCCTTGGGATTATTGGTCCGTCATGGTGATAAACCCTTCTCAAATCAAACCTTAAACCTAGAACTTTATGTTAGACCTTCTTTCTAAAGACAAGTTTCTCTTTAGCCTATCACATCTCCTTTCGGTCTCAGTGAGTGTGTTTCTCTAGCAACCACGCCTATTTTCATGGTTGATTGCTATTGAAATCCTTGAAGCTCGAAACATTATTGTCTCAAGGTTTGCTGGACTATTTTCATGTTTCGCAATCCTTGTCTATATTCACTTGTTCCAATATTAAAACTTCATCTTTCGATCCATCGCTTAATATTTGTGATGAATCAATAACAACTAATAAACTTCATCTTTCGATCCATCAATTAATATTTGTTATTGATTATAAGTACGGTGAAATAGATTGGAAATTAGGTTTACATAAAATTAGGGTTCAAGGGTTGGTTTGATTAGGATTACATCATTAGACTTATCCAACAATCCCAAGACAAAGTCTACTCAATCACATTCATTTTAGACATAGAAGAGAAGAAGAACAAGAACATAAAATAAAGGGTGAACTTTTATTCAAAGAAACAATTTTCACATATTATTCCAGAGAATAAAAGATGAATTGTTGTGATAGCTGGCTATTCTATTTATAGTTTACAATGACTTAAGCCCTAAGAAATATAACACTAGAATGTTCCACAAGAAACCACATGCTTTTAGGTCAGAAGTAAACTAATAGGGAGCTTGTCCGGGAAGCAGAAAAGCAGCAAAAGTGATCCTGAAGGCTGGCACGGTCGTGTGGCTGGTGGCACGGGCCGTGCCAAGTCTCTGACTTGGGGGATGTTATATTTTTGCACCGAATCTTCGTATTTTCATCCTGAATCAGCTCCGAATCCCTTGCTTTTGCTCCAAGACTCAATCTTTAGAATATTTGTTCCTGAAATTAAATAACTTGCAATTGAAGTAAAATAATTCTAAAAAGGAAATAAACTTAAATAAAATAAACTCAAATATAAATAAAACGGACTCGAATATTATATTAAAAACACTAATTATTGACCGATCAGGTATCTTTTGCTAGTTACTAACTAATTACTTCCTAGAGAGATAGTTATTAGGATAATGCTCTAAATATCAAGATATAAACAGCAAGAGAGTAATAACAATATTAGACCCTGTCACAACCTAAGTACCTAATCTAGGGTTACGATCTTTTGAAATAAATAATTCCTAAATAAAACTTAATAGCGAACAAAAGATAAACAAAATGATAGACGATATTATATTAAATAAAATCCAACAAAAATAAACAGAGGTTGGCCTAAAAATAATTAGCTACACATAATGACTAAAAACAAATTACTAAAGATAAAAACATACTCTAGAAAATCAAGGAGAAGATAGAAATTCTCCTGAAGCTCCAAAGTTGCCTTCCTCTTGAACTGCCACAGTTCTGAACGAGAAATTCTGAATGAGGAAGGCTAGCATTTATAGTGAGAGTTTCTACCTCGGTCTGGGCTAAAAGTGCGGGCTTTACCCAAAATAAAAGCAGAAAAAGACGCTTGTGCCCCACATTTTTGCATGCACCCTGTGCATGCAAAAATGCATGGGGCGCATGTGAGTTCCCCACAAATCATTCCCTAGTCGCATGGAAAATGCTCTAGGCGCATGGTATGTGAATTCCATGCCCAAGGCATTTTTCATGTGCTAGGCATTTTTCCCATGTACTAGGCGCATGGCATCAGTTCCAATTAGCATTATTTCTTCATGAATTACTTCAAAAACACCCTAAAATTGCTACTTTCCGGGAAAACTAGAATTACAGACTCAAATATAGAAAACATTAAAAAGTCCCGAAATCATAGGCAATTGTTCTAATACTTCTCCTTTTTGTTGCTAAAACCTACTGAAAATAACTGAAAAACATGCTAAGAATAAAATATGTCATCACAACCCCAATCTTAAATTGTTGCTTGTCCCAAGTAACGAAAGAAAAACATAATTTATTCTTTGCATTTTTTCAGGAAAAACATACTTTTCCGAGAGTTGTGCTTAGGAATCATTCATCACATTAATAGGAGAGCAGCAACTAACTTACCACAGTACATTCAAGCGGGTCCGACTTGGTGAAAAAAACCTATATTCTCAACCATACTCTTTTCTATGATACACGTATGTATCTCGTAAAGCTAGTAGGGCTGGTCTCGGCATTTGCCCACTCCAGTCGTCACATGAATGTACGTTGCTATAAATTTGAAACAATTCTAAACAGACAGTCAAATTAAAGTTATTCACACACTAAGAGGACTTTGAGGGTTATAACTTGGCTTAGGTTAAGGGTGGATATAATTTGGGAAAGTAGGCTAACAAATGAAACTGCCATCCTTCCTTCCTTGATTCAAACAAGACGGGTAAAACAGTACATTTATTTGTCTTTTTATTTTTGACAGAATCATACATTTTTTTAAGAGACCATTTTTTTTTGCTCTTGATTTTTTTCTTTTTTCTAATTTTTTGGTGTAGATCCATGGTCATTTACATTTTTTTCTTTTTCTGACAAATGTGTTTTACTGTTACCCCACCCCAAACTCAAAATGTTGCTAATTCCAAAGAGCAGCCTCAAACTTAGTTTCAAAGCATGTGCAGTCATAATATTACCTATCTAACTCCAAGTGAGATCATATAGAGTGCATGTAAAGTGTAGGACTGTGACATGATTCATCACTAATAAAAAAAAAGAAATTTTGGTCTGGAGGCTCAAAGTGGTTTCACAAAGGATAACAATATAAAAAAGGTGGCTTCAAAGGCTCAAGGTACCAAAGAAAAATTGTCTCGTGTGTATAATAACCTAACCGATCGCCCATAATAAACAACCGCAAATTCAAGCAAAAATTGCATTCATATGGAACACTTATATATATATATATATTGGAAGTATTTAAGTATCTAACAATCTAAGAATGGATATGGAAATATTTGGCTCTGAATCTCACCGGTTATGCTATTCGGAAAAGAGTTTGTGATCCTATAAGTACCTTCACTAGCAAGCCCCGAAAAGTATCATGCTCTTGAATGTAAGGGTAAACTAGCCTCCGGCTTAATTTATTTGATTGACTACCTAAGACTAAAATAAATTTAAGTATAAAAGGAAAGGTTGTATATTTAAATGCAAAAGAAAAATTTGTATTAGATAATATTTGAAAGAAAAGCAACAGAAAAAGAAAAGAAATTGATTAGTCAGATCATCTCAGCTTAGCAAAAAGAAAAATGTTGAAAATTAAATAATGGGTTGTCTCCCATTCAGCGCTTGTTTAACGTCTGAGTCCCGACGGTCACTAGGTTGCCTCCTATCTAGTGCTTCTTTTGAGTCATTAGCTTGACGGAATAGGGTTTCTCCTATTCAGTGCGTGTTTAGCGTTCCAACCCTGGTGGATATGTCCAAGTGTTGTTTTTAGACGTGTGTATCTGGTTCATCCCTTGTACTACTTGGGTTTTGCATATAGTCTCGCATGTGCATGACTTCCTCAATTGGGACCTTGGCCAACCATCTAGTTTGATCCTTGATCACAACACGATTGTTCTTGCAGATGCGAGTTATTTCAAAAGGCCCATACCAAGACTTATGCATGAGAGTAGGTGGACAGAAGAGTTCATGCGATTTGATCATAAATATGTCCCTTCTTTTGAAAGCATTCTTGTCTTTGATTTTGATTGGAACATCATCCATGAAGCTGACTTGTCGGATCTCCTCTTGTGGAACTTTCTTCAATCCTTCAATTGGTTTTTCCCCAGTTGTTTTCCTTGTTGTTATCTTTGTTCTCACCATGTTGATCTTCCTCTTTAGTTTGGGTACCTTGAAGAAGTTAATACAACACTACTTTATGACATCTAGTTTACAATTAGAGAGGTTGATTAGGACATACTTATGACGATTTTAAAATTTATTCCTAATGATAATTGATCTTAGTTTTTAATGTTTATTTACCTAGACTTAACAGACTCCATCTAAATTAACTACTATAGTTAATACCTAATATTATTACTAATAAACCAAGACTCTATGACTAATAGTACTAGATGTTAATCCTAATTCTAAATGCAAAATTAAATGGACTGACTCATACTAAATAATTAACTTAATGTTAAATAGACTCGTTCTAATGTAGATATTATAACAACCGTTATTTTTACTACGACTCACTAAAATGCAATGTTAAATAATGAATGACCTAAACTAAGACTCTGAAAATAAAAAATAAAAAGAAAATAAATATGAGTGGGGTTAGTTCCTAATGGAAAAACAAAAAGAAAAGAAAAATGGTTAGTACTAAATGGAAACAATAAACTAAATGCAAAACAGAAAAATAAACTATGTTATTAACAACTAATTAAACTATATGATAAAGTAGACTCTAAAAAAAAATATACTCAACTAGACTAAATATTTTTGGTATTTTTAAATTTTTGAATTTTATCTCATTCATATTTATTCATTCAGAATGAAGCATCTCAAGAGAAAGGCAAGCAATAGGAGCCTCAAGGGAGGAGTCTATCCTCAACCTCAGTCTCTAGGGTATGTTTATTCTTTTGTGGTTTTGTCTCTAGTTATGATGCGTTGCATTTTTAATAGGGAGGATGATGAAGTCGAGGAGGTCACCAGTCTCTGAATACACGAAATAATTGTTCCGTAACACCCAAAATATTATGGCCTAACCATCAAGAATAGACTTCGATATATGATATTGAGGGGAGAATTTTTTATTTTTTTAAATTGAGGACATCATAAAATATTTGTAAAAATTAATGAAATATTATGGTAATATAATATTATATGATCATCTATAACGTTTTTATTTTGATTTTCTTTTCAAAATATTAAATATATACAAAAATATGGATTTAACACTTAACCACTCTCTCCTTCAAAATCATTTCTCAAAATCATTTCAAAATTTTGTAATTTATTCATTACAACCAATCGAAAGTTTAAGAGATAATAACAACAAAAGAACAAGTAGAGTTGTAGATATTACAAGACTCAATTTCACAAAGAATCAAACTCAGAAAGTCTAAAGCATGTCATGCCGATTCACAATATACTAGGCTATCTATGCATGTGAATCATGCAGATTTTTTAGAAGTAACATCTGTCTTCAGTAGAGTGCATCCAATGCCTATCTCATTGCTTGGTATACAGTTGTTCATATTATCAAACAACAAAATATTGTCTGCAGATGATTCATTTGATTCATTCTCAGATTCCCATAGACTTTGAAGCTTTTGTTGAAACTCCTCCATTTGATTCTTCACAATCTATGGTGTCCTTTCTACAAAAAATTAAAAGTTTATATGTATACATCAATGGATAATCATTTATATGTATTATTTGAAAAAATATATGCTATTATTTGAAAAAAATATATCCATAAATGTATGAATGTGGAGTTGTATGTATGTCACCTAATCCCCATCAATACAATTCATTCAAAACCTAATACCGGGTCTACTCAAATGAATGCTCTTATTGACAATGAAAGGAATTAGGGTTGACAATGTTACACCTCATATATAAATAGTAGTGTTTATATCATAACAATACTCCTAAATTGTACCTCTTAAGAAAATTCTTACAATAACTTTCTCGCTCACTCTTCTTGTATAAATTGTGCTTTATATTTGTTGAAAAATGGGGTGAATAGTTAATTAACTTATTGCATTTTTTATTACCTGGAGATTGGTTTGAAAGCTCGGGATCACTTTCAGATTCCTTTTCCACGTCAAGGTCTGATAACTGATTTTGCTGGGATGTCTTCGGAAGATAGTTATCAAGGGTTCCTTTAGCCTTGAAATGTAGCCCACAAGCGTTACATAGTATTGGCTTCTCATACGGTCCTTTACGCCAAAGTTTAGTTTCTGTCAAAACCATGTTAACTTAAAAATAAACAAGAGTGATAATAACGTAAGATGAGAGTCACATTAAAAACTGGAGTAAAATAAAGTAAAAACAGTAATTTGATTGTATCTATTTATGGTTGGTTAGGCATGTTGAGGTTCAAATTATCCATTTTATCTAATAATAACGAAAAGATAAAAGTAGTTTAATTTCCTTTATAAAAAAAAAACAGTTTCATTTACAATATAAAATACCAATCTTATTAGTTAAGGAAAAAAATGTTCTTTAAAATTTTTCATTACGATAAGATCGACATCCCAATTATGTTGACATTTGAAAATAACCACTATGGCTCGCCAGTTTCCAATAAATAGACAATGTAGATAAAACAAAATACAAGGTGGACACCATCAAAACCCATGGTATGATTTAGATCAGTTATGAAACAGAAAGTCATCTGATCAAAAAATTGAAATACTCGTGGTTCAATTCAGATTGGATGACTTCTGAAAAAATGTCTGATCTGTTCCAATTATAGGCGGTTTAGTTTGTACCGGTTTTTACATATCCAAATGACAATTTTATGAAAAAATCTATTAAAATTAAGATCATAAAGACAGTAAAATCATAGGTTTTATGCAATATATAACATATAATATACTAAAATTTAACAATTAGGAAGGAAAAAATCGATTATGTTTGCAATACATGAAATAGTAAAAAAAAATTGAATTAAATTTAACTAATAAGTATTATTTAAAAAATTAAAAATCAAATGCTAATAGATTAATTATGTATTTTATACATATTAAACAATATTATTATTTGTGTATGTGGTTCGGTTTGATTTTGAAAAAGGAATTCCATACACGATCCGATCAGAGCGGTTTTTACAAAAGTCTATCCAAATAGATCCAATAAATCTATGTTTTTCTTTTGGGTTTTATTTTTTAGATCGGTTGGTTGTTTTAATTTAGACCAGTTTGGATGTGATCATCCCTACTTTGAATATGATTTCCCCAAATAGAGGGAATCTGTTGAAAAAAAAAACTCAAGATAAGATATGACTTACCATTAATTCCACAATGCACACATGGACCCGTCATGGAATATTGTAATTTGAGTTAAGATGAATGAGCAGGAACAAATTTAACCAGTTGAGCTTGAATTCAGTAGAAGTAGCTAGTCTCTCACAAGCCGATAAACCAAGCTTTAGGTTTCAATTGGAAGAGGTGCCGTATTTATTCTTTGACCATGTCTTGAACAAGATTACTTTCAACGGCGCGAGCCTATAGAAAACCAAAAAGAAAGTTGTGTGATCATATTAAAAAGTTTCATAAAACGAGTCAAATTAATAAATGAAATTCCAAAAGTACCATACGTCTATTTTTTTTTTGGTTGAATAGATTTTTGTACAAAATAATACACAACCCAACACGCGGAAAAAACAAATGTCTAGATACAGTTTTCAAGGAAGCAGCTTTAAATATTTGGTCAAACTGTTGCTGACGTCTTCACTTGTTTTATTTTTTTTTTGGTCTAGTAGCCTAGTGGCTAGAGCTCACACAATTAAACGTGGAGAAGTGGGGTGTCCGAGGTTCGAACCTCGACTCCTGCATAAATTATGCAATGTCCCTACCAACTGAGCTAAGTTTACGGGGACGTGTTAACTTGCTCTCTATCCCCACCTCCCTATGACTTCCCCTATCTAAAATCTAAATGTTGATTTTAATTGTATTTTGTTTTCATATGCAGTTTGCTACATTGTCATTTATATTCATATGGTTAAAATATAATTTATATTTTTAAAAATGGAAAATATTACAATAAAAAGGTTGGCCACATTGCCCAAACCAATAGACAAGTGCCACTTGTAATCGTATGACCATTTGCCGAGTGTTTAGCCTATGCATAAGGACTATCCGCATAATCTAGTCAATATTATATTACACTTTTGGTCCCTTGCATTAATTTTTTTATTTCCTGTTTTTACCCCTTAAGTTACAGATTTTTACTTCAAAAAGTAATAGTAAATCAAGCAAATGGAATAAAATATTAATTTTATAAGCTACATTTTTATAGCTTTTAAAAAGTTGTAATGGTCCGCCGAGCTTTGTAACGCAACCTTATAACCTAAGTAGGGGCATTACGGTGGTGGACGGTCTTTGATGTGGGCTAAAAAAATGATGTCCGAATTAGGCAAATGTACCAAATCGTTTACCAAGTAATAAAATGATAAGTAGAGTATAGTATCCACAATGATTGTCGTTTCGTCTAAACAATTTGTGTTACTTATTTTTGTAAGTTAACGATTTAATAAAAGATAAGGGTTAGACAATTGCAATTTTTATCTCGTTTGTAACAGAGCAAGTTTACCTGTTTTTTGTTGCAGAAAAGTAAGCAGCGTTTAGGATTCTTCGAATCTCCTCTGTTTATATTGTTGAATATTAAATAACATTCATGCCGCGTTTATTTATCTTAGGTAGACTATACAAGTGATGAGGCCGTTGGGACGTGACTAACCTAGAAGGTTGGAAACTGCACCTGCTGATCACACGGCGATCCTTACGTATGGGGTCTTACCGTCTCTAAGGTAATTGAAAGCATAGACTTAAATTGGCTTTCCGAGATTTCCCAAGGCAATGAAGGCCAAGGTTCCTATAGATCTGCCCATCTATGAATCTTCTGACACTCATAGCACACCCTCTCTCGCACGTACTAGTTCTACCTAAGGGTTTAAGAGAATGGTTCTATTACGTTTATTCCCCGAAGTCGCTTGTTTCCTTAACTACTAACCAGTTACATTCTAGGTTTAGCAGAGTTACTACTCAGTCTTACTAATGTCATCTCCTTAGTTCTTACTACTAGGGTCAAATTGCTTTCGGTATTGATGAGATATAACCGCAAGTGCACGGTTCTACCAAAGTAGTAAAAAGAGTATCGTTCCGACAGGGAGCTATGAATTCAATTAACTTTCAACAATGATTAGAAAAGAGTTTTGAGTTATAATGTTTGGATTTTTAATTCAAAGAAAATAATAAAAATAAAAGAGCCTTGGGATTATTGGTCTGTCATGGTGACAAACCCTTATCAAATCAAACATTAAACCTAGAACTTTATGTTAGACCATCTTTCTAAAGACAAGTTTCTCTTTAGCCTATCAAATCTTCTTTCGGTCTCAGTGAGTGTGTTTCTCTAGCAACCACGCCTATTTTCATGGTTGATTGCTATTGAAATCCTTGAAGCTCGAAACATTATTGTCTCAAGGTTTGCTAGACTATTTTCATGTTTCGCAATACTTGTCTATATTCACTTGTTCCAATATTAAACCTTCATCTTTTGATCTATCGCTTAATATTTGTGATGAATCAATATCAACTGATAAACTTCATCTTTCGATCCATCGATTAATATTTGTTATTGATTATAAGAACGGTGAAATAGATTAGAAATTAGGTTTGAAGGTGAGAAAAACACAAGAAGGGGGGTTGAATTGTGTTTTAGAAAAATTCTTCGTTTCTCCTAAAAACTGAACACACTGATCAGAAGCTAAGCGAGACAGCTTCTGAACTGATAATCAGAATCTAAATGCAGCGGAATAAAACAGAGAAAGAGAGAAGAAGAACGACACAAAGCAATTATACTGGTTCCTTCCACAATCCGGAAGTAGTCCAGTCCCCCTTGCACTTCCAAGGAGATTTCACTATGAGTAATATCTGATTACAAATGCTCAAGCACACAAGCAAGAGACTTCCAATGCTCAAGCACACAAGCAAGAGACTTCCTTTGCTCAAGAACACAATCAAGAGACTTCCTAACTAAACAAAATTACACAGAAAATTGTTTAAGGTTGAACACTTGATATACAATCAGAGGTGCTCACAATACAAATCAGATACAGACTCAATGGACTTAAGAATTTCTAAGATATGACTTTGAGACACAGAAATTCTAAGTGAATGCAGAACAATTTCAGCAGAGGTTTGGTACTTGTGAAAATCTTGTGAGTCTTTCGTTCAGCGTTCTTGCATTACCAATTCTCTAGGTCTTCACTCCTTTATATAGAGGTGTGAGAGAGACGTTGTGAAATTGCCAGCACACCAAAGAGTCGTTGTTGAAGCTTGATCTTTCACCAATAATCTTTTGCCTGATTTGGCTGTTGTCCTATGAAGAACAAATTTGAAATCCATTCCTTATCCAAAGGAACATCTATGCAGGCGAAACCGTATTCTGGAGCTGTTTTCTTGTCCTGTAGCGCGGACACAAAACAGAGTAGTGGAGAACGTGGTTGTACAATTCGTACAAAGTACAATGTCAACGCTTTCGTCCAAATTGCAAACACACGCCTTCAAACACCTTTGAAATGACCGTTGCAAACTCCACTAATCCTTTGTTTGTGTTTTCGAATCCAATAGACAGCTTTTGCATTGATAATTCTTCAATTCTTGATTCTTTGCAAATCCAGTTGATATTCAGCTTCTGGTGAAATGGCTTCTGATGAGGCAGCTTCTGATGATGCAGCTTCTGATGATATGACTTCTGCAGCTTCTGATGACGCAGCTTCTGATGATGTGGCTTCTGGACCTCTTGTCTTCAGAATCACTATTCTTCAGGAGCAGCTTACTTCAGGAGCGCTATTTCTTCAGGAGCAGCTTGACTTCAGGAGCGCTTAAGCTTCAAATTTTTGTTGTTTCCATAGCTCTTTATTTGCTCATTCAGAACCAATGATGATGTAACTTTATAATTATGGTCCTGTACACTTGAACAAATATTAGCTAGTCCAATTTACAATTTTTAATACCTTGTTATCATCAAAACCCTTTAAGGTTCATTGTTAAACACATTTTGTTCCAACAATCTCCCCCTTTTTGATGATGACAAACAAAAGTATTTAAAATTGATCAATTGTTGTTAATCTAATTAACAAGTTGACTTTGGGGTTCTGAGGTTTGTAAGCTCAGAATCTGAGGTTTGTAAGCTCAAACTCCCCCTGAGTCTGATAGTCTTTAAGGTGAGGTTTGTAAGCTCCCCCTAAGTTCTATCCAGGTTAATTAAATTCATTTTTCGCGCAATAATATTATCAGAGCTTAAAAACAAAATTGAATCATTGAAAGAATTAACTTATAGATAAGAAGAATGGTTCAATTAATTTTACTTGAATTTTGATACTCCTTCGTTCGTTCATAGCTTATACCAATAAGGTAAAAAAAAATGATAGAAGGTTTTCAAAAATTTCAAATGCCATTAATGGGGCTCAGAGCCTTTAAATACTTGTCACATATACTCCCCCTTTTGTCATTATCAAAAAAAATTAAAATAAATTTAAGCATAAAAGACAAAAAGATATGAGAAAAACTCAAACATGAGAGAGTATAAAAGAAAGTGAACTAAATAAGTCAGAGCAAAATATATGAACATGCATATCAATTGTCAGAAGCAGCTAAACAGTCAGAATCAGTAAGCATTCAGAAGCAAGAGAAATAAGACAAGATGGTTTCAGAAGCAAGGACTAAGAAATTTTAAAACAGACAACAAACAAAGAAAAACACAAGGGTGTGCAACTAAGGGTTGGTTTGTTGTTGTTTCTTCATCTCTTCCATTTCTTCAATCTTATTCTTCAACAGTTCTTCAAGTTGTTGTTGCCTCTGAAGAAGAGCTTGTTCCCTTTCTCTAGCTTCTTGCTGCTGCTGTGCCATCTGTTTCTTCAGAAGCTTACACAGCCTTGCTTCTCTGGTCAAGTAATCCGTTTCAAAGAAGAAAGGCTGGTTTGCCAGGAGCAGTGTAGAACTTCTTACTCTGAGACTCTGATTCAGATGCTCCATTAACTTCCTGACAGAGGCTTCCTTGCTTCTGATGCACTTAGCCCTTAAGCTTTCAATTAGCTCAGTTGCCCGGTTCTGAAGTGATGCCCAGGAGTCTTCATATGCACTTGTGAGATCAACTGTCCTTCGTTGATCCACAAGATTAAGCAATTGACTAAGGATTGTCAGAAGCTCAGAAGTAATATATCCAGATTCCAGGATGTTTGAGGGTGGTTGTTCAAGGATTTCAAGATCAGAATCACTGATTTCCAGATCTTGAACAGGGTTAGGAAGTGGAATGGTAAAGTGTGTTTGTGTGTTTGAAGATGAAGGCTGGTCAGAGGCAATGTGAGTGATAGAGGTTGAGGCTTGAACATGGACTAGAGAGATGTCAACATCCATGGGAGTTGGTTGTGGGGAGTGTTCAATTTCAGTTGATGGTTGTTGTGGTGAAGTTGATGTTTGAGTGTTGAGTTGGGGGTCAATGGTAGCTGTTGGTGATTGTGGGGGTGTTGTGGGTTTTTGTGGTTCAGGTGTTTGTTGATGGGGGTTTTCTGAAACAACATTTTCAGAAGCAGCTGCTTCTGGAGTTGCTTCAGAGGCCTTTTCTGAAGTTTTGTCTATGGGTAATTCACCTGAGTAGTGGAGAGCAAGATTGTCTAAGACAGAAGTGTCTTCTATTTGTTCAGGTGCTGATGGTGAAGAGGGTGAAGTGAGGATAGAGGTGACTGGAATCTGGATTACCTGATCTGCAGGGTCAGCTTCAGAAGTGATCTTCTGTGGATCAGCAGATTGAGAAACTGCTTCTGAAGTTCCCTCTTCTGGAGCATTTTCAAAGACGAGCATCATATCGTCTTCCTCATTGTCTTCAGTAGGTTTACCAGCAATGGCTCTTACTTCAGCCAGTTTATCTTTGTAGAACCTATCACAGTCCTCCAATCCCAAAGCCTTGAGCTTTTCATCTCTTTGATGAATGTATTGAGCTTTTTGATCCTTTCTTTCTGATATAAGATCAGCAGCACGTTCATCTGCCATCCTTTTCCTTATTCGAGTCATCTCAACCATAGGACTCACAAGTTGAAGGGGAGCCTTCTTCTTCTTCAGCTTGGGATCAGCCTCCTCTTTCTCTATTTCTTCAAGAGCTTCATCCAGCTGCTCTTGAGTGATTACCAAGTCTGCCTTACCTTTTCTCCTCTTCTGTGGAATAGAAGCAGCACCAACCTTCTGCATCTTTCCTTTTTCCTTGATAAAAACAGGTTTAGCAGCTTCTGACTCAGTACTAGTTCTGGCCTTCTTTCCTTTAGTAGGAGCAGCTTCTGATTCAGAACTAGTTCTGGCCCGTTTCCCTTCAGGTGCCTCAGAAACAGCAGCTTCTGACACAGCAACTGCCTTGGCCTTCTTGCCTTTCCCTTTAGCAAGAGCAGCTTCCTCCTGAGACCTTGCATCTTCCTCCAAGACGTACTCAGCTACTGATTGAACTAGGAAATCAGAGTCACTTTCCTTAAAGATGGGAGGAAAGTCCCTGATTATCTCAGTTTCAGCAGTTGTCATCTCTAACCACTTTTCATCTTTAGGGGCTTCTTTGATGAACTTCATAGAGCATAAGCTCCTGCTACTGATAGTCCTTTCAGCAGTAGAAACTTCGAAACATTTATCAGAAGCACTCCTTGTCCTTTTTAAGAACTCCAGCACCCTTCCTTGATGAAAGATTTCAGAAAGCAATCTTCCATAGGGTACTTGTTTTCTTCCTCTTGTAGTGCTTTCGTTTATGGCCCAGCAGAGATGATCCATTACATATCTGGGGAAGTTTATCTTTTCAAGATTGGTCATGAAATAAATTGCTAGCTTCTGTTGGTTGTTGGGTTGGTCAGACCCTCCTGCTCTTTGAAAGAAGCAATCATTACTGAATTTCACCAACATTCTGTTGTGAATCTCCATCTCTGAAGGCTTGGCATCTTTCTTCCCACCCAGAAGAGAGTTGTAGTAACCTTTTAGCAGGACATCTTCCTTCCTGACTATTTCTTGGAATCTTCCCTCTGCATGCATCCTACAAGCTTTAGCTATAACGTCCTCAGTGATGATTATAGGAATGCCCATCACTTCAGACCTTATTTCTAAGCTATCAAATGATGTAGGATTCATATCCATGACCATTTTCCCTTTCTTTGACCCCGCTTGTTTGCTTACGACTTTTGCAGGCTTTTCATTGTACACTACAGCTTTTAACCAAAAGTCCTTGACCAAGTTCACATATGTTGGCCCATTTAGCATCTTGAAATACTCAGACATCATCTGAGTTTCTATCAAACCTTCCATGTTTACTTCATACTTCTTGAGTGAAGCAAAATCCACCGGTGACTCTACTTGAACTATTAAGGATTCCCATGGAATATCCATAGTCTTCTTTTTGTAGATGGACCCAGATTCTGATACGCTTTGCTTGTTTGATGTAGATTCTGAAACTTTTGAGCTTGATGATGCCATTTGATGATTTACGAAGATTTGAAGAAGATGAAGATTTTAGGGTTCTAAGGTTGAGAGAATGCGCTTACTTCGCAAGAGGTTTGAGAGCAAATGTGTTTGTTGTGAGTGAGTAGTGTGTGAATTGACAAAGTGTTAAAAGTAAAACGATTGCAATTCAAAAGAGACAAACAAACATAACATTAATGACAAAATTGGGGGCGCGTGAAAAGTACTTTCAAAGCTTTTAAATCATCATTGCCCTTTTAGTTATACACCAACACATACAGGCCACGTAAGAGGTTCACAGAGTAACTACCAAGTTAGTGGGCCAAAAGTTACTTTTTAAAAGGTAACTTCCAACGTTTCCACTAATTCAACTATTCAGAAGCAATAAATCCAGCTTCTGGACTTCAGATGCTGACGTCATCATCAGAAGCGAGTTTTCCTCAGAACCTCAATAAAGAGCTTCTGATGGACTACTGCTTCTGAACTAACTTCAGAACCTAAAATCCTATTCAGGAGCAAGCAAGCATTTAATCAGATACAAAGTGCATGTTCAAATTTTTCTTTATAAAATCAAATCTTTCAACAGTTAAAGGCTTAGTAAATATATCAGCCCATTGATTTTCAGTATCAATGAATTGTATATCTAAAATTCCTTTTTGAACATAATCTCTGATAAAATGGTGTTTGATTTCAATGTTGTAGACCAAGATTTTCGGGTGTCAATCCATTGATTGGAATTGAACCTTCAATCTACCGCACTTGCTCGATTTTATTCTTGGGAAGGGAAAAATGAGATTGAAAAACCCTTTTTGGATCCGGGGGTCGGTTACGATTCGGGAAGGTGTTAGGCACCCGCGTCGTTCACGGTACTCCGTGAGAACCTCTTTCTAACTTTATTTTTATTTGGAAAATTATTGCTTAAAGTATAAGTGAAAGAATGGAGGGAGAAGAAGTTGGAGTTTTTTGTTATTTTTATTTGATCGATTTGAAAGGAATAAAGCCTCTGCCTACGTACCCTTAAAAGGGATCAAAACCACCGTAGTTCACTCTTATAAAAAGTATTTTTGTGGGTTAGGTTGATTTTAATTATTTTTGAAAAATGGTTTTCAAGAAGGAGATTGAGGGGCCTCAAGGCACTAGAAATAAAAATAGAAGTGAGGTTGTTTCGTTTTATTTAAGAAATTGAGTCTAAGTTTAATTAAAGTTCAATTAGGAATTTGATTAAGAAAATAAAGGGAAAATCACTTGGATTTGGATCCAAGGTTTATTATGAAAATAATTTGACTTTTGCTTATTTAATTTTTGGAATGAAAAAGGATTTTGCTAATTAACGGAACGCTAGCGTAATAGCGTGAAAAGTAAAGCGAGATAAAAGCAATAAATAAAGTGATAGTGTCGGTGCAAGTGTCGGTGTGTGCAATTACTACGCTATTACATACCATCCTAGGGGCATTCTAAAGCAAAATAAAAGTTCGAAAAAAGAAATTTACATCAATTCCCTAGTTATACACACTAAATATCATGGAATAAAATACAAGGGAAAAATGCATGAAGACATACTAGAATTAAAGCAATCATAATATGAGAAACTTAAAAGCATCACATACTAGAATAAAATTCAAAAGCAATGCATGATGTTAAAAATTTTAAAGCAATGCAAAAATAGAAATTGAAAGATTAAAGCAAAATTGACAAGAGATATCATGGAGTACAAAATTGAAATGCATGAAATAACGTTTTAAAACATTAAAGCAAAATAAAAAGTCATGAAGATTAAGGTGTTTCAAAATGCTTAAAATTAAAGATGCAAAATGATTTTAATAATATGCATGAAATAAAAAAAAAGCTAAAAAGGATGCATGATATGAAAAACGATTTGAATTAAAATGCATGAGATTGAATCAATGATTAAAATGTATGATGTGAAAAATTAACTTGAATAAAATGCATGAAAATATCTCAAAACTAACACGTAAGAAGAAAAAATTTCAAAGAAACAGGGAAGTGCAGTAAGCAAGAATGGGGGTGCATGCAGCAAAACAGTAGAAACAAAGAGAGAAAACAGTTGGGCTTGAACAAGCCTGCTGGGTTTGGGCAACTGGATCTTGGATGGGTTGAACCGGATCCATGTAGTGGGTTATGGGTTATGGATAAACCGGTTCGGTTTGGGCATCATATAAAGAGGGTTTGTTGTTGGTCTTTTCAAATTATCAAAGAATTTCTCCCTCTACTCACACAACGAACCTGAAGGCTGGAGAAGATGAAGAAAGTGGCGGCCGGAGCTCCTCCGGTGCGGTGGTTGGCCGGAGCGCCGCCGCACCGGAGTATTTTTATTATATTTTTTTTTTTTAAAAAACTTTACATCTCCAGTCTCGTCTTGTCTTTCTCTTCACAGATCCGTAATCAAAACCCACAAACAAGAAACATACACGCCTAGATCTGAAATCCTAGATTCGAAACTTTCTGAGAACGAAAAAGAAGACAAACGGTTACCTCTTGTGAATCGGAGATAAAGACTTTGGAGATGGAAAACTTCAAGCTCCGGAATACTTCACGAATTCGTCACTCTTGAGTTGTAGCTCCTCTTGTGCTTGTTTGCTCCTGTTATGCTTCTGCGATTCGGAACTGGTGCTTCATAGTTTGGATCTCCTTTTTCTTTCGCGAATTCGGTTGTATCATGCTTCTCGCATCTGCTTGGATGCTTGTACGAATTCAGGAACAGCAATACTGAGATTGTTTTCACGTTTGGAGGTGAGCTTGTTCTGAACTCAGGATCATGATGTAGATGTTGTGATTGTTTGTGGATGAATGAAAACCGAAACTGAATAGTGGTTTGTTGATGGAGGTTGAACACGCAAATGGTGTTTGTGTCGAGTGAATGGGATCGTGAATTTGGAGTTTGCTTTTGTGAAAAGAATCGAAAAGAAAAAAAAAAATGTTGTGTGTGGTTCTTTGTTGAGGTCTCAAAGGAAAAAATGATTTGTGATGTTGGATTTTTGATGTTGATGATTCGATGGAAGTGTGTGTATCTTTTTTGGATTTTTGAGTTGCTGGAAAATAAATTAGTGCTTTAGTGTTCTTGAGAAATTTTTTGGAAAAGTGGGGTTTGATTTTGTATTCATGGCTGCCGATTTCTTTCTTTGTTTGTGTGGGAGTTAGTGCAACCTCCTTTCATCAATGATTGGGAGCCTATTTATAGCCAAAACTAGGTTAAAAAAGGATGAATAGACTAAAGACTAAGCTACCCTTAATGAAACTTGGAGAGAAAGAAAATGCTTTGGATGCTCTTTGGACCAATAACAATGTAACAAGTGGACTTAAGACAAAACAAATTGTTGATAAAAATGACATAAAAATGGAATAAAAGAAAATAGAGTAGTAAAATAAGATAAAAGTAATAATAATAAAAAAAGTAATAAAATTTAAAGCTGTCGAAATCTCGACTGAGACGACTAAAACTTGCGGTGTTTTAAAACACGAACAAAACTTTTTAAACGGTTTAATCATGCGGACAAAAGGAAATTAAAGAAATGAATAAAAGACTTTAAATATTTTAAAAGCACGCGTAAAAATTTAAAATGCCCGAAATGACAAATAAAGCAATTTCAACTGGACAAAATTTTACTTGCAAGATCACAGACTTTGAATGATTAAACAACGACTGAGAAAAGTTTTAACTCGTTAAAGCGAAAAGAAGAGAAATTGAGCCGTTTTTTAAAATACGGACAAAAATAGGTAAAAACAGAGCAAAGTGGTCAAAATTTGGGGTATGACAGATGCCCCTATTTAAGTTTCTTCGTCACGAAGATTTGAAAGAAAACTTTTAAATCGATGGGTCGAAGAGACTTAAATACTAAGTACACCGAATTTTGACCAATTGAAAAGCTGAGAATGCGATGAATACAATAATATGAATGCATGCGAGTATGAATGCAAAGACGACGGAAATAAACTGACTGGGGAACAAACTGATAGGTATCACTGGGGAGATAAAGACTGCCTATTACCAACTGTCGTGATAAAGACGAACATACGGAAGATAAAGCTTGAATTTTACCAACTGCTGTGGTAAAGACGAAAATACAGAAGATAAAGCTTGGAACGGGCAATAAAGCTTAAGACGGAAAATAAAGCTTGAGACGGGAAGTAAAGCTTGTCTATTACCAACAGCCCGTGGTAAAGACGGAGATACAGAAGATAAAGCTTGTCTATTACCAACTGACGCGGTAAAGACGAAAATACAGATGATAAAGCTTGTCTATTACCAACTGACGCGGTAAAGACGAAAATACAGATGATAAAGCTTGTCTATTACAAACTGACGCGGTAAAGACGAAAATACAGATGATAAAGCTTGTCGGAATATAAAGCTTGAACAGACGGTAAAGCTTGGAAGATAAAGCTCAGACAGCAAATAAAGCTTAAGACGGGAAGTAAAGCTTGAGACGGAAAATAAAGCTTAAGAAGGAAAATAAAGCTTATGACGGAGAGTAAAGCTTGAGATGGAAAGTAAAGCTTATCAATTACCAACAGCCCGTGGTAAACGATGACAATGCGGAAGATAAAGCTTGGACTGAAGATAAAGCTCAGACGGAAGATAAAGCTTGAGACTGAACATAAAGCTTGAGACAAAAATAAAGCTTGAGGTGGAAAATAAAGCTTATCAATTACCAACAGCCCGTGGTAAATGATGAAAATGCAGAAGATAAAGCTTGTCTACTACCAACTGCCGTGGTAAAGACGAAAATACTGATTAAAGCTTGTCTATTACCAACTGCCCGTGGTAACGACGAAAATGCAGAAGATAAAGCTTGTCTATTACCAACTGCTCGTGGTAACGACGATTAAACAGAAGATAAAGCTTGTCTATTACCAACTGCCCGTGGTAACGACGAAAGAACGGAAGATAAAGCTTGTCTATTACCAACTGCCGTGGTAAAGACGAATATACTGATTGGTATCGGTTAAGTGATTACTTGATGGGACCTGCCACTTGAACACATACTGATTGGTGACATTTATGGATTAGACACTTTGAGATTAACATCTTGTGTATTGGGGTGAGACGTAGGAAAATAATGCAAGTATGCATGAATGATATTTGTATGCGTGCTATGTATGCATGGATGAATGAATGCATATGAGACTTATTTGACAGTATAATGGTGAGACTGTTGAGACCAGATTAGGCAGGTCCGAAGAAAGTGGCCCGACATCATGTTGCAAGCATCCGACACCCTTCATTGGGGATAACATCACTGGGGATGAACCTAACACTGACGGGGTAAAGCCCTTCAAACCACTGATGGGGTAAAGCCCTCATTCTTAACCATTGATGGGGTAAAAACCCAAATTCAAACCAAGCTGATGGGGTAAAGCTCATATTCAAACCAACTGATGGGGTCAAAACCCATAATCAACTACTGAAAGGGGGGAAGGGCCCAATAACCAATTACTGAAAAGAGAATGCCTCATAATCAAACCGCTTGGAGGGATAACAACCCATTGATCATACTGCTGAGGGGAGAATGCCCCATAATCAAACCACTTGAAGGGATAACAACCCATAATCAAACCACTTGAAGGGATAACAACCCATTGATCATACTGCTGAGGGGAGAGTGCCCCATAATCAAACCACTTGAAGAGAGAATGACACATTGATCACACCGCTGCACGGGTAACAACCCATTGATCATACCGCTAAGGGGTAATGACACATTAATTATACCGCTGATGGGATACAACCCAACAAACAAAACTGCTGATGGGGATATGACCCAATATAATGTCTCAGTTGATGGTGAAGTAATCATTCCTTGGGGTAAAGCTCGCCAATCAGGAACCTGACAGAAGTTGCCATTTCTTGAGATAAAAACCCATCAATCGACGCATAGGCAAAAGATGCCATTAATCAAGCCACTGGCGGAAGTCGCCATTTGTCAAACTGCAGACAGAAGTTGCCATTTCTCGGGATAAAACCCATCAATCAAAGTCTGGCAGAAGTCGCCATTTGTAAGCTAGCACAAAGTGTATTCTTCCATTTAATCCACTTGAAATTGTGATGCCTCTGTCTTTGTTTTTTTTTTTCATTTTTTGTATATTTTTTTGAACAAATCCCTAACTTTTGCCTGGACCGCCCTTTCAGGTTTTCAATCCACCGGGAATATGCTTCTTTTTTTTTTTTTGTTTGCCCCTAATTTTTGCCTGGACTGCCCTTTCGGGTTTTCAATCCACCGGGACGCTCATTTTTGCCTAAGCCGCCCTTTCGGGTTTTCAACTTAGCGAGCTCTTTTTTTTTTGTATTCTTCTTTTTTTTCTCTTTTTTTTTTTTTTGACAGAGGTCATCTCACAGCTTTTGGTCAAGTTTACCTTGCAGAGTTTAACTGTCCTTGAGACGAATGTTGATGTATGTTTCTACTACTCATAAGTTCAAAGAAGATGTACCTGTTGTTTATGCTTTTCAAAAGACAATTAAAAAAAGTTTTAAATTTTTTCTTTGAGTATTCTCATCAAAAATAGAAGAAAATTATGCAAGCAGAATAACTGAGAATTTCAAATAAATGGGCACAGGCTCAAATTAGATGTAAATGGAGTGGTGACATGCCAAAGGCGTGGCCCCACGGATTAAAAAAGTTTGGAAAATGGTAATTATATGGAAAAGGTACATTGAACACAATAACCGCTATGCTCTCTAGCAACTTTGAATTTCACTGTTCTGAGCCTTTGATTTGCAGATGCTTCATATAGATTGTCTTTTGACAGTTAAGATGCCCCAGATGAATCATACTTGATTTGATGAAGATGCCTTACCATAAGTCGGAAGTCTTTTGACGACTGGAAATTCCCCAAGTGAGTCATGTCCGACCAGATGCAGTTACTTTGTCATAATCCTTAACTTTTGCATAGGTCGCCCTTCCGGGTTTCAACCTATCAGGATAAACACATTTTTCTTTTTCTTTTTTTTTGTCTCTAACTTTTGCATGGACCGCCCTTTCGGGTTTTCAATCCATCGAGACGCTCTTTTTTGCCTAAGCCGCTTTTTCAAGTTTGCGACTTATCGAGCTGATTTTTGATTTTCTTTCTTCATGTCTCTAATTTTTGCATGGAACGCCCTTTCGGGTTTTCAATCCATCGAGACGCTCTTTTTTGCCTAAGCCGCTTTTTCAAGTTTGCGACTTATCGAGCTTTTCATTTTAACAAAGTATTTCTTGACTCCATTGGCATTCACAGGACATACAAGTTTGTCACCATGCTTTTGTAATTAGGCATTCCTTTGCCCCTGGAATCAGACAACATATTTTTGAGCACAAAGCAACTTTCTTGACATTCACGGGGACGAGCCTTCTTTGTCGAATACTTGCTTTATCCTTTCGACATAACTGTCCATGGCACACGACAGTAACACTTTTAAATTCAATCAAGCTTGGCTTTCATTGGAACTTCCGTTGCCGGGACTTTGACCTCCATGTGAAGCATTGCCTTTGTATTGTATACTGAGGGATGGTGGGGGGTTGCCCCGTGTTGAAGTGTGCACTTGAAGTATAACATCCCTGCAAGGCAGATGGTAGCATCTCGTGCCAGTCTATGTACATGAAAGTCCTCTTCTGGACAATCTTTCTTGATATTCACAAATTCGATGGCCAAGATGCCCCAGAAGGCGATAAATCTCATTGGAAACTTCTTCTTCATACTCCTCTTCAGTCTCGGATACAAGGAACTCAAAGTTGAGAGAGAGTACAGGGTTTAAGTGTTCAACGGGTTTATTAATGCATGATTTGATTATTGATATAAACATTATGATTATGAAAATATGTGGAAATGATTTAAAGAAAAGAATTTTTGGTTTTTTGTATTACCATCTTTCCAGAAAAAGCACAAAATAAAAACAAAGTCGGGATCAAAGCGACCTTTTAATTAATGATGCAAATACATAAAGCAAAAAGCCCTAAATAAGTTCACTTCCGTCTCGGGTGGGACGAAAGGATTTTTTTTTTTGAAAAACATAAAGCAACAAACAAACATATTAATTAAACAGATGAGTAGTAGAAATAAACATCAGCAAAGACCCAATTGCAGCTAAACATTCCATGTACCAAGATCCGATAGCGGATTAACTTGCATATTCAAATTCAAACTCTTCGAAAGGTAGGCCTTTATCTTGGATCAGCTTTTGAACTTCAGTTCTAAAAGCCAAAACATTGCTCAATGTCATGACCTGGTGCCCCTTGATGGAAGACACAAAAGAGGTCGGGCCTATACCCAGCTGGCAATTTCTTAGGTACCCGAGGAGGTGGTCTGGTCTGGACAAGGTTCTTCTTAAGCAAATGAGGAAGCAACTGTGCATACTTCATGGGAATCGGATCAAACTGTGGTTGTCCCGAAACCTGTTGTCGGGGCTGTTGCTGATACTGCTGTTGATATGGTTGAAACGGGGGTTGATAACCCGAATTTTGGTCAGCATTCATGATGGGCATAAACAGTGGCAACAGAGTGAGAAGCCAGATGTTGTTGAATTAGCACTTTTATATCTGGGTCTTCGAAAAAACCGGTATTATTTTCAATCAACTTCTGAACTTCTTCCTTCAAAGAGTAACACTGCTCAGTGTCATGACCTGGTGCCTCTTGATGGAAATCACATTTGAGGTCAGGGCAATACCAAGATGGCAGAGGATTCGACACCCAATGAAGTGGCCTGGTTTGAACAAGTCTCTTCTTAAGCAAGATAGGAAGCAGAGTTGCGTATTTGATAGGAATTGGGTCAAACTGCGATCCTTTCCGAGTCTGATTTTGAAGAATAAGTTGCTGAGGAACTTGACTTTGAGGGATAAGCTGCTGAGGAGCCTGATTCTGAGTAGTAAATGATTGAGGCTGTTGAGGAACCTGTTGTCGAGGTCGTTTCATGCACATTGGCTGACATAATGGCTGAGACCTTTTCTGAACAAGTGGTGGATCCTTTGCAGCCATCAATGAAGATACTAGGCTAGTTAACTTTTCTACCTCAGCCCGAAGTGTTGTTACCTCTCCACGAAGCTCATGGACCTCTTGCTCAAGCTGATCCATCTTTTGTGTTTGCACGAGTGTTTGCATATGCGAGCCGAACTTGGATGAAGACATCGGACCACTTTACTGATGGATTGACCTTTTGTACATAGAAACAAAGTATGAGAAACGGACTAGAACTATGAATGCAACATGATGCATGATATGTTTATGCAAAAAAAATGTACAATCTTTTTGTTATCGAAGGATTTATCAAGGTAAATTGTAAACATTGCAGGTGAACATGGTTTCATTTGAAGATTTGTAAAGATATTGCAATCGGTTCCATTTTCAAAAGGTAAGAACGAACCCAAGGAAGAAGCTCTTAACAAAGGCAAAAGCTTCGGTAAGATTTTTTTTGAAATTGTATTGCTTGGTATTCATTCTTACAAAGGTCCATTCCTTCGATGTTTACAAAAAAACTTGGCTAAATCCTTTGATAGTTTTAGGAATGGGAAAAAATGTTTATGGATGAATGCATGTATGCATGATTATGCAAGAAAAACAGAGGTTTAAGGTATACAATGTTGGAGCTTAGGGACCACAACGCCATTTGGTAAGGACTATGGTTTCAATTGCACATGTAACAAAGGTTCTACCAAGTTCCCAAATTACAACTACCCTCATGGACTTATCGGTGCGTAGGACTGCTCCTAGACCAACAGTATTCACAAGGAAGTCTAGTTTGAGTGTAGTATCGCGTGACAGCTAAAGTCAAGACTGCTCTTGGTTTAGCCACCGCACTACGTCCTAAAAAAGGCCAAGATGGGTTAAAGGTGATCTAAAGGTCCTCAACGCTTGATGGGTTTCAAAAATAATATCGCCAATCACGACTGCTCATGGTGACGTATATTTACTCTTGAACCCACGTTGAGTGGAGTTATATCACATGCACACATAGGCAGGACCGCTCCTGGTATGGCACTATGATCGTACTCCGTCCTATCTTATGTTTCACTCAAGTCCGGGAGTAGGACTTTTATTTTTCTCACCCCTCACGTATGAATATTTACAAAGTATATACAAATGATAAAGCAAAAGAAATAAAGAAAGAAAGATGGGCTTAACCCGCGTAGGATCCCCAGCAGAGTCGCCATTTTTGTAGACCAAGATTTTCGGGTGTCAATCCATTGATTGGAATTGAACCTTCAATCTACCGCACTTGCTCGATTTTATTCTTGGGAAGGGAAAAATGAGATTGAAAAACCCTTTTTGGATCCGGGGGTCGGTTACGATTCGGGAAGGTGTTAGGCACCCGCGTCGTTCACGGTACTCCGTGAGAACCTCTTTCTAACTTTATTTTTATTTGGAAAATTATTGCTTAAAGTATAAGTGAAAGAATGGAGGGAGAAGAAGTTGGAGTTTTTTGTTATTTTTATTTGATCGATTTGAAAGGAATAAAGCCTCTGCCTACGTACCCTTAAAAGGGATCAAAACCACCGTAGTTCACTCTTATAAAAAGTATTTTTGTGGGTTAGGTTGATTTTAATTATTTTTGAAAAATGGTTTTCAAGAAGGAGATTGAGGGGCCTCAAGGCACTAGAAATAAAAATAGAAGTGAGGTTGTTTCGTTTTATTTAAGAAATTGAGTCTAAGTTTAATTAAAGTTCAATTAGGAATTTGATTAAGAAAATAAAGGGAAAATCACTTGGATTTGGATCCAAGGTTTATTATGAAAATAATTTGACTTTTGCTTATTTAATTTTTGGAATGAAAAAGGATTTTGCTAATTAACGGAACGCTAGCGTAATAGCGTGAAAAGTAAAGCGAGATAAAAGCAATAAATAAAGTGATAGTGTCGGTGCAAGTGTCGGTGTGTGCAATTACTACGCTATTACATACCATCCTAGGGGCATTCTAAAGCAAAATAAAAGTTCGAAAAAAGAAATTTACATCAATTCCCTAGTTATACACACTAAATATCATGGAATAAAATACAAGGGAAAAATGCATGAAGACATACTAGAATTAAAGCAATCATAATATGAGAAACTTAAAAGCATCACATACTAGAATAAAATTCAAAAGCAATGCATGATGTTAAAAATTTTAAAGCAATGCAAAAATAGAAATTGAAAGATTAAAGCAAAATTGACAAGAGATATCATGGAGTACAAAATTGAAATGCATGAAATAACGTTTTAAAACATTAAAGCAAAATAAAAAGTCATGAAGATTAAGGTGTTTCAAAATGCTTAAAATTAAAGATGCAAAATGATTTTAATAATATGCATGAAATAAAAAAAAGCTAAAAAGGATGCATGATATGAAAAACGATTTGAATTAAAATGCATGAGATTGAATCAATGATTAAAATGTATGATGTGAAAAATTAACTTGAATAAAATGCATGAAAATATCTCAAAACTAACACGTAAGAAGAAAAAATTTCAAAGAAACAGGGAAGTGCAGTAAGCAAGAATGGGGGTGCATGCAGCAAAACAGTAGAAACAAAGAGAGAAAACAGTTGGGCTTGAACAAGCCTGCTGGGTTTGGGCAACTGGATCTTGGATGGGTTGAACCGGATCCATGTAGTGGGTTATGGGTTATGGATAAACCGGTTCGGTTTGGGCATCATATAAAGAGGGTTTGTTGTTGGTCTTTTCAAATTATCAAAGAATTTCTCCCTCTACTCACACAACGAACCTGAAGGCTGGAGAAGATGAAGAAAGTGGCGGCCGGAGCTCCTCCGGTGCGGTGGTTGGCCGGAGCGCCGCCGCACCGGAGTATTTTTATTATATTTTTTTTTTTTAAAAAACTTTACATCTCCAGTCTCGTCTTGTCTTTCTCTTCACAGATCCGTAATCAAAACCCACAAACAAGAAACATACACGCCTAGATCTGAAATCCTAGATTCGAAACTTTCTGAGAACGAAAAAGAAGACAAACGGTTACCTCTTGTGAATCGGAGATAAAGACTTTGGAGATGGAAAACTTCAAGCTCCGGAATACTTCACGAATTCGTCACTCTTGAGTTGTAGCTCCTCTTGTGCTTGTTTGCTCCTGTTATGCTTCTGCGATTCGGAACTGGTGCTTCATAGTTTGGATCTCCTTTTTCTTTCGCGAATTCGGTTGTATCATGCTTCTCGCATCTGCTTGGATGCTTGTACGAATTCAGGAACAGCAATACTGAGATTGTTTTCACGTTTGGAGGTGAGCTTGTTCTGAACTCAGGATCATGATGTAGATGTTGTGATTGTTTGTGGATGAATGAAAACCGAAACTGAATAGTGGTTTGTTGATGGAGGTTGAACACGCAAATGGTGTTTGTGTCGAGTGAATGGGATCGTGAATTTGGAGTTTGCTTTTGTGAAAAGAATCGAAAAGAAAAAAAAAATGTTGTGTGTGGTTCTTTGTTGAGGTCTCAAAGGAAAAAATGATTTGTGATGTTGGATTTTTGATGTTGATGATTCGATGGAAGTGTGTGTATCTTTTTTGGATTTTTGAGTTGCTGGAAAATAAATTAGTGCTTTAGTGTTCTTGAGAAATTTTTTGGAAAAGTGGGGTTTGATTTTGTATTCATGGCTGCCGATTTCTTTCTTTGTTTGTGTGGGAGTTAGTGCAACCTCCTTTCATCAATGATTGGGAGCCTATTTATAGCCAAAACTAGGTTAAAAAAGGATGAATAGACTAAAGACTAAGCTACCCTTAATGAAACTTGGAGAGAAAGAAAATGCTTTGGATGCTCTTTGGACCAATAACAATGTAACAAGTGGACTTAAGACAAAACAAATTGTTGATAAAAATGACATAAAAATGGAATAAAAGAAAATAGAGTAGTAAAATAAGATAAAAGTAATAATAATAAAAAAAGTAATAAAATTTAAAGCTGTCGAAATCTCGACTGAGACGACTAAAACTTGCGGTGTTTTAAAACACGAACAAAACTTTTTAAACGGTTTAATCATGCGGACAAAAGGAAATTAAAGAAATGAATAAAAGACTTTAAATATTTTAAAAGCACGCGTAAAAATTTAAAATGCCCGAAATGACAAATAAAGCAATTTCAACTGGACAAAATTTTACTTGCAAGATCACAGACTTTGAATGATTAAACAACGACTGAGAAAAGTTTTAACTCGTTAAAGCGAAAAGAAGAGAAATTGAGCCGTTTTTTAAAATACGGACAAAAATAGGTAAAAACAGAGCAAAGTGGTCAAAATTTGGGGTATGACAAATGTGCTTCGCTCTTGAATGCAAAATTGGATTTTTAGACAAACAAATAGCAGCAGTATTATCACAATAAATGGGAATACTGTTAGCAGTTATCTGATAATCTTCCAACTGATGTTTCATCCAAAGTAGTTGTGTACAACAACTTGCAGCTGAAATGTATTCTGCTTCTGCTGTAGACATAGCAATAGTTGTTTGTCTTTTGCTAGCCCAGGATATAAGATTATCACCCAGAAATTGACAATTGCCACTGGTTGACTTTCTTTCAATCCTATCACCAGCATAATCAGCATCACAGAATCCAATTAGCTTATAATCTAAGGATTTCCTATAAAGGAGTCCAAGATTAGTTGTTCCTTTCAAATACCTGAAGATTCTCTTGACAGCAGTCATATGAGATTCTCTAGGATCTGATTGGAATCTTGCACACAAGCATACACTGAATAAAATATCTGGCCTAGATGCAGTGAGGTATAACAAAGAACCAATCATACCTCTATACAGCTTCTGATCTACTTTAGTTCCTTCATCTTCTTTGCTCAGGTTGCACGTAGGATGCATTGGAGTGTTCATCACTTTACAATCTTCAAGTTTGAACTTCTTCAGAAGCTCCTTTGTGTACTTTGATTGATGAACATAGACTCCATTTTTGCATTGATTGATTTGAATGCCAAGGAAGAACTTCAGCTCTCCCATCATGCTCATTTCAAATTCATCCTGCATTAACTCAGAAAATTCCTTGCAAAGAGATGCATTAGTAGAACCAAATATTATATCATCAACATATATTTGCACAACAAGAGTATCTTTCCCAAGGGTCCTTCTGAAGAGTGTAGTGTCAACCTGTCCTCTCTTAAAATCATTTTTGATTAAGAAATTACTTAGTCTATCATACCAAGCTCTGGGAGCTTGTTTCAAGCCATATAGTGATTTCTTCAATTTAAAAACATGGTCAGGATATTTAATATCCTCAAATCCAGGAGGTTGCTTAACATACACTTCTTCTTCTATGACACCATTGAGAAATGCACTCTTGACATCCATCTGATATAATATTATGCCATGATTAACTGCATAGGAAAGAAGTAACCTGATTGCTTCCAATCTTGCAACTGGAGCAAACGTTTCAGTGTAATCAATGCCTTCTTGTTGACTATACCCTTGTGCAACAAGTCTGGCTTTGTTTCTTGTTACTTCACCTTGCTCATTCAGCTTGTTTCTGAATACCCATTTTGTTCCAATAATGTTCTTGTGCTGAGGTTTGGGTACCAGATCCCACACATCATTTCTTTGAAATTGATTCAACTCTTCTTGCATAGCTAGGATCCATCCATCATCTGAAAGTGCTTCATCAACTGTTGTAGGTTCAATCATTGAGATTAGTCCAATCATTGACTCTTCTTGTCTGAAATGTGATCTTGTTCTTCTTGGACTATCTTTGTTTCCAATGATTAGCTCTTCAGGATGTGAAGACTTGTGTTTGAATGTGTTTCTGGGAGGATCTTCTTGATGTGAGTCATCTTGTGCTTCATCAGAAGCAGCTTCATCTTGTGCTTCTGATGTGGGTTCAGCTTCTGGACTATCTTCAGACTCAGCTATCTGATCAGGTTCTGGAGTAGCTTCAGGAACCTGTATCTCTGCAAAACTTTCACCTTGCTTTGAAGTTTTATCTTCAAGCTCTTTGTCATCAAATTTAACGTGCATAGATTCTTCAACACAGAGTGTTTCTGAATTATACACCCTGTATGCCTTTGACCTTTCAGAGTAACCTAAAAAGATTCCTCTTTGGGCCTTGGCATCAAATTTCTTTAGGTAGAGCTTGTTGTTCAGAATGTAACATGTACATCCAAATTGATGAAAGTAAGAGATATTTGGGTTTTCTTCCTTTAAAGAGTTCATATGCTGTTTTCTCCAAAATAGGTCTAATATAGATCCTGTTTTGAACATAGCATGCTGTATTCACTGCTTCTGCCCAAAAATGTTTTGGTAAATTGTTTTCATGAATCATGGTTCTGGCCATTTCTTGTAAAGTTCTATTCTTTCTCTCTACAACCCCATTTTGTTGTGGTGTTCTAGGAGAAGAGAATTCATGGAAAATTCCATGTTTTTCACAAAAAGCTTCAAATGGCTCATTTTCAAATTCTCCACCATGATCACTTCTGACTTTCAAAATTTTTGATTCTTTTTCAGATTGAATTTGAGTGCAGAAGCTACTGAATACATCACACGCAACATCTTTACTCTTTATGAATTTCACCCAAGTCCATCTGCTGTAATCATCAACAATGACTAATCCATATCTACTTCCATATAAGGATGCAGTACTTACTGGTCCAAATAAATCAATATGGAGTAATTCTAAAGGTCTTGAGGTTGAAACAATATCTTTTGTTTTAAAAGATGATTTCACAATTTTCCCTCTCTGACATGCACCACAGAGTGCATCTGAATAATAGTCAATGTCTGGTAGCCCTTTCACAAGTTGTAACTTACTAAGCTTAGAGATTAACCTCCAGTTAGCATGTCCCAACCTTCTGTGCCACATCCATTTCTTATCATTCACTGATAGTAGGCACATCACCTTCTGATCAGCCAGTTCAGAAAAATTGATTTTATAGACATTGTCAACTCTCTTTCCTTTGAACACAATGGATTTGTCTTCCTTGTTGATTACTGTACAGTTGGGTTTTTCAAAAAGCACATCATAACCATTATCACAAAATTGACTAATGCTCAAAAGGTTATGTTCAAGACCATCTACCAACCATACATTATTAATTGAGGTAGAGGAGTTACCAATAGTTCCTGTACCTATGATCTTGCCTGACTGGTTGCCTCCAAATTTCACATTTCCTCCCTCTTTCATTGTTAGGCTGAGGAACATGGACTTGTCTCCTGTCATGTGTCTTGAGCAACCACTGTCTAGGTACCATGATCTTTGCTTTGGCCCTGCTCTTAGACATACCTGCATCATTGACATTTTTAGATTTAGGTACCCATTGTTCTATGGGTCCTGGAAGGTTAGTACTTAAGGCTTTACTCTTCACTTCTTGTACCTTGTGCTGTGAGTTGGGTTGCTTCTGATTAACCATCACCTTAGGTTTTGGTACTTCAGAAGCAGTAACTGTCTTCTTCTGAAACTTAGACTTCAGAACCCCAGATTTTGGTTTCACCAGACTCTGAGGAATAGGTTCTGATCTTTTCAGGATCCTAACCTTTGAAGTTTTGGAATCAGATTTGATCATAGCCTTTGACTTAGAGTTCTTTGGCTTTGAAGTAATCTTAGCCTTAGAACTAGAAGCTTCAGGTTCTGATTGAACAACAGTTTCCAACTCAGCCCCTTCTGGTACAAAGAATGTTTTCAGACCTTCCTTGATGCATTCACAACAAGACTTTAGATTGGTTTTCTCCAGTTTCACTTCTGGAAAACCAATTCCTCTGCCATTGTTCTTGTAAATGCTATAAATCATAGAAGCCACTCTGCTTCTGTCAATGCCAGATATAATAAAATCTTCAAGAGCAATTTCATGGTTACTTAAAGGTTTTTCATTACACTTTTCTTGTAGCTTCTGACATAAGAACCTGAGCTGATCTTCATATGTTTTACACATGAAGTCAAAGCCCCTAAGTCCTTGTTCAGAAGCTTTCAGATCCAATAAAGTTGATTTTTGCTGTTGTACCAAATCAGCATATTTTTCTTTTAAATCCTTCAACTCATTGGTTCTTACTTCAAAATGTGTAAGAAGTTCTTTAAGTGACTCAACAAGTTCATCTCTGGGAATTTTGGAATATACCTCGTTTTCATCTTCTGAGTCTGAATCTGACCCAGCTTCTGAAGTTGCTGTTGCTACCAACCCAACAGCTACCTTTGCATCTTCATCAGCTTCCTCTTTATCAGATCCAGATTCACTACCCAAATCATCCCAGGTTGCCATTAAACTCTGCTTAATCTGCTTCTTGAATTTGCTTGGTTTGAATGTAGACCTCTTTGACTTGTCCTTTGACTTTTCTCTTTGAAGATCAGGGCATTCAGCAATGAAGTGACCTGGCTTCTTACAGTTGAAGCAACCCTTCTGATCTTCTTTCCTTGAGCTTCTGGAGTTACCCCTTCTGGAGAGAAACTTTCTGTTCTTCTTGGCCAGATATTGAAGTCTGTTTGAGAGCATGGCCATTTCTGCAGCATCTGGTTCAGAGTCTGAACTTGATTGTTCTTCCTCTTCAGATTCAACCACTTTGAGAGCTTTTGATGACTTGCCTTTGGATGGAAGAGCTATTGATTTACTCTTCTTAGTAGACTCATGTTCATTAAGACTTAACTCATGAACTTTGAGAGAACTAACAAGATCTTCGACACTTAAAGTGTTTAAATCTTTAGCTTCCTCAATGGCAGTCACTTTTGGTCTCCATCTGGCAGGTAAGCTTCTGAGTATCTTGCTTACATGATCAGAAGCAACATAGCTCTTCTTTAGAATCTGTAGACCAGAAACTAAGGTTTGAAACCTTGAGTACATCTCCTCAATAGTTTCATCAACCTTCATTTTGAATAACTCATACTGATGTACAAGCAGGAGAGCCTTTGCTTCTTTGACCTTCTTGCTCCCTTCATAATTTGAACAGAGAGAAGCAAACATAGCTTTAGCAGTGGATTTGTCACTCATCTTCATGTATTCTGCTTTGGGTATGGCAGTGACAAGAGCTCCTCTGATAATATGATGCTTCTTGTAAAGTTTCCTCAGTTCTGGAGTATGTTTCTTTCTATCCACAGCAGCTCCTTCTTCATCAAGGACTAAATCACCAACACCATCTTCCAGAATATCCCATAATTCTTCATCTAGGCTCATGATGTAACTGTAAAAGTTGGTCTTCCACCAAGAGAACTCTTCAGCATCTCCATTGAACTTTGGAACTTTTCCAATACTGGTTTTCTTACTATCACTATAATCATGTGAGACATGTTTATAGCTAGTATCACCAGGACCAGTAGGAGTAGGAGTAGACATGTTTTTCTCAGATCTTTGACTGTTGCACGGTTAAGTGATACACAACAGACCAAGGCTCTAGATACCAATTGAAGGTGAGAAAAACACAAGAAGGGGGGTTGAATTGTGTTTTAGAAAAATTCTTCGTTTCTCCTAAAAACTGAACACACTGATCAGAAGCTAAGCGAGACAGCTTCTGAACTGATAATCAGAATCTAAATGCAGCGGAATAAAACAGAGAAAGAGAGAAGAAGAACGACACAAAGCAATTATACTGGTTCCTTCCACAATCCGGAAGTAGTCCAGTCCCCCTTGCACTTCCAAGGAGATTTCACTATGAGTAATATCTGATTACAAATGCTCAAGCACACAAGCAAGAGACTTCCAATGCTCAAGCACACAAGCAAGAGACTTCCTTTGCTCAAGAACACAATCAAGAGACTTCCTAACTAAACAAAATTACACAGAAAATTGTTTAAGGTTGAACACTTGATATACAATCAGAGGTGCTCACAATACAAATCAGATACAGACTCAATGGACTTAAGAATTTCTAAGATATGACTTTGAGACACAGAAATTCTAAGTGAATGCAGAACAATTTCAGCAGAGGTTTGGTACTTGTGAAAATCTTGTGAGTCTTTCGTTCAGCGTTCTTGCATTACCAATTCTCTAGGTCTTCACTCCTTTATATAGAGGTGTGAGAGAGACGTTGTGAAATTGCCAGCACACCAAAGAGTCGTTGTTGAAGCTTGATCTTTCACCAATAATCTTTTGCCTGATTTGGCTGTTGTCCTATGAAGAACAAATTTGAAATCCATTCCTTATCCAAAGGAACATCTATGCAGGCGAAACCGTATTCTGGAGCTGTTTTCTTGTCCTGTAGCGCGGACACAAAACAGAGTAGTGGAGAACGTGGTTGTACAATTCGTACAAAGTACAATGTCAACGCTTTCGTCCAAATTGCAAACACACGCCTTCAAACACCTTTGAAATGACCGTTGCAAACTCCACTAATCCTTTGTTTGTGTTTTCGAATCCAATAGACAGCTTTTGCATTGATAATTCTTCAATTCTTGATTCTTTGCAAATCCAGTTGATATTCAGCTTCTGGTGAAATGGCTTCTGATGAGGCAGCTTCTGATGATGCAGCTTCTGATGATATGACTTCTGCAGCTTCTGATGACGCAGCTTCTGATGATGTGGCTTCTGGACCTCTTGTCTTCAGAATCACTATTCTTCAGGAGCAGCTTACTTCAGGAGCGCTATTTCTTCAGGAGCAGCTTGACTTCAGGAGCGCTTAAGCTTCAAATTTTTGTTGTTTCCATAGCTCTTTATTTGCTCATTCAGAACCAATGATGATGTAACTTTATAATTATGGTCCTGTACACTTGAACAAATATTAGCTAGTCCAATTTACAATTTTTAATACCTTGTTATCATCAAAACCCTTTAAGGTTCATTGTTAAACACATTTTGTTCCAACAAGGTTTACATAAAATTATGGTTCAAGGCTTGGTTTGATTAGGATTACGTCATTAGACTTATCCAACAATCCCAAGACAAGAAGAGTCTACTCACTCACCTTCATTGTAGACATAGAAGAGAAGAACATAAAATAAAGGGTGAACTTTGTTTTATCTTGGTTTTTCAGGTGTCAAACATTGATTAAGTTTGAACCTTTTTAACCTTTGATATCGCATTTTTTCTTGGGACGGGAAAAATAAGAAAAAACCCTTGAGAAACGAGGTCCGGGAGTTGTTTTCGCTATAGGAAGGTGTTAGGCACCTATAACGACTATAGTATTCTATAGGAACCGTCTTTACTTTCTACGCACGCGCTTTGCTTTTAAATGCTATTTGAAAATGTTATTTACACCTAAGGGTTTGCTAGGTTAAGAATTGGAGGGAGAAGAATGTGTTTGGATTTTTGTTTTATTGGACTTGGAGAAGTTTTGACTTCTTGCCTACATACCCTTTTAAGGGATCAAACTCCATGTAGTTCTCTTCCAAAAATGTTTTTGTGAGTTAAGTTTGATTTTAAAAGTTTGAAAAAAAATAGAAGTTGAAGAATAGAAAGAGGCCTCATGGGCTTGAGGATTGGAAAAGAGTGAGGTTGGTCAATTTATTTACAAAAAACTTTAGTCAAAGTATTTAGCAATTGTTTTATCATTTATTAAGAAAATAAAAGGGAAAATTCAATGGGACTTTGATCCCAAGGTTTCTTTGGAAAATTATTTGAGTGAAGTTGTTCACATTTTTTGCAAAAGAGAATTTTTCTAAGTACCGTGGTTCCTAAGCATACATCTAAAGCATACATTCCCTAAGCATACATCTAAAGCATACATGTGATGTGTGTGCATGTGTCGGTGAGTGTCGGTGCACATCTTTAGAGTCCATTGTCCATTACATCGGGTCCTACTTTACATACTACTCCTTGCAAGAAATTAAAAGCATAAAGAAAATTACAAAATCCCTAAGTCTTTACATGCTAAGTCTTGGCAAAATTTAAAGTGCAAGAAATAAATGCTAAGAATATAAGATGGAGGATGAGATGCTTATGGAATGTATGAAACAAATAGATGAGATTGTTAGTAGAATAAGGCATAAGAAATAGTAGAAAATATAGGCAAAGAAGAGTGGCATAACAAATGGTAAAACTAACATCACAAAGAAATATAAAACATAACAAAGAAAGTAGCAAAATACTCCTAAAAATCAACCACAAATACAAGGCAAATACAAGGCCTCTAATCCTCACATTTCAACAATTTTCCAAAGGTTTCATTTCAGTGTTAATAAGGAGAATTAGAAGAAAGTATCAAGCCAAGCAATTAGGATGCATTTTAGACCTATTTTACACTTATTATTCACAAACAACAACTCACATAACTTGTAAAGCAAGGTATTAACAAAGCACATTCTCAAACAGTAACATATTCACAAATTCAGAGGCATATTCATCACAAAATTCACACATCAAGATTCAACATCATATATCAAGATTTAATATCAAGAACATGCAATTTTTTCCACAAATTTAACACAAAACATAACAAAGAAGGCAAGAAAATATCACACAGATTTTTATCAATTTTTAACACGTAAAATCATCACAAATACATCAAGAAACATACATGAATTTTTTTTTTTAGAAATTTTCACAAAGTTTTAACAAAAATAGAAAACATTAAGCTAACAAGAAACAAAACATTTTCATATATTTTTCAAGTCAGAATTAACATGTAAAAACATTCAAGAACAATTAAAAATAACAAGAAAAAACATTAATAATTTTTTTAGGAATTTTTGGCCTAAAATCAAACATACAGGGGTTCAGATAGCAACAAAACAGGGGTACATAGCAAAAGGAACAAGAAAAACGCAGAAACAAAGCCCAAGCCCAAACAACCAGATCCAAAACCAACTCAGGAGCTTCAGGGACCGTTAGATTGATCCGGTGTATCTAGACCTAGATCTAACGGTGCAAAACGCAGGGGAATGGACCGGTTTCGAACCGGTCCGGTTCAGTCCTCTATAAAAACCTAATCACACCGGTTTGTTTCATTCTCCTCTTTCACTTCTCTCTCTTCTCTCGTTCTAGTGAGAGAAGCACTTGCCTCTCTCCTATCTTGTTCATCCTTCCCCGCCGGTTTCTGGAATGAAACGGCCGGAGAAGATGAAGATTCATCGGAATCTTCATCGACTTCGCCGTGAATTCCAGATTTCGGCGAGCCCTAACAACACCGGTTTAACCTTAATCAAACCCTAATCCACTCTGTTTTTCACACTGATTACGAATATGAACTTAGTTTTGCAAAATAAACGGTGAAAAGTCGTAGATCTACATTTGAAACTTCGGTTTCAAATCTTTTCAATCTTTTTCAAAGTTTTTCGAAAGAACAAGTCTTAGAACTTGTTAATCTGCTTCGATTCACCGTTTATTTGTGTTTGTAAACCTTCGTTGAGCTTTTGCGATGAAAACGAGAAAGTTTTTTGCGATTACCTGAATTTAAACGGAGATTCGAACAAACAATTCTTCTGAGAACTTCGTAGTAGCTTCGAATCCTTCTGGTGAGTAATCTTTAACTCTGGAATCGGTATTTTCTTCTCTCTTCTTCACCGGTTCGATTCCTCTTCTTCAATCCTCTTCTTCTCAACTTCGATCCTTTCGTGATCGTGCTTGAGTCTGTTGCTTTCAGTGATGGATTCGCACTGGAATTGCGAAGGGATGGGTTCGATGATGAAGATTCAACGGTGAATCTCTGAGAACTCTCACAAATTTGTTGAAATTGTGTTGAATTTGTGGTTCTGGAATTTTAGGGTTTGAGATTGGGGATGAATTTTCTGGAAAATTGTTGTGTTTTGATCGTAACTGCCAAGAGAGAGAAAGTGTGATTCTGTTTCTGTGATTTTGATGAGTTGTTACAATCTGAATGGGACTGTGATGATTGGGCCTTTATATAGCTGACACTTGTACTTGTAAGCCAGTGAGATGTTGACACCTGGATTGGACTGAAATGGCTCGGCCTTGGACTAATTCTGGACTTGGGACTTTTCTGCAATTTTTGAAAATACAAGGACCAAACTGCAATTTGAAAAAGGACTAAAAAAATGCAATTTTAACAACTTGGAGGACTAATCTGTAATTAATTAAAAGGACAAGGACCAAACTGCAAAAAGCAAAAGGACTAAAACAGAATTTAAAACTTTAGAGGACTATAATGCAAAAAGGACCCAAAAAATAAAACTAAAATTAAAATTGAATTAAAATTGGTAATTTGAAAAAACTTAAAGTGAAAAAACAAAAAGGACTAAAATGAACCAACTACCAAATGAGGTACTTTAAAGTAACCTCTCTCTGTCAAAATTTTATGTGAAATGACCAAAATGCCCCTAGGGACTAAATTGACCCAAAATGACTCATATGCAATTTTTGAAATGGATTTTAACATGGAATTGAAATAAAGATTTATACAAACCAATTGAAAGACTCAGAGACAGTTTTCAGGGATTAAAATGAGTTTGAATGCATGAAATGACTAAAATGTCATTTTTCATGATTTTTGCAAATAAGATTGAAATAAAATGCAGAAAAATATGCAATTGATCAGAGACAAATTCAAATGACCTGAGATGCAAGAAAAACCTTTGTGTGGATTCAAATGCAAGAAATCATAGACAAAATCACAATTCAGAAGATTTTCAAACACAGACAGTAGAAATATGCAAATACAGCAGAGTAAAATATCAGAGTAAACAGTAACAAATAGGCAATCTCTCAAATGTCAAAGACCATATCAGAGATGAAAAAACATTTCGAGCAAGTATTTTTAGGTCCAAAATTAGGGTATGACAAACTTTTATTCAAAGAAACAATTGTCACTTATTATTCCAGAGAACAAAGGATGAATTGTTGTGATAGCTAACTACTCTATTTATAGTTTACAATAACTTAAGCCCTAATTAGAAAGATAACACTAGAATGTTCCACAAGAAACCACAGTCTTTTAGGTCAGAAGTAAACTAATAGGGAGCTTGTCCGGGAAGCAGAAAAGCAGCAAAAGTGATCCTGAAGGCTGGCACGGCCGTGTGGCTGGTGGCACGGGCCGTGCCAAGTCTCTGAGTTGGGGAATGTTATATTTTTGCACCGAATCTTCGTATTTTCATCCTGAATCAGCTCCGAATCCCTTTCTTTTGCTCCAAGACTCAATCTTTAGAATATTTGTTCCTGAAATTAAATAACTTGCAATTGAAGTAAAATAATTCTAAAAAGGAAATAAACTTAAATAAAATAAACTCAAATATAAATAAAACGGACTCGAATATTATATTAAAAACACTAATTATTGACTCATCGGGTATCTTTTGCTAGTCACTAACTAATTACTTCCTAGAGAGATAGTTATTAGGATAATGCTATAAATATCAAGATATAAACAGCATGAGAGTAATAACAATATTAGGCCCTGTCACAACCTAAGTACCTAATCTAGGGTTACGATCTTTTGAAATAAATAATTCCTAAATAAATCTTAATAGTGAACAAAAGATAAACAAAATGATAGACGACATTAAATTAAATAAATATCCAACAAAAATAAACAGAGGTTGACCTAAAAATAATTAGCTACACATAGTGAGTAAAAACAAATTACTAAAGATAAAAACATACTCTAGAAAATCAAGGAGAAGATAAAAATTCTCTTGAAGCTCCAAAGTTGCCTTCCTCGTGAACTGCCACAGTTTTGAACGAGAAATTCTGAATGAGGAAGGCTAGTATTTATAGTGAGAGTTTCTACCTGGGTCTGGGCTAAAAGTGTGGGCTTTACCCAAAATAGAAGCAGAAAAAGACGCTTGTTCCCCGCATTTTTGCATGCACCCCGTGCATGCAAAAATGCACGGGGCGCATGTGAGTGGCTCACAAATCATTCCCTAGTCGTATGGAAAATGCTCTAGGCGCATGGTATTTGAATTCCATGCCCTAGTCATTTTTCCCACGTGCTAGGGGCATGGCATCAGTTCCAATTAGCATGATTTCTTCATGAATTACTTCAAAAACACCCTAAAATTGCTATGTTATGGGAAAACTAGAATTACAGACTCAAATATAGAAAACATTAAAAAGTCCTGAAATCATAGGCAATTGTTCTAATACTTCTCCTTTTTGTTGCTAAAACCTACTGAAAATAACTGAAAAACATGTTAAGAATAAAATATGTCATCACAACCCCAAACTTAAATTGTTGCTTGTCCCAAGTAACGAAAGAAAAACATAATTTATTCTTTGCATTTTTTCAGGAAAAACATACCTTTCCGAGAGTTGTGCTTAGGAATCATTCATCACATTAATAGGATAGCAGCAACTAACTTACCACAGTACATTCAAGCAGGTTCGACTTGGTGAAAAAAACCTATATTCTCAACCATACTCTTTTCTATGATACACGTATGTATCTCGTAAAGCCAGTAGGGTTAGTCACGACATTTTCCCACTCCAGTCATGACATGAATGTACGTTGCTATAAATTTGAAACAATTCTAAACAGACAGACAAGTTAAAGTTATTCACACACTAAGAGGACTTTGAGGATTATAACTTGTCTTAGGTAAATGGTGGATATAATTTGGGAAAGTAGGCTAACAAAAGAACTTGGAGTTAGTTCACTAACCTAGGGATTCCTTCTAAACATTACTGCACTGCCATCCTTCCTTCCTTGATTCAAACAAGATGGGTAAAACAATACATTTATTTGTCTTTTTATTTTTGACAGAACCATACATTTTTTTAAGAGACCATTTTTTTTTTGCTCTTGATTTTTTTCTTTTTTCTAATTTTTTTTGTGTAGATCCATGGTCATTTACATTTTTTTCTTTTTCTGACAAATGTGTTCTACTGTTACCCCACCCCAAACTCAAAATGTTGCTAATTCCAAAGAGCAACCTCAAACTTAGTTTCAAAGCATGTGCAGTCATAATATTACCTATCTAACTGCAAGTGAGATCATATAGAGTGCATGTAAAGTGTAGGACTGTGACATGATTCGTCACTAATAAAAAAGAAATTTTCGTCTGGAGGCTCAAAGTGGTTTCACAAAGGATAATAACAATATAAAAAAGGTGGCTTCAAAGGCTCAAGGTACCAAAGAAAAATTTCCTCATGGTATAATAACCTAACCGATCGTCCGTAAAGAACGGCCGCAAATTCAAGCAAAAGTTGCATTCATATGGAACACTTATATATATATATATATATATATATATATATATATATATATATATATATATATATTGGAAGTATTTAAGTATCTAACAACCTAGGAATGGATATGGAAATATTTGGCTCTGAATCTCACCGGTTATGCTATTCGGAAAAGAGTTGGTAATCCTATAAGTACCTTCACTAGCAAGCCCCGAAAAGTATCATGCTCTTGAATGTAATGGTAAACTAGCCTCCGGCTTAATTTATTTGATTGACTACCTAAGACTAAAATAAATTTAAGTATAAAAGGAAAGGTTGTATATTTAAATGCAAAAGATATAAATTTGTATTAGATAATATTTGGAAGAAAAGCAACAGAAAAAGAAAAGAAATTGATTAGTCAGATCATCTCAGCTTAGCAAAAAGAAAAATGTTGAAAATTAAATAATGGGTTGTCTCCCATTCAGCGCTTGTTTAACGTATGAGTCCCGACGGTCAATAGATTGCCTCCTATCTAGTGCTTCTTTTGAGTCATTAGCTTGACAAAATAGGGTTCCTCCTATTTAGCGCGTGTTTAGCGTTCCAACCCTGGCGGATATGTCCAAGTGTTGTTTTTAGACATGTGTGTATCTGGTTCATCCCTTGTACTACTTCGATTTTGCATATAGTCTCGCATGTGCATGACTTCCTCAATTGGGACCTTGGCCAACCATCTAGTTTGATGCTTGATCACAACACGATTGTTCTTACAGATGCGAGTTATTTCGAAAGGCTTATACCAAGACTTATGCATGAGAGTAGGTGGACAGAAGAGTTCATGCGATTTGATCATAAATATGTCCCTTCTTCTGAAAGCATTCTTGTCTTTGATTTTGATTGGAACCTCATCCATGAAGCTGACTTGTCGGATCTCCTCTTGTGGAACTTTCTTCAATCCTCCAATTGGTTTTTCCCCAGTTGTTTTCCTTGTTGTTATCTTTGTTCTCACCATGTTGATCTTCCTCTTTAGTTTGGGTACCTTGAAGAAGTTAATACAACACTACTTTATGACATCTAGTTTACAATTAGAGAGGTTGATTAGGACATACTTCTGACGATTTTCAAATTTATTCCTAATGATAATTGATCTTAGTTTTTAACGTTTATTTACCTAGACTTAACAGACTCCATCTAAATTAACTACTATAGTTAATACCTAATATTATTACTAATAAACCTAAGACTCTATGACTAATAGTACTAGAAGTTAATCCTAATTCTAAATGCAAAATTAAATGGACAGACTCATACTAAATAATTAACCTAATGTTAAATAGACTCGATCTAATGTAGATATTATAACAACCGTTATTTTTACTACGACTCACTAAAATGCAATGTTAAATAATGAATGACCTAAACTAAGACTCTGAAAATAAAAAAAAAAAGAAAATAAAGGAGTGGGGTTAGTTCCTAAATGGAAAAACAAAAAGAAAAGAAAAATGGTTAGTACTAAATGGAAACAATAAACTAAATGCAAAACAGAAAAATAAACTATGTTATTAACGACTAATTAAACTATATGATAAAGTAGACTCTAAAAAAAAAAACTCAACTTGGACTAAATATTTTTGGTATTTTTAAATTTTTGAATTTTATCTCATTCATATTTATTCATTCAGAATGAAGCATCTCAAGAGATAGGCAAGCAATAGGAGCCTCAAGGGAGGAGTCTATCCTCAACCTCAGTCTCTAGGGTATGTTTATTCTTTTGTGGTTTTGTCTCTATTTATGATGCGTTGCATTTTGAATAGGGAGGTTGATGAAGTCGAGGAGGTCACCAGTCTCCGAATACACGAAATTGTTGTTCTGTAACACCCAAAATATTATGGCCTAACCATCAAGAATAGACTTCGAAATATGATATTGAGGGGAGAATTTTTTATTTTTTTAAATTGAGGACGTCATAAAATATTTGTAAAAGTTAATGAAATATTATGGTAATATAATATTATACAGGGCCGGTCCATAGCCCGTCGAGGCTGGGCGACGACACCGGGCCTCCAATTTTTTGGGGCCCAAAATTTTTTTTTTTTATGTAAGGCACGAAAATGATGATTATATATCTGTTAAAAGAAAACTATATCAATCTGTACAGCTTGCTTTGGTGGTGTGGCCACTTTTTGTTGATTGTGAGGTCATGTGTTCAAGACCCACCAAAGTTGTGATTTCTAATTTTTTTTTTAAATGACTTATTTATTTTTTTGGGGCCTAGAATTTAATTTTTTTTTTGCATCCCTTGTAAAATTAAAACTGGGCCTATGAATTTGTTAAGACGGCCCTGATATTATATGATCATCTATAACGTTATTATTTTGATTTTCTTTTCAAAATATTAAATATATACCAAAATATGGATTTAACACCTAACCACTCTCTCCTTCAAAATCATTTCTCAAAATCATTTCAAAATTTTGTAATTTATTCATTACAACCAATCGAAAGTTTAAGAGATAATAACAACAAAAGAACAAGTCGAGTTGTAGATATTACAAGACTCAATTTCACAAAAACTCAAACTCAGAAAGTCTAAAGCATGTCATGCCGATTCACAATATACTAGGCTATCTATGCATGTGAATCATGCAGATTTTTTAGAAGTAACATCTGTCTTCAGTAGAGTGCATCCAATGCCTATCTCATTGCTTGGTATACATTTGTTCATATTATCAAACAACAAAATATTGTCTGCAGATGATTCATTTGATTCTTTCTCAGATTCCCATAGACTTTGAAGCTTTTGTTGAAACTCCTCCATTTGATTCTTCACAATCGATGGTGTCCTTTCTACAAAAAAAATTAAAAGTTTATATGTATACATCATACACGGTACATATCAATGGATAATCATTTATATGTATTATTTGAAAAAATATATGCTATTATTTGAAAAAAATATATCCATAAATGTATGAATGTGGAGTTGTATGTATGTCACCTAATCCCCATCAATACAATTCATTCAAAACCTAATACCGTGTCTACTCAAATGTATGAATGTAGGGTTGACAATGTTACACCTCATATATAAATAGTAGTGTTTATATCATAACAATACTCCTAAATTGTACCTCTTAAGAAAATTCTTACAATAACTTTCTCGCTCACTCTTCTTGTATAAATTGTGCTTTATATTTGTTGAAAAATGGGGTGAATAGTGAATTAACTTATTGCATTTTTTATTACCTGGAGATTGGTTTGAAAGCTCGGGATCACTTTCAGATTCCTTTTCAACGTCAAGGTCTGATAACTGATTTTGTTGGGATGTCTTCGGAAGATAGTTATCAAGGGTTCCTTTAGCCTTGAAATGTAGTCCACAAGCGTTACATAGTATTGGCTTCTCATACGGTCCTTTACGCCAAAGTTTAGTTTCTGTCAAAACCATGTTAACTTAAAAATAAACAAGAGTGATAATAACGTAAGATGAGAGTCACATTAAAAACTGGAGTAAAATAAAGTAAAAACAGTAATTTGATTGTATCTATTTATGGTTGGTTAGGCATGTTGAGGTTCAAATTATCCATTTTATCTAATAATAACGAAAAGATAAAAGTAGTTTAATTTCCTTTATAAAAAAAAAAACAGTTTCATTTACAATATAAAATACCAATCTTATTAGTTAAGGAAAAAAATGTTCTTTAAAATTTTTCATTACGATAAGATCGACATCCCAATTATGTTGACATTTGAAAATAACCACTATGGCTCGCTAGTTTCCAATAAATAGAAAACGTAGATAAAACAAAATACAAGGTGGACACCATCAAAACCCATGGTATGATTTAGATCAGTTATGAAACAGAAAGTCATCAGATCCAAAAATTTAAATACTCGTGTTTCAATTCAGATTGGATGAATTCTGGAAAAAATGTCTGATCTGTTCCAATTATAGGCGGTTTAGTTTGTATCGGTTTTTAAATATCCAAATTACAATTTTATGAAAAAATCTATTAAAATTAAGATCATAAAGACAGAGTAAAATCATAGGTTTTATGCAAAATATAACATATCATATACTAAAATTTAACAATTAGGAAGGAAAAAATCGATTATGTTTGCAATACATGAAATAGTAAAAAAAAATTGAATTAAATTTAACTAATAAGTATTATTTAAAAAATTAAAAATCAAATGCTAATAGATTAATTATGTATTTTATACATATTAAAATGTATTATTATTTGTGTATGTGGTTTGGTTTGATTTTGAAAAAGGAATTCCATACACGATCCAATCAGAGCAGTTTTTACAAAAGTCTATCCGAATAGATCCAATAAATCTATGTTTTTTTGGATTTTATTTTTTAGATCGGTTGGTTGTTTTAATTTAGACCAGTTTGGATGTGATCATCCCTACTTTGAATATGATTTCCCCAAGTAGAGGGAATCTATTGAAAAAAAAAACTCAAGATAAGATATGACTTACCATTAATTCCACAATGCACACATGGACCCGTCATGGAATATTGTAATTTGAGTTAAGATGAATGAGCAGGAACAAATTTAACCAGTTGAGCTTGAATTCAGTAGAAGTAGCTAGTCTCTCACAAGCCGATAAACCAAGCTTTAGGTTTCAATTGGAAGAGGTGCCGTATTTATTCTTTGACCATGTCTTGAACAAGATTACTTTCAACAGCGCGAGCCTATAGAAAACCAAACAAAAAGCTATGTGATAATATTAAAAAGTTTCATAAAACGAGTCAAATGAATAAATGAAATTCCAAAAGTACCATACGTCTATTTTTTTTGTTGAATACCTTTGTGTTAATCTTAATAGCTTTTTGTACAAAATAATACACAACCCGACGCGCGGAAAAAACAAATGTCTAGATACAGTTTTCAAGGAAGCAGCTTTAAATATTTGGTCAAACTGTTGATGACGTCTTCACTTGCTCTTTTTTTTGGTCTAGTAGCGTAGTGGCTAGAGCTCACACAATTAAACGTGGAGAAGTGGGGTGTCCGGGGTTCGAACCTCTGCTCCTACATAAATTATGCAATGTCTCTACCAACTGAGCTAAGCTCACGGGGACGTGTTCACTTGCTCTCTATCCCCACCTTCCTATGACTTCCCCTATTTAAAATCTAAATTTGATTTTAATTGTATTTTGTTTTCATATGCAGTTTGCTACATTGTCATTTATATTCACATGGTTAAAATATAATTTATATTTTTCAAAATGGAAAATATTACCATAAAAAGGTTGGCCACATTGCCCAAACCAATAGACAAGTGCCACTTGTAATCGTATGACCATTTGCCGAGTGTTTAGCCTATGCATAAGGACTATCCGCATAATCGATTCAATATTATATTACACTTTTGGTCCCTTGCATTAATTTTTTTATTATACTTTGTTCACTTAGGTTTATTTTTTTTATTTCCTGTTTTTACCCCTTAAGTTACAGATTTTTACTTCAAAAAGTAATAGTAAATCAAGCAAATGGAATAAATTATTAATTTTATAAGCTACATTTTTATAGCTTTTAAAAAGTTGTAATGGTCCGCCGAGCTTTGTAACGCAAGCTTATAACCTAAGTAGGGGCATTAAGGTGGTGGAAGGTCTTTGATGTGGGCTAAAAAAATGATGTACGGATTAGGCAAATGTACCAAATCGTTTACCAAGTAATAAAATGATAAGTAGAGTATCGTATCCACAATGATTGTCGTTTCGTCCAAACAATTCGTGTTACTTATTTTTGTAAGTTAACGATATAATAAAAGATAAGGGTTAGACAATTGCAATTTTTATCTGTTTGTAACAGAGCAAGTTTACCTGTTTTTTGTTGCAGAAAAGTAAGCAGCGTTTAGGATTCTTCGAATCTCTTTTGTTTATATTGTTGAATATTAAATAACAGTCATGTCGCGTTTATTTATCTTAGGTAGACTATACAAGTGATGAGGCCGTTGGGACGTGACTAACCTAGAAGGTTGGAAACTGCACCTGCTGATCACACCGTGATCCTTACTTGTGGGGTCTATAAATCTCAGTTAACTAAGTCTATCCCTTCTAAGTCTGGTTGCACCTGCTGATCACAAGTTTACCGCCTCTATGGTAATGGAAAGCATATACTTAAATTGGCTTTCCAAGATTTCCCAAGGAAACGAAGGCCAAAGTTCTTGTAGGTCTGCCCATCTATCAATCTTAGGGCATAGCTACTACTTAGTCTTACTAACGTCACCTTCTAGGGTTAACTCGCTTTCAGTATCTTTCGCTAGTTACTAACTAATTACTTCCTAAACAGATAGTTAATAGTATAATGCTAGAAATATCAAGATATAAGCATCAAGAGAGTAATAACAATATTAGGCTCTATCGCAACCTAAGTACCTAATCTAGGGTTACGATCCTTTGAAATAAATAATTCCAAAATAAAACTTAATAGTAAACAAAAGATAAATAAAATAAAAGACGACATTCAAATAAATAAATATCCAACAAAAATAAAGAGATGTTCATCTTAGAACTCTAACCTAAAAAGAATTAGTTACACATGATAACTAAAAACAAATTACTAAAGATAAAAACATACCCTAGAAAATCAAGGAGAAGATAGAAACTCTCTTGAAGCTCCAAAGTTGCCTTTCTCTTGAACTGCCACAGTTCTGAACGAGAAATTCTGAATGAGGAAGGCTAGTATTTATTGTGAGAGTTTCTACCTTGTTTTAGGCTAAAAGTGCGGGCTTTATCCAAAATAAAAGCAGGAAAAGACGCTTGAGCCCCGCATTTTTGCATGCACAGGGCACATGGAAAACGCACGGGGCGCATGTGAGTGCCTCTCAAATCGTGCCCTAGGCCATGGAAAATTACCTAGGCGCATGGTATGTGAATTCCACACCCTATGCATATTTTCATGTGCTAGGCGCATGCCATCAGTTCCTTGGCCCAAATTCTCCGATTTTCCGTCGTTTTAGGTCTTCGTCTTCAAATAACTTGTCTCAAAACTAGGGAACATAATTCCTCCTTGTAAGTCTCCTGAGACCTCTTGAATCTTCATTCTTGGTCTTCCTAAGTCTTCACAATTCTTCAGATGTTCTTGATTTTGCGGATTTGCATGATTTCTTCGTGAATTACTTCAAAAACCCCCTAAAATTGCTATGTTTCGGAAAAACTAGAATTACAGACTCAAATATAGAAAACATTACAAAAGTCCCGAAATCATAGGCAATTGTTCTAATAATCCTCCGTTTTGCTACTAAAACCTACTGAAAATAACTGAAACACATGCTATGAATAACGTAAGATGATCTGTCATTAAAAAACTAAAAAAAAAAAAAAGATGTTGTAATGGTGGTAATATTTTTTTTTTGTATTCATAACTACATTATAGTTGTAACTTTTTGGTCCACAAGTCCTAACTCAACTGGAAAAAAAATGTCAAAATTTTTAAGTTGGACACAAATATCGGGGCTTGAACTCCAACTCCTTCATTTGTTTGTGTGAGTTTTCAATGACTAATGTCATTTCATCTATCTACCAATATAAAAGGTGTAACTAAGTGGTTGGTGGAAGCGTTTATTGAACTTTAGTTGAGATTAAATTAGTCGAGACTGAAGAGAAATTAATTACCAAAACATACAGCGGAATAAAAAATACCGATTTCCTTTCCTTGGATCATTACGAATTTGACATGATCAGTAAAAGAATTTTACCTCTCGAAGTGCAAAAAAGAGTCTCGATCACAGCAAAGCATAAAGTAAAGCCTCTACTCGTCCACACGAACGGTGCTTCTCTGGTTCCCGGTGCTAGCCAAGCGATCAGAGGTTTGGGAGAATTAGGGATTCTTCAGAACACTTGTAACCTCTGACTTCAGCACAAGGGTTCTGTTTATAGAACTCCTTGTGTGTTATGTTAGTCAGGAAACGTTATTGGGCCTCCGTAATCCCATTAACGCATTTAGCTTTTGCTAATTGATTCGCGTTATTTGCTAGACACATTCATCTTACAAGTCTTACTTATATTTTTTTCTTTTGACTGTTCTATTGTGTGTGACCCTATAGGTTCCTGCCAAATTGGCAATAATATTAAATCTTATATTTAATATTATAAACAGTGAGCAGTATCTAGAAACACATCATTGCTACCCAAATGACAAGAATGTCAAGTGATCTGACGAAATCTTTTCCATAATAATGTTCATGCATACAATTACTCTTTTCTCCTCATATCTATATTGATCAGAAGACATAGATTTTATCACCCTTGTATAGATCAATATTTATATTTCTTGATTCCAAAATATATTGAATAACGAATAAGCCCAACATCTCATATTGGCTTAATTCGGCATGAGCATGCAATTTTACAGGCATATTTTACCAAGAGGCCTAAAGATATATCTTCTGTTATGAGAAGGGACAAATCTCATCTAGGACACTCATGTCCCTCAGCATGATTCGTCAAGTGCTCATTAACCAACGTTATGGTTATCCTGTTACGGACAACGTTTGAATGATAATAAAACACTTGAGTCCACTTCTAGTGATCATAGTGGTTTCAGGTCTACTAGTGGCATACACCATTATCATTGTGAGAATATCTTATGACATTTTCATAACATACTATGTAGTATTCTCACAGTGGGTCAATCCAGTATAAATATTACTCCTAATATTTATACCTATGTATAGACTTAATATGTCATATCCATGACCCATGAGATGTGGTCATCAGTCTACATACATAATAGTCTCTGCGCTTTATTATTATCCTAATTATATTAAAGCTTGACTATAGATAAATTTAAGAATAATGTTCTTTATGTTAATGTAATCTCATGATTAAGTCACACTTAATATTACATTACACGAATTATCTATTCTAGGGACTTTATTAATCTTACAACAATTATAATAAAGAATGTCATATATATTATTTAATAATAAAAGTCATGATACACATCATAAATTTAACATAAACTATTGACATCTAGGGCTTATGCCAACAGGGACACATATTGATTTTTATTTGTAATAACATTCGGTCATTTTCTTTAAATTTCACAATATTAATGTCATTTCCCGCAAGAACAGGGTTGTTAATTAAGATCGAAGTATATCTCCGTCTCTTTTTATAAGACTATTATACAAAAAAGTTGTGTCCCTAAATATAAGAATATTTATAATTTTTTTAGCTATTACTCTTTTTTCAAATACACCCCTCATTAATATTATCAATACTCCCCCAGTCACTATTATAAGAAAAATTTCACTTTTTAGATACATTAAATAATTAATGTATCTATGTTTTTTCGTTTATCTAGTAGATACATTAATTATTAAATGTATCTACAAAATGAAGTTTTGTTTATAATAACGATCAGAGGGAGCATATATTAAAATATGAAAAGTTAACAATAAATATCTCTATAAATAAAGGGTAATTTTGTAATAGGAATATACATTTATGACAAATTTATTACTTCAAACATCCCGAGATTTTTGTAAACTATTCATATAAAAAAAGGGCGGCGGAAGAATAGTGTAGCATTGAAAATTATGTAATCAACTCAAGTTTAAAAAGTATTATTCTACATTTAATACTTTTTCTAATGTAAATTTTGAAAAACATATTTATATTGTTGAACATATTTTTTATTGAGTATTGTTTAGTATTAATTTTTTTTAAAGGACATTAGAAAAAGTATTACATTTTTTTTTGACAAAAATAAATGATATTCATTCATTCAAATTGATAGAGTAAATCGATACAATGCAAATTCGCGAAAAACAAAAAGGATGAACCTACAAACAAACTCACAACATCCATGTTAATAGCATAAAACGATAAAGCACAAAAGCCTACACATATGACTATATCCATGTCTCCGGAATACTCATGTCTCCGGATCTGCAACGTTGAAGACGCCAAAGTCATTGATTGGATCTGTACTGGATCTAAGTTGATCTGACAAACTGAACCAAACAAATACCTGAACAAAACAAGAAAGACAAACAACTGGATCTAAGCTGATCTGACAAACTGAACCAAACAAATACCTGAACAAAACAAGAAAGACAAACAACACCGCACAAAGACGACAAACAACACAACGTCGCACTAAGACGGCGAAATCACGGAAGAAAAACGAAATAGATGTGAAAATCACTTATTCCAATAAAAGGGAAAGAGAAAAAACGATTTAGAGGGGTGATTTTGGGTAAAAAATTGACCCTAAATCACCCCTCTTTGATGACGGCCCACACAAGAGAGAAGGAGAAAAGAGAGAGAGATTTTAGAAAAGGCGTTATTTAACTAAACGTTGTTAGATTGTGGAGTTTTTTACTTATCCCCGGCATTTCACATTCCAAAACGTTTAGATATCTCTGATTAGTGTTTATAAAGGCGTTATTCAAGATAGTTAATGATACTAAAAATTATCTTTTCCAAAGTTTATTGGAAACTACATTTAGCTTTCAAAAAATTTCAAGTAGCTTTCACTTTATATAAAAGGTTATAGAATAGGGGATATCAAATTCTGTCAAAAAAAAAAATAGGGGATATCAAATAATACCATTTCGTTCCACTTGCATGATGGCATCTCCTTCAGTTCCATCAACGGGAGTGGAAAGGGAAAGCAAAACAGCAGAACCAAATTGGCTTGAACTACCTATAGATTTGACAATAAACATTCTCCAGAGGCTTGATACTACTGAAATAGTCACAAGTGTGTGTCAAGTGTGCTCTTTATGGTGGAATATTTACAAGGATCCTCACATGTGGCGCACTATTTCAATGATCAAGTCTTCACACTATGACTATTGGGAATGGTTACAAATGGATTTGGAGAAGATTTGCCGCTATGCAGTTAACCGAAGTTGTGGTCAACTAGAAGACATTGATATTGAGTTTTCTTTAACTGATGATCTCTTTAAATACATAGCTGATTGGTGATTAACTTTAGACTCTTTCAAGTATTAATGTCTTTTTTCTTTACAAACTTATTTCTATTGTTGAGCATATTTTTAATTGTTTTTGCAGTTGAAATTAGGCTGTGAACCTTTTTACTGTAATAATCTAAAATCATGACAAATATTTTTGTTATAATAACGTTTTAATTTACATTTCACAGTGGAAGTCACCTACGTCGCATCCGGCTTATAGCTTATGATGCTGCGGATAACCTTTCCGAGAAAGGATTTATTGAAGGCATGAAGAAACTTTCGATGATAGAGGAGCTCGAAGTTTTATATCCCGTCAAATTGTCCCGGAATTCTATTGAAGCTGTTGGTGGTTGTTGTCCTCTTCTGAAATCACTGGAATGTCAGCTCACTTTCGATATGGAAACTGATATATCTGATGATGAGTTTTTGGCTATTGCTAAAACAATGCCTCAACTACGTCATCTTAAAATTTCTGGAAATAAGCTCTCATCTGATGGAATTCTAATAGCCATTCTTATTGAATGTCCTCTTCTTGAATCTCTTGACCTGGGATTATGTTTTAGTTTGGAATGGAGTGAAAGTTTGAGGAAAAGGTGCTATGATCAAATCAAAGATTGTAAACTTCCAATAGAGTATCATAAATTTTTACAAGTGTTCCGATGGAATCAACCTCTTTATTAAGAGGACTGATTCCTGTCGTAGAGGTTTGTTTAGGTGACGGTGTTGAACTTTGTTGCCAGTTATCGATTGTTCATCTCCTAGTTATGCTTGAAAATACCCAAATGTTTTGAAGGAATTTTATTAAAATCATGGAAGGCTGTTAGTTTTCTTTTTCAACTAGTGTACTTAAATTCTCCTAGAATCCTCAATATTTCTCCTAGAATACCCAAACATCGAAAGGAATGAAGTTCTTAACATCGAAAGGTATTTGCTATCGCAAAAACAATACCAATAATATGTCATCTTAAAATTTCTGGAAATGCACTCAAAGTTTTAGGAAGTTTGAGATTTGAACGAAATCAAAGATTTTAGACTTCCATTACATTTACAAACCATGGTGATATTTTTTTTTTTTATTCCTTAAGTGGAGGTTTAAGTGATGGTGTAACTAGTGGTCAATTTTTATCCTGTGAACACTCAGATGGTAATTCTTGAAAATACACAAATGTTTTGAATAAAGTTTGTTGAAGTCATGGGAAAGCCTAAATGTTTTCTTTTAAGCAGTTTACTTAAACAATGCATGGTTCACTTTTTATTAATCTTGTATCAATGCGTGGTCGGTATGCTTTATTTTTTTTTTTTGATCAAAGCAATAAAATATAAAAGACAAGAGAGGTCTGAACCGATACATCAGAGTCACATAGAGAAAAATCGATGAAAAGAGAAAACGAATCTATACCAAGGAAGGAAAGACCCTAAGGAAAGATGTGTCAAAGACAACCATTGTAAAAAACTAGACAAATTATGACCATTCATGGTCAAACCACAGCTAAAAGACTACCCTCTCTATGAAATTTGAACAAAAGTTTGGTACTCTGAGATATTCTGTTGCAATTGAACCAATTATTTTGTATCTGTCAATGAGGGTTTGGAGGTACCCTTTTGGGCACGAGTCCTCATACCGGCTGAGTTAAAGCTAGAAGGCTTCACTTTGTTCATCTGCTTCTTCTTCTTTCTCTCTGTCTTAATGCTCTCAGATAGACTTGGATAATCTTCCATCTCAAGCCTCTTGTTATGGCTAAGAGTGACCTCCATCACCTCTTCTACTTCTTCTACATCAACCCCCCAAAATTTGGAATTATCAATATTTTTTTATCCAAATTATTTTGATTTGAATCATATTTGTATGTTTGTATCACCCGCCTTTACGAGCCAACCAAAGATCGGTACATTTGGCGCAAGACGTTAGGTAATAGAGAGTTGCGGTTAATCCCTAACCTGCGTTACTAATGCGTGGTTCATATTTGTATGATACATAAACATTATTTAATATATGTGAGCGAAACCTATCCAGCATATCAGAATTGATAGTTTATGAACAATTTGCTTACAACTGAATTTTGCAGGCAACATGAGAGTTAACTGACTAGGCTGGACCTTATGAACAATGTATTCTAATATAAATTTAATCAAAGCTATAGAGAGTGTGGATGATGCATAAGAGGCAATTCTCGCGTAAAATGTTTTTGATGTCTTGAATCAAAAACTGTTAGATAGCGAGTCAATAAGATTTAGAGAGGGGAAGGAGTTGATGCAACAACATTGAATTGACGCATCTCCTTAGCAAGAGCTATAAGCCCTCGCTGAACGCCATAAAGTTCAGCTTGGAGGATGTTAGTTGAACGCTCGCAATATAATGAAATTGAAAAACCAATCCGCATGCACTCTATAACACCCCGATTTTTGCTAGGATTATTTATTTATTTATTATATATATTTAATTGTTTATTGGATGTGTTTGAATTGGGATTAGTGGATTTTTAGACGATAAGGGTATTTTTGTACAAAAAAAACTTTATATTTGTGTACTTTCGTTATACACTTATGCTTGGAATAACTCTTATTTTAATTCAATCTTTTGTCTTTTTTAAGAAAAAAATTGAAAGGTCAATGATCTCAAATTTTAATATTCTTAAGGAAAAGAAATTGACTTTTAAGTTGTGATTTGAGCGAACGAGTTTAAACTAACTAGGCGAACTGAGTTGTTCGTAAACTTGAAACGAGTCGAGTTCTAGCAAAAAAAAAGGTTAGTATCGAACTCAAGTCGAGTTTCGATACGAATCATTTCTTATCGAGTCGAGCTGAAGCTAGTTTGACTCGACTCGACTCATTTCCAGCCCTAGGCCCAAAATTAAAAGCCAACATAAAATACTCCTTAATCAATTTACTTTCTCCCATCATCATCATCATCATTTCATCTCATCACTCAGATTATATTTCATTTCTTCTAAAAAAGAAACCCTAGCCGTCAACCACACATAACACATCATTCCTCATCACCGATGAGACCGGTCTCTCTTAGTTATAAAAAAGTTCTTTGAAAAATAGAGAACATGAAAAAACACAATATAAAATACAAAATTCTATAAAAATATATTAGTATGATGATGTATGTTATGCATGAAATACAAATTTGTGAGAATATGAATTTTTTAATTATATTTTCAAATAAACTGATCAACTTATCCAAACCGAACCAAACCGATTTGTTTGGTTTGGTTCCTTTTTGAAAAGGGGTGAAAACTGAACGAAACCGAACCAACAAAGAATTGATTGCTTCAGACATTTTTTTAACTGAAAGCCGGTCCAAATCGAACCATTACACCCCTTTCAAGACAAGGACATAATTGGAAAAATGGTATTTTTATAATGATTTAAATGCGGTCAATCCACTTTTTTAATAGGTGTGTCTTTTATAATTTTATAGGAAACATAATAAAAAAATTCAGAGTGATTTTATCTCATCCCGGCTTTTCACTTTTCGTATTAATTTCGCTTTAAAAACACATGTATATTATATAGAATAGAATGTTATACTGTAATGCAGAGATCAAATAAAATGGTGAGGGAAGCACAAGACATCCAAATTGGCTTGAACTTCCAAGAGACATAACACAAAACATTCTCCAAAGGATTGGTACCATTGAAATAATCACAAGTGCATGTCAAGTTTGCCCTTCATGGTGGAATATATATGCAAGGATCCTCTCATGTGGCGCACAATTCGTATATCCATGATGCACTTTTCACGCTACAACTATGCAGATTTGGTGAGGATATGTCGCATAGCAGTTGAGAGAAGTTGTGGTCAGCTAGAAACTGTTGATATTGAGTATTTTGGAACAGATGGTCTTCTTGAATACATAGCTGATCGGTAATGAACTTTAAAAGTTTTTAAAATATATATATTTACGTGATTCTTTTTAGATTTATTGAACAAATGATGTATGTGGTCTTTATATATAGACTACATACAACACTTATTGAATGAATCTAAAATGTTAAATTTTGCTTATAATAGTGACCAGAAGATGATCGTGACCTTTAATGTGATCGCCATGAATATCTTTTATATTTCTCTAAGAAAATGCATTATTTTAATACAACGTCAATCCGTTTAAATACAACGTCCATAAACTTAAGAGAGATAATATGCATTATTTTTAAACTCTTAGTAGCAATTATCAAATCGCAATTTAAAACTATGTCATGAGTTTTATTTACGTGTTTTTTATTTAAATTTTTACAGAACAAGGAATTGAAGGTAGTCAATTACTCATCTGTCTCTATGGTGATGACTTAATAGTGACTGGTAGTGATGTGAATGAGATAGAAGCATTCAAATCTCAGATGATGAATGAGTTTGAAATGACAGACTTAGGAAACTTGACATATTTTCTAGGCATGGAATTGAAGTATGCATCTGATATATTGAAGAGGTTCAATATGATGAGCTGCAATCCATCATCATCACCTGCAGAGACAAATGTGAAACTGGTGATGAATGAAGAAGAAGGAGAAGAGGAACTAGTGGATCCTACATTGTTCAAGCAAAATGTTGGATCACTAAGGTATCTATGCAATAGTGGGCCTGATATTGCATATGAAGTTGGAATGATAAGCAGGTTCATGAGTGAACCAAGAGTATCTCATCTGCTAGCAGCCAAAAGAGTGATGAGATACATCAAAGGAACACTAGAGTTTGGCATTCTATTTCCTAAGTGTCTGGATGAAAACTCTATGGAATTAGTAGCTTACTCTGATGTAGATTGGTGTGGAGATAAGCAGGATAGAAAGAGTACCTCAGGTTACCTATTCAAGTTTCTGAATGGCCCAATTTCGTGGTGTGCTAAGAAGCAACCAGTTGTGGCATTGTCAACTTGTGAGTCTGAATACATTGCAGGATGTATGGCAGCATGTTAGGCAGTTTGGCTTGAAAACATACTCAAGGAGATAGACATAGAAGTGAGCAAACCAATATGGCATATTGTTTATAGATAACAAATCTCCTATAAGCTTAGCAAGAAATCCAGTTCTGCATGGAAGAAGCAAGCACATAGAAGCTAAGTTTCATTTCTTGAGGGAGCAAGTGAACAAGGGAGCATTGCAGATTGTTCATTGTTCCACTGAGCTGCAGCTTGCAGACATATTCACTAAGGCATTGAAGGTTGACAGGTTCATCAAGCTAAGGAGTTTGATTGGTATGACATAAGTGGAAACTTGAATTAAGGGAGGATGTTAGTTTGTTTGCTAATTCAAGTTTATCTAGTGATATAATCATACTTAGTGGTTAATCACATTTAGTTTTTGTTTGTTATGAATTAGTAACAAGTTTGTTAGAATCTAGCTTATATTTGTTAGGGTTTGTTACTTAGCTTATACTTCAAGCAACCTAGCATATACTTGTATATAAGCCAATTCACTTGTATATTTTTCATATCTCAATAATACAATTCAATTACTTCTATTCTCAAACTACTTTCATTCTTCAATTCTCTCAAAAACCAACTAAATCTCAAAACCCTAAGTCTTAACTTGTTGATCAAGTAATTGTTGCTGCGCTAACATGATGAAGGGGAAATGAATTGAGAGTCTAAGACGAAGAGGTGAGCTTCAATTCGTATAAAGTAATTAAAGATCCGGTAGAAAAAGTGAGTAAGTCTACATATGAATGTCATAGATAAAGTTGTTTGTGAACTTCAAAGTCAATCACTCCATTTGATTCCTTTCGAGAAAACATTAACAGAAACTCAAAGGCATCAAACAGAAAAGAAGAAAAGGAGATACAAGAATGCCTTAGTAAAACTTTGATGGTCTCAAAGAGAACTGCATCAAGATGACAAAGAAAAATAAGATTTGAATAAAGAACTTTGATGAGGGCTCCTCTATCCTTATAATAAGTGCTCATCTATATGAAATGTGATAAATATTTTTTCTGTAAGACAAACATGTGCTCGTCTATCTGTATTTTTTCTTTGTATTATATTTATTTAAATCAATTTGCTTATTTTAATTTATATTACCTATAAGGTTTAGGAAAATTTGATTTAAAAAAGTTTGACTCAAATTTGAAAGTTATTTAGTTCCTTAAATGTTGGTGCAAATTTCAATATAAATTTTGAAGATCATTGAATTGTTAAAGGTACAAATATATATTTGTAGAACCCATTTATAATTAACGGATTTATGCCTAAGATGTTCTGACACTATGTTTGGCTTGATGGAGAGTGGTGGAATGGAATGGAGTGGAATTGAGTGGGAAGGAGTCACATTTCATTGTTTGGTTTTGTAAAAAAATTAATGGAATGGAATGGAAAGGAATGTGATGGAACCCATTCCATTCAATACAATTCTTTTAGCCAAATTTTCATTTCAATTAAGGGTGTATCCAATGAAGGTGACATTTAGGGTACACAAATTGTAAAATTTGTGTACCCATACACAAGTAAACCAAAACCATTGATTTATGTATTTAAAATTAAGTGGCTAGGATTGTTTAACTTTTGACTTGCAATACCAGGTTGTAAAGCCCAAATAATAAATCTTGACCCATTTTTCTATAAATTATGACATGACCCAGAAAAATAAAATATACTGCAAAAGTTTCCCCCACACTTCTAAAATTGTATATATTTGTCTGCACTTAATAAAATATAATAAATACACATATATCTATTATATATTACAGTGAAAATATTTGTTCCAAAGCAGAAGACGTGATGCATACAAGGAGGTCGACGAAATCACGATTTTGAGGAAGACTAAGTGGAAAGGGGCAAAGCGCAGCAGATCCATCTATCTTGAATCAAATATGTAAGCTATCTTTCTTGAATCACACTTCCACTTCAATATTTCAAACATCTTTCCTCTTTTAATTTTGGTTGAGTTTTGTTGTGAACCTGAGCACTATAATTGAATAATAAGCATTATTTTCTTTTGGGTCATTCTTTTATATGTTTATGTTATTAGTTAAACTTGTCATTAATATCAATGCATTTCCTTTTCTAATAACAACAGTGATAAAAATGGATGATTCAGAAAGTTCATCTTCAGCTACTGAGGTGTGTATTAACCTATCTATAGTGTTTAATAATGTCCTAAATGTTGATTAAATTGATGAAATGTTGTGACATATTTTTACTAAATGTAGGCAGGGGGTGGGTGTAACTTTGATGCTGAAAGTGCAATTAACTGTGTTCAAGATTTAGGGAAATTTAACTTTAAAAATATGAGTGAAGAAGAATTGATTCGATTCCATTTTCCAGATGTTGGGGTGGCATTTCAATTTTATAATTGGTATGGTTGCAATCAAGGGTTTTCAGCTAGAAAATGTAGGATTGTCAGGAAATCTGGTGGTGAAATAATACAACAGACATTTGTGTGTCATAGGGAAGGGCAAAGGCGAGAAAGGAATGACAAAACAGGGACTAGAAAGCGAGAACAGAAGCGAAAAAGTAGATGTGGTTGTGAGGCAAGATGTGTGGTTCACATTGAAGAGAGTAGTCGCCGCTGGTATATCAAATATTTCAATGATGTACACAATCACGCATTTGTGGATGATATGTATTCTGGCATGCTACCAGCACATAGGGAGATGCCGGATTATGACAAAAGGCAGATGCATACGATGAGAAAAGTTGGCATTAGGACTCCCAACATCTACTGTTTGTTTGCTATGCAAGCAGGAGGATTTGATAAACTTCGTTATTCTAAACGTGATATGTATAATGAGCAAGTGAGGCAGAAGCGAACGCAATATACGGATGCTCAAATTGCACTTGATTTTCTTCACGAAATGTGTTCAAATGACGAAATGATGTTTTGGAAACATACGGTGGATGAAGATGGAAAGTTAACTCGTCTGTTTTGGTCTGACAGTGTTAGTCGGAGGGATTACTCGGTGTTTGGGGATGTTTTGGCCTTCGATGCTACATATAAGAAGAATAGATATCTATGCCCGTTGGTAGTTTTTTCTGGAGTCAATCACCATAACCAAAGCATTGTATTTGCGGCTGCCATTGTGGCAAACGAAACCGAAGAGACCTATGTGTGGTTGCTTGAACAATTTTTGGTTGCAATGGCAGGAAAGAGTCCAGTGTCGGTTATTACAGATGGTGATCTTGCAATGAGGAACGCCATTGGACAAGTATTTCCTACTTCTCATCATCGCTTATGCGCTTGGCACTTGTTACGCAATGCAAGAAGTAATGTTAAAAATCCAAAGTTTGTATCAAGGTTCAGACAATGCATGTTGGGTGACTATGATGTTGGCGAGTTTCAACGGAAATGGGATAAGATGGTAGCAGATTTCGGATTAGAAGAGAACGCATGGGTTCTTGACTTGTATGAGAAGAGAAACATGTGGGCAACTGCACACATACGAGGTAACTTCTTTGCTGGGTTTAGGACAACTTCTCGCTGTGAGGGGTTACACTCTGAATTTGGCAAGTATGTGAGTTTACGAATTAAATTATTGGATTTCCTACAACAATTTTTTCGTTGGTTGAACTATATGAGGTATAGGGAATTTGAAGCCGACTATTCATCATCACATGGTGAACCTGTATTTCAAACTCAATACCGTTCCCTTGAGAAATCAGCTGCTGATGTGTACACGAAAGAGGTTTATATGCTTTTTCGACCTGTGCTTCTAAGGGTATATACATACACGGTTGTTGACATCACCCAATCTGCATCAGTTTTTATATGCACGGTCTCCAAGTATTGTAGAGAAGGTTTGGAGTGGCATGTGTCTTTTTTTCCATCAAGCTTAGAATTCAAGTGTTCATGTGAGAGGTTTGAATCACTAGGCATACCTTGTGAACACTTGCTTGATGTTATTGTGGCTTTGGACATTGTTAAGTTACCAGAATCTGTTGTGTTGAAAAGGTGGACAAAAGATGCTAAAGTCTCAGTTGGTACTTTTGCTGTTAAAACATTTCATTCACGTGACCCGGCTTTGGTCAGTCAATACATAGGAATTACTGAGCGTTGTAAAAGGATGGTTACGGCAGCGATTGATTGTGGCAGACCAGATTACCTTCAGGAAACTATACAAATGGTAATGACACAAACTGATAAATTAGAAGCAGTTCGAAGAGGGAAGGAGGTGCCCCTTGCAAATATTGATCCATTTATTGATGGTACACTGCTTAACCCCGATCGAGTCCGAAGCAAAGGGTGTGGTGGAGTATCACAAACCAGAACTAAAGATAGTAAGAAAAAGGCAAGGAAAGCACCAACTTGTGGTCTATGTGGAGCAAAAGGTCACTATCGAAAATCATGTCATTATGACAGAGATATTGGTGTATTAGGACATGGTCAACCACAATCCACATCTACCTACGTTGACGAGGAAGATGACTACGAAGACCTTGATTGTGCAGATGTGGATACGGTAATAACATTTATGTCAGCTCAAATGTGTTTACTAGCTTAAATTCATTATACTAGTTTTTTTTTTCTTCTAACTACCATTTAAATGTTTTTGTTGTAGAATTTACTTTCGGATTGATTCCTAAGATATGGTCAAGGTATTTTGTGGAGGGAGGTGAATCTGCAATAATTATCAAGTGGTCTCATTTTGTTTATGCATAATGGAATTTCAAGATTTATTTTTGGTGCTGTGTTTGGACCTGTTATGGTGTTGTTTTTTGGGTCATTGGTGCGGTATTGTGGCTGGTTTCTGTTGGCAGTTCAGGGAGCAGGGAGGGTGTTTTGATTTGGGCGTGTTTATTTGGGTAGTTTTGTTTGGCTTCCCTTTCTTTTTGCTGTTTTTGTTATGCTTATCCAGGACCTTACGTTGCCTTGGCAGTGTGCTAGTGGCTTTTGGTTTTTGTGTTGCCTTGGCAGTGTGCTAGTGGCTTTTGCTAGTGGCTTTTGGTTTTTTGTGCCTTGGCAGTGTTGCCTTATCATGACCTTTTATGCCTCCAAGCCTGTACTCCAAGTTGCATCTAGAATCCACCTTTGTGTTTTCGCTTGCCCATAGTAGAGAACATGATTATCATTCTGTCTAATGTGTGGTATAAATACCTTGGATATTGTATTCTGCAATTAATATTCCAACAATTATAGTTGGTATTTAATGATTAAAATTAATTACATTCAGCCTATTCCTCAGTTTAATTGTTCACACATTACCTTGCTTCAAAAAAAAATTGTTCACACATTACCATACAGTGGTCTGCCCAAAGCAATTATAGCAGAAAGAAAAAGCTTCTTTTTATCAGTTTGAATTGACTATTGATATAAAACTGACAATATCACGTGGGTAGATGACCAAGAAATTACGGCTAGCAGCTGAATGGTGTGACATTAAACAGTATTCAGCATCGGTTACCGTAAAAAATACCATAGTAATTCGGCTGTATTACGGGGATGCAGACCCAGTAAAAGGCATGTCAACATAAAAAAAACTCAGATTGTTTTTATTTCTTCTAGATAAACATTATCCGATGGTACTTTTCATAATTTTTGTTTAGGTTAAATAAGTAAATTGTCCCCTTAAATATATTAATATTTGATTTTAATTCCTATAAAATACTCTCTCCGATCACTATTGTAAGTAAAAGTTGAATTTTTAAATTCATTCAATAAATGATGTATGTGGTCAATATATAGATCACATACATCATTTATTGAATGAACCTAAAAAATCTATTTTTGTTTATAATAATAATCGGAGGGAGTATTACTTTGGTTTTTGGTCTCCAAAATTTTCCATCTATGAAATTAGTCTCTACTTTTTAATCATCTAATGTCTAATCTTCATATTTTTTAATGAAATTTTTCAGAAATGTGTAGAAAATTATGACAATAGTTTCCAAAAAAAAAATGTTAGAATTTTTGAAAAATAAATATTCTAGAAAGTCACATGTTGGTTAGACATGAATTAACTAAAAATTAGAGGCTTATTTCAAAGATTGAGGGATCAAAAGCCTAAGAAATATTTCAGGAGGACTAAAATCAAATGTTGATATATTTAGGAGGACTAAAATCACAATTTGAGTTCATGCTTCATTCTTGTTCAAATTAGGTCACCTTCAATAGTTTGATTGATTCTATGTGACATCGTTAGTCGGTTGGATGTGTTATAGTGTACGAAAAAGTGTCCTTCCATGTTGACACATTTCTAAAGAGATAGTTTATCGGATAGAATTATACCGAAGATTTTGATAATCACAATTTGAGTTCATGGTTCATTCTAGTTCAAATTAGGTCACCTCCCACAGTTTGATTGATTCTATGTGACACGGTTAGTCAGTTGGATGTGTTATAGTGTATGAAGAAGCGTCCTTCCATGTTGATAAGTTTCCAAAGAGATAACTTGTCGGATATGATTATACCGAAGATTTTGATAATCACAATTTGAGTTCATGGTTCATTCTTGTTCAAATTAGGTCACCTCCCATAGTTTGATTGATTCTATGTGACACAGTTAGTCAGTTGGATGTGTTATGGTGTATGAAGAAGCGTCCTTCCATGTTGATAAGTTTCCAAAGAGATAGCTTGTCGGATATGATTATACCGAAGATTTTGATAATCACAATTTGAGTTCATGCTTCATTCTTGGTCAAATCAGGTCATCTCCCACAGTTTGATTGATTCTATGTGAAATCGTTAGTCGGTTGGATGCGTTTGAATCGACGAATTAGCGTCGTTCCTTGTTTACAAAGTTTCTAAAGGGGTAATTTGTCGGATATACTTATACCGAAGATTTTGATAATCACAATTTGAGTTCATGGTTCATTCTAGTTCAAATTAGGTCACCTCCCACAGTTTGATTGATTCTATGTGACACGGTTAGTCAGTTGGATGTGTTATAGTGTATGAAGAAGCGTCCTTCCATGTTGATAAGTTTCCAAAGAGATAGCTTGTCGGATATGATTATACCGAAGATTTTGATAATCACAATTTGAGTTCATGCTTCATTCTTGGTCAAATCAGGTCATCTCCCACAGTTTGATTGATTCTATGTGAAATCGTTAGTCGGTTGGATGCGTTTGAATCGACGAATTAGCGTCGTTCCTTGTTTACTAAGTTTCTAAAGGGGTAATTTGTCGGATATACTTATACCGAAGATTTTGATAATCACAATATGAGTTCATGCTTCATTCTTGTTCAAATTGGGTCACCTCCAGTAGTTTGATCGATTCTATGTGACACTGTTAGTCGGTTGGATGTGTTATAGTGTACGAAGAAGCTTCCTTCCATGTTGATAAGTTTTTAAAGAGATAGCTTGTCAGATATAATTATGCCGTAGATTTTGATAATCACATTTTAAGTTCATGCTTCATTCTTGGTCAAATCAAGTTATCTCCCAAAGTTTTGATTGATTATAATTTTCATAAATATTTTTATGACATGATTTAATTGAATGCACGTGTGAAACAAATTTACAATGTGTGTGTATATAAATTAAATTCAAAATATATTACTAATATATGTGCTAATAGTAACTATTAATTCATTCTCTCTCAAAAAAAAAGTAATTATTAATTCATGAGTTTAATTGTGGTGGGTTGACAGTCCAAAACAGTTTTGCACACACAACCAATCAAAACATTCTGAATTGCATCATCAATTAATGATTTTAATTTATGTGGGCCAAACGTGGCAATTGAGAATGTTTTGATTAATTGTGTGTGCAGAACTGTTTTGGACTGTGAACTCACCACAATTAAACTCTTAAATCATTCCTTAAACGTGTGTATATATATTGGCAGCTATCCCTTAAATAAATAAATAATCGTATAATTTCTTAAAAAATATTATCTTCATTTTTTTTGACAAAAATAAATGATATTCATTCATTCAAATTGATAGAGTACATTGATGCAATGAAAATTCGCTAAAAACAAAAAGGATGAATCTGTGAACAAACTCAAAGCATCCATGTTAATAGCATAAAACGGCAAAGTACTAAAGCTTACACATATGACTATATTTAAATCCCCGGAATACTCATGTCTATGGATTTGCAACGTGATCGAAACTGATCTAACAATCTGTGAACCGAACAAATACCTGAACGAAACAAGAAAGACAAACAACGTCGCACTAAGACAACGAAATCACGAAAAAAACGAAATAGATGTGAAAATCACTTATTTCAATAAAAGGAAATTAGAAAAACGAGTTATAGGGGTGACTTTGGGTCAAAAATTGACCATAAATCATCCCTCTTTGGTGGATGAAGAAGAAGAAACTAGGATTTTGATGACAGCTCACTAGAGAAAAAGGGAAGAAAGTTGTCTTCGTACATCAAGTCTTAAAAAATATTATCTTCATTAAAAACATAAATAAGTTACGTATCAATTTTTATCCTTATATTCTTTCTTTCAAATTTTTTTTTTTATCCTTATAAAAAGATAAATAAATAAGTTACGTCAAAAAAAATCATCTTCATTAAAAATATAAATTGTATAAATAAGTTACTAATATGTTAAGTCTTTATTTTAGCCTTTGTAACCAAAAAAAAAATTTAAGTCTTTATAAAAAGATAAATAAGTTTTGTCCAAAAGGGTAAATAAGTTATCTTTACAATTAAATATATCGATTTATTAAAATTTAATTATCTCTAACTGTAGGGTACAAAGTGTAATTTGACTATTTATATTCTTGATATTTGTGGGGTATATATTATAAATTGGTTTTTTATCACCAATCCACTCATACATTAGGTTGCCCTTAAACAATCCTAACCACTTAATTTTAAATTAGTATATCTATGGTGCTTGTTTACTTGTGTATGGGTACACAAATTTTACAATTTGTGTACCCTAAATGTTACCTCCAATGAAATGGAACATATTAAAAATGCAATTACAATTTTGTCTCTATTTTTTCTATTTCATTTCATGCGCCTCATTTCCTCTTTTTTCTCTTCACCCTTTCTTATACATCCACGCTCTCATCTTCTACAAATCTCCACCATATGTGTCTCGTTGTGTCTCCAACAAGGTGTCCCAGTATTTTGTGACTCCTTTTGCAACTCTATAGTTTTATGATTAAATATGAATTTATCATTTTATATGAGTTCCTGAAATGAAGTCATAATTCGTATGGACTCATTCTGTAATTCCTATGTTGGTGCTATTCATGAACCACACACTGTACTGGTTTTATTTGGCTTATGGGTTACTTGTATTGGTTTTGAGGACACATATGAATGAAGGTACTCGTTAAAGGAACTACATAAGTTGGTGTTATTCATGAACGATGCTAAAATAGCATATATGGATTAAATTGAGTTGAGAATTCAACCTATTGATGCTTTTTTAAATAAAGGGTAAAATTGGTATAAAAAAGTTATAACTCATTTCGTTTCGTCCATTTTCCAAATAATAGAATGGAAAATTAGTTTCATTTTGTCGTAAAATATTCAAACTGTGGAATGTAATATTGTAAAATTAGTAGTGTATATGACCTCATTTAATTGTTCATGAATTTTATGATTTTGTTTTTGAAAATATATTTGCATAATTCGACTGAGATAATATAATATTTTAAAAAATGTTAATTATAAATTTTATAATTTTGAAATTACAAAATACAATTTTCAAAATGAGGTTACTTTATGATATTTCTTTGCAGTCTAACATTTCAAATCAATGGTTGTGGAGGCATGACCGGTTACTCCGTGAGGGGTGCGTATAATTTGCTCACTATTCAGGACTCTCATGGTGTAGAAGCTACTTCAAACTTAATTTGGTACAAACAGGTCCCCTTAAAGGTCTATGTTTTGGCTTGGAGGCTCTTTCGCAACATGTTACTGACTATGGACAATTTGGTGACGCGTAACATCATTTCTCATGACTCTCAATTTTGTGTGACGGGATGCGCTGGATTGGAAACAGCTCATCACTTGTTACTTTCTTGGCCCGTTTTTGCCCCTCTATGGTGTATGGTTAGATCTTGGATTGGAATATCTTCAGCTGATCCGGATGTGCTACAAAATCATCTTGTTAAGTTTATTCATTCTTCTGGAGGATTGCGAGCTCGCCGTTTTTTCTTGCAGGTTATTTGGTTATGTGGAACAACCGGAACAATAGAGTTTTCAAGACTAAGAAAAATACAATTCACCAGATGTTAGATAAAGTCAAATTACATTCGTATTGGTGGTTGAAAGCTTATAATATCAATCTTGGTTTAAACTCTCATATGTGGTGGTTGAGCCCTTTTGTTTGCATGGGCATCAACTAAGTCTTTTTGTTTCTTCTATTTTTGGTTATGTGCTGACCGTAAACTTTTGAGATTCTTTATGGCACACCTTGTGCTATTAAGGACTCTCACTTGGTGTTAATATAATCCATTTTTGTTTGTCAAAAAAAATTATCATTTTAAGTAAAAAAATATAATTTATATAAATTTTAAAGAACCTCCTTTAATTTTCCAAAAATTTTGTGATTTTTTTATATTGAATAAATTAGCCAAAAGGGTATTACCAAAAAAAAAATTAGCCAAAAGGGTATATTGAATAAATTGATCAAAAAGCTATACTGATTAAATTAAATATATTGAATAAATTGACCAAAAAGGGTATAATTTTTTTGGGAATTCTTGATGACAATAAAGGTTATATTGAATACATTGACCAAAATGTATATTGAATAAATTGACCAAAAGGATATAATTTTATTGGTTTGTATTTGTAAAATTTGAGTTTTTTTCTCTATATAAAGGGTGTTTGCACCTTGAGGAGTCATTGTGTATCAAAAATCATGTTTTGGATTTGAGGGTTATTTTGGGAATGATGGAAGTAAGTCAGGGTAGCTTCAACATATACATTGTTTTCCCATTAAGACTTATGATATAGTTCATCAATCTTCAACTAATGCCATTGTTTCATGGAATGCTACGAATAGAAGTTTCAACCTTTAGAATCCACCAGATTTTGCAAAAGATTGTTACCAGCATACTTTAGGCATAATAACTTCTCAAGTTTCATCAAACAGCTTAATATATATGTAAGAAACTTTAATGTAATTCATTTTCATGGATTTGTTAAATTGTTTTGTTATTGTGTTGATTCTTTTTGTTTAATTTTTCAATCACCCAATAAGGGTTTTTAATTGCTTGAATTGTATTATGATTTTTTTTGGTTTGATTAGGGCTTTAGAAAAATTGTTGTTTTATTTACAATATTCTCCCAAAAGATAATCAATGAGTCAATAAGATTCAATCGATCCATGTTTAACGAGAGAACATACACACTCTCGCCATTTTCTCTATGTAATACTTGAGAATTTCCCACAAAATCTTCAATGCTAGCTTCAATACATAAATGATTATTTCTCGAAAAACCTCTTTTAGAAAAGTTGATGCAAAACAATGGGAGTTTATAAACGATGATTTTGTAAGAGATCAACAACATTTTATGAAAAATATACATAGGCACAAACCAGTTCATAGCCATTCTTTCTTTGCGGAATGCTCATGGCATAGGGGTTGCTGCTCCACTAAAAGAGTCATAGCGGTAGAATTTGAAAGCTTAGGTTGAAAAACTTGAACATGAAAAATAGCAACTTCTTCTAAAACTTCAAAAACAGGTAAAGGAAAGGAAAATGAACGATATACAGTTACATTACTTGAAGGATCGTTTGGAAACATTGGAAAAAAATAAAAAGCAGCAAAGTATGCTCTTTATGTAATCCAATGTTTCCAAATGATCCTTCAAGTACTGTAACCGTATCTCATTCATTTTCCTCTCGTGTTCCTTTCTTTTAAGATTAAGAAGAATTCTTTTTTTTATATTTAAGTTTCTCAATATTAGCTTTCAAATTCCACCATTCTTTATGTTAGTGAAGCAGCAAACCCCCTAGGCCATGAGCATTCTGCAAAGAATGGCTATGAACTGGTTTGCGCCTATGGATATTCTTCATACGATGCGGTTGATCTTGTACAAAATCATCGTTTGCAAACTCCCATTGTTTTGAATCAACTTTTCTAGTGGTGATTTCTTAGAAATAGTCCTTTTTTATTGAAGCTAGCATTGAAGATTTTGTGGGAAATTCTCAAGTATTACATAGAGAAAATTAAACTTCAATTTTTTTTATGGCTAAAGGCCTAAAGGCACGTCATGTTCACTTCGCTTTTCACCATCACATATGGTGGCTCAATCCTCTATTATGTTTAAGAGGTGCTTTCTAATGTTTATTTTAGGTCTTTTTTGCCACTTCTCGCTTTTTCTATATGGTAACTGATATTTTTTTTTCTTTGGCTTTTTTCTCGCACGTCTTGTGCTTGGAAAGCAAGGTTGTTTGATCAAGTACCTGTTTCTAAACTAACTGTCGTATAGTAAAAATAAGAAATTCTACACTAATTGCCATCGAGGATCGATTACTTAAATCTTTTTGTTAAGTAGCTAATGGTTATAAATTCACCCGTGCGTAAAGTGAATAATAAGTAAGAAATTCTGATTTCAAACCTTCTGTATATTGTAAAATCTTAACTATCAACTAAGTTATGTTAATGGACACTAAATTTTTTATTCTTTACAATTTTATACGAAAAACTGTTTCACATAAAAAATAAATGCATTTTGGACGGTGGAGAATGAAGAGAAGATGCGTATTTGAAGTATGAAACTAACGTCTGAATGAACATGTGTTTATTTTTATGACCTCAAAAATCATGAGGATGAGAAGGGGACATGTTCGTCGATCGCATGTTGCCACCTAATTAACGTTGGTAAGCACTCCAACAAAATACGATGTTCACATTAAAGCTATGTACAAGGTTCCTTCTTTTTGTTACTAGAACGTTATACAAGATGCTGGAATTCAACAATTCAACATGTATAATGCAAGGTTTTAAGTCAATATTGTCAAAGTTCTAATAAGACATTATTTATTTTTTTTTTTAAAACTCAGTATCCGATCCAAGAATCAACTAATCCGAGGGGACCAATCTCACTGCCCATTAGCAGGGGCCCCGTTTAAAGTCAGAGCAAGCTCTGTGTGGACTTAGCCCACCGAAATTGGCACTAGAAGGAATCGAACCTGAGACCTCTGGAGGAGCAAACTCCAAGATCCCAAACCAACCACTAGGTCAACCCCAAATGGGTTTAATAATAAGACATTATTTATTCATACTTCATTAATAATAATATTTAATATCTTCAATCATTAACCTCTAAAAATTGTATTAAGCAGTTTTCAAGTTAAAATGTACATGTGAGGAAAGAGTCTAATGTTTTGAAGATTGAAAGATCAAATTTATGAATTAAGAAACATAATGACCAGAATTGTGAATGATGTAAAATAGGAAGGCGAAAATCGATATAAAACCTATTTTCTTATGAAAAAAAACTATTTGTGAAGAGTGAGTCCATTTGTGAAAACATTTTGTTTTGTTAAGTAATCTTGTTAAGGATACACATATAGAGGTACCAAAGTGATGGTGTCAATTAAACCGTAAAGCAATTTCATTGGAGATGCTCTAAGATAGGGACGGAGCCAAAAATTTAGTTTATGGGGGACCGAGTTTTAGAGTATACAAAATTTTATATGCATAATATATACAAGAAATTTAAGGAATTATATGTTATATCCAAAATTATAAGAAATTTTAAAGATAAAAGAAAGATGAGTTCCTTTAAGTTCGCTTGAATATTACAAGTCTAAAGAAGATTTTTGAATAGGAAAAAAAGGAAAACATGAAACAACAATATGCAAAGGTAGAAGAATACATTCAAGATAAAATCACGAGCATTAATCATTAGTATAAGAGTGCTAAAATAACATTGCATGCAATAAGTTAAAATTTGAGCAAAATTGCAAATGAATCATAAATTGATATTCGTCAATGATTAAAGTTCTTTTGTAAAATAGAAACAAAACATTACTTAATTTTTCATTGTTATGTACTCTAGTCAACGATTAGTGTAATTAAGCTTAGAAACTTAAGTGTTCAAGGTTAAAGAAATTGAGTAAAAAAAAGTTCATTATACTCTATCCTATAAAGTTCACATAAAATAAAAATAGTGGCCCAAAAACATAATAGAGTACTAATTGAAGAGATTAGTCTTTATATTTACTCAAATTATGCCAAAGGAACTTTGTTCAATTAAAATTGTTATTATTGATGAAGAGTGAATAGTTGGATTAAATGATGGCCCTAGAAATACGACCAACCCAGTAGAATTGGAGTTTGAGATCTCCTCCTAGTAAAAGCTAGGGACCATTACCTCATTGTAACAACACTATACAAGTCATATTTGTATTGTAGACTTTTAATCAAAAAATAAAAATAAAAGCCACCAATATATGTGGCTCCTAATACATCTAAACCACTGGTTCTCCAATTTACACCAAAAATATCCCTTCCTTCACATACAAATATTATAAACCATTACAACCATGCATTGAATCTAATCTTTCCAACAAGCTAAAACAATAGAACCTTATTCTTCTACATTCACATAAACAAAAAAACACAGAGAAAAAAACATCATCATAGTAACCAAAATGGCCACTTCAATTTCTGCAACAGGTTGTGTTGTTTCATCATTCTATGGAAGCTGGGGAACTTCTATAGTTGGTGAAGATTACAGCATGTTGGCTAAGTCAGTTTCTTCGCAAGTTCGTATTGGAAGAGTTAGTAAGCCAGTGAGGTTGCAACCTATGATGAAGAATGTTAATGAAGGGAAAGGTATTTTTGCTCCAATTGTTGTGGTTACTCGTAATATTGTTGGAAAGAAACGTTTCAATCAGCTTAGAGGCAAAGCCATTGCTTTACACTCTCAGGTGAATTAAATTCTAACTTCTTATTGTTTGTGTTGTTTACTATTCTTTTGCATACTTTTTTTTAGAAGTTTTTTGAGCAATTTCTTTCTTTTTTGTTCATGTCTTTTGAAATTTTGTTTGTGAGGTATTGAAAATTTTAGTGTTACAACTAGGAATTTTGTTTGCATAATTCTCTTGAGTTGTGATTTTATGTGGTTTATCTGTTTCAAAGTTTGGTTAGATTGAAGGGTTTGATGAAATTTGTTGAAGAGAGATTCAAGTAGAATTTATCAAAGGAAAATGGATTTGAAAAATGTAATTTATATATAGGAATATTAAGACAAATTATAGTTAAAAATTGAAGGATTGAAGTAAAGCAAAGTCGTGGTAATAGTCGTGGTCGCGTAATAATTGTTGATATTGTGTAGAATTACAGTCAAATGCGGCTGATACTGCCATATTCGAAGTCCTATTACACTCGTAGAGACATCAAAAACCTTGATTTTATCTGGTTTGTGCTTGGTTAAATATTGAGATGTGAAATTGTAATAATAAAGTTGAATTTCCTCTATGATAAATGGAAGATAGGATAAGCATTTTATGTAATTTATATATTGAAAGACCAATCAGAAACTACTAATTATCAAACATGTGATGAGAGATTGGGAATTGTGTGGAAGCAATTTTTTCAAAATCTTTGGTTGGCACTTTATTTGAATATAATTTGATGGAACCATACAACATAATTGTTTTGTACTTAACTTTCGTAATTTTGAAATGTTAGGTAATTACTGAATTCTGCAAATCAATAGGAGCAGATGCAAAACAGAGACAAGGGTTGATCAGGTTGGCTAAGAAGAATGGAGAATGGCTTGGTTTTCTTGCATGATAAATTTAACAAATGTTCCACATTTTGTAATTACAATGTCATAAACTTTCATGTTTAAAAACTTGATGGTTTTCAATTGACAGCAGAATGTAAACTAGGAGAACTCATCTCTAGTTTGGAAATTTCATTCTTATATAATTGCTGTCTTATTTTGTTCTTTAGAGTTTAGATACATGAAATGTTATAAAACTTAAGGAGGTTTTCTATCAAGAAATAGATCAATGTTACTTAGTATACAGCATAGTTTTCACAAATTTTCCATAGCTTTTTATGTGAACCATTGATGAAAAAAGTTGATCCCAGTTTAACATATTTCCTTGATTCCTCTTTGGTGTTAAGTGTTAACCCTCCCGTGATAATCCGGAGTTCGGTGGAAACTGGTATACAAGTACAATCTGATCCAATGGTTGTTCCGTCCAAGATTAGAACTCGGGGGGCTCACGAATGATTCGTCCTTAACTGTGTTCATTAACTACTTGATCTCAATCCCTTTGTTTTTCTCTTGATTCCTCTAAACCTTCACATTATTTCTCCAAAATATGTTATCAGATAAAGCTTGATATATTTAACCAATATACTTTGTTGTTTGATCGGATGCAATTAGAAACTTTTTCCACATTATGACCATGTAACATTAATTGTTTAAAATAATGTATTTTGGATATCAAACCAAATTCAGATTACTATTTATATACTTTTTTTGTGTGTCCAAATTATACGCAAGTCTGCTAAGTTAATGAATAGTCTCTTTCAAAAAAAATTAATGAATAGTCAGTCAAGTTTTGACTCTTGTATCTGACAGTGATAAGTAGGAAACTTTGTAACAGGAGTATCTAAGCAGGTGCTAAACTAGGAAATAGTACCTAATTGTGTAATAAGTATGAGGATTAGTTATACTCGTAAAACTAACTGCCAAGTAACAGTTGATGACACTGCAAAATCATCTAATCTTTTCCTTCACAACTCTACAATACTCAACTTGTTTTAAGACTCTAATTTTAGGCTCATGTCATAAACTCACAAGGGGCTTAACCCACTATTATGATTGTACAAGCAAAAACAACACAAATCAAATTCATAGAAAACTGTGGTAAGAATATTCAAAATTTCATGCTTTTAGAACGTTACAAGGAAAACTACGAAAAATGACAGACAATGTCAAGAATTGGAACCAAGTTTTAGTAGTATTACACCCAAAAGAGGGATAACGAAACAAAAACAAAATTAACACCTCAACCAAACGGAAGTGAATTCTAATACAAATGGCATACAACAGCATTGCCAGCACAAAGCGCGGAAAAATGCTCTCGTAGTGTCTATACAGTGTATCGAGCCTTTGCACCTCGGGTTTTAGCATCTTCCTGTAACAATTGAACATGTAAGAATAGTAGATATTTATGCAGAAGCCACTTAAAGTTTAGGAGCAGAAGTTTACATGAAAGTTATATGTCATCTTGTCGCTAACATCAATGATTTCTTTCCACTTCCTTCCAATGCTCATCTGCATTATAAATTCCAAAACAAAAAGCTCGTGTCAAATGCCATCTATGAGTTTTGGGGTGGCAGGAATACATCAATATAGTCCACCGAGTAAAGGTGTGGCTACCGCAACATCAACGTTTAAGGAAACAATACAAGAAATTTATACCATACATGAGCTAAAAAATAGAAAAATCACAACATTAAAGAACAAAAGCATAACTAATGAGACGTCCATTAGTACCAACATTCAAATCAACATAAATTAAGTTTTAGCCTCCAAGGTGGGGATGGCAGCTAGAAAGTTTGCAGAAAAGGCCATCAGAAAGCCGCACAAGATGAGGAGGGAAGATGAAGCCCTTTCGGAGGAGAGGAAATGACAGAACAGGAGGTTCCTGCTTTGCTGTCATTCAGAATTTAAGGTTGAAAAGCCCAAAAAAATCGAAGGAACGGCTATAAGTTGAGGCAAAAAACAACTATCTTAAGATTATTTTTTTAAGCTAAAAAAGTACTCAAAAAAAGGGGGAAAACAGAAGCCTGGGGACATAAACCAGAATGTAATGTTGAAATGACCAAGGAAGTCAACAAAAATATAAGAATTTTACTACTATCACTGTAGCAGCTGCAATTGGTGGCGGCCACCACTCAAAACCACGATGCAATGGAGTTTTGCATAGTGGCTGGCCACTAATAACTACAGAGATGACTTCAGGTAGGAACTTGCACTTCGTTAGAATATTGCCATCATAATTCTGGAACTAAAAATCATACTATACATTCCCACATTCAAGAGTTACTGACATGCTTTAAGAGGGTGTTTCAAAGAGCTTGGGATTATTTTATTTATGATATAAACACTTACATTAGTGTTAAAAATAACAAGTTATGAAATGTTCATAAATTGTTTTGTGCTTACATTTCAATAAATTTGACAGAAAATTAAGAATAAACCTTAATTAATCTCCCTAAAATAGCTTATTGAATAAATGCTTAGTTAAACTCTTAACCCAGATGCACCTTAAGTCTAACAATACCAACATTCACCACAAACACTTCCTTCACATTGTGAAGGCTTTCTAGCTGAAATAAGAAGGTTTTCTCATGCATACCATTGTCTAGTTACAACTTGCAACAATTGAAAATAGAAAATCATAACCAAACAAAATAACATATATTACAGTAGCATATCAATTTGCAGAAACTATTGATCACATCCCTTATTATTAAAGCTTATTACGTTAAGCAATTGTTAAACCTAGCTTTTTCCCTCTAATTATCCATCATTAATTGCTAAGATGTTAGCCCTAATAATATTTCCGCCTCCATCATATGTGCCATTTGAAATTCAAATTATCCCTCATTCACTCTTATGTTTGTCAATTTCGAAATTAGCTATTAGCCTCTCGGTATTGTTATGTAAATTCTCTATTTTCATGCAACATTTAGTGCCTTCTTTGTTGACTAATTGAACGGTTGCATTTCTCAGCTTTTAATATTTTGGTTCCTTCTAATCATGCTTTTAGAATACATTGAACTTCCTCATCTTTTAATATTTTTTGAGCGTTTCCAATGTATACACTGGTATCTCTTCACAATTCTTCCTATAAATACTTGCATACTTTGCTTGATCAAACCACACCCTTGCATCTTCTTTTCATCTTTTTTATCTTTTGCATTCAACATGTCTGGGCGAACTATTGAAACCCTTTTGTCATACCACTGCCTCACCGGTAAACCTGTTCTCTCTGTTTTTATTTTCAGTTTTCAGTATTTATTCACACCCTTTATAAATGAGCCGCTCATGTTCTCTTTCCAACGATACCAACTGCATTCCACGCCTCCACAATATTATTTATCTTGGAAACCAGCTTCTTTTTTCTTCATTGAAACATGTACTACCTCATCCTCCTCACTTTCCAAGATTTTTTTTTCTATACCTTTTCTCTCTGTTGATAGAGCTCATCCCCACCATTCTTTCAATATTGATTCTTCAATCATCTTTTTAATGTTCTTTCTCTTTAAGATACGTAGATTAAATATCAGGTGTTTTAAAAGGTCTGCTGAAGTCTTTCTCTTTCATCCATTGCACCTGCTGTCGACCAAACATGGAAGATCCACCAGGAACGTATGAAATCGAGCAGAAGACGGCCAAACCTATCCATAGTATAACTGGTACGTCTGACATATCCTATGACACTTGGTTTTTCTTCATATTATTTGTTGTTTTCTTTGGAACCATTACCGCGATTTAGAGATTAAGGATGGATGTTATTAAAAATTGCAATTCTCTCCTCTTGAATTTATTTGATGCATAGTTTTACTGTTTGCATGTGAGTTTACATCCTGTAGGTTGGTTGTTATCGATTTACTCATGTATTTAGAATAGTTTTTTTGAAATTCAAGTTAGTGTGACGATTACCGTGATTTAGAGATTAAGTTGTTTATGGCTACTAAATGTGTAAAGGATATGTAAGCAAGCTTTTTTTCTTTCTTCTTCCTGATGTAATTGTGTAGTAACCTGACCTTCATATAAGGTTCCGTTATTATTGCAAAACCTTCCTCTTTTTCACATTATTATGCTACTATTATAGCGAAATCTTCCTGTTTTTTTCACGAAGTGTAATTTTGATATACTTTGTTATACTTTCAGCAAACTTTGATTGGTATGGAACTCTGAAGGATGACCCTGAGACCCTTGAAATGATGCGGTTAAAGTGGCGTACATTCACGGTTGAGTTCAATCCGAAAGAGGTAGACAACACTGTATGAACTGCATATCGTTGACTGATGTTTTTATTGTTGTTCATGTTTTTTTTTTCCCATGTTAGATAATAGTGAATGATAATAATCATTGATTTTCTTATTTTACAGGCTACTATTATGCTACCCACACTCCTACTATTATACAAACTGTGCTAATCTTAGATATTATTTGGCCAATTTATTTTTTGTTGGCAGAAATGCTTCGGTTCAATCCTTGCAAGGGTCGTGAAATTAAACTTAGTTAGGATGACTCTATAAGATATGTTGTAAATGTGCATTGAGGGTTACGATTTTTGTAGACCAGATATAGTGTGCATAGTGCTTTGTCTTTGTCACCCAAATATTTTCTATTATAAATTATATTTTTTGTAATATACATATTACCCACAAAATAAATTGAATAAAATCTCTTTTTGAATTTGTTGGAACAAAAATTGAAGGTTTGTTAAGATCTAAATGCCTTTGAAGTTCATATTAGGAAATTTTGATTTAAAAATTGTAGTTCTTTTAAGATTTTTTACATGGACTGTGCGAGCACCTGTGCTGTAGAGAAATTTGGACACTACGTCAGGTCTTTGTAAAGGAACTCAGTTGAATATGGTGATTGTATTACTACTAGGTCAAATGTTGAATATAAAGAAATTTTTCGAAATGTATAATTAGGGTTAAAGGATATGATAATTGCAATTAATATCATATGGCTATTGTCGTACATTGAAGTAAATATAATATATAGCATTTATTTGTGTTTAAATGTATATGACCCGTGCGGCAGCACGGGTGGACGATCTAGTTAACAACACACCTGGTTCGACTCATTTGCGGCTGTTTTTGTCCACAACGAAAGTTTGTCTTGCCACTGGCGCACACTCACAACTACGCCGCAAATGTCCTCAGTGTCTCCAAATTGCTCACCAATCAAAGCCATCAACTATTCAATAAAACCACCATAATTAGTGACAACAAACATAAAAACCAGATCACCCCATATATTCTTTAAAAGAAAAAAGAAAAAAACAGGTTTAGTGATAAAAACAAATTACAGTTTCGAGCCACATGGTATCAAGATTGCCCTTTGATTTGCTGGTGAGAGTCCACTTTCCTCCATTGGCACACTCGGGATCTTCCCATTTTGGTTCAATCCCATCCTTAAACAAGTGAAAGTCAGCGTTGCCAGGCAACTTGCTGGGCTTGAATATCTGATCATGCAAGCTACAACATTCACACATCACAATTTCGTTAAATTTCCATCGTTATTTACCAAAACCTGAACATTCAAATAATAGTAACAGTACTAGTATAATAATATAATATAACAGCAATGAATGTTAAATTTCCATCGTTATTTACCAAAACCTGAACATTCAAATAATAATAACAGTACTAGTATAATAATATAATATAACAGCAATGAATAAAATGAAATAAAAAGACCCAGTGTTCAGTATATATGTGAAATTTTTGCCAACAAGCTGAAGATTATAACCCTTTAAAGGCACATTTGACTACACTAAAAATTATTATCAAATAAAAAAAAAAGATGTTTTATTTGAATTATAAGCTGATTTGTGTTTATTTATAATAGTGAATGTAAACATAACTTGTTTAAACTTCTCACTCATATATTCGCTCATTAAAATCAGACACTTTTTTTTTTTGAAAGATAAAATCAAACACTTTTATAATCTACTAAAAACAACTGCTCAAATTAAACAAAAAATCAAATCGTTTAGATTCTGATTAATTTCAAAAGTTTAAACAAACACAATCAAAACCAAAAAACGACAGCAACAACAACCACCAAGTCGCCTTATCCCACTAGGTGGGGTCAGCTACTTGGATCAAACGACGCCATAATGTTGTGTCATATACCGCATTTACATCACTTTTTTAAACTTCTCATCATAAATTAACTCATTAAAATCATATTCTTATAGAAACTACTAAAAACAACTTCTCAAATTAATCAAAAAAATTCAAATCTTTTAAATTCTGATTAACTTAAAAAGCTGAAACAAACACAATCAAAACCAAACAACAACAACCAAGCATTATCCCACTACGTGGAGTCGACTACATGGATCAAACGCCGCCATAATGTTCTATCATATATCATAACTCTGCATCTTTCTTATAATAGTTTCTCTTATAGTTTTCCTAGGTCTTCCTCTCCGTCTAGCTATTTGACCACTCTTCATCTGATCTACTCTCCTTACTGCAAAATCTAAACGTCTCCTACCTACATGCCCAAACCACCTAAGTCTGGTTTCGACCATCTTTTTTCTACAATAAGTGCTACCCCAACTCTCTCTCTCTCTCTCTGATATTGTAATTTCTAAGCTTATCCCGTCTAGTATTCAACGCAATATTCTTATCTCTTTTACAAGCTACTAGAAAACAACTTCTCATTCTAATCAAAAAATCCATATCTACTAAAAAACAACTTCTCATTCTAATAAAAAAATCCATATCTCTTAGATTCTAATTAATCTATAAAGCTTAACCAAACATAACAAAACCATTCAAAATAAATTTTCAATAGAAAAAGTGAATTTCTAACAAATAATCAATAACAAAAACAAACATACCCCTATATATAAAATCATCAAAAAATAATTTTTCAGTTACAAAATTTTATTTCTATCAAATATTCATGGGTATCTCCCTCCTAAGATCTACAAAAATCAAGAAAAATTTACATAAATTCAATCAAATTGAACATAATATTTCAGATTGCAACCTTAAATTCAATAGAAAATAAAAAAACGGAAGAACCCTAAAAAGAAAACGCACCACCAAAACTCTTCAACGGTATCGAAGGAGTAAACCTTGCGAAGAGTGGTTCCCCAAGCAGCACCTTGTTTAGGTTTGGATTGGTTATCGAACCAGAAAGTCCATCTTCTCTCTAGTTTGTGTTTTAGCCCTGTCTCCGGTGCCGGTGCGGGTACCGGAACCGCCGCAACCACTTCCTCTGCCGCGGTAGCGCCTTCAACGATTGGTTTTGTTGTTGCCATGTTTCTTTGTGTCGAGAAGAGAAGAAGGAAAGAGGATCAGCGAGGTTTTGTGTGTTTTGGGAGATTTTTTACGGGTTTGGATTTGGGTTTGACCCGTTTACTTTGGCCCAAAAGGGAAATAAATATGAAAAAAAAAAAGTGAAATGAAACTTCCTCTTCTTTGCTTATTGGGGGTTACTTTTCCCACTCTATGTCATTCCTAACGCGCCCTATTTTTTTCCAAATTTGCCCTCGGGGAGTTCCGGATTATATAATCCGGAATGAAGCAGTGCACAGAACTGAAACAGATTTGCATGTCATTGTGTTTTTTATCATTTTTTTTTTCAATAAATCATTATATATGTTTGTATAAAAGACAATTAACTTAAATATTATATCAAAAAATGATTATATATATATATCATTATACCAAAAAAAGTTGAATTTATATCATTACACATTTCACCTAATGATATACATTTCAACTAAACTAATGATATATATCTAATTTATGGCGCCGAAAGATCAATGGGACTATCATCCACTTCAACCTTCACACTAGGAGCAGGACCAGCACCAACCCTCTCATCGGGATCAAGATTTTCAACAACGTACAACTCTTCCTCATCTTCTATGACCTCAACACCCGCCGCCCGACTTAGCTCATTATAATCTGCCATCCGGCTGACATATCTATCAGGCCATGTGTCTGCATCCTCTCGATGGTATTGTCTCCATAGAGCGGAAGTGGGAGGAATCGGACAACCATCCTTCAATTTCAATGCCATAAAATGGTTGTCATTCACATATGCCAGACAGATCAATGGATCGATACTTGGAGGCGGCGGTGGACCACATAGAGGGAAAAAGGTTTCTGATTTCCCAATGGACAACACAACAATAGTTTGGTTGAATTTCTGTGCGATGAGGAACCCCATATCCGGCATTGTCATCCATTTATCCAGTGGTGCATATCCAATACCGGCGTAGGATAGAGCGTCCAAGACCTCTTTATACCGCCTATCATCATTAATCATCCTCTGATAGCGGGCATTTTCTACACCGATAAGCTCTTTGTAAAGGTTGTACCGGACTAATACGTGATCATCAACAATCAAGTTACGCAGGACCGCAACTGCTCGGAACCCACAATGGCCATCACCGGGTACATCCTTAACCTTTTCAATAAAGCTATGCATCCAAATTGGGATTTGGTATTTGTGTGGTATGCGGACTTCAACGAGTGATGTCTTCTTTGGATTTTTTGGGATTGGCTTAGGAGGAGTAGGAGACATGTTGCTTTTCCGTGCATTCTTTCTACTCGTCCCTGTTGACCGTGTCTGTGAACCCTGTGTTTCTTGCTCTTGGGAGTCAACAATCTCCCATAGGGAAGGGGACCACCTTGTCGATCGAATGCTTTGCTTATCTTTCTTTGGAGCTCCTTTGGTGGTGACCTTATTTGGCGGTGGACGCATAGAGGTGGTTTCCGGTAAAACAAATTGTCGGAATTGTTCTTTCAAATGCACCTTCATGTTGTAATCGGCGTCCTTGAACCGGGCCTACAATGTGTAAAAAACAGTCATTATTGTTGTTGATGGAAAACAGTCAGAAACATGCATTCTGTGACTATTACTGATGCCTTCCGGATTATACAATCCGAAATACATAAGGTAATCCGGATTGTATAATCCGGAACTTCACGATACACCCTTTGCATGAGCCTTAAATGCACTTGCATGGGGCGTAAATGCTACATTCCGGATTACATAATCCGGAATCCATCGATCATATCCGGATTATATAATCCGGATTTCACCAGAACAGAATACAGAAACAGAAATCCTGGGCAGAACATAAACTAACACAGTTTTGAAAAAAAATACTTGGAGAATATCCCATTTTGGCAATAGATAGATGTCTTCTTTTTGAAGCTTCGGGTCAACCTCGTACTCGAAGCCCAACCTCTTCCAGTGGGTGTGAATTTCTTCCAAACGAATGGCGGTGCCGTTCTTGATCTTCAAAGCTAGCATACATGCACATGGTAATCCGTATGTGATCAAACTCAAACAACCACATCTTGATTTATTCGTACCAATTTCAAGTGCTTTATTGTACTCCACTAAGAGATGATGCAAAGATTCCCTTGAAATGTTCCGGATCAACCTAGACCACAACACCTTGTCTTTGAACCGATGTTCAAGCATGATAATGCTCGTCTGAAACGAAGCATGTATTGCGGTATGTTGCAACTCTAGCATGTCATGAACGGATTTCCAGTTTGTGCTCAAATCACCCATACTACTACTCAGATACTTTTTCAACCGAGCGTGTGCAGATTCAACTCTGTTTGTTGTAGTATTTCCCATATGAAGGTTTTTATCAACCCAAAACCTCACAAACTTTTCCTTAACCGGATCCAAAATTGTCTTTTCAACATAATCCAAAAACTTGGAAAATTTTGCGCATACAACTTTGAACTGGGTCCAATTATCAATATATGCTTCCTCAGTGTCGGAGTCCACAATATCCATCCATGCAGCCGTCACAGTCTTCACTACCGAACCAGGCTTAATCGCTTGCCCATTCTTGCCTTTGAGACATGTCACTTTGCAATCCACTTTACACTTTGCTCTCACATTTTGTCCAATGTGATATGAGCACAACAAAGTAGTAGCTTTAGGGAAAACCTTTTCCACAACATTGATTAAAGCATTGTCCCGATCAGTGACAACTACTTTGGGATAGAGATCTTTGGAGTACAACATCTCACGACACCTCTGAAGAGCCCAATAAACATTGTCTTGCCTCTCAGACATCATATAGGCAAAAGCAATAGAGAATGTTTTCATGGTAGAGGTGTTACCGACAAATTCAAGCAATGGAAGACGATACTTGTTTGTCTTGTATGTGGAATCCAACACAAGCACCGTGGAGAACGTGTTAAACAACTTGATAGACTCTGGATGTGCCCAAAAAACATCACTGACTTCATCAGAATCATGATACTTCCTACAATGATAAACGTAACTATTATCAACCAAAGACTTCAAGAGATGTTGCATGTCATTCCTCGTACCCCTAATGGACTGTCTATACCTGTAAGTAGCATTATAAACGTGTTTGATGGTAGTTGAAGTGGTACGGTTCCTCTTCTTTAAGTTGGTAAGCATTTGCCTCGGAGGAACATTTGATTCCACCATCTCTTCAAGGTGAACACGTTCATTTGGGTTTAGACGATCGGCGGTTTTATGACCTTTCAACACATCTGTCATGCCATGGTTGTGTTTACCATCACCAACTTTGAGGCTCCACTTACCACCAGTCAACAAGTAACCTCTCAGCCTAAACGGACACTCGCATTTAACCGAACCAGCTATCTCACGCCTACTTTTTCTCTTGTACTCGGTGTATGAACCTCCCCTTTCACATATCAAAGTAACAAATGTGTTTCTTCCGTTGCCGCCGTTATCGGATTTACCAATAACAGTCGAAAAACCAAGCTTCCTAGCTTTCTCCCGAACCCACTCCAACAAATCATTGTGTGTTGCAAACTTGTGTTTGGTGGTAAAATGTTCTCGCTGGTCAATACAAACAGCAACAACTGGAGGTGGTACAACAGGAGGAATTGGAGGAGGAGCATCCTCTACTTTCGGGGGTGGTGGTGGGGGATTCTCGGATTTGGCATTTCCGGAATCATGCGTATATTCAAGTCAAAGAAGCGGCAACACAACAGGAGTTTCATTCTGAGGTGCATCATCATTTGGGGGATCAACAGGAACAACCATGACTGAAAACAGTGCAAAACAGAGTCAGAAAATGAACATAGTTTCTGTACTGGTGTTGTCCGGAATATGTAATCCGAAAAGCATGAATGCAGTCCGGATTGCCAATTCCGGAAAAGTACAGTGAGGATCATACAACGTGATCAAAGCTTAATCGCCTAAAAATCGACTAGGGAAAGGTTTATATACACATTACCTTTGCATTCAATCGAAAATGATTATGTTAACTCCCCTTGATGGCCAGATTGCTGCTCCAAACCTTGATTACACCCAAATGGAGGGTTTTTAAGAGGTGTAGGGAGTGTTTTTTTGATAAAGGTGGTCTCAGCTAGGTTCTGGAGAACTATATATACCCTAGCTGTCCGGATAACATTTTTCGAAATTATACGTCTACTTTTCCCGCCTGGTTTGAACATAGGGCGTTTGAACACAGGGCGTGCGGATTTCCTCCTTCGGAGTACAACCATTCTGTCCGGATTATGTTTTCCGGATTGTATTTCACCTGACCAAACCCAACTTTCGCAAGTCCCATTAGGCAGGGTGATTTCAAACCTTTCGGATTATACGATCCGGATATTGTCCGGATAACATAGTCCGGATAAAGGGTATTTTGGTCAAAAAAAATAGGGCGCGCGAGAAGGCCATAGGGTGGGAAAAGTAATACTCTAGCTTTTTTTGGAGATAAAAAATACAAGGCTACACAAGAGTCCTTTCTGATTAAGATCTGTAATAGATTAGTTTTTAAGTTATTTTGGTCACACATAAGTCCAACGGCGAAACTACCACAATTTTTATGAAGGGGCCAAACATTATGAAGAAATAAAATATATTTTAAAAAACTAATATATTAAACGTAAATAAATTCACAATAATTTTTACTTATATGTAATGAAACGACAACAAAGAAACTAAAAGCTTCCTTACAAAAAACAAAGAAACTAAAAGCTTCCTTACAAAAAACAATGAAAATAAAATCTAACAATAGTTATTTATTCCTTCAAAAAACAATAGTTATTTATAAAAGTTGAGCTATATGGAGTTTTAATAAGTCAAATTTATCCAGAATAGACACTAAACTAAATAGATTATCAATATTATTTTAATATCATCTCTCTTTGAACCAACAAAATTGTTTGGAGTAGCCGAATAATATATTAATGGGGTAGCTATATATTAAACTATGTTAATTGTTCAAAAGAAAATATTCCTTTTGGGGTAGCCAATGCTACCCCATGACATAACAGTCATTCGCCCCTGCATAAGTCCATTAAGCTTGTAAACGTTTCGATTTAGTCATTCTGCCACATCATCGCTTTTGTAATGTTTGGTTAACATAATGATTAAATCGAAAACGTTTACAAACTTAAAGGACTTATGTGTGACCAAAATAACTTAAAGGATCAATCTGTTACAAACCTCAAATTTAAAGGACTGATGGTGTAATTTAACCAAAATTTAAAGACATAATATAACTTTCATCCCTTAATTTTTACTAGTTCTTTGTTAACAATGTGGCAGTGGTTGTCCTTGGGTGCATAACTCAGTTGACATAGATAATACATTGTTATATTCATGAGTCAAGGTTCAAACCTTGGATACATAGCTTATTCATAAACTGAATTCTAACAATTAGGGTGTTTGACAAAACAAAAATGAAGTTGTGGGTCCTTTGCTTCTTATTTTTCATAGCTGAGAAGCGCCAGATGCAAGTTATAAAAATATTATCATAAATTTATTGTAAACAGAAACGTTGCTGGCACTTTGAATAATTCCATCACAAATATTACGGGGTTCAGTATGTGCTCAATACGGGCAAGTATCTTGGTTTACCATCCATAATTGGTAGGGACAAAGCATCAACTTTCAATTTTATTAAATATTAAAGATTGTATATGGCAGAAAATCAATGGTTAAAGTAGCAAATGCCTTTTCGAAGTCGGTCAAAATGTTATGATTAAATCAGTATTGTATGTTATCATGTTTTATGTTATGAGTTTTTCTTTTCCCTAGCTCTTTTACCATTACTATTGAGAATATGATGAATTCATTCATACGGGGTCAAACCAGATGAAATAATCGAGGTATTCATTGGATGTTCTCGGAAAAACTCTCGATGCACAAAAATCTTGATGATATGGGTTTTAAGGACAATACTGCTTTTAACTTGGCAATGTTGGGCAAACAAGGTTGGTAGTTTTAGACATAACCAAATCTCGTGGTATCCCGTTTATTCAAAGCAAGGTATTTCCGTGCTCGAAGCTATCTAACAACTAACTTGGGTCACAACCCGAGCTTCGTTTGGGGGAGTATTTTTTAGGCTCATTCTATTTTTTGAAGGGGCGAGTATTGGCTAAGTTACTTCTATTCTTATTCTTGATTAACCACTGCTATTGAGTTGTGATTGTATTGACAACAACATTTTAGGCACACACCATGTTAAATGAAATGTTCATAGCGTGATTGATACTTTGTGCGAGACTTCGAACAAAGAGTTGGATCAGCAAGTTTTCAACGCTTACATATATTTTGTTATTTTGAGGACTACCTTACTTGAATAGGTTCCTCAAGACAAGACGATTTGAAAAGCGTAAAATAATGGGACATGCTTGGTAAAAAGGTACTTGTGAACTTTGTGTGTAAGATTTGGTGGACATCTCTCATATTAGGCGGTTAGGCTTCTGGTCAAGTATTTTCCGCTTAAAGGTCCCTCCAAAAATAATAAATCTAGTTTGACGGTATATATCGGGGTTGTCGTCCAACAAGAGTTCGTCTTCAAGACAAGTGTGTTAAATGCCCTACTAACTATATTAGTTGTGATTCTACTTATGAAGATCTTGCTCATTTGATGTTTGATTGCCTTTTCGCTAACAAGTTTGTCACATGGTTTATGGGATGATATTCATAAAGCTGTTATCGAAACTAAGCACATAAATTAGCATGAATTGCTCATCTTGTAAGCACGTGAATTGGCATGTCCCCATTCCTTTGTGTATCGTGGACATGGGTGAAGCACTAGGACAAGGTGGTACATCAAAATAAGTAATGAACTAGTTGATAGTATGTAACAAGCTTAGTGCTTCACCTTAAATTAGATATTTGTCCCCAAGATGTGGTGGCAACTTCTCAACTTCATCTAAGGTGTCAGAGGTTCTAATGGATTAAGTGTTTTAAGGGTTTTCTACCTTATTTGGGCAAGATCACAATCATTGTAGTTGCACAGTGTAGTTGTACAATGACTAATGAATATTTATGTTTGTTTTTGTGTTTACTTATAGTCTGCTTTCGTCTGAATAATGATGGTTGTTATATGTTCATTCCATCTCATTGCATTTGACTTTGGTCTTAGTTGGTTTGGGTAATATAATTTTATTTTCCATTGTAATAAAATTGTGTGACTATGTGCAATAAATCGTTGTGTTCATGAACTGTGTGGTGTATTTCTGTGCTAGCTAATAAGCGGATTATCGAAAAAAAAATATTGCCTAGCTAGATTAACTTATTCAGTCTATCAATCTAATAATAATTAGCCTTTTATATCTTTCCACTTTAAATTGACTTTACAATTTTCCCATGGCATGGTCTCTCACTTGTGGATGCTACTTTGGACAATGGTTTCCCTAGATGATCTTATAAATGTATTTGAAATGACCAAATGAGTAATTTTTGTTGTGTTTACATGAGAGATGATAAATTCTCACCAATGGTGTTACAACAATATATTACCCATACTGTATTATTTTGGTTTTTTTTTATAATAAAACGATAAAAAAGTTAACTTGATTTTTATGAGCAGTGCCAGAATACTTAAATTTATGAATGTACCCTAGAATGTCCATATTATTTACTCCCTCTGTTTTAAAATGAGTGCCGTTTTAGCCAAAAAAATTGTTTCAAAGTGAATGTCGCTTTCTTTTTTCAATGCAATAATAATTTTTTCTTTTCAATTGTACCCCTCAATTAATATTATATACACTACTTCCAAAATATTATTTTTTTCTTTAATGAAAAACAGACTAATAGTTGATTTGGATAATTTGGTAAAATAATATATATTTTTTTAATTAATGCATTTCTTAATATGCGTGTAAAAACATTAAACGACATTCATTTTGAAGCGGAGGGAGTATTTATTTATTTTTTCTATGGAGAGAAAAACCATTTTTAATTAAATAATTTATTTAGATGTAAAATTTGTAGTTCCATATATTATCCTAAATATGGAGAAGAGCCATGTCATCTAGACTGCTTCGTAGTGTCAACTCATTGTATCACTGTAGTTCCATGTTTTATCCCAAATTTGGAGAAGAGCCATGCCATCTAAACTGTTTCATAGTGTCATCGTATCACTAAAAATGATTAATTTTTATGGAGGGAAAAATTATTGTTATCTAGCTACTATGGTTATTGTAACCAAACGGCATCTACCAAAAATGGTTTTCATATAATTTTTTTTCTGAAGCTATACTACTCATAATATATTATTTTTGTTATCTTTTATGATAAAATGATAAAAAAAACTAACTTGGTTTTTACGAGCAATTGATGAATTTTTTTTATGACATGGTATTTTCTCATATATAGATATCGACAAATATCTTTTAAATTTTTTTTGTATGGACCAAAACCATTTATTTTTTTGGCATTATTCTACAGTGATATGTTTACTTTTGTTGGTCCTTCTCCAAAATTGTGCGACACTGAAAACCACATGGACACAGACACACTGATATTGGTAATAATTTAATAAAATCACATAATTCATTGAAATTATAACTGTCATGTTGGAGTCGGACACCGACACATATCCGTCACCGGATCACTCTTAATCTAATGGATACAAATATGGATACCAAACACGACACGGACATGCTGATACTGGTAATAATTTAGTAAAATCACATAATTCATCAGAATTATAAGTGTCATGTCAGTGTCAAACACATATACATATCAGTCACCGAAACACTCCCAATCTAATGAATACATATATGGACGCCGACATATATCCATCACTTGGACACTCCTAATCTAATGGATAAATATATGGACACCGAACAAGACACAGACACATATTAAAGGGTATTCATTATCTCGTTTAGTACTCATTGTAGTTATATGTGTTATCCCAAATTTGGAGAAGAGCCATACCATTTAGGCTTTTCCATAGTGTCATCATATCATTCTAAATTATGTCTAGATGGCGTACTTATCTCTCTTGCACGGTCATTTACAGTGGGACTCTGATAATATACTGGACATTTCTTTTTGTGGGCATAAATTTCAGACTTTTTACTGTAGATAAATAGTTGTAGAGTTTATTTTGGGGTCTGTGTTTGTTTTTTATATTTTATTTTTTAAAACTGATAATAGATCATTGAATAATGGAGTTCCGCTGTTTTCTCTTCTATATATATTATCATCTATCACCTTATAAAAGGTGTGAACTTGAGAAACTAACTAAGGCATATAACATTCCAATTCCAATTCCAATATATTGAGTAGTTTATAATAAATACATAAATACATAACTTGAGTATCTTTAGAAGTCTAACGTTCAACATGAGATTTCATGTAACTTGTCTCCTTACTCTTGAACCGAAACGTGTGAATTGGAATATTATTGTTAGAGTGGTCCGTGCATGGGACATCGAAAGCACCGTCGTCCCTGGGAGAGTTATTTCAATTGAGATGATTTTGATGGACTGTGAGGTGTGGTATTTTTGCTTGATTCCAATTTTTAGTTAGAATTTGTGTTAAACAAAGTCCGTGATGTTATGTTTTCATGCCTTTGTTTTTGTAGGGTTATATTATGTTTTTGTGGTTTTTTTGCATGATTTAAATTTTCAGTTAGAATTTTTCTCCCTTCATGCGTTGATGTGTTCTATAGGTTTGTGATGTGTTTTTCATGCCTTGGTTTTTGTAGTGTTCTATTATGCATGCTACTGTTCACTCACACTAACTTGGACGTTTGAGGCCATCTTTGGTTGAGAATCACACGTATGTTATTTCAATTTTCGAGGTTCTTCCTAACTTGGATGAATTTACTTTTAACCAATATCGAATCATGCTTAAGCCAGACACCAAATTGATGGCAACATTCAGTGATAAAATACCTCAGTATCGTTTCTCGATGAAGACCTCCGTTGATGTGAAAAAAAGGCCTCGTGTTGCAATCATGTTGTTGGTAAAAAAAAATTGTTTGTTTATCTTGGCTGATGACTATTTGTAATTGATTTGTTGTTGATGTTATTTTTGCTGATTTAATTTGTGTAGTTGTAATTGGTTTGTTGACATCTCTCTCCACCATGATTATTTTGTGGATGATAGTGATCGTTTAAGCTCTGTATATGACTATATGTATTGGCTTAGTGTATGTTGAATTAAATTATGGTTGGGTTTCATGCTGTTTTTACATGTGATTTTGAACTAAAATATATGTCGAGGGAAGTTTGAGTGTGCCATAACTGGTGAATATGTGGCTGAGTTTCACAAGATGCTGAAGAAGGTATACCTTGGCTTGCCCATCATTGTCATGCAGTTTGCTCAGATTATTTGTGACAAAGGTTTGAGTTTGTGTGGTCATTTAATGTATTTTTTTGTGAATAAATGCTTACGACACAAGTAATATTTTACCTTATAAATTTAGGTGCTTTTGTTGTTTAATCAGAGAAGAATGTAACCAATGTCTATGTAAATCTTAATATTCCAGAACTTATGCAGTTTAGGGACAGGTGTGTTTTCATCCTATAATATTTGGTAGATTTAAACAGAATATTTGTTGGCTAAGTTTTAATGAGCTTTGTGAGTTATGGTTAATTAAAAATAGACTGGTGTTGGCTGATGCACATTTTCCACTAAAGAGGTATCAGTCAAGTGTTGGAATGAACAAATCTGGTTTGTGTGCCATTAATGGCATGTATCCGAAGAAGAAGATAAAAGAATTGATGTCAACGACTGAAGCTGGTTCTTTTGTTGTGTGTGCAAAGATCAAGGATTTTATCCAGGTTGATCAATGATGGTACCCGGTCTGTGATTGTGAGAGGTTTCTAAGCAATGAGCTTGACTTCTACATGTGATGTTTGTCATCGCACCATGTTCAATGTTACACCTAAGTAATTTATTTCACATTAGTTTTTCAAAGCTTTGATTGATTGCTGCACTATTTATTGAAGGTGTCTTATATTTTTTTTTTAGGTTTAAGTTTGATGTCTCTGTTGAGGATGAAAGTGGTGTTGCTAATTTTCAAGTTTTTGATCATCTTCTACTTGGTATCACTTCCAATAAATCAAGTGTTTTGGTGAATTGTGTAATATTTGTTGTTATTTATTCTAATTTTCTCCTCATATGTCTTATAGTGTTTTATGTATGCATGAAGGAACAAAATTTATCTTTAAATCATGTTGGGTTGAAGACTTTGAATGACAAGAACTTCATGTTTATTGTGAAGAAAATTCCATCTTCCAGGTTCTCTCCAAACCGTGCCTTTGATGTTGTTCACATTTTTGATTATGTTGGTCTGATAGAGTCTACCCAGAAGGAAGGAAATAATTATACTCCCACTAAGGGTTGTGATGTTGCAATTTACGTATTAACTTATTTGTAGTATTTGTGTGTGAATGTCTAAAAAATGTTGGTGTATTTGTTTTGCAGTCCAAGTTTCCAACATCATTTGTCAACACAAATCCTTTGCATGCTTGTTTCTTTGTCCAAGGTACCCAGCTGTATTACATATGTGAGGCGTAATTTTGGCAAGGAACGTGTTGTTCGTACCCTTGTTGTTGCTGAGGTTGCCCTGCTTCGTAAATCGAATAGAATATTGGCTAAGCGTAAACTTCTCAGTCTCCTAAACGAGGTTTCTGGTGATTGTTGGATTGATAGAGAGAAGAAGTGAATATTTGAAGTCAACCTGCGTGATACCAACTCCCTTCGGTCTCAAATGTAGGGAAAAAATATTTTGTGGTCTCAAATGTAAGAAAAAGTTTAGAAAAATCAACCTAATAAATGCTACTATTCCAATTTTACCCTCACATTCTCATAATTCAAAGCTACATGTTCCCATGCTGTTTCACGTTGCCATATCTGCATGAGTTCAAAAGTCACTTTTTTGTCATACACGTGCACAGTAGTTCAGTTAGTGCAGTGCAGTTCAAAAGTCGCATACCTTTATAAAATGTTTCTAACATTTTCATTATAAATTGCCTTTCGTAATTTACTTGAAAAATTTGTCTTCTTCTTCCCTCTTCATTGTTGCTTCAAATATGGCAACTACACAAAAATGGGGAAATGAACCTTCATTTGATTTGGGTATTGAGGACTCGGAAGATTTGTCAAAGCTAAATGTTGAAGACTTTATGAAAATAGATGTGGACTTGGATATGAGTAATTTTGATCTCAACAAATTGCCGCCAATGAACTTCGGTGTTAAGAAGAAAGAGGTTGAAGACATGATCAAGATTTATCTAGATTATATAAACCGCTTTTTTATATAAGCTGCTTATTTCGGTGGAGAATTCTGGTTATTTTAATGTTGTTTTAGTCTAATTGATTTTTATGAGAATCCTGTTTTTAGTGTTGTTATGAGAATTATGAGTTTTTTTTAAGTGTTGTTTTAGTGTTCTAAACGAAGAATTTTCATTGTTGTAGAGACGCAATAGTACTATATCAAAAAGATAATATTGCATCATAAAACAACCACTACTTAGGCGGGAGCTAAAATTTTCAATTGTCCAAATTCATTTTAAACAAAAGTACCACGTTTGAGTTTTGCAAAATTTCAATGACTGATCTTTTTGTTTCGGTAAGCAGGAGTAGTATGAAAAAACTATTAGAAATTCATCATGAGAAGTTCAACGATTACTCCATCATTCCAGGCAACAATTATTACTTAAACTCACTCCATCATTAATTATTACTAAAACATGACAAGGGCAAAATTGGAAAGTTGTACATTTTTTAACATGACTTCAATGTAATCATTTCATTTTCTTAATTGATGTGCTTTTTTTTTCCCTACATTTGAGACCGGAGGGAGTACTTATTAATGTTCGATTTTATGCTTGCTTCTGTTTGTTTGCAGTGGTTAATTTGTAAAAATTATGTAATGTCTAATGAACTTATGTGGCTCATGTTTTGGTTGCTTTTGCTGTTTATCGTCCGTGCCTTAGATGTATAATTATTTCCTTGCTTATCTTATGTGGTTGTAATATATTTGAAACCTATATTATGTGTGACTTTGGTCGGAAAATCTATGAATGTGAAATATTAAAATGTCATTTTGTATTATATTCATATATGTTACTTATGTAGTGGTTTAAATTATAGTGTAATGTATGTGAACTATGGTTTGCGACTATAGATGTAGAATTATATGTTAACTGGTGTGGTTATAAAAGTGAAGTACAGATATATTACTATAATATGCCCCATATTTTATAGTATATTTATTTTGAATTGGAGTTGTTATGGTGTTTATTTGGTCAATGGATGATGTTCCTTAAAATCAATGGATTTGACTAAAACATGTGGGAATCATTTCTTACTGTTCTTGATATAGTGATTTTGAAATATACAATTAGAATACTAGACTCACTTTTCTTCTTTTGCCAATGGTTCATTTTAAATAAGTCAATTGTCACTATTATTGTTTTATATCTATCGATCGCGGATACAAATACGGACACCGAACAGGATCCAAACACTGAAACGTCGACGCTGCAAATAATTTGAGAAAATCATATAACTTGGCATAATTATATGTGTCGGTGATTTGTCGTTATCAAACACCACACATGTTTGACATCGATACACCCATAACCCAATGAGTGTCCCCTGCTTCATAAATTTATATTAACTATAAATTGTGATATTTTTTGTTTATTTTAAAAATAGGTGAATACATCCATCTGGAAAGGGAATCACATAGATAAATACGATATTTATTCATGGAGCACTTTGTTTGGTTGGATAAGAATAATTTTAACTTCATGTTAAGACGGGTTTTATTTCATTGAACTTGATTTTGGTATGGAATGTCGTTTGATGTGGTTTATGGGACATAAACGTTTTGCAGTTCCTCACATTATCTCAATATGAATATATTGAGTGTTGTAATTTGATTTATCTGTGACATGGCAATAGTGTAGAGTTGCCTGAAATTGGCAAATGGTTGTATTGCTTTTTTTTTTTTGCTTTGTTTTTATTGTTAAAAGGGTATGTTTGTAGAGTAGTACTATGTACTATAGATTTCTAATTTGTATTTATTCAGCCAGTGAATTATTGAAATAGTCTACATTGTATGATTGAGTTTTTTGACTGGTCCCATAAGGCAATTTGTCGTATTTGGTTAAAAATGGAAACTATATTTTATTGAGAATGCATTATTGTGACCTTCAAAACAAGTCTTGCTTCTCCTTTCAGTTGGCTACATTATATATATATGTATATATGTGCATGAGTGGTGATAGTTTAATATCTTTCAGTATATGCATGTTGTATAAGCACTCGATGGATAACTCCCTTCCAATCAATTATTCTGAAATCGCCAATAATAAGAGAGCAGAGAGGAAAGAGTTGCTGAGACTAAAGAGGGCTAGAGCTTCATTACGCTATCCAATTCTATTGTCAAGCGTGGTTGTGAGTTTTGTTTGGTCATTTTGATTTTTTATTGTTATTTATGAGGTTATTCTTGTTGTCATTTTTTCATGGCTGTTTTTAATTATTATCAGTGTACAAGAATGTGAGACGTGTTTTGAATCCAACTTCCCGGGGAATATTATCAACAGGTAGTATTTAACGTTTAACTCTTAATATTATATATTTTTTAGATTATTTATTAAAAAGACACTTGAGTTCTTAAATGTCTAATTAAGTTGGTACACCTTCCGTCCCAGAATGTAAGCTAAAATCAGTCAACATATGTTAATGTATTACGTACAAAGATTGGACCAGTTACATTAACCTTTGTTGTCCAATTTTTTATTATATTACCATTTGTGATGATAGGGATTGAGATATAGATTAGAATATTGATCAATGAGATGATGTAATTTTTTTTTGTCATTAATAAGTACTAATCTATTTTAAAATAGCGTTGCTTTAAATTTCACCATAAATTTGTAATAAATAGTTAGTATTAATTTTCTCTCTTTTATTTTACCTCTTTACTCTTTTAGTTTGCTTTGTCCTTGGAGTTCTCATTGCATTGTCAAGTCTAGCATTTGTGGCTGGTCCTGTTTCTTGCTGCATGCCTTACACTTGGTCCTCCAAGTCATTCAAGCGCCCCTTCACTGTTTTGTTCACCTTGAATTTTACACCAGCATTATTCAAGGTCTATGAAAGTTGTAACTCCAACCATTTTCGTCAATGAACCCATCTCTCTTGCATATTCACGCATAATTGCCCTTTTCTTGAATTTATTCATTCTCTCAAATGGCTTCTTCATCCAAAAGGTGTTTATCTACATCTTATATTGCATGTCCTTTTTGTCTCCTTCTTCTATCTAAATTCCAAATTTTTTGAATGGTCTCTTGGTATATTTTGATTATTGCATTAATCTTTTTAGTGTAACTTTTGAATAAGTAACAAGTAACGGTTTTAATGGAAGTGCTATATTTACCTTCTTGATGCAACTTGGTTTCTGGTCGATCTCGAAAAGGGGTTGGAAAGACAATTGATAACCCGGTTGTAATCGTGGATGATGATTTTGATCGTGGCGTTGTAATGGATTAGGACATTTGGCTTCATTTTGATTCTCTTCCTCGTAGAATTTTTGGTGAAGATTGTGTGGCGGGTGAAGAATATCGTTGGAAGCTAGATTTAACCAAGTCAGTTGTCGACGAGAAGAAACGTCGAGTTTTGGTTAGGTTTTTTTTGGTTCATTTTGTTTACGGATCATTTTTTAAAAATTGAACTTGGCTAATTGTCTCTTCGTGCATTTTTGCAATATATTCCTAGCAGGACTATGGAAAAGGTTCTTCTTCAAAGTCAGAAAAAGATTATCTTGGAGTCCTTGGACACTCTCAAGACTTATGAGTGTGATATCATCACTTATGTAAGAAATCCTGATAGCAAACGTGAAGAGAAGTATATTGGCGAAGGATGGTACAAGTTTCTTGGTGACAGTACTGTGAAGGTTGGTGACGTCTTATTGTATGATGTATCTCAGCCACCTCATTTCCTGTTTGTTCGGGTTGTTTTCTCTGGGCTATTTCATTGATCTGATAGAATGTTTTGGTGCATTTCTAACCCTTTGTATTGTTCTAATTAAAAAGATTATGTTAGATTCATTTTGAATTTATTTTTCCGTGTCTATTGTTGGTTGTCAGACTACTTTGTTGTTAGATTTTCTTATGGCAGACCCTTGTTTTGGAAATCACTAAAGTTACTTGCAATTGTCGTAATGTTCATGCACATGCCTCAACATTAGGCCTTATGATTTGCCTATCATGTCTTATATATTTACCCTAATTAATGTTTGTTGTATGACATATTTATGTTGTGCTTGACACTTTTCTTAAACGGAAGCCATGCATCTTTGTTTTAATGTGAGGTTAGGAGAGATTGACATAGATGACTAAGTTTATATTTGTTATTTCAATGTTACCGTTGCTAAATAATAGTTGTTTTCGAATAGTCGTCGTTTTGATATTACGGGCCTCGCAGTTGTAATATGATATGGTCTGAACAATAATACGTTGATACATTACTAACAATTAAAATATAATTTAACTTCGTGTAGACACCAAATGACACTCTATTTTGTCAAACACACGAATCATGCATTCCACATAATTAATTGTACTTGCTAACTTTTTGTTCAATTTTATTATATTAAAATTACAAGAAATTAAATTAATTTTCTTGATGCATAGTGCACAAGATTTTACTCATTTCACAAGAATAGGATTTAATTACATTAATAGTGTCGGATGACATATACCGGAAAATATTTATTGGATCACTAAAGGTCTAATTACCTTTTTAGATCAATTGGAGTCAAAATATTGGTATATTTATAAGGACCAACGATAATTTTAATAAAACATTTTAGGCCATCGTTGAGCCTGCATGTGGATCTATAGTGTTAGTTTTGGAACAATGATGGTAAATATGCATTGTCACTGACCAATTATTATTATTATTATTATTATTATTATTATTATTATTATTATTATTATTATACATTGGATGCATGTGAGTGAATAATATGCACACTTGTGATAGATCAATTATTTGATCGATTGTTTTCACTATATATGTTCATCGTCCTTATCAAAAAAAAAAATTTTTTGCATTCTTCCTGCTATTACTCTAAGTGGGTTAATTTATTTTTGTTCAAGAACAACGTTTTACAATTAACGATTAGTCATGTGACCAATTTTAGCAACATTGGATGAGATGTTTAAAGGAAAGACAAGAAAATGGAGTTTTAAGACAGTTTACGTAAAAGATGTTGTAAGTGTATTTATTATTCCAATTTTTTACTTTAAGAATTATGTTCTTTAATTATTTTATATTAATAATCTCTTTGCATGTATTTTTTTTTTTTGGTTCACAACCTTATGGTGAGATAGATCCCCTATTTGTTTATAGTTTTGGTCAAGAACTTTTTAAAAATTGGTTGGTTTACAATGGTACTCATGAACATGTCTTGGTTTGGAATAGATCCATGGATAAACCACTTATAACAGATGGTTGAAGTGAGATTCAAGAATTTTATAATCTATCATACAAACATCATGAGATTGAGTTGAAATATTATGAGGATAGTAAGTTTATTTTGAAGGTTGATGTTGAGTGTGAAATGGATAGGAGGTTATTCCCAGATTATCATAGTGTTTCAATCCTCGATCATGATCCACTTACATTTCGTGTTGTTGTATTCGGTCTTGCTTCCGAAGATTCACGATTGACATTGATAGAAGATTTTAATTTATTAATTTTATTAATTTTAATTTTAATGTTTTTGATATTGATTATGATTCGATGTTGTTTGTATTGTTTATGCAGAAAATTCAGCCTTGGTATGGGGAGTTTATCTCTAAATATGAAAATGAATATTTAATCCTCTTTGGACCAAGCGATGAACAGTATAGACTACCCATAAGGCAGTCTGAATCATGCAAGGGAGCTGTTGAGTGTGAAATGGACAGGAGGTTATTCCTAGATTATCATAGTGTTTCAATCCCCGATCATGATCCACTTACATTTCGTGTTGTTGTATTCGGTCTTGCTTCCGAAGATTCACGTTTGACATTGATAGAAGATTTTAATTTATTAATTTTAATTTTAATGTTTTTGATATTGATTATGATTCGATGTTGTTTGTATTGTTTATGCAGAAAATCCAGCCTTGGTATGGGGAGTTTATCTCTAAATATGAAAATGAATATTTAATCCTCTTTAGACCAAGCGATGAACAGTATAGACTACCCATAAGGCAGTCTGAATCATGCAAGGGAGCTGTTGAGTTGACCATGCGATGGAGAACATTTTGTATTGGTAACAAATTTGCTGATGGAGATATACTTGAATTCACATTTAGAAACATTAGGAATAGTGGATGGGTTGACGCGGAAAAGGTTCACCGACCAAAAAAACCTTTTCACTTTTTATCTTCATTTTACCCCCTGCAATCTTAATTGATTTTTTTTTCTTCTAATAAATACTCATTTCCTTATGTCATTTCATATTTATTGGCTAATTCAACCACTAATTTTATCAAACACTACAAATTCAATCAGCTAGCATATCTGCTATCGACTATAAGTTCATCTGCTACAAGTTAGTTTAGCAGCCATCCTTTATTTTTCCCTTAATTTCATTCTTGCAACTTTATCCACGATTATTATGACTCGATTCACAAGGTCTTTTACTTTGATTTCTTTGAAACTATAGTTTCACACTTTATTTTCGAATTTATGGACTCAAAATTAGTATTTTTCATGTATCTTACGTTGATGATGCATGGGAAAAAATGTGACTCTTCATGGGTTCAAGAAAAGCTAACGGAAGTTTTTTGATGGATAAAAATGATCATGCAAAAAATTGTAGAGTAAAAATTTATTCTGGATTTTATTTTGTAAGGATTATTTACATAATTAATTAGATATTTAATATTTATTTGATAATATTGGATGATAATGTATAATTAAATTGCAAATTTTTAGGATATTCTACATCATTTTATAACGATGTACGCAACGGTTTGTAATTAGTATAAAGTCAACAATGTTATAAAACAGTAATTATACAGAATTTTAAAATTATTCGAACGTTTTAACAACGATCATGAATAGTATCTCAACAATAACAATAACGGTAACAATAACGGACATTTTACAAAATCTACTCTATATATATTCCACATTTAATTGTAATCTTCACATCACCCCCTCAAAATTTATCCATAAATTTAAAATGCCTAAATCTTTTCTTCTTTGCATCATCTTACTTGTCTTGATTTTGTTACTTATTGATTTTAATTTTGAAGAATTGAAAAATCTTTATATAGGAGTAATTATGTTGTTTGTTTTTCCATTACTAGGCTTTGCCTGGATGACTACTTTTTGTTGGTTTTGGAAAAATTAAATGATCGAGGGTTCTAAAATCTTTGTTGTCACTAGATACATTCGTTTTTTTTTTTTTGGTAAAGTGACAAAAGAAAAAGAAAAAAGAGAAAAAAAACCCTAAAAACAGGGCTCAGCCGGGGGCATCAAGCCTCAAGACTGACTTCAACTCCGATGGGGGAGCATGCCAAAAAGTCACACCTAATCTTGAAGAGCGCCCGAGCTTGGCCAAGAAATCTGCACAATGATTGCCCTCTCGAAGCACATGTTGGAAAGAAATGTTACGAATATGCTCCTTTAACCTAAAAATCTTCACCAACAAAGAGGCGTACACATGCATATGAGAGTGATCTGGATCTTGAAGAAGACGGAAGACTTCTAAAGAATCTGTTTCGTAAATAACTCGTTGAATAGAGTTGCTGATTACCAACATCAAACCATGGTAAACCCCAAATAGCTCAGCAAAAAACGCATCCCCTTGCCCATCATTAGAAGAGAATCTAGCTATCCAATTTCCCTTGTTATCACGAAGTAAACCTCCAGAACCGATATCACCAGAAGCACCACAACTTCCATCAATATTCAACTTAACACATCCATCTGGAGGTGGGGTCCAATTAACCATGTGACGATTAGTGTGGTGCTCAGAGGAGTGAATATTGATAGAAGTTAGGTCGGTACGCATAATGTTTATAAAATGAATGACATGTTGGGTTTTCCATTGTTTGTCACCAAGAATATGATTATTCCTGAAGCGCCAGATCCACCAAATAGTTATTGCAAACATTTACCAAACGCTCCTTTAGACATAGTTTGTAACCATGTTTTCCAGGATGTGAAGCTGAACAAATATTCGTTTTTAAATAAGTAATTAAATAATCTCTCAGTATTTATTTACGTAATTACTAGCGTCCAGACGGGCACTCCCGTGCCCGTCTGTCCGCTTTTTCTACTGCACTAAAGTGTGTAACTCATAAACAATATGATTTTATATAATGTTGGTTTACTTATATATTGGCAAAAATTATTAGAATTAAACGAAATATTTAACATGTAGTTGATATAAAAAATTGAACTTGATCAAAAAGAAGATATGATGTAGTAATCAAATATTGAATTTGATTAATCAACACTAAAAATAATTGTGACTGTCAAAAAAAATTATCAATGAAAATTTTATGTTGTCATAACTCAATAATTGTTAAATATTGATTAATCGTGCTTGTCAAGCACGATTAATCAATATATAAGCATGACAATGTTCATCTGCACGTTTGTGTTGTAGTAATGTTAATCATACTTTTGCTGCCATACCAGATTGTGTCATAATACTTATCATGAAAACTGCAATTATTGAGTTAACGAACTTAAAAACCTTTAATACATAGAGCAAGAGGAAGAAAATTAGTTACAAATAGATTTAAGATTGACTAAAAAAAATATGTTTGAAAGTAGAGGAATATAACTATGTTTTCAGAAGAAATTAAATATTGTGGTACCATTAAATCTTGGGAAGTTGCATTGAAAACAATAAGTAAATCCCTATCTCGGTCTCTGGTGGAACTCTTCCCCCTCCCTCATCTCGTATTGTTGCCATGGGATTTTACGTTTCGACTATCGTTAGAGGATGGCCTCGACGGTTATATATTTTCTTACCATTTTCCTTTCTTCTTCTCTTACCTTCCCTCCAATTGCTTATGACATGAATTTTGTCACGGTGGTTATCACTCACATCTTTCTCTACACTAACGTGGTCGCATCGTCTACTCTCCTCCCCCGCGGCTACGTCTTGATGTTATGTTACCATCACCATTGTAGCCCATTCACTCATCTCTTTTTTCTTAATTTCTCTCACAATTCTTCCATTTCCTTTATATTTCATCGGCGACGCATGAAAAACACCGTCCACACCTTGAAACAAATAGAAAAGAGGAGCAAAACTAATTCAAAATAAATCAAATTGATTAAACAATATATAAGTTTAATTTGTTTTTGAATAACCATGCGTAATTAGAAACAACAACAAAATGCACACAATTCTCCCATATTCAATCACTAAAAACAAAAGGCACAAATGCTTATCTATATACCCGTTATCCTTACTTTTTTTTTTCTGTAACCAAAATTTTGAAAATGCACCAATAGTAAAATGAGAGGAATTCTCAGTCCACTTTGTTTTTATTTTTTGTAACCACTGCCTTTGTTCTGTGAAATAGTGAAAATAGTGAAATAAAAGTTTATAAAACTGACATTTAAGGAAGGTTAACAGTGGAAACATAATAAAACCCCCACAAAAGGAACAAACTCCTGGGATTGAAGCCAATGAACCTTACAGGCAAACGCAATAACAAAAAGAATCATGGATTGCCTTTTCTTTGTCCCTAAAGATTTGACATTTGAATGAGTTGCTCTCCATTTTCTGTATAAATGACAAAAACAAATTAAAAACATACAAATTAGAATAGAAATGAATAAACCGTTGATCCTTTACAACCATTGAGTTACTAAGGTTGCATCGACTTTCGTCTACATCCTTTTTTCTTGTTTCTATTGCTGATGAATAGAGTAAATCAAACATGAGATAACAATAACATCATTGCTAAAACATGAGACAATGTCAATGTTTACAAACTTACCGTTAAGATAACATGAGATCCTTACAACCATTGTTATATCAGTTCCTCCCGTAACATTGAATCACACATGGAGGCTGCCTTTTCAGAATGGGTAAATCAACTTTTCCTTTCAATTTGAGCATTTTTTGTCTCCTCTTTTAATATCCTCCTCCTCTTTCATATTTGTGGCTTCTAAGATAAAAAGATACTGCAAGGTATCAAAAGAAAAAGAAAAAGAAAAAGAAAACTGCAAGGAAGTTATGGAATTGGCATGGGTGAGGATTAAACTATATAGGAAGTTGGTAACTGATAAGGGTAAAGTTGGAAGGTAAAAAAGGCTAATAAAAGTATAATTAGATGTTGCACACACCAAGTTTATAGTGGCAATAAAATTCGTAGAAGTATGTTTGGAGTAATATTAGTTTTACATTTTTCTTACCCAATAATTATCGTAGCAATACTTTACCTTATGATTATCAATTAAACTTCAAAAAGTGCACGACATTTGTGGTTAGTAAATGATGAAAGTCCTTTTCATTACGGAATGTTGTTTTTTGGATTTCCAAACTGTTAAATTTGAATTTCCAAATTCTATCATCTACCGAAGTTGTTACTAGGTTGAGTCACGACCAGGTCGCTCTCTTTAAGACGTTTCGTGGCACTACCCAAAGTTGTGCAAGGTAGACTATCAACCACGCCGCCTCCAGGATAAAACAAGCCCAGCTACAACTGTTCGATTAACTACTGCACTGTAGAAAAATCGTTCGAGAATTACACCCTCAAAATATGGCTCAATCGTTTGATCGAAGCCACTCGATACGGTACGTAACCGCTCTATTCGAAACCGTTCAAATTAATATGGTATTATTACCATTCTATTATGGTGCTGAGACCACTCAAATATGGTGTTACCACCATTCTAACTTCTCCAAAACATGAATATGGCACTACGACCACTCAAATATGGTGATACCACCATTTCTCTTTAAAATAATATATATATACTGTTAAGATCATTCTTTAATATGATCTTAATAGTACTCTATATTCCGAAGAATCATATATTATCGAAGGGACTATGAACTTAAGACCAAGGGACTATGGTCTTAAGAACACTCTTAATACCGAAGGGACAGAAAGGAGTAGAAGCAGAAGAAACTTGTTAAAAACAAGTCGGAGGGAGAAGAGAGGAAAAAAACACAGGAAGCATCGACTGTGAATTTTCGGTGTGAAGAATCAAATGGGGCGAGCTCTCCTTTTATAGGGAGAGTTTGTAACAAAAAACGAGTGACTTGGGGATTAAGTCTGCTTAATCCTTAAGCAAACGCGTTTTGTTTCTTAATTGGATATATCCGGAAGTTTCTGGATATGCTTTTAGATCGGGTCGGATCGTAAAAAATTTATTTGTTACGCGTAGCGCTTACGGATAATGATTAAATTAATTAATTAATTAATTTAACATTTTCAAGTGACAAAAAAATATATATCAATTTTTTTAAGCGTTCACCCGTTCACAAAATTGGGTACCCCAAGGGCACACCCTTGGAGGTCACTTTTCCCATATATAAACACTTACTAGTTGGGGTGACCCTCCAATGTGGGACATTTTTAAGTCACGCCTACACACTAGTTCTTTCATAGTGTTTTTCTTTCCAATTTTCTTCACTAGATTTAACTAGTGTTCCAACAATCCCCCACTTGACTTCAAAATGGTTTCATAAACTTTTCAATAAGATTTGCTAATTTACAAAGGTGTCGCCAACAACTTGAACCTTTGTATAGTGGAAGGTATTCTGATTTAACAAGAGTTGCTTACAGCATTGAACTCTATCTCAGACATAGAATCCACACACAAACCTTTTCATAGGTGTATTCTAAAAGCCCGTGCGTTTTAAGGCCCTGCACGTGTATCCCGGTTTTAACGAATGCTCTAGGAATTCTGCCTCGAAATTCCATAGGACCGGCCTAAGTTCCACATTCGTATAGGTGAGTCTATCAAGGGTACTCCTGTAGCTGTGTACCCCACTCAACATAGAGTATAGATCTCATTAAGAGTTACTATTACCTCATCCTTATTTCGCTGCAGGATCATGCTTTCTAAATTCTTTCTCTCATAGCATGTTCTACCACTTCATGACTTGTTTTTACCCATTGAACCTATTTCTTGGGATCTCCAGTCATGTAGGTCGGGTTACCATCACTTGTGGGCTATAGGCATTAGTCCCATCCTACTGTATGTTTCTTGGACTTTCTCTCTATTAAGTCCTTTCGTCAAAGGATCAGCTAAGTTTTCATTCGTACGTACAAAATCAACTCTAACCGCTCCATTTAGAGATACACTCTCTAATCGTGCTGTGTTTTCGCCATATCTGTCGTCTCTTACCATTGTAATAGCGATTCTTAATCTTTGCAATAGCCGCGGTACTATCGCAATGAATTAACACAGTAGGTAACGGTTTTTCCTATAGAGGGATCTCAGCTAGCAAGGATCTTAGCCAACTTGCTTCTTCACTAGTTTTCTCTAGTGTTCTCATCTCAGATTCATTCCATAGTGGACTGAGTCAATATCATTTGTTTTAACAAATAACTCCTCTAGTGATGCTCAATGTGCAAACACTAGTCGCTAAATATTCATCTGAAAGATGTTCTATTTTATATCTTGTACCATTTAAGTACAATATGTTACTCCTAGTGAAGTAATCTTAGAGTCATAGTCTTCTTAAGACACCTCATGACTCTTTCTATAGCATGGCAATGCTTCCCATCCGTCTACTAGTAAACTTGCACAAGAGTTTCACGACATCGACAATGTCAGATCTAATACATTCAGTGGCATACCTAAGTGCTGCCAATGATGCTCGTATATTCTGTTTTTCCATCTCAAGTGTTCTTACACTTGGATCATAATATGTGATTGCAAGTTTATGGTGAAATAATTACATTTCTTTAAGATCTTCTCAACTTTGTGAGATTTATCAAATAAGTTATCTTTTATGATCTAGTAATCTTGAAACCAAGAATTACTTCAATTTTTGTTTTGTTTTGGTCTTTCTTATCAATGTTGTTGATAAACAATGATTTCGCATAATTCATAACATGAATCTTTAAATCAAATATGAGCAAGTCGTCTTCATAGAGACATATGATCGTGCAAATATTATTTGTCACTTTCATTCACTTTATACTCATTCGATAACATTAGAATGTCAAATTTTTCATGCCATTCCTCAGGAGTTTATTTTAGACCATTCAAATAATTATCTAACTTACAGACCTTGTTTTCTTGTCCATGAATTGCAAACTTTTTCAGGTTGTTCCATATAGACTTGTTCTTCTAGTTCACCATAAAAAGGCAACTTTCACATCCATTTGGAGTACTTTCGAGTTATAAACGGCGGCTAAAGGGTCTGGTACTCTTATGGATATGATTTTCGTGACTGGTGAATGAATGTCGAAGAAGTGTATATTTTTCTCTTTGTTTAAAACCTTTGACTACAAGGAAAGCCTTGTATTCATCAACCGTACCATCAGGTTTTAGTTCCTTTTTTCAAAAATCCAAATACAACCGATTGGTTTTGCAACTATGAGACAAGTCAACCAAGTGTCATGTTTTGTTAGACTCTAGAAAATCCATTTCATCGTTTATTGTTTCTTGCCATAATTCAGCATCCAATGAGGATGTAACTTCTTTAAGCCTTAATGAATCTTCTTCCAATGTATAAACCAAGTTCATACTCTTTAGCAATTTTAGCTTTCTTACCTCCTTGAGGTTCTATAACATCTCGTATGATGTTTTCATAACTATTTCATAACTATTTCTGATGACATGAATGTGATAAGATTTAGTGCCCCCACTAGTTCTTAATTTTTAAAAGGGAAATTTAATTTGCCCCCACTAATGTCGTGCTCCCATTAGAGCCCCCACTAGTGCCCCCACTATTCTTTAGTTAAAGGGGTATATATTTACATAGAATTCGACATCTTTTAAATTCTATGATCACTTTAACATTTAGGTCATAAAACCTATATGTTTCGTTATTTATCGCATACCTGATGAATACATATTCATAGGCTCTACTAGTGAGTTCAACTCTCTTGGGGTCCAGGATCTAAATATAGTCCAGACAATCCCAAGTTCAAAAATAAGACAAATTGGATTGTCTTTTCTTCAAAAATTTCTTAATTAGAATTTTTGTTCTTAGACTTGGGTACTCTATAAATTTCAATTTTCGTTATAAAAAATTGAACATTCAAGCATATCAATTTTATTTTTCAAAGCTCACAGTCATCAATAAATATGATAAAAATATCATTTTATCATTTCTAATTTATGTGTCATCAAATTAACACATATCATTATGTTTAGAGATTCATATCCTCTAAGTTCTAATTTATATGAACTTTTGATTCATATATCTTGACTGCAATAAATAAAATTGTTTAATTATATAACTTTGGAATTAAGTCCAAGTTACTCAAGTTTAAAATTAAAGGCTTGTTCACATATTAAAATCACACAACTAGTAAAATAGAAGGAGGATTTTAATTTTGAATCTACCATTAAAGGTGCAATCTTTTTCCACAAGGATGCATAGAGTACAAGTCACTAGACCTGTTCTTATAGGATCAAAATCCTAAAATAATTGAGTGCTCAAATTTATATACGTCTACCCAAAATTGATGCTTCAGCTTATAGTTATATCAAATACGTATTCTTGCATTAATTTACCAAAATATTTAATTCATGTGTGCTGAACCGAATCAATTTTTGATAGCGCAGGCATACTGTTACGTGGTACACTCAACTTTCCATTATAACCTTAGCATCCTTTTTGTCATTGCATTCTACAAAAATTTTCAATACTTGACAATTTAATATTATCCTACTCGATCAGCTCTTTGTTATGCCGAATTGTCTTTGTCAATTGTCAAGGGTCAAAGTAGAAAATAAAAGACGATGCAGCAACACTTGAAGGTTATATTTACTTAACGGTTAAGAGTTTATTTATTCACGCTGCAGTTTTAATTTTTTGAAAATAAATTTCAAAGTCGCATATGTGAATTTCATAGTGTTGTTGTTTACAACAAACACTTCGTCGTGTTCAGTCATAAGATGTAATTCTATAACATGATTTATCCTTGTTGTATTTAGGGACAATTAAACCTCAATAAAGTAACTTCTTCGGTAGACATAGCAAATCGAAACGTCTTAAAATTGTTGTTTTTTGGATTTCCAAACTGTTAAATTTGAATTTCCAAATTCTATCATCTACCGAAGTTGTTACTAGGTTGAGTCACGACCAGGTCGCTCTCTTTAAGATGTTTCGTGGCACTACCCAAAGTTGTGCAAGGTAGACTATCAACCACGCCGCCTCCAGGATAAAACAAGCCCAGCTACAACTGTTCGATTAACTACTGCACTGTAGAAAAATCGTTCGAGAATTACACCCTCAAAATATGGCTCAATCGTTTGATCGAAGCCACTCGATACGGTACGTAACCGCTCTATTCGAAACCGTTCAAATTAATATGGTATTATTATCATTCTATTATGGTGCTGAGACCACTCAAATATGGTGTTACCACCATTCTAACTTCTCCAAAACATGAATATGGCACTACGACCACTCAAATATGGTGATACCACCATTTCTCTTTAAAATAATATATATATACTGTTAAGATCATTCTTTAATATGATCTTAATAGTACTCTATATTCCGAAGAATCATATATTATCGAAGGGACTATGAACTTAAGACCAAGGGACTATGGTCTTAAGAACACTCTTAATACCGAAGGGACAGAAAGGAGTAGAAGCAGAAGAAACTTGTTAAAAACAAGTCGGAGGGAGAAGAGAGGAAAAAACACAGGAAGCATCGACTGTGAATTTTCGGTGTGAAGAATCAAATGGGGCGAGCTCTCCTTTTATAGGGAGAGTTTGTAACAAAAAACGAGTGACTTGGGGATTAAGTCTGCTTAATCCTTAAGCAAACGCGTTTTGTTTCTTAATTGGATATATCCGGAAGTTTCTGGATATGCTTTTGGATCGGGTCGGATCGTAACAAATTTATTTGTTACGCGTAGTGCTTACGGATAATGATTAAATTAATTAATTAATTAATTTAACATTTTCAAGTGACAAAAAAATATATATCAATTTTTTTAAGCGTTCACCCGTTCACAAAATTGGGTACCCCAAGGGCACACCCTTGGAGGTCACTTTTCCCATATATAAACACTTACTAGTTGGGGTGACCCTCCAATGTGGGACATTTTTAAGTCACACCTACACACTAGTTCTTTCATAGTGTTTTTCTTTCCAATTTTCTTCACTAGAATTAACTAGTGTTCCAACACGGAAAAAATAGAAAATTGAAAGTGTGGGATGAATTCAGACACCATTGCGTCTGATAAGAATGCACAACTCCATCTATCATTTTCTGCATGAACAAATTGAAAGTTTAAACCAAATAAAGCCATTCTTTAAAGGATATTTCATTTCCTCTTGCCATACATCATCTGAGTTTTTTTAAGATACTTGAACAATCAATATAAATAGGATCAATGGTAAAACATTTGACAAAAGCCAACATGCGAAATATGAAAGAAACACCTTTATCCTTTCCTTTGCCTTTGCTTGGTTCACTTATGTCAAAGAATATAAAAAGAACCATAAAAACTCCCTCCCAAAAAAAAGAACCATAAAAACTAATTAAAATGAAAGAGAAAAGAGAAATAAAAAGGAAGATGTAATGCAATTGTTGTCCACTTTCACAAAGCACAAACCGTAGAAACTAAAACAACCTTGCGGTTATTGTTTCTAGAGGGCTAGAATGTAACAAAATATAAGAAATAATTACTCCTTTTTTTTACGGGAAAGAGAAAGGTAACAGTTATGTTTTTGTGAGTGTGATTAGTGGGTAAGTCAGATTTTTTTCAAAGAGAAAGCATGCGGTTATGTTTTGGTGTGTGGTAAGCCAGATTTTTTCTTTAATAAATAAATGCCACTGTGTGTGTTATTATTAGTGGGGAAGACATATTTTTTCTTTAATAACTGCCATCAAGTAAGGGTATTTTGGGATTTTTAAAAAAGGCTACACCAAAAAATAGAATTGCCTTTATTAATAGTTATAGATGTTATTATGCATTGTCGTAATGTATTATATGTTGTATGCTAAATTAACTCCATCCACGCATTTATTCAATAAATTAATACTGGATTGAGTAATAATTATTATATCATGGGTTAAATATGTTTTTGGTCCCTATAAATATGTCAACTATTCGTTTTAGTCCCTCTAATTTTTTTTTTCAACTTTAAGTCCCTAAATTTTTTTTCACCTTCACTTTTGGTTTCTCCTTTAAAGTAAACTCATATGTAGAAATCATATTTTTGAATAAAATTTTGCAGAAAAATTCATAATATTATAAGAATCTCTCCCAAAAAAATTAGAATTTTTTAACATAACATGAATTTAAATATTTATTACAGTTAAAAAATCATATTTAATTTATGTTTTGTTACAAAATTCTAATTTTTTTTTTGGCAATTCTTGTTCAAATTTTTTTTTTGGCAATTATTTTTGAAATATTCTACACATTTCATTAAAAAAATACAAAAATTAACTTAAAAATAGGGACCGAAAGTAGTGATTCAAAATTCTATAGGGACTAAAAGTTGAAGAAATTTTTTAGAGGGATTAAAACGAAAAGTCGGTATATTTATAGGGACCAAAAACATATTTAACCCTTATATTATTTATACTAATTTATCCCCATCCTAAAATAATCTTCTATATGTGTCTTTGCATGCTCTCCCGTGGCTTCTTCGTCAAATTTAAAAGGTATTGTTCTTGATCAAATTGTCCATGTATACTTTTCTCAATTATTTTTGATCCAATTGTAAATTCCATAAGGAATAATTTCTGTTCAGAAGAATTTGAAGATGTTAATAGAGAATATAAGTTGTGTTATATGAATCTAGAACTCATATTCTGTTTGCTTTTGTAGAGATGAAAAATGTTGCTCAGCAAAGATCAACAAGTTATTGGTTTTTTTTTATCGTTCTTACGAAGGATACGAAGGACCATAGGAAATTCCGATGTAGCTTCATATTATTTTTATGATGGTGGGGTTGTACTGGAAGAATACGTTGTTATTGATTTTCAGTCTCATATTCGTATAAGTGTTGATGAAGATTGTGTGTCATGTGAATGTATTGGTCATAAACACAGTCATAAAGTGGGAAGTATTAGGAATCTTATGTACGAAGAAGATTTTAAAAGTGTTTAATATTGGAAATGTTTTAGTTGTAGTTAGTAAGAAAGTCTTAGTGTTGTGAATTTGATGTTCCTCACTTTTGTTGAAAGTTTTGAAGCTCCATAGTTTTTTTTCCTTAATGATTAATTTCAATAGTAATTACTTTGAATATTTATGAATTATTTTATATTATGTATTTGTTGGGACGTGCTTCATCCGAAAATTGAGATGCGAATGCACGTTGTCAAGCATCGTGGTAAAATTGTACGTTATTCTGACTTGCGTTGTCCGAAGATAATTTTGCCCGTGCGTCTGTGCACGGGTCGCATACTAGTTATAATACAGTTATTAGTTAGGAAATTTGCAATTTTTTTTACGGAAATTTTATACACTTATTATAAATAAATACTCTACAAATTAACAATTATTTCCCTCTAAAAAAAACTAACAATTATTTCAACCTTTATTATATCATCACCAATACAATACAATACAATTAAAAAAATTTAGTTACATACAATTAAAATATTTGAAGTTTAATAAACAAATAAATAATTTCAAAAACAAAATGTATCTCACGCATAACACAAGTACACACTAGTTAGGCAACATAGTACATTGGATTTGGGAGTTTGAATGTCCTTCTAGGGCTTGGAATCCCCTCAATGCTGCTATATTGGTCCCCAAGAATGCCCCAAATGCGATAACCACCGTTCATTAGCTCTTTTCTTACATTCGACTTGTACTTTTCCACTGATACAAATTCATTAGCTATATCTCTGCAAATGAAAAAAATTATATTACAAGAAATAAAAATGGAACAAATTAGGACACATCTCTTTTGATCAAAATAAGTTGACGAATGTCTCGTGACCTTAACTCAGTTAGTAAGGACAATGCATAATATATGCACAGTCCAGGGTTCAAATCCCAAACACAAAAAAAAAAAAAAGTTGACGAAATAAAAAAGACATATTTAAAGTTTCTCTAAAAACATAGAACCAACTAAATAGACGTAAAAAAAAAAAACTAAAATAGATATTTTTGTCCATACCTTCAATTGCATATCAAAGGATATACTGAATGAAAGAGATAAATTATAGAGAAATTATTCTACTTACCTAAAGAAAATTTTAGTCCACCCATAATAACCAACATTGACAAGATTGTCAATTGTGGCTGATCTGAGATGTTCCCTCCTTGCAGTGATCAATATGATTTGAATACCTCTTGACTTAAGTTCATTGAAGAGCTTCAATGAGTGATCAAGAGCAGGTGCTTTACCCTTTCTCATCCATTCCTCAACAGATGTCACATTCAATTTATTTCCCCTATAGTCAATAAAAAAATCCATCATCATTCTTTAACTATTATTAGTAATCACAAGGTGGTCAAGATAGGAATTAAAAACCATATAAAGTTTCTAGACACTTTTTTTCGTGTAAATCGGGTATTTTATGTGAGCCAGAGACTAATCACTCAATCTGGTAGACCACAACGAACGACAAAACTCCGCCTCAAGTTTTAACGTTTTTGTATTATCAAGGTTTGATTCAAACTCAAAATTTAAAGTTAAAACGAAAGAGATCTGAATCATCTCATCCAACGATCTGGACGTAAATACTTAAGTTTAACCAAATAATTAACACATTATTAAAGAGTGAATTTATGATTTACCCGTATTGATTGTTCTTGTAGTAAGGAACAGTTGAAAGTAGAGTATCATCAATGTCAAAAATCCAAGCATCTCTTCCATCTTTCTTCAAATTGCAACTTGTGCTAAGATAAACCAAACATTCTTCAGTTGCCCTTTCTGAGTCCACTTTATATTGTGTAGACTTCATATATTTTCCAATGGATTCAATGCATTCTTCAGGCACAACTTCAAAATCTATAATGTTGTGTAACTCAACATTCATTCTCCAACTTTCACAATAGTTCTTTAAGCTAATCTTCAATCCATTACGTGATAGCTTCAATATGTTCCAATCTGCAACTACTAATGGAATTAAAAGGCATGTGCAAACCAAACACCACCCAAGTGCTTTCCTCATCTTTTTTCTTTTGGCAAAAGGAAATTGAAACGTGGGTAGTTATAGGTAGATATAGGATATAATGGAACCAACTACTTAATTTTATATGAAAATGACTAAGAAATTAAAGTCACATGGGTCTGATAGCTAGCCACAAACCTTGACATGCACCACACTCACATGATATATGGTTGTCAAAATAGTAAACAACTAGCGAAATGTCAATTATGAGGGGAAACGTGCCTACATGATTTCTGTGACTCTGTGAGGATCTTAAATTTTCACACAAGACAAAGAATATATGCTTGGTCTTACATTTGACAAATGGGGTTTATCACTTGATCATATACTCAGTTCCATATGACTCCTTTGATATAGTTTCTCATTCGTGAATTGCACGGTTATTTTAAAAATTAATTTTGGATATAAAATAAAACAAACGTATTTCTTGGGGTATACTAATTGTTGTTTTACATTATTTAAACCATAAAATATCAAAACATGTATGGTTAGGGAAGAAATAAAATTACAACTACTCAAATCAAAACATTTTCAAAATTACTAGCAACTCACTATAAAATCTCTATCTTGTTTTCAAATGCATAGAAATAAACTCCAAAACATAGCTAAAAACATCACATCATGAGACGTCATCAACCCATCAGTTTATGTAGGGACGAAGCTAGAAGGGGGCCAACAGAGATCACGATTCCCCACATTTAAATTTCTATAATGAATTTTTTCTTCGAATCAATATATTGGGTCTTAAACACTTAAATTTTTAGATTTAATTACTCTAATCCATAAAAGACACAAAGAATTTGAGATTTTGTCAGCAATTTACAAAAGTATCATAATGCTTAATGAGAATCTTGTTTTAGAATTTTTCGTTGCAATTTTGCTTTAAAATTTTGACTCATTGTATGTCATTATGATTGTGCATTCTCAGCCACCCCAAAGGATTCATTGCTCGCAATTTCATAGGGAATTCATTCTCATACGTTTGCATTTTTTTGTTGTTTCGGATTTTCTTCCTATGCTATTCAAAAATTACTTTAGTTATTCATTCTCAAAGAAAGCCTCGAGATACTCATCATTCTCATATTCTTGAAATTTCTTATAATTTTGAGTGTATTTTTACTTTGAATATATCTTATAATTTCTAATTAAATTGCTTATGTTGTGCATTTGAAAATTTATTTTTTCTTTACCAAATTATACTTTGAACATGCCCCCTTATAATTTCTAATTAAATTGCTTATGTTGTGCATTTGAAAATTTCTTTTTTTTTTACCAACTTATACTTTGAACATGCCCTCCCTAAGCGTAATTCCTGGTTCCGTCCCTGAGTTATGTAATGTGACGCATAAGTTGGTATCTAAAGTGCTTGTTAATCACATACGATCTATATGCTCAGTGATACCATCTCTCCCTTGTAAAGTAGTTCTATCCCTGCAGGGCCGTCTTAACAAATTCATAGGCTCAGTTTTAGTTTTACAAGGGATGCAAAAAAAAAGTTAAATTCTGGGCCCCAAAATAAATAAATAACTCATTTTAAAAAAAATCATTAAAAATCACACTTTGGTGAGGGTTGAACACATGACCTCTCTCTACAAAAACAAGGCGCACCGCTGAAGCAAGCTGAACGGATTGTATTTAATTGCTTTGAATAGCTATATAACCATTAATTATGTGTCTTGCATATAAAAAAAAATATTTTGGGCCCCAAAAAAATTGAGGCCCGGTGCCATAGCCCAGCCTCGACGGGCTATGGGCCGGCCCTGTATCCCTGGTCACATCACAATGGATAATGCTATCATTCTCCAAGAATTTATTTACCATATGCAGATTTCGAAGAAGAACAGTGATGATTTGATATACAAGCTAGATCTTGAGAAAGACGATGACAAAGTGGATTCTTATTTCCTACGGGGAACCCTATATTACTATGCCTTCCCGAGTTCTATGATTTCTTTGATCATGAGTATTAATTCAGCAACCTTTAAGGAATGGTACTAAAACATAACATTTTCATCCCCTCTGCGGTCTTCGTCAAAGTGATCCTCTCTCACCATATCTATTTGTTCTCTGCATGGATCATTTTGTTGACATGATCAAAAATCTATTAAAATCACTTATGAATTTATGATGGGTCAAAGAACTCCCATCATTGGTTGTGCTTTATGAACCTCTCCCAAGTCTCTCCTCCTTGATTTTGGCTGAAGCATTTGATGACTACTTTTTTTTAGATCTTTTTTTTTTTCGTGAACTGGATATCAGCTGCGTAACAAAACAAGAAGTTTTCTCTTTTGTCCCCCTATAATTCCTCAGTCTTTCAATTTGTATCTCTTGAACCTTGTTTTTTGTGTTTAAAAATGCTTCAATAAATAAATAACCACAAAACATTGTTTTCAAGATTTGTGAGCAATTAGGGAGGTCAAAATAGCAAAACTCACAAAATAAAGGTTTTGAATCTTAGCATGTTGGGCTGGACCCTCAACTACTAAAGCAGTACCCACCCATTTGATTTTAACTGGAACGGGTGCGCCTCCGTTATTATTCTCAAAACCCTAATCTGAACCCACGCTTGCTTCTTATAAATACTAGACCATCGACCCGTGCTCCGCACGGGTCCTACCAGCTTACACATGCACGTTTGAAGTTATGATTATTAGTCTCTTCCTATATTAATTGGTTATAACTGAATCGATATGTAAGTAATATTTTATAAAATTCCAATTACGATAAATATTAGTCTCATAATGGTGACTTTAGTAATATAATTTGTTGCTACCATTGGAATGCAATAAATCAAAATATCGTACAAAAATCATTGATTTTTAGCACAACTTATCTTACATTACGAAATACTTTTGGATATACTACATTTGAAGTCACATTGGCATCTTGAACATTTTCATCCATTGTAAGCATCTTCAATCCATCTCTTGAGGTAACTCTTGATATTGCAACATATAACTGACCATGTGAAAACACATGACTTGGCAAATATATCTCAACTTTCTTCAGAGATTGTTCTTGACTTTTGTTAATAGTCATTGCGAAAGAAACAACTATCGGAAACTGTCTCCGTTGAAATTTGAAAGGTATCATGACATCAGAAGGAGTAAGAGATAATCTTGGTATAAAAAATTTTCTTGCATATATTGCTTCGAAATATAACCTTTCCTTCAGGCACAAATTTACCCATTCTAGTTATGATTAGTCTTGTGCCATTGCATAATCCTGATCTTTGATCTGTATTCCTTAACAACATCACTGGAACACCAACCTTTAACCTGAGTTTGTGATTTGGAAGACCAGATGTATTAATTGTGTTGAGAAATTCAGGAGTGTGGACAACATCAATTGCATCGCCATTCGGGTTTGTTGCTAACGGCGAATCTTAACTCAGATACATTTTTGCTTCGCCTGGAATCAAATCCAATATATAATCGTTTATTTGTTTGACAATTGAATGCTTTGGAGTTAATATGGACTTGTCTTGAAAATAAGCTATATCAGTCATGCTATCTAATATATTTGGATAAGTGATCTTGACAATAGTCGCAATAGAATTCTTTGTGTTCATTATAACTTATAGTATTATTATTGCTTTCCATTAGTGATATCGGCAAAAGGAGTGCGCGAACTTATATTACGACTTTTTTACCTCATATGAATACAATGATTCTCTTTAGAGGATTCTTGTGAAACTTGTTGCCCATTTCATGCTCAGTTTGGTTTTTTTTCCTTCTATGCTTTAGATAACAAAGTCAATGGTTCATTTTTTGCAATGCTGATTAGTTGTCCATCAGTTAGGTATATACACACACACACACACGTGTGGAGTCCTCCCATACACATGCTCATATCATAAGTACTGCACAATTATAGATGTAAAACCAGTGCATGCTTGCTGATATATACGTGCTTTGTGTATCTCAATACAATAACAACTCTTCGTTTTATGCATGATTGCATTTTGGATCCACCAAAGTTACATAACGGTACAACTCATAACCAATGTCTTTTGTATGGTGTGTACCCAAAAACATATAATCATGCGACACATATTGCATAACAAAAAAATGCAATGTCAATTAAACTTCTCTAAATAGCGGCAAAAAGAGCATTGTAAACAAAGTGCATCAATAAACAATAAAAGCACAGAAACTAACAACAATATCTTATGACCTTAGTTTGTGAATCGATCTAAATAAATTTATTGCTTAAAAAAAACACGTCAATTAAACTTTTCTAAACAACGGCAAAAAAGAGCAATGTAAAGGAAGTGCATCAATAAACAAAAACACCACATAAACTAATGGAGAGCATTAGCATATGACCTTCATATGTGAATCAATCTAAAAGGCCCTAAGCCCCAAAATTTCTACAAATAAATTTTTTTACCGAAAAAAACTATTTTTAAAAAAAAAATTATTGGAAAAAAATTATCGGGATTTTTTTTTACTTGAAAAAAATATGAAAATTTTTTTTTACCGGGAATTTTTTTTTTACCGAATTTTTTTTTTAAAGTAAAAAAATATTTTACCGAAACTTTTTTACGAAAAAATATTTACTTGAAATCAACATTAAATGATGGTACCAAAGCTTGCATAACACACCAAGGAGACATTAATGATGACATGTCCACACTTGGGAGGGAAATTCAAATTTGAAAACTTGAAATCAACATTAAATGCATCATTAAATGATGGTACCAAAGCTTGCATAACACACCTAGGAGATGTGTTTGGGAGGGAAAACACAAAAGCAATTAGGGTTAAGCATTTGCTTGACCTAACTGGCTTTTATAATAAGTATGATTCCCAAAACACAAACCCTAATTTCACTCCTCGTTGCTGCACTCGTTCCAATTCCGATTTTATTTTGTCTTATCTTTCTTAGTGTTAATTTATTATGCTGAAAATCAGATTAATTTTTGCTGTTTTGCTTTTTGTTTTCATTATATTTGAATTTGAATTTTCAGTTTGCAGCATTGGGATATGATGATAAAATCTTTGGATGTTACATCCACTCTTACTGTGAATTTATTCATACTTGGTGATTCTACCATCGACCAACTGATCCCATCTCAAACATTTTTTATTTTAACTTTAGATAATTTTTATTAAATTTGTTTGAAAAAATTTCCCATATGAATTTTTATATAGCATATGTTAGTTTAATAATGGTTTAATTTAAAATATAGTTTGTTGGTATAAAATGCAAGGAAATATGATGATATTCATCCAATGGTTCTGTTATAGATGATGAAACAAACATGCACTACCATCTGATTTCTTGAATTTAGCCATCTAGATTTATTGATTGAATCATTTTTTTTTCCCCACTTTTTGTATTACTTTTATCTCTTAATTTCTTGAATGTTTTTGTCTCTGATGACCAAAATTCAGACTTTTTTGTTGTACCTATTCATTTTATTTTTTATTTTTGTATTGAGTCATTCTATATGTATCCAATTCTACTGTGTTTCGTCGTTGTGATGAATGACCCCTGTTTTACCATGACACTAAGATATGGCTCTGTTTTTGATATGACTCAGTTGTTCTAGTTGTTAGGCTATGGTATATGAAAGACATGGCTAAGGCCAAATTGCTTTAGTGTGTATGTTTTTCAATTTAACCTTGTTATTAATGTAATGTTCATTGTAAACCATAATTTATTATGTTCATTTTATCTTTTGCTAATTATATAGTATAGTACATCGGATTGAATTAGATGTCATTGCGTAGTTGAAAATGCTTTTGATATGAATGACATTCAATAAAAAATGAAGGTCTCATAATTGAATGAGAGGTAGGAGGTTTATACTATTACCAACTTAGTTGTTTCAACTAATGAAATAACTAATTTGTTTATAATATAAACCTTTCACTTCTCTTTCAACGATGAATTTTTTTGATTGAAATACCATTTTGATAATAAACCTTTTTCAACTACAACAAAACACGCCGGTGTCAACCAACTTACTTTTACTATCTTCAGAATTTGTATGGTTTAATTTTGAAATATACTCACCAAAGCCATTGAAAATATTAAGAACAAAATCTAATATAATAATAACACTAATAAAAAAGTATTAATCATATTTAAATAAGCAAGTAGACATAAAAAGAACATGTCTAGGATTGGTGTAGGCTTGGCTATAGGCATGTGGTGCTTGCCCTGGTCCCACCCATTATTTGTGGCGTCCAAAGAACTAAAATCATTTTTCCTTTCTTAGTTTTCTGTTAATCGGTTTTCTTTCTTAGTAAGACACATTTTATTTTGATTGTTACACTTATTGCTGCACAGCAGATGATTTCAAACCAATGTTATAATCCGTCTATCCTCACTCTTTCAATTCCAATCTTAGATCTGTGTGAAGGCGTATCTTTTCACTCTTTTAAATCTGCGTATTGAATTATAGAGTACATTCTTTGATGTTAATTCTTGAAGAGGATGTGATGATAGTAATTGTCGCCCCAGTCTTAATTTGCACTATAAAGTGTAACATGGTGACTGACTTCTTATCTGATCCTCTTATTTTATACATTTTTGTCAATTTCATTATACTGAACTGAATCAATTTTGACTATGTTTGTATGTTTTTTAATTTTTACTTTGCAACATTGATTGATACGTTGGGATATGAGGATAAAATCTTTAAATGTGACATCCAGTCTTACTGTGAATTTCATACTTGGTGAAACATCGACCATCTGATCCCATCTACCACATTTTCATTTGTCAATATAAAATCATTTTTGTTAAAAAAAAATTACTATTTATTTTGTTTTGTTTCGATATTGATGTTGGATTTAATAGCATGTTTTAATTTTTTATTTTTTTTGAGGGAATGTTTTAAATTTTTATTTAGCATATTTTTGCTAGTGATTTAATATAGAATATAGTTCGTAGGCATGGAATGCAAAGAGATATGATGATAATTATCCCAACAGTTCTGTTATAGATGATGAAACAAACATGCACTACCATCTGATCTCTTGGAAGTTTATGAAACCATTCATATTTCAAAATTTCTTTAATTAAGTCATTTTCCTCCTTAAATTTTGTCTAGTTTTATCATTTGTGCATAATTGCCTATGGTATCTGATGTCCAGAATTCAGACTTTTGTGTTGTAGCTGGACATTTCGTTTTTACGGGCATACAATGAACTTTTTACAGGTCTTGCGACACAGTGGTTTTCTTCATTATAAGCCTACTGTTACTAATTCCCTGTTTATATTTTACTTTTTTTTTTTGAACAAGGTTTATATTTTACTTTTATTTTAAAAATTGAAGTGTTAGGTTAATTTTGTTTTCTTTATTCTATTTCAGACTCACAACATTAATCTTGGTTATCTGTTTTAATATAATAAATGCATGAAATAAAGTTGTTGTGGTGGTATGAATATCTTTACAAAGTTGTTCACTTAACATTGTTGATCTTGTCGGTTTTACCCCTTTTGGGCTAATATTTTCATAATCTAATGAATGAAATGAAGTTGGTGTGGGTTGTATACTGGTTCTCTTTATTACTTTCTAAATCTACATGCATTCAGAAGCACATTTTGCTGGTTTAACAGTGTGTCATGATCCATGCTCATCCTATTGTTCATTGGGACAAAGTGTGTAATGATTTGATACTGGTTTCTATAACAAGCGTTATCAAGCCATATTATTGAATTTATCGAGTTGGATCTCTTCTAGGATCTTGCTTTCGACAATTCGATACATTACTTCCCCAGCTTTCTTATTATTTTTTGTTAGGTTTTACCATCAGTTGATATTTAATAAGAGGAACATAATGAAGTATGATATCTTTTTGAAAAAGTTTGCTGGTAATGTAGTGTGGAGATTTTTTTTATCCTCAGGTTTCTCTGCACTTCCCATGACCAGCTACATTAAAGATTTCAGCCTTACCCCTACCCGGATGATTTCTTTTGTGTATCATATCATCCCTGTCAAGGTTGAAACATTTTGGTTATCTTTGTATATGCTGATTTTATTTTTGATAAATCAGTGTCTATCGTGATTCAGTTCCTAGTCTGGAATTTTTTTTTGAACTAGTCTACTGTACTAGTCTGGAAAATTAAGTCCATTATTACAGAAGTGTATTGTTTTATTTCATTATTGTCCCTAGATCTTAATATCAGCCTTAATTTGAACCTGCCTCTTAGTTCTTGTAAATATTCCCAAAACACACCCCTAATTTAACTCCTCCTTGCTGTCAGGGCATGGTTTCAAACCTCATTGCCAGAATTCTTCTATCCTTTCTCGTACCAATGAGGTTTGAAATCAAAACTTTTCACTTTTTTACTTCTGCATATCAAATTATTATTTAATAATTGACTACATCCTTTGATATAGCTGGTGAAGATGAGGATGTGATGATAGTAATTGTCGCCCCAGTCTTAATTTGCACTATAATAATAGTGTAACATGGTGACTGACTTCTTATCTGATCCTCTTATTGTATCTTCCATATATCGTAGTGTTAATTTTTTTTATACCGAAAAGCAAATTATTTTTTTGTTGAGTTGCTTTTGTTTTTGTTATATTTCAATTTTCTCTTTGCAGCATATAAATTTTTTTAATGTGACATCCAGTCTTACTGTGTTTCATTCATACTTGGTGAAACATCGACCATCTGATCCAATCTACCAGATTTTAATTTTTTATTATCATTTATCACATTATTTTGTTTTTTTTTTTTTAAATTTTTTTTATTTCAATGTTGGATTTGATGGTGTTGATAGATGATTTTAATTTGTATAGGTCTACATTTAAGTCTCAATTAGTTGCTTTTAGAGACCTAATAAATCTCTCAGATTGATGAAATCAAAATAGGCTTTAGGATACAAAACCAACTTAACCTTGGATTGCAAGGAAAGGGGTCATTGAAGGTAAAACATCTGATTGGATTTTGGAGCCATTAGTGTTGTTTGATAATTTTGGAATATGTTATCTCAAAACCCAAATATGAACCCCGCTTCTTAGCTTGTTTAAATATTCCCAAAACACAGACCCAAATTTCACTTCTCGATGCAGCGCTGCACATGATTTCAAGCCTCGTTGGGAGAACTCCTCTATCCTCTCTGGTTGCGATGAGGTTTGCAACCACAACTCTACTCTTTTTTAATTCTACATTTCAAATTAATATTTAATTATAGAATACGTCATTTGATATAACATAATTATAAATTGGTGAAAAAGAGGATGTGATGATAGTAATTGTCGCCCCAGTCTTAATGTGCACTATAATAATAGTGTAACATGGTGACTGACTTCTTATCTGATCCTCTTATTATATCTTCCATATATCTTGGTGCCGAAAATCAAATTAATTTTTGTTCAGCCGCGTTTGTTTTATTATTTTTCAATTTTCTCTTTGAAGTATCGATACAGTGGGATATGAGGATAAAAATATTTAAATGTGACATCCAGTCTTACTGTGTATTTTATTCATACTTGGTGAAACATCGACCATCTGATCCCATTTTCCCGATTTTAATTGTTTATTATCATTTATCATATCATTCTTGTTTTAAATTTTTATTTTTATTTTTTGCTGTGTTTTTGTTTTGATTTGGACGTTGGATTTGATGGTGTTTGTCATATAGCATATGTTTTTTGAATGATGATTTAATTTCAAACTAATTTCAAACATAGTCTGTTGGCTTGAAATGCAACCAGATATGATGATGTTAATCCAACGGTTCTGTTGTAGAAGATGGCATGTGTTTTCCTTTATTTTATTTTTTGACGGCTAGGAATGATGATTGCAATATTACTTTCCTCGATTTAACAATGTTTTTGTGTTAGTAATATATAGGGAATGATGATTTGTTATATTTCATAATGATTGCTGTTAAATTTGTCTGGAGATTATTTTTAATAAAGGTTTTTCTGCACCTCCCATAACCTGCTACATGGTTTCCTTCTCCTTCTTTATCTTGGTTTTTGAAGTTCAGCTCATTTTGACAATTGAGTTTCTAATGTGGTACCTTCTTTTAAGTTTGATTATACCTTCTATTTTTATCTGCCATTATCTTTTATATAGGTGTTACTCCTTTACTCACGTACCATGCACAAGCACAAGGGCTTGACTATGTTTTCCGATCCCACATTTCGCGTCGACATGAACAAGATACTGTCAGATTGTTTCCATCATTGATTTTGGTGCTAAATGCGGTGGTTTTCGTAAGGCTTAATTGCATGTTTGATCCCTTGTGTTTATTTTAGTTTTCAAGTTGGTCCCTTACGTTTTAAAAGTTTCAAGTTGGTCCCTTACATTTTAAAAGTTTCAAGTTGGTCCCTTACGTTTTAAAAGTTTCAAGTTGGTCCAAAACGTTACTTACGTTGGAATAAGTTAGTCTCTTCCGTCACTTAAATTTAAAGATCCGGGTGATGGAACTTAACTTATTTAAAACATCAGTTTTAAAACATTTTTTTTAATTTTTTTTGTTTTATTAAACTCAATATCATGTCGCGGAAGGGACTAACTTACGTTTTCGACCAACTTGAAACTTTTAAAACGTAAGGGACCAACTTGAAACTTTTAAAACATAAGCGACCAACTTGAAAACTAAAATAAACATAAGGGATCAAACATGCAATTAAGCCTTTTCATAATGACAACTAATTCGCTTCTTTGTTTTTTTTTTTGTATTTTTATTTGAGTTTGTTTGATAATTTTTCAATTGATCAAATAATGCTTCCTTTTAATATTTGAGCATAATATAATGTTGAGATTCATAACTTACAAAATGTAAGGACATTTCATTGCTTTGTTAATCTTTTTTTTATGAAACATTGCTTTGTTAATCTTAAGAAAGAGAAGGTGGCAGTTTTTGTAAATGTCTTACATTTTACAAGCTATAATTCTTAATACAATGCTATGCTCAAATTTTAAAAAGAAACACTTTGATCAATTAAATTGAAATAGTGAACCAACAATGTCATAGATACTCAAATAAAAGATAAAAGGGAAATAATTACATGTGTGTAACTCAAGTGGTTTGAGCCAAGGGAAAATGGAGGTCCTGGTTCAATCCCGTGTGTCATTTTGAAAACCATCGCCTTTGGCGCGAAAATCAGTTATGGAAAGAATTTAGCTGAATCTAGTTCGAGTCGACCCGGAACGTGAGTCGGTGAGGGAGTCAAGCCTTTATGGTTGTGCACTTTAAGTGAGTAAAGGAGTAACAACTATATTGAAGATGATAATATTAATATAGATTGAAATAGAAGAAGACATCGCTGTCTCTGGAACAGATAGAACCTGACTATCTGCTAATTCTTAGAACACTTTCTTATTTGTAATAGTTTTGTGTCAAATGTGTTTATTTATAATCTACGAGCCTTGCACAATAATTTAACATGATAAATACAATATTAGTACTAATTGATACTAATCAACCTAAAATCTGTCCTCTCAAGTTTGATATGTTTGGAGGTATTTGTAATATTCCAGTTCAGAAGAAATTCAGAGAAGTTAAAAGCTCTCCAACACAAGAAATTATTAATATGTTTGGGATGAAGTACATTGATACTGTTTCATGTATCCAGCTATAAGAAGCCGTATTATTGAATAGATTGAGCTGGATCTCTCGTGGGTTCTTGCTTTACGAAATTCGATACACTATTTTTCCCAGTTTTCTTATTCTTTTATTAATTCTCTTCAATCAACTATGTTTTTACTATCAGTTGATATTTAATAAGAGGTTTTTCTAGAGTATGATATTTTTCCACAAGAGTAGTGCTAGCAACATTCTTTTCAACACTCTCCAACACCCACTTTTCTATTGGCTTAAATCATGGTGGGTCTCACTTTAAAAATGGTTTCCATTTGAAATTGTGGGTCATACAATGGTTTCACCCAATAAGAGAATTAGTGTTGAATGGAGTGTTGAAAAGAGTGTCCCTAGCATTCCTCTTTTCCACAAATATTGCTGGTAATGTAGTATGGAGATATTTTTTTCCTAGGCTTCTCTGCACTTCCCTTGACCAGCTACATTACCCGGATGATTTCTTTTCTGTATCATATCACCCTTGTCAAGGCTTGAACATTTTGGTTATCTTTGTACATCCATTATTTTTAGCAGTTAAGTTTATTTTGAAAAATCAGGGCTTCTTATGGATATGATGAAACCTGTCTGGATAAATAGCCTGTTTTATTTTCTTTTATATTTAAGTTTTTTGTTCTCTTGTAGATATCTATTGCCTCCAGACATATGTCCTCCTCAACATCTCATTCAAGTATATTCTTTTTGCAAATAAAGCCAATCTAATTGTAAACTCCAAGGGTTGAAAGGTAATAATTAAAATTGTCCTTTTAAATTTTGTAATGTGCTGAACCGTGGCTTAGAACAACGATTAATTGGTCTTTTTGGCTTGAAACATTTTTTGATTGAAAATGTGGATCCCACTTTGTGGAATAAGACTTGATTGTTGTTGCCTTAAAATAATTTAGTATGCTATTTTCTTAAAAGAGAAATGAAATATTGTCATCAATTTTGATCTCAAATACTTCCGTCTTGATTTTAATGTATATTTTTGAAACGTGTAATTTGTAGAAAATAAACAGTGAAAGAGATATAGATACATGTTTACAGCATCACATGCTTTGCTTGTATTTGATGTTCAAATAATGAATTCTGTTATTCTTTATTACATAATTCTCACCCTCTTTTTTCTTCTATTTATCTTTCGTTGATCTCTCGTCTAAACATAAATTTTGAACATTTGGATGAGACATTGACAATTTTTATAAAAAAATAACCCTACAAATGGGTGGTGCTCTATATATTGTGCTGGTAAGATTCATTGTTGTCTGGGCAATGATTACAAAGAGAGAGGTCTTTAGTGGGAAATACCAAATTCAATCGGGAAATCAGAACCCAACTTCTATCAGAGTTAGGTTCTTCTCCATTTATCAATATCAACAGACAAATGAAAAGAAAAAGAAAACAACGTTGTTAAGAACTTGAAGGTGCTGCCACATCATTTTCACCAAATGGGTTCGGCTTTGGTATCTCAGATTCTGTCTTAGTCTTCTTTCCCCTCTTCCTCTTTCTCTTACTGTCCCTTCATATTGAATTGGGTTTTTTTTTTCTTTCCCACTGTGACAGAGCTTTCATAATTGACACTTGATATGAGCCCAACACCTAAGAAATTGTACTGGCATCAATATTTTGATGTTCAAGCATCATTTCATGAATCAAGCCTTTTTCCTCTCACTTTTTTGGCTTGGTTTTATCATCGTGTTTGTTTTACTATGGTATCTTATCCACAATTCAAAATTGTCCAGGCTTTGTAAAAATGCATGCAATGAAGTGGGCGTGGTATGAATTTCGTTACAATGTTGATCTCTTAACAGTTGAAGATCTTGTTGATTTCACCCCGTTTTGGTTAATATTTTCATTATCTAATGCATGCAAGCAAGTTGGCGTGGTTTGAATACTGGTTCTCTTTTCTTCCTGAATCAAGTTGCATTCAGAAGATGCATATTTTGCTGGTTTAGCAGTGTGTCATGATACGTGCACATCCCTCTATTCATCGGGATGAAGTGCGTAATGATTTGATACTGGTTTATGTAGCCAGCTATATCAAGCCATATTATCAAATATATCGAGTTGGATCTCTTGTGGGATCTTTCTTTTCGCAATTTGATACAATTCATTTTTAATATTAGTTGATATTTAAGCGATTGTCTACGATATATTTTTCACAATGTGGTAACGTGGTGTGGTGATTTTAGTTGTTTAAAGATATCTCTGTTCCTCTCATGACCAGCAAAATTAGTGCGTCCAATCTTACCATACCCAGGTGATTTCTCTTATCTATCATATCATCCCTGTCTAATTTTAGCGATGAATTTGATAAATATAATATTGTTTGAAAACACTGTCTTTTTTATCTTTTTGTTTTTCATTTTTTATTTTTGTACGTTTTTGGCTCTCAACTAGATAGTTATTGCCTCCAGACATTAGTCATGTGTCCTCCACATACAATGGTTTGACACAGTTACATGTCTGGAAAATTAACGAGTCCATCGTTACAGAAGTGACAGTTTTTTTGGTGCTCGCTTCTGCTCCATTTGGACTCTACACATCTATGTCCTGAATTATGTTTGCTTGTCATTACAAGTTCAAACATTTTGCTGTGCAAGTCAAAAGTTGTTTTATACTGTTACTGTCTCCAGACGTTAGTCAGGTATCTTCTTCAACAGACTATGGTTGATACCGTTACATGTCTGGAAAATTATCTGAGTCCATCGTTACAGGTGTGATGGTTTTAGTGCTCACATCTGCTCCATTGGAACTCCACATACATAGTGCATTTTGCCACATTTCTCTTCACTTTTAAACAGCAGCATTGAATACTAGGATTATGTTCAATTTGTTGTTTCTATGTCAATTAAAATGTTTTTGCTATCTGACAGATGTTTCAAAATTTTAAGAAATTTATAATGCAACGTAATTAAATTTTATAAATTCAATTTACGCTATGTGCGAATTTCTGAATAGAAATTTATAATGCAACGTAATTAAAATTTTATAAATTCAATTTACGCTATGTGCGAATTTCTGAATAGAAATTTATAATGCAACGTAATTAAATTTTATAAATTCAATTTACGCTATGTGCGAATTTCTGAATTATAATTGTTCTTGTTGTTTGTAACATTGATGAACAATGGTTTTGATATGATCTAACAGGTTGGCCTTATTTTGATACTTGTAATTTGGAAAATATTTCGAAATTGAAACTTTTTATTGTCCCTACGTTTAGTATTTGAAATGCTAGGTATATACTTGTTGTCCCTACTTGTTTCTGATCCTTTGTTTCTCAACCTTTTAAACAAAAAGTTAGGTTTTTTAATTCTACACACACACACACACACACACACACACACACACACACACGATTTGAAAATATTCTCTTTGCAGATGGTGCCACTGTTTTTTTTGGTAACAAGTAGATGATGCTAGTTTATTATAACCTCAAGGGAGAAACGACAGGTACTAATTAAATTTGTAATTCTCTTTTGTAAATTGTTGGGATGTGCTGATCTTTAGCCTAAACTAGTATCTTAAAAGTAAAAAGTTGCTTATAATTGAGACTGGAAGGAGTATATAACAATTATTATGATATTGTTGCTCCAAAAGAATGCATAAACTTACAAACATTGAAAATTAAAGATATACACCAACATAGCGATCTTGTGTTTGCTCCATTTATCTTTCCTCCATTTATTGTTCATTTATGAGAGAGACAGACACAAGTGAAAGATTAGTATCTTTCCCTTGTACGTCTCTCTCATAATTGGCCAATAAATGGAGGCTAGACAAATGCGGCAAACTCAGACTCTCCTATAAAACGTATTCATAACATGATTGTTGCATTTCTAACATAAATACTAAAGTTAGGATAAACAGTTTTACTTTAAACACATGTAGTATATCGCTAACATTTGGGGTTAATATCCAATTACCCATATGATGACAATTTGTGGTATACTGTCTGTGTATGCAGCAAACCTGTTTTTTCAAACTCTAATATGATGACATATTGTTTGAATGTATTTTGTAGGTATATAGATGTTTCTTTAATTTCGGTGTTTTAGTTACTGCATAACTTTTTGATTAAAGCAATAATCATAGTTGTTTGCTTTTACGTATATCCAGATCTTCGAAATTCTTTGTATTTCAGCAATGCTAAAACTTTATCTTCAACATTCTCAATCCAATCAATAAACACTTCTGTGCAAAAGTCAAAGTGTTTTCCTAGGGACAACCCAAACCAAATTTATGTTGCCCATGTGCAATTTTTGAAACAATGATCTACTACATTTTCAATTGAATCTTGGGCATAGGACGTTGCAATTGATTGCTCTTTTGTTTAAGTTCTAGTATTGAACGACGTTGTTAAGGATACGCCAAATCAGATTCTTTTGTCTAGGCGGAACTTGTACTTTCCAAACTTTTTTCTAGTACTCTTTATCATCAGGATATGATTTATGCCCATGTTTGCATCTTTTCCCACTATTTAATCATGAAGTACCTAGATTTTACATTTATAATAATTGATTGATGTCTCAGTTTTCCATCCACATAGCATGGTCATCTTCATCTTGGTTAACTATAGGAATCTGCTTGATTGTCTCTCTACCTATTGGAAGAATCGAGCTTGAATTTGTAACTAAGGTGATTTCATATAGAAGCATGGACAAGATTCTTATTTGGAAAATATGTAGCCTTCATACATCTGACCATTCAGGTTGAGTCTCTGGCCTTGCTTGTCTCTGAATGTTTTGAAACCAGCACCCCTTTAGCAGAACACGCTAAAGCAATGTCAATGATGCATTCTCAGAGTACCATGATAGTGTGGGGATAGAAATGTGCTTATGAGATGAATTTGAAATGTTCTTAGGCGCGAAGACATTGTGGTTGCAACCACTCACAACAGTTGATGTTGGAGAAGCACTTGGATTGTTAGCAGCGATGGAGTGAGCTAGAGAGGTTTCTTTTGACAAAGACGTCTATTGTTTAAACTTGAAAAAAGTGGTGTATTCTTTGAATTCAGCTGTGCGTGATGACACAATTAGGTGAAGTCTTAGCTAGGAGCTAGTTTATCAGAGTTTTATTACTTTTAATGTATATGGTTGCCCATAATCTTGCAAAGGCGGCAATATATAATGTCAGATATTTGCTTTTGTTTTGACATGCTCAACTATATTTGATCCTTTGGTTTTTATTGGAATGAATTAGTTCTCCTTCATAATTTTTTTTCCTTCAAACTGAAATGTTTATCCTATTCAATTGCTCTATCCGTATAGCAATGTTTAGGCCGAAGAGAAGGATTCTGCGAGTGAATATTCGCCACTGCAATGGAAAAAGATTTTGTAGTGCAGAAAAGGGACGTTTAAAATGAACATAATATAAGCCATCATTGATACTCATCATCCTCAAGGTAGAACATAAATTTCTGGAATCCTACAATTAGAAAAGTACAATAATCTCATTGTTTAATACAGATAATTGCCTTTTGTTAAACAAACATGGAAAAATGCGTACAAGATTCATGCAAACTAAAGAACATTCAAGAAAAGCTTTTACAAAGAAGATAAACAATGGAAATTCTAAAAAACTTGTGTAGGACTAGGAGTTGATTTCAATTTATGAGATAAATCGTTGATTTCAGTCACTTCTGTTTTTTTATTTTATTTTTAATTATTATTAGCGTCTACATTGCTGTGTTGTGTCTGGTTCATGTATTTGTGTCGGTGCTTTATGAACTAATGAGTGAAAACGGTTCAGACAAAACTCAATGAAACTGAAAAGCCAAACCGAAAATTATCCGATCTTTAATGATTTAGTTCAAAAATCGAACCAAACCGAAGGAAACCGAGCTGAATTTGTCGGGTTCTCGGTTTTCAATTTTAAAATCCATTAACTGATGAATTGACCGATATGGTTATTAAGGTTACCCAGTCCACTTCGACTTAGCTCAGACTCAACATTTTACTAATACATTCTACCACCAAAAGTACAAACAACACGAGTAAAACCACAAACCCTAAACTTGGTAGTCATTTCTAACACATTCATCAATACAATACATTTCAATATTTCACTTCTCACACTTAACAACACAACAAACCCTAAGTTTTTTCTCACTACTGCCGTTGTTCTGCTCTTCGTGCTTCAAGTTTATGCTTCTTAGATTTATCCTTTTCCTCCTAAAAAATTGTGTACTTTAAAAATTTAATTTTTTTTTGACACAACTTTAAAAATTTAATGGAAACAAACTTTGGTTTATTTTCTATATAAAATAAGTAAAATTGAAGTGATCTTTCAACAATTCGTGATTTTGTATGAGCTAAACAATTCTCTAGAATGTGCTAACCATTCATTAGTTTCCTCATGTAATATTTTGTATAAGAATCTTATACTAATACTAGCATAGCACTGCCACTAAGAATTATTTTCAGCTTTTCTATATCCAAAAAAAAAAAAAACTCTTAACTCTAAGCCTATGAGGCACCGATACACACAGACATCAGACACGACACGAACACTGACACATTAATACCGCTAATAATTTGAGAAAATCACATAATTCATTGTAATTATATGTATCTGCGTCGTATCGGTGTCAGAAACGACACATATCCGATACCGAAACACGTCTAATCTGAAGATTGTCTCTGCTTCATAGCTCTAAGCAGCTCAAAGAGGACAAGGAAAAACTATATTGAAGGGTTAACTAACCTGAGAAACTATATCAAGTGTATTGCAGTCTCCATGCACATCTTCTTGGAACAGAACCTCCCCATCACCAAGTCTTCTGTGGAATACAGTTAAGGGACATCCCTCATCCCAACCACCACAATCACAGCATCCACCAGACTTCCATCTATCTATAAGACTAGATGTCCCACCATCTCTAGTTTTAGGTCCACCATGAATCCCACCTGGAATAACAATGCTCATTATTTTTTCCACTATAACATTCACTAGGCTATTTGTTGAGAAATTTTGATCCCCAACCTCCTACTTTTTCAAGACAATTTAATGGAACATGTTCTTTGACAACAATAGCTGCAACCTCAAAATTTGTTGGAACATTTTTTTCCTAATAAATTGTTCTCACTTAGACCATATGAACATGTTCTCAACACTTTCCCTACTTGCTTAGAAAAACCCTTTTTCTTCTTTGAAATGTGCATTTCTTTGTCATGAATTTGAATGTCACCAAATAACACAAAATGTGTTTCCATCATTATATAATTGTTAGAGCAAAGAGTGAAAATTGTTGATACATTCAGCTTACCAACAAGTTGTTGCAAATCACTATTAAAATCTTATTTCCCTTTTTACTCCCTTTGGTCAAATAAATCTAGTAGACATAATCCAAAGATTCATCATCTTTTGGCTCTTTCATTCAATTTGGCTACATAAATTTCATTCTTATCAGCACAAAATACAAAATGAGGGATACTTTGATTCCAAGTGCATTGAAACATTCCTTTAGATAGACCCAAAGAGACACCAAAACCAAAGGAAAAACAACTAAAACAACTACTTAAGTTATGGTTTTGCATCTTTGGTGGTTCCATTTCTAATTGATATGTTGAAGAGACACCAAAACCACCAGAAGACTCTATTGAATCATAACATATCAAATTGTTAAGATTGTCATTTTTTTCTGAAGCACCAAATTCATAAGAACTACATTGGTCACCCCCAATAAATTTTGCTACATTCAAAGTTTTTTCCGAAGTTAACATGGTTTCCAATGAACTTTTATGTGCTAATTCCAAGCAGTGACAAGCATATATTTCATCAGCATTTGCCATATACTTCGGAATCCTATTGTGACCATGAAACATTAGGAAAAATAAACTCTTCAATAAAAAACTATTATTTTGTGGTTGGACAATGTTACTAATGACTGCACGATGAACCAACATTTTTAACTTAGATGGTGAATTTTCTTTGGACAATGTATCCTTCTCATCATGGCCCTTACAATGATTAATTTCCATCTACTATATATCAATCAAACTATTTTTAATCGTTGTGTCTTCTTGTAGTCCAGCCTAACGGCCTCCGTTGAATCAAACAAAAAGGTAGAAACCTCTCTTAGATTAAATCTTCCTTCAACTAAAAACTACAAGAAGCATTATAAGATTAATATACATATCATGATAACTCGTCTAGACATATATATCATCACAAAAACTAAAATAAAAATACATGTATTTGAAAATAAATTTAGAAGAAGTGAAAAGTGAGTCAAACTATGAAATATGCTATTATTGCATTCCTAGTACATGAAACATGGTAAATAATAAAAAGAAATAAAGAACTTGGAGAGAAAACTTACATGTTATATTTTTTTTTTGAACAAGTCAAAATGGAATATATTAAATCACCATAGGTGATTCATCTCGCACAAGGTGTGCAAAAGAGAACCACCCACCAAAAAAAAAAAATACAGCTAATTGTCTGGTGCCATAAAAGAAAACTTACATGTTATATGAATCACACTTCAGAAAATTTCTTGAGTTATGGAACATTTTTTTTTTTTGTTGAAAGGTTGAGTTATGGAACTTGAAACATATACTTTTTTTTACTTGTATTCTAATATTGACTCAAATATACGAAAGAATCTTCACTCCAATCATCTGGCTGGCATCTTAGTATCTAGATAAGGAAGGTCAATTAAAATCTTAAAAAAAAGGGAATAAAAATTAAAGAAAAATGCTACATGTCCCGAAAAAATGCTTCCCGAGAGCATCCCGATTGATATGGTATGGGCACTCTTGCGTTTTTTTATGTCCCTTTTTTCTACCACTTTCATCACTCTGTTATTTAGCACTCTTTTTTCTTCTACAACCTTCACCCTTTCCATAACATTCATCAGTAGCGACAAAAATTGCCTCTTCACCAACTTTTCATCACAAAGTTTACAATCAAGTGCCACAGTCCCAACCAATCATGGTAGAATAGTTGTGTCTAGTTCAGAAGAGTATCAATTGATATTAGAAGCTGTGCTGGACTTGTGGCTCTATTATTTTATAATACTTTTAAGAAAGAAGGATGAAAATAACTTTTCGTGAATTTTTCGGGAGCATATGTCTTCGTGACATATAGCATTCCTGAAAATTAAATATTTGACCCAAAAAATATCAATTTTTAAATAAGGATATACAATTCAGGAATTTTAGCACAAAATTACAAGTATTAATTAAAGATGCAACTTTATATTACCATATAAATAGTAGCTGAGAAAGGAAGATAAAAATTACCTCAATCAAATAGTCACAGACACAAGTAGCTGAAATTTTTACATGCCAAAACTTCTTAAAAAAAATAAATAGAAGACGAGTGCTTATAAACCGAAATGAAGAAAAAGTTGATGGATAGGCAAATGGAAAGTGAAGAAGACCAAATAGTGGGAAAAGTGGGAAGCAAAAGATCAATACACGTAGTGACCACTTCATTTTTTTTTTGGTACAATTTCTTTTTTTTTAATTATTATTTTGGCGGAACATATTATTATTATTATGATATTTAATTTGTATTTTTTTTAACAAGCCAAAATGGAATCTATTAATACAAGTGATTCATCTCGCACAAGACGTGCAAAAGAGAATCACCTAAAACAATTACAACGTCAAGTCACCGGTGCCGCAATAAAGATCACCGCCATATAAAAAACTAAATAATAAGAAAATTACACCATAACACCCATACATAAAAAAGGGTGTTGCCATCAGTCATGATAACTTACAAGTGATTCATCTCGCACAAGACGTGCAAAAGAGAATCACCCAAAACAATTACAACGTCAAGTCACCGGTGCCGCAATAAAGATCACCACCATATAAAAAACTAAATAATAAGAAAATTACACCATAACACCCATACATAAAAAGGGTGTTGCCATCAGTCATGATAACTGAAGACAAAAGTGAACATATTAGAGTTTAGCCACATAAAAGATAACAATTTAACCTTGTTTTCGATTTAATTTGTATACATTAAGAGTATACTTTTATTTTTTACACATACACTTGATCACATCTAAAATTCTAAATATTAGTATGTACATCTTTAAAAAATATTATGAGAAGTTATTGATTATGTCTTAAATTGAAAAGTTATTAATATGATATGTTTTAAATGATGTGATATTTTTTGTGGTGATGCCAAAAAAGATTAACATCGAAAAAATTGTATTAAAAATTTCTTTTAAAACATGTTAATATATAACAATATTTTACATCAAATATTTGATGGATGAACTAAAACTATCAAAGTTTACAATGATATTGTGTGAAAAATATACATAAACTTGCTGTGTGTGTAAATTATTTACCATAGAAAAATATTTGTATAACTTCTACCAAAAAAATAATGTGTGTAAATTACTCTATTCAAATTCATTTTATCAAAAATATATTTAACCTTTTTTTTTGACAAAAAAAAACATATTTAACCTTAAAATGTAATATTTCACTATTCAAATTCATTTTATCTAAATTACACATGTTTTTTTCTTTCTTGACGAATGGTAATTTAACTAAATTTCTCAAATGTTTTTCTCTTGATGAATGATGAGAGATTCAGAGACCACATTTTATTCTATCGCGTGTGAAATTACACATGAGAAGATTCATTCCCAAAAATCTCACATGAATTTGCATGAATGACGAAACTGTATACCCACCGTTTGGATGATTTTCTTTCCGTGTGTTTTCAATTCGCTCTAAAAGAATTTGTGCTATATATATTGGACAACTTATTCTTAAGTTTTTAGTCAGAAATACGCAAATTAAAATATACAAATCTATTAGAATAGAAGTACAACTGTATCATCCCGTGAGCTTAGTATTAGTGTGTAATTCAAACTCAGTGCTTTGCATTATGTTAGGGCTAGTTTACTTGTTTCTTAAGTAACAAACTGTTTTCCCTATTTTTAGCTAGTTAGCTTCAGTTTTTGTTTGGTTACTTGATACACAAGTAACAAGGATACACTCTTGTATATATACATTGTTTCCCTCTCTCATAAACAATGCTTTTCACACAATTCATTATTTTCCTTCTTTAACTCTTGCAAACCCTAACCCTTCATAACAGATTCTATTTTCTGTTTTCTTCCTCACAAAGAAACCCTCACAAAATCTTAACACAACACTGTTTTACCCCAACAATTGGTATCCAGAGCATAGTTCGATCCAAGAAGAAGATCAATCATGAATTCCAATGGGAATATTGTTGCGCACTTGCCAGTTCTTGATGGAAAGAAGAACTGGGACAGATGGGTAAAGCAGATGAAAGTGATGTTTGGGTTTCAAGATGTTCTTGAAATTGTTAACAATGGATTCGAGCCACTTCCAGAAAATCCCACTGATGTTCAGAGAAACACACACAGAGAAGCAAAGAAGAAAGATTGCAAGGCTCTATTCAACATTCATCAATGTGTTGACAACAAGGTGTTTGAGAAAATTGCTGATGCAGAAAGTTCCAAGGAAGCATGAGATACGCTTGTGAAGTACTTCAGTGGAGATGGTAAGGTGAAGAAGATAAAGTTACAAGCTTTGAGAAGACAGTATGAGTTGCTGCAAATGAAGGATGAAGAAAAGATTGAGGATTATTTCTCATCTGTTCTAACAATCACAAATCAGATGAAGCTTTGTGGTGAAACTCTTTCTGACAAGTCAGTTATGGAGAAGATTATGAGGACTCTCCCATCTCAATTTGATCACTTGGTGATAACGTATGAGGAAACTAAGGATCTGAATGAAGTGAAGATTGAAGAACTTCAAGAAGCATTAGAAGCTCATGAGATGAAAATAACTGGCAGAAAGGTGGAGAAAGATGAGGAACAGGCATTGCTTGCAAGATTCAAGCAAGAAGAGTCAAAGAAAGATTTGTGGAAGAAAAGAAAGGGAAAGAATAACCAGAAACAAGGTGATAAACCTGAATCTTCAAAGAATGGAGCTGAATCTTCTTCCAAGAATCAAGGGAAGAAAGATAAAAGAAAGGTACAATGTTACTGTTGTGAAAAATATGGACATTATGCTTCTGAATGCTGGTTCAATAGAGATAGAAAGGGAAAGAACAAAGAGCAAGAAGCTAATGTGGCTCAAGAAGATTCACATTCTGATAATGATACAGTCATGTCAATGGCTACTACAAGTGATAAAGAGTCAGAAGCAATATCAGATACTTGGTATCTTGATATTGGATGCTCAAATCATATGACTGGTAAGAAGGAATGGCTGGGTGAATTTGATGATAGCAAGAAAACCAGTGTGAGATTGGTAGACTGCAGAAGTATGAAAGCAGAAGGTATGGGAAATGTGACCATACAAGGAAGTGATGGAAAAAGAGCAGTGATAGAAGAGGTACTCTATGTTCCTGGAATGAAGTGCAATCTCATGAGTGTAGGTCAACTTATAGAGAAAGGTTATTCAGTAACAATGGAGGATGAAACCTTTAAGCTGTACAATCCAATGAAGAAGCTCATACTGCAGTCAAGGCTTACAAGGAACAGAACCTTCAAAACCAACATAGTGACTAAGGAGCAAATATGTTATAAAGCTTCAGTGAAGAATGATGAATCTGAACTCTGGCATAAAAGGTATGGACACTTGAACTATATGAGCTTATGTTTACTGAAAACAAATAATATGGTGATTGGGGAGTTAAATGTGAAGATCCCTGAAAAATCATGTAGCATATGTCTAGTAGGAAAGCATTCTAGGTCAGCTTTCAAGTTTGATTTGAAGATGAGAGCAAAGCATGTGTTGAATGTGGTGCATTCAGATATATGTGGACCTATAGAAATTCCTACATACAGTGGAAATAGATATTTCATCACATTTGTGGATGAATATTTAAGGATGCTGTGGTTATACCTGATAAAACTCAAGAGTGAAGCTCTAGAAGTTTTTAAGAAGTTCAAAGTGTTAGTTGAAAAACAGAGTGGTATGAAGCTGAAGATTCTAAGAACAGATGGGGGTGGTGAATATACCTCTAGAGATTTTGAATCATACTGCTCAAATTAGGGCATCATCCATGAAGTCACAACTTCTTACACTCCTCGACATAATGGACTTGCTGAAAGAAGAAATAGGAGTCTGCTTGATATGGCCAGAAGTATGTTGAAGGAGAAGAAGTTACCTCATGAATTCTGGGGTGAAGCAGTCAATACTGCAGCCTATATTCTTAACAAGTGTCCTACTAAGAAGATGAAGGATAAGGTACCTGAAGAGATATGGTCAGGAAGGAAACCATCAATCAGTCACTTGAAGGTTTTTGGCTTAATCTGTTATAAGCATGTCCCTGATTCTAGAAGAAAGAAGTTGGAGGACAAAAGTGAAGCAATGATACTGGTTGGATATCACAACACTGGAGCATATAGGTTTCTTGATCCACACTCTAAGAAAATTGCAATAAGTAGAGATGTGAAAGTGTTTGAAGAGGAATTTTGGGATTGGATTTCAAACAAGTGCAGTGTATCTGAGAAGCAGGTTATCATTGAAGATAACAGAGAGTCTGATGAGCTCATTACAGATGAAGAAGCTATAGTTGAAGAAGCATCCGATGAGCTCATTACAGACAGATTCCAAGAAGGCTGCAGGACTGTGAAGTAACTGGTGATGATGAAGTGAATCCCGATGGAGAGCTAGTGTACTTTGCAATGTTTGCAGACACTGAACCTGTAGACTATAAAGCTGCTTTGAGTGATGAAAACTGGAAAGAAGCTATGCAGGATGAACTGAATTCTATTGAAAATAATCAGACATGGGATTTGGTCAAGCTGCCTGATGGAAATAAGGCAATAGATGTTAAATGGATTTTCAAGTTGAAAGTAGTAAAGTACAAGGCCAGACTTGTAGCTAGAGGTTTCCTGCAGAAGGAGGGTTTTGATTACACTGAAGTATTTTCACCAGTTGCCAGGCATGAAACTATCAGGTTAGTGATAGCAGCAGCAACCAGTAAAGCTTGGCCTCTATATCATCTGGATGTTAAATCAGCTTTTTTGAATGGTACATTAGAAGAGACTGTGTATGTTACACAACCTCCAGGATTCATAATCAAAGGGAAAGAAGATAGGGTGTTCAAACTAAACAAGGCTTTATATGGTTTGAAGCAGGCACCCAGAGTCTGGAACAAAAGAATTGATAAGTTTTTTGTTGATCAAGGCTTTAAGAAATGCATAGCTGAACATGGTGTTTATGTGAAAGGAAGCTCATAAACAAAGTTACTGATCATATGCCTATATGTGGATGACCTCTTGGTAACTGGAAGCAACATAAAAGACATTGAAGAGTTCAAATTAGTCATGAAGTCTGAGTTTGAAATGACAGATTTGGGAAAGCTTGCTTACTTCCTGGGAATGGAGTTTCTGAGAACCTCAAAGGGATTGATACTTCATCAAGCAAAGTATGCTACAGAGATATTGAAGAAATTCAATATGTTAGACTGCAATTCATCAATCACTCTTGCAGATCCAAACATAAGAAATGAAGTCATAGAAGATGATGAAGATGTTGATCCAACTATGTTCAGAAGTCTTATTGGCTCACTAAAATACTTATGTCAAAGCAGGCCAGACATAAGCTATTCAGTTGGAATTGTTAGCAGGTTCATGAGTAACTCTAGTAAAACTCATTTCATAGCAGCTAAGAAGATTTTGAGATACATAAATGGTACTTTACAGTATGGAATCTTATTTCCTAAAGCACAAGAAACTGAGCAGCTCAGCATGACAGGCTACTCTGATGCAGATTGGTGTGGAGATAAGATAGACAGGAGGAGCACTACATGCTTTGTATTCATGCTACAGGGAGCACCTGTGTCATGGACTTCAAAGAAGCAGTCAATTGTGGCTCTCTCTAGCTGTGAGGCAGAATATGTTGCAGGCTCAGCAACAGCTTGTCAAGCAAACTGGTTGGAGAATGTTCTTGAGGATCTGATGATCAACATTCAGCAACCTATCAAGCTTCTGATAGACAATAAATCTGCAATAAATCTAGCTAAAAATCCTATTGCACATGGTAAAAGCAAACACATAGAGACTAGATTCCACTACTTGAGGGATCAAGTGAACAGATGCAAGATCAAGGTTGAATACTGCTCAACATTGAACCAAGTTGCTGACATCTTCACTAAACCTGTGAAAAGAGCCCAGTTTCTGAAGCTTAGAAGAGAGTTGGGTGTGTTTTGCTTTGATGGTTTGAATTAAGGAGGAGTATTAGTGTGTAAGTCAAATTCAGTGCATGCTTTGCATTATGTTAGGGCTAGTTTACTTGTTTCTTAAGTAAAAAACTGTTTTCCCTATTTTTAGCTAGTTAGTTTCAGTTTTTGTTTGGTTACTTGATACACAAGTAACAAGGATGCACTCTTGTATATATACATTGTATCCCTCTCTCATAAACAATGCTTTTCACACAATTCATTATTTTCCTTCTTTAACTCTTGCAAACCCTAACCCTTCATAACAAATTCAGTTTTATGTTTTCTTCCTCACAAAGAAACCCTCACAAAATCTTAACACAACACTGTTTTACCCCAACACTTAGCTCAGTTGGTATGAATATTACATATTTTATGCAGGGGTCGGGGTTCGAACCCGGACACCCCATTTCTCCACAATTAAATTGTGTGGGTTATAACCACTAGACTATTTAACCAAAATTTACGGTATTTGTTATGCGCAAATGTATAGATTAATCTATTTGAGAATTCAGAGCATGTTACATTTAAGAGCTGCTTTTTTTAATAGTAAAGTTTTATATTTACTAGTTAGTGATTAAACTCATGATCACATACTTAAAATTAAAAGATTTGAGTTGCTTTTCACTCAGAACATACCAATTTGGTACCGTCGATTCAATTTACATATAAAAGTGTTTAATCATGTTTAATCAATTTGGTATTGTTGAAATTGCTTTTCTCTCATCAAGTTTTGCTTAAAAACACATGGAAAATACCATTTTACCCCCAATTGTAGTTAACTAGTGTTCAGTGAGCGAGATGTAGTTAACTATCACTGAGTCAACTGCAGTTGGGTCAGTTGCACTTAAGTGCAGTTTCTGGCAAAACATCAATTACAATTTTGCGCGTTTCGGTTAAAAAATCAAAATAATTTGAGGCTTATTCAGAATACTATGGAACTTTACAGATTCTATATATGTAGATTTATAGGGATGTTGATAGAGCCAAACCGCAAGCGCACGGCCTATCGAAGTAATAGTAGTAAGTAGAGTATCGTTCCGCTAGGGAGTTGGTCAATTTAATTAACTTTCAATGAATGATTAGAGGAGAGAAAGTTGGTTAGAAAGGGTTTGATTGCTGAAGGTAAAAACAATAATAATAAAAGGGTCTTAGGATCATTGGTTCATCTTAATAACTAATCCTTCACTTGACAAAACCTAAACTTCTAATTTCATGGTTTACACACTAATTTCTAAAGACCGGTTTCCCTTAGCCCCTCACCTTTCCGATGAAAGTCCGGTGAGAGTTTACTTCTAGCAACCAAGCCTATTTCACTGACATGATTACTAGAAGATGCATAGAGGATTGAAACTACTCTTTGTCTCAATAGTTGCAAAGACTATTTCACTGTTTTGCAACTATTGTCTAGATTCACTTGTTCCAACATCAAAGCTCCGCTCTCGCTTTATGAATTGATGTTTGGGATGATGGATTAACGATTATCAAACCCTCCGCTTTCGCTTCCACAGTTTGATAATTGTTAATCCACGTTAAGACGGTGAATCTAGATTAGAAATTAGGGTTACATGGAAATTAGGGTTTAGACATGTTTTGTTTAGGATTGAGTCATTAGACTCCCCAATAATCCTAAGACTAAGAAGTCTACTCACTCATGTTCATCGTAGACATGGAGGAAGAAGAGAGAAATACGGTAAAATAAATTGCAAAGAAAGTAAAAGGAAAATAAAGACTTTTATTAAAATAGCAATTGAAATAAACAAAGGTAAAGATGATTGTTCATGGTGGAGAGCTACTCTATTTATAGCTTTACAATCGACTTAGAAACTAAGCAACTAAAAGGGTAAAACAGTAACGCTGCAACAGGGTAACTTGGCCTTGAAGAAAAAGCAGCAAAAGAGACTCCTGGAGGTGGCACGGCCGTGCCACATGTTGGCACTGGCCGTGCCAAGCTTCTGACTTGGTGGGAACATATTTTTGTCCCGTATCTTCGTATTCTTGTGCTGTATTTGCTCCAGTCCTCTTTCTTTTGCTCCAAGACACCTTCCACCATATATTTATTCCTAAAATAAAATAAAACATAATTTGAAGTAAAATATTCTAATATAAAATAAAATGCAATAAAACTAAATCAAATCTAAAATAAAACTAAACTAAATAAGGCAATAATTAATACTATCTATGACTCATCAAACTCCCCCACACTTGAATCTTTGCTTGTCCTCAAGCAAAAGGCAGCAAACATAGTAGCAACAAAAGATTTGATTATGGCAATATTAAGAACAAATGTCTCTAGAGAAAGGCCTTGCCTCAAGTACACTAATTACAATTTCAAATACTTCTCATGAACCTATTCTTCCCAACATCAAGTCTCAAGTGAGTGTGTGTGTGCAGTCCAACCCTTTTCTTGCTCCTGTATAAGACAGATATTATGAGGAATAGGTTCTATCCTTAGTGCTAAAGTAACCGAGAAAAGTCCTTTCTTCATTTCATATAAGAGTGATGGGAATTCGAGTTAAAATTAAATTAGATATAACAATTAAGCACAAGGGGCTGCAGATGCTTAGGGGCTATCTATCCTCGTAGGGAGTCTTCTCGGATGTAATTGTCCTTTCCCCCTAGATTCAAAATCACCCTAAGTAGTGCTGCAAATTTATTGTTTGTTTCATCTCCGCGTAGGAAGTCTTTTTGGATGTAATTGTCCTTTCCCCCTAGCATTGATGAATTTGTTTGACTTTAGGTTCAAATTAGGGAGTCACCACCACAATTAGGAAGTTAGGGATTGTCCTTTCCCCCACATGTTGGTGCCATTCTCCCGCCCCATTATAACTTTAACAATTTAGAATATAACAATAAGGCACAATTGATTAATTTCCCACACAAACTTATACTACTTTTACTCTTAAGACTTTAAAGGGTCTAAGTTAACACTAAAGATAGAACGTGTTCCTTAAAATACCTATTCATACATTTACTCAAGGATTGCAACCGGGTGCTTTTCTCATTGGAGAATTTTCACAATAAAACATGATATGGGTATAGCAAGAACATAAGAAACACAAGAAACTATTTTCATGTACAAGAGGCGACCTAAAGAAGAGACAAAACAAAAAATTTCATGCCATATTTACATTAAAAACAAGCTACTAGTCATGCCTCTTGTTATAAAAACAAAACAAAAGAATAGAGTTCAAGGGAGTTTGGACACTACGACTCTAGACACTTTATTAGGCCCCCCCCCCCCCCCCCCCCCACTTAGGGGAAGCATTGTCCTCAATGATTCAAAAAGAAAAAGAAATTAAAAGAAGAAGAAGAAGAAGAAGTAGAAGAAGATGAAAGAAGGAGATGAGTAGAAGAATGAGAGAGATAGGGAGAAGAAGAAGGGAAGAGAGGAAGAGGAAAGCTCACATTTGTTTATTGAGGTCCGTAAGGAGGACTTTGAAGTTGGAGGTGTTGCATCATCCGACGGAGCATCTCATTATTTTCATCATTGACACGGTTGCCCCTTTGAACTTCATTGCGAAGGCCGGAGATCTCAACACCTTGCCGTTGTTGCTCGGTGCTCATCCTCTCGATTTCATTGTGAATCCATGTCCATCTTTGATTTTCATGAAGCTCACCGGTTTCATGGCCATGGTGCCCCTCTTCATGGTGCAAGTGAGCACCTTCTCCTTCATCACGGTGCAAGTTAGCACCTTCTCCCTCATCATCATCTTGCTCACCAAGAACCTGCACATCATTAACATACAACCAATTTTCTTCCACCTCGGTGGTAGTCCGAGATGGGTTAGGCAATAAAAACATGATTGGCACGTTTAGCTTAAGTTGGTAATGGAGGGGTGGACGATGTTTGATGAAATTCATAGCAATAAGGGTCTCTATGTTAAGCCTATTGTTTCCCTCAATTGGTTTGATCCCCTCATCTTCACCCACTCCAAAACACCTAGCTATATATGTAATGATGCCACCCACCACTATGTCTCCTCTACCGGCCGGTCTAGTACCGACAAAGTCTAGGTGATCAATCAAATAAAAACAGGTATTGACGGGGTGGTTATGGAGCATTGCCCATAGCATGAACAACTCATCGGTTCTAGTGTTTCCTAGCTCGGTTCTACCCCAAATAGTGCAAGCCATTACCCTCTGAAGGTACCTAAGTACTGGGTTGTGAATATTGCTAGCTTTGTTCGCCCTAGGGACGTATTTGTTAAGACCGGTGATTTGTTTCCAAAAGGCAGCTGGGTCATAGTTAGCCGGTTTTAGACTTGGATCCCAATGATCATGAATATATCCTTCATTTTCAAAACCTAAGGCTTCACAAAAGTGCTGAAGTGACATGTCATAATCAATATTCATTAACCGGAAAACAACTCTATGGTTCGGGTTATCAAAATTCAACTTATCTTTAGTAAAATTTATTGAGCTCAAGAATTCATAAGTGAAATTTTCATAACCCCTCATAGGTTTCAGTAATTCAGTCCAACCTAACTTTCCTATCAACCTAGAAACATCATCAAACAGCTCTAGCATATCTAAAGTATTGGGATCAGGATAACGAGAAGGGTGCAAATGTTTAGAGATTAGATTTTTATACCTGTCCCTTTGCTTGTTATTTTTGAACTGGATCCCATGATTCTTCACTTGGGCTTGCTTCTTTGGGGGAGGTCCTCCTTGAGAGCTTGCTGGTTCTTTACCACTTCTTCTTGAAGCCATTGACCTTTGTTAGAATTGGTTTTGAAGGTTTAGGGTTTGGGAAAATTTTTGGTGGAAAAGATTGGTTTAGGGTTGGGGTTGATGTTTAAGGAAGTTTTGTTGGTTTGGATATGGAGATTGGTTAAGGTTTTGTGATGTTTTGGGTAGGTTTTGAAAGATTAGGGTTTTGGTGAATTGTGGGTTTGGATGGGTGAAAGATGTTTTTGATTGGTGGTTTTTGTTTTGGGTGAAGTTTGTGGTTGATTGGTGAAAGAATGGAGTGATTTGGTTAAGAATTGAGGGAGATATGGTGGTTTGAAGTTTTGAAGGTTATGGAGGTTTAGAGAGAAGTTTGAAAGTAGAGAGAGATTTGTGGTTTGAGAATGAGGAAGAAGAAGAGAAAAATTTTTTGTATATAGGCACAAGAGGTCGGGCACGGCCGTGCCACCTATTGGCACGGGCCGTGCCATCTTTCTGACTTCAACATCATGTTTTTCTTTAAAAACTTGGCACGGCCGTGCCATACCTAGCACGGGCCGTGCCACCTTTCTGGTCCTGGGGGCTTCAGAATTTTTCAAATTCTTGATTTTTTTTCGAATCACACTTGGACAATTACCTACAAAACAACTTAAAACAAAGAAAAACAAAACAAAAGCGATTAAATGCGTGGGTTGCCTCCCACGAAGCGCTCTTTTAATGTCATTAGCTTGACGGTTAGAAAGAGTCCTTAGAATGGATCAAAGATATCATATTGTGTAGATGACGCTATAAAACGTTCTTTCACAACATGATCGTTAAGCATGCAACAAGAGTAAAGAGCGGGACCCTTCATAACATTTTCCAACTCGTATCCTACCATTTTATCACTCACTTGAAAGACTATCCTACCAAGTTTCACATCAATGAGAGCTCCCGCAGTTGCGAGGAAAGGTCTACCTAGGATTATAGGGACGTCGTCATCTTCTTCAATGTCAACGACTACAAAATCAGTGGGGATGTATATCCCCTCTATCTTAATAGGTATGTCCTCGACAAATCCTACAAGTTTCATGGTAGAACGATCAGCTATCTTTAGTTCCATTTCGGTAGGTTTCAATTCTCCTATCCCTATCCTTTTAAGAAGAGACAAAGGCAGCAAACTAACACTAGCTCCTAAGTCACATAAGGCTTTGTTTATGGTTTCATTCCCAATTTCACATGGTATGGCAAAGCTACCTGGATCTCTAAGCTTAGGGGGTGCTTCTTGGATGATTGCACTAGTTTCCTTAGCCAAGGCTATTGTCTCATTATGCTCTATAGCCCTTTTCTTTGAAAAAATTTTCTTTAAAAACTTGGCATAAAGAGGCATCCTAGACAAAGCTTCAGCAAAGGGAAGTTTAATGCAAATTTTCCTAAGTATGTTAACAAATTTTTCAAATTTACCCTCTAATTTAAGCTTTTCGGGATTTAAGGGGGATGGAGTTTTGTTTTCTTCAAGTGGTTTAGCTTCTTCTATCACAACTTTATCACCTAAGGGCTTGACATTTTCTTTCCCAATGTTTTTAACCTTAGCAAAAGTTTCGCCTAACTTACTACCCCTAAAAGATATGACATTAACTTGGGCTTTGGGGTTGGCTTCGGTTTGACCAGGAAAGACTCCCGGTGTTTGGGAAGATGTAGCCACTTGTTGGGCTATTTGAGCGATTTGAGTTTCAAGCATTTTAGAGTGAGTAGCAATAGAATCAACCTTGGTATTGAGCTTGGAAAGAGAATCATTCAGAAATCCAGTTTGGTTTTTAAGTTCTTGAAGTTGTTTGTTTTGGTTGGCAATAGAATTTTCCAACAAAATTTCCAAATTGGATTTTTGAGTGAATCTTTGGTTGTTTGCATAACCGGGTGGTGCTACTTGTCCATAGGGATTTTGGTTTTTATAAAAATTTTGATTTTGTCGCATCCCTTGGTTGTATTGAGCATAATTCATTTGCTCAACACCATTAATAGCACTACCTAGTTGGCAATCAACACCAGCATGACCAGCTATACCACATATTTCACAAGAAGGAGTAGATGCAGAATTGATAGCACTAACGTTGAATTTTTCAAGTTTTTCAGTTAGTGTATCAATTTTAGAAGCAAGGTGATCATAGTTAGAGACTTCGTGTATACCTGCCTCCTTTTTGGAGGGTGAAGAACTAGAGATGTCTCTCTCGTCGGTCCATTTGTAATGATTCTGAGCCATGTCTTCAATCAAGGCATACGCCTCCGTGTAATTCTTGTTCATAAGTGCTCCACCTGCAGCTGCATCAACAGACATCTTAGTGGTATAAGACAAGCCATTATAAAAAGTGTGGACTATAAGCCACTTCTCTAGGCCATGGTGGGGACAAAGTCTTAGCATTTCCTTGAAACGCTCCCACGCCTCATAGAGAGATTCCCCATCTTTTTGATTGAACCGCGTGATTTGGTCTCTAAGTTTAGCGGTTTTAGATGGTGGAAAGAAACGGGCAAGGAATGCTTGCCTCATCTGATCCCATGAAGTAATGGAACCGACTTCGAGGGAATGGAACCAAGCGCTAGCTCTATCCCTTAAGGAAAAGGGAAAGAGATGAAGTCTTACGGCTTCTTGGTTCTCCTTCATGGTTCCACTAATTCGTAGGAAAACAGAGATGTGAAGATTGGGATCCTCAGTGGGGGATCCCGAGAATTGGTTTTGCTGCACCAAGTTAAGTAGGGCAGGCTTGATTTCAAAGTTGTCATCCTCAACCGTTGGGTACACGATAACAGCTTGTGGCTCAGCCGTAGACGGCGTTGCATACTCTTTGAGAGTGCGATTGGCCATGGCGGTGTTATTTTGTGCGTCTCTCTTTCGTCTATGCAAATACCTTTCGATCTCGTTGATTATTACAACTCGATTTCTGGTTTTTCGCATAAAAAAAATTGAGAACCCAAGAAGTTAATAATGACAGAAAAATAAAAAGTTAAAAAAAAAAAAAAGAGAAAAGAGAAAGAAGAAGAGAGAATTCTAATCACTAAGAAAAAGCTAATTAAATTAGTTAACTCCCCGGCAACGGCGCCAAAAACTTGATAGAGCCAAACCGCAAGCGCACGGCCTATCGAAGTAATAGTAGTAAGTAGAGTATCGTTCCGCTAGGGAGTTGGTCAATTTAATTAACTTTCAATGAATGATTAGAGGAGAGAAAGTTGGTTAGAAAGGGTTTGATTGCTGAAGGTAAAAACAATAATAATAAAAGGGTCTTAGGATCATTGGTTCATCTTAATAACTAATCCTTCACTTGACAAAACCTAAACTTCTAATTTCATGGTTTACACACTAATTTCTAAAGACCGGTTTCCCTTATCCCCTCACCTTTCCGATGAAAGTCCGGTGAGAGTTTACTTCTAGCAACCAAGCCTATTTCACTGACATGATTACTAGAAGATGCATAGAGGATTGAAACTACTCTTTGTCTCAATAGTTGCAAAGACTATTTCACTGTTTTGCAACTATTGTCTAGATTCACTTGTTCCAACATCAAAGCTCCGCTCTCGCTTTATGAATTGATGTTTGGGATGATGGATTAACGATTATCAAACCCTCCGCTTTCGCTTCCACAGTTTGATAATTGTTAATCCACGTTAAGACGGTGAATCTAGATTAGAAATTAGGGTTACATGGAAATTAGGGTTTAGACATGTTTTGTTTAGGATTGAGTCATTAGACTCCCCAATAATCCTAAGACTAAGAAGTCTACTCACTCATGTTCATCGTAGACATGGAGGAAGAAGAGAGAAATACGGTAAAATAAATTGCAAAGAAAGTAAAAGGAAAATAAAGACTTTTATTAAAATAGCAATTGAAATAAACAAAGGTAAAGATGATTGTTCATGGTGGAGAGCTACTCTATTTATAGCTTTACAATCGACTTAGAAACTAAGCAACTAAAAGGGTAAAACAGTAAAGCTGCAACAGGGTAACTTGGCCTTGAAGAAAAAGCAGCAAAAGAGACTCCTGGAGGTGGCACGGCCGTGCCACATGTTGGCACTGGCCGTGCCAAGCTTCTGACTTGGTGGGAACATATTTTTGTCCCGTATCTTCGTATTCTTGTGCTGTATTTGCTCCAGTCCTCTTTCTTTTGCTCCAAGACACCTTCCACCATATATTTATTCCTAAAATAAAATAAAACATAATTTGAAGTAAAATATTCTAATATAAAATAAAATGCAATAAAACTAAATCAAATCTAAAATAAAACTAAACTAAATAAGGCAATAATTAATACTATCTATGACTCATCAGATGTCTGCAAAAAACCAGCTCAAAATTCGATTTTTAGGTCAATGTTTTAATGTTTTGGTTCCTTGGGTTTTTGGCCTATTAAAAATTCACATTTAATCTGACCCTTGTTGGAAAATTCTAATTTTTAGTGGGAGATGTTGTTTTTATATACTAAACATGAGTGCAAAAAATCGTGAAAAAATTCAACATCTGGATCACTTTTCTAGACGCGCACTTGGGAAAAAGTTGCGATTTTGCGTGTTGTCGAAAAATCAAAATAAATCAAAGCTTAGTTAGAATTCTACAGATTTTTTTCCAGATTCTCTATATTTATTTTTATAGAGGTTTCTGCAAAAATACAACTCAAAATTCGATTTATAGGTCGAAGTTTTGATGTTTTGGTTTCTTGAGTTTTAGGTGCATTAATAAGTAATATTTAATCCCCCCCTTGTCGGAAAATTCAAATTTTTTGTGGGAAATGTTTTTTATGTCCTAAACATGCGTGCAAAAATTCATGAAAAATATCAACATCTAGACCACTTTTCCAGACGCGCACTTGGGAAAAAATTGCAAATTTGTTCGTTACAGTCAAAAAATCAAAATAAATCGAGATTTAGTCGGTATGCTACGGAACTTTGCAGACACCTCTATAAAAAATACATATAGAGGATCTGCAAAGTTCTGTAGCATTCTGACTAAGCCTCAATTTATTTTGTTTTTTCGACTGAAACACGCAAAATCACAATTGATACTCAGCAGGAACTGCACTTAGGCGCAGCTAAGCCAACTGCAGCTTGCTCAACGGTAGTTAACTACAACTCGCTTAACAAACGGTAGTCAACTGCAGTTGAAGGCAAAATGGTATTTTCCATGTGTTTTTAAACAAAACTTGACGTCAAAAAACCAATTTTCAAAAAATTAGGTATGGAACCATATCCAAAACCAAATAGAGTGGGCCCCACGAGAAACATGTTAGGCCAACAAATTGAAGAAAAAATGATTGATTGTTTTTTTTTCAACTCTATTGATTTCTTGCACGTCCAATGAATTTCAGACTATATAATTCAAAAAGCATAAAACCATCCTTTAAAACACGTTAAAACACCCTCCAAAACATACCATTTTTTTTTCCAGATTTTATAATCCAAATAGAGTACGTAAAAAGGTCGAAGGATGAGATAAGAAATTATCAAAATTGTACATGGATACTTCTCAATAGAATGTCTCTATTTGAGCCTTTGTGAAAATATATCCCTTGAATATTGAAGAATACATACCTTCCATATTTATTTACACTTGAGGAAAAAAATTATACACCATCCAAACAATGGCCAATGGTAATAATTGCAATACACTGAACTCACTTGGGTTGTCCTGGTGGTATTAGTTGAGACCTGGGAGTATGCTCCTCCTCAAGGTTTTAAGTTCGATTCTCTCCAATGTCAATTTAAGTGGACTAATTTAGCTTCTTAAAAAAAAATTGCAATACACTTTATGAGTATTTATGCATTCAAACCTTGATCCAAATCATGAACACCCAAGTCAGATCCATGGCATACTAATGCAATGTAAATTAACCCAAATCAGAATTTTTTTTTTTTTTTTTGTAAAAAAAGTCATGCATGGTACGGTTCATTAATTATATTAGAAAAAAATATTATGTTTCCCTCTGTTTTTTTAGGAAAAAAATAAGAAAGAAAATCATAACATGACATTCAAAACAGAACCAAATAATACAAGTTTTGTGGGGCAGCCGAATTTTTTTCATGTGGTAAATACAATAGTTACAACATAGAAAAAGACAATATCTGCAAAAATGTATACATTTTCTAGTTCCTGTGTGTTCCTAACTCACTTATTGATATATAATATTTTGGACCCCAATTATTCAATATCCTTATGCCATCAAGCCCTGAAGATGGTAAAGGGCCCTACAAAAATCTACACAAGCTAAATATATATTATTTATATTATAGATATACATATACATATACTAGTCAAACTATATATTAATTAATTCATTAATTCAAATCAATGAGTGGATGGAATAGTTGCATTTGAAGGAGTTAAGTCCACTGATATGTGCAAAGATATCTGAGGAATCAACCATATCATCTTCTTCTTTAACAGCTATCTGCAAGTACAAAATGAAAGGAATCTTAGATTAAAGAATTATACCATCAAATAATTGAAAAGGAAAAAAAAAATACTGAAAGTGATGTGGAATTTTTTTTATTGACTAAAGTAAGTTGAACATTTCAGAGTCTAGGGCTAAAGTTCAAGTCTCCTCGAGAACAATTGTAAAATGATTATTAATATCGTTTTGTTAAATAAATTTGGCTAGGGAATCTTACTTCATCTTCATCTTCATGGTTGCTACTACCTGGCCTATGATTCTCTCCAAAATCATCATTCTTTGCAAACCTTCCTCTAACTCGCGGTCGGCTATCGGCTAAAGTTTTTCGACAAGCATACTGCATATGTATTTTTTTGCATCATTAGCTGAATTTTGAAAATATAAATGAATTTTGATAGATGAATGTATTGAAATCTATGTATCATATAGTACCTTGATTTTCTTGCTGAAATTTCTTTCATTTCTTTTCTTCATATATCTATGAATCTTCTCTTTCCTTTGCTCAACAGAAAGTTTTCCAACTTTCAAAGAAGAGTCCTCCAAGTGTGAAATTTCTGGTGCCAAAGTGGCAGAACAACTTCCAGCACCAGATACTAGTTTGTGATTCTCAGTACCAAGTGCCTATAAAAGAAAATACAATTATAAAGATCAATTATAACATGTAGCACCGATACTTCAAATCGATGACGTGTCTGATGTCCAACATGTATCAATGTCTAACATCAACATATGTGGTTACATTTAATCATTTTTATTTTCTTAAATTATTACTGATATTTGTGTTTCAACATCAGTGTTATGTTTTGCGTTCGTGTAAGTGTTTGTGCTTTATAGTAATAAAATACTACTTTTATTATAGACTGTAGAAAGAGATATACACATTGAACCAATCATAAAGATGGTCTTTTCTAATGATGCTTCTGTCTATATTATCTTTTCTTTTTTATTATCAACTTAAAGTGGTTATTCCTTTCTACTAGGCCAAATCAAAAGTATTTTTTAATGCAGCTGACTTTATAAAAGAACTTATATTATATAATATCTATGCAGCTTAAGATATTTTTGTACCATGAGCTTTAACCAAAAGTACACTTCTGATATAGCCTCTTCTAATCTTTTAACAATTTCATTTCACACTTACAATGAAAACATTTTCAATTTTTACTTTGTATGTAGGTGGCTTAAATGCAATTTCAAAAGCTTCCATAATATCTTCTATAATAAGAAATCAAGGAAAATTTAACAAGGTAATATAGTTTGAGTATTATTGATCATACCTGAAAATCTTGAGGGTTAAAAACCTGTTGAACAGAATCTGTACAATAAATTCCACCATTTTCACCTTGATAATCCAAATCTTGTGTCTGCATTTCAGAACCTAATAGAATCCCTCCACCAAATAAGCTAGAACTATCAGCAGATAAAGCAGTACCAAGATTTCCATGATACACACCTAAGCCATTACTAAGATAAGAACAAGAAGGAGAATAAGAAGGAATCGAAGATATGCAATCATCTTCAAATACAGAAGGGAGTGAAGCACTCATAAGCGGTGCTGCCGAAGATATAGGATCAGTTTGATATTGTGGTAGCCCTTTCAAACCAGAAAGATGATGAGGTTGTGTTAAAGAGAAATCAAATTGTTGTTCTTGATGAGTTGTTATCGGAAGAAGCGGCGGAACGAGAAAAGATTGTGATGATGTGAAATCTATAGAAGCTGAAATGTCATTGTCAATATCTTCTTGTGAATCAAAGATAATGGAAAGGTTGTTATTATTATTGGTATTTGTTGTGTTGATGTTGTTAACATTGTTTGTGGTAGGGCTTGTTGTGCTAGTAGTTGTTGCAGTACTATTGCTATTGCTATTGTTATTGCTGCTATTGATGTTATTGTCTAAATCTAAAGCTTGAGATATGTTGTTTAAGGTATATGAAGAATTGTTGTTGTTTTCTTCATGACAACAATTTGAGCTAGAAGTAACATCAGAATTTTGTTGTAGAGAGTCTTGGAAAAAATTAGGGTCACAAAGTTCAAAAATTTGTGCACTAATTGGACTTGAAATTTCATCCTGCAGTGTGTGACATAAAAACAATGTAAGCAACATGTTACTAAAAACTATTGAACACATAAGGTTTAGGATGTAACAAAGAAAGACTTGTATATAAAAACATAAGGTAGATACGTGATTCTCTATTCATTATGGAGTTTGAAAACTGAATCTAATTCCAATTCCCCTTTTTGTTGATAGACATGAGTCTGATCTGATCACTTGGAACATAATAGAAGTTCAAATTTCAAAAGCTAATAATATTCTCTAATATCAAATTGAAACTTTGGCTTGTAAATGTCTTCATCAATTAGTAGGTATTCATAAGTGAAAAACAAGCCAATTAACATAATTATCTTTGTATCTATCTTTCTCAATATGAACTACCGGCTCAAACATCGAACACAAGACTGATACGTAAACATCGAGAATAATTTAAGAAAATGGAAGTAATTGAATATAACATGTGTCGATGTCGTGATAAAATAGTTATTTACTACATCTAAAATCGATCTCAATCTTTTTGATGGATTTACGAAAGAACTTGCTAAAATATTTAAATTATGCAAAATACTACTTCCTATCTGCAATCTATCTTAATATTTTGGATGACTATTATTGTTTTGTATGAAATATTTCTCAAATATTCGGACGAATCAAATTTTGTATAGGTATTTCAAAAAAATAATTATTCCATCCCGAGTTTAACATAAATATGTTTTAAAATTTAATGTAACTTAGGACGTAATATGTTCCGTCCGAAAATGCAATTTTTTCAGTAGTATCGAACACTAACACGTATCGGACACGAGACACACTTTCATCCTAGCTGTCAATGTTACATAGCTTTCACACAATACTACTCCTTCATTGTCAAGAAGAAAACAAAACAAAGCAATATGCAAAGCCTTATTGGGGCATTCTACATATAACTAGTTGGTTGCATAGTCTAGTCAGTCATTGTCCATAATTGGTAATAGACATATAAGAAATTCTTCAAAAAGTGATTTCTATTTCAAGTTATTTATTGTGAAAAAGAAATGTGCAATTGCATCTATGCTTCATGTGTCGTTGGAACCAAATTACCTAATGTTAATAACATCAAAACACAACAAAGTAAAAACAAAGAAAGAACCTCATGCTATATGTCATTTTTCTTTTCATTAAATGGAAATTTGTCCTTCAATGGGAATGAAAAGCCACTTAAAGGAACACTTTCATAATGCTATGCCTATATGAACTTTTTTCGTCATTACATTATTTAGCTCTTTCTTCCCATCTAACTGAATAAAGAATATCAAAATTAAGAAAGCTTACAAATGAAGCTCCAAAGAGATATATATTCCACAGGAACTGAAAGCTATGTCTAAAATGACTATCAAGGAAATGTTACACCATTTTACTAATTTGCCCTTAGAAAATGACATTTTGATGGTAGGGGCATTGTCTTGAATAGGATAAGTATTTGAAAGAACAAAGCCTTACTCTCACGGAGACTTTGATTCCTTCTTATTTGTTTCCAGTCAAAGAAAATATTATGCTTGCCAACCATATAAATAGAGGAAAGAAGACATAATAGTCCAATAAATTGTGAGGGTATATGTATGTATATGGCTTCTTGTTTTGCTATAAATAATAGTAATTAATACTTATAACTAGGTGTAACAAATATTCAAACTATTGATTGAGAGACAAATTAAATTAATTAACATGAAACATGTAAGAATCATAAGAAAACTATATTCATGATTCATGCATGATTCTAATGCATGTAAAGAGAATAAATTGCAAGAAGACATAAATAACCAACTACTTTGGCTACCAAAATTTAAGAGTAACCCTAAGGAAAAACAACCCTCTTTTCAAACAAATTAACTGTTGAGAAGGTGCATACATGCATGACAAAATTAAAGATAACATATAGTTCCATTCCAACGCATGCATGCATAATAACAACATTAAATGTAAGATTATTGAGATAAAATATATAATTAACAAGGTTGAGGCAATTACAATGGATAGTTGATCATCATGTGATGGAGGGTGGATAACATCTTGCAACATGGTGATGAATCTTCTTGAATGGATTGGAGGCAATGAATTAGGTATATGTACAAATAAATTAATTTAATATGCTTGAATTGGTGAAATGTTTCACACAAGTGTTCCTAAGCTAGAATTTGGCTACTTAAAAGAATATGCATGATAAATAAAAAAGGGAAGGAAGGAGAGAAAGTGAGGAATATGTAAGGATATATAGAAGGAGAGAATTAATGTGAAATGGTTTAAGGGGGGAAGAGAGAGAGAAGTTAAGAGAGTAGTTAGCTAAGATGATGGAGAGTATGAGGGTGTCAAAAACAGAGAAAATTAGTTATGTGCATATATAGACATGGAAATGGGGTGTCAAGGCGACACTTCCGGTGGCCCATTCATTCACTCCTTTTGCCTTTCTTCAATAACAATAACAATAATAATAATAATAATAATAATAATAATAATAATAATAATAATAAGAGTAAATTACACTCATCTCCCCTCAGAGATGCTTGAATTACACTCCCCTCCCCTCTTATGTTAAAATATACACTTACCTCCCTTGAAAAATAAAATTTATACTCCACTCCCTTATAAGATGCTTGAATTACAACCTTCTCCCTTAATAATTAAATATGCACTACACTTTAATCTATTTTAACATAAATAAATATTTATATGATATATATTAATTTTGAACCATCATTTAAGAAAAATTAATTCATTTCTTTATAATTTAAATGTCAATGATAATTAAATTTAAATATTTTACTATTGATTTGATAATTTAGAGTATAAAATTAACTTTTAAATAACCATGTTTTATTGTCTTTAGTAATTTTTCACATATTTTAATTTTATTTTGGGTTGTTTCATATTTTATAATAGGGTTTAAAACTACATGTTAATGAAATTGTGAATAAAAAATAGCGAAAAATATGTATTCAATTTTTTATTATATTACAATAGACCCGCAATACTATTTTTTTGGAAGCGTGTTAGATTATTATTATTTTTCCAGATTATTAGAAATAAAAAATAAATATTGAGGGAGTAAAGTGTAGGTTTTAACATAAGGAGAGAGGGAAATGTAATTCAAGCTTCTCTTAGGGGAGGGAAGTGAAAAAATTTCTAATATATTTTGAATAAGAGGGGAGGGGAGTGTATTTTTAACATAAAAGGGGAGGGGAGTGTAATTCAAACATCTTTGAGGGGAGGGGAGTGTAATTTACTCTAATAATAATAATGTGTATACGGACAATTATGTGTCTGTCACATATCTCGAATACAAACTATAAGAGGTGTAAATGGGTTGGATAAAACCAGGAAAACCGACCCATATTGATCCAATTTGATGGTTTTAGTTGGATAAATGACTACTAGCTAATGGTTAGGATGATAATTGGACTCATGCTCAATTGGTACCTGTAAAAAATATTCACGACGGGTAGGGTAACAAACCCGCACAATGGGTATGGGCACGAGTGTGGGTAAATACCCACAAAAATAAATGGGCATGAACACTTTAATGTCCACCCCGCCTAATACCCGCATAATATTTATTTATATCTTTTTATTTATATTATATATACACCAGTTTTAAAAATTACAATATAAAGTATGATACATTTTTAATGAAAATATTTATTTATAACATAATATGAACTCGTGCATGGTTGATAATAATATTTAGGTAACAAATCTAGATGAAAAGTAATGGTCGGGTAACAGGGTACGAGCATGGGTACATGGGCTTGATAAAAATATTTCATAACTAAGTTATTATATTTGAAAACTTTTTAAATTGTGTTAATATGATATGATAATTTTGTAATTGATCAATTTTTTTAGTAGAAATACGGGTAACAAGTATGGGCAGGGGTATTTAGCTATCCAAAGGGAATGGACATGAGTACGAAAGTTGCTCTTCCACACGGGTATTAGTCCGAATACGTGGATTTTTCCAAACCCAGGGACGGGTACTATAGTACCCTATTCATACCCTACCCATTGCCATCCTTAACTAGTGGTTTGCAAAATTGCAAAACTAGTTAACAAATACGGGTAAATCAAAATATACAAAGAACCTAGTAAAAGTCAATCCAATTACCAAATCTATCCATTTTCAAACTAAAACCAATTAAATTTTGTAATTGGAGTTTGGCTCTTGATGAGCTCTTACTTCTAATGATGCATTTAGCCTTGTTATTTTGTGAGCAATAACTTAATTTAATTTAGGGTCTTCCGCTTTGGTTATTCTGATGTTTGCAAGCACTTTATACAATTTTAGGCCTTGCACTTTGGTTTTTTATGTTTGTAAAGTTAGTTGTACATATTTGATGATAAATTTTATGATTTTTGTACTCTTATTTTTAGTAAGTTTATATATTTGATACCAAAATAGTATTGAAAAAAAGTTACCCCATGTTTTAGGGATAAAAAAAAAGGTTAATTTGACATTTTTTTTATGAATACAATGACTCATCGTTTACATAATTACAATCAAATAAATTTTTTAAAAAATAAAATAAAAAAATAATGTGGATAAATCAAAATCAAACCCAACCCGGTTCAAAAAATTAACAGTTTTACTCAACCCAACCCAGCTCAATGCTATTATGGGTGGTTTTTAAATTAGAACCAAATTGGGATTCTCTGCATGATTTGGTTTCTGGTTTTGACAAAAATTGGCTCAACCCGGCTCATGTTCAACCCTAAAAATTATAGTAGGTCTCCGTTAACATGAAGTTGTTGATGTTATTCTATCGCTTGATATTATTATTTTTATTTTAACTATTATATTTTTAATTCGAATTTGAATTAGGATTAAGTCACTTTGCTCAACCCGCGCTTAATTGTTAGAATTGTTTAGGGTTGGATCCACTTTGTGGATCTTTTTTATTTTTCATTATATTTTTATTGTTTTGATTTTGCCTGTTAGGGTTGTTGACTAGGTCATGTTTTATGTCCCCCAAGTTTTATGTAATTTTCCCTTTTTTTTTAATAATATATATGAGCAATTGATAACAAATAAGAGTATGACACTATTCTTTTTGATGTCATTTTGCTCTTGGCCTATCAAAAAAATTAGGATTAAGTGAAATTTAATTTGTTAAGATTGATTGTATTTGGTTTAAATTTAAACTTTACGTTTATTAAACTTGATTTGATTCAAATTTATAAGTATGACTAAATTCAAATATAAATGAACGGTAAAATGGAAAGAAAAAGTATAAACCAAAATATGATATTCATTTTAAATATAGGTATTTTTTTTTTACCAAAATTTTAAATATAGGTATTGATTACTGTGAATATGGGCAAGCTAACAGGTGCGAACATGTTTGTTCATGTGTTTTTTTTTTCTCTTTGGTTGAAAAAAATGACAAACAATTGAAAATCAAATCTATATGTTAAAAGAAGGACAAAATTATTTAGTACTCCTTTATATATGGGTATAGAAGTTCAATTATTTAACTGGGTAAAGAATCACAAAATTATAAATAAAATTGGAATAAAATTGGCTCAAAAATTGTTGAGGTTCTCGAAGGATAAAATCGTGACACGATTTTGTAGATCATGACAATATCTAAGTCTAAATTTGGATCAGGTTGTAGTATTGTACTAAGTACTAGTTTCAACGAGGCACGGTCTAGGCAAATTAGGGCACGATTTTGCCTGGTTCAGAACTCTATAAAAGGGTTTAATTCATCATTTTTTGGGCAATCTCATGTAATCAAAGGAGAGAACTTTTATGGAACATATTGGCTAAGAGTTCAGTGTATTTGGGTGAGACTCATGGGTTGGGAAACACCTTGGTGAGTGAAAAATCAATGAATCTCTTGTTCATTAGAAGAGATTAGGACATGGGTAGAAAGTAGGTTTGTTTTTGAAGACCATGTTGAAGCTAGTTTCTTGTAACCCTTTTGTATCTCTTTGTAAATAACTCATTGATAGCAAAGTGGAGTGATATGTCTTTCCCCCAGAGTAGGTCAATTCAGACCGAACTAGGTAAACAATTCTAAATGTGTTTGTTTCTGTTCTTTGTTTACATTTTTCTTGTGATTTTGTGTTTTCCACTTGGTTTCTATGTAAGATCTAGGTTTGTTATTGTTGTAGTTGGTTGAGACTACTTTGCTTATTGATTACTACTTCTCTTTTGCTTCACACATCTAAGTTTATCGGTGTGAGATTTAAGCACGAATTCACAACATTATATATATATATATATATATATATATATATATATATATATATATATATATATATGGGTTTTGCTAGAAGACACCTTTTATGAAGGTGTCTTTTAGCAAGTTATCCTATTGACATTTGTTAAAAGACACCAACTAATTTTGATGAAGGTGTCTTTTAGCAAAGTTATAACTAAAAAGTGGATATCACACACACACACACACACACACACACAATACAGCTTCTCGAAGTGCTCCAATACCCATGCCTACAAACACAAACAAACAAACAACCATATTAACACAAGTATATACAAACAAATATCAACACATTTATAATATGCTATAGAAAAGAAAAAATTACTACCTTAAGTAGAGACATGTGTTAGAACAAGAATGGTTCAGACAAGCTCTCTTGGGTTTTGATGATAAAAAAAGTATTAAAGAACAATTGGATTACTAACATATGTTCAGGTGTGCAGGAACTCTTATCATGAAGAAGGACCATATAAAGAGCATCATAAAGAGATTGAGAAACTTAGAAGACTATGGATGAAGATCTACTGAAAGGTCAACCAGAAGTCAACATCCTAGTATATGAGAGTCTCAAAGAAGCTGGGGAGTGACATCCACAGATTTTGTGAAGGACATAAAAACACATAAGCTAACTAGGCTACGTCGTTCTAAGGGACCTAAAATCCATTTAATCTTTTGTCTTATTATGTGAGTTGTCTCTATCATTGCATCTAGTAGAGCAGCTATTTTGTCTTCTTTCGTCTACGTGTAAAGGACATCAGGAACGAATAAAGCAACGGATAATTCCCCTTTAAGCAAAGGAGATTCAAAGTACTTTCCAACGGGATTATCCATATCAGACAAAAGGGTCAACGTTTGTGATTGAAGCTTCTCAACAACTCTATTTGCGCTGGCACTCTTCTCTAACGTCTCTCAAATCACTGCCTATAAAAGGAATTGAAGACCTGACGATGAATCAACAAGACTATGCTATTTTTCTATGCCAAAACTCTGTCAAACCAAATAGCGCAAAACACTTAGGATTATTTTCAAGTTTATATCTTAGAAATTCTAAGGAGTGAGTATGTTCATTTGTTTAGTTTACACTCACTAGTTAAAAAGAGTGTAAGAACAAATTAACTTGTTTACAGTTGGGGCAAACATTTTAGAAAGCCTCTCACTTGCGTGCTTGAGCATACAAGTCTCTTGGTGAAACATTGAGCCCCTAGGAAGTCTCAACCAGTTGTGATTGAGCAGGGTAAAGTCTTAAATAGTTGTGCTTAAGTAAGGGAAGTCTCTTGCAGGGGTACTTGAGCAAAATAAGTCTTTAGGTAGAGTCCTAGAGCATAAAAGTCTCTTGTTGTGTGCTTGAGCATTGAGAAGACTCTTGGTGTTTCCTTGAGCAAATTTTAATCAAGATTGATTATAGTGAAATTCCTTGGAAGCGCAAGGGGACTGGACTACTCCTATTTTGTAGGAGGAACCAGTATAAATCACTTTGTGTATTTTCTCTCTCTCTCTAACTCTTTATCTTTAATATGCATGTTATTTATTTTCGCTGCATTCAGACTCTGAGTCAGAATCTGCAACTGCAGATTCTGTCCAGATTTGTTGTTAACACTTAGAAGAAGAAATCGAAGAAAAGACTCACACAATTCAACCCCCTTTCTTGTGTGTTTTACTCACCTTCAACATGTATCCCGCAATGGAGCTAGTCGTAGGGTTTGTAGCCTCTGAAAGATGGGTGTAGAGATAAGCAAGTGTCATCCTGCCCCAGAACCATGTGTGCATCCTGTATAAATCCCGCATCCCCATCAGCCATATCTTATTAACATTTTTGTTGGTCTTGTTGGCAAATATGGTTACTCCAACCAAGAACAACAAAAATGCCTTGATGCAATACTCCCTAGTCTTTCAGAGCTCCTCCGCCTCCTCCTCATCAGTCGATCCTCTAGTTAATTGCACCTATGAAGGAGTCTACCATACAACTTCTTCAGGTTAGTGATGCTAATATTCCCACCCCAATGTGTGCTCGTCTCCTCCTTAGCTTCCTCCTCCGTCAAACCCAGCTCAGACTGTATCAGTTGAATACCAAACTCGTAGGTGCAGTCGTCGTAGTGCGTGAGCCTCCCTTGGATGGGGATGGGTAGAAGACACGCCAAATCATCGAGTGTGACGGTCCTCTCTGACAAAGCTGTGATGAGGCCAGAGTTGATGGTAGAATACCCAGTTTTAAGGAGGGGGCAAGACCGAATGCATTCACCCGCTGCCAGAACAAATCTACACCAATATTCGGGACACTCAGCTGGTCATGCCTAATCTTCCTCCCGTGCGAGGAAGGGTTCAGCCAACGCTCCTTTCGAAACTGAAATACAAAAAATATAAACAAACAACAAACCATTAAAAATATAAACATTTGAATAACTAAAAAAACATAACAATTTGATCGTAAAAAAACAAAAATTAAAATTGTTGGATATTTGTATGTTGGCCTCATTTTTGCTAAATCAAATATACAAGCAAGATATTGGACCCAATGTTTCAACATGTGGGTACGATTTCAGTGTGCCTTGATTTTGTGCCATAGTTAACGCGCTTTAATTATTTGAGTAATCCACGCCTATTTACTTGTTGGCGAAGACGCGTGTTTTGTCCAGAATCAGCATTGTGTTTATTTCCTAAAGATGTGTCAACTTTTTAGGAAACTTTGTATTTGGGTATTTATTTCCTAAAGATTTTCCAACATTTTAGGAAACATTGTTTTGGTTCTGATTCTTGTGAAGCGGGTCACTTCATGGATCTGCATTGTTTTGAAGCCCAACAAGAAGATCAAGCCCGTACTACTTCAGAGTATAAATAGAAGGACGCAAAACCTAATTCACGACTGAAGCCGTCATATCAAGTTTAGAGCTTTTAGGGTTTTGAGTCTCTGTTAATTGTGAGTCTTTCTTGTATCACCTTCGTGCAAGTTTAGGACTATGTTTATTGAGTTGTAAGATTGTATACTACTCCTAAGCTTTGAAATACGGAGTTAGTTTATGTTTGAAGATGTCTTCATCATATTGGTTGTAATCATATAATCACAGGGTGTGTGATTGAGTGGAAGTGAGATGAGATCTCAGATCTAACAGTTCCTAGGTTGAAGTCAGTACGGGTAGTGTCTAGGTGATAAGTTGTAAACTTGGAGTTTGCTGAGAACTTAGAACTAGGACTACTAGTAGATTTCCTTCCTGGTTTGGTAGCCCCCAGAGTAGGTGTGTTTGTCACCGGACTGGGTTAACAAATAACATGTGCCATTTACGTTTCTATCTTTTATATTTTCCTTGATCAGTTTGTTTATTGTTAGCATAATGTTTAAACATTAATCTCAACATACGACTTGTGTCTTGTGTTGATACATCGCATAAAACATCAGAAAGCTAGCGTGCCAGAATTTCAATTGGTATCAGAGCAGGCACCCTTCCTGTTTTAGGGTGACGTCCAGGGAAGTTATCTTCTGGCATAATGGACAATGAAGGAGGATTTGTGAACAGACCAGGAAGATATGAGTCTGATGAAGAATCTAGTGATGAAGGAGTTTCTTATGAGGAATTGGCTAATTCCTACAAAGAGCTTTTTGCCAGAAGTGTAAAGGTGATTAAGTCAGAAAAGGAGCATAAGAGAATCACAACTCAACTGCAAGCTGAAAAGAACAAACTATTGTCAGCTAATTCTGACCTTCTAAATGAGGTAACTCTTCGATCTTCCAAACTAGAGAAACATAAGAAAACTATCAATGATTTTTTTTCTGGAAAAAGATAAACTTATCTCAATCATCACTGGTTTACAAGAGGAAAACACCTTGTTAAAATCCAAATTAGAAAACATGACCAAATCTGTTCGGATGTTGAACAATGGTTCTTATGTGTTAGATGAAATACTGCAAGTTGGGAAGTCATCTGGAAATATGAAAGGAATAGTCTTTGACTATGGCACTGTGAACAAAGAAATCAAAATTCCCATAAAGAAGTTTGTCTCTCCTGAAAAGAAGACAGAGTTTGTAATGTTGGATCACATGCCTCAACATCCTATCCGACATCTGAATCCCCAACCAAGAAACAAAAAGAAATCACCTTGGATATGTCACCATTGTGGTAGATATGGTCACATAAGGTCGTACTGTTATAAATTGTATGGATATCCTCAGCCTCATGTTCAACCAAAGGTTAGTGGTAAGATTGTTCAAGCTAGGAAAGAATGAAAACCCAAAACTCCTACTGCAATAAGAAGGAAAACTCCAAATGTAAGTTCCTTTGTGACTTCCTCTGTGTCGATTGGTGTTCCGCTTGTTTTGACTAAGTCTGGCAACCTTGTTGAGTCTGTACATGGCGTTAATATGTCCCGTTCCATGTCAAGTTTTTATGTTGAACTCCTCAAAAACTCTAATGTGACTCCTTCTGAAATTGTTGTTTTTGACCCTTTGTCTGCCCCATCTAAAACTGTTGGTGTTGGCCCTCTTAAGGAAACCCTGACCCAACCTGATGTTGCGTTGTATGTTACAACATCCTTAGCTCAACCTGATCACATAAAGTTTTAGTCTGAATTTGAGTCAGCCTCTGATAATGTAAAATAACAATTGAACCGTAAAAAAGACTAAAATCAAACAATTAAAAATAACAATTGAATCATTAAAAATAAAAAGACAGTAATTAAATAAAATTAAAATTTTACTTACTTAGGCGTCGCTCTAAAGCCAACGTGAGTTAACTCACGTTGGCCATCGAACGTGACTTCATTCATGTTGGTTCAACGTGATTTAACTCAAATTGATGCTAGCGAACGTGACTTAAGTCACGTTGAGGTTATTTTAGGACGTTTGAGATGAGAATGAGCAAATTCGATTGAGAAAAAAAAAACAGTTTTGAGAAGAAAAAAAATTACTACATCCCAACAATTATACTCATATCCCTTCAAATACTTAAGAACCCCCATAAATTAGAGATTCGGCTACATAAAAATCCTTGCTCTGGCTCAAGAACGATCTATTTTAACAATATCTTAAGAGTATGTGTTAGTATTTTCTATGGTTAATTAATCACAACACGAAAAGTTTGTGCTACTTTTTATCTTTTTTTTGACTAAAAAGGTTTGTGTTACCTTTTATTTATATCTGTCAGCAAAGATTCATAGAAATGGTTGGTGCCAACATGCCTATCATATATTTTATGTCATGTCTTTTCTTTTTTTTTTTTCTTCACGAAGATGTCATTTCTCTTCTAATTGCATGAAAATTATATTCATTTATATGCAAATCTCGATGCTTCACCTATCTCTTACTATCGAATAAAAATCAAATCGTTTTTTATTACAAAAATATGCAAATGAGGTAGGTTTTAGAACACGGTCCATCTATGTGTCTAAGTACATATGAAATTTAACACTATTTTTTTTATTTTTTGGTACAAATTTCAATTGTCAAAAGTATTATATTTAATAATATTATTATTATTTTCATTCAAAAAATAATAATATTATTATTATTATTATTTAATTTGTGCATTTTTATTTGATAAAATTGTGCTTTATTTTTAAATATCATTATTATGTCAATGTTAAGGATTTCATAAATGATAAATATTGATTGAAAAACATTAATTTTCAACTTTTTGAGAAATAAATTGACACAATTTCTAAGATACAATTTTCACTTTTGGTTCCTTAACATGTGTCCTTAGAATTTGCTAAATATAATTAGACTTATGTGAAAACTTTTTTTATATTGTTGGTGCTAACGGCGAAGCTAGTCATCATTATATGACGGGGTCAAATATACAAAAATAAGATGAAATATATATTGATTGTTGTCTTGAAAATTTTTACTGTTAGTAAACCGCTTTTTGTATCTTTTTTAAGATATCAAAAGTGTGAAAATAAGATAAAATACATCTATAAAACAGGTGAATATCTTAGTAACATTTTTATTTATTCTAAATTTCGATAAATAAACTTATTTATGGTAGATAAATATATATTATTGGGTAGCTATTTACTAAATATACTGACATATTTACCGAATATCTTGTCAAAAAATATTTAAAAATAAATTATTTAAATTAGGCACACAACATAGCTTCGCCCCTGGTTGGGCATAATTAGTAAACTATTATTTAAAAAATAAACATTATTCCAAAGACAATTATCAAATAAATTGCATCTAAAATTATTTTTAATTCATTGTAATAGTCAAATTATCTCGTAGAAATATATTCGAATTTAATTCTGATATAATTTATTAATGTATTATTTACTAACCGGATTTGTCATAAAGTAGTTAGGATGGTGATTGAACCACCACGTTAAGGTTTATGGAATAACTTTGAACATAATTTCAATTAGACGTTAGTTTGACTATATACATGATACAAATTAGATCAAATAAACTTTTAGAATCATCTATCAGTGTCTACAATTTTATCTACATAACTAGTTACAAACCCGTGCTTCGCACGGGGTTCAGCTACTTTTTTGACAAAATATTATATCGGAATGATAAATCGCGAAATGATAGATAATTATAAACCATAATACAATATTTAGAGTATTCATGCATTACGGGTTACAAAATGAAATATCCAAAATGGCTTGATCACGAAAACATATGAAAACATATTTAGTCAGCAGTAGAAACACTTTTCTATTAATAATTGATATCTATCTATAAACCAATGAAACCCTATTACCAAAGCTTTAACGTATACCAATGAAAACCCTATTACCTGATTTATATCATATTGTCTTCCAGCTTCAACGAAGGTCGCATAATCCAAACATTTGTGATGCATGGTCTAAAGTATGGGGTTCAGTAACGTATTTTGTAAAGAGATTGTTCTAAAGGAAAAATGAGTAAATTAAGGGAGATAGCCGCAATTTTTTTTAGAGATTTTTGTCGTTTATAAATATGAAAATCAAGCAAGCATATTTAGCAATTATGAGTAAGAAGATTTCAGCAGCTTGGAGAGATGTACAAATTACGGAACATTTCTATTCTTCGTAAATTTGAGAACGAAGGTCGCGTGCTTCGCAATTGTTATTTATCTTATGTTCATAATAGTAGGATGCCCAGATGATTTAGTAGACATTGAAATTTTTATGCAAGTGAGCACTCTTTTTTTAATGGATTCACTAATCAAAACTTTCAAGAATAAACCTATCATCCACAAAATATATACTACATAATGCAAAATAATAAAATAGAATTAACTTGAATCAATTAGCATTAAACCCTTATTTTCCACATATGCTGCAAAGTTGAGGGGGTTGCATATAAATAGGAATCATATCACTCAATATCAAATCCGATAATTGCAATGTATTTATAATCATAATTTCCATGGGCATGACAAATTATTATGCTACAATTGCCAAAAGAATATAAGCTGCCAAAAGGACAAACTCTATGAAGAGAAACAAATAAAGGTAGTGAGACATTCAGATTGCCAAAAGAAGTAACTTATGAAGAGAAAAAATACAAAGTGCTATCGGATCATAACGAACATGAGTCTAAGTTGTTGTTGTGTGAGGCGTTAAGATTTGCAAGTCTTAATACAATTGGAGTTAAAAATGAAAAAGTCATTTCCACTTCTCAATTCAATCAATCTACATCACAAAATACAGAGAGACAAATTTGGTTATGTCACAAAGATGTAGAACAAATATCTCAAAAAATAGGAGAATAAAAATGAAAGAGAAAGAAGGTAAAAATACCTCAACAAAAATAGAAGAAAAAGAAGAGCAATTATAATGCACTGTGATGCACATGCACCAGCTTATTTGTGAATCGTAACACATAAAAATGAGTTAGGAGTGACTTATTAGAAGTTAATTTTCTAGATCTAGGACACAACATTAACAGTAAAAGAGTATGAGAGAAACATGTATATCTCAACATCATGAAAAGTGATTTAATGTATATTAGTCCTGGTCGAGAATGGATTTGTAATTGTTTAATTGATTCATTTCTATGGTTTGATTCTTCAATTTTGATTATACAATGTCACCAACTTTGATTAAATTATCATACACAAATTGTCAAATATGAACCAGTAAGGCTGCTATTAAGCTTGTCCCCCTAATTAATCTATAAACATATATAATAATATGATTTATTCACTCAAGATTACATATATATAGCTATATCTATATATATGTTCAAGGAAAAGAAGCCCTCTTTTTCATCAGTTTCTTCAAAGTCAATGACAAAGCCTTTGCCATCCTGCTTCAAATAGTCAGCCATTCTGGCTCTGGAATCTCAATCCTCGAGCTTTTAAGGATCTCTGAGGAAATTTTGTATTTGGAGTCCCTCTCATGCATGATATCTGGCCTCACTAATCCTGGACTCACCGCTTATGGTGACATCATAAGGGCTGGTGCACCTACTGGAAGCCTGTCCCTTGCATTTCCAATTTTCATATAAATATTCCAACATTAAACATTACATAACAAATTTTAGTAAAATGGCAAGTCATCGTATGAAATTGTTCCATCATACCTCGGTCAACCTACCACGTACACGCTTATAAGACTGATAACTACACCTTTCAGCATCATGAGTAAAGCTTAATGTAAGAATCTCGGCATCATGAGCACCCTGAAACAATATGCAGGATACAAATGACCATGAACATATATGTATACACGTGGAACTGTGCACAAATTTCTACAACAAAAAATACACAAACTCACATTAAATTCTCCAATACCAGGAAATACCCAGCCTAGGCATTCTGAAAAAGAAAGATATCTAAGTTCTCCAGCAGGGCCAAGTCCTACCTCAATGTCTATCAGTAGCTCAGATTCTAAGAAATTTGCCATATTCTCTCTATAACTCTTCATATAGTCGCTATACATTTGCATCAAACACCAATTAAGGGAACTAAGCGAAAAAGTGAAATACAATTTTTTATATGTCATTGCTAAATACGTGACAAAGTTAGTGAAAGAAGTAATAATAAAAAGTGGTCGAAAAACAATTTTCAAGTTTTGCTTATGTTTAGGAGTCAAGTTATTCATTTAAACTTACAGACAGTGGAAATTAATTGTGATAGTAATAGAATATGCAAAGGTTAATGTATCTGAACTAAAACAAAAGAATACGGTCGTAACGAATATTTGCATAGGCAACGCGGAGTTTGAAGGACCGTAAAGCAGACCTATAGAGAAAGAGATATAATATGTTGTATGTTGTTTGTTCATGATTTGGCTTCTAAACCATAAGGAAGTTGCGAAAATCAAACTAAACGAACAATAAACCTTACATGAATTTAATATCTTTGGAGTCACGAACCATCTGGAGAAGAAGAGGAGGTTTTTCATTCTTACCATCAGATAAAAATAAATGCTTCCCTGTTTTACCAAGAAACCGCGAAAGACGAGATGCTGTTTTCTCCAAAGAGTGAAATCCACATAACAAAGGAACCTAAAGTATGTGAAATTCCAAAACCATGTCATGAAGCTTTCACCAACACAGATTAGTATGACATGCATATTTTTTTACACAATGATGTTGCAAACTCCTATTTAATTACCCTCAATAACCATCACTTGTAGCAGAGTAATCAGCCAAAGTAAAGGAGACAGAAATTACATTATTTGCAGTAAAGTTTCATCAGACAAATCACACAAAATTTAATAAAAGAAAACATGATATACTACATGTCCAAAAGAATTAGCTGCTTATGCCCTCTACAACCAAGGTGCGGCGTTGCAGACGTAATAAAATTAATAGGCTCCAGTCCTGCAAGCTTGTTGGCTGGTAGCGAGCAATAAGTCCATTAGTTTGTCCTGATTTGCATTAGAAGTTAAATGCCTAAAGCAATGACCTAAAAGTGATACTAACTATATAAATTATACATGTGTTTCAAATATTAACCATGCTGACTACCTAAAAGGTGAATGCCATCTAGTATGTAACAAACAAAAATATGGTGGGAATGAACTTATCTTGTATATAATTAAGCCAAATTCTGAAATTCATATAGTTGAAGAACTGGTAGGAAACAAAGTAACAAATTCCTCCATACACAAATCATTGAAGATATTTTGCATTGGCTGCAACAATGCATTGCAATTGTTGCTGCATAAAATAAGTTATCACCAATCTGACCATGGGTAAGGAAAAAAATTGTGAGTCTTCACATACACTAAGGAACAACAAACCTAAATATAATCATCAGGAACTAAAAGAATGAAATGAATCAAAAATTAATTTTTATCCTATTCACTCATTATTATAACATAAACCAACATTATTTCTCAATAATTTGTGACTAAGATACATACATACTTATAACAGTCCATATGCAAGATAATATACATGCCATTTATTCAATAAATACCTACTTCAACCATCAATGAAGTTCAAAATTCCAAACACAATTATATGTGTTCTATGCTTTACCTTGTCCTTGAGACCACCTTCAAGTGGCAAAAACCACCTCAATTCATTTGTAAAATAAAACAACTTTCAAATGATGTAAAAGCATATTGGAGACTTACAAATCCTTAGACAGGACCATGCAAGATTCATAATTCAGATTTGCAAACACAACATTTACATAGCTTTTCTGCTTACTTTCAGATATGGCAAAGCTCCAATTACATTGTCATAGTCACTTCTGTTGACTTGAATCTGTGTACCACAATAAACAAAAGTTAGAGATGAGAAAATTAAGGGAAAAATGAGCAAATCTACCTAATCAAATAGAAGTTTCCTATTTACAAAACAACATATATTTCAGCCATAAATAAAAAAAAAATATTGAAATATGGAAGCTAAGTTGATGTATCATAGGATCATCTTCACCAACCTTCATGAACAAACACAATTATAAAAGTCAGAATTCCTACAAACAAATCTAAACACTCACAGCCAATCCAAACATACATCTTTAAAAAACATGGCAATTTTGGTCTTTGATAGCAATAAAATTGATTCGAATGAATCTAAACACACAAAAATGAAAGCTAATATTTGCAAAGAAATGTGCAAATTTTTTGAAAGGGCAAGCAGAGATAAAAACTTGGTAAGCTTTCAAGAAATCAGCAGCATTAAACATCTTTTGGCTCATATATAATATTTGTGTACTGGTACCAGCACCAACCATGCGCTTCAATCGCATTCGCAAAGTAATGAGCCATTCTCTGTGATGCATCACCTGAAGGACAAGAATGCTTCCTATTCTGCTTCAACAATTCATTAGCAGTCCTATTGTCATTAGCAGACACAGCTTGTGCACACAGAACCAAAAGGGCCCTCAAATCCACAACATCCCTCTTCCTCCCTTGTTTCTTCGAACGTGCCTTCCCTCCATCAAGTTCACCAACCTGTGTTCTACTCTCCACCACCGATCCATCCTTTTGTTCAGCACGCAACGACACATTTTCTTTTTGTAAGTTGCATGGCCAATGAATTCAAATTTCTGTACATACCAGATGCACCATGTAGAACCTGTAGCAAAAAACATTTTATGCTAAAGTTTCAATTCCACGACAAAAAGCTGAAAGTTGAAAATGAGCAGAAGCAAAAGTGTATTGCAAATTGCAAAACTTTCGTGATAACACCAGATCACACAATAAATTTCAAGATCTTTGCTCTTGCAATCGCTTCTAGATGGCCATAACCATTGCATTGAGAATTATTTCCCTGATTGCTGTGTTGGAACTGATATTGGGGAAAAGGTTTTAAGGCAAGCAACTGGTTACATGGTTGCACAACTCTAGAAATTTCAGAACTTGAATTGTGCTACCAATTGCTAGTTTTTCAAAAATACTTTAAAAACAATTCTCCATTAGAAAGATTAGGCAAAAACTAAACTTCTAAAAGCATTGAACCACTTATTTTACATTATAATCATACATATTAATATTATATGTAATATTTAAGCCATGAGGTGCATAAATATGCTTCTATCATATCCTTGCAAGTGATCCAAAGGTATGTGAGTGTAGCAAGAGAGTGAAGAAAGAGAACATACAAAATCCTTGAAACACAGATTATCAGCTCCAATAAAGCTTGTTCTCCCTGCCAAGATGAAAGTAACTGAAGTCAGATATCCAATTTCACAGAAAAACCTAACCTTTGAGAATGACCTCACGAACAATTGGCCTTACCACAAATTTACAATCACAGATAAACTGAGCATTTAAAATCTCTGGAAAATGAACTCTTACCCAATAGCATAGTCAGAAATCCAAACCACCTCTATCATAGGATCACTATCTACAACTACTTGTCAACAAAATTTAGTTTGTATAATCTGCCTACTCAAATCTTTTTCAGTTTACATTGAACTGTTATCAATAGTGCATTTCATAAACCCATTTTTATCTTCATCAAATCTAACAAACAACTGAACCTCAATAAGAACACCCAATTCAAAATTTAAGCTACAAAATTTTAATTTCATCAAATCTGACAAATGAAAGAGTACAATATGGCAGACAGATGCATATAAGGATCATTTAGCTTGTGAGAATTCTTTCAAATTTACTAATATATTAAATTCCTTTTCTTAAAGAGTGATAAAGAAGCAAGAAAAATATTTTAAGTGTAAGATACAATATGATGCTTTATTCTCTTATGTTGATTCAATACACCTATATATAAACAACTTCAACAAATAAAAGTTCATATTTATGTATCTTTCCATGATTGGTACTCATGAAGTTATTGTGCTGCTTATGAGCTTTGGCGTAAAAATAAGGAAGACAGGGAGGAATATCAAGGTTATAAGTTGTTTTTATGCGTATTCTATATATCATTGTCACATTACCAGAATGCTCTTTTCTGTAAAAAAATTCTTTGCATTGGGACTAATCTAAACCTATTTCAGATGGATCGTTCTAGAGGTTTTGAAATTGAGACCAAGAAAAATGATGAGACCAGACAGACTATATTCTAAATAGACTCTAATGTCATAATTTAAATGCACATGCTTCAGTTGCTATCTTTCCAACATTACTGCTATCATACATCTCTGCTATCATAAATTCAAGAACATCATAAGAGAATAAAGCATCATATGTAGATTTAATAGTGTTCAATGCTGCAATCCAGATAAAAATCAAGTACTAAATCTCAAAATATCTAATATTATTGCCAAAAGTCAATATTTTTTAGCACATCAAATCACAGAGCAAACCTATTTTCTCTAGAATCTTGTGCTACCAACTGTAACCATCAAAAACACCAAGCTAAATGTATCAAACCAAATTATATCAAAATCCTCTCAAAGTTAAACATGAAATTGAGACATAATCTACAAATCCTCAAGAAAAATGATGAGACCAAACAAACTATATTCTAAATAGATGTTAACAGGTAAATTATTCACCAAATAAGAACAATTCAATCATATCAACCACAAGAGTCTTCAATTAATCATATCAAACAGACTATAACTTTCATTTTCACCAATTGAAAACCCATAAAAGTATTTTCAAAATCCAGACACACATTTTCAGCAATAATTTTTTTTTACAATCCCTTCAACACCAAACAAAATTTCCAAAACATGCATACCAAAAAACTATAAATCATAATACTCAAAATGAACAGACCATACCATAATCAAACTAAACATATATTTTCCTATAAAACAAACACCAAATAAAAAAATCAACATACATGCATAAAAAAAAAACCACCAAACATACCCAAAAACATGTCACAACACATGCAAAATACAAAAACAATCACTCAACATCATACAAACACAAAAAACCTCAGAAAATTACCTTGTAAGTATGGTGGCTTAGTAATTACCATTAATACCTCTTCTATGGCCTTATCTTTCTTAGCTTCAATTGCCCTTACGACCTTGATTTCACCATGGCATGTAGCAAGTTCATTAACCTTTTCTGCAACAGATTAAAACTTGTTCATAATTATTTTTTATGGCATTTTAGATAGTAACATATGAGAGGATCCATATTGAACAGATTCATATATCACTGAGACTACAAATATGCCATCAATTTTTAAGTCATCAAGTAAACAATTCATGCATCACCAATTTTAGTCAATTTCACAAACACCTTATGTGCAATTTATACCAAGTGTGATTTCATCTCAAAAGAATCAATTTTTTCACAAGTTACTTCACAAACAAAAACATAATCACACCAAAAACAGAATCAACAACCAAAAAAACCCAGAATCACCAAACCACAAAAGCAAAAACAAAAATAAAACAGAAAACACACAAAACTCATTCAATCTGAGACATGCATGGCATTAGATTCATGAAAAACCCTAAAATTCCCTTTTCCCCCAAATGAAAACCTAACCCTAAATTCATCAAATTTCAACATGCATGAGGGAAAGGAAAAGGGAAACTCACCTTAAAATTAAAGCTTGCCTTCTTCTCCAATTTCCCTTCTTCCTCCATCGGCTTCTTTTCCTTCTTCTCCTCTCCCTCCCTTCTCTCGTTCTGTTTTTTTTTCTTTTTTCTTCTCTGTCCCGTGTTCTGTTTTCCTTCTTGTTTTTTTTCCTTTTCTTCATCAACAAAAAAAAACACATATATTGGTAGGCAACTCCATTTACTAATTTACGAAAATGCCCTTATTAAGGGCAAAAGTGTAATTTCAACGGACTATTATTTTTATATTTAGTTTAGTAGATGTATCACGGCAGCAAAAAAGCAAAATAATTTTTGTTAATTTTTTGTGTCGAGTAATCTAATGGCTAAATCACACATTTTTAAAGTGTGGAGAAGTAGGTGTTGTGAATTCGGACAAAATCACACCAATGAAACAAAGATGTGTGGAGCAAAGAAAGTAGTAATCAATAGATAAAGTAGTCTCAAGTAACAACGACAACAACAACAACAAAATATACTTAAGTCTTAGTGTAGAACAACATCACTAGCATAATCAAAGCAATAAAGATAAGCAATGAAAGAAAGGAACAAACACACCAAAGATTGTTTATCCAGTTCGGTCCAATATGACATACTCTGGGGGAGAGAGCAGCTATTCAATCCACTAAGATGAAAGTGGTACAAAGAGGTTGCAAGAAATTAGTTAAGAGCTCACAAAGAACAAACCTAATTTCTACCCATTTTTCAAATCACTCACACTCTCAATGAATCCTAAGAGAAAACACAAAAGGAAGCTTTTTGATCCTTCCAACCCAAGAGAACCTCACTACAAAAACATTCAACCCTAAAGTTATCTCCTTTGTATTCCCAAGTTTCTCTCTCTAAGCCACACACAAAAAACTTGAAGAATGAAGCCTTAAATAGTGTTAAGAAACCCACGACATCGTGCCACGTTACCACCAATCGTGCCACGATGGAGTAGGTAATAGTACAATTTTATACCTTATATATCTACATCGTGCCACGTGAAGACACCATTCACTAGGGATGGCAATTGGACCTAGGCTTGATGGGCACCCGCAAAAAATACCCACAATGGGTAGGGTAAAACCCTGTTTTTATGGGTATGGGCTTGGGTCCGGGTAATTACCTGCAAATTTAGATGGTTATGGGTGCGGGTAAGGGCATTATACTACCTAGCCCCGCAACCAGCATATACATATTTATATAATATAATAAATAATTTATTTAATTTTGATGTACAATTATTTAATTTATTTAGCTATTTAAGCATAAAGCTAAACCTAAAAAACTAATACGATGGTTGTTTCATCCTTATCTTCATAAGTTCACGAGCTACAAATTTATGATTTAAATCAATTTGATGTTTATTTTAGCATGCCCTTATTTATATGTATTTTGAATGTTTTTATTTTAATTTTCAAGGAATATTTTGGATGTTTTTTTATTTGGCTAAATACTACAATTTCTACTATTTTATGAGTTGCTTTAAAAAAAATTGAATCATAGTTTTATTTCAATTGTGATGTTTTTTATTGTCTTTTTATAATTAAAGTGCGGGTAATGGGTACGGGTATGGACATTTAGGTGCCCATAGGGTATGGGGAAGGCCACTAAGTTGTTACTCACGAGGGTATGAGTTCGGGTACGGACATTTTTTACAAACACGGGTATGGGGAAGGGTACTATAGTACCCTATCCATTGGGTACCCATTGCCATCCCTAATCCCGCCGTGAAGACTCTACCGCCACTGTGTCGGAGCACCGCACACAACCGTTGTCACTTTCTGATCACTACTGGACAGATCAATTATCAGTCTAAATATCCTTATTGCACGTATTTACAAGGCTAGGTACCTCCCTCGCTGTGATTTTCTACATTCCACATTGGGACATTAACCTATCTATGTGTGAGGAGCCTCTGTAACTCAAAGTTTCTTAAAGGCATGGAGTATATGGAGAATAGGAGATGGAGATGTTATTTCGGTGCGGTATAACAAGTGGATTACGGGCGACGTCTCTTTTGTTCCACCACAAGGAGACAACTTTCGTCTTTCTAATTTACGGGTATCTCATTGTTTGTTACCTAATGAGAAGGTGTGGGATGTTCCTTTTCTAGGTTCAATATTTGAACCTAGAATTTAATCTGGAAGTTGAAAGCACGTCCTAAGTTAAAATTTTAGTGTGGAGAATTGCCAAGAATGTATAGCCTACAAGATTGCGTCTTAGGGACAAGAGGGTTAATTGTGAGGCGCAATGTGCTCTATGCAATTCACCTCAAGAAAACAATTTTCAAGTGTTCTTTTCTTGCCCATGCAGCATTAATATGTGGAACATGTATGTGTTGGCTTCTTCTATCAACTTTGTTTTGAGACAAAAGTTAAACTACAGTAGCACTATTTTTCGCATTTTACAGGAGTTGTCTAGTGGTGATTCTTCACTTATTGCTTGCATTTTATGGAGTATTTGAAAGCAACGCAACAATAAGGTATGGGAGGTTGTTTCGCATGTGCAATGCTTTGTCGTAGAAAGCGCAGAATCCTTGTTATTTGATTGGGAATCACTGTAACATGCAAAGGCAAATAAGGATGTTGTTATGAACCATGTTACGCAAGCACAACCAACAAGATTAGCACATTGGGCCAAATCGAGCCAACCCGAGCAGAGGTAGGATGAAATACAACATTGACGCATCTTTCCCTAATCATGAGAATAAAGTTGGTATATGAATATTGAAATTCTAACGCACTTGCTTTAATATTTTTTGTAAGATGTTTTAACGTTTGCGATGTTCTGTTCAATGTTTCAACATCACGAAATAAACAGAAATAAAAACAAGAAAATAAATGACAAGAAAGTAAAGAACACAGTGAGTTTGTTAACCCAGTTCAGTGACAAACACACATACTCTGGGGGCTACCAAACCAGAAAGGAAATCCACTAGTGTAGTCCTTATTCAAAAGCTCTCAGCAAACTCCTTGTTTACACTTTATGACCTAGGACCTACCCGTATAGACTTCAACCTAGGAACTCCTAGATCTGAGATCCCATCTCACTATCCTAATGGTCAGTCACAGCCCCTGTGACCTATCAGACCTAAACACAAACACAAAGATGAAGTTACCTTCAAACACAAACAACTAACACCTTGTTTCACAACTTCGATATAGTACACAAGAGTATCAAACTCACACAAACAGTCCTAAACAAGTATCACAAACGATACAAGAAAGGCTCGCAATAAGGTTCTAAACTTGCGTAACAGATGATACAAGAGTAGAGCGCATGTTCACTCAAAACCCTAAAAATCTAAACTTTTTAGTATGACGGCTTGAATGATCAATTACGTCTTGAAGTCTTGTATATATACTGAAGCAGCTTGGGCCAAATACTTAGTTTGGCTTTAGAACAAAGCAGATCGGTTCAGTTAATCTGCAAAACAGAAATCATAAACAAATATGGAAAGTCCTAAAATGTCGGAACATCTTTAGGATTGTTCCAACCAATAACAAATATTTCCTAAAAAATAAATACTACTTTAGAAATATTCCACAGCTGATTTTGTATAGATATGCGCGTTGCTTGGACAATAAGATAAGGAAATATTGTTTCCTTAAACAATAAAGGGCGAGCGTACAAATAGGCATGAACCCAGGCACACTGAATCGTGTCAGGATGTTGGAACATTGTATCCAACATCTTACAGAGATGACTAACCACATGTTGGAACATTGGTTCCAACTTACACAACAAGGATATTTGTTTTAGCAATAATGCAGCCAATACAAATACCCAACAAATATGCATAAGGATGAGGATGATGCCTTTGTATTGGCTAAGACGAAATGTTTCAATCTGAAGTGTGATGTTTATATTGGAGAAGCTTTGGGTATATTGTCAGCTCTTTCATGGGTTCACGAATTGAGCCTAGGGCCATATATTTTGAGCTTGATTCAAATATAGTGGTAGATAGTTTTACGTCTAATAGGAATGATGCCGCAAAATTTGGAAATATAATTCACGATTGTAAAACTTTATTTAGTCAAATTTATGAAAACTCTAGTGTTGAGTTTGTGCGGAGACAAACAAGTGAGGTTGCACATGAACTAGCAAAGACAGTCACATTAACAGCTAGTTTTCAGATCTTGGTTAATGCACAAAATTGTATTGAACATATTTTGATTAATGAAATGATATAAGTTTTCTCATCTCAAAAAATGAATTTTTTTTATTTTTTTTTTTTGGTGGTGGCCGGGGTTCGAACCCCAGACCTTGCATATTTTATGCATTGTCCCTAACAACTGAGCTAAGCTCACAAGGACAATTTTTTAATAGTTAAATATACACTTTATTCTTTCTTAAATAAAAAAAAAGTACCTTTATTCTAATATCAAATCATTATTTAAGTAGAAAAGCAATCAAGCAAACGTGTAAGTCAAAAAGATAGTATATATGTACATAAATTATCAACAAGAATAACTTAAGATTTTGATTAACAAAGTAAAGCTCAGAGATTAAAGAAAAATGTGGTCACCTATCATATCAATTTTTCCCCAACAAGTTTGCTTTGAACCTTAAGTTGATAAAGAAGACAAACCAGTCAATCGTACACATTGCATGTGAAAAACAAAGCCTATCTTGATAGCTGTAGTATATAGCTACCTTGCTTTGCATCAACATCCATATAATATAATTCGATTTTCCTCACACACTCTTCTCCTCTTCAATAGACACGTATGCTAGCTTCATTTTCCCATTGTGCATTTGTCTAGCTAAACAAGTTACATTAACAAGTGACATTGTTTGTGCTATTCATGTCAAGGTATACTCTCCCACTTGTATGTTTTCAGTCATTTCTGCCCCTCTTAATTTATCCACGTAAATTCCCTTCTAGATAGCTTCCAATTTGCCACTTTTGGCAAAAAGTTTTGGAGCATGAAATTGGTTCCCTAGCTTAATGGAAATACTCTCTTAGTGATTTAGATTCTTAGAATTGTGTTCGAATTTTCTTAGTGTTATTTTTTGATTCCTAGCTAGCTTCATTGGTTAGTTAATTTAGATTCCAAGCTTTGAAAGGACCAAAGGTTGTACGTACTTTTGCATGACCAACCAAAACTTAAATGGTCGCATATGTGCAAAGGTTCTTGACTATGAACCAGCATCACTTATGCTTGCTTCTAATCAATTGAGTAGACTAGTATGTATTTTGTATAATGTATTCATACATGTAATAAATAATATAATTAAGCTCGTGAGTATATAAAAAAATCGAAAATAGTAAAGACATTAGTACATGTTCAATTTTTAAAAATAAATTATTGATCATACAATATATACATATACACACACATTAGACTTTGAAATTTTTAATATTGAAACTTTACGATTAGTTTAAGAGCTTAACTACTATGCAAAGAAAGTATTAAAAATATTATAGATATATACAAATCACACATCACCATATAGATAATTGTAAATATATTTTAGAAAATATTATGTGGTTCTATATGATAAAATATGCTTGGATATTTTAGCATATTTTCACACATATATAAAATATGCTTGGATCTGTATAAATTTTTCTAAAGTTATCAACGAATTTATAATTTAATTAAAAAAATATTTAAATCGCTATCAACAAACGTTATTAATTTACCTTGTCGAAAATTGGTAAACAATATGTCGCATTTTTGTGAAAGAGATTTGGCTATTAAATAAAAAATGAGATGAAATAATTAGTTTTGAATTACGACTTAAAATATGCATATAATTAATTTTATTGATACTATCTCTTTTTATTCCGCTAACGTTTGAAAATTATGAATGATGTTTCTTTATGAAATTTTGATTTTCATTAAAATTAAAAATAAAAATGTTTGTTGCTTTCGAGTTATAATAAACCAAACTAGCCATAATTATCTATTTTAATGATACCAACAATATAACAAAAAAAATATAATCTAAATTTTTATATTTTTTTTTAATGACACCAACAACAATCTTTATTATAGGAAAAATAATTTTTTAAGATTATAATTAGGATAATGAAAAAGTAAGTATAGATTCCTAAAAAAAGTAAGTATAGATATATTCATCTAGTTTGTTACACTTTTTAAATGATAGAGGAAAAAAAATTAGACATATATATACTCATATCGTGTTTGTTACATTTTTATTTTAACATTTAAATTTACTTTTATCTATTTGTTATATGTTCTATTTGTATTGAAAGTTGATGGTAATTTTAGAAAGAGAAAAAGTCAACCCAAAAAAATTAAAACATGCTATTTTCTTTATATATAGAATAGATATGAAAGTTAGTTATGCATTGTTAGGAAAATTTGGGCAAGGTAATTGGCAATGGGAGGGATTAATTGTTTGGTAGTGTTAAGGAATCACTACTAGTAGAATATGTAGTTTGGCCAGTGATAAAAATGCTATTGTTGTTGATATAGTGTTGAATGATGTAGAAGAGGGCAGGAGTTAGGTGTAGTTGGAGGTGCATGCTATTTGAATGGCAAGAAGAGTTGGTTGTGGAGTGTATTCTTTTGATTGGCAATCTTGTATTGCATGAAGAATTCTGCTCTTTACTCAAACAGTTTTGCTCACTCCCAAAGTAAAAGTCCAAAATGCCCCTACGCAACTTAACTTGCGCTAGTGCATTCTGTACTTATGTTAAGTCACATAACGTGACTTAACATGCGCTCAGAATACACTAGCGCAAGTTAAGTTGCGCAGCACAACTTAACATGAGCTAGTGTATTTCTGTTCAGAATACACTAGCGCAAGTTAAGTTGCGCTGCGCAACTTAACTTGCGCTAGTGTATTCTGAGCGCATGTTAAGTCACACTACGTGACTTAACATGCGCTACGTGATAATTGATCAGAATACACTAGCGCATGTTAAGTTGCGTAAGGGCATTTTGGACTTTTACTTTGGGAGTGAGCAAAACCATTTAGGTAAAGAGCAGAATTCTTGCATGAAACACATTGGATAGGTGGACGTGGAGAAATATTTTTGGTTTTCAGTCAATGGGGCTTATCAGTTGTTGAGTCAGATATGAGTATTGAAATCTAAATATAGGGGTGAAGTTAGAAGGGGGACCAAAGAGACCAAGGTACCCCAGATCTTTATAAAAAAAATTCATATTAGTTAGTATGTGATCATGTTTTGCCACTATTTCTATTTTCTTTGAACTTTATATTGTAGTGTATAATGAGAACATTTAAGTTTTTAAGCTTAATTACACTAATCATTAACTAGAGTGCATAACAATGAAAAATAAAGTAAAGTTGTGTTTCCAATAATTTACAAAAGTATTGCTCAAATTTTTTGATTTATTGCATGCAGTGTTATTTTAGCACTCTTGTACCAAGTACCAACGATTCAATGTTCATGATTTTATCTTGAATTTATCCTCGTACCTTTACAATTTGTGTTTTCTTTCTTTGCTCTCAAAAAACTTCTTTATTCTCGTCATATTCAAGCAAACCTCAAGGAACTCATATTTCTTATATCTTTAAAATTTCTTATAATTTTGGATACATATTAACTTTGGATATATCATATAATTTCTTAAATTTCTTGTATATATTATGTATATAAAAAAAATTCCCTTACTAAATTATATCGTAAAACTCGGTTCCTCTAAACTAAATTTCTGGCTCCGTCAATGCAAAAAAGTCTTCCTAGAAAGGATAACATTTCTCGTTGTGGAGTAACTTTGTCTCAATGAGTATCAGTAGTCTTATGTCAAAGAGTGTGCTGAAATATGCTAAATCATTTGTTAGTTTATGCTTGAATTGTAATTTGCATGGTAAAATGCTGCATCTAGTTTGAATGGTTTGTTTGTGGGATATTTGAAAAGCTCTAAATGCAAATATCATTCAACAAAAAGAGTTTGTCTTAGATAATATTTTAAAACCTATTAAATTGTTGTCATGATGGTGGCTCAAAATAAATGTCAAAGGATTCAATATTGAACTTCACATCTTATCATGTGTTTGAGGTCATTGGCCTGAGTGTTATGCTTTATTTTTTTGGTAGTATGCTATGAGTTGGTTTCGTGTTTACTTGATTTTGATTTAATTTTGGTCTTACTTTATACATTGCAACTTGCGCTATGAGTGGTTATCTTAATATAATCATTTGTTAATACCGAGACAAAAAATATTTATTTATTTATTTATTAAAAAAATATATCTTAGTATATCAAAACTAAAAGGAAGAAAAAAAAACAAAACTATATGAGAAGAATGTTTGTAAGACCTAACTCAATTGTCAACACCGATATTGTTAGAAAAAATATCTTTACTCAAATTTTAATTCGAGACCTAATAGTTACGTGTGTGATGATGTTTGTCACTTAGTCTATAAATCCTTATTTATTAATTTTATTAGGTCTGCAGCAACTTAACCTAATATTTTCCCTCCAATTTGCTGTATTATGTTAGCAGTCATTTAACCTAACAAATTTCATCTAAAAAAATGCATCGCACCAATTTCATTAATTCTTATCCTCTTGCCTTTTTTTTTGTCAATATTTTGTACACTTATTTAATACTAAAAAAATGCATCGCACAATTTCATGCCTTTTTTTTTTACAATATTTTGTACTCTTATTTAATACTAAAAAAGTTCATCGCACCAATTTCATTCCTTTTTTTTTGACAATATTTTGTACACTTATTTAATACTAAAAAATGCATCATTCTAAATCAAATATGCATATATATGTGTCTGTGCAAACGACCTTATTTAATATGTTTAACCCGGACAACGTCGGGTCTCTATCCTAGTAAAATAAGAAAACTACATGAGAAGAATAGCGCACGACCAATTTTTTTGACGGTGTTCCTTTTTCTTTTTATAATGACGCCCGGCTACAAATGTTATATCTGTTATATCACTCTTTAAATTTTATTTTATTTTTACGAAGAAAAGGGAGGCAAAAGTCCCAGCAACAAAAAGAAGGCACAAAGTCATAATCCGAACAAGAAGTCGCCAACAAGGTCTCTCACTCACCATACCAATACCATATCAAACTTAGCCCTTGCTTGAAAAAAGAATGATATGATTTATGTATATCCGGTCTTATAAAAATATTGTTAAGTACTAGTGTGTTCTTTTTTCTTTTTTTTTTTTCCTGAAATGATAAATATTAGGAAATAATTTTAAGACACCCAAATTTCAGTTTACCACTAGAGAGAGAAAAATAAAGAGTATGATGTTATAGATAGATATTAGCCATGACAATAAAACTTGTATTAACGGGTACCCACTCAAACTCATCCTGAGTTGATGAGTTTTCCCGTTTTTACTCAGTTTGGATACGGGCTTGTTTTTCCCGATTTCAAAATACAGGTAAAGAATGAGTAACAGAGATATAGCTAGGTACCCTTCCAAAACCCATTCTGAACCCTATCACGAAAGTAGAAAATTGTTGATATGTAACATGCAAACCTCTAAATATCATCCCTAGTTTTGAGATATTATTGAACTTTTAAGTTTTAATCACTATGAACATTTTCCCGGTTTTCAATTGATAAATACACATTTGTTGGGTGCTTTCCTAGACTAAATGGATTAGATTAATGTAAAATTGGTGGAAAATAATTTTGGGTAGTAGGTAGGTTCGGGTTTGGGTTATGGGTTTGGGGAACATTCTTGCTCTGGGACGGGTTTAGGATTGGAAAAACTTCTTTTTTATTAAAAAAAATCTGATTTCGTCATGGGTATGGAGGTGGGATATTTGAACCCATCGGAGACGGGGTTGAAGTTCAATTTCTTATTCTCGTTGAAGATCGGGTAAGATTCAGGTACAGGGACGGGGAAGCCGAAATTCATCCCTACCCTTCCCCATTGCATGCCTAATAGATATGATAAATTGATGATATGATAGAAATAGACAAATAGAGAAAATATGAGGGGTTAAATGGATATAGGTAAATCAAAGGTATATGAATATAATGCTCTAAATATTAACATATGTTAATGTTATATTGTGGGTGAAGATATAATCTTCAATCTTCTTGTCACTCCACTTTTTAACTTGTTGCCTCAAACCATCAAACCAATAATATATTGTTTTGCTTAGTAATTAGATTAAAAATTATATCTCTACTTTTTTTTTTTAATCAAATAGGTTAATAACTAGAAATTCAAATAAGTATGGCGTTCGGGGTTCGAACCTCAGCCATATGTTGTGTAATGTTTCTTACGAACTGAGTTAAGCTCGAAGAAACAAAATTATATCTCTACTATTTGCACCAATTATGATTGACAATTAAATTTTATTTGACATTTGATATTGTTGATCAAGGCAAATGTAGAGAATGTATTGTCTACTTTGCTTTGTGTAACCATTTTGGAGGTTATAAAAATAAAATTTCTTAAGAAAAATTATAGGAGTAAATTATAGATTGCAACAAAAATCGAAAATCAATCCTATTCAAATCAAAATAAATTGGCTCAGGCTGTGTAGTCAAGGTTAATTCCAAAATCAAACTAACTAAATGATCAGATTGGATAATTTTTATTCTCAAAACTAATCTAATTCAACCCACAAACACTCCTAACTTAGATTCTCAAGAAAATTGTCTAATAATTCTTAACTCACACTAGCAAAACAACATTTACCATATTTGTGCCAAACAACGTTTTCTTTATTCTATCACATGTTACAATATCACTAAACAAATCCAGGAAGAGGAAGATAACATTTATAAAATGGAATCTTAATCATTCCTTTCCACTTCCTTAGATATTTCTTATGGAAGTCAAATCTGTAAGATATTTTTGTATGAACTTTAATAAATAATGTAAATATGCTAGCTACATAGGTTAATGTTTTATCTATACAAACAAAACTAAATAAAGTTGCATGTTGGCATTTTAATTACCTTGAAAGAGTATGTGATTAATCAATGAAGGGAATGTTTAGAATTGGACAAACCCTACCATGTGTTCCATTCCTTTTCTTAGATAAAAACTTTTCAATAATAGAAAAAGTTTGTGATCCTCAAAATCAATAATGTTGAACTTATGGTAAGCTACTCCACAATGATAGAGTCTAATAAATACGTAGGTATTAATTAAAATGTTTTGTACAAGTAATTCAAAGTTTTGGTATATATACTCCTTAATTTGATACAGCTCTTAATTTGTGTGTATCTAATACAGCTTTTAAATCAAGCTGTGATTTTGGCCCAAGATATTAAGCAAACAGAATAAGTATAAGCAAAGTGGCGAAGTGTTTGGATGGAATTCCTTGATTTCTCATATAATTCAAATTACTTTTAAGGAATTTTGATCCAAAAGAAGATAAAGGATGTGTTTTAGCATAACAGGATAAAGGGTATCTCTATCTTAATTATATTCTTTCAAACTAATTTGATGTTATTATTCCACTAACAATAGATTTTGTATGAAGTGATTGTTAAAACAATACAAGTCGGCATAAATAATTTTATCTAATTGCTTTCCATTCAAAATCATCATAAAATAGGTATTTATGGATATTTTTAGTGAACACCACCTACAGCACCTACGATATGTAAGTAAATTTTGTCAAGTTTTAACTATATTTTTTAAGTAATTTTGTTTAATTATTGAAAACTATGTTACAAAGGGTAGTAAGTTAATTTCTTACAAATTAAAAACAAATTTCTTTGCCAGTTCATAACTAATAGAAAAAACTCTCAACAAATATTATAGATTAAGTTTTTATATTTTATGGAAAAAATGGCATCAAAAAAATAGTTTATTCTTGTATATAAATTAGGGAAATGCTAAAAAGAATTATTACGTTGAAAACTATGTATTTTACTTTTAAAAGTTGAAAATGAGTTCTTTTCGATAAAATTTATATTTTTTTAAAAGAATATAAAAGGAATAAAAAAATAAGATTCTTTACACACTGAAATTTTTCAATATTGAAATTATTTTCAATTTACTATAAGACACACAAAACTTGAAAATTGAAACTCGTTTGCTTAGATGATTTTGAGGACTTCGTCTTTGAAATGTTGAAACTATCAAACATGGTCATATATGTTTACTTTATTAACAAGTCCATCTTCTGGATAATTTAGATATTGTTTGATTCATTAAAAATTAGATTATAACCCTAAAAAAAAATAAAAAAAAATGCTTTTAAAATAAGGTTGAAACTGCTAAAAATAAGATGGGATTGTGCAGAAACCATTCATGAAATTTTGTTTAATTCATTGGCAAATATTGAACACAAATTTGATCTATCTTACAAATGTTTCTTTTTATGAAAAGTGTTCTACTGGATTTTTCATCCCAAAATAATATAAATTAACCCGATGTTTTTATTTTCAAACTAGTGAAAAGACGGACACTCACGTGACCGTATTTCCGCCCTTTTTATTGTGCTAACGTTTAAAATTATTAATGGTGTTTTTTGTATGAAATTTTGATTTGGATTAAAACTAAAACTAAGAACATAGATGTTTGTTGCTTTCAAGTTATAACAAACCAAACTAATCATGATTATTTATTTTAATAACAGCAACAATATAACACCGAAAAAATATAATCTAAATATTTTTTTAAATGACACCAACAACGATCTTTATTATAGAAAAAGTTGTTTAAGGGTATAATTGGAATAATGAAAAAGTAAGTATAAAATATATTCATCTAGTTTGTTACACATTTTAAATGATAAAGGAAAAAACAATTTAGACATATATTTTTCATATCCTCTTTGTTACATTATTTTTATCTATTTGTTACATGTATTATTTATATTGAAAATAGAGGGTATTTTTGGAAAGAAAAAAGACAGCCCAAATGAGTTGAAAGGGGGTGTTTTCTTTATATAAACTGTAAATGAAACTGCGCAAACTCTAGTGAGGAAATACAATACCCAATACTAAAAGGTACCTAATCATAATAAGTCAAGTGAAACACTACCAAATGGTTCTGAATGATTACCTTATTTCTACTTCTTTTCTCTTATTTTCACTTTACTTTCTTTCTTTTACCTTTTGATTCATCAACCAAACAAAATATAAAGGTAGAGAGTAAAATTGTCCCGGTTTTCTCAGGGTAAAATTTGCAGTTACTTTTCTCAAGGACAGCTAAAACTGAGTTTTACAAATAGATCTTCATTAAAAACATCAATGAACAGTGTAATTCGAGAATAAAAAATTTGTGGCAACAGGTATAATTGCTTTATAATTCTGTTCAGAACATCAAACACAAGCAGTAATTTTATGAGTTAATTATGTTTTTAGTCCCTATAAATATGTCAACTTTTCGTTTTAGTCCCTCTAAAATTTTCCTTCAACTTTTAGTCCCTATAAAATTTTCAATCACTACTATTGGTCCCTATTTTTAAGTAAAATTTTGTATTTAGTAAAATTTTGTATTTTTTAATGAAATTGTGCAAAAATGTATAGAATATTGTAAAAATCACTCCCAAAAAAATTAGAATTTTGTTAACAAAACAAGAATTAAATATGAATTTTTTACCGTCAAAAATATAAAAATTCATATTAAATTCATGTTTTAGTAAAAAATTCTAAATTTTTTTGGGTGAGATCCTTATAATATTATGCATTTTTCTGTAAAATTTTATTTAAAAATATGAATTCTACATATGAGTTTACTTTAAAGAAAGGACCAAAAGTAATGATTGAAAATTTTATAGGGACTAAAAGTTGAAGGAAAATTTTAGAGGGACTAAAACGAAAAGTTGTTATATTAGGGACCAAAAACATATTTAACCCTAATTTTATTGAATCATTAGTTTTTGACAAAGTTACTTAATTTGTCCCTTAACCTAATTTCATATAACACTTTTATCCTTGATCTTTTTTAATCCCATAAAAAAGCATAGGACAAAAATGTTGCTTCAAATTAAGAGACAAATTGGATAATTTTCCCTTGTTTTTTATCGGCTAAAGTTTATATTGTGAAAAAAGTCCTGCATGTGATTTTCCTTCCATATTATCACCAGTACACTACAAGTTAACAAGCTTTTTACTCAAAGTTATTAATGTCTAACAACAAAAATTCCTGGTAGCAATGGCCAACAATTACATTATCTCACTAGTAAGTAATCACGTTAAAAATTATCCGAGGGCAATACAGACTTCAGATTTTCATGACAAAGAACAAATGTATAGTAATGTTGCTGCAGAAAGCCTTGAATATATTTTTTGCTCCACTCCACATACACCATGGTATGTGAAGGAAAACTACAGAAGAATCAAACTAATCAAAACTTTCATTAACTATCCAACAAATGAAATTAGACCAAGCTTTAATAGCAGGCAGCAACTGTCCCTGGATCGGCAAGACTATGGAGCACAACTTCATGATTTGTCAGAAATATCTTCGCCAGGTTGGCCAAATATTCGAAGATTCCGGTCCATTGATGCAACTGCTAAGTATTTTGAATCTGGGCCGAATTTTACACATGTGGATTTACCTGAAAATAAACGGTTCAAGTTGCATCTTAATAACTGTACAAACAATAAATACTAGATGTGTATGGTGCAGGAATAATAATAATAGATAGGAGCAGGAAAAATCAAGACGGTACCTGTTCCAGATAAATCAGGAAGAGTTTTGATCAAGTTCCATTCAGATTTCACATTTGCAACTTGTAATATCCTGCATAAAGTAGCAGGTACAATAAATTAGTTCAAGGAAAGACTAATGGAATGGTTAGAGAAACCAAAAATCAATATAATTCTTCGGTCACATTTTTAAATCATTACCAATCTAAAGGGTATTTGGGTAAACATTTGATCAATGGATTATTATCATATAAAAGTAAACAATTATCATAGAAGAGTTTATGTACAACTTTTTTCAATATAATAATTAAAAAATAAAACATTGTAATCTTCCCCTAAGCTATGCAAAAACAACTTCTATGAACTATCGTGTCGTTAAACTAATGAAAATAAACTGAAAATGAAAACAGCTTATAGAATATCAAGAACTTCAAAATTATAAATGTTGTAAGATAATCGAAAATAAGCTTTTCCAATAACTCTTCTACACTAGACATTACTCCTCACCTAACATCAGAGCCTGCAACTGCAAGGTAGGATCCACTGTGGTCAAACTCCACTGCAAGATACAAAGAATTAGATGAAGACCTTATGAAATAGGTACAATATTCTAGTATGTAAATAGTAGGGCCATTGACAATAAGAGAGAGTCAATACCAGAGTTTGTTGGAGTTGCTGAGTCATATGGGCCATAGTCCCGGAAGTTTTTCAACTTGCGTAGATCCCAAAGCTTTACACCATCATGAGCTGCGGTCTATCACAAATTCAAGAGTACGATAAGAATACCATATTAATGATTTTTTTTTTTTGACGTTAATACCATATTAATGATAAACCTGCTAATACTGGTTACATTTTTTTCACGTACCGCAAGGTAGTATCCATTCTCAGAAAAGGATATTGCAGTTACATGCCCGACATGTCCATCAAACTTAGCAACATTTGCCTGCAACCAAATATCATTTCAAAATAAAATTAATATTAAAATAGAAATTAATATTGAAATTAATCTAGAAATAAAGCAAACATATATTGCATACCTGACTTTTTACATCCCAGATCTTAACAAGAGAATCTGTAGTGCCAGTTCCAAGAATAAGACCATCGGGATGAAAAGCTGCAGATGTATAGCCTTCGGAAGAGTCAGAAACCTATAAATGCCAAATCATTGTCAACTCAGCACTTAGGTAGGAAGGAATGCAGTAAAGGTTCAAAGTTGTTGCTTTCAGATGACTTATCAAGAAATATAAAAAATAAAAAATAATAGTAGTAATAATAATAATAATAATACCCCGTATTCTTTTAGACACCTCTACAAAACTATTCCACAAGACACTTATGAATCAATATTAACACAAATATAAAAGAAAAAATGTTCGGACCTGAGTCAGACAAGTTCCTGAAGATAGTTCATAAAAGCACCAGCTGCCATCAAGTGATGCAGTCACAAAGTAATTATTGGTGGCATGGACAGTGACAGCTTCCACCTGAAAAGTTGGAAAGGCAAATTTGTTCTTACATCACAACAGAATATATGTGTATGAGAGAAACATAACTGGCGGGAAATAAGGATGCATAAATTCATAGATTTGAAAGTTTCACCCTCAGATAGTCAAGAATAGCAATCATAAAGGCATTCATAGTTTATGAAATCCTGATTCTTGGATTGAAGATAAAGATAGTGTTTTATACCTCAAGTTTTTTTAAAAAAAGAAATAACATGAGTGCTGAATATCAAACTAGAAAACATCAAATTGTAGTGAAGGTACTCGACTGGATGTACGACTTACTAAAGAGGTCATGCATCAGTTGTAGAAGTGATAGAACCACCAAATTTAATTTAAATTGGGCCTAACTCATCCTTGCAAAACTGGCTTGTAAGGTGAGGAGTGCCTCTATTTATAAATTCTTATCAAGAGATCTATCCAATCTAGGACTTGGGTTTTTCCCAATAATTTGTATACCAAAACCTAGCAGTCAAGAGTTTATGGGTTTCTTTCAGATGTCTACATTCTTTTCTGCATTTAAAATAAAACTGTCGGGATAGAGCATGTTATAGCTGCTTTTGCATGAATCGTTCAAATTCTGATTCAGGATTGAGAACTTCTTATCTGGTACAGAATGGCATGCATTTGATGTGAGCGGGTGACTGTGTACGCAACTATTTGACCAGGGTAAAGAGGATGTTGCTAATTCAAAGTGCATACGTCAGATTCTAACTAATTTAATTGAAATATATGGTGTATGCATTCTTATGTACAAAATACAGAACACATAATTAAGTGCATGTTTGTTTTGCATTGGCATCTCCCAAAACAAACTTTTGCTAAAACATGGCTATGAGAGATCCCCATCCACAACCAAAAATGTTTTAAAGTCTGTTAAGAGCTGTTTGTGAGAATGCTGGCTTTCAACAAGGACTTCACAGGCCAACATGTCAAGGTCAATATGGTAAGTGGTCTAATTGGCATAGGCTATGAGAAATAGCTTTTGCCACAATCCAAGGATACTCATTAGTCCCGACTGACATCCCACGACATAATCTACGACTGTTCATGTGATCGAACTCAATGTGCGGAGATATCTCTGACTAAGGTGGTAGCTCTAAATCTTTATGAAGTAAAAATTATTTTCAAGAAAGAATTGCAGATTTGTAAAAGTTAACTGTGGAGCAACAGAGTAGGGACCTGAATAAGCCTGTTATCATAATGTTAAGGAGTTAAGGAGGAATGAGGAAGTGGGAGGTTAACGGTTCAGAGAACCAGGGGAAGTGAAAATGAAAAGTTTCCTTTTTGAGGACTTCACCTCTTGGATTCTTGAGGTGTCGTGTTATAATTTGAAGAACATGTATTATCTCCAAAACATTTATTATTTTACAAAAGAATCTATATCATTCAATTATCCCAAAAAGACAATCAAGTTTTATCCTACTTGTACTAGGTGGGGTTAACTACATGTGGCTCAAACAACGCCATAACTATCATCTCTCTACGAGTTTATTTTCTTAATGTTTCTTGTCGCCCAAGATTCAATTTCATACCGAATTACAAGTAGGATAAAGACAAACAAGAAACAATGAAAAATTAGGAACAGCAATGTGGTTAGATTCACTTACTTCAGCAGAATGATCCTTCAAGATCTGTTTGCAGTTATAGTGACCATCATCTGACCCTTGCCACAAACGAACTGTCTGCAATACAAATAAATTAAAAGATTTATAGACCATTAGGGAATGCAAAACTACATCTTTTCAGGGTAACTCAAATTCACAATTTTAAGACGGCCAAGTGAGAATGACATTCAACAGACACATCTATTATGGGGAACAAAAGGCAAATGTAAATCGCAAGGGACTGAAAAATATCAAGTGTGAATTTTGGATTCCATAGTTCACATATAAATTCACAGGTCTGGATTAGCTGCATCATGCAAAACACAATTGGTTGTGTCTGGAGAAAACAAGGAATGTAGCAATACATGGATTGAAATTTGTATCAAGCTTTACAATGTCTGCTCTAAGACGAAAGAGGGTGATCAGATAAAATAATTCCAACTTCTGAGCTGTGAAACCAAACTACCTTATAAAATTAGAAAGGGATAGCTATTTACCTTATCTGCTGAACCAGTTATGATAGATTCACCCTGACCTACAAACTTCACGCTTGTTACCTACCAAAAGCATTACAGGTCAGCTAATAGATTTTGAAGAAAATATAAATCCTTCAATTCCAACTAAAATAAGACCGACCTTTTTAGAGTGACCGCTGAGTGTAGCTAATACTTGTCCTGATGGACAGTCAAAAATAACAGCATTTGTATCAATATTTCCAGTTGCGATTATGTCCTGTAAAACGGAATAAGTTGATCCTCAGTCATTGCACATTAGTTTTCTAATTAAAAAATATGTCGTTTTTGAATATTACTTGTAGAGATTAAAAGTAATACCTTAGAATAAAGGATATCAAGAGCTATAATGCCTTAATTAAAAAATATTTTGCTTTTGAATATTACTTAGAGATTGAAAGTAATACCTTAGAATGAAGGATATCAAGAGCTATAATGCCCTGTTTGCTAGTTTTGTTTAAGGGATGGCTAGATATCTGCGTATATGTCTCTAGAGCGTCAACAGAAGCCAAAGTCGCAGGAATCTGAAATAAACCATAGAACATGTCACAAACAAGTTAAATGTAAATGCCATTAATGTGTGTGTGTGTGTGTAATTTCAAATTTTTCAAAGGATCTAAGCAAACTAAGAAAATACTACCATTGCGAAACTTGATACACTTCTATAATCTATACTATAATGAAGAATACCTCTCGCTTTTTCCTCTTCCCGGAAAGAGCAGCATTGCAGTCTGTTAGCTCAGAAATTATACTGGAAGATATTCCAGGATGTAATTTCTTCGCATTAGGTGCCAACTCCTCGTCATCAGCAGCTAAAACATAAAAAAGACAATTCAAATGTGCAAAGCGCAAGAATTAACAGCACATAGGGGAAGCTATTAAGGTGCAAACTCTTAGTTTTTGAACACTTTAAACTCTAATGTTTAGGGGGTACGAAATTTTATTGAAATTCACTTCAACCTCAACAAGATGATAAGATATAATACCTCTTTTCCCATTGCTATGAACAGGAGCATTAGCTGTCACAGAATTTGGAGTAGAAATAGGGAACTGCCTTTCTGCCTGTGCAAGTATAGACCTAGCTTCGTCTCGTTCCTTTTTAAGCCTTGCAATCACGCGGCAAGCAGCATCATGCTACAGAATAAAACTAAAATTAACAACTAGGGCGGCAGATATATAGCAAGAGGAACAAGTTGTGAAAATTTGAAATCATTATCAGGCACAGGATCTTATCAAGATAAGAAATCATACCAGGAAAGAACAGTTGGAGAAAATAATAAATATTAATGCATAAGTCAAACAAATGAAAAAAAAGGCTAAACCAAATATTAAATTTATCATTTAAAATTTTAAATTGATTTCTCTTCCCACTACAGCACTACCACCTGAACCATCCCCCTCTCTTACTGGCATAATTTCTCTTTTATGTTTACTGTTGAAACTTCCCACACCATCTTTCACATTTCCTTTGTCATCAATCTTTCCCGTCCAAAAAAACTTCTCGCCATTTAAATACTCTCCAACTTCACCTGTACTTAGTTGTAATGTGTAAACAAGCCTGTCTTTTTTTTTAATCAAAAACAAGACTATCTTTTACATTCCCCTTTGATTAGTTATTATCTTAAACCTTTTTCAGTGAGAACAGACTCCCTTCTCATTTTCCCTTCTCCCTTCGATTACTCTTAGAAGGCCAAGGTGCACCCCAAACTCCCAACACATCTTCCCTGACGAATTGTAACATGAAGATACCGTGAACATGAACACAAATCCCAGTATGCGATTTGTAGGGAGCGTGACTGAATTTGGTAACTAAGTTAAAAATCACAAATTTCTTATTTTCCAATAGTAAAAGAAATCGCAACAATTAAAAATTGATTTTGAGAAGAAGTTCTATGTGATGCTGAAAGTTTAAACCTTAATATATAAAAATAGGAGTTTTAACAAACAAAAGACATGTTCACTATCCTTATTTTCCAATAGTAAAAGAAATCGCAACAATTAAAAATTGATTTTGAGAAGAAGTTCTATGTGATGCTGAAAGTTTACGCCTTAATATATAAAATAGGAGTTTTAACAAACAAAAGACATGTTCACTATCCTTATCTGAGAATATATAAAATGAATCTCAAATGGAAAAATTTATCGCATAAATGAGAACCTTAAGGGTCCGTTTGGTGCGTATGATATGATAGACACATGATAGGATTAGAAAATGGATAAAGATAGGATATGATAGTGACATGATAGACATTTATCCTATCATGTGTTTGGTGCACACATGATAACAAATATGATAGCATTATTTTATTCTATCATGTGTTTGGCGCAAAGGTTTTATTGACATGATAAAAATAACAACACACATAATTAAATCGATTGGGAACAAGATTGGGAAGAAAATGATAGAATTGATATTGATTGTAATTTTATGAAAAAAAATTATGAAGAAAATCGTAATTCAGAAAGATTGGGAACAAAATTATGAAGAAAGTTATAAAGAATTATGGAAAAAAAATTGTCCAGAAAATCGGTTGCACAAAACATAACATTGGGAAGCAAAAATGATTGGAGTAACATTGGGAAGCAAATCGATTGCAGAAAATCAATTACACGAAACTGCCAATTTTCATATGAAGAAAATAGTGAAAAATCGTAAATGGTATTTTCCAATTCAGGTGCAACAGCCAAATTGATTGGGAAGAAAATATATTGGAGGAACAAAACATGAAGAAAATTGATTGGAATTGATATCGATTGGGAAGAAATTCAAGAAAAAAATGAAAAAAAGAATATAACATGAAAAACGTAGAAGCAGAGAGTCGAAAGAGGTTTAATGAGGAATAGAGGATGCGCGTTTGATAGCTTTATGCTATCAGGTTGCTAACCCACCAAAAACTAAGGATTAAAATTACAAAGAAGCAATAGGATAGGATAAGTAATAGGTTTATTTTATCATTTCCTACTGATGCACCCAAGCAACGGATTTAAGCAGGATATGACAATGTTATAATATCATGTCTTCTTATCCTGCGCACCAAACAGGCCGTAAAAGCTAAGAGATATAGACCAGGAAGGTTTGGGGATTGTAAACTCAAGGGCAAACTTTGTAACCCGTACATTATCATGTTGTGATGGGAAATCCAGAAAAGAAAAAAATCATTTTGATTTAATAATGAAATTCAAGAGGATGGAAAACTTACACTAACAAATCGGTAAGAGACCAATCGAATCTTACAAGAAACCAATTATAAATTATAGGAAATATTAATAACCCGGTTTTAGGCTGCAAACATATTCCACCAATTGGGACATAACTGTAGAAGATAATAATTTGTTGGATCAATAATTTTGTTACCCTTACCTGGTATAGAGCATGACTTAACTCTTGCCTTGCTGTATGCAACTGCTGCTCCAATGCAAAATTAGATAGCATCAACCCATCCCATTCCTATAAATGAGGGAAAAAATTTATTTGTAATGAGTAGAGATATTACAGATTTCTAAGCATTCCTTCCAAGTATTTGTCAGAAAAACTTATTAACAGAAACCACCATTAAATTCCTGGAACAATTAACTTATAAATAAATTTTAAGAACTTCTACAGTAAACAGTCTAAAACAAAGTCATCGTATATCAATATTGTAAGCCTCAATTCTATACATACATACATTTTGGAACATTCCAAGCATGCCAGGAATGCTTGCTGCCTGCACTGGTCTAGGCTTCACTATCTGCATGACAAATTATCCTGATAATTATCAAACTGCAAATACACATAGGAAAATAAAAGAACCACGGCTAACATGAACGGCTTAGTCCACTTATAAACTGCACACTCAATATAGAAAGCATGAAACTAATACCATTACCAACATACCTTGCCTGTTTTGATCGGCACAATATCATCCAGAGTAAGCGGCTCTCCTGTAACTGGACACTTCCCAAAATCCTATTCGATTGATTTCAACAAAATTGAATATAAAGTATCAAAATCAGATTAGTAATAACATATGACAAGCCTGAAAAATATCATGAAAACTAATTGCATTTGAAGTGACAATAAAAACCTATTGCATAACAAAAACATTTACAGATATTAAAAAAAAAACCACTTAAAAGATGCCACACGATTCGCTGTGAATAAAAACACCCGATTTTCTTTCATTCAATGATAGATAGGAAATAAACAACAACGATAAAACAAAAAAATAATAGCTACAATGTTTCCAAATCTCCCAAAACATAATTCATATATGCTTTATCTTTCAAATCTCCTATAGATAGGACATAAACATAATTCACCGATAGATAGGACATAAACATAATTCATATAATAGAACTAATACAAATTTGATAGATATATTATTATTATTATTATTATTATTATTATTATTATTATTATTATTATTATTATTATTATTATTATTATTATTATTATTATTATTATTATTATTATGCAGTTGTTATTTTATTAGGCAACAGTTATTATATTAATGTGTAGCAGTTATGTATTAGGAACAGTTATGTTTTAGGAAGTTACTAGAGAATAAGTTACTGGATAAATAAGGGATCTGAAGGACAATGTCGATAGGCATTTTATTGGGGTCTGGTTATTGGTTGGGAGAGACCAAGCTCTCGAATTCTTGGAGGGAGAGACCCAAGACTCTCAAATTCCTTGGGAACCTATTGTGTAATCATATTCTATTATTAATAAAATAAGTTATTTCTATTCTGTTTCTATGTTCGGTACCGGTTTCTATCAAAATTCAAATCACATTTTGGCTGTTCGGTACTCCTATCGTTTTATATTTTAAACAAATCTCCTAAAACCAATACAAAATTCGGTATATTAAAATAAATATTAGTTATGCTGATGTCTCGGCTCAAATAAAATAAATTCCGAAATTCCAGTCATCGGTTGTGTAACTAAATTCCATTACAAATTTTTAGTTGGGGATGCTACTAATTTCCACTACTAAACACTTTAAATAGCTTAAAAGAACAAACCACCTCAAACTTCAAACATGCTACGCAATTCATAATGTACAAAAGCGCCCCACTTTCTTTCATTCACCAAAAGATAGCACCGATACAACAAAGAGAAAAGAAACAAAATATAACAAATACACTGCTTCCAAATTAGCCTTTAGCTTTCACATCTCCTAATCTCCTAATACCAATACAAAAGTCGGTATCCAGAACCAAAGAACCACATGTCGCGCCTTAAATATTGTCTCGCTTTAAATAAAATAAAGTCCAAAATTCCAGTCATGAGTTGTACAACTAAACTCCATTTAAAACTTCGAATTGCCGACAACTATGAAACATGGAAACCAGACACAACGACGACAATACAATTTTGAGAAAATTACATAACTCAATGTAAAACATGAGTCGGTGTCATTACACGGCTTCGATCAGAAGTGTCGGGTATACAGAGACCGACGCTATTTGTTTCTACTACTAAACCTTCAAACTAGTTACAATACCAAACATTTTCCACCCAAAATGTTCTAAAACTAATACAACAGTAACACATTTCTCAATTAAACCATTATTCCCAAATTACCTACACTCCTGATTTCCACTACTTTACCCTTGAAGAACATAAATGACCGAACACTTTCAACCTAAAATGAACTAAACTATGGGCCTGTTTGGATTGGCTTATTTTTTAGCTTATGCAAATAAATAAGCTTTTCTGTATTGTTCATAAGCTTGTAAGGTAGTTTATGAGAAAACAGCTAATGAAGATACAATTTTCGTGGTGAGAACTTATGAATTAACATAAAAACTTGTTTATTTTTTGCATGAGCTATTTTTCATAAGCTCAAAAATAAGCCAATCCAAATGGGCCCTAATACCAAAAGACACTCACCAAAAAAAAAAAAATCCCATTTTATCCACTTCAATTTCTCAATTAAACCACTATTCCCAAATTACCCTCAACCCTAACACGCTAATCCCTAATTATTGTTCACAAATTCAACTTCAAATGTTAAATAAACAGAGAGAAATAACCATTATGATTCCCAAATTACCTCTCTACCCTAAACTACTATTCACAAAATTGAACTGCAAAAGGCAATTAAACAGAGAGAGAAAGAATCATTACCATTATATGCCTCTCGATTAATCTCTTCTCGAACAAAAGCCCAGAGCTTTTTGACACCACAGGCTCATCTGGAACCTCACCGGAAACTGCAAAAAACCAAAAAAAGAAAAACAAATCGCAGATCAAAAAAGATGAAATTCGAAATCGAAACAGAGAAGAAACGAAAGAAGAGAATAGAGGAAAAAGAAATTAACTGGAGCAGTTCATCGTGGTTGAGGAATGAGAAATTAGGGTTTTGGGTTTTGGAGAAGTGAGAGGGAAATAGTGGTAGCGAGAAAACGAAGCCGAAGAGAAAACTAAATCGAAAAAGAAATCACCGCTAATTGTTTAGATTTGGTGTTTGTATGAAAGAAAATTCACGGGCCTGGGCCAAATACCCGGTCCACGGGTCCAGCTATTCCTTTCGGGTCGGATCTCGTTGACAATCTATAGATAATAGGGTTAAGTATGTTTTTGGTCCTATAAATATGTCAACTTTTCGTTTTAGTCCCTCTAAAATTTTCCTTCAACTTTTAGTCCCTATAAAATTTTCAATCTTCACTTTTGGTCCCTCTTTTAAAATAAACTCATATGTATAATTCATATTTTTTTAATAAAATTATCCAGAAAAATTCAAAATATTATAAGAATCACTCCAAAAAAAATTTAGAATTTTTTAGCAAAACATGAATTTAATATGAATTTTTATATTTTTTTACGGTTAAAAATTCATATTTAATTTGTGTTTTGTTAAAAAATTCTAATTTTTTCAGGAAATTATTTTAGAATTCACTTTTGGTCCCTCTTTTAAAGTAAACTCATATGTAGAATTCATATTTTTTAATAAAATATTCCAGAAAAATTCAAAATGTTATAAGAATCACTCCAAAAAAATTTAGAATTTTTTAACAAAACATGAATTTAATATGAATTTTTATATTTTTTTACGGTTAAAAATTCATATTTAATTTGTGTTTTGTTAAAAAAATTTAATTTTTTCAGGAAATTGTTTTAGAATTCACTTTTGGTCCTTCTTTTAAAGTAAACTCATATGTAGAATTCATATTTTTTAATAAAATTTTCCAAAAAAATTCAAAATATTATAAGAATCACTCCAAAAAAAATTTAGAATTTTTTAACAAAACATGAATTTAATATGAATTTTTATATTTTTTAAGGTTAAAAATTCATATTTAATTTGTGTTTTGTTAAAAAATTCTAATTTTTTTCAGGAAATTGTTTTAGAATATTTTACACATTTCTGCACAATTTCATTAAAAAATACATAAATTAATTTGAAAATAGGGACCAAAAGTAGTGATTGAAAATTTTATAGGGACCAAAAGTTGAAGGAAAAATTTAGAGGGACTAAAACGAAAAGTTGACATATTTATAGGGACCAAAAACATATTTAACCCTAGATAATAATAAAGCAAGGTTAATTATTTAGCAAGTCTGCCATTTGTCTGCAAAAGTTATGGTGCATAAGTCATTTCCTTATGCACCGTGCATAAACACTTCACAACCATTGGATTCACATAAGAAAAGACAGTATAAAAACAACTTCAAACAAAAAAAAGTCATAAACCAACACTTTTTCTCTCTCTAAGTCTGAAACTTAAAGAGAGATGCTCTGCAAAAGAGTTTCTTCTCCGACCTCCTCTTCAAGCGCCGGCGCGGTGGCTGCCGCCCTAACAGGGCGGCGCCGCCGCGCCGGAGATAGCAAAAACCTTTGTTTTAAAAAAAAAATCAAGAATCCGACATCCATTTTCTTTCTAAACTCAAATCCATCTTTAAAATTTTCGAAAACCAAACATATATGCCTAGATCTAGCTTCAAAGATTCGAAAAAAAAAAAGGACACGGAAGAGAAGAATTTGAAATTGATAGAAGAGAAGAGAAGAGAAGAATTTGAAATTTGTAATGTGTTTGTGATTCTGATGATTGTTTGCTGGAAAAGTGTTTGATGGATTTGTAGTGAAAGCTCAAAAAATGAATTGCTGGAAACCATTCCCACAGCAAAAATTTCTGGAAACCATTCCCACAGCAAAATGGTTTTGGAGTACAACTCACAGAAACCATTTCTTTCCTCCTCCTCCAATTGTGTCAGTCCAAAACTGAATGATGGCAATGGCTCTAGGTCCTTAGTTTTTTTCATCTGCTGGAAACCATTAAGTACATTTAATGGTTTTGGAGTACAACTCACAGAAACTATTTCCACAGCAAAATCGTTTTGGCAAAATTTTATACAAAACATACTATAATAAGGACATTTGTGACTGTCATTGAACCAAATCAACACTCTGAAATCATCATTGAACTAAAATGATGATTTCCACGGTTGTAGTGTTGTTTCGTTTTATTTCGTTTGGTTTCGCTTAGGGGTGTAGGGAAGCAATTATATTTCAAATGGGATTTATGCACGGTGCATAAGGATTTCCTTATGCACTATAACCGCTCCCCCATTTGTCAGCTAACCAGGATGCTTACCAGTTTTAAACTTACTATTAGTAGTAATCTTTCTATTATTGTTTCTTAATTATTTTATGGGTAGTGTTAACTTGTGTCCTTATGACACATGTTAAGAAATTCAAAAGAAGAAATATTCTATAAAATTTTGTGCATTCAATTCATTAAAAAGTTAAAGATTAAATGTAATACGTACATTCCAATAAAATATTTTCAAATTTGATTCATTAACTTGTGCCTTAAGGGCACAAGTTAACATTTCCCTTATTTTATTTTTAAAATTTTAATTACATTTAACTATTGTTGATTTATTATTGAACCAATTTTTTAGAAGTTTTCAATGCAAAGCCTGTTTTCAATGCAAGTGTTCAGCAAAAAGATTACTCCCTCCGTCCTAAATTATAAGCAAAAAAAAACCATTTTCTTTGCCCCAAATTATAAGCAAAAAAGACCAACTTTATCTTATTTAATTATGTTTTTTCAAAAAATTATCTTTTCTAAAGGAAAATTAAATGCAAAGTGCATTCAATTTGCTCTCTTTTTAATTTTTTTTCTATAATCAACTACCAATGAAAATTGTTTTTACATCTTCCTATAAAATTTATTTCAAAGATAACACAAAAAACTATGGTACAAACTACTATGTTTTAGTTTTCTTAATAAATGTGATTTTTTTTTGTATAATATGGGACGGAGGGAGTATACCGCATGCAATGAATAAATAGAAAGGAAATCAAAAAACAAAAAACTAGAAAAACCATTCAACTTTCAAAATAAAGTCATACACCCCTTGCATTTTCCCATTTTTTCTTCTTTGAAATCTGAAATCTATCCACTCAAAATATCATCATCAATATTCTTTTCTTTGAGACTGCTCACTTTTACAACAAACCTTTCATTTTGCCTTTCAAACTTTTCATTATAATCCTCGTGCCTCTCTCACCCCGTGGCCTTCTTCAATGCACATTTTCGGCTTCTTTGCATATTTGGTGGTGAAGGAGAGGGAGACATTATGAAAGCCATATTTTTTCAGTTTCTTTAGTAGAACATCACAGTTCTTCAGTTTCCAATGCTTTTCGACTTCTACAATAGAAAGGTTTTAATTTTACAAACCCATTTTCAGAACATGTATTTGCCATTTTGCCTTCGACATAAAACCCCATTTTCTTGATATTATTTTTATTTATTTTTTATTTCGAAATAACAAACCCACTTTGTCCACATAACACTACCGTATCAGGTTTTGTCTTCCTCTGATGAGACTAACATTTAGCTTCAACAGATACAAACATATACTTCATGTCTATTTCAGTCTCATGGTGTGTTTTCTTTCTCATTTATTTTCTGAACTTCCTCTTTGTTTTCATGTTCTTTAATTTTATGGTTTATTTTAGTCTCAGAAAATTCGTATGCTATACTTTGACAAGTTATTCCTATTATAGAGGAATAGCCAGGAGTAAGTGAATGGCCAGTGGTCGGAGATCAGAAAATAACATAATGATTTTGTGGTTCATTTGCATTTTTATATTTTTTTTAGTCATGCTTTTTTATTATCGGTTGGTTCCATAACTTTTTCCCTTTCAAATGCTTTTTTACAAGTTTACAGTGCTACGAGACTAATAGTTTTAGGTAAAGCTTTAGAAATTTGATAAGTATGTTGGCTCTATTCGTAAAGGATAATTAATTGGCTATTTTATTAGAGTGGTGATAAGCATACCACCATAGGTGGCATCCACCCCTACACACCCACACAAAATTTTGACATTTGACAACTGGACCCTACACAAATACACTCAGCAAATGTTTCTTTCTCTCTTTTTCTTTCTTCCTTCACCCTCTCTTCTCACACAAAAACACTTTAGCTCTTTCTTCACCTTCTATCTCTTCCTTCATTCTCGTCCCCACCTTTCTCTCTTCTTCACCCTTTTTCTCCTTTCCCCCTCGCTGAACACCACCACCAACCACACCCCAAAGCTCACCACCACCGCCGGTCCACTTCTTTTCCAGCGACGGTGATGGAAACAACGATCTCCCATCCATTTTTTCCAGATCTGGGCTACCTCCGTTCTACTCACTCCATTGTCGTCGTCGTCTCCGTCAACTTCTTTACCTCCGCTGCTCCCTACTCCGTCCTCCTCTCACCTCACCGCCACTGTCCCATCAACCTCCCACCACCACCATAACCATCGTCCTCTTCTCCGGTCTCTTGTTTCTTAAACTGCCGGATCCACCGTCCTCATCACCACCGTTCAGATTCATCGCCTGCGCAGCCGGTGGTAAAGATAGAGATAGGGTCGAGATAGATCGGTGAAATTCATCACAACGACATCGGTCCCGGATTGTGGTCTCAAATTGATTGTTTGTAGTCTGAGTCATCGAGAAATATTTTTATTTGCTTATGAATATGTTGTTGATATGCTATTGACAAGACTTATTCAGATTGGAATGTTAGAAGCAGCAACATTGTTCATTTTTCTGTTGCAAATACATATACGACTCCACAAGGCACCAAATGTTATTATGTTTTTTGTTTGTGCTTCAAGTGATGAGAATGTTGCCTACTGTGGTGAAAGGCCTGATCACCCTTCGAGAGAATTTTCTGATTTCAATATCCTAAGGGATCATTGTGCTCGTCCCTTTGGTTATCTTATTTGAATACATGGCTATTTGCTACAAATCCATGTCAAGATGTCATTTGAAGAATGTGTGTTTGCTTTCAAGGTTGATGACATTGACATGTTTATTTCAACTGCTTATAGCTTATTTTGAAGGAGTTAATTGCATTTAAAAAAAATTAAGACATCAATAATTGTCCCATGAGTTATCTCTTTTGAACGGAATTATTTACATCTGGGAAATATAAACTAGCCAAATATATGGTCTGTATGACCACATTTTTACAAATACATGACCACTATTTTTTTATAAATTAGAACTTGTCCGTCCTTAGGTGTGATAAACTTGCCGATTGTAAAACTGTTTATTTATGGTTGGAAATGCTTTTAGTGCAGTGATCAAATGAGATCATGCGTTCGATTCGCCTAAAACAAGATTATTTATACCTGGTAAAGATAAACTAGCCAAATATATGGTATGTGTGACCACATTTTTTAATATGCGTGACCACTATTTTTTCAGAAATTAGAACTTGTCCGTCTTTAGGCGTGATAAACTCGTAAATTGTAATCGTAAATTGTAAAATAAGTTATTTATTGTTGGAATTGCTTTTAGTGCAGTGATCAAATTAGCTTATGTGTTTGATTTGCCTAAAACAAGATTATTTATACATGGGAAATATAAACTACCCAAATATATGTTTTGTGTGACCACATATTTTAAGGTGCGTGACCACCATTTTTTCAGAAATTAGAACTTGTCCGTCTTTAGGCGTGATAAACTTGCAGATTGTAAAAGAAGTTATTTATCGTTTGAAAGGCTTTTAATGCAGTGATCAAATGAGATCATGCATTCTATTCGCCTAAAACGAAATTATTTACATCTGTGAAATATAAACTAGCCAAATATATGATATGTATGACCACGTTTTTACAAATACGTGACCACTATTTTTTCATAAATTAGAACTTGTCCGTCTTTAGGCGTGATAAACTCGCGGATTGTAAAACATGTTATTTATGGTTGGAAATGCTTTTAGTGCAGTGATCAAATGAGATCATGCGTTCGATTCGCCTAAAACAATATTATTTACACCTGGGAAAGAAAAACTAGCCAAATATATGGTCTTAACGACCACATTTTTACATATGCGTGACCACTATTTTTTCATAAATTAGAATGTCTCACTGACAATTGGCTTGAATTGATTTTTTTTTTTTTTGCACATGTAAGTTACAGATAACCAAATAAACGAACAATATAACCATAATTTGTCAAAGGCGTTACATGGATGATGGTAACTTTGAATGGTATTGATACATGAACAATTATTTTTTATAAGCAAACATGAATTGAGTTAAAGATGGTTATTGATGAAGTAGTTTAGCATCAAAAACAAGATAAGTATTTGTATCGTCTCCACAGGGATTAGTGCGTTATCAAAGACAGTTTAACATCAATTATCATTCCAAGTATTAAGAGTACTTGTTTGTTTGAATTGAAATGTAACTAACTAAACTAATTGCAAAAAGTAAAAGATGAGATAAATAAGGTTTGAAACTTGTTAGGAGTAGCGTTCCTTAACCAAGCGTCACACGTAACCTAATGATCTATACGAATTCTAGCTTTATAAACAACATTATCACAATCAATTCTAAACTACCCTTCGTGTCCAAAGTGATATAATTATCTCTAAGTTATCGTTTAAACATTCGTGTCCAAATCCCTTAAACGATAACAAAGTCGATCAGATAACTTAGTCGACCGTGTCCAGCCTGATTAAGCATCCGAAAGCATTAAACTCTTGATTATGGTGATTATCACAAGATTAACAAAGTTGTCAAAGAAGTTAACCTGAGATATATTGCTACTACTCTAGCTCTAGATTCAAGAGTTTGTGTCCAAATCATCTTGAATCTTATTGAAAGCATTAACACAAGAATAACAACAATATTGAATATAAATTGCTAGAATCATATATTGCAAGATCAAAAGGATTACATGTTTAGCAAGATCAAGTACCTCTCATCCTAACAAAGAGTGTTTAGCTACACATCATCATGGAAGCCTTGCAAGGATGGATTGAAAAGGAAGGATTCATTACACTTGTGATGTCTCAACAAAGAAATAAAGATCCAACTTCCAAAACCACTATCACTCTATGAAGAACTACCCTATTTTCTCTCTAAAAATATCTAAAGGTGAAAAACTAAGAAGAACTAGAAACCCTAGATATTTCCTAAGATATTTACAAAGAATAGCAAGTGGGCTATTTATAGAATTCCCACTATGCTTGAGCTCGCCTCGCGAGCAGCCTTACTCGCCATGGCGAGTTCTGTTTCCTTCACCATTAAGATTCTGCCACGTCACCCTGGGAGGGTCAAACCGCCCTTACTCGCAACGGCGAGTAGCTCTGCTCGCCTCGCGAGCAAGAGGGTGCTCACGGCTTTTTGGCTTGAATTGAAGCTCGCCACTGCGAGCTGCTGTGCTCGCCTCGCGAGCTGTGTAGTACTTGCGGCCTTTTGCACTTTTCTTGGCTTTTTCATGCTTGCTTAGTGTCTTGAGGTCAAATCCTGCACAATTGGGTAAAGTAAGGCAATTAAAGCGTAATAAGGCAATTATCACTTTTATCTCGGCTTTTCCCTAAATTACTTGCAAAACAAGTAACAAAAGTGCTTAAAATATAACATGAAAATATCACTTCCTAGCACTTATCAAACTCTCCCCAACTTAACTCTTTGTTTGTCCTCAAACAAAAGATTGAAAATCAAACAAGTTAATAGAACAAGACACAAGTACAAAAGGTTTTTGAAAACATCTTCAGATAAATGATTTAAAAGTGAATGCGCTGGCAAGTCTAAGTTTCCAACTAATCTAAAATTCTACTACTAACATGAGATGAGTCCTAAGTACAAAGTTCATGACAAATATTTCAAAACAATAATACATTTATTTACGAACCACACCTAACACACTTCTTTGCAAGTAGATAAACAATTGAAAACATATAAATGAGGGTTATGAACACACATCCGAAAATCAAGTTAACATTCCAATCAAGTTATGTGTCCATCCAAATATCATTTTAAAAGGCATAAAAACATGGATCAAAAGGTCTTTGAGGGTTAAAACTTGGCTTGGCTACAAAAGAAATGTCATATGTGGGGCAATTGAAATCAAAAAGCCTATCAAAGAGGAACATTCCTTGTATCAACCATTAAAATTCACAATCTTATCTACCAATCAATACAAACCCTTGGTGCTTAAACATGAAGCACTTTGATCTTGACAACTTATTTTCTTTTTGGATTTTTCTTTCTTTTTCTCTTTTTCTTTTTCTTTTCATGTACACATTGCTTTTCTTTTCTTTTTGTATTTACAACAACATGTTGTCTTGATCAAAGATAAATTTACACCATAGTACTTGACATAAGATTTACATCTACCTTCTCTCCCCAACTTGAATCAACAAATACCCTAATTGAATGTTCCTCTACTCTAAGGCAAAAGGGACAAATAACATTGAAATTTTAGGGTTCAACAATTAAAAACAACTCAGAGTCCTAAAGTGCGTCAAAAATGAACTGGATATTGAAAAGTTTTAAAGGCAAATTCATCAAGCATTGTGCTTATGAATTGACAGTTCATAATTGAGGACTCCGATTCATTTGGCTCAAGTGGGTTAGCAAATACTCGCTCTTCTCACAAGGTAGGCTATTTGTGGTCAAGTACGTTTCTCTCATTAACAAAAATATGCCTTGATCACTTCCATGCCTTCACACAATTTTAAAACAAATATCGGATTTAAAATAACACAATTGAGTTAAACAATGAATCCGGTCTCCTTGCATATGTACAAACATTTGAGGTTTCCTCACTTTTAGGCTAGTACTACGTGGTTCAAAAATAAATAAATTATTGCAAAAAACTAAATGAAATGAAATTTGCACAAAGTACTCGTTCCATATTCGAGTAAAAGCTTAGAAAAACTGGAAACTTGTACCTTAGCTTTGCGCTTTAATCACAACTATGAATCATTATCAATCATCTGAGATTTGAAATTAAGCAAGAGTGATACGCAAGAAACTTCCATAATTAAAATGAAGTACTAAATTAACCAAAAGTGCTAACACATAATTTTAACTAACAAAAGATAACTATATACAATACTAAAAATGAATACTAACATCACTATACTAATTAAGAACAATTGTCATCACACACCAATATCCAAAAAAAAAATGATTAAAACTGGCCAAACTGCAGCTACTCGCAGTTGCGAGCAGCTTTACTCGCAGTTGCGAGCTAAGAGGCAGTCAAAAATGGTCAATGACCAATTTGCTCGCAGTTGCGAGCTGTTTCACTCGCCATTGCGAGTTGAGACAGTTCAGAATTCTGCTCTCTGTTTGTTTTCTGTTTTGAATGTTTTGATGCATGCTCATGACTATTAAACTTATTATGCATTAAAAACAGTAAATAAACTCACAAAATTGGGTTGCCTCCCAACAAGCGCTTGTTTAACGTCGTTAGCTCGACGCCTTTTTCGTTAGGGTGGCCAAAATGAGACGGACAATACATCATCCTTTGTGTTCCTTCTCTTTGGGAGGAATTCCATGAACTTTAAGTACAGATGATGTGGAGTCCATGTCCTTCTTAACTTTGATTTGAACAAGGCGCAAATTTCATCAATGACCCGGTCTATTTCAGCCTTGCTCACTTTCTTCCCCTTTTGGTCAAATGTTTCTTCCTTGCTAAGTAACCGTTCCTTTTTCTCTACCACCTCTATCACTTCTCCATTATCAACAGTGTTGGCCACTTCAATATTTGACCTTTCTTGAGGAAGTTCGTCTTTGTGTGGTGCACCAAATTCTTCTAATGTTGTAACTTCCTCATTTTGAACAACAACTTCTTCAACAATCTCTCCAACTCTCTCAAACATGTTTGGATTATTTTCTTGTTCTCTAAGAGTGGATTGATTGTTGGCTTGGCTATCCATGATTTGTGCTTGAATCAACCCAATTTGAAGTGATAAAGTCTTCAATCTTTGGTTGGTATCTTGCATGTTTATCATGGATTGTTGCATGAAGATGTTCAAAGTATTTTCAATCTCCGAATATCTTTCATCTTCATAAGAATGTTGCTGATACTGTGGATAGGATTCATACTCGGGTGGAGTATAGAAGTTGAAGTAACCATGATCAGCCATGATTTTGGCTAGGTGGTGATCCTAAAACGGAAACAACTAACAAGAACTTTTCTTTGTTCATCAAAGAGGGGTTAGTACAAATAACTATAAAGTAAAGACAAATATTTACGGATTATGTACGAATACTTAAAACGATAAATCAATCGTACTATCTATGATATCTAAACACCAATCCCCGGCAACGGCGCCATTTTGATGAAGTAGTTTAGCATCAAAAACAAGATAAGTATTTGTATCGTCTCCACAGGGATTAGTGCATTATCAAAGACAGTTTAACATCAATTATCATTCCAAGTATTAAGAGTACTTGTTTGTTTGAATTGAAATGTAACTAACTAAACTAATTGCAAAACGTAAAAGATGAGATAAATAAGGTTTGAAACTTGTTAGGAGTAGCGTTCCTTAACCAAGCGTCACACGTAACCTAATGATCTATACGAATTCTAACTTTATAAACAACATTATCACAATCAATTCTAAACTACCCTTCGTGTCCAAAGTGATATAATTATCTCTAAGTTATCGTTTAAACATTCGTGTCCAAATCCCTTAAACGATAACAAAGTCGATCGGATAACTTAATCGACCGTGTCCAGCCTGATTAAGCATCCGAAAGCATTAAACTCTTGATTATGGTGATTATCACAAGATTAACAAAGTTGTCAAAGAAGTTAACCTGAGATATATTGCTACTACTCTAGCTCTAGATTCAAGAGTTTGTGTCCAAATCATCTTGAATCTTATTGAAAGCATTAACATAAGAATAACAACAATATTGAATATAAATTGCTAGAATCATATATTGCAAGATCAAAAGGATTACATGTTTAGCAAGATCAAGTACCTCTCATCCTAACAAAGAGAGTTTAGCTACACATCATCATGGAAGCCTTGCAAGGATGGATTGAAAAGGAAGGATTCATTACACTTGTGATGTCTCAACAAAGAAATAAAGATCCAACTTCCAAAACCACTATCACTCTATGAAGAACTACCCTATTTTCTCTCTAAAAATATCTAAAGGTGAAAAACTAAGAAGAACTAGAAACCCTAGATATTTCCTAAGATATTTACAAAGAATAGCAAGTGGGCTATTTATAGAATTCCCACTATGCTTGAGCTCGCCTCGCGAGCAGCCTTACTCGCCATGGCGAGTTCTGTTTCCTTCACCATTAAGATTCTGCCACGTCACCCTGGGAGGGTCAAACCGCCCTTACTCGCAACGGCGAGTAGCTCTGCTCGCCTCGCGAGCAAGAGGGTGCTCACGGCTTTTTGGCTTGAATTGAAGCTCGCCACTGCGAGCTGCTGTGCTCGCCTCGCGAGCTGTGTAGTACTTGCGGCCTTTTGCACTTTTCTTGGCTTTTTCATGCTTGCTTAGTGTCTTGAGGTCAAATCCTGCACAATTGGGTAAAGTAAGGCAATTAAAGCGTAATAAGGCAATTATCACTTTTATCTCGGCTTTTCCCTAAATTACTTGCAAAACAAGTAACAAAAGTGCTTAAAATATAACATGAAAATATCACTTCCTAGCACTTATCAGTTATGCAATCTACTCCCACTATTCAATTAGTACAAGCAGCAGACGCTGCGGGTTTAGGGACATATCCCACCCATGAGTTAGAACCAAACCTTTTTCTACTCCCACTAGGCTATGGGCAACAACAATCTTATTTCTTTTAATAAAAATTACAGTACAATTGGACAAAGTAGATAAAATGTCTATGCACAAATTGCAAGCTCAGAATACCCATCTTCAGTAGCACAAGCTCTAAACATTCCTGGTGTATTATAAGGCATTGCAACTTCTCCAGCAGCAGACACATCAATTAAACCAACAATGCCCTTTGGTATGCGCTCGTGTACAACACAATCAGCAGCTTCCTCTAGAGAAAGACCTTTGAATTCCATCACTGCAGCCACGTCTCTTGCTACTGTCCCGCGTATTAGTGCTTCGCCTATCCCTGTTGCAGAAACTGCACATAATTCGTTGGCATATGTTCTAGCACCTATGAGTGGCGTGTCGCCAATTCGACCAACCATTTTGTTCACTAATCCACTAGTTGAGGTTGCTGAAGCTAGATTTCTGTAGCTATCAACAGCTACACATCCAACAGTTCCAAGATGACCATCACCATTAGCAAATGGTGTTTCTGTTTCACTCTTGGTAGTATCATTTTGGATTGGTTGGGTATAATCAATCTATATATTTGTGAAGAATATAAGTTATTCAATATGATAGGAGAAGGGAAAAAACACATTAGGTGACTAATGTGACATAAATATGCTACTAGTACTGTAAAAGTTATATACCTGGACCCTATTTGCTTCTTTTGCCTGATTTAGCCTTTCAATGTTTTCTGGAGTAATGAAATGGCTTGTATCTACAGTCTCAACCCCCTGCAAAATAAGGATACAAGATCATGAATGAAAATGAGCAACAAACTATGATCATTATTTACAAATTCACCAGTAATTCAAGGTGACTAGTTTTTTCATAATGAAATCCACATATATCCTCATTGTCATGAATTTTGTTTAAACAAGGCCTATCGAATAATGGACCTCTCAAAAGATATGTATTTTTCACAAGGTATCAAACTAGAAACGTATGTATTTCTATATATATTCTTTCTGCATTTAGAGGTCAGGGTTTTTACGACTCTGTTGCAACTGCGATGTGATCGCAATGAAGGCCACAAGAGCCACATTTGATTAATAGCATTCTTAACAATATCAAGTTTCACAACGCGATTGCAACCATTATCGTGATTGAAGACATTGGTTATAGTAAAGCGTTATATTAAAGTTTTGTTTGGATAAATATGAGGAGTATTATCCATAACCAAACGGGCCAAAGAAACAGCATTAACAACAGTGCTAAGACCGGAAACAGCACCACATTTCATTGTATTTCCATTCATAATAGAAGCTTCCATTTGGTGAGAACAGAACCTCTACCAGCATTGAAGTGTGGAATATTCTCCAACTCACGAACCTATGAACAATGATTATTATGAGAATCACATTCAAAACAGAAGAAAGTGCAAATAGACGGTAGGATTAGACCTCTCAGTTAATTGTTCTTAAGTCATCTTATGGCTGAAAGTCCCTTTCTCGAGAACCTATCCATCCACTTATTTTCTATACCCTGAATTTGATCCTTTCAAGAGAACCTAAACCTAACCTATTAAACCCCAAACCTTTTGGTACTCCACACCAGGAAAATGTACAATAATAGTTTGTTTTCTTAAGAAGTGTGCAGTGGTGCATAATGAGTTGTACGCCAATAGCAAAATAGATCTTTAAAATATCACAAAATTCTCTAGTAGCGAACTTATATTAGCTACGATGATTTTGCGGCTAAACCCTATTCAATTTCCATGCATCCTAGTTATCATATCATCTGATTTGACATTCTTTTAGACAACATATCACTGATAAGAAAGTATATACAACATGGGCACGCGCTTACCTCGTCAGCAATCATGGCAATAAGTGATGAATTGTTGGCAGGAATCAGAACTCTGTTGGCCATATCGAATAGCTGAAGACAAATACAACGAATAGCATTGATGAATAAAATGCATAATATCCCTTGATTACTATGAATCAATTCAGCATCAACTTGAAAGCTTAACAATACGTTTTTTATTTCTTCATACAAAATCACAATTCAGAGTCGAGAAAAAAAAAGGTTGAAATAATGTTAAGATCTATAGATTGAAAACAGAATGAGAATTGGAACAAGTTGATCGGAGATTAAAGTGATGATCTAAATGAATTACGTGATGAAAATGATTAAAAGAAGATCGAGATCGTGGTAAGCAGTGTGAGCATCAAAAGAACTGAATTAAAAATTTGACAAGTTGGAAAGCAAAAGAAAGGATGAATAGAACGCACCGGATGCGACAGATGAGATGGAGAGGGCGGAGCGTGACGGAGACGGGCCATGTTGGATTTGAGAGCTTCGACACCGATCTCGATGCAATGACTGAGAGCTTCTTCGCGTGGCTGACGGGCTTCCGGTGGAAGTGAACATGGGACGGTTGAGGGAGAGCGGTCCGGTTGAGGGAGAGAGATGTAAGAGTGGGATTAAGACTGAGAGAGAACAGATCTGTGAACAGAGAAGAGGAACAGATTGTGGAAACTACCAAACTATCCCTAGCGCGTGAAATTACCAAACTACCCCTGCCACATAAGCAGTGGTACAAAGGGGTGTATAGAAAAGGGGTGTACATGAATCTTTTTCCATTTTATTATTCTCCCCTACTTTGAGATTCCATAAGGTGTGCACAAAGTGGCGGACAATTTCTGGGATTTGGTGAATATGAGACTATTTCCTACTCTATATGTCTTCACTCTGTTAGATTACGAGGAAAAGAACTCGAATTGTTTTTGATTAATTTCCTCTTATATTTGTTGCTCTATCTTCGTTAAGCAAACGTCTAGCACAAAGTGGTAAGAGTGTGACGAGAAACCACTAAACTCTTGGCAAATGTTTATACTTATTATTTTTTCTTTATTTGGATCATGCTATTCTCCAGTTCATTGTCTTAATATTTATCATTTAATTTTGCAGAATTTGTTGTTATGATTATGATTGTTTCATATCAACTAAAGACAAAAGATTTAGATATATTGCAATAAGGTCTATGAAGAGGCAAAGTTGGATGGTTTAAAAGTTCAGAATATATTGTGGGTGTTAAGTGATGTAGTTTTGTCGCGTCATTTTTTGGAGATCAAGGCTATTTGATTAGCTTTTGACTCACTTTTTATTTCACAACTTTGAAAAAATTTATTTAAATTGGGGGGTCCGGGGGTTTGTTATATTTATGGAAGGTATTAGCACCCTAAATATTCGTAGTACTCTACGAGAACCTTTTGGTTTTATTTAACGTTTTGTGCTATAAACTTGCTTGTTTTTTGTTTTTTTTTTTTAAAAAAAATGAAACTTTGAAATGATTAAAAAAAGGAAGACCTAATTATCTACATTTTATTGATTTGGAAGGACGAATGTCCTCTGCCTACGTACCCGTGAGGGATCAAAACCTCGTAGTTCGGGGTAGAAATTGTTTTTTTGTTTGTTTTTGTGTTTTTTATTAGATTTTGAAAAAAAAAGTTAAAAGAAAAAGCCAAGTGGCAAATAAGCTGGTTTGTGTTTTTTAATTGAAAAAGGGTAGATTCAAAGTATGATTAGATTGATTTAGAATTTGATTAAGAAAACAAAAAAAAGAAAAAGATCACTTGGTTTTGGAACCAAGGTTTATTATGAAAATATTTTGAGGTTTGGTTAATTAGAGCATGAAGATAAACTAACGGAGCGGTGAAAATAAATGCGTGTGGACTTATGGTGGCGTTGGGTCACCACAAAGTCCCTAATAACAATATATAAAGCAATAAATAGAGACACACACACACACACACACACACTATTTTCATTTTTCATTTATATTTTACATTGGACCTAATTACATGCTAAATCTTGCAATAAAAATAAATGACAAAACTAAATATGCATGAACGATTAATAGAGATGTATGATAATAAACCTAAGCTAATAAAAAATGCATGAGAAATAAAAATAAATTGCTAGAAGGGACTAAAAATGCATGAGAGATAATGAGAATAGAAAGCAGGGAGGGTGCAAGCAGTTATATGGGGGTGCAGTAAAAAGAAATCAGACTGGGCCTCAAAGACAGGCAGTGGGCGCTCATGGGCCTGGGTCAGTCAATAAGAACCATGTGATTTAGATCTGACAGCCTGGGGATCGAGGGTGCATGGTAAAACATGCACCCGTATGCACTGGATCACGGGGTTATATACATAACCCCACCGTCCCAAATTATTCATTCTGCACATGCTTTTTCTCTCATCTATCCTTCTTTTCTTCTCTCTCTCGTTCACTATTCTTTTTTCTTTCTTTCTACATTATTTATTTTTATATATATCAACACAAAATAAACAAAACAAAAAAACTATATAAGCCTAAATCTAATATGAAAAAGACTACCTTTTACTTGTTTGGTACCGGATTTTTTGTCAATTTTGTGGTTGATTTTGTTTATGGGAATGGTTTGTGAATTGATTTTGAGATGGATCCTGGCTTGATGTTGTGTTGCTGGATTTGCAGCTGTGATGTGTGGGTTTATGGTTGTGGTTTACGGTAAAGTTGTGGGTTGTTGAATTTCTGGAATTGATTTTGGTGATTGTGGATTTGATTGTGTGCGTGACTGATAGTTTGTGTAACGGTGTTGGTGCAGGTTTTGGTTCGGATTCACGAACTGGTGATGGCGTGGAATTGTTTCATTCGGTTTCGCAGGTTTAGCAAAATGCTTCTGTGGTTTCTGGCTGTTTGTTTCTTGCAGGTTTGTGATGGGTGGAGCGTGTTAAAAATTGGTTTTGTGAAAATTGGGTTTGAGAGGTTTTGATGATTTGTCATTACTGCTGCCCCCCTTTGTGTTGATGATTCTATCCTTCTTAAAACAATTTTGCAATCCTCAAATTGGACAGAAATTAACTCTGATTAAAAACGCATTGAATGGGTTTTAAGAGCATTGAAAATGTTCGACGCGTTTTAGCTGAGAAAGGCAAGGAAGAAAGTTGACTGTTTGGAATACATCCTGAGATTGTGGCGTAGCTGAACCAAACAAATTTTGGACCTCGGACACTTTTTCATGACCTATTGACACTTTGTTTTTTTTTTTTACTTGGACAATAAAATAAAAATGACTAAAATAAAATATGAAAAATGATTAATTAAAAGATAAAATGAAAATTGAAAATAGAAATTAAAATTATAAAAGATGGAAATTAAAGAGTAAATAACAAATAATAAAAAAACTAAAGAAAACTAAAAATATAAAAATATAAAGAGAGAAGAGGGCCCGACTCGGAACCAAACATGAGGTATTTTAAAATACCTCTCTGCCGAATTTTCCACTAAAAAGTCAGAGACTAATCAGGGTCAAACGGCGCATGAATGTGGGACCTTAGGTCAAAAATTGGGGTATGACAGATGCCCCTATTTAAGTTTCTTCGTCCGGAGATTGGAAGATGGAATCTTTGATTTGACGGATCGAAGAGACTTAAATATAAAAGTACACCAATTTTGGACCTAAGATATCGTGAAATGCTCATGATGCGAGTATGAATGCAGGACGACAAATATGACTTGACTGAGACGAGAAACAACACGAGATACCCACATTCGTTGAAGAAAAAAGGGACCCGACTCCGCTAGAGGGAATGTAGTTTCACTGGGGAAAAGATCGTCCACTACCGTAGTGATTTGAGACGATAGCTTTAAAGAAGACAAGACTTTTTAGCGACATCTCTAGAACAGCTACGCTGGGGATGACACCATTGAAATTGAAATTGATTGGCGACATCTCTAAAACAGATAAACTGGGGACGACACCATTGAAATTGAAATTGAAATTGATTAGTGACATCACTAGAACAGAAAAACTGGGGATGACACATTGAGATTCCGTAATCCGGTAAACCGGGGAATTGAAACACTTGATATTCCGTAATCCGACAATGCGGGGAATTGAAGCACTTGACATTCCGTAATCCGACAAAGCGGGGAATGACACATTTGATATTCCGTAATCCGTTAATGCGGGGAATTAAAACACTTGGTATTCCGTAATCCGACAACGCGGGGAATAACACATTTGTGAAAGTAGAAATTGAGTGGCGCCTCGTCATCCGACAAACCGGGAGATGACACTCTTCGACATTCTGTAATCCGACAAACCGGGGAATGATGATTTTGATCTTCCGTAATCCGACAAACCGGGGAATGATGATTTTGATCTTCTGTAATCCGACAAACCGGGGAAAGACACATTTGATATTCCATAATCCGTTAAACCGGGGAATGAAACATTTGATATTCCGTAATCCGATCAGGCGGGGAATGAGATACTTGATGTTCCGTAATCCGTTAAACCGGGGAATGAAACACTTGATATTCCGTAATCCGACCAGGCGGGGAATGAGATACTTGATGTTCCGTAATCCGTTAAACCGGGGAATGAAACACTTGATATTCCGTAATCCGACAAAACGGGGAATGATGATTTGATATTCCGTAATCCGTTAAACCGGGGAATGAAACATTTTTTATATTCCGTAATCCTTTAAGCCGGGGAATGAGATACTTGAGAAGATAAAGATTGAGTGACATCTAGTTTTCTGACAAAGCAGGGATGGCACTTTTGTGAAAATAAAATGTGACCTCGAACATGATCGTTTTCATTGGTTGGAACTGATCGTTTTAAACCTGATGAAAGGTAAACTCAAGCGGTCCGTTATTTAGGACTGGCAGCTTGAAACAAGATAAAAAGGTAAACTCAAACGGTCCATTGTTTAGGACTGGCAGATTGAAACGATTGAGGACTGAAACGAAAGGATACGACCGAACAAGACTTTCTGCGGCTGATGCAACCATGTATGAATGATGTTGTGTATATATTGTGTATGCATGAATGTATGAATATGTGAAAGTATTAATGTATGAATGTATGATTGTGTAAATGGATGTATGAATGTAACTTTTACGACTGCATAAACTGTATATGACGGGTAACTCGATGAAACGAGACAAGTCAAGTAAGATGGGAGGCGGACTGACATCCCAGTACAAACACTCGGCAAACTTCCTTGGAGATGATACTTTTGTGAACAAATTGAACCGTTGATGGGATAAAAATATGGCACAAGGTAGCAACTGATGCCTCCTGGGGATAGAGCCTATTGTTAACCAAAAGTCTGGAGCAAGTGGCCATTTGTAAACCGGCGCAGTGCGTTCTTCCACTAGTATGCTTTAACAGTCAATTTTTTTTTTGAAAATCCCTAACTTTTGCCTGGACCGCCCTTTCGGGTTTTCAGTCCACCGGGAGTATATTCCTTTTTTATGCCCCTAATTTTTGCCTGGACCTCCCTTTCGGGTTTTCAGTCCACCGGGACGCTCTCTATTGCCTAAGCCGCCCTTTCGGGTTTTCAACTTAGCGAGCTTTTATTTTTGTATTTTTTTTGTATTTTTGGACTGTGACAGCATCTTGCTCAAAACAAAGGTCCTCTCCACATTGCTTAGACATGCTTCTCTTCCAGAGTGTAACCGTTCTCGAGGCGGATGCTGATGTACGCTTCACCTACTCACAAGTTCAAAGATAGTGTGTTTGTTGTTCACACTTTTCAAAAGATGTAAAAAAAAAAAAGTTTTGTATTTTGAAATTTTGAAAATTTTTGCTTCAAATATTGCCATCAAAAATAGAAGAAATTTTGCAAGTAGAATAAACAGGAGTTCCAAATAAATGGGCACAGGCTCAAACTGGATGAATTCAGTGGTGCCCTGCCAATGGCATGGCTCCACGGATCTTTGAAAAATTTGGAAAATGGTAAACATAATGGGAAGGGTACATTGAACACATATAACCGTTATTCTCCCTAACAACTTTGAATGCCCCAGTTCCGAGTCTTTGATCTGCAGATGCTTCGAATCAGAGGTTCTTTTGACGACTGGATGCCCCGAGAGGACTGTGCTGACTGATGCAGTTACTTGTCATGATCCTTAACTTTTGCATAGATCGCCCTTTTGGGGTTTTCGATCTATCAGGATAATCATCATTTTTTTTTGTCTCTAATTTTTGCCTAGACTGCCCTTTCGGGTTTTCAGTCTACCGAGACGCTCATTTTTGCCTAAGCCGCTTTTTAAGATTTGCGACTTATCGAGCTTTTTATTTTTTGACAGAGTATTTCTTGACTGCACCAGTGTTCATAGGACGTGTCAGTTTGTCACCATCCATAGTTGTGAAAGACATTGCACACGAGCCTTCATAGTTAGGCATCCACTTGCCCCTGGAGTCTGGTTGAAAAGATAATACCTTTTTGGGCACAAAGTCTCCTTGAATTTCACGAGGACAAACCTTCTGGTTGGAATTTTGTTTCAACCTCTGTTGATATAGTTGTACAAGGTCGTCTTGCATTTTAGCAAAACCCCTATTGACGGGAATTCGATCTCCGCGGGAAGCACGATACTGAGGGATGGAGGGGGGTTGCCCCTGTCGAAATGTGTATTGAAGCATGATACCCATGTAAGGTAACTGTAACATCTCATACCAGTCTTTGTAAGTAAATGCCATCTTCTGGACAACCTTCTTTATTTTTGACAACTTCGAGGGCTGAGATGCCCCAGTATGTGAGAGATCTTGTCGAGAGTCTCTTCATTCTTCCCTTCTTCCGCTTCGGACACAGCGAACTCAAAGTTGGAAAAGAGTACATGGTTAATGTGTTCAACGGGTTTATTAATGCATGATTTGATTATTGATTTTGATAAGTATAAGTTATGATTATGCAGATATAGATTGATTATTTTTGTGTTTTTTTGTATTACCATTTTTCCAGAATAAGCACAAAATAAAATTAAAGTCGGGATCAAAACGAACTTTTTATTAATGACGACAATACTTAAAGCAAAAAGCCCTACACGAGTTCACTTTCGTCTCGGGCAGAACGAAAGGATTCTTTTTGAAAAACGAAAATCAACAAACAACAATTTATTTAAACAAATGAAATAGTTGAAGGAACAAAAAGCAACGACCCTAAAAGCGGCAAATCACTCCATACATCACTAAAACTACGCACTACCTCTTCCGAATGTGGTCCCGTGATCCGGTATCGGATTAGCTTTGCACATTCGAATTCAAGTCTGTGAAGCATAGGATATTGGCTTCGACTAAATCTTGAACTGCATTCCTCAAAGCATAACAGCGCTCAACATCGTGACCGGGCGCCCCTTGATGGAAGTCACATGAGAGGTCGGCTCTAAAACCTGCTGGCAATTTTCTAGGCATCGGAGGAGGCGGCTTGGTTTGGACATAATTCCCTTCGAGCAAAGATGGGAGCAACTCGGCATACTTCATGGGAATCGGATCAAATCGTGTCCTTGGAGCCTGTTGTCGAGGTTGTTGCTGTTGATACGGTTGTTGATCGGCATTATGAGCGGGTGTAATAGCGGCCACATATTGATAGGCCGGATATTTTCGCTGAGGCCGCCCTTTCACCATACTAACCTCCTGCTCTTTCTTTTTCGAACTACTAGCGGGGACACTTTCTTTGTCCAATCGTCCTTCTCGGACTCCTTCTTCCAACTGTACACCCACAGCAACCATCTCAGCAAAGTCCTTGGGCGTACTTCCGACCATATTCACGTAATAGAACTGATTGAGAGTTTTTAAGAAAAGTTTGGTCATCTCCTTCCCTTCCACACGTGGGCTGACTTGGGCAGCGATATTTCTCCACCGTTGAGCATATTCCTTGAATGTTTCTTTGTCTCCCTGAGTCATAGCCTGAAGATCGCTCCGGTCTGGGGCCATATCCACATTGTAACTGTATTGTTCCACAAGAGCATCACACAGATCCTGGAAAGTTCGGATCTTTGTTTTGTCTAAATTCATGTACCATTTTGAGGCAGGACTAGCCAAACTCTCTTGAAAGAAATAGATAAGGACCGGATCATCCTTGGCATAGGCATACATCTTTCTCACATACATTGTTAGATGTTCCTCAGGACAGGAGTTCCCTTTATACTTCTCGAAATCTGGGACCTTGAACTTGTGGGGTATCTGGACATTCGGCACAAGTCAAAGATCATAAGCAGTTTTTCCAAACACTTTCTTCCCATGGAGAGCTCTCACTTCTCGTTGCATCTCATCATACTTCTCTTGTAGGTCAACAACCCTGTCATAGGCCCCCACACTGCCTGAATGATAGATGGGTTCCTCTTCTTGTGGGATAGTATGAACGGCAGGTGCTGAGTAAGTTATGGCAGCTGGAGGAGCTCTCACAAAAGGTGGAGGAACATGAGCTACATATTGATGGGTAGGCATTTGAGCTTCACAAGCAATGGGACGGAGTACTTCGCCAGCAGTAAGAGGCGGGAACCAAGGTACGGAACGTTGCGGTGTAGAGTACTTCGGAGTATCGACATAAAACGTCCATTCGGGGCCAGTAGAAACAGTTTCGGCTTGACTCCTGATAGGAGGAGGATATGCTTGTGCCTGAGCAACCGTCAGTGTTTTCATCAATTCAGTCATTTCGCCCATCTTAGTCTGCATGACTGCCATTTCCTCCCGAAGCACTTGGTTTTCCTGTTCGAGATATTCCTCCTTTTCATTTCGATTGCTCGAGTGTTGTAAATGCGAGTTGGACGAGGATGCCATGACTCTTTTGAGATGGGTTGACCTTTGACGGAAAAGAAAAAAATTGTGAGACTCGGAATTGAGACTATGAAATGCATGATGCAAGATGCTTATGCAAAAATAGACACAATTTTTTTTGTTGAAGGACTTGTCAAAGTAATCATAAACAACATAAGGAACATTGTTTCATTTGATAATTTTGAAATATTACGGACAATTCCCTTAAGAAAAAGCAAAGCCAGAGACAAAGTCCCCAACAAAGCTAAGGTTTAGTTTAAGACTTTTGGAGATTGTATTCCTTGGTGTCCCTCTTTATAAGGTCCATACCTCTGATGTTTACAAGACGACTTATCTAAGTCCTTCGATGTTTTGATGATGAAAAAGAAAGTTTTATGAATGAATGCATGTATGCATGAATATGCTACACAAACGGTAGAAACAATGGGGTTAGGCCCATAATGATGGAGTCAAGGGTAAAAACGCCATTGGTAAGGACTATGGTTTCCAAGTAAACCTGTATCACGGGTTCTACCAAGTTCCCAGAGTTATCAACCACTTCCGAACACTATCAGGTTACGGAAATACTCCCGTTCCAAACCTGTATCACGGGTTCTACCAAGTTCCCAGAGTTATCAACCACTTCCGAACACTATCAGGTTACGGAAATACTCCCGTTCCAATAATGTTCGTAAGAAAGTCTCGTCTGAGTGTGGTATCGCGTGTCAACTAAACCAAGATTACTCATGATTAGCCACCGCACCACGTCCTAAAAGGCCAAGAGGGGTTAAAGGTAACTAAAGGTCCTCAACTTTCGACAGTCACTTGAAAATAACATGCCAAACACGAATACTCATGCCAACATAGTATACTTCCAAGATCCCTCAGTTGAGTGGGGTTATCATATGTGTCACAAACCAAAATTCACTCTTGGCAAGGCACTATGATTATACCACCGTCCTATCTTAAATTTCTCTCAAATCCGGGTGTAGGACTTATCTCACCACTCACGTTAGAAAGGAGAGAAAGAAGAAGGAAGAACACATATATACACGAATTTCCATATTTTTTTGATATTTTTTTTGGATTTTTTAGCAAGTTCAAAGCACAAAATTTTAAATAAAACCAAGTTAGGCTTAACCCTCTTAAGGATATCCCCAGTGAAGTCGCCATTTCTGTCGCGTCATTTTTTGGAGATCAAGGCTATTTGATTAGCTTTTGACTCACTTTTTATTTCATGACTTTGAAAAAATTTATTTAAATTGGGGGGTCCGGGGGTTTAGGGAAGGTATTAGCACCCTAAATATTCGTAGTACTCTACGAGAACCTTTTGGTTTTATTTAACGTTTTGTGCTATAAACTTGCTTGTTTTTTGTTTTTTTTTTTTTTAAAAAAAATGAAACTTTGAAATGATTAAAAAAAGGAAGACCTAATTATCTACATTTTATTGATTTGGAAGGACGAATGTCCTCTGCCTACGTACCCGTGAGGGATCAAAACCTCGTAGTTCGGGGTAGAAATTGTTTTTTTGTTTGTTTTTGTGTTTTTTATTAGATTTTGAAAAAAAAAAAGAAAAAGCCAAGTGGCAAATAAGCTGGTTTGTGTTTTTTAATTGAAAAAGGGTAGACTCAAAGTATGATTAGATTGATTTAGAATTTGATTAAGAAAACAAAAAAAAGAAAAAGATCACTTGGTTTTGGAACCAAGGTTTATTATGAAAATATTTTGAGGTTTGGTTAATTAGAGCATGAAGATAAACTAACGGAGCGGTGAAAATAAATGCGTGTGGACTTATGGTGGCGTTGGGTCACCACAAAGTCCCTAATAACAATATATAAAGCAATAAATAGAGACACACACACACACACACACACACTATTTTCATTTTTCATTTATATTTTACATTGGACCTAATTACATGCTAAATCTTGCAATAAAAATAAATGACAAAACTAAATATGCATGAACGATTAATAGAGATGTATGATAATAAACCTAAGCTAATAAAAAATGCATGAGAAATAAAAATAAATTGCTAGAAGGGACTAAAAATGCATGAGAGATAATGAGAATAGAAAGCAGGGAGGGTGCAAGCAGTTATATGGGGGTGCAGTAAAAAGAAATCAGACTGGGCCTCAAAGACAGGCAGTGGGCGCTCATGGGCCTGGGTCAGTCAATAAGAACCATGTGATTTAGATCTGACAGCCTGGGGATCGAGGGTGCATGGTAAAACATGCACCCGTATGCACTGGATCACGGGGTTATATACATAACCCCACCGTCCCAAATTATTCATTCTGCACATGCTTTTTCTCTCATCTATCCTTCTTTTCTTCTCTCTCTCGTTCACTATTCTTTTTTCTTTCTTTCTACATTATTTATTTTTATATATATCAACACAAAATAAACAAAACAAAAAAACTATATAAGCCTAAATCTAATATGAAAAAGACTACCTTTTACTTGTTTGGTACCGGATTTTTTGTCAATTTTGTGGTTGATTTTGTTTATGGGAATGGTTTGTGAATTGATTTTGAGATGGATCCTGGCTTGATGTTGTGTTGCTGGATTTGCAGCTGTGATGTGTGGGTTTATGGTTGTGGTTTACGGTAAAGTTGTGGGTTGTTGAATTTCTGGAATTGATTTTGGTGATTGTGGATTTGATTGTGTGCGTGACTGATAGTTTGTGTAACGGTGTTGGTGCAGGTTTTGGTTCGGATTCACGAACTGGTGATGGCGTGGAATTGTTTCATTCGGTTTCGCAGGTTTAGCAAAATGCTTCTGTGGTTTCTGGCTGTTTGTTTCTTGCAGGTTTGTGATGGGTGGAGCGTGTTAAAAATTGGTTTTGTGAAAATTGGGTTTGAGAGGTTTTGATGATTTGTCATTACTGCTGCCCCCCTTTGTGTTGATGATTCTATCCTTCTTAAAACAATTTTGCAATCCTCAAATTGGACAGAAATTAACTCTGATTAAAAACGCATTGAATGGGTTTTAAGAGCATTGAAAATGTTCGACGCGTTTTAGCTGAGAAAGGCACGGAAGAAAGTTGACTGTTTGGAATACATCCTGAGATTGTGGCGTAGCTGAACCAAACAAATTTTGGACCTCGGACACTTTTTCATGACCTATTGACACTTTGTTTTTTTTTTTTACTTGGACAATAAAATAAAAATGACTAAAATAAAATATGAAAAATGATTAATTAAAAGATAAAATGAAAATTGAAAATAGAAATTAAAATTATAAAAGATGGAAATTAAAGAGTAAATAACAAATAATAAAAAAACTAAAGAAAACTAAAAATATAAAAATATAAAGAGAGAAGAGGGCCCGACTCGGAACCAAACATGAGGTATTTTAAAATACCTCTCTGCCGAATTTTCCACTAAAAAGTCAGAGACTAATCAGGGTCAAACGGCGCATGAATGTGGGACCTTAGGTCAAAAATTGGGGTATGACAGATGCCCCTATTTAAGTTTCTTCGTCCGGAGATTGGAAGATGGAATCTTTGATTTGACGGATCGAAGAGACTTAAATATAAAAGTACACCAATTTTGGACCTAAGATATCGTGAAATGCTCATGATGCGAGTATGAATGCAGGACGACAAATATGACTTGACTGAGACGAGAAACAACACGAGATACCCACATTCGTTGAAGAAAAAAGGGACCCGACTCCGCTAGAGGGAATGTAGTTTCACTGGGGAAAAGATCGTCCACTACCGTAGTGATTTGAGACGATAGCTTTAAAGAAGACAAGACTTTTTAGCGACATCTCTAGAACAGCTACGCTGGGGATGACACCATTGAAATTGAAATTGATTGGCGACATCTCTAAAACAGATAAACTGGGGACGACACCATTGAAATTGAAATTGATTAGTGACATCACTGGAACAGAAAACTGGGGATGACACATTGAGACCTTAGGTCAAAAATTTGGGTATGACAAGTTTTTATCGAGGGAGATATCTATGTACTATTGTCTTGCATTTCATATTGTCACGCAAATTGGTATATTGTTTTACTTCCAAGGAATAAGCAGAAAGTAGGTTCTCTCAATTTGTAATGGAAATACTATATATACAATGTTGTATCAAATTTTTTATGGATATATATACATATATTTATATTATTTTGGGTGTTTTTTTTTTTTTGACAAAATTTATATTTTGGGTGTTAATTGGTGTTCTCAAGTCCAATTTTGATATATGAATCGTAATTTTTTTTTGGGGGTCTGAATCACTAATAGTAAAAAACATTATTTAGATTATAAATTTCTGGGTTTTTTTTTTCAATTTTGGTGTGATTTGTTTTATTATAAGCGTTCATGTTACAAAAAATACTATCAAGTACTTAGAACAGTAATTTCAATTTTGGTGTGATTTGTTTTAATTATAGAGTTCATTCTATAATTCTACAAAATAATTTTTATTAAATCAAGATAAGTTAATTACAAAAGAAAAATATTTATATGAAAGTGTATGTTGTTGTGTCCAAAAGTTCTATATCAACTAGCAAAAATGTAGAAATTAGTAGGCTAGACTTCAAGTCTGGGTTCGAACTTCGGCACTTTCACCTATCTCTATGAGTTTATAATAATTATGTCATTTCGTCTATCTTTAAACAAAATGTTTGTTTTGTATGGAGTCATATTATATAATTTCAATAAAAAAATGTTTATTTGATGCTATTTTTATATTAAATTACTAAAATGATCATAAACGTTTAACTTTTTTAGAAATCATGAATTTTAATCTCCATTATATATTTGCAAAATCATATGTCCTGTGCACCCCGTGCGATGCACGGGTTAACACACTAGTTTTAATAAAATACAGTGTCAGATAACTTTTAGATTAACACTTAAAAAAACTTCTATATCGTCAAAATAACTTTTTTATTTCAAATTTACATTTATTGTTTCCTTTAATTACATAAGTGGTGTTTGTCATCTTTTTGGAAATTAATTAGTTTCGTGGGGTTTCAAGTGGGGCTGAGGCCATTTTGCACAGGATGTTGATTCTGTGACATGGAAATGGTTCCTTGATATGTTTACAGTAGATTTTTTGAATGCTTTCAACTTGGTAGACAGGTCGGCACTACTACGTGAGGTGAGATTGAGATGCCCATCTATTTCTTTATGGGTTGAGTTTCTTTATGGACAGGCAGCGAGATTATACCTTGGTGATGGACATATTATGTCTGCTAATGGAGTGCAACAAGGTGACCCATTAGGGCCGCTCCTTTTTGCTTTTGTGTTACACCCTCTTATTCATCAGATCAGAGATAGTTGTCAGCTTCTTCTTCATGCTTGGTATCTTGATGATGGGACTCTTGTAGGGGATTCAGAGGAGGTGGCTAAAGCTTTATACATCATTCGGGTTTTTGGGCCAGAATTGGGACTTGAATTGAATATTCGTAAGACTGAGATCTTTTGGCCTTTAGCCGAGATAGAGGTTATATTGAGGGGTTGGCCATGAAGAGAGTTTCCAGGGCTGCTGAGTTAATGCATCTTCTTCCTGAGAGTGAGCTTCTTCTACTTCAATCGTGCATGGGTATTGCCAAACTTTTCTTTGGCTTAAGGACGTGTCAACCGATTCACATGGAGGAGGCTGCTATGTTGTTTGATAAAGAGTTGCGTGAAGCGGTTGAGGACATTGTGGTTGGTGGAGGTCCTTTTTGGGGACCTTCAATGGAAGTTGGCTTCTTTACCTATTAGGTTTGGAGGGTTGGGTTTAGAGGTCCATTTGTCTCAAACTCTCTTTTTCTGGTCTCTACTATTTAAAAACTCTTAGATATTGATTGTGAAGATTGAGTCATTGTAAGTAACATATGTATAATTTCTTTGTACGCGGGTTGTGATACTTTAGGGTTTTGCAGTTTAGGGTAGTTAAAACCTAAAGGAAAAGGAGGATTTTGCACCTCAAATTAGTGTTATTAAGGCGTTCTTCGTCCAACATCTCAATATCATTTTATGGCTGATCAACAGTCATCGGAGGATCAAAGGTTGAGTTCTCTAGATTGAATAAGATCCAATAGAATTTTGAGAATGACTCATGCAAAGATTGAGGAGACTCTCAGACTGACTAGGCCCGTCAGATTGGTTGCACAAGAGTGGTTATCGAAGAGAGTTTGACGTTTTGAATATTGAGGGTCAAGGTTTGAGGGCAACACCAAGAATTGTTGAAAGATTAGAGTTCTGGTGTTGAATTGTCAAGGCTCATAGAACAATATTTGTGTAAACTTTTTCATAAATAGTTGGTGTTGAATGATTAACAAAAACTTTATTGACGATTTATCTTTGGGATTAAATGTACCCTACTATCAACGACAGTGTGAAAGAACCACTATAAATCTCACGTTCATCTTTCTATCCCTTATCTCTTTATATGTAGGGTTAAATAAGTTTTTTATTCCTATAAAAGTTTCAAATTTCGACTTTTAGTCCATCTAAATTTTTCTTCAATTTTTCGTAACCATTTTTTATCCCAACTTTCATGTCTATTGTTAATATTTTTAAATTATTCTTTCTTGAATGTTTAAAATATTATAAGAATGTGACTAAAAAAAATAGAATTTTTTAACAAAACATGAATTAAATATAAATTTTAAAGCGCAAAAAACATAAAAAATATATATATTTAATTCACCTCTTGTTAAAAAATTCTAAAATTTTGCAAAAGAGAATTCTATAATGTACAAAACATGATTGCATAAAAAAATTAATATTTTGAATGATACATGTGAGTTGACTTAAAAGTAAGGAACAAAAGTGATGATCGGAAAATATTTTGAGAAAATTGTAGAAAATTTTTAGAGGACTAAAAATCAAAATTTGAAAATTTTATATATAGGGGCTACAGACTTGTTTAATCCTTATATTATTATTTTTTTTTGTGAATTCAATTGTGGGTATTGAAAATTGATTTTGTAGAACCTAATTTTGATTGATTTGAAAGAAACTCAATTGAGTGTCGATTCTTTAAGAATCAATAGCATCAAAAAAGGGTTCTAAGAATCCATCAAATTAGTGACCCAATTGAATCAATTTTGTATTGTTTTGCATTTACTTGTTAGTTCAATTTGACTTAAAATAAGTTTTTACAAGTTAAGTGATTTTTCAAATAAAAGATTATCTTATTTTAGCTTATCATCAATATCTTCAATTAAGCGATTCTATTTATCATCCCATTTGAATAATCTAATTGGTTTTCGTTTATTAGGTATCGTGTGTTTTGCGTTGATATTAACAGCCAACTTCTTATTTACGTCATTCAAATAAGCATAATCTAAAAATAATCAATACATGGTGAATGTACCCCCACTCAATTTACTCCATATGTTAGATTTAGAGAAAATTTTGTAAATAAAACCCCCCTCAATAAAATGGAGCAATAAAATTGAGATAAAAATTATGAGATGATTATAATGTATTTGAACCAGAATCGTAATTTTCATTAATCATGAAAAAAATACACAATGCATCACATTATGCAAGTATACGGTTCAAAATCAATATCCCTAAAAACATATATGTTGCTTGCCAAATAAATAAGACCAAAACATGACTAAAATTTTAAGATTTGTCTAACTTAGAGTTCAACTTATGATTATATCCCACCCACCCCACTTTTGTCATTAACAAAAAGGTATCACCAATTACAAACTACTTGGAATAAAAGGAATCACCCAATGAAGATAACGTGGAGGGTTCTGACATTGGTACAAAATCAACAACTTGATCATTAGAGGGACACTTGATGAGATATGGCAACAGTGATAGAAGCTCACTTGTGATCCAGGGCTTCCATCATATCCTTTATCCAAGACCTTGAGGATCAACTTCTCGATGAAATCATAACCAATAAATAACTTCATATAATCCCTTCTTATTTTCTTTTATCTCTTCTCAAGTTCATACACGGTTTGAGTGTACATAAATGTCACAACTTCCTTATCATTACCTCGCACATTGATAAAAGTGTCAATATAGCCTACATGTTGAGGGATATGAGGTAGTTGTGAGGTGTTTGGTTGAGGTGATTACACAAATTTTGTCGACATTGATGGTAGATGTGAGATTATGAAGGGTCTAATTAAATTAGAAAGAGTCTATAGGTGGCTCCTCATGATTTGTGAGTTTTGTTAAGGTTTTTCAAACTGGTGAACTTGCACAATTTGTTGAGTTGTTGTGGCGAGAATATTCTCAAATGGAATTTTGTTAAAAGAATCACCAGGAGTATGAGGGATCTAAACTTACACTTCAGATTCTATTGTTTAAATTTTTAATGCATTTTAATTCTCACCTTTCTTCTACTTGTGATGTCTTGGTGAAAGAATTAGTCTCATCCTCATCATAACTGGAACTTAAAACCTCACCGTCATTTTTTTTTAGCTTGAGCTTCCCAAATTCTCATATTCATTACCAGTTCAGATTGGAGAATGACTTGGTCTTCTTCACCAACTTCTTCATCTATATTGGTTTCCTTTTCCTCAAGACTTCCATCATTTTGGGAATTGGGCTTAGTTTCCTTGTTGTGAACTTCATCACTAAAATGCAAAGTTGTATCCTGGTGAGATGATGATTTAGTAGAAAGTGAGAGGGTAGCATATTTATTTGTAGTTTTTTTGAGACACATTCTATTCACACAATTTGGTTAAAAGGTTAAATGTGGCTGAAAATGATTAGGAAGAAAGGTATGAAAATTGATAAGACTTAAAAACGAAAAGATATAATTTATAACAACGGAAAGTTTTGTAAATAAAAGTAGTGGTGAGAGTTGTAACGGACAATGTAGTATAGAATCTGAGGTTATGGAAATTTGGTTAATCAGAGGTCGCAGAAAGGCTTTGAACATGGGTAGTGGGCTCGTGGAATTTAGGTGTTGTGTGAAGGTGTCAACAACAATGTCTTAAATGATACCTAAAGTGTACTTTTAGGTCACAACATGTCCATTTGTAAAAATATAAAAAAAGAAAAATGTCATAACATGTCCCTTCTCATGATTGCTACCTCAAACTTGTGATGACATCATGTTAACCACACATCTTCCTTCAATATAGTTACACATCGGTCCTTCTGAACGTAGCAACTTTCACCTTCTTTGAAAAACTAAAACCATTAGTTCTAAAAACTAGAGATGTGAAGTCGCATTTATTAAGGGTCGTGATGAATCCTCATCATATGATATTTTTTACTGTTTTGTCTAGTCTTTTACTACTCTTTTGAGGACATTTTGGTTGTTGTATTTCTCTTTCTTCCCCAACAAGAGAACTATACAAGTGTTTTGAGTATTATGTTGCCATAGATAATGAAATTAAGCCAACCAAGACATCTCAGAAGTTATGGAAACAAATAGATCAAGTGCAATGAATTATTGAAATCCAAACATCTTGAGAAATTTCTATCCCATGTCCCAAGCTTATAGAATTTGTAATTTGACATATTATCATCGAGACATGGGCTCAACTTATGGGGTTATCGATTAGGCTAGATGAATGTATCTCATTTTTATATATATAAAAAAAAGATTTTAGATGGAAATTAACAATGCTAAAAACATAATAAAATTGTCACTTATTTTTTTCGAAAATTTTATCTGTCCTTACAAAATTGGGGTATATGAGAACAGTGCAACTTTTATTATTTAAATGGTACAATTGGATAGAAAACAACTAAAGTTACATTGAAAATACAAAAAATGACAATCTTTTTTAGACAAATATTCTTGACAAATGTGACATATATTATCGAGATAGGATGATGTGTTCGAACATCCCAACCAAACCATTCCAATCTTAACATCATGTAATTAAGAGGAAGCATGTGTGAAACCCCACAACTGTACAAATTGAAAATCTTGTGAGTAAATAATGATATAGTTATTTTGTCAAGTAGTCTAATGACTATAAATTTACATCATAAAAGAATAAACAAATTGAGTTAAAGTCACGAGGATAGATTAATAACTTTTTTTCGCAGTTAAAACTAGAAATAAACTAAATTTACGCACTGGTAACATATGATGAACTATGACAGTAAATATAAAACATTAGATTAATACACACTCTTAGATTTCATGACCATGAGAATCCATACCACAAATTAACTATTTAAAGTATAGCGACCATAAATAGAGGTTGGGACCTTTAATTATGTATGCTAAAAAATAGTTAAACAACGAAAATCATGCAGATTGTCATACAATATTTTTAAATGGGTTACAAATGTGTTTGTATAAATATTTCAGGGAAACCGAACCATTTAGAAAGTTATAAGCTGATGTAGATGGTTACCAAGAAATAAATTTGAGACTAATTTTAATATGAACAAATTTTGCATACATTAAAAGGAAATTTAAAGAGTTATAAGGTGATTTGGATGGTTACCATGAGATAAATTTAAGATTAATTTTAATGTGAACAATTTTTGCACATATTAAAAGAAAACAATGAGAACTAAAAACAAAACACCAAGCATTTGTATGAACTAATGTATATATATAATTAATGGTATAATTCATGAACCAATAACATATTTGATCTGATGTTAATTAATTAATAGATATGGAAAACACTTATTTATCAAAACACTTATTTACTTGATATAAGCTAGATAATTAAAGTAAATCGTATGAAACATGTGAACATTACCTCAACATTCTTTATTTCAAACTCAGGAGTATGAGTTAGACATTGGTTTCCAAATGTATCGCAGGGTCCACTTGTTCCAGTTAACCTTTTTAAAGATATATTTAATATAAGTAATGGGATCAATTTCAACTAGCAGTTCTTAAAAAAAGTGAATTTCAAGTCCACAAGAAAGTGATTAAAAAAGTGTTAACGTTGTTCACAAAAAAAGAGTGAAAACATTGAAATACTTACAAATCTCCATCTAAGCTTAAAGCAAAACCACGACCTCCACCAAATGCAAGTGAATCATTTGAACACAAGTAATAGTACCGATTGACACCTAAAGTTAACCATATAAAATAAGAATATTAATTATCGGTTAAAAGAAAATTAAAAGGAAAAGTATTTTAGTAATATTGATTGAAATATTTAACTTAATTATATTACAAATTGTTGAGATTCATAAAAAAGTAGTCACAAAATCGTTCATTTGTCTAATCCTCAATAATAACAACCTTCATATTTTGGAAGGTAGTTACTAATAACTTGTTTAATGAAGAGCTTAAATTTCTAATGTTGATTAGAAACTATGCTTAACCATAATCACACAATAATGTTGAGCCTATCACCTATGTTTTTCAATTACCACAAAAATTAGACGAAATAGAGGTGACCCAAACATAGTCGATGGCCAATTTTTTAGATTGATTGACTCTATTTTTAACCAATCCATAGTTGTAAAAATTAATTTAAGCCAACAAATATTTGAATTAATTTCACACTTTTTTTTATCATGTTACTAGTTAATACATTGAAAAAAAACACATCATCTAAATTGAAAAAATATATTTGATCTCAAACTGCTACGATAAACGCATTATGAATTTTGATAATTCTTGTTCACACTCTTATCAGACAATAAATTAAAATATGTTTACACATCAATTAATTAAAGCCCTACCTGTGGGTCGAAAAATCTTTGGATGACCATCTATGTTTGTAAACACAAAAGTTTGGTATGTCCCCTATTACCAACAAATAGAAGAAAAATAATACACTTAAACATATTAAAATCATATGTTTGTGCAAAAATTAGTATAGTATTATGAAAAAAATAGCTCACATACTTGATATTTAGGCCTTGTTGTTGGAATTAAGGGGCAGTCAAGCAATGCACCAAACACAGCCCCTTGCATATCTCCAACAACCTAAGTTTTTCAAAACAAATATAAATAAAATACAATTAGTATATTGATGCCATGTTCATTATATGAGGAAGTATCAACCACATTTAATTACAATATATAGAATTGTGTCACGACCTACCTTAAATGTTTGTATTTTAAATAAAGGCATGTGGCAGTAATGTAGGTTGTGACATTATATTCTTTTATTTGTAATTTTATCATTTTTACCAAAATAAATAATTGAATCAATCCCAATTTTCAAACTTGAAATTTGATCTAATCCTAATTCATCCTAATTCAATGTTGAATTAAAAATTACTAATATGAAAACTAATTTTCTTTCATAAAAGTTATAACATACCAGCAAACCAGGGGTAGTAAGTTGAGCACTCTTACGGATCAATGTACGAAGTGATATTCCATGTTTTAATGTACTGACCATCATTAAAAGAATGAATTAATATTTCAACAGAAAAATGCAAAATATTATTCAATACATAAATATAAAGAAAAATTACCTATAAAGTAAGACCCGTTTGCACCCTTTTACTAACTTTGGTAGGCATGATTCAAAAAAATCATTCAACTCAAGAGAAATAAAACAAGAATCATCAACGAGCTTGAGAGAAGAATATTGATCATTATTTACTACTTTAAAATCTTCAGAATTGCTATCACTTCCATAAGCATGATCTTCACGATCAATAATTTCATCTTTCACTAAATTCACGGTATTAACATGACCAATATCAACATGTTTAATGGGATCCCAACGAATTTTTTTATGTTTAAGTCCAGCAACAACTAATTGAAGATTTCTCGTTTTGGATCCAGCAAAGCTAACTAGAGTAATGAAATACGATAAATAGGAAAATAGAGATTTTTCCTTTTTAGAGTTCGGTCCGACCTACATAAACAAAATAAATGTGTCAAAGATTAAAAATACAAAAATGAATGAATATTTGCATTATTAGATTTTTTTTTCTTTCTTTAAGTCTAATCCACAATAGTTTTTGACCCCCCACCCCACCCCCAACAGGCATCATAAGGTATCTCTATGGTGTAAACCATTTTGGTATGTTATGAGAGTAATTCTTGAGTCCACATCAGGACACCCAATTTTTTATGGGAATGTATTGTGTCTCAAACAATGTAACTTTATGAATCGAACTCAAATTCTTTTTTGTAGAAGAGACTCATGTTATTGACTTTTCCAATACCATGTTGGCTAGAATATGATTTTATTAATATATAAATTCAGTTACAACCAATAAAGCTCGGAATTTTTATGTAAACAACACAAACAAAATAAAAAAGGAGAAACCAACACTCTTTGTTTAAAAAGAAGTGGAAGAGAAAAGAAGGAACATAACCTGAAGAGGGGCATTGAAAGAATTGGAGAAGACACGAGAAAACTTGAGAACTTTCAAATTGTACATCTTTTATAAAAATTGAAAGGAATATTGGCTATAACTATGAATGAGGTATATTAAGTGAGGTATATAAATACATGGATATGTGCTAGTCATATAAGTACAATGACATGTACCAATGTACCAAGTATATTCCAATATAAAAGGTAAATGGATAAGAACTAAAAAATCACATGTAGATATGATATATATTCTTTTTAAGCAAAAGTTTTAAGATATAATATGATAAAAGGTAATATGTATAAGAATTGAGAAAATCATAAGCAGTTGTACTTATCAATTTTTTTACTATAAAATTTCTAAATATCCTTTATTTTATTTCTTTTACTTTTACTACTAGAACATTTTGGGTATGTTATATAAAAAAAAATATGTTAATTGATTTTAAGAAACTTTTCTATGCAATGAAAAAATAAATATTATATGAAATTCATAGTTTCTTTTTAGGGAAAATTATATCAAATTTATAGTTGTTGTAAGTTGTCTATGAATCTATATACTACGTTTATTTTCATTGTTGTCTTAACAAACTTTCCCAAAGATGAAAAATATGAGTGACTGTCAAAGGGAAGTAGTCTCACGTTTTTTACCAGCAAGTTTATTATGTGAAAATTGTGTATAAATTAAAAAAATATCACATATTTTATTATTTCTTATAGCCGTTATTATTGTTGTTGTTGTTACACTATATAAAAAAACGATTTCTCACATAAGACAATGTGTAATGTGTAAATACTAAATTATCTCTGCGAGTTTAACTGAGTTGATAAAGATATTCCATAATATATGTATGAATTGAAGTTTGAATCCCAAACACCCTATTATTTTACCTTAAAAGGTAGATTTTTAGCCATTAGGCTACTTGACTAAAATAAAATTATTTGTAAGCACCATATTAATCCATTTAATTTTATCTTATTTTTTACTATTGTTATGAATGGTTGTTGCATTATAGCTAACAATCACAACAAAAAATGTATATAATATAATAAATGACATGCAAATTTTTAAGAGTTTAATTGATGCATTGTCCAGGTAAAAAAAAGTTTTGGAAACATATCTGGAATAATGTGATAATTTTTTTGGTGAAAAATAATGTGATATTTTACTGCAGTAATTCTACAAATTTTGTATGTGTGAAACGAGTATCCTTTGCATGCAACAACTGTATAGATTAATCTCGAGCCAATCTCGAGCCGAATACGATCACAATGGCAGACAAAATTTTATCATAAAAGAATTAACACTATTTTACTGTTAAGATTAAACTTTTATCATTTCATTCAAATACTCGAGTTAATATAAAATTTTACTGTACAAATTTTATAAGTTTAATTTTCCTGCACATACATTTTCTTTATCTAAAAAATAGTTTCTTTTAGAAATATAGCAAATTTAAGTCAAAAGTATTTAAGAAGAAAAAAAAACTTAATGGGTTAATGACATGGCTAATATATGTTCAATCATCTTATTCATAATTGATAACCTTATCTATTCTAAAATTACTATCAATAATTTACTATATTAGTAAATGGTTAATGACAGAAAACAATTCTATTATTGACAAATTTTTCAATGACCATGATTTTATCTTTTTTATAGATATTGTTTGACTGGATCTTTTTGGAAGATGTGTCATGTAAATTATCATGTCTCAATTAATTTGTTTATATTACTTTTCAATCTATAATAATTAAGTATATCAAGTTTTTTTTAGAGTGTGAGTACATTAAGTTTTGTTTTTTGTTTTTACAAAGGTAAGTTCATCAAGTTGGCATATATTACAAATCAAATCAAATAAATCATAGTTAACTGTACTATCTTGTTTTAGCCTTTGAATTAAGTGTATTTTTTTATAAATAAATCGTTGTAAAACCAAATCGCTTTAATCACATCAAAATATCATTCAATCAACTTCATTTTATTATCTACTGAAGTTCATGAAGTTTTATGGCGATTCATTCAACGAAACATTCCTACATTTTTTTTAATGAAATTAAAAATTATTAAAAGGAAACATTCAAACTTCATAGATCAATTATTTAAAAAAAATTCTTAGATCAATTCAATTTTAAGCCGGGTCAATTTGGCTAGGGTTGTGAGGGGAGAGGAGGTAAAGGAATATTTTTAGTTTTATTTGTTTGGTTTAATATTTAGGAAGGGGAGTGAAATGAGTTTTTGTATGAAGTAAAACTAACCCACCAAAATTAATATTTGAGAGAATTGAATATGAGATCTTCATATGAGCATACCATAAGGTCTCAAACCAAGATCACCATTATTATAATTTAATTAGATTAATTACATTAAAAACTACCCTAAATTTTATGTAAAAATAAAACATTATCCTTGTTATTGTTTTAAAGAATAAATTATATCTATTTGGTATTCACTTAGTGTTTATGTTCTTTTTATCTTTTGTTGTTGTTCTTTCTTTCCTACTCGTGAGTCATTCTTCTATGTTTATTTGTTGCATGTTTTTTTATGAACTGTTTACACTGTTATGTTTCGTTATACATTGTCTCAAAAAAAAAATTAAGTTTATTTTGCCTCACTCACCTGATATTTTTTGTTTTATTTTCTATTTTGTTCTTTTTTTTTCATTTATTTGTTTTATATTCTTTTGTTGTAACATATTAATTTGATTTAATAAGTTGGTTTTGCACCAAAAGAATTATAAATCAACGCATGTGCGTAACATTCTAAACCCCGAAAGCAATAATCATGCAGATAAGTCATATATCGAGAGAGTTTAGAAGCTACATCTACATATTTCTCAAAAACATGCATAATTTAATTTTTCAAAATACTCGCAGCGAAAAATCAACAACATAGAAAATCCTCGACAACATAGAAAATTCTCAACATGTCATGTGTCACTCCACATAAATACATCACTATGATACAGTCATCCTCATCATATAATTAACATAAGTTATCAAATGGTATCAAAATAAAAAGGGTCTCAAGACCGACACTCCTACATCAGAGTCTAACTAGACTCTAAGCGGAAACATAAACGAGGAAGCATCCATGCTAGTCCACAAGCATAAAAAGAAAGCAATGACCTCAATCCTGCAAATCACCTACGCCATTCAAAGAAATGACGCGGTGGTCAACCAAACGACCACTGGGGTTAGATACCGATCGCATAATCAATTATAATCAAATGAATAGCATTAAAGGATTTTAACTATCACTCATGCATAAACATACTCATCATTTTACAATTCTAGTCTCATGTGAATACTCAACATAATAGCAAACCATATCACTCACATCATTCATGTGTACAAGCATTATCAACCAATTGTAAACCAAGTATACAACTTCACATGTTTCACCAAAATTCACCAAGTAACATAATTCACCAAAACAAGTTTCACCAAGGCACATACTTCACATAATTCACATAACTCATGTGTATGTAATCCTCTAGACATGACTCTACATGCATGTGGTACCATTGGATGTCAAAGATAATTTATGGACTTATGAATGCATGGATGCCAAGTATTGACTCGATAATGCATAATACCAATTTACTCTTCATATTTTCTACATATTCTCCACATATTGCATTATCAAACAATACATGCATACATCATCAATTAACAAATACTTAGTCATCTTTACATACTCATCATCAAGTAATCATCTCCTCATATTCATAATCAACAATCATAAACAATTGTCATGGAATCATCACGATAAAGAAACTGCATTGTTTCATATAACATAATCACATAATAGACGAATAATTCACCACATCATGATAACTGTAACACCCTATTTCTATTAAAGCGATAAAACATGCAAATATAACAAATATTTAAGAAATAGACGCTACGTCTCACCTAAACCACATCCAGCATGCATATATAATAATATCTCAACAGTCACAGCGGAATACAAACATATATCTCCATCAATACATATGCCATGGTCAATAACATCAACATAAAATTCTCCAAATACTCAACAATGAGTACATCTCCAAAATAGAATAGTCCAACAAAACTAGGACACCGACTCAACCTAATCAGAACCTTAAACTACGACGCCAGAATGATAACGGAGGCTAGCTCCCGCTATCCAAACATCCACCAAGCAACTCACCAAGCGACTAATCATGCACAACGTCTGCCCATCCATACAGACAGGTAGCGCGGTCGAAACCACTGGGGGTAAGCATTACATTAATCATAATCAACATATAAAAACATAGCATTCAAGGATTCATACATATCACATATACATAACCATCCCTCCTAGAATACTAGCATGACATGATTAATATCCCCCATTACTTGCACCTCAAGCTATCATAGCATAACAGACATATTCAATCTCTAATCAAGACATCGACACAAGCTCATCATTTATCAATAACAATCAATGAAAGGATTACTCACCTCATTCTTCACTTAACATACTTAACTCAACAAGTACAGTTCATCATTTCAAAGTTATAAGCAATTAATCATCATCATCAAAGAAATCACCACATCATATGCGTATATACATAAAGAAATCTCACATCATCATTATTATCAAAATAATTATCTTCAATTGATTCACCAAGTGTATAAGCACAACAAGTAATACATGCAGTTAGAGCATAATTCAATTATTCACAACCGTCAACAAATCCACCAATGTACATATACACCAATCCACATAATCACAACATTCAACAATTTCACCAATGCACAAATTCACCAAGTCACATATTCAAATATGACATGACTCATCAACTAATCAAATGCATGCAATGTTCTAGACTCTTCTGGATGCATGTGGCACCAAACTCCTCCAAGGTCGTCACCTTATGATGCAACAAAAACATCATTATCAACGGCTATAATCAACGACAATATGGATACAAGTATCCGGTCAACGGCAATATGGATAAAACATCTGACACGACATATGATGCATGAACATATGACTCAATCCACAATGCATATGTTCACAACAATTCAACGGCTATAATCAACGGCTATATGTATATACACGCATTCATCACCAATCACTTCAAAACTAGCATGTATAAACTCACCACCAACAATCAACGTCATTTTCATATAATGATTCAACAACATAATTCATCATCATGATTTAGCATATATGCATTCACCAATAATATCACCATCGATTAACATATATGCAAGTAATCAACATCAACAACATCATTACAACTCAACAACTCCATATAATTTCTCACAATTCAAATAAAGGAGAAAATACAACACATTATGATAACCATCATATCCAACACCTAACAACCATTCAGACATCTTCATATAATCATATCAAACTATCCACAAAAGATTTGCCAAGTAATTGGACTTCAAGGTTATTTTCGACAAGTTCGTCTCTAGTTTCACCATTTTAAAATAATTGAAGCAATTAAACCAAAACCAAGTAAACAAGATTCAATGCATCAACTAAGTATACCTCTAGGCTACTTATAAGTACATTAGAGGATACAATTACGTTTCACTGGCCAAATGCGGAGAAATCATGAAAATCACAAAGTTCGTCTCACTTTATCACTTTTCAAGAAATTTCCATTTTCGAATCAAAACAAGTTAGACCCATCACACCATCAGTTGAATACTCTAAAACTCCTTAATTGAACTCATAAAACTCAAGTTTTGAAGCTTGGAAGCAATCCATAAGGTTTGGGTTGACTTAGAAATAGTTATGCGGAATTTTCGTAAAATTTCCCTAAGACCTCCTTGGAGTATTTTCCTCATAACTCACAAACGAAAGATCATTTTCAAGTCAAACCAAAGCCTCTGGAAAGCTAACAAAATTATCTACAACTTTCATGTTTACGTCAAAAGCGAAATCGAAACAGAAATGTGAAAAAAGGACGCAAGAACGCAAAACAGGGCGTGCTGTCTGAACAGGAGCTTCTGAACTGTAGCAGCTTCTGAACAGTAACAGCTTCTGAACAGTAGCAGCTTCAGTTCAGAAATTAAACTTTCGAGTTCAACCCATTTTCACCCAAAAATCCCAATTTTGATCATTCCAAACCCCAAAACTTAATCCCAAAGATGTTTATAGGTCATATAACATTCAAAACACTTAAACATACACAAGTTTTGAGATTAAAACATCAACACAATAAAATTCATCAAATCACCAAACTTCCACAACTTTCAACAACAACAACAACAATTCTCATCACCAATTCATCAATTCATGATACCCAATGCATCAATTCATCAACAACATATGTTAAAACAACAACAACAACATTTGAACATGAATTCATCAACAATTCAACAACCGCAACTTCATTCATCATCAAATTCATACAAAAACATATCATGTTCATATCTACCCATTTTGACATACAAATTCAACAACAACAACACAATTAACATTCAATTCATGTACATAATCATGTCAACAAAATTAAGCACGAAATTCTACAACCAAAATCAAATTAAGCACTTAACCACAATTATGCAAAGAATTAGGGTATAATTAAACTAAAGAATTATGATTAAAGCCTAACCCCCTTACCTCAATTCTTCACAATCAACACTAAGGCTTCACTTTAGCTCCAATCCTTGAAGCTTGACCTCCCTCTAGCCTTCTCTAGATCTCCTCTTCAAACCCTTGTCTTCTCTCTATCTCTATCTCTATCTCTTCTCAATTGAAAATGAAAATGTTGGCAAAAAAACCTATTTCCTCTACCAACTAGAGCTTATATAGGTTCACCTAATTGGGCTTAACTCACCACACCTTAATGAGCCCAACCCATTTCTATTCTAACCCACAAATGGGTAAAATGTAACACTAACGGTCAACTACCGGTAATTAAAATAAATCACTACAACTCCCTAGCACTTTGTAAAATAATACTAGCTCTCACTAAACAATAAAATAATCCTCATCAAAATTACTAAATTACCCCTACTCTCAAAATGACCAAAATACCCCTTAGTCCAAAATGACTAAAATACCCTTCTAACACCGAATTCTACAATTCCCGACCAAAAATACACACAGAGGCAATTAATCACATAAGAGCACATATAACACACATAAATAAATAATAAAATAAATCTAGCGAAAAATTGGGCTGTTACAATAACTGACATATTAGACACAAACATTGATTCATTCTTATTTTATCATGTTATCATGTTTCTAAAACCATTTGCAAGTTAACCGATCAAGAAACCTTATTTTGACAAAGTTTGCCTATTTTCCAAAAATCGTCCATTTTCAATTTCCAACATCAAAATAGGTTACCAAGTTCTTATATATATATATATATATATATATATATATATATATATCATAAAAAACATTTTTACAGACCAACTAACATCTTAGTAAACTAATCAAAGCCTTTTCGTTTCACAAAGTTCCCTTATTTCGTCAAATTTCAAAAATTCGTCTCTCTTTGACACATGATTCAAAACCGAAACCGATTCAAAGTAAAGCCATGTTAAAACACTCTAAAAAGTCCAATTACACTTCAATTAGGTAGGGTTAGTTGTTTGGAACTCATAGGAATGCATTTGCATCCGTAAAAATGCGAAAAATCGAGTTTTTGGGTGCCTGCACAAGCCGCAAGGTCGTGCCTATTGGACACACAGTCGTGTGTGCCAACAACGAACCGCACGCGTGATCCGTGCCAACAAGGGGCACGGTCGTGTGTGTCTGATAGTACATGATTTTTGATTTTTTGCCATTTCACGCGTAAAATTCCGATCATCGATTCTGTTTTCTCCTACGCGTTCCAATCACTTAAACATATCATATTCTACTATAAAATCATGTTTTTCTTATCTCAAAACAACATACTCCAATTCTTTCAAAATCACCTATTTATCGAAAACACTTAAAACAACTTTTTACTCAAAACTCAATTTTCTTCCAAACAATCTCACACCCAAAACTTATAGTCCAGAATAGAGATTCTATTCATCCTGACTCAACACAACACATCAACAACTCACTCCAATTCATCAAAATCAAACTTCTACATTCTTGACCCATTTTCTCAAAAATCATCAAAACACCACAACTTAATCAGACTTCACATTTATCATCTTCAAATTCATGAATTCACATCAACAACATATACCCAACAACAATTATCACATATTCATCATAAATTCAACATCAAGTAACAACAACATCATCATTTTCAATATTTTAAGCCAAAGCTTCACAATTATCATTTCTACATGGTTCAACAATGAAATTTAAGTAGCCACAACAAATTTTTAACAAATTTCACATATTCAAAATCATCACTTAACTAGGAGTACGAAAATCAACATTTAAAATCATCAAAATTATAATTCATACAAAAGCACTTATGACCCATAAGCTAAGAACTTAACCATAAGTGATTATACACCCAAACCTAACCCCCTTCCCTCTTGTCTTCATAAAATTAAGCTAATATCCACTCCTCGTTGCTCCTAGCTTGAATCCTCTTTGAATCTCCTCTTTGGGTGACCTCCTCTTTTCTCTTCTCGCTAACCCTCTCTCTATTTCTCTAGCCTTTCTTTTTGTTAGGTGAAAAATGAATGAGTTTTAACCTAGTTTTTCTCATGAATTATCTATATATTGTCACCACTCAATTGTGCTTAGGTTAAAACAATTCATAACGAGCTTAAACTCTACTAATAAATTCTAAAATGTTACTACTCACTAACTTGCTAAAATATCGACTAATTACCATCTCAAAACAGTTACCACAAGTCACTACTAACTTAGTAAAATAACTATTCTCACTAAAATACTAAAATTAACCTTCCCACTAGAATTACTAATTTACCCTTACTCACCAAATGACCAAATGCCCTTAATCTTAAAATGACTAAAATACCCTTATAGGCTAAAAATCCACTAATCCCAAATCAAATACACATAAAAGCAAATAAGCACATGTAACACATATAAATAAATACTAACACAATCCTAACAAAAACAGGTTGTTACAACCCTCCCTACTTACATAATTTTCGTCCTCGAAAATTACCTGAAGAAAACAACTTTAAATACGATTCCTTCATACGACTCTCTGATTCCCAAGTAGCGCTCTCACCGGATAGTCCAAACCAAATCACTTTCACCAAAACAATCTCTTTTCCTCTTAATTGCTTAACTTATCGATCTTCATTCCTCACCGGCCAAGTCTCAACGGTCAAATTACCCCTTACTTCCAAATCATCCACTTGAATCACATGAGACAGATCATACACATACTTCCTACACTACGACACATGGTTTTTTTTTTTTTTTGGTAAAATGAATATGAACCATTAGATAAGGATTGATCAACCTTTGGATTATAAAAGTCTATGAGTCTTACTATATGCTATCAACACTCAATAATTTCTTTTATTTCATCATCATTGTCTCTCTCCTATCATCTCTTGTGCATTTTTTCTTTCTCTGTCTTGACAATTCAGATCTGCAGCAACCAACAACAAAGAGCTTGGATCATTGATGGTCTAGTGGCAAGAAACATGCTTGAATGGAGGGGATGTTGGAGAGGGGGCGCAGATTGCAGCTAAAATCTGCACCAAACAATATGGGATGAAGAAAAATGCTCTCTTTAATTGTTGAAAGATTTGCTTTTTTGGTAGTAATTTTTATGGGATGTGTTCTTGATTGCAGATGTAATATTTTCTCTTAAGTGTATATAAAAGTGTGAATCTTGTTATTGCTTTGTTTTTTATTGCATATCAAAGATTTGTTCTTTTATCTTTTAATTTATTTATGAAAGTGTGAATCCTCATGCCATATCTTGGCACTAATTTTCCAGACACATGGAAAATTAGTTTAATACAATGTTAGATTGAACTAGAACAATGAAGGCCAATATTGAATTTTACATGACTGATAAATCTGCATTGAATGTTATTGATATTATGGAGGAAAAAAACAGAGGTGGAGAATGAGATTGGAAGGGATGAATGAACAGTGATCTAAGAGGGACCGATGTTGTGGCTGTCTCATATAACTCAACTAGTGGGAGACAAATAAAAATAATCAAGTGTATTTTGCTTATAGTATGATCTAGTGTGCTTGATGAATCTAATGGTTTTAAAAGGTCATGCACCGGTAGGAGACCTATTAAGGTCTCCCACCCTAGACAGAGCCCATATCTTATCCTTATCTAACTTCTAATCATATATATATATTCGTTGACACCAAATCTCAACCATCCATATTTTTAATCTAAAGGTCCATATGTGTTTGTTAAAATTAATTGCCTGATCTTTTCTCTCCCAATTCCCACTCGCTTTCTGTCAAGAATAAAAGTATATGTATTCTCTTCCTCGTTGATCTTAGTATCAACCATCACACCATGATTCTTGATTTTTTTTACCCCTCTGATGAGAATTGGCAGAAATCCAATTTAAAGGGTTTTTACCCATTAATAAATAGAAAATAAATAAAAATACCCGCTCAATACACCACATCATTTGTTTTTGCCCACTCACCATGCCACATAAGCTAGTTTGCACGGTCAGATAGGCTTAAGTCTAAAATTATTAAACTTTTTTTTATGCCACATAAAGATCCTTTATATCACATATTTGGAATTAAACTTTTTTTTACACGGAGTGAACATAGATTAAACCTTTTTATAATACTGGAGGCTTGAATCGTCTTCTTCGCCCTAGTGCAGTTCAAATCTCTTTTGGCAATGGCAAGAAAATAGAGACATGATAATTAGACAAGACTAGTCTTGTAATGCTGAAAACCATTTTTTACCATAGGTCATGTATATGGTGCAAGGCAACTCTTCCCAATGTCTTTCTTCAACGTATGAGAACATTGGAACAGCAATAACAAATTATCGTTTGAAGGATGAAGGAAAGGGACATATATAACAAAGCATTAGGGGGCAAGATTGCCTCTCAATTAAGCTCTCTTACATATGTCCCTCACCCAAATCCCTCAAACGAGTGTTTGTTAATTTGATTATTTAGCTTTTCAATACTTCTTAGTTTTCTTGGTTCTTTCGGTACAAAGAAACACTTAGACGAAGTTAAGGTCTCAGATTCAATACTAATTTAGGCAAAAAAAAAAAAAAAAAAAAAAGAAAACACATGAACACTAGATATCCTAAGCCATGAAATGCAAGCAATGATAGAAAACAACAGCATTGAGAAACCCAGTTGCAACAATTGAGTCCTAAGGATTCCAAATTTTAAAATGCTAATAGAAAATATACTATCCCTCAACATTACCAAATGAATATATAACAAATTCATGAAGTTATGAAAATGGAGGAAATAAATTGATTTAGTCTTCTTCCGACACAAAATTGGCAAATAAATTCCAACCTGCTTTGTAGATAACAAATCTAGTGTTATAACAAAAAACAAATTCACAAGAAAAAGATATAGAAGCAAACCCAACACAAGAAAATCATGTGAAATAACAAAAAAAATGTAACCACTAATGTAAACCCATGAATATAAATTAAATTCATGAGTTATAGCAACATACAGAGGATATAAAAATAATTTAGTCATCTTCCGACACAAACATGGCACAGAGAAGCCGATCTGCTTTATAGATGACAAAATGAAACAATCTAATCTTAAACAAAAAACATATTCATAGATACTTGCAAAAAGAAAGAACATATTCACAGATGCTTGAAAACATGAAACACATAAAAGTATATCAATATTAACAACATAAGAAATATAAATAAAATAAAAAGAAAGTGGCTAGTGGCTATTGGTTCTTTCTAAAGAGAGATTTGTTTTTTTCAACCTCAGAGCGACATTTTTGATACTTATAGAAGAAATGGGGTTCACAAACGGCGAAGAGTGGAGTGACTATAAACCCTAATTTTGGAGTTTGGGCTTCGGGTCATGGACATGGGTCGTAATAGTCACAGTCCAATCCAAACACAAGCAAACGGTGATTTAGGGTACAGTATGCATTTTTTATTTTAAATATTTTGCTCTTTTAACTCTCAGATTTTGTAATCTCATCTCGTTTGAACAAAAAAAAACTCAGATTTTGTTCGTTTAATTGATTTTTTTTGTCGGGTTGTCTATTAGTTAGAAATTCATCTTTAAGACGAATAAGTAGGATGTCTGGGGTTCCAACCCCGACCCTTACATACATTATACAATGTATCAATGTCCTTATCATCCTTTTTTTTTGGTGGTGAATGTTCTTATCATCTGAGCTAAACTTGCGAGGACATATTGTTTATTTGAAGTTTATTAATCCATTAGTTTTACCACTTGATTGTTTAAATATATATTTTAGCATGATTAAAAGAGGAACAAGGTAAAAATGTCAAAATTGATACGTCGGATATCATGATTGGGGTTTGAACCTCGACTCTTTCATTTATGTGTGTATAAGTTTCTAATATTTATTGTCATTTTTAAATGATGATCACAAAGTATATTTAGTGGTAATAACATGAGTTTTGATTTGACGTAAAACTATTTTAATTTTTATAGTGGAGGGGCTAGTTATCAAAGACGATGGAAATGAAATGTCAAGATCGTTGATTCTCATTGTAATTCAAGTGGTCCCACTGTACCCAATGTTCTCATAATCAACAAGATTATACTACTTTCCCAAACATACATATTTTTGGTTATTGAAGCCGTGATGTAACAAATAAAGACTATATTCGAGAATATAAAAATAAAATCTTTATAAGTTTTTTTTCTTCTTATTCTAGTTAGATGTATGCCCTCCAATTTTTTTAGTTTTCCATAAACAACAAATTTAATTGCTGATTGAAAAACCACATTGAGGCGCGAGATAAAAAAATAATATTGATGTTAACTCATTAGTAAATTTAGATTTTGCTTTTAAAAATTTTAAAACATAAAACTTAAAATCACCTTGAAAAGACTGACATTTATCTATAAAAAAATAAAATAATGGATAGCTTAGTTGCAGTCACATGTTATCCATCTTAAAATTTTAACCAATCAATCAATCATAGAAATTTTGTAACTTCTTAATTTGAACGAGAGATGGATTGCATCCAATTTTAACCAACCCTAATCTTCTAAATATTGATCGGATTATTTTAAATAGAAAAAATGCTAACAAATGTTCTTAAAATATTGTTTAAGCATTCATACGTAATAGTAACTTTTACTTTAAAAATTGTATAGTTATAACTTTTACATATGTTTGACTAATATGTCACGAAGACATATGGTCACAAATTTTCACGATTCCCTGTTTGTATATTCCTTTCAGAAAAATAATAAATATTTCTTTCCTAAAGACATCATAATTCATAACCACCACCGCTCACTAATGTCACAACTCCATGAGTGTTAGTTAGAGAACTGAGGCACTTGATGGTTAACTCCAAAAATGGACAGGTTTTAAAACACACAAAGTTGAATAATCCCCCGACAGGGACGGGGAGAAATGTTCACTCATGAGACTTCATGGATAAGGATCAGGGTAGTACCTACCGACTCCATGGATTCCCCCACCCGTTCAAAATACTATAATACCCTTAACGTATTATTTTACAAACTCAGAATTGCTTATTGTTAAACATTGAATTGAACAACTAAACATGCAAATGCCCCTACAATCCTTGAAAATGCTACAATGCATGTGACTTCGTACAATTCTCAAAATTGCGTCAACATATCAACAAAACTGAGATGCAAATTTGAGATAATGAACATAAATATGTTAGTGGGAAATTTTCTTTAATAAAGAGGATCATAATAAAAAATAGCAATTATTTAATGCTTAAATAATTGCGAAGTTGCAACTTAGTATAACAATATTTTAGAAAATCTGAAACTACAAAAATTGCGAAGGTCTTCGACAACAAACACTGAAAATTACAAAAATTGCAGAGGTCTTTGATAAAAATCACTGAATGTAACAAAACAGTCAAACCAGACACATCGCTAATTAAAAGGTCTACTCCAAAGCAAATCAAAACATTCTCAAACAACAGGGACTGGGACAGGAACCTCAATATCATTGGCCACAACAGCAGCAGGCCTGATGTACTCCTCCTCTTCCTTTGGAGTGTGAATCGTGACAATATCAGGGAGGGGAGTTTTAGGGCCCTGCTTTCCTTTAGGATCCCAGTCAAGCATGATCTTAACCTTGATACCGAGAACACCCTACAACACAAAGGACACAAAACATTAGCAACGTAAATCCATACCATACCAAACCAAATGAACAACCAACATGAAATGTTGTAGGAAAAAGAAAGCAAATAAGGTTGTTAGATGATAAACTTACTAACCTGTCTAAGGAGAACATGTCTGACAGCAGAGTCAATGTAATCCTTAACAGGTTGTCCGGACGAGATCATATACCCGTCCTTAAACTTCATGGATTTGGCTCTCTGTGCTCTCAATTTTCCACTGACAATAACCTGCACATGAAACAGCAATTACAACTAAAATTCATTACAGGAAACAGTATAACAATCAGGAGTTTAATGTAGTTTCTGTAAAACAAACCTCGCATCCCTTGGCACCACTTTCCATGACAAACCTCAACACACCATAGCAGGCCCTGAAAGAAATAGTTAGAGACAGTTTATTATGATAGCACAAATTGTATTCGAGAGAATAAAAAATGGGAAACTTTTAATTACCACCCATTGGAAATACACACCAGTAAAAGGAAAATTGAAATATATCGGGTACAAAAAGAGGGATTTAAGATGTGGACCCAAAACATATAATCTCCAAAAAGTAAATCACCATGTTACAAAAGTTGCAGACTAAGTGTACCATTTAACATGAGTATGTGTTGAAGCTAATAGAACTTCAGTGTAATATGATTAGTCAACAAATAACATTGGAATAAAAAGAGGAAAATGATTTCAGTTTTATAGCACATAGCAAACATAAAACACAGGTTAGATAGCAATCAGCAAACATGTTATGACAGCTTAACATCACGTTTTGTTTTTCAGAATAAAGAGATGGTGTGTAATGTTGAGCAAGAGAAAATTAGTCTAAAGAAATGGTAAAGTCACATGGCTGGTATTGAATCACACGCAAAGTATTCACAGACTTTTTCAATGTCACCCTAAGTAGGGACTCATAAAGCATATAAGGCTAGACTAGTTTAAATCAAGATTAAAGATTCATTCTAGTCCCCAAGAAAAATGCGCAACATAGTTTAGTCCTCTTTAAAAAAGAGTCTACAAATAATTCAATACTCTATTAAAATTACAAAATCAAGAAACAATAATCCAATCATCGTAGACAGCTTTGAGTCTTAAAATTTATTTAAATATATGTTTCATGTTGACTATTCATGATCTTTTTAACAAAGAAAAAAACTGAATGCTGAACATTTTAAGAAGCTAAAATGGGTTTTACTTTTCCACCATAGCTAAACATAAACAAATATGGTACAAATTCATAATTACTGAAAAGAATCAGTTCCAATTATTTCTCCTAATAACATTTAACTTTGAAAGATATACAACTGTGAGATTCATTTCATCAAAATCAATTGCATAATTTCAAGCATTGCAACAAGTTATGTCTATATACCTGCGAACAGCAAGACCTCCGAGCAGCTTGTAGCGAAGAGACTCGGCCTGAGCAATGGCGCAAAGTCCCCTGTTGTTGACCTTCTCAGCGTAAAGCTCAACACTGTTCTCAGGAAACTTGAACCTCTTCTGGACAACTGAGGTCAGCTCTCTTATTCTCCTTCCCTTTTCACCTATACATCACAAAAACCCAAAATAAAACACAAATCATATATCATTATCACATGATTAAAATCCAAAATCAAAACAAACATAATATATCACTAGAAAAAAAAAAGCTAAGAAAATCATTATCATACATATTGAAAGGAAAAATACAAATAAAACTAAAATCACATATTCATAATCATACATAAATCTAGAAAAAAACCCAAGTAAAAAATCATTATCATACAAAATTAGAGGAAAAAAAATACAATTAACTAAAATGACATATTCATAATCATAACCATACATAACAATTTCATATATCATATACAAAACCCAAAACAAAACAAGAACAAAAAATCATTATCATACCATACATCATAAGGAAAAACAAATGAATTTAAATCATATGAAATTGAAATAATGTATTCATATACAGCAATTGCATAAATAATAAGAAAAAACCCAAAATGAAACAAAAATAAATCAGATTAAAACAAGAATAATGAAATGAGTTACCGAGAACAGCTTGGGTACGAGTAGCCCTGATGATGATCTCAGTGCGCATAGGGGTAACCCTAACCTCAACACCGGAATAACCATCTTCAGCAAGCTCTCTTGTCAAAACTTCATTCAATTCAGCGAAGAAAACTCCGTCAGCGACGAACTGCAACAACACAAACATGAATCAAATCAAATCACTACTAAGAGAGATGAATTGGATTAAGAAGATTAACGAATCTGAGAACTAACCTTTCGCTTTTTGCTCATTTGGGTAGCCATGTTTGCAGATTTAGCTAGGGGCGGCAAGAACACACGCACACAGTGAATGAATACTGAAACCCTAGTTTCTTATGTGTGTGGAGAAATGGTTATGGACAGGGGCGTGCATAGTTAACTAAGGCCCGTTTATTTCAGATTATATTATTATTATTATTATTTTTTAAATGTTTGTTTAGGATTTTAGAAAAAAAAATTTATAAAAAAAATTATTTTGACCATAAAATGAGAAACCAATAAAATTAACATTTTCAAATTCTACCTATTTGAGTCTGCCTACCTATTGGTATTGACTTGAGATCTAAGAATGCGTTCGTGTCAGGTTCAATTATCCTCGTGTCAATTTTGATGGGTTAATTTAGCTTCTTAAAAAAAATAAATTTTTTGTCAAAATCTATTTTTTTTCCAAAAACAAGAAGGTAACACATGTATACGTTAAAACTATTCTTTTTAAATGATTTATATGGGTAGTAAACAAACAAAAATAGCTTCAGATTTTTATGGGTAGTAAACAACCATTTTTTTTATGAGAAATGGGTCCAAACCGGTTCGGATCCGATTCATAACCCGTTCTTATTATAAGTAAATTTCCAAACTTATTTTTTTTATTCCTAAAAAAAAAACTTATTTTTTTATCGATATATCTTGGAAAAAAACTCAGAAGAAATGACCTCTTATTTTGATTTATCAAACCAAGAGATCTATGAATAAGGATCCAAATGCATATAAATACAAATGGTCCAATGGGAGTAAGAATTTCTAGTAAGAAATTTACTCTTTAGAGTGCGTTTGATTTGCAAAACAATAAGTACTGGATAGAACAATACAAGATAGAACAACACAACACAACACAAGACAAAACAACACAAGATAAATTTTTATGGTATTAAATAATTTTTGATCTTATACGATTTTTGGTGTACTAAATATTATTTTGGTATTTTAGACAACCTATACGTAGTATAAAATTTGGGCCGTGGTTTGGTGAGGGAAAAAATTTTTAGTTTTTATCTCGTCTCTTACCTCCGGTTTGTTTTGTCCCTCCAACGGTTTTACAAATCAAACAATGTAGTTTCCAGAACAAATTGCTAGCACGACAAAGCCAAGCAAGCAAGAAACTATCTGACTCACACCAAGCAAGCCTGCAGTAAGGCATGGAATGTGTGAAGTCAACCTCTCTCTTCTTGATTCCTCTAATCATCTTCTTCTTCCTTTTCTTTTTAGCCCAACAATGTCTTAGTTAATTTCAATTTTCCTTCCTTGGTTGTAATTGCCTTCCAAAGCCTCGATTAGCACAACTGTAGATTAAGAAATCGCCTCGATTGTTTAGCCATAAAACTCCTTACTCTTTTAACTTGTAAGTAGTAACCATTAAAAGCAAGAAAATTAAAGATGAAGAAATGTAGAATACAACTACCTAGAGAATTGTCTTCAAGGCCATCATTTGTGCTTCATGTGGCCATTGAGACCACATTGCTAGCCTTGATCACCACCTAATCTGCCTCATCAAACAAGTACTAGTCTAAACTTCCATTAGCCGTGACATCGTAAACAAGTAGGAGGTCACATTTACAACGACACCACCCAAGTAACTGAACCAAATTCCAGTGGCGAAGCTGGTCTATGTTGGTGATTTCAGAATTCAGACACAAATTCCCATAGCCTTTGTTTTGATTCACGGGAAACTTTCTTAACAGCTATGATAAAATTTATTTCCAAAATTGTACAGAATGTGATCCTTGCTGATATAGAATAGTATGTCCTGAATGGTGCATACAGGTACATGGCATTTTAGTTATACCTGTAGTGCCTCTTATATTGATCATTGTATATGTAAAATATGATCATTTGTTGTAAAATGGATTTTAAGGGCTTAGTTGATCACTATAATGTATAAGTTTCAAAACTAAATGAAGTTATGTTGTTCTCAAAGTTGCATGATACCATCTTCATATTGCTTTCTTCAGATCAGCTTAGTATAATGTACTCAAAGTAGCAACATTAGTCCAATAACTTGATTATATAACATGCACCTAATTTCAACACCTATAACAGATCACCATATAATTTCAAGATCAATAGCAGCACCTCATTTCAAGAAGTTTGTCCAATAGCTTTCAAATTCTGTGCATTTCTCACTAATGCAATCAAAGTAAAAGACAAAAAAATCGAAGAACCCATACCCAATTTCATTTTCAATGCCTACATACTCAAAAAAGACAATACTGTACACATCACTGTCCTGCTCGCCGGCCACACATTTCAAAGTTTCGACAATGAAAGTTGTTAGAGATTGCTGATAATGAGCAGTATAACCAACGCAGGGAACCAATTTCAATACAATCTGCCAACTGCAGGAATCAAAGGAAACCCAAAGAGTATGTTTGAGAAACAAACTGATCATTATATGAAAGCGATAAATCCTACTTGGAAACTTAAAAAGGAGAAAACTTAGTGGATCACACTCTATCATAAGAAAATAGCCAAAATCCAATGTTTAGAAGCCCTTACGAGTTCAAATTACTTGTCGGCCAACGACATCGAAACAGATTTGGAGATCACATTTCAACACTTGGCCTCCTACTGCTATTTTATGAGAACAATTTTAATATCCACTAAATAGAAATCTTACCCAACCACATAAAACACTCAAATAAACACTACTATAGAATTTCATAGCAACAACACGTATAATACTAATAACATGAACAAATGGATGAGTACAAATCCTCCAATGCAAAATACAACAAACTCACATCAACTACTCAAATCTGAAGTAGATAGATATAAATTGCATGATGTTGAAGAGTAAAGAGAGATGATCAATCATTTTACGGAGACCTGCATTAATACGCACTCCTAAAATCCCTCTTCCTCCTCCATCGGCCTAGCAGCATACGCTTGTTTCATGGCTCCAGAGAGAATCACAACCTATGCTTCTCCTACGAGCCTCCATTCTCATCCATGCGCTTAGACAAAATACAACGTGATACATAAGTTGGATTTTGCCTCATCAAATAACTACTAGTCTAAGCTTCCATTAGCCATGAAATCATACACAAGTAGGAGGTCACCTTTGCGGCGACACCACCCGAATAACTGAACCAAATTATGGTGGCAAAGCAAGCCTATGTTGGTGATTTTAGACACGAATTCCCTCAGCCTTTGTGTTGATTCATGGGGCATTTTCTAAACAGCTACTTGGATCTTTTATTTTGACAATGTCCCTTTGTAAACTCTGCCAAAATCACTCTGCCCAAATAAACTCTTTCTCCTTTGAAACCTTTTGTTGCTTTGTTGAGCTCTTGATAGGACTTAGGAGTATCAATGTGGCCCAACAGCAAGCTCCCATGCATACACTACAAGAAACATTGAAGTTAGCTAGGAATTATACCGAGGAATTCAGTTTCCTCGCTATCGACAATGCATACCGAGGAAATTTTCCTAGGTAAGCTTCTTTGACCTTCGTTACCTTTTTCAGTCAGCATGTGTGTTAGCGAGGAAACGAAGGTGGTTACCGAGGAAATATTTCCTAGGTAAACACATGGTACAGAATCCAGCAGGTTTTGCAGGAAAAAGGTAACGTGACAGCTCTATGTTAACGTTGAGCACAGTGAAAAAAAAGCCTGGCAGATTCAATTGCTAGCAGGTGACCGTTGAGCAACCCATTGTGTTATTTAACTGGGTTCTTGTGTGTATATATATACATGTCTTTCAACACTTCTCTATTATATTTTTCATTATTCCATATTTTTAACACTTCTCACTACAATTTTATTTTCCATCTCTACCATTTCAACAATTGATCTTGCATATTTTTTTCACATAAGGTAACTATTTTTTTTATCTGATTTCAACTTTTATATTTAAAAATAAAATTTTAATGTAATATATTTTTTTTGAAGGATGTTAATGTAATATATGTTACATCATTTTTTGCAGTTAATATTTGGTTCCATTTCCTATTACAAGTTATTGTTGTTGCTGCTGGCTACTACTTTTCCGATCTGCATTGTCATCAAATTATATTATTTGAGGTTAGTTTTTCCTATTTATTTAAAATTATTAGTATTAGTAAAAAAAAATGTTGTGATTAGCATTAAAACTGTTTGTTAATAACTATTAAAAGATGTTAGTAAAATTGTTGTCTTTTTTTTTAAGGAAGTAAAATTGTTGTCTTAGTTATTGATAAAAATATTAGTTTTTTTTTAGCAAAGATAAAAATATTAGTTAGTAAAAATAATGTTAGGTTAGTAATTATTTTAGTTATTTTTGCTGGTGCTTTTTTTCTTCTAGTATTTTTTATTTATTGTTAGAACAGTTAGTCCCTATAAAAATAATTAATATTTTAAGTTTGGTTCCTATAAAGTTTTAATGATAATTTTAGTCCTCCAAAACTTTATAATTTTTAAGAATAGTCCTTATTTTGAAAACTTTTTACAAAAATATAGATATTTTTAATCCTCTAAAATAGTCCTTATAGAAAGCAAATAGTGGTAATATTAGGTGAGTCATCATGTATTTTATAAAAAATTTACTCTATCATGTTAGAACAGTACAGATGGGAGCTAGATTAGGTGAGACACAAGATGACACCCTCATTGATACCTTTGTTTGAAGGGTTGAAAATGGATTATTATTTTGTGTTAAATATGTTTTTAGTCTCTATATTTGATTTTTATAGGTACTATTTTGGAGGATTAAAAGTATCCATTTTTTTTCTTTCAAAAAAAAAGTATCTATTTTTTGTAAAAAGTTTTTAAAATAGGGACTATTCTTGAAAACTACAATATTTTGGAGGATTAAAATTATCATTAAAATTTTATAGGGACTAAACTTGAAAACTCATTTATAACCTCATCATCATCATCATCATCATCATCATCATCATCATCATCATCATTATTTTTGTTGTTGTTGTTGTTGTTATTGTTGTTGTTGTTGTTATTATTATTATTATTATTATTATTATTATTATTATTATTATTATTATTATTATTATTATTATTAGAAAAAGGTAGGTTAGTAACAATGTTAATTAGGAAAAAAAATAGGTTGTTAATAAGAAATATGTTAATTAGGTTGTGGTAATGAATTTTGTCGATAGCACGTGTAATGCTTATTATTGTCTCGTATGACAACGAAAAAAATAGAATAGTATAAAAATTCATTCTTTAAAAAATATGTTTTTGAAGGAAAAAAATGTTATTATTATAAAAAATAATAGTTTAAATATGTTATTTTAACGATATTGTTATTAGAATAGAAATATGTATATAAATGTTTTTTTTTAGGAATATGTATAGAAATGTTGGTTGGTAAAAAAGTTAATTCCTAAGGAATTAGGTTGTTAATTAAAAAGAAATATGTTCTTATAGAAAATATAAATTAATTTGAATTAATGTCAATGATGCAGAAGATGGATCAATATATTCTTCATCGAAGTTGGATATACGATAGAAAAAAATGGGGAAAAGGACACTTAAAGCTCAATTTAAGGAAGGAATTCGTGAATTTGTTGCTTTCGCCATGTCACAAGATATTTTTTGAAGTGAGGGAGGGATTAGATGTCCGTGTCTTAAATGTACGTGTAGGTTGATTCAGAGCCCGAAAGATGTCATAAAACATTTAGAGGATTTTGGTTTTATGGAGGATTATTATGTGTGGAGACATCATGGTGAACAAGAGTCAGATGAGTTTGATGTTAATAAGCAGGCTTCAAGCAGTGGAGCGCATACAGGGTGTGAAAACTTTGGTATGATGGAAGATATGGTCGGTGATGCTCTCGGGGTGAATCTGTCTTATGATGAGGGCATTGAAGAGGAAATTATCCCGAACGAGAAGGCGTTGAAGTTTTACTCAATGATGAAAAAAGTAAATGAACCGTTGTTTAAAGGGTCGTCTGAGTCGAAGTTATCCATGTGTGTGAGGCTTTTAGCTGGAAAGTCAAATTGGAATGTACCCGAAGAATGTGCGGAATACTTCACGAAAATGATGAGGGATTCGACTCCTGTACCAGAAAATTTACCATTAAGTTATTATGAAGCATAGAGATTAGTGTCGAAGTTGGGATTGGAAGAAAAAAAGATTGATTGTTGTGTTAATGGGTACATGTTGTTTTACGACAATGAATTTGGTGAGAATGATGGCGCGTTGGAGGAGTGTAAATTTTGCAATTCACCAAGGTATGAAGTGAGTGGCGATGATGTTAATCATAAGAATAAATGAGTCGCAGTCAAGTCAATGTTTTAGCTGCCAATAATACCAAGACTGAAGAGATTGTTTGCATCAATGCACACGGCTGGTCATAAGTAGCAAATTAATTTGTTAATACTTACGAGTCACCCTTAATTTCGAGTATATAACGCTTCTTGAACGTTGGCGCCACTTCATAGTAGCGACATCTCACTCGTCTTTGTCGTGCTGCTTCCCTTTCTTGTTGTTGGCTTTGATGTTTTTGCTCACAATGTTATTATTACTCCATCTCCTAGTATACATGGAGTTTCATTCCCTGGAGGCACTATGTCTAGTGTTACTCCTCCACTATATACACACTTACCAGGATATAGTAACACTCCTTTCTCTGCAAGACCTCCTATAATATCATCAGATCTTTTATAAGATGGCCATTTTTTAGAATTTTTTGGTATTAATGGAGGATTTATGCCAGTATCCAATGTGCAGCACCAACAACAACAACAACAACAACAACATCAACAAGAACAAGAACAAGAACAACATCAACACTGTGAGCAAAAACATCAAAGCCAACAACAAGAAAGGGAAGCAGCAAGACAAAGACGAGTGAGATGTCGCTACTATGAAGATGCGCCAACGTTCAAGAAGCGTTATATACTCGAAATTAAGGGTGACTCGCAAGTATTAACAAATTAATTTGCTACTTATGACCAGCTGTGTGCATTGATGCAAACAATCTCTTCCGTCTTGGTATTATTGGCAGGTAAAACATTGACTTGACTGCGATTCGTTTCTTCTTACGATCAACATCATCACCTCTCACTTCATACCTTGGTGAATTGCAAAATTTACACTCCTCCAACGTGCCATCATTCTTACCAAATTCATTGTCTTAAAACAACATGCACCCATTAACACAACAATCAATCTTTTTTTTCTTCCAATCCCAACTTCGACATTAATCTCTTTGCTTCATAATAACTTAAAGGTACATTTTCTTGGTACAGGAGTCGAATCTCTCATCATTTTCGTGAAGTACTCCGCACATTCTTCGCGTACATTCCAATTTGACTTTCCAGCTAAAAGCCTCACACACATGGATAACTTCGACTCAGACGACCCTTCAAACAAGTAAAACAATTGATGCAGAGAATCCAACTTGCATAGTATCATGAAGAATATGTGATATATTTGTGCATATAAACATGTATGAGTTGAGTCCAACTGTTTTCAATTTTGAGCAATAAACGTCGTATGCTAGCTGAAACACTAATTAAAAATTTGTAACACCGACAACTCTAATAGTAGGTATGTCTATTGTTCAACACATGTGTCCTTGTCAGACAAAGACACATGTGATTATATTCAACTAATTCATTTTCATTTATTTTTTTAAATGACTATTTTTAGTAATTAGTTATTAGAGTATTATTTTTCTTCTCGCCCAAGTTTATACATCGGACCTCCAACTTCTTTAACTCTTAGCTCAAACAAATTGAGCTACCCAACCTCATTTTCAATTAACCTATCATATGATTGTTGTCTAAGTGAAGAATGTTTTTGTGAAGAAAGAAAATAAAATCGTTTAATAAAACTAAATTAACCTAATTTGAACCGAGTGGATTGGACTCAAGTGATTAATGAACTCCACTAAATGATGAATCGTTCGAGAGAACTAGAGTTCGATCATGGAGTAGAACGATTATTTGTGAAACTTTACTTGAACTCGGTCTCATTCCCCTGAGAACCAGAAGGTAAAAAAAAAACAATGGTAGATTAATTAATTTCGTATGAGAGAGAAAGATTTACCCTGATGTTAAATACAACACATACTTCAATTAATTTTGTAAGTCAATCAATTTATTATTCAACTTAGAGAATAAAAAAAGTAAATAGTAAAATATAAAAGAAATAATTAGTTTTTAGGTAATTACACGATTTTATTACCGTTGGAAGGAAGCTTCCTGGGGTTCAATCAAGGTTACTTATGTTTTAACTAGAGAACAACACGAAAACCCTAACTAAGAAAAACACATTCATTCTTCCATTACATTCTTATTCACCGCTTGTGTCTTTGTATTCACAAAAACCTTCCTTTCACAAACCCTCCGATCAAAACCTAAAATGTGTCAAGGCAAAAGGAAAGTGATTCATCAAGGTGTTGGATTCAAGGCAAAACCATTTTCCGTCAAAGGAAAATGTGTCAAGAGAAAATTTGTTTCCGTAAATGTGGTCGCAAAGATCATGATAGAGTCGGAGAAAGAAAAAGAAGAAAGAGTTAAAGATCATCAATCTCCTTACCAAAAACTTGTTGGTCCTTTTATTGATGATATTGAAGTGAAGAAGACGTTGTCTAATTGGAGACAAATGAAGGGTCAAGTTCGACAAGAACAAAGAGAAGCGGCGCGACTCGAACTCGAGAAGATCCAAAATACCGCTTGTTTTAATGAGAGCATAGATGTTATGTTTGATTTTCACAAACTCATTGGATATTCTAACTGATTTTGCCCTTGTTTCAATTGCACCAACATGAGAGAAACAAGAAGTAATTAATCATTTGTTGTTTAGGGTTTGGGTACAGGTTTAATTAACCAGAGACTATTTTGGTTTTTTTCCTTTTGTATACATTGTTAATTAGGTGATCACAATTGTTGTTGTAACAGCAGTGTCCATTTTTCTTGTCATGTTTCTTGTGTGGCACTACTTGTGTCTACCACATTTATCTTGTGATATGAATGTATATATTGTTTTTTTAGCCATATATTGGGTTACCTTAATGGGTGTTTTGGTGTTTGTGATTAGTTGTGAGTGTGTGACTTGTTTATTTTCTTGATAATACATTTATAATATTTTAATCATTAAAGAATCCAACCAATCAATTAGATTTTTTTTGTATCTTACTAATTTACTGAATTTATTTTAATAATTCATTGATCCAAAAAGAAGTAGAAAATTCCTAGACCGTACGTGTAAAGCTAAGGAGGAAATATCAATTCCAAACTCAACCCCCAAGCTCTTTCTTATACAACAAGTCAACAGATAAAAAGTTATATAAATTTTCATAATCATACATATACAATAAGGAACTAATGATGCCATAAAAGCCATTTAGAAGTGCCTATACTCTGAAACCATCAAACTTCAACAAATGAGTCTAATTTTCACCAAGTAAATGAACTTGTATATGCATTGTAAAATAATGACAAAGTACTACAACCATCCAACACCACGACTAAGTACAGAAAGTGGAACAGCGTAGCATCACCAAATCTTGATACTGCAATAACTATCTCATTAATTTGACTGTCCTCAGAGATTGAAGAAGAACACAGTAGTTCACAGAGAATTTTTGCAAGTCAAAATAAATATAGTCCACAATGCCATAATGATCATGGATGATGGAACACATTGGCATATCAAAATATTGCTGCGCCTAGCTTTTGTGATCGTTATGTTATATATCCACAAATATATAACAACTATGCCCACTCAAGTTAGTCTATATTTTTTTGTTAAAAAAAGGAAAGATTAAAGCAAACCTCAACCATTAGAACAAGAGCAGTAATATTTATACAACCAATTGATGACAACTTATGTAGCAACATTCTTTTTTTTTCTCTTCTTGTTGGTCAAAAACAATAAAAAAAAATGAAGAGGGAAGATAAAAACATCATGTAAGTACAAGAGAAAAAATTATCACCAAATAGTTTTACAAATATTAGTTGTCTCTCGTCAAAGAGAGAAGTGGCAATAATTGGAAAAGCATCACCAACGTTGAAAAAATGACACCTCCATTGAATTGAAATGGATATGAAATTTTGTCAAGCATATATGTACAAAATGTTAATTGAAAAAGTCTCTCACATCCTATACTATATTGTAAAAAAGAAGGCTTTTTGTTGGAACATGTGACATATAGATGCCTTTAAATGCCTTATTAGCACTTTGGTGATATCGGGGTTCCAATGTCATGTGATATTGGCCAACCAAAATGTCACAAGTGTGCAAAATGACAAAAAATCATTAAATGACAAAATGTCTTTGTGAGTGAGAGAAAAGAAAGTAATGATTTTTTGTCATTTTGCACACTTGTGACATTATGGTTGACCAATGTCACATGATATTGACACTCCAATGTCATCAAAGTGCTACCCATAAATACTACAAGACTTTTTAGTTTTTTCATTATAAAAGATTCTTTTAAAATCCTTTCAAATCCTAATTGGACGCTCCTTCTAAATTAAACCCATATGCTTATAAAAAAAACCCTACATAAACACTTTTTGTTAACAATAGACATCATATATAAACCTCAAATGGAGCTTACCAATAGATCACACATATGATATAGTTTTGGAGAGTTCTTTGATAATATGAAGTTTAGTTTGAACACCCATACCTTGTAGGAAAAGCTAATTCAAAATACCTTAATTCAAAATACCTTAATGTGCACAAGTAAAATAGTTTTGATCATAAACAAATTTATTATTTTCTATCATTGAATCAATATATCACATCATAGTGAAAAAAAAACAACTAATTCACATTTTATGTAATATTAAGACTAATTAATTTAATGATAAAAAAATCTTAAAAATAAATAAAACTTATCTCACTTGTGCAATATATAATTAACCTACCAAATTTCGTGATTTATCATCTTGTAGGTACCACATCATGGCAACCACCAATTAAAAAACTCCATATCAAAAGGTTCACCTTATAAAGTCCCTTGTCTCCCACCACATTTTGTTTTCTTTCACCTCAAGTACTTTCCAAATAAAAATAGAAAATCATTTAAATCTTTTTTTTACAGAAATAGCACACCATTTCCAAAAGTATATTATTTATAAATACTTTTTTTTTTATCTTCTTTTCTACATTGCACTCATTCTAGAGAGAGAGAAAATACAGCAGTAGATGCAATGCAACTTACCCAACTCACCCATCTGCACATGTCCTAAGGCTTTAAGGCTATCCAAAGAAAATTTAATCCCACCTTCTCACCACCACAAAACCATAAAACAAATCCTTAACAACTTCAAAGATTTTCCTCAAAATTGCAATGATTTGATACCTTACTACTACACAAAAAGGAAAATGAGTTTCACCTTAAAACCCATATTTCTTTCATTTATTCTAGCTTTATTCACTAATATTAACCCACCTCATTTTGCAAAATCTTCTTCAGATTACACTACATTAGTCTACAAAGGTTGTTCAAAAGAAACTTTTATAGATCCAAATGGAATATACTCACAAACACTTTCTACACTCCTTGGTTCACTAGTTTCACAATCCACCAAAACTAAGTTCTATAAAACCACTACTGGTAGTGGCCAAAACAGTATAACTGGTTTGTTCCAATGTAGAGGGGATCTCACTAATTCTGCTTGCTACAATTGTGTAAAGAAACTACCAATTTTGTCCAACAAATTTTGTGGCAAAACTATTGCTGCAAGAGTTCAACTTCTTGGTTGTTATCTACTATATGAAGTTGCTGGTTATACCCAAATATCAGGTATGCAGATTTTTTATATTTTTTTATATCAATTTAGTGTTTAAACTATCAGTGGTGGAAAATGGGGTTATTAGTGTTCACATCAATAATAATTTGAAAAAATGGCATAATTCAACGTGATCACGCGTGTCTGTGTCGGACACCACACGTCGTCCATCAAAAGTGCTGGGGCTACCACTATCTTTTATTTAATCTCTAAAATATTTAAATATAATAAGTAGGGTGAGTACTTAAAATTATAATTTTTTTTAACTAAGGTTGACAATACTATCCAGAAATAAAAACTGATGACATTCATCATAATTGCTGCTAAGTTGGTGATTAGATTGTTGTCGGTTTAATACGAGCTACATATTTATTTTCTGTTGTTATGATCAAACTGATATAAATTAATTCATTATTCCAATTGTAAAAATGACAAGGACCAGTAACATCTACTACTAAGAGACGATGTGATGTCTGTCGTAGACGAGGTTTTACACCTTGTTTAAGCACTTGTCCATAGTGGACCACTTATGAAGGAGGTCTATATTAGAATTTCTCTAATAAGTAGTCTCTAAAGAATGTGTAATCGGTCAATTTGGTCCCGACTATTTTGACAGATTTTATATACTTCATACGCTATGTATTATCTTAATAGAATGACTAAATTGAAAAGGGGAAATTTTTTAGAATTAAAGTGACATTAATGACTAGAATTTTCCTCGAGAGAATTTGAACTATGTCACTATGAGCTTACAAGATCGAACTCTTTTGGATGAGCTGACAAGTTTTGTACAAATGTTAGGTATGCAGATGCTCTATAAGACTTGTGGGATAACAAATGTTGCTGGAAGTGGTTTTGGGGAGAGAAGAGACGCTGCTTTATCAGCGATGGAAAATGGGGTTGTTAGTGGTCATGGTTTTTATACAACTAACTATATGGCATTTTATGTTTTGGCACAATGTGAAGGTGATATTGGTGATTCTGATTGTGGACAGTGTGTGAAAAATGCTGTTCAAAGAGCTCAAGTTGAATGTGGCAACTCTATTTCTGGTGAAATCTTTTTGCATAAGTGTTTCATTAGTTATGGCTATTACCCTAATGGAGTTCCATCTAGACATTCTTCATACTCCTCATTTTCTTCAGGTAAGAACTAATGTTTAACACCTACACATTGAACCAAAATTTGGTGTTGGGAAAAGGTGAAAATAAGTGTCGATTTGTATGGTAAATTTTGACTAATCTGTCATACTGTCCTTGCCCTTTATGACAAATGTTGGTTAATTTCACAATGAGTAAATATATGAACTAGTCGATAAAATTGTTGTAAAATATCAATTTAGTTCATGGCATTATAGATATTCAAAATTGATCACCGAAATTGTACAATTTTGATCAAATTCGTCGCTTGGTTGATATTTTTAGGACTAGAATGACATTAAGTTTGTAATCTCAGAGATGAATTTGAAACTAAGTGACCTGTTGTCTGCGATGCATTTGATAATAATTTCAAACTGAGGGACAAACTTGATTAAAATTTTGTAATTCTAGACATCATTTTGAAATATTGATGATGTGGGATACTAGATTGATTAAAATAATTCTGCTCCCTAAATTTTCCAAGGATTAAGGAAAAGTTGCTAGTCTTCTAAGTATGATCATATTGATTTGATGCAATGACAGGGCAAGATCCAGGGAAAACAGCTGCTATAATACTAGGAGGAATTGCTGGAGTGGCTTTTCTAGTTATATTCTTGCTATTTGCTAGGAATTTGACAAAGAAACACAATGGTATGTATGAGTTATTTATGAACTCTTATGTTTATATTTTAGTCTCATCTCATGTTTTGATTCTTATTTACTCATTCTGCAATATCATTTTATCTTCCACAGATTATTGATGGCATGCTGAAAATAATTTGTGACAAGGAAAAATTCTTCTTGTGATGAAAATTTGCTTACATTTCAGCTTATTTATAAGGATGAATGAAAGCTGGAAATTTTTGTGGTAAATAGAGCTTGACTGGTTTGGTACAGAAAGAATATCAGATGCTTCAATGTAATTATTGTTGTAATTACATAGATCTTCTGGAAGTGCTAAATGTTCAGAAGGGTTGATATTATTTGACATTCCTTAGTGGATGAAAATTTTGGGGCCATATCCTTGTTGAGCCATGTGGGTGACACTATTATTTTCCCTCTTCAATTTTCTAGTTTTTCATTGACTTTATAATGCTTTTGGAAAGTTTTTGTTTTTGAGCAATGCTTTTGGAAAGTTGCAAGTTGCATTCTCCCTAGCTTTATGTCTTTCTCTACCCCTCAAATACATAGAATCATAGAAGTTGAGGTTTCTTTTTTCCTTTTTGATTTATACTAGTTGGAGTGCTATTGTTTTTGTGTAGGGAAAAATTTGGTTAGACGTAATAATCCACACTTGGTTAGGATAATTTCTACCTAAAAAGATTAAAAACGTCTCATGGTTAAAATAAATCAAATTAATATTTATTTATTTTTATTATTCAAGGAAATGAAAATTTTACTTTTCTACACACACTTTGGTCCTTTCAATTTTTTGTTATATTTTAGTCCCTCAAATTACAAACATTTTACATTTTGGTACTTTAAATTACAAAAATTATAAACGTTATCCTCTTAAATTATAAATGTTAGACATTTTGATTCCTTAAATATCTGTTGTTTCTAACTTAAGAGAGCAAAATGTGTCCTATGTGTGATTTAACCGAACAAGATAGAATGAAAACAATTTAAGGGACTTACGTGTGTATTGTTTGTAATTTGAAAGACCAAAATAAAATGAAAAAAATTTAGAGGACTAAGTGAGACTTAAAAATAACCAAAATATAATTTAGCCTAATTTTAATTACCCACGATAAAAATCGTGGATACCAATGAAATAAGAAAGTTAAATAAGGCATCGTTTGACATGGTTTTTTTACCGTCTAAAAGCTACTTTAAAAGAAAGTTTAAATTAAGAGCTTTAAAAAAGAAGTTAAAGTTGTTTGGTTACTTTATTATTTTTAGTCTTACAATTATTTTTAAGTTAAAAGTTGTTTGGAAAAATATTGTACAAAACTTTGAATCTAATAGTTGGTTTTTTCATTTTCAATTATACACAATAACAAATTTAGTTATTAAAATACTATATTTTTGATGCCATTTGAAAAGATAAGAATTAAGAATTTATATTATATGATATTATATTTGTTACATGTTGATGTCATTGAAAAAGATATATATAGTTTTTTTTAGTAAGAAATAGACATGCATAGTTTGTTACAATATGTCTTGTCCATAAGATACGTATAGATTGTTACTAACAAGTAGTTCTAAAGTAGCATTCAACAACTTTTGGACAAAGCTCATTCTATTCCATTTTATGCATTTTAAAAAAAACAGTACTTTTTTTTAATAAGTACTTAATTGATATTGTGTTTGACCTACTTTTTCTTTAAAAATGTAGAGAAATAAAAAAAAGGAGTCAAACGGTATCTAAGTAAATCATCAATTCTCTCCTTGATATTGTAGGGTCAAGTATTGAACTGCCCGGTGAATAGGCAAAAAAGATCATGATACTTATTATAAGAGATGCAATTCAAGAACTAATTTATTGCTTAGCGATAAAATTAAAAGAGTAACTTTATAAGAGATGCAATTCAAGAACTAATTTGTTGTTTAGCGATAAAGTTAAAAGAATAATTTGTTAGTAGTTAGTAGATTACTTAGTCTGATTTAAGAATTTTTTATTAGATGCTGGATTGGAGTGATTGAGTGCTTATTAGGTATTACTATTAAAAAATTATTAATGAATGATGTGTACACATTTGACCCATTTAAATACCTAAAATGGATATTACAACGTGTTAAGAAATAAACTAAAACATAGGATCAAAAAAGAAGCGGAGGAAGAAGATGAAAGCACATTGTAATATCCAAATCCAAACACATGTCTTTAACCTATGGGGGGAGAACTGTTCATCCTCAATGGGATTTTCTTGGAATTTTGAATTATTTTAAATGAGTAAATAATTTTGATAGGGGGTGGCCCAATTAAGATCTTAGCATGCCTAAAATAATAGAGTTTAATAAAAAATTAGTATCAAAGTAGCCTTCAAGCTAGAAAATTTTAATTTTAATGATGATTACACTTATTTGGACCAAATTCGGTGCATCTTCTAGAGTAGATAGAAGGGTTTAATTTGACCAGCTGCCCTCTACAAGCTTTTTTATACTCCCTCCGTTTCAAAATGAGTGTCGTTTTAGGTGTTTACACACATATTAAGAAATGCAATGATTAAAAGAAAGAGAATGGTTAGTTTACCAAATTATCCTTATTAACTATTGGTTAGTTTTAAAAGTAATATTTTGGAAGTAGTGTGCAGAGTATTAATTGGAGGGTACAATTGAAAAGAAAAAGTTATTATTGCATTGAAAACTAAAAGTGACATTCATTTTGAAACAATTTTTTTTTGCTAAAGCGACACTCATTTTGAAACGGAGGAAGTATTAGTCGGCTGATTTGATGGTTTTACAATTACGAGGTTATACACAAAATGGGGAACTGGTCCAGTAGCTGAATTTATCTTATTTTATTTATAGAGGCTGCTGCTGCTAACTGTTAAGCTATCTGTAGACTGCATCAAACATGATATATTTAGTTGTACCAATAAACATAAATATGTTATGGAGCCTTTGTAGAATAACTCTCCTATAAATACATTGTTTGTTAGATTTCTTTTGTACCATTGTTCTTATCTACACCATTTACTTTAGTTCTTTGATAAAATCTGAAATTGCATTGCTTGAGTGATATCAAGGTTGGAAGAGATGCATGGAGGATTAGAGTTCCTGCAACAAAAAAATAAATAACAAAATGGAGAATTAGACTTCTTTTTCCTACAGAATATTGTGAAAAAAGAGGGGGCATTATTAGAAAAGCTATTGCAACAGAATAATGGGTAAGGAGAAAATAAATGTGATGGAATAGGGGAGAATGTTTACTGATGCCAACTACACTTTATAATAAGGTATTCATCAAATCTCTGCTATACATTAAATCATACATAAAGATGGAATTTTTTCCGGTATATCATACAAAACTTCATCTGAAATTCAAACCCAAGAAATCAAGTTTAAAGCTGGAATTATTAGCATAAATTACTAAATCATACATCAGTTACATGAAATCAAACTCAAGAAATTATCATGCAAAACTGGGTTTTTTTTCACTAAATCATAACTATAGCTGAAAACAACAATTGCTATTCACTTTTTAACATCTCATTGGTATAAACTAATTTTCTATCATCCTCTTCATTTTTGCAGTTGGAAGCCCTCATTAAGAAAGCAAATGATATATTTTTTCTAAATTGAGAAGTTTAATTTATAACATTTTAATGAAGAGGCAAGTGTAGTGTAGGCTTTCCTAACTTTTTCAATTCATGAGAAATTTATTAGTTTTAAATTTAATTTGATTCATAAGTTTTAAATTTAAGTTGCAATTCATAAGCCTTAAGCATTCCTTTTAAGAGGCTAAACTACCATAAATTAGTCTGAGTATGATCGGGTTATGCAACATTGCAATATAATAGAACTTATAAATAACTTCAAGAAGAAAATAATAGAATTTTTGAAAGCAAATAATAGAAGAAAATAATTTTCAGAGTTTAAAGAAGAAAGTAATAGAACCTTTGCTTGAAAAATTCCGAACAGAAATTAGAGACAAAAATAATATTAATCAGTCTCCAAGTTTGGAGTTTCTAACACAAAAATCAAAGTAAAGCATTAAGTACTCCTTTATATTGGATTAGCTATTTCAAAGAAGAGAAAACATTTAATAGATACTAGTATGGACACCCGTGCCAAGCACGGGCTAGAAATTCGTCATACTTAAGGGAGATGATATTGTGATGTATCAAATGTCATTTAAATCCAACATTAGATAAAATAGTGAATGTTGAACAACAAATAGGTGACAAAACTCATACTTAAGTCTTAAAATTTTGGATGAAGATATAGTATTATTTTTACATGTGTGGTAGCTCTTTCTCAATTGTGTCGATCCACAACCGTGTTGGTTGCCCATAAGGCCTAACTATTGTATGATGTCTCGGTTTAACATTGCAGGAGTGCAGGAGTGTTTCTTGGTGGTGGAACACGAACACAAAGAGTCTTACCCTTAGTGGAGAGATGTTAATGTGTCAAGTGACTTAAAATTCCAGTGTATGCAAGAGTAGATATTGAACAAAATATAAGTAAGATGACCCATATATCTATTATTTTAAGATTTTGGATGATGATGTGATGTCGATCTCACTTGTGTGGTTTCTCTTAGCCTAGCATGATTATGCAACCTAATGTAGTCTACTATGGAAGTCCCGAAATTATTATATTTTGTTTTGTTAGTTTTTTGGTCTCATTAGATTAAATTTTTATCTTAAATTTTAGTTTTTGGATATCATTTGCTTTCATGGAAAAAAATATTCTACCTCTGTTATTTTCATTTACTTTACTTTTGGTCTTTCGTAGGATGTGACAATGAAATAATGTAGATGTGTTTTGTTAATTTGACGCAGTCCTGTTCCGGGAGGCCTGACTACATAAATGAGCTATCATGACCCATTCTATTTGTAATTGGGCCAGACATTTTAGAGTCCGACCCAATCTGTTTATGCCATGGGTCAATCCGTCTTATTTTTCTTTTTTTGATTTATTCAGTCTTTTTTATGTCTTTGTGATATATTAGTCACTCACAACTATCTTTTTACTAAAATATGATTGGATGATCATATATATCTGTGTAATGATACAATGTATTGTAGGCTTAATGTGATGATACAATGTATCGTAGGTTCCCTCAAAACTCAAAAGATTATGATGAATTAACTATTTGGTTAGTTTTTAATGTCATTAGTTTAATTTTAGGGAAATGATAACCAATGCCGTCGGGACACTGATTAAGGATCAAATATAACATAATTGCATTGATTAGCATGACCCATTATTATTCAATTTAATTTTTTTTGGGTGTCATTTGTTTTAATGCAATATTTTTTTTAATCAATCTCTATTATTTTAAATTCCTTCACTTTTGATCTTTGTTAGAATTTGACCAAATAAAAATATTGATGTTCTATGTTGAGTTAAAAAAATATGTGCTTATTAGACATTTAAATGTTGTGGTTTTTTGTTATTTTGTCTAATTTTTTAGTAAATTAATCACCAAAAAATCTTCAACTCCTTCAATAAACCCATAAAATTACTGACAACTCACTCAATCTCTCAATTTAAAGTTCCTTTTTATTAGACATATTTCTCAATCTCAAATTTCTTTTTCATCTTCTTTATTTTTCTAGTTTTTATTTTCTCTTCTCATGAAAGAAAAGAACATAAATCCCACTCTATTAAAATACAATCATATCGCCTTTTAGACCATGTTTTGTCTTCGTTTGACCTTATTTGACTATGTCACATAATTTCAGACGCAGAGATTCGCTCACTTGAGAGAGATGTTAATGAGTCAAATTTGAGTTAAAGTTCTACAATGGATGAAAGAGTGGATGCTGGATAACATATAAGTGAGAAGATCCATATACTTGTACCTAAGAATTTAAAAAGAAATGTGGTGTCAATTTGAAAGTTAACAAAATATGTGTGATGTTGAGTTGACAAAATGCATGCTCATTAGACATTTGAAATTGATGTGGCATTCTTTTAATGATTCTAATATATTGGTAGTATAATTACCCCATAATCTCCAACTTCCTCAACTTAATATTAACTTAATATTTTTTGGGTTAATTAAGTTTTTAGTCCCTATAAATATTCACAGTTTTGTTTTTAGTCCCTATAAAATAAAATCACACTTTTTAGTCCCTGTGACATTTTCCTTAACCATTTTAGGGACCAAAAATGTTGATGGAAATTGTTACAGGGACTAAAAATGTTGATGGAAAAATTTTATAGGGATTAAAAATGTTGATTCAAAATTTTATAAGGACTAAAAAGTGCGATTTTATTTTGTAGGGACTAAAAACAAAATTCTGAATATTTATAAGGACCATTTACTTAATTAACCCATATTTTTTTCATTAAAGTTGGGTTTTTTTTTTTTTTTTTTTACATTAAATAACTAAGCTGTTTCTTTTTCCACATTCCTCTCTTTTCACACCCTGGATGTATTGGATTAAGATTTGAAGAGATTTTAAAAGACTCTTTAATTATAAAAGTCTTGTGGTATTCAATCAAGACTTTTAAAAAATATAAATAAATCTTGTGATATTCAATTAAGACAATCAAGACTTTTTTTATTCAACAAAAAAAATAAGACTTTTTTTTTCAATACAACGAAATCTGTTGATATTCAATTAGGATTTCTTAAAAATTATTAAATGTCCGTTGGTATTCAAAAATTTAAAATTTTGATAGATTTTTTTATGGAATGGATTTCAGACTTTTTAGTTATGCACAATGACAATTTTCATTCAACAACCTTCAACACCCACTTTTTCAATTCCTAACACTCCACATCATTTTCTCTCTCTTAATTCAACACCCATTAAATTTTACCTCTCCAATGGTTTTTTCATTCAACACTCTACCCCACCACCTTTTATTTCTTATTCTTATTTAATTTTATATTTTTGTTTTTATAAATACATAAAATTACAATTATCGATTATAATTAAATTAAAATAAAGAAACACTTAACAATTTTTTTTTGTTTTTTGTAAAAACAAAATTTATTTAAATATTTTTTTTTATTTTCTTAACTTAAAATGCAATACAACAAACTAAGCACGCAACACACAAATAGCTTAAAATGCAAGACAACAAACAAGCACACAACACACAACTAATTTATTTAGTCCGATACAAATCATCTTCAATCACGAAACATTCCAAACTTTGTCCATATGTGCTTCACTAGATCTGCTTGCAATTCGTAATGAGCATTTGGATCACGCAACTCGGATCTAGCACGCACATGATTTGCAAAGGTGGGTAACACCTCGGTCGAGTATGGTTGCGGTGTACTAGATCCACTTCCCTCAGATTGCCCAAAATCGGTCCAACATTGAGCATATGTATCTCGTTCATCCTCAACAATCATATTTTGGTTGGGAAATTGATTTGGGTTTTGAGGATGTTGGTTGGGAAATTGATTTGGGTGTTGATAATTGTTGGGATTTTGGTAGCTAAATGGGTAATCAGAAGAATTTTGGGTGTTGAATTGATTGTTATTGGGATCCATTTCACTAATCAAAGACTAAAACTTCAAAAGAAATGCTAATAATATGATTAAGAGAGTGAAAAACTTGATTTTTTTCTGTGTCCAAATCAAATGATCCAAGTCTCTGTTTATAGAGGAAAAAAAATCACAACTTTTGGTAAAAAAAAAATTATTTTCAATGAAATAATTGAGTCCAAATTATTAAGAAGATAAAAATCCAAGCAGCCAATCGTAGCAAGCCACGTGTTTTTTCGAAGAAAAAATATATAGGGAATAACCTCAATTTGGATTATATGATTTGAAAACCCTAAACACTTTTTCGAAACATCAGTGGGCGCGTGATAAGAGAGAGTGGTGGAAAAAGAAATATAGAAACAATTATATCAAAGCAAAATCTATTATTTTAAACAATAATTTCTAAAATGCTCCTCTCAAAAAATACATAACAAGTTTTGAAACTAATAAATATAAAAATAAAAATAAAAAAGACACTGATAAATATTTGCCAACGATAAATATCATCCAAAAAATATGGAACAAGTATTTATAATTTATAAATGGCTTAATAGCAGTTTTGGTCTCCTAAGTATCAGGAAGTTGCGATTTTGACCCCCTAACAAAATAAAATACAATCCATCCCCTTAAGTGTTGCCCCTTTTGCAGTTTGACCCTCAGGCCAATTTTGACCAAGTCAATGCTGACGTGGATGCCACGTGTGTATTTTTTATTTTTTATTATTGCTTTAATATTTTTATTTATTTTTTAATTAAAAAATAAAAAAATTATTTTTTTAATAATTAAAAAAGGGTTAAATATGTTTTTAGTCCTTATAAAATTGGGACCTTTTAAGTTTAGTCTTTACTTAATTTTAATAGCTCTTTTAGTCCGTAATTTTTTTTCCTGCACTGGGTATTAGTCCCTACTCAATTCAAATTTGTTTAATTTAAGCTTAAACTCTTAAGTTTTTGAACAATTTTTTGCCGACATGTTTGGAACATTACTAAAAGTTCCTCCGCAAAAAATTATCGCAAAATTAGATTTCTACGTCCAGATTTTGTTACTTTTGATCTTTAACTTTTGTCGTTTTTATAAATTTGTATTTAATTCGTTTCATGTTAGAAAATTCTAAATTTTAGTAAATGAACCTTTTGATGGTTAAACAAACTTTAAGAGTTTAAGGATAATTAAACAAACTTAGTTTTAGCAGGGACTAAAATTATAAGTAATTTTTGCCCTCAAAATAAAAAATGATAAGTAATTTTTTTTTTGTAGGAACTAAAAAAGCTATTAAAATTAAGTAAAGACTAAAAAGTTCCCAATTTTATAGGGACCAAAAACATATTTAACTCTTAAAAAAAAAATTATACACATATGACGTCCACATCAGCATTGACTTGGTCAAAATTGGTATGAGACCAAAACTGCAAAAAGGGCGGTACTTAGGGGGCTGGATTGCATTTTATGTAGTTATGAGACCAAAATCGCAACTTACTGATACTTAGGGGGCCAAAACTGTAACGCCCGTCTTAATTATTCGATTATTTAAAAATATATTTATATATATGATTTACGTGATTTTCATGGCTGATATGTGTGAATTTTATGATTTATGAAGTTGAATGGGTTATATGATTTATAACTGAATTATGAGGGATATTTTGTTGTGGTGAAGTTGTTATGTTGTTATGACTTATTTTATTATTAAATAAAATAAGATTTGATAAATAAAATAAAAATATTAAAAATTGGGCTGTGTTGTGAGATGAGCAATTAGTAGTGATAAGAGTAATTAGGAGAGATAAATAGACAACAAAAGTTAGAAAACAGAATACGTACGTTTTTGGAGAAAAAGGGAGAAAAGTCAGAAAAGAGGAGAACCAGAGGGAGAGCTGCGATTTCATCATAACCAGGTAAGGGTGAGACTAATTTTCAATATTATTAAGGGTATAATTCTATAGGATGAATTTAGCATGATTAGGTTAAGTTTTGGTGAGAATTGAGAATTAGGTTTAGGATCAATTTTGATGAATAAATCAAGAACAGATGTTAGATTGATGCAAAATTAGTATACAGACCTTAGATATGACTTAAGATGATAATTAGATGCTATTTGGATGAAGGAATCATGAATATAGGTGAAAAGTTGTGATTTTTAGGTTTCTGGCCGTACTGACATTCATCGCTCGCACCTGCGAGCAAGAACACTCGCATCTGCGAGCTAGAACCCAGCACTCGCAACTGCGAGCAATGCAACTCGCAACTGCGAGTGACCTGTGAGCTCGCAACTGCGAGCAGAATAACTCGCCACTGCGAGTAAATACGTAGGAACCCAGAATGCACACTTTGCTCGCCAGTGCGAGTGAAGTTACTCGCCACTGCGAGTTAAGCTGTTAGTTGCCCAAAATTGTCCCGATGCGATCCTTCGCACGTGTAGTCTTGAGATGACCTTAGAAGTAAGTTAGAGAGCTGTTTAGGATGCTTTCATAAGCTCCAGAAGTCTGTTGCCACTGCGAGTTAAGCTGTTAGTTGCCCAAAATTGTCCCGATGCGATCCTTCGCACGTGTAGTCTTGAGATGACCTTAGAAGTAAGTTAGAGAGCTGTTTAGGATGCTTTCATAAGCTCCAGAAGTCTGTTATGGTGACTGAAAATTAGAAGTGTTGCTGCATGAATGCTATAATGATGTTTTATGATATTTATATTGATGTAATTAATTCCTTATGTGAATGTTAACACATTCAAGCGTTGTTAATTGTTGTATGTTGCTGCTGTTTTCTGTTGTCGACTGTTAGTGTCTTGAGGTTGCATGAGTCGGTCTATGTTGTTGGAATTTAAGAAGTTGTCCATGATTATGAGTCGTATGAGTTGTACACGTCGTTGTCTAAGTTGTTGGAAGTTGAGTCCATTGCATACTCATATAAGTTGGTTGAGGGCTTGATGCCCTGGAATGCTTAGTCATTCACATGATTGGTGAGGGCTTGATGCCCTGGAGCTTTTGCTCACTATGTTGGGGGCTTGATGCCCTGAAGAGCCTAATTACGCTCATATAAGTTGGTTGGGAGCTTGATGCTCTGTATTGGTACCAAATGCATTTGCATATCAAGAGGTTCATGATGTTTAAGTTGTCAAGATGTTGTCGAGTTGATAGAGTTGCACGGTCAAGGATGAGTTGTGTCGTCAAGTTGAGTGTTAAGTTGATTATGATTTGTGATGAGAATTAGTAATGGTATTGATGATTGTATTTGTTATGTAATGAAAAATTATGCTAATTGTTAATTGTTGATATGTTATTAATGTTTAAGTTGTTAAATGCATTTTATTGGATTATATGCTTAATGTATTGATTATGAAATCTCACCCCTTCTGCGTATATGTTGCCTCGACCGTGGGTAATGTGCAGGTAATAAAGATTAGAGGCGTTCATGAGTGGACTCTCAGTTGGTGTCTAGGTGCTCTGATACGTAACGGGATGGGGGCTTGCTTTTACTTCTATTCCTTACGTGTCTCTTTTATGAACTAATTTATGAGATTTTTCAATAAGGCCTGCGTGCCAAGACTTTTAAATGTTGAACTATTTTCCGCTGCAATAGTTTAAGATTTTTCATGATGTTGAATTTGAAGGATAATTATTATTATCCATTTTATGATTTAATTGAAGTATGTGACATTCCGTTGTGATCAAAATACTCTGATTTTAAATGAAATTTTCTTGTTGGGAAAACGGGGTGTTACAAAAACTGCTATTAAGCCTTTATAAATATATAAAAATACTAGAAAAATATTATCATTGGGAAATTAAAAAAAAAACCGAGAATAGTTTTATCAAATATATAACTAAACACAAACAATTATTTGTCACTGAAAAATATAAGAAATAGTTTTGTACCAAAAAATTTATTTTTCATGAATAAATATATAACTAAACACGGACAATTATTTATCACTGATAAATATAAGAAATAGTTTTGTACCCAAAAAAATAAAAAAAAATAATATGTTACAGATATTTGTCTTTAATAGATATAAAAAATATCAGACAAATATTTTTTAACGATAGATATTAAAAACAATTTGTCAAGTATTTATTAGTAATAAATATAAAAACATATAGAACATATATTAGTCACGATACGAAAAGAGCACTGAATGTTTGTCAATATAGAGAGAATGAGAGCTAGAGAGAAAAAGAAAGGCGACCAACCTTAAGGTTCACCTAGGGCAACCGCGTCGGAGCCTTTCACCGACAGGGAGACACGTAGGGGGGATTGGGGTCTAGCCAGGGTGGCAGAAATTGGGGGGACAGGAGAGATTGGTCTATGGTACGGTCCAGGAAGAGGAAAGTGATATGTCTAAAAACAACTGCCTTTAACTCTAAAAAGACATCCTACATGACAATTTCACATCATTTTTATTTAATTTAATTAGATAAAGATTTTTTTATAGGGACGGTCTATACAACAAATGTTATTGGATCCGACCCTTATACTTCTCGGATAGCACTTGGGTTATATTGGGGTGTCAATGTCTTGTGACATTGACCAAAGATCTTTTTTTTGTACAACACGGGCTAGCACTTGGGTGACATTTGTGTCATTCGACATTGACCAACCACAATATCACAAGTGACTTTCTTATCTCTCTCCCACAAGGATTTTTTTTATTTTTTATACACTTGTGACCAATGTTTTAAAACTCGGACCGGTGATCGACCCGGTTAAGGCACTGGGTCACTGATCGAACCAGTGGGTCATTGGTCGGACCACATGACTATTGACCCGGTCTATATAAAAATGTTTATGACCAAAAATTACATTATGAATGAAATTTTTATGGAAAAAAAATCCTGTCATTTTTTTTCTATTTAAAGTTCGTACATTAAAAAAAAAATTATATTCACAACTACAAGTTTGCAAGTTAATTTCTTAACTGCATCACAATTCAAGCTAATTCCAATCCAAATTCAAATTAGCTCATACATTAAACAATATTACTGCATAAAAAACCTCACAAATAATAAGTTCTAATTTAGTTTCCATCTTTAAAACATAGTATGTTCTAAACATTGTTGGAAATCAAAATATAGCAGACTTACAAACCCAAGTAAGTTACATAGTCAACAAAAAACGGAAACTCAAATATTATAACAATTCCCTAATCAATAAACTATTTATGCCCATGGAGTCAAATTGTCATAGTCTTATCATTTACAACTTTTGGTGAGTTTAATGTGTTTGTGTGTTGTTGTGGTTTTTATCTTCACGCAACTATTGTTAATCAATGATATTTATCTTGAATTGACGACAACAATAAATAACGTAATTATGACATAATTTCTACCGCGATGTAGAATTAGTTTGTTATTGTCGTTTTCAACTTTAATTAAAAATTAATTTCGTCTTTGTAATCAAACTAACATCGTATTCAAAGGTTTCCGAGCCGTGCGTTGCACGGGTGAGGACACTAGTACTACAAACCAAACGGTTAAATATACAACACTCTACCTTACCGGATATAAGTGGAAAATTATAGTATCAACAAGGAAAATGCTACTTCTCAAATTTTTCAAACCCCATTTATTTCCGTAATTGTTTACCGTATAAACAAAAATAATTGTATCTTAGAACAGAGACAAACCATGTCTTCCCTACGACACCGACAACTTGGTGATGTCACTCTCCTTCACAAATAATCCATGAAAACCATACGGCACCCTCCTTGGCAACTTCACCTCCGCCACAATCTCAAACTCCGGCGACTTCGCATCCATCACCAAAAACCTTGACTCTCCCTTCTTCTCATCATGCACATAACTCACCAAATAACCATCATCCTCTTCTTCACCATCCTCCCTCGCCACGAAAAACGGCTCACCACCATAACAACCCTCTCCATACAACCTACATCCAACTTCCTCACCTTTCAACACATCTATCTTCACCACTCCTGAAATCTTTGGCATTGGATTCCCAATTGCCGCATAAACAAACCTATTCTTTTTCCCCATGTAATCACCATTTATCACCCCGAAATCTAGGTTTCGCGCTGATAATGGTTGTCTTGATACAATCCCAGTTTTGATATTAATCTTCACTTTCTCAATCATTGCATGCACAAGCTCAAGTCTCTCCATCGTATGCTCAATGGAGAGAACATTCGGAGCAATTAGTGTCACAGTATCCTCATCATCTTCCCCATCCCACGCATTGATCGCGTGCATGATATTAAATCCTGGCACATCGAACCATTTCATCTTCGACTCGTCACTAGCATAACGAGGTATAATTCCGATCCTTGAAACTTTTGATGGATCGGAACCTACTGGAGAACCACCAGAAATCATGTCAAGAGGATTCATACCAAGCTGAATATCCGTAAACACAACATACTTTTTAGTAATGGCGAAATCATGAAGAAAAGAAGGTCTTGTCATGGAGAAAACCGGAACATCGTTATGTTTAACACCATTTGCATCAAAACGGAAATAGGTTAAAAATGGTGGCATAGGACCGTAACGGAAAGCAAAAGTTTCACCAGTGTCGCCGTCAATTTTAGGATGAGCAGTCATACTCATGGAGAGTTTGCCGTTAAAATCTTGACGGCCGATTGTTTGGATATCACCGTTTGGTGTAAGCTTGATTTCATAAGGAAGGTCTGATTCTCCTAAAGCAAAAAGTTTGTTACCAAACAAAGCCAAACTTGTGTTGGCTAAACCAATTCCGTTAGAAGGATTGTATTCTCCAGATATGACACGTGCTGCGGTGACGGAGCCACGTGCAGCAGAAGCTATAAGCGAGTTGAAACCAGAAAACACGTTTGGGATAAGTTGGTAACCAGCTTCGTTTTCGATTTTGTATTTGTAAGTTTGAACGTAACGGCTACAGAGTGTGGCTTTTCCGTTTGAGATTGTAATGGCGTGAAGCATGCCATCACCGTCGAAGAGGTGGTAAGGTCCACGTGGAAGAAACTGTGGGTTTGGTCCATTTCTTATGTAAGCGCCGTTAAGTGACTGTGGAAGTGTGCCTTTAATGATTTCACATTGTGTTGGAGGGAGTTCGTCTAGGACTGGTGCAAAGTTTTGAGACAAAACATGTCTTGGATCTACAGATGGTTTTATTGGTGGGTCTATGAAGGTGTTGATGATGTCGTCGAATGTGTTGAGTAGTAATGCTGGGAGTGATGATGGTGTTTGTGGTTTTTTGAGGTTATGGGTGGTGGTGGTGGTGGGGGGTGTAGGAAGAGTTTTTGTGGGGGGTGTAGTGGTGGTGGTTTTTAGTGTCTGGGATTGTGATGTTTGGGGTTTTTCTTTGGTTTTGATGGATGAGATGTTAAAGGGAGGGATAGAAGTTGTTGGTGGTTGCTTACTTGTTATTATGATGGGTTTTGGGATCATGGTGTTGTTGGAGAAGGAGATAATGTTTGGGGGTTGTAGTGAAAGATTGGGGAAATTGTGGTTTGTGTGAGGAGGGAGGTACGATACTTATCTTGTGTTGGATGGGAAAAAAATCAAATATGTGATTGTTGTTAGGTTGAAAATGAAATTAAGATTCTTAAAAAAAAATGAAGATATTATGAATTTTATGTAGATAAAGCTTGCAAAATAAATATTTTAGGACACAAACAACACATTAGAGTTTTGAATCTGAAATAACTTTCATCTAGCTAATAATAATAATAATTAATTTGAATAGTGACTACTCGTTATTTTTGGACTTGAACAAATAAATATAAACAGAGAGTCAGAGAGATAATATAAAGGAATTTGAGAAAATTAGAGTTCCATATTAATCCAAAAATAGATTCCTTATTGTTTTGATGCTGACACTGTGAGGATCTAGATTGCATGCATACAAATATTCATGCGGTCATATAGTTGAAGTAATCTGCATTGTTATGTTAAATTAGAAGGCTCAAGTTATATATATTCACCAAATCAATCTCTACCCTTCAAAGTTTATCCACAACAGTCATGACTCATGATTGCAACTGTGACGGTTACACAGTCCATTATTTTCCCATTTGAGTAAACAGGACCACAATAATTTGAAGCATATGTTTTGTCTAGATGGTAAAATTCTCTACGAACAACCACCGTTGAGATTAATCCTCAGAGTTGATTTGATCGGGAACATTAGTTAAATTAAAAGAGATCTCTTACTATCACGTATTTTTGGGGTTAAAGAGAAGGTAATTGACATCGTAGAACATCTAACAATTAATGTATAGCTTCTTTCTTAAGTTTTTTTTTAACTGGTTCATAGGCTTCTTTATTACTCCTTCCGTCCTGGAATATCTGACACATTTACTAAAAAAAAGTGTCTCAAAATAACTGATTCATTTCAATTTTCAATACAACTTTCATCATTTCCAATACAATATAACTCTAATTAATACTACTTTCGTCATTCCCAATACAATATATTCCACTTTCCCCTTTATTTATACATTTTTCTTAATCTGTGTGAAAAACCAAATTGGGCCAGATATTCTGGGACGGAGAGAGTACCTTTTAATTCAGAATAGGAGAGAGGCATCTTTTTAATGTTAGGTTTTAATGTTAGGTTACTGTCTACTGCAGTGGCGGATGCACAAGGGGGGGCCAGCGGTGGCCGTGGTCCCCCACAATTTTTTCAAATCACTACAAGAACAAACACGTTTTGTGACCTTTAAAATTGACGATTGCGACTGTTAGAAGGGTCGCAAATGTACATTTGCGACTGTTCCCCAACAGGCGCTAATGTTGGGGTCGCAACAGTCATTTGCGACCCTTCGTAGAACAGCCGCTCCAACTGCCGCAACAGGTGCTGCGACAGTTGCCAACCGTCGCAAAGGAGCGCTTTAATTTAATTTAAAAGGGCTTGCGACCCTTCAAAAGAGTCGCAGATGTTAAGTTTTTTTAAAAAAAAATAAAGGCTTGCGACCTTTCAAAACAGTCGCAGATGTTAAGTTTTGCGACCCTTCAAAACAGTCGCAATTATTTATTTTTAAAAAAAAATAAATTAAATGGTGCAATTTTTGTTGACAATTTAAATAAATATATTAATGAATATTTAAAATACACAAATATATAACTAAAAATATCTAAATTCTATTTATATGTTAGGCATTTCATATACGCATTACACACCAATACATTTTTCTCCGAGGCCCCAAAATGTACACCTTTGATCTTAAAAACTATGCTCAACAATCAAGTAAAGTTGTATTTGGTAAAGTTGCTGCAGAAGCAAACCTTTCCCATTCATAAACCACTTCAACGAGATCAAATTTGATATTTTCTTGGGCATACTCTTCACTCTTCAGGGCTTATTGGGAGATTAAACTGTGCTTGAAGCTCTCCTAGTCGTATAGCTATTTTGTGCAATCTGTAACAAATACTTATGTTATAATCCATATGTTGATTCCAATCAGAATTTCAGAGAAGCAGGAAAGTAAAATGATAACAGATGATACGTTATAAAAAAAATTAAGAGGGGTCAATATTTATTGTTTTTCTTACGAAGATCTAAATAAATATAAATAAAGAGAACTGAAAATTACCTATTTTTTGCATCAGACAGCCTAGGTGTGAGTGATGGCTCGGATGCATTCTTCTGCTGGAACACAAAAGCAGACATTAACACTGTTGCTTCTTCTGGTTCCAGTTCATCGAGCTGGTTCTCAAACAAGCACTCAGTACATATCAGAGACTTATAAAACCAAACACATAAAATGAATATAGTGAAAAATTAGAAAAATAGCAGAGACTTATAAAAAGCACGCAGAAACAAAACAACAATAGCATAAGCAAAATACCAACCGAAAAGTGGCATTAGACTATGCTATTAATCAATGATCTGAAATTTACATGAATCACATCAGTCATCACATTCCTATTACTTTTAACCGAACACATTGCCTAGTGCCTATACAAATATGTTAGGATTGTGTAAAAGTGTTGGGCTTTTTTAAGTTAAAAGAAAATGAAAATGGATATGATTCTATCTATAATGTTAACAAATTCCCTCTTCCTTTAACCAATTGAACGATGATGTCAAAGAATCAACGCAAATTAGAATGATTAATCATGATAAACAAGAATTCAAGTATCCTGGCCGTGGGTAGGGGCAAGTGCCACACAAATTTTACACGATGAAACACAATAAAAAAAGTAAACAATTCAATAAGAAGGTAACCTTTGTGAAGACGCAACTCGCCAGCACTTAGCTTCTTAACAGGTACTCCATTACTGTCATTTTCATCTTGTTCTCTTTGATTTTCCTTTACTTAAAATAGTTTAATCATATTCCTACAAGAACAACATCAACCGGAATTAGAACACTTCATATCACAGACTACATAACTATCCAAACATGATAGGCTAATGACTTACAGCAGGCTCAACCGTATGCACATAGGGAATCCTTACTGTCATCATTGTGGGGATGCCATCGAGACAACATTGCACGTCCTAAGGGATTGTCCTTTAGCAGAGGCGGTGTGGTTAAATTCTGTTGAATTAAAATTCCGTACCAATTTCTATACGACAGATTTGAGAGATTGGATAGAGCAGAATCTAAACCGGAAGAGGTGGGCAGAATTTTGGGCGACGGCGTGTCACACTCTTTGGTATTGGAGGAACAAGCTAGTTCATGATGATGATTTTGTGATGCCTGCTTATCCTTGGCAGGTGATTAATCAAAGAGTCCTGAATTATGGTGCTCATTCTAGTATAAATGCTTCAATTTTAGCAGGTAGTAGAGAGCTGGAAGAAATTCGGTGGTGGCCTCCGGATTCTGGCTGGATTCGACTTAATACAGATGGTGCTTCTAAAGGTGGCCAAAATGCTGGTTGTGGAGGGGTGTTCAGAGGTGATAAGGGAGAATGGATTTGTGGTTTTTCAAAAGGGTTGGGCTCTTGTAGTGCTTATGTGGCAGAGTTGTGGGGTGTGTTTGAAGGTTTGAAGTTGGCTCGTTCTAATGGATACCGTAAAGTAGAGCTTCACATAGATTCTTCGAGTGTGGTCTCTTCCATATCCCGTGATCAAGGTGGTAATGTAGTTGGCCCGACTCTTCTGCATAATATTCGACGATTGATCGACCAAGATTGGGAAGTTCAAGTTCGTCACTCCTTTAGAGAAGCCAACGCTTGTGCAGATGCGTTGGCGAATATGGCTTGTGATAGTGGTTTTTCTTTGATTTTGTATGAGCAATGTCCCGCTCAGATTAGATCTCTTTATGTAGCAGACTTTGTTGGCATTTCAACTCCGCGTCTTGTGAAGCGGTAGTTGCTTTCTTTCGGGCTTCGGCCCTCTTGTTATCCAAAAAAAAAAAAAAACAACATCTACAACTTCCTTTCAATAAGAACAACAACCAGACTAAAACAAAAACACAATTAAAAAAAAAACAATCAAGCTCATCCCTTTTTCTTTCTACACATCAGTAAACTAGAGAAAGACTAAGATGAATGATGTCTTCCCAATTCCAAACAAAAATTATATGTTCAGAATCACAGTTGGTTAGCATCACTGTAGGTCACCGTGATTTTGCAAAAGCAACTGAGCTCGATTCATGGGAGGAACAATTTTTGGTCGGGCATTACGTACCTCCTCACGGAACTCCAGCTTCATAGCTTTTGCAATCAAACATAACCTTTTTCAGAAGAAACAAATATTCACAAGCTTAATAAAAAAAAACTAGCTAGGTTACACATTAAACTTAATGATATGAAAGAATCAACACAAATTAGAATGATTAATCATGATAAACAAGAATAAGATCGCGTTTAGGTCAAAAAAATGTTAATCATACAGGTCCAAAAAAAAAAAAAACCTAATCATAGAACTTGACGCGTTCTCAAAGAGTTTCACAACGTAAGTTGAAAATAAGAATTAGAGAGAAGAATCAAAGGACTGAGCATTCCTACAAAATAGTTTGGCAATATTTCAACACATCATAGTTGTCAAAGCGGAAACGCGGCGCGACGCGGCCACCCCAAAAATTGACGCGGCGCGGTATGCGGGCGCGACGCGGGGGCTATTACATGACGCGGACCCTAAAACTAAAAATTATATTATTAATAAAGGACTACTAAAATATGGAAAAAAAATGTATTTAGTATTAGTATAAATGAAAAATTAAAGACTATTAATTGTTTTTAGTATTAAATACTATTATACTTAAATATTTTTAATTTTAAAATATCATATTGTTCAAAAAGAAATATTAAAATACCTTAAATAACATACTTAAACATTATAATTAAATACCATAATGCTAAAAAATATATACTAAAATACCTTAAACAGTATACTTAAGAAACAAATTAATTGTATATACTTATTAATTTAATAACTATATATCATACTATATTTTTTTGATAAAGACAAGAGTAATATATCATGCCATAGTTTAAAAACGATATAATACTATGTATTATTTATTATTCCTTTAAAAAAAGTATTATTACTATTAATTTAGTAAAACAAATTATTATTGTACCAAAAAAACAAATTATTGTACCAAAAAAAACAAATTATTATTATATGAGTGTGACTTTTTTAAATCACATTAGAGCATCCACAATGGTAGTTCCCTAACAAGGACTCCTTAAATGGACCCCACGTGACACATCACTTATTTATAATTTTTTAATAAAAGTACCTATTAAGGAATCAATGACTCCAATGGCAATACACTAATAAGGACTCCAATGAAAAGTACTTAAATATGTCCCACTATTTTTACATATTAAACAAAAATAATTTATCTATTACTCATTTTTACAAGTGGGACCAAGTAGTACACATTTTATTACTTCTTTATGCAAGTGGGACCAAGTAGTACATATTTTATTACTTCTTTATGCAAGTGGGACCAAGTAGTACACATTTTATTACTTTTTTAAACGTGGGACCCGTTAGTTACCCAGGAGAGAGAGGGTCCTTATATAGTTGTCCGTTCCTTAACGGGGACTCAATTTTTCTTCCTCCAATGGAGGGTCCTTAACGGGGAGTGGTCCTTGTTAAGTAAGGACCCCCCATTGGAGATGCTCTTAGTAATTAAATTAATATTTAATAGGGAGTGGTGCCTTCTCAAAAGACAAGCGGGGAGTAAAGTAGTGGCTAGTGGGTTACAGCTGTCCTTTGTCCAGCCACTCACATGCTAGGTAACTTTAGGGTACACAAATTGTTAAACTTGTGTACCCATACACAAACACTCCTTTAACCTTCAATTTATCATTTGAAAATTTAATGGTTAAGATGTAATGATGGCATTGGCAACCTCACTCATAGGAATACTCCTCTTTGGTCTATAAAATTGTTGGCGGTGTATTTTTAGGATCCATTTGTTTTTTTTTTTTTCATTTGTTTATCAAATAAAAAACATATTTAAATATAAATAATATAAAAATAAAATATATACCCAAGAGTTTACATGATATGATAACAACTCTCTAGCAATTTAATCAAATGTCTTGACTTTTAATCGAGTCTTAAAAATGCAGCAGGGGTATTAAATCTCTTGAGGATAATTGATTTTTTTTTAAAGAACAATAAAATAGTATTTTTTTTTGGTTAAGAAAGAACAATCAAATATATAAATATAAATAACGGTTCTTTTTGTGAGTATTTTCTTTTTACTTTTTTTTTTAATTTTTAATATTTTTTTCTCAACCTTTATTGGACATTGTGTGTACGGATAAACCTACGATCTCTCAGATTCAATTTTGTATGATTTTTCTATCACTTTTCTCATATTCAACTTTGCTAATCTAGTTTCTTTTAATGAATGTAAGAAATTTTTATTAAATGATTAACAACAGGTCAAGAAAAGAGTAAAAAGGAAGGAGAAAAAGACAATATACATTTAAAATTATTCGTTACGTTCACGCTCTTAATGATAAAAATGGCCAAATTAGTTGACGAGAAAAGATAGGCCAAATTATTAGTATATTATGTTTTTTTAAAAGAAAGGTTTACATTACAATATAATAATTTTATTAATAAATAAATGCATTCCATTCCCAAAAATACATTTTCTTCAAGACTCATTTTAGAAACACTTTTTGTACATGTAGACCATCACTAGACCATCACTACATCCAAACCATTCAATTTTCAATTGATACATCAAAGGTTAAATGTATGTTTGTGCATGGGTACACAAATTTAACAATTTGTGCACCCTAAAAGTCACCCACATGCTAAAACACTCACATGCTAAAACGTGTGTATTTTCAAATATGGAGTCAAAAATAAAAAACGTGTCTTTTGAGAAAGAGACAAACAAAAGGTGGGTGACAGTTGTTCTCTTCAGCCATTCATGTGCCAAAACGTGTCTCTTTTCAAAATAATAAACAAAAAACTGCATCTTCTTCCCCTTGTCTCTCTCTCCTCCAACTCGCCGCAAAACAACCTCGAAAACACCAAAACTCGCCGGAAACATGCCGGAAACAACCTGCAAACACCAAAACTTGGAGAAAGCGGCCGCTTTGACCCGCTTTTGACCCGCTCCGCCTCACAGAAACGCGGCCGCGAAACCCGCATTTCACAAACGCGTGACTCGGTGGCGTTGTGATGCGGTACCTAGATTTTGGCCGCTCCGCGCCGCGATAGCGCCGGGAGCGGCCGCTATTGACAACAGAGCAACACATCACATTTTAAAGTAAACTAGAGCATTAGATAGCAGCCACACACACACACCACACTCACTTGCATTAGATAGCAGCCACACACACACAAAGTTCTATAAAAAATCAGTAGAAACAAAATCAATTTCATGTTTTTTTCTTTCTAAAAGTCCTTGAGAAAAAAATTGATTAACGCGGATAAGTTAAAGACCATCTAGACTGTTAACAAATTCCCCCTTCCTTTAACCAATTGATTAACAGAGACAAGTTGAAGACCATCACATACACATGGATATATTTCAATTATAATGAACAATAAGATTAACTTTGGAAACCGAAAATTCAAATACAAGTATTCAGTTCAAAGTTCAGAAAAATTAAAACTAAGAGTAACACAGGTAAAGAGAAGGGTTTACCTTGAGATGTGCTGTAAGACAGTTGAAGAAGTGTGGACAACCACGACACTTGACGGAGAATCCCAAATGTACTAACTAAGAAATATCACAGCAAGTAGTTATTAAATTCATATCACAACAAGTAGTTATTAAATTCATATCACAACAAAACAAATTACTAAGAACTTAAGCTAACTATTATATTCTACAAATATTTGAAGCAACTATTAATACTCCTAAAAGTTCACAAACATGAGATAGTATAGACATTGGTTAGACACATGGAAAAACACCTATTTTTACAAAGTTTAAGCTTGCCTATCAATACCCTGGAAACAAATTTTATGCAAACTAAACATAAACTTAACTCACGAAATTTTGATTATAAACTATTTTTCAACTAAAAATTGGAAACAAATCATCATCATAATCAAAAGAACTAGATTAATTACACAAAATTGCAAATAGAAACTACCTTAAGCCTAATTGACATTTGACAAAAAAAAAAAAATTAAGATGCAGAACCTTGATATGAATTAAACTGCCAATCAACCGGAATTTTGAAACGGTAGAAGCTTCAAGCTTTGGAATGTTCATAACTCATAAGGAAGAATTTTCTTAATATTACCAAGGTCTATCTATTACAGTACATTCTCATCAAATTTGCTATAACTTTTTTGTCAATCTGAGACGCTCAATGTCATTGGTAAAAGTTTCAGCTCAGAAAATAGGTACTTACAAACTACTCTATCATGAAATCTTCACATCAGTAGTGAGATTCAAACCATATTCTTAAGGGATAAACCAGTGTGTTACAAAATTTAGACACTCCTCTATTGTTCTCAACACTCAATTTATATTGTTTCACAGGAGGGAGTTTATCAAATATTCTGTTTCCAAGCTCTTAATTCAATTAATCACCACAAACACACCATATAATAGCCAAGAGTAGACCTTTCATATCGGGGTCTGTTGTGATCACATCACATAATTATAATCTTAGCATTCAATTAAAATTTCTCATTATATCTTCATGTCTTAAATGGTTAACCATTTTGGCATATAATGCCATAAGAAAACCAATTATAAGAACCACAACGAGAACATACAAAAACAAATCAAGCATTTCGCATTTCTTGGAATAGACGATGTATGAAGGCAGTGGCATAAAATACCTTCCCTTTAGAGTGGTGTGTAAAAGCCCTTTTGATTGCTGAAAACCAACTCCCTTCTTTCGCATCTCAGTAGCATTCCTGTTTCTTCCTGTAAGTTTAGATCAAGATATAAGATTTAAGGAATGTGCATGCTTGTGTTATTTTTTAAAAATTTAATCATTTTTCAGCTACCTCCAAATATATATATGAGGAATTCAATATTATGAAATAACAAGACATACCAAATATATTATGAAATAACAAGACATACCAAATATATTACTACACCATTAGCCTCCACTACCTTAAACAAATCCGATCCTTTTAGTCCAGGAATCAAACATGATTAAAAAATTTGGCTATATTATACAAGCAGACCTTATACAAGACACGCCGCGCAGTCGTTGCTGCCTTTGCCAATTTGGCTATATTATACAAGCAAACCTTTGACCAATAATCAGGATTCTTAGCCGTATCCCTGTGAAAGTGATGAACACAGACTGTTGGGATTACCGATGTTGGATTCATCCCTTATATCTAATCCTAGCTTACATTCTAACCCTAATTCACTAACCCTATTTCTAAATACCTGGCGGCAATCTTTTGAAAATCTGAAATCAGAATTTCTCTCCTAATAGTGTTAATTAATTGACATTGGTTCACTTTAACCTTTCAGCTTACTAGGCGCATTCATTTCTATTACGTTTTCCATGCAATATTGATTAAAATATTTGTTTATTTGTTTACTTTAAACAAAAGGGAAATGTTAACTTGTGCCCTTGGGGCATAAGTTAAGGAACCAAATGTAGAAATTTTTTCTTAAAACTTGTGCATTCAATGCTTTGAAAGTTTCAAAAGTTATCATTTAAATATAAAATTTATTTGTTAATTCTATTTTAAGCTCCTTAACTTGTGCCCTTAGGGCACAAGTTCTTGTGCCCTTAGGGCACAAGTTAACATGACCCTAAACAAAAACAGTTCAGCCTATCCTTTATATATAATCCAACTAATTGCAATTAATTCCTGGTCATTTAAGTACCCACTCCTTTCCATATTCTCATGCTTCCACTCCTTTCCATATTCCCATGCTGTAACTTAGTTTTTATTTTCCATGCACCACACGCCCTCTCATCTGCCAAGGCATTCTGTCTATAATATACCCTCATGGATTGTACCATCGTGCAAGGATTCTTTCATATAACAAAATCTTAGAAATTGAATAGAGTCATGGCTACCGACGACGTCCATACTTTGTTATCGTACCATGCATTGATTGGTAACGTCTCATATGATTCATTTACAGCTGTTGTTCTGTTTTATTTTTGGTTGTTATATGCATACTAATTTTTAAATGTTCAATTGTTCACTGCAACAACACCTTTGAATCCCAATCCTGTCACCGAGCTGGAGAGAGTTGTGAATGAATTGCAAGTTAAATACAGGACATACTGCCTTGAGTTGAACGTTGTGAATGTGCATTTTCTTACAATTCAATTTTCTTCGTTGATATATACACTGCGAATAATCTAATTCCTAATGAAGTGTTTCATTGAAAGAAACTACAATCCTGCAAATGTGAATCATGCTGTTCCATTGCCCTTTGCTCATGACTTGATGAATTTTCAATTTACGTATGCGAAGAGGCTATCTGCTGATGAGATTAAGGAATGATGTATGGTAGGTTGTCTTTTCTGATTTTATCTTTGTTCAGTTCCTTGCATATACATTTACGTCAAATACCATGAAATATTCATATATTTTCCTTATTTTCATCTTACAGACTCTTGCTTATAGTGGATTCTGTGAGATTGCACTTCAAACTTGGACTCCTGCGCTGGGGATCGTAGATGAGTGTGGGAATCTGTGGTAGTGTGATCTGGTGTTTGAGACGCGTCCATATACTCATTTTATAGTTGGTGGTGGTTTCAGCAAAATGCTCCTCGCTAGAAGGCTTTGTGAAGGTACTCATGTCATGGTTGGTGCACCTGAGGTTGGGAGTAACCACACTCTGTTTTTCCGAGTTATTCGCCGTTAGGAGATTTCATGTTGCAGCTTGGAGTTTCGTCTCAGATATATATGTCTGGCTTTGTCACCATATTAGTTGTTTTGGAGTTTATCTTTATACTCCCTCCGGTCACATTTATAAGCAAAAATGTACTTTTTAGGTTCATTGAATATATAATGTATTTGGTTTATATATTGACCAAATACATTAAGTATTGAATGAATCTAAAAAGTGTTTTTTTTGCTTATAAATGTGACCAGAGGGAGTATTTCTCTTTAGTAATCTTTATCTTTTATTGTTGTTTTGTTTAGTGTTTGCTTGAAGGTTGTTTGACCAAATTAAACATTTTAAGGTTGTTATCTGTTGATTGGAATGAACTGCTTCAATGAGTTTTAGTTATTTAATTGTCTCCATTACAATTTTGTATTATTGCACCAGTCGCATATGCATGAATCTATGAGTTTCATACGCCTGAGTTTTGACAGTAATGTATATAGCCTTTTGATTATGTTAATTGCCGTTTGGTTAGATGGATAGGTATGTATATGCATTCAATTCTATGTGCTTAAATTCCTCCACTGAAACGTGGGAAATGTACCGTTATTTAATACTATAACAAATATTTGGTTTAGTGGTTCTATAAAGAAAAGGAAATATCTTTTACTTTACTGCCATAGTTTTTCCAAATCGTTTCATTGGTTATATTGATTTCAAAGGCCATAAAATATATATAATTATAATATCATAAATGACTTTGCAGATATGTTTGAGCATTTCAAGCCCTGTTTTTAGGAAAATACTTGGGTGACATTAAGTCACCGTGACATTAAATCTGGGCCACACAAAGGTGTTGTGTTGTGTGGCCCAGATGTGTTGTATGTGTTGTGTGGCCCAGATGTTGTGTGGCAATGTGTGTTGTGTGGCCCAGATTTAATGTCAAGGTGACATAATGTCACCCAAGTGCTTCCCCTGTTTTTATAGTTCCCAATAATTTTTCTTGAGCTGCCTTGAGTAATGCTCACCTATTCCCAAAGTTTTCTACCAAGGATTTGATGGGTGCATGCCGATTCACTAAATAGTGCATGTTGTATTAGACTTCACAGTACCAGTTAGGAAGCATGGTAATATAACCACATAGAATTGATACATATAAAGTTAGCTATTATAATGCAATACCTTAATATGACTTCAACTAAGTGGAATGATACATATAAAGTTAGCTATTAATCGTTTTTAAGGATCAAAGGAATTTAAAAATAAAAAAAAAAATGCTTCCCTCACTAATAACTAATTTTTTTTTTTGAAAGAACTAATTGTTTCTTATATAGTTTAGGATGGCTAATTAACTTTATACCATAACACTTTTGCATTTACAGTACAACAACAATTGAGTAGCAACTAATTGAATTAGCACAACCAGTTTTATAATTATTCTCCAAAATAATCCTAGAACTATATTCACCGTAAATGTTTTTGGTGTTTTGCTAACTTGATATTTTTTTTTTTGTCTTTACGGCTGACACTTACTCCCTCTGTCTCAAATTATAAGCAAAAAAATCTCATTTTTTTTTGTCCCGAAATATAAGCAAAATTAATACCAACATTTATGCTATTATTATGTTTTATAAAAAAAAAATCATCTTTTCCAAAGTAAAATTAAATGCAAATTGCATTGAATTTGTTCTTCTTTTTATTTTATCCGTAATCATTATCCAATAAGAATTGTTTTTACATCTTTTTATGAAACTTATTCCAAGAAGAACACAAAAAACTATAACTCATATAGTATACACCCTCCGGTCACTATTATAAGCAAAAATCTACATTTTAGATTCATTCATTTAATGATGCACATGGTCTTTATTATAGACCACATACATCATTAAATGAATGAACCTAAAATGTAGTTTTTTGCTTATATTAGTGATCGGAGGGTGTATGTTTTAGTTTTCTTAATAAGTGTGAATTTGTGTTTTTTGCTTATAAATTGGGACGGAGGGAGTAGTATGGAAGATGATAGAGAATCATTGAGGTTATCAATGGTGAAGGAATTACGGCACATACTCGACCAAGCAAACTCATGCTCAAGCGTACAGGAGGGTTCGAGACACATATATACTCCCTCTGGTCCTATATATAAGAAAATTTTCAAAAAAATTGTTGGTCATATTTATTAGAAAATATCACAATTTTTAAGGTGTAGTTATTGCTTAAAAGACTTTTCTACCCCTTATTTAATGTTTGTCTTTTTAATATTAGGGGTGTATTTAATGCTTCACAATTTTTTATGAGGGTATATTTGTAAAAATATTCAAAAAGTTACACTAATTAATGAGTGTATTGGTTTTGATGTTTTTTGGTTTTTCTTCTTATATTAAGGACCGGAGGGAGTACAAAACAATGCTCCTAACATGAGTTTTTATAACAGGCCTTATGATATTTCGCACCTATATTTTCTAATAAAAAATGCAGGTAATGTTTTGAACTATATATGACCCGCGCGGAAGCACGGGTGAAAAGTCTAGTACATAATAAAGGGAGCAGGAATAAAAACAGGAATACAATACTCACTTTGTCAAAATCCTGTGGATAGATGTGAGTGCTCACCCATGAACTTCACCTGGCCAAAAAAACAAAAGAGAAAATCAAAAGACATCAATGGAAGGCTCAAGTAACCTCAAAAGGGAACTGATATAGAGTATCGTGGTAGGAACTAGGGAACTGCTAACATGTGAAAGTGATTTAATACTGAAGAATTATAAATAAAAAATAACTAAAACCGCTAATGATGATCTTTGTCGTTCAGTTGTTTAATATTCTGTGCAGATGGAACTTTTTCATAAAAATAATCAAGGTGGGTTGATTCTTGTTTGTATTGATCAATAAAGAGAAGTTATTACATTTATAAACTTACTACGAAAATGCAAGAGCAAATTCAGTAAGAAAGAGTAAAAAGGAGCATTACCATAGAAGATAGAGTTTGTAGTCCTGCTGAATGTAGAAGCAGAGCTTGTTCATCATCTCCCCCTTCTTGAGCCAGTAGACATAGTTTTGGGATAAAACCCTCTAAGTTGAACATGTATGTACCATCTGTCCACTTTTAGTTCAAAGGGTTAACTTCACTAAACTCGGGGTATTAAAAAAAATGTGACAACAAAATAGAAACTAAACGATCTATAAATTGCAGTATATCAAGTAGTAGGACCTATAACGTAGACAATAACAACTCAAATCACTAATTCTGCTTTCAGAGGGGTCCTAAACCACTCACAAACAGTAATACAAGTTTTTAACACTCAAATCAGAAAGACCGAATGACCATATACCTGGAAAGTAATAAAATCTACAAGAGTATTGCAACCTAAGATTCGCACTTCATCTGCTCGTGTTTGCTCAAAAAGAGTCTGAATTATCCCTAGCAAACTACTGGCAAATAGCGGTCTGCAGATTAAGAAGCAATTATTTTGAATATCATTACTCATTACAATGAAATGTAGCATCTAATAACTGGAAATCAAATTAACCAAAACATTATTGTATAACGCTCAAGTAACTGGCAAATAGAAGATGTCTGCAAACTCAGTTGGGATCAAATAACAACTCAGTACAAGGAAAACGTCTGCACTTAACTTATAAGGCAAAAAACTTACATCTGCTCCCTACATGACGACACCGATTTTCTGTATATGCACAACTGCACAAGATTACTTTCACTGAACCAAAGCTTTCGTTACGCAGATCCTTGTAACATCATTGCTCCAAGTTCTCGGTAATCTGACAAGGTAAAACACCACTTAAACTCAGTGTATATAAGAGATTGAATTCAATACTGAAAATGAAAAAATTTAGAATTAAATTTATCTCATGGCGTTTGTTCAAAGTGAAAACAGAAAAAAAAAAAAAAAAAAAAAAAAAAAAACAAAAAAATAGCTTGGGCTTTTTCTTTCAGTATCAATGTTTCAACACAAGCAGAGTTGAATCAACATAAAAAAACACTCAAATCAACTTAAAATAGCTTAGGCTTTTCCTATCAGTACCAATATTTCATCACTAACAGAGTTCAATCAACATAGCATAGTTGAATCAGCATGCAAAACACTCAAATCAACATAAAAACAGAAAATTTTAAAAATAAAATTCTTAAATAAACAAAAGGAAAAAATAAATTATAACCTAGAAATGAAGAAGTCAGAGGTCTGCGATTTAATGGAAAAAGGAACCCAGCTGTGGCAAAAAGAATGCGTCGAGATTGTGGGTGAGAGTGAGGAACCGCGAAGAAAAAGAAGTGAGCAGCTGTAGAAAAAGGAATCGAGAAATCGAGAAATGAGATTCTAAAGAATTGAAGAACAGTGAAGAGTGAGGAACCGTGAAGAAAAGGAATTGGTCGAGATTGTGGGTGAGAGCTGAAATGAATTTGGAAAAAGGAACAGAATTCTTCGATTGAGAAGGGGTGGTAGAGATTTAGGTTTCAATATGAGGGAAAGTGAGATTGTGAGTGAGAGTGGTGGAGATTTCAGGTTTCAATTTGGGGAAAAGGTGAGATTGAGGAATAAAATGGAGTTTTTTTTTTTTTGAGAGAAAAAAATTATATCATTTCATTTAAAATCAGATCAGTAATACATGTTGGAATATCATCAAATATCTGGAAGCTAGTATTAAATGTGGCTGCCTTAGCTAAAGTATGAGCAACCTCATTTGCTTGCCTCCTAATAAACTCGACATGAGAGTTTGTTAAAAAGTTGTTGAAAAAGTAGATGCTACTTTCCATGATGGACCCAAACTCGATGACATCTCCTCAGCCATTGTTGAAGTAATCAGCGACTCTTTTAGAATCCACTTCGAAATCAACATTTGTAAGTTGAAGTTCATGTATCCACCGAATTGCATGAAACAAACCCAGGGCCTCCCCAACATCGATAGAACAAGCTGGACTGAACCACATAGTTTTAGAACGGATATGATTTCCGTCTGAATCTCTAATGCACATTCCAATTCCAACTTTGTTTGTATTGATTGGAAAGGAGGCATCGACATTGCACTTGTATCTTCCGCTTGTTGGTTTCGTCCACCTAAAGATTGCATCCCTATCGTTGGGATATCTCGGAATGGACGATGAGTTGTCTTGCCTTATAGGTGCCTGCCTACGATTGGCATTTCGCCATCCTTCTAAAAGGTGCCTTGCTCTTTCCAGAATTGTAACAGTCGAATCTGATACTTGTTGCCATAATTTGAGATTCCTAGCCTTCCAAATACTCCACATAATAGTAGCAATGAACTCCATGTGAGCTGCAGACAGTTTTTGCAATAAGTTGAAGATAATATCAGGTGCGTTATCAAAATGACTCAGGGACGGAGAAATCAAATGCCACATATTAGCTGTTTGCCAAATTTCAATTGCTATAGGGCAGTGAAAAAGAATGTGGTAACTATCTTCATGGGGGTCTACACACCTAACACACTCTGAAGGGCAGTTAACACCTCTGCTTCGCAGCTTCACTCGGGTTGGGAAGCAATCTCTACAGATTCTCCATATCAAATTCTTGACTTTGGGGGGTACTTTCAGTCTCCAAATACCACTCCAATACCCAGGTTTGCGCAAGTGATCATTATTTATAACCTCTTCAATACATAAGCGATATGCACTTCTTACTGAGTAGTGCCCATTTTTCTCTGCTTTCCATATCAACTTATCCATCTGGACCTGATGATGCAAGGGGGTATTCAAGATGTTTTGGGCCGTCTCGTCTGGAAATAACTGACGAACCAATGGCTCATTCCAAGTATGTTGATGAGTTAAATTCAAAATATGGGGAGAAGTTTGATAATAGTTCAAAGTATGTTGATGAGTGGTGAAGAGGTAAATTCTAAATACAAAGAACAAATAGGATCACTTCTATATGTATTGAATATGAGTTGTGAATTGAAAAAGTAAATTCTAAACTCATGTTTTGTTAACATGAGTTGCAGTAGAGAGAATATTATTTGAAGGTTCTTTTAAATTGATTAATGTACATCGAAATGTAAAATTTATTAAAAGTATTTTTGGTTTAGGGTTCTGAAATGTGTAATTTCTTTTATGTTTAAGCAGTTATGAGTTCTAACGGGACATGGTTTGATAACTTATTAAACCTATTGTGAATTTAATTTTTCTGATTTTTTGGTTTGGTAAGTTAGGTTTTATGCTACTATGTTTTGTTACATGGTAGGTTTTATTACAAATTGTTTTAAAAGATTGATGAACAACTCATGATAGACATGGATAGGTAGGATAAACTCATGATATAATTTATATGATTATGTTAGTGGATTTGATTTGAATTTTGCATTTTCAAATTTAGCACCCACTAGGTGTTTGACAAAATGTCACTAACAATAAAAATTCCGATATCGTTAGTTTTAAATCCAATTAGCCTTATTATTATATTTTGTCGACCGAGTGATTTATGGTAGTTATTAATATTATAAGTTATTATCCTCTTGATTGGTTTTTATTTTAAATCCTTTTGTGATTGATAATTGATTCTCACACTAATCTATATTTTGCTTTCTTGATTTGTTTTTATCATCCAGTGAATGAGATAATTGAACACTGTGGGGAATTTTATTTACTTGACTGATTGTTGGAGCAACTATTTGCAAAGAATCACAAGGTATGCTTTATAGTGTTGTGTTTTTGCTTTTTGCTTCCATTTTTGTGGCTTAGCTCTACTCGTGCACTTGCCTTTGCTAACTGCTATCAAGTTCTGATCTTTAGTTAGTGGTCTTAATGTTCAATATAATCCATTGATATTTATTGTAAGAAAGACTTGCCTTCTAGAGAAGAAGAAGAACTTTTAAAGATCACCTTTTTTTATTTTATCTTTTAGAATGAACATTTGTTTTATATGATATTGGATTACATGGCTTTTATAATTATTAGATTGAATCCTTCAAAAAAAAAAAAAATTATTAGATTGAAATGTGTTGTTTTTATGGCTGTTGTGATTTTATAATTTAATATCAGAAATCCAAATCGAAACTTAACAAATGGGATACAACTTTGTAAAAAAATTGCATTTTAAAGGGAGATAGAAACTCAACTTTTGAACCAAATTCACATTCTTTTACAATATTCACAATTTTCTACCCCTCCCTGTTTTTATTTTATGGAAATCAATGTAGTATGGATCCTATAAAAATAAATATGATTGTGTCAAATAGACTGTCTGCATCTATTTCAATTTTTTTTTAAGCAATTATTCCTAGAAGTTAAGAATTAGTTGTCTCCGAGAGTATATTACCATCTCTAAGCTATTACCATCACTTTTTGAATTTTAATTTGTTTGTTTGAAGTTTGAGCAATGTATTTAACAAACAATTCAAATTTTACTTTTGAAGTTGTCCTGATTTGATTGTCTCATAAAAAGGTTCTGAAGTGATTACTTTTGTTCTAGAGGAAACTAATTCTTCGAACATATAGAAAACTAATTTGGTTGAAACTAAATTTTACTCTTAAATTTGTGCATATAGGAAACTAATTTTGATTATCTCATCAAATCAGCGAAGAAAGTTGAGAAATCTACTCTTTCTCAATTTTGTAATGATATCCAATCAAGTATATGGATCTTAAACAATGCTTTAACCAAGCTACTATATTCATCTGTAGAATAATGACTAGATCTTGATTGATTGCAATTATTTAAAAATTAATTTTGTCATGTGCTTTTATGATTTCAAACTCAATAAATATTAAAATCTTTTTTTCTTCAAATTACTTGACTTTTAGTTCATTTTAGGACTAAGCATCATGACATGCTATAAGACTTTGGAAAAAGGATACAAAAAATGCCCAAAAATGGTTCATCACTTTGTGTTTTAGTATATTGGTAAGGAGAGAAAATGAATACATTTTTTTAGTTCAACTTATATATGGTCTGTGGGAAGTTAACGATCTCTATCCGTTTCTCATTATTTTGTTTTACACTGTATTGCTTAAACTTTTATGATTAGAATTAGTTTTAAATTCAATTGAACATGTAATAGGTGATTAGAATTATATCAGTTATGTTGTTCGACTTCCTTCAAGTATTTCTGCAAATCACTGATTCAAATTGTTTTATTTTTTATTTCTTGAAGCTATTTTGATGCCTGGTTTGAAACAAGAGTAATTGTTTTTCAGATTTCTTCAACTATGTTGTAGTTTTAAAGATTTTTTTCTCTTTTATGTTTCCACTTCTATTCTTATGATTATATTTTTAATCGTTTACCACTCACTCTTTTTGTGATTGTCAAAGTTGGAGTTATATGATAGAGTTTATACCTAATTGAGTTTTATTCAACTATACTTGAAGTAGTTAATCTATTTGCCAGAGTTTTTGGTGTCACTAAAGATGGTGAGTTGTGGTACTTATCATGTGTATTTTTTACTCTACCTGTTTTATGACTTTTTTTGACTTTGATAGATTTTTTCTTCTTCTTTCAATTAAAGATGTCTGTACATTAGAGAATTGCATGAATTTGAATCAAAGAAGCTACGTTTATCTAATTAGGAAATGACTAACATATCAAGCTGTATTTTTTGGTTACTTTGTTTCAGAATTATATAGATACATTTGTTGCTTGACTAAGTTATTGACATTTTTTACTTTGATAATTTGTGGATATACACATGATATGTGGTGTACATTGGAACTTTACTTAGGTATTCACTTTTTCAACTTTATTTAGGCCAAGTTGTATGTGATTTTTCTTAATAGTATCTTAGGGGTTTACAAAGTCAAAGTTGGAGTTATATGATAGAGTTTATACCTAATTGAGTTTTATTCAACTATACTTGAAGTAGTTAATCTATTTGCCGGAGTTTTTGGTGTCACTAAAGATGGTGAGTTGTGGTACTTATCATGTGTATTTTTTACTCTTTACCTGTTTTATGACTTTTTTGACTTTGATAGATTTTTTCTTCTTCTTTCAATTAAAGATGTCTGTACATTAGAGAATTGCATGAATTTGAATCAAAGAAGCTACGTTTATCTAATTAGGAAATGACTAACATATCAAGCTGTATATTTTGGTTACTTTGTTTCAGAATTATATAGATACATTTGTTGCTTGACTAAGTTATTGACATTTTTTACTTTGATAATTTGTGGATATACACATGATATGTTAGGTGTACATTGGAACTTTACTTAGGTATTCACTTTTTCAACTTTATTTAGGCCAAGTTGTATGTGATTTTTCTTAATAGTATCTTAGGGGTTTACAAAGATGAAACTTATTTGGATTAAAACACACATAAATCAAATAATCTGGCCCATAATTGCAAAGGCCCTGTACAAAGTAGGAGGCATATGGTCTCTTTCCAGGGAAAAAAACAAAAATTTTGCAAGTTTAATTTTTTATATTTTCTATTGAATGTGTAAATATATGATTATCATGATTAGTTATTTAATGTTTGTCAAAAAAAATGATTAGTTATTTAATGATTGTGTAATTTGGTAATTTTTTGGATTAGTAAGATGATTTGAATTTTGAAACTAAAAATTTACCCCCCTTTGCTTTTCAAAATTCACTATATCATTAGATTTGAATTTTATTTCTTTTTAGATTAAAACTCCTTGGTGGTTCTTTTAATAGCAATTTTACAAATATTAGTTGGCATGTTACTTATATCTTAAGTGAAACAACTTTATAATCTTCTCTCATACTTATAGTATATTTTTCAAAATTGAAATGTCTGACATCTTTTATATTGATTTGCAGAAAACATCTCTCATTACATATGAAATAACGTCTTTATTTTAAACCAAAGCTTAAAAAGAATTGCAAATGATCGTTCTTATTGTTTTTCTTTAAGTATGTTATTTTCTTGAGAGTTAAAGATCTTTTGTTTTGAAGTGTTTAACAAGAATAAGATATTCTAGGAAGGCTTTGTATATTAATTAATTAATGTACCCGTGGAGTTATGTGCATGGAGGGAGTTTATCTATGGAGGACCAAGTTCAAAGTGCACCATTGCTCGAGAATATGTTGTTATTTAAGTTTAGATTTACATATGCAATGTATTTATAGTCAACATGTAATCAATGTCTCTATGTATCAATAAGGACTATAACATTTGGAAGATGTTACTTTCGTTCCTCTTCTTTTAGGTAAATTATCATTATTATGTACTTAATTACTTTAGACCATTTATGAATGTTATATGGACCTATTGTACACAAGCATGTTTCAAATTATCATTATTATGTACTTAATTACTTTAGACCATTTATGAATGTTATATGGACCTATTGTACACAAGCATGTTTCAAATCCAGAAGATGAACGAAAGTTAAAACAAAAGAAAATAAAAGGAAGAATTGAAAAGATGAGAAAAATCACTACAAAACTTTAAAAATGTTTCTACGTTTGTTGCATTATCAAGGTTCCTCTCTTGACTATTTCCAATTAGCCACGAGTCTTTAGTAGCATGAGAAATTCTATTTGTTTTTATCCATCATTACATACAACATAGGCTGAGTACTCCTTTAAAATCATGCAATTTGGTTTTAGATGACTGAGGGAGGAAACTGGAAGTTAGGGAAATTATATGGCTTTCTTTCATCAATGATAAATAATATATGAATAAGAGATGGTCTCTATTAGTTAATTAATTCTTTACTTCTACAATTTTCTAATTCCTCTACTAACATGAGTCTACCGTCATATCTTATGTTATTGTATACGGTTAACTAACTAAATATTTTGCCACTTTTTACTTATCAATTTATGCATCACGGGAGGCTATAAGATTTAAATTTTTATTAAATGTCCAAAGTTTCATATTCTTTTAAAACATCGAGTTACATGTGTTTCAATTAAGTTTCTATTTAATTAAGTCTACGGTTTCAAATTCCACAAAAAACATAGGAGGCTATAAGTATTTGATTTAAGCCACAATAAATCTCTTCTAGCCCGTGCGTTGCACGGGTGGAAAAACTAGTACAACACATACTTCAATTAATTTTGTAAGTCAATCAATTTATTATTCAACTTAGAGAATAAAAAAAGTAAATAGTAAAATATAAAAGAAATAATTAGTTTTTAGGTAATTACACGATTTTATTACCGTTGGAAGGAAGCTTCCTGGGGTTCAATCAAGGTTACTTATGTTTTAACTAGAGAACAACACGAAAACCCTAACTAAGAAAAACACATTCATTCTTCCATTACATTCTTATTCACCGCTTGTGTCTTTGTATTCACAAAAACCTTCCTTTCACAAACCCTCCGATCAAAACCTAAAATGTGTCAAGGCAAAAGGAAAGTGATTCATCAAGGTGTTGGATTCAAGGCAAAACCATTTTCCGTCAAAGGAAAATGTGTCAAGAGAAAATTTGTTTCCGTAAATGTGGTCGCAAAGATCATGATAGAGTCGGAGAAAGAAAAAGAAGAAAGAGTTAAAGATCATCAATCTCCTTACCAAAAACTTGTTGGTCCTTTTATTGATGATATTGAAGTGAAGAAGACGTTGTCTAATTGGAGACAAATGAAGGGTCAAGTTCGACAAGAACAAAGAGAAGCGGCGCGACTCGAACTCGAGAAGATCCAAAATACCGCTTGTTTTAATGAGAGCATAGATGTTATGTTTGATTTTCACAAACTCATTGGATATTCTAACTGATTTTGCCCTTGTTTCAATTGCACCAACATGAGAGAAACAAGAAGTAATTAATCATTTGTTGTTTAGGGTTTGGGTACAGGTTTAATTAACCAGAGACTATTTTGGTTTTTTTCCTTTTGTATACATTGTTAATTAGGTGATCACAATTGTTGTTGTAACAGCAGTGTCCATTTTTCTTGTCATGTTTCTTGTGTGGCACTACTTGTGTCTACCACATTTATCTTGTGATATGAATGTATATATTGTTTTTTTAGCCATATATTGGGTTACCTTAATGGGTGTTTTGGTGTTTGTGATTAGTTGTGAGTGTGTGACTTGTTTATTTTCTTGATAATACATTTATAATATTTTAATCATTAAAGAATCCAACCAATCAATTAGATTTTTTTTGTATCTTACTAATTTACTGAATTTATTTTAATAATTCATTGATCCAAAAAGAAGTAGAAAATTCCTAGACCGTACGTGTAAAGCTAAGGAGGAAATATCAATTCCAAACTCAACCCCCAAGCTCTTTCTTATACAACAAGTCAACAGATAAAAAGTTATATAAATTTTCATAATCATACATATACAATAAGGAACTAATGATGCCATAAAAGCCATTTAGAAGTGCCTATACTCTGAAACCATCAAACTTCAACAAATGAGTCTAATTTTCACCAAGTAAATGAACTTGTATATGCATTGTAAAATAATGACAAAGTACTACAACCATCCAACACCACGACTAAGTACAGAAAGTGGAACAGCGTAGCATCACCAAATCTTGATACTGCAATAACTATCTCATTAATTTGACTGTCCTCAGAGATTGAAGAAGAACACAGTAGTTCACAGAGAATTTTTGCAAGTCAAAATAAATATAGTCCACAATGCCATAATGATCATGGATGATGGAACACATTGGCATATCAAAATATTGCTGCGCCTAGCTTTTGTGATCGTTATGTTATATATCCACAAATATATAACAACTATGCCCACTCAAGTTAGTCTATATTTTTTTGTTAAAAAAAGGAAAGATTAAAGCAAACCTCAACCATTAGAACAAGAGCAGTAATATTTATACAACCAATTGATGACAACTTATGTAGCAACATTCTTTTTTTTTCTCTTCTTGTTGGTCAAAAACAATAAAAAAAAATGAAGAGGGAAGATAAAAACATCATGTAAGTACAAGAGAAAAAATTATCACCAAATAGTTTTACAAATATTAGTTGTCTCTCGTCAAAGAGAGAAGTGGCAATAATTGGAAAAGCATCACCAACGTTGAAAAAATGACACCTCCATTGAATTGAAATGGATATGAAATTTTGTCAAGCATATATGTACAAAATGTTAATTGAAAAAGTCTCTCACATCCTATACTATATTGTAAAAAAGAAGGCTTTTTGTTGGAACATGTGACATATAGATGCCTTTAAATGCCTTATTAGCACTTTGGTGATATCGGGGTTCCAATGTCATGTGATATTGGCCAACCAAAATGTCACAAGTGTGCAAAATGACAAAAAATCATTAAATGACAAAATGTCTTTGTGAGTGAGAGAAAAGAAAGTAATGATTTTTTGTCATTTTGCACACTTGTGACATTATGGTTGACCAATGTCACATGATATTGACACTCCAATGTCATCAAAGTGCTACCCATAAATACTACAAGACTTTTTAGTTTTTTCATTATAAAAGATTCTTTTAAAATCCTTTCAAATCCTAATTGGACGCTCCTTCTAAATTAAACCCATATGCTTATAAAAAAAACCCTACATAAACACTTTTTGTTAACAATAGACATCATATATAAACCTCAAATGGAGCTTACCAATAGATCACACATATGATATAGTTTTGGAGAGTTCTTTGATAATATGAAGTTTAGTTTGAACACCCATACCTTGTAGGAAAAGCTAATTCAAAATACCTTAATTCAAAATACCTTAATGTGCACAAGTAAAATAGTTTTGATCATAAACAAATTTATTATTTTCTATCATTGAATCAATATATCACATCATAGTGAAAAAAAAACAACTAATTCACATTTTATGTAATATTAAGACTAATTAATTTAATGATAAAAAAATCTTAAAAATAAATAAAACTTATCTCACTTGTGCAATATATAATTAACCTACCAAATTTCGTGATTTATCATCTTGTAGGTACCACATCATGGCAACCACCAATTAAAAAACTCCATATCAAAAGGTTCACCTTATAAAGTCCCTTGTCTCCCACCACATTTTGTTTTCTTTCACCTCAAGTACTTTCCAAATAAAAATAGAAAATCATTTAAATCTTTTTTTTACAGAAATAGCACACCATTTCCAAAAGTATATTATTTATAAATACTTTTTTTTTTATCTTCTTTTCTACATTGCACTCATTCTAGAGAGAGAGAAAATACAGCAGTAGATGCAATGCAACTTACCCAACTCACCCATCTGCACATGTCCTAAGGCTTTAAGGCTATCCAAAGAAAATTTAATCCCACCTTCTCACCACCACAAAACCATAAAACAAATCCTTAACAACTTCAAAGATTTTCCTCAAAATTGCAATGATTTGATACCTTACTACTACACAAAAAGGAAAATGAGTTTCACCTTAAAACCCATATTTCTTTCATTTATTCTAGCTTTATTCACTAATATTAACCCACCTCATTTTGCAAAATCTTCTTCAGATTACACTACATTAGTCTACAAAGGTTGTTCAAAAGAAACTTTTATAGATCCAAATGGAATATACTCACAAACACTTTCTACACTCCTTGGTTCACTAGTTTCACAATCCACCAAAACTAAGTTCTATAAAACCACTACTGGTAGTGGCCAAAACAGTATAACTGGTTTGTTCCAATGTAGAGGGGATCTCACTAATTCTGCTTGCTACAATTGTGTAAAGAAACTACCAATTTTGTCCAACAAATTTTGTGGCAAAACTATTGCTGCAAGAGTTCAACTTCTTGGTTGTTATCTACTATATGAAGTTGCTGGTTATACCCAAATATCAGGTATGCAGATTTTTTATATTTTTTTATATCAATTTAGTGTTTAAACTATCAGTGGTGGAAAATGGGGTTATTAGTGTTCACATCAATAATAATTTGAAAAAATGGCATAATTCAACGTGATCACGCGTGTCTGTGTCGGACACCACACGTCGTCCATCAAAAGTGCTGGGGCTACCACTATCTTTTATTTAATCTCTAAAATATTTAAATATAATAAGTAGGGTGAGTACTTAAAATTATAATTTTTTTTAACTAAGGTTGACAATACTATCCAGAAATAAAAACTGATGACATTCATCATAATTGCTGCTAAGTTGGTGATTAGATTGTTGTCGGTTTAATACGAGCTACATATTTATTTTCTGTTGTTATGATCAAACTGATATAAATTAATTCATTATTCCAATTGTAAAAATGACAAGGACCAGTAACATCTACTACTAAGAGACGATGTGATGTCTGTCGTAGACGAGGTTTTACACCTTGTTTAAGCACTTGTCCATAGTGGACCACTTATGAAGGAGGTCTATATTAGAATTTCTCTAATAAGTAGTCTCTAAAGAATGTGTAATCGGTCAATTTGGTCCCGACTATTTTGACAGATTTTATATACTTCATACGCTATGTATTATCTTAATAGAATGACTAAATTGAAAAGGGGAAATTTTTTAGAATTAAAGTGACATTAATGACTAGAATTTTCCTCGAGAGAATTTGAACTATGTCACTATGAGCTTACAAGATCGAACTCTTTTGGATGAGCTGACAAGTTTTGTACAAATGTTAGGTATGCAGATGCTCTATAAGACTTGTGGGATAACAAATGTTGCTGGAAGTGGTTTTGGGGAGAGAAGAGACGCTGCTTTATCAGCGATGGAAAATGGGGTTGTTAGTGGTCATGGTTTTTATACAACTAACTATATGGCATTTTATGTTTTGGCACAATGTGAAGGTGATATTGGTGATTCTGATTGTGGACAGTGTGTGAAAAATGCTGTTCAAAGAGCTCAAGTTGAATGTGGCAACTCTATTTCTGGTGAAATCTTTTTGCATAAGTGTTTCATTAGTTATGGCTATTACCCTAATGGAGTTCCATCTAGACATTCTTCATACTCCTCATTTTCTTCAGGTAAGAACTAATGTTTAACACCTACACATTGAACCAAAATTTGGTGTTGGGAAAAGGTGAAAATAAGTGTCGATTTGTATGGTAAATTTTGACTAATCTGTCATACTGTCCTTGCCCTTTATGACAAATGTTGGTTAATTTCACAATGAGTAAATATATGAACTAGTCGATAAAATTGTTGTAAAATATCAATTTAGTTCATGGCATTATAGATATTCAAAATTGATCACCGAAATTGTACAATTTTGATCAAATTCGTCGCTTGGTTGATATTTTTAGGACTAGAATGACATTAAGTTTGTAATCTCAGAGATGAATTTGAAACTAAGTGACCTGTTGTCTGCGATGCATTTGATAATAATTTCAAACTGAGGGACAAACTTGATTAAAATTTTGTAATTCTAGACATCATTTTGAAATATTGATGATGTGGGATACTAGATTGATTAAAATAATTCTGCTCCCTAAATTTTCCAAGGATTAAGGAAAAGTTGCTAGTCTTCTAAGTATGATCATATTGATTTGATGCAATGACAGGGCAAGATCCAGGGAAAACAGCTGCTATAATACTAGGAGGAATTGCTGGAGTGGCTTTTCTAGTTATATTCTTGCTATTTGCTAGGAATTTGACAAAGAAACACAATGGTATGTATGAGTTATTTATGAACTCTTATGTTTATATTTTAGTCTCATCTCATGTTTTGATTCTTATTTACTCATTCTGCAATATCATTTTATCTTCCACAGATTATTGATGGCATGCTGAAAATAATTTGTGACAAGGAAAAATTCTTCTTGTGATGAAAATTTGCTTACATTTCAGCTTATTTATAAGGATGAATGAAAGCTGGAAATTTTTGTGGTAAATAGAGCTTGACTGGTTTGGTACAGAAAGAATATCAGATGCTTCAATGTAATTATTGTTGTAATTACATAGATCTTCTGGAAGTGCTAAATGTTCAGAAGGGTTGATATTATTTGACATTCCTTAGTGGATGAAAATTTTGGGGCCATATCCTTGTTGAGCCATGTGGGTGACACTATTATTTTCCCTCTTCAATTTTCTAGTTTTTCATTGACTTTATAATGCTTTTGGAAAGTTTTTGTTTTTGAGCAATGCTTTTGGAAAGTTGCAAGTTGCATTCTCCCTAGCTTTATGTCTTTCTCTACCCCTCAAATACATAGAATCATAGAAGTTGAGGTTTCTTTTTTCCTTTTTGATTTATACTAGTTGGAGTGCTATTGTTTTTGTGTAGGGAAAAATTTGGTTAGACGTAATAATCCACACTTGGTTAGGATAATTTCTACCTAAAAAGATTAAAAACGTCTCATGGTTAAAATAAATCAAATTAATATTTATTTATTTTTATTATTCAAGGAAATGAAAATTTTACTTTTCTACACACACTTTGGTCCTTTCAATTTTTTGTTATATTTTAGTCCCTCAAATTACAAACATTTTACATTTTGGTACTTTAAATTACAAAAATTATAAACGTTATCCTCTTAAATTATAAATGTTAGACATTTTGATTCCTTAAATATCTGTTGTTTCTAACTTAAGAGAGCAAAATGTGTCCTATGTGTGATTTAACCGAACAAGATAGAATGAAAACAATTTAAGGGACTTACGTGTGTATTGTTTGTAATTTGAAAGACCAAAATAAAATGAAAAAAATTTAGAGGACTAAGTGAGACTTAAAAATAACCAAAATATAATTTAGCCTAATTTTAATTACCCACGATAAAAATCGTGGATACCAATGAAATAAGAAAGTTAAATAAGGCATCGTTTGACATGGTTTTTTTACCGTCTAAAAGCTACTTTAAAAGAAAGTTTAAATTAAGAGCTTTAAAAAAGAAGTTAAAGTTGTTTGGTTACTTTATTATTTTTAGTCTTACAATTATTTTTAAGTTAAAAGTTGTTTGGAAAAATATTGTACAAAACTTTGAATCTAATAGTTGGTTTTTTCATTTTCAATTATACACAATAACAAATTTAGTTATTAAAATACTATATTTTTGATGCCATTTGAAAAGATAAGAATTAAGAATTTATATTATATGATATTATATTTGTTACATGTTGATGTCATTGAAAAAGATATATATAGTTTTTTTTAGTAAGAAATAGACATGCATAGTTTGTTACAATATGTCTTGTCCATAAGATACGTATAGATTGTTACTAACAAGTAGTTCTAAAGTAGCATTCAACAACTTTTGGACAAAGCTCATTCTATTCCATTTTATGCATTTTAAAAAAAACAGTACTTTTTTTTAATAAGTACTTAATTGATATTGTGTTTGACCTACTTTTTCTTTAAAAATGTAGAGAAATAAAAAAAAGGAGTCAAACGGTATCTAAGTAAATCATCAATTCTCTCCTTGATATTGTAGGGTCAAGTATTGAACTGCCCGGTGAATAGGCAAAAAAGATCATGATACTTATTATAAGAGATGCAATTCAAGAACTAATTTATTGCTTAGCGATAAAATTAAAAGAGTAACTTTATAAGAGATGCAATTCAAGAACTAATTTGTTGTTTAGCGATAAAGTTAAAAGAATAATTTGTTAGTAGTTAGTAGATTACTTAGTCTGATTTAAGAATTTTTTATTAGATGCTGGATTGGAGTGATTGAGTGCTTATTAGGTATTACTATTAAAAAATTATTAATGAATGATGTGTACACATTTGACCCATTTAAATACCTAAAATGGATATTACAACGTGTTAAGAAATAAACTAAAACATAGGATCAAAAAAGAAGCGGAGGAAGAAGATGAAAGCACATTGTAATATCCAAATCCAAACACATGTCTTTAACCTATGGGGGGAGAACTGTTCATCCTCAATGGGATTTTCTTGGAATTTTGAATTATTTTAAATGAGTAAATAATTTTGATAGGGGGTGGCCCAATTAAGATCTTAGCATGCCTAAAATAATAGAGTTTAATAAAAAATTAGTATCAAAGTAGCCTTCAAGCTAGAAAATTTTAATTTTAATGATGATTACACTTATTTGGACCAAATTCGGTGCATCTTCTAGAGTAGATAGAAGGGTTTAATTTGACCAGCTGCCCTCTACAAGCTTTTTTATACTCCCTCCGTTTCAAAATGAGTGTCGTTTTAGGTGTTTACACACATATTAAGAAATGCAATGATTAAAAGAAAGAGAATGGTTAGTTTACCAAATTATCCTTATTAACTATTGGTTAGTTTTAAAAGTAATATTTTGGAAGTAGTGTGCAGAGTATTAATTGGAGGGTACAATTGAAAAGAAAAAGTTATTATTGCATTGAAAACTAAAAGTGACATTCATTTTGAAACAATTTTTTTTTGCTAAAGCGACACTCATTTTGAAACGGAGGAAGTATTAGTCGGCTGATTTGATGGTTTTACAATTACGAGGTTATACACAAAATGGGGAACTGGTCCAGTAGCTGAATTTATCTTATTTTATTTATAGAGGCTGCTGCTGCTAACTGTTAAGCTATCTGTAGACTGCATCAAACATGATATATTTAGTTGTACCAATAAACATAAATATGTTATGGAGCCTTTGTAGAATAACTCTCCTATAAATACATTGTTTGTTAGATTTCTTTTGTACCATTGTTCTTATCTACACCATTTACTTTAGTTCTTTGATAAAATCTGAAATTGCATTGCTTGAGTGATATCAAGGTTGGAAGAGATGCATGGAGGATTAGAGTTCCTGCAACAAAAAAATAAATAACAAAATGGAGAATTAGACTTCTTTTTCCTACAGAATATTGTGAAAAAAGAGGGGGCATTATTAGAAAAGCTATTGCAACAGAATAATGGGTAAGGAGAAAATAAATGTGATGGAATAGGGGAGAATGTTTACTGATGCCAACTACACTTTATAATAAGGTATTCATCAAATCTCTGCTATACATTAAATCATACATAAAGATGGAATTTTTTCCGGTATATCATACAAAACTTCATCTGAAATTCAAACCCAAGAAATCAAGTTTAAAGCTGGAATTATTAGCATAAATTACTAAATCATACATCAGTTACATGAAATCAAACTCAAGAAATTATCATGCAAAACTGGGTTTTTTTTCACTAAATCATAACTATAGCTGAAAACAACAATTGCTATTCACTTTTTAACATCTCATTGGTATAAACTAATTTTCTATCATCCTCTTCATTTTTGCAGTTGGAAGCCCTCATTAAGAAAGCAAATGATATATTTTTTCTAAATTGAGAAGTTTAATTTATAACATTTTAATGAAGAGGCAAGTGTAGTGTAGGCTTTCCTAACTTTTTCAATTCATGAGAAATTTATTAGTTTTAAATTTAATTTGATTCATAAGTTTTAAATTTAAGTTGCAATTCATAAGCCTTAAGCATTCCTTTTAAGAGGCTAAACTACCATAAATTAGTCTGAGTATGATCGGGTTATGCAACATTGCAATATAATAGAACTTATAAATAACTTCAAGAAGAAAATAATAGAATTTTTGAAAGCAAATAATAGAAGAAAATAATTTTCAGAGTTTAAAGAAGAAAGTAATAGAACCTTTGCTTGAAAAATTCCGAACAGAAATTAGAGACAAAAATAATATTAATCAGTCTCCAAGTTTGGAGTTTCTAACACAAAAATCAAAGTAAAGCATTAAGTACTCCTTTATATTGGATTAGCTATTTCAAAGAAGAGAAAACATTTAATAGATACTAGTATGGACACCCGTGCCAAGCACGGGCTAGAAATTCGTCATACTTAAGGGAGATGATATTGTGATGTATCAAATGTCATTTAAATCCAACATTAGATAAAATAGTGAATGTTGAACAACAAATAGGTGACAAAACTCATACTTAAGTCTTAAAATTTTGGATGAAGATATAGTATTATTTTTACATGTGTGGTAGCTCTTTCTCAATTGTGTCGATCCACAACCGTGTTGGTTGCCCATAAGGCCTAACTATTGTATGATGTCTCGGTTTAACATTGCAGGAGTGCAGGAGTGTTTCTTGGTGGTGGAACACGAACACAAAGAGTCTTACCCTTAGTGGAGAGATGTTAATGTGTCAAGTGACTTAAAATTCCAGTGTATGCAAGAGTAGATATTGAACAAAATATAAGTAAGATGACCCATATATCTATTATTTTAAGATTTTGGATGATGATGTGATGTCGATCTCACTTGTGTGGTTTCTCTTAGCCTAGCATGATTATGCAACCTAATGTAGTCTACTATGGAAGTCCCGAAATTATTATATTTTGTTTTGTTAGTTTTTTGGTCTCATTAGATTAAATTTTTATCTTAAATTTTAGTTTTTGGATATCATTTGCTTTCATGGAAAAAAATATTCTACCTCTGTTATTTTCATTTACTTTACTTTTGGTCTTTCGTAGGATGTGACAATGAAATAATGTAGATGTGTTTTGTTAATTTGACGCAGTCCTGTTCCGGGAGGCCTGACTACATAAATGAGCTATCATGACCCATTCTATTTGTAATTGGGCCAGACATTTTAGAGTCCGACCCAATCTGTTTATGCCATGGGTCAATCCGTCTTATTTTTCTTTTTTTGATTTATTCAGTCTTTTTTATGTCTTTGTGATATATTAGTCACTCACAACTATCTTTTTACTAAAATATGATTGGATGATCATATATATCTGTGTAATGATACAATGTATTGTAGGCTTAATGTGATGATACAATGTATCGTAGGTTCCCTCAAAACTCAAAAGATTATGATGAATTAACTATTTGGTTAGTTTTTAATGTCATTAGTTTAATTTTAGGGAAATGATAACCAATGCCGTCGGGACACTGATTAAGGATCAAATATAACATAATTGCATTGATTAGCATGACCCATTATTATTCAATTTAATTTTTTTTGGGTGTCATTTGTTTTAATGCAATATTTTTTTTAATCAATCTCTATTATTTTAAATTCCTTCACTTTTGATCTTTGTTAGAATTTGACCAAATAAAAATATTGATGTTCTATGTTGAGTTAAAAAAATATGTGCTTATTAGACATTTAAATGTTGTGGTTTTTTGTTATTTTGTCTAATTTTTTAGTAAATTAATCACCAAAAAATCTTCAACTCCTTCAATAAACCCATAAAATTACTGACAACTCACTCAATCTCTCAATTTAAAGTTCCTTTTTATTAGACATATTTCTCAATCTCAAATTTCTTTTTCATCTTCTTTATTTTTCTAGTTTTTATTTTCTCTTCTCATGAAAGAAAAGAACATAAATCCCACTCTATTAAAATACAATCATATCGCCTTTTAGACCATGTTTTGTCTTCGTTTGACCTTATTTGACTATGTCACATAATTTCAGACGCAGAGATTCGCTCACTTGAGAGAGATGTTAATGAGTCAAATTTGAGTTAAAGTTCTACAATGGATGAAAGAGTGGATGCTGGATAACATATAAGTGAGAAGATCCATATACTTGTACCTAAGAATTTAAAAAGAAATGTGGTGTCAATTTGAAAGTTAACAAAATATGTGTGATGTTGAGTTGACAAAATGCATGCTCATTAGACATTTGAAATTGATGTGGCATTCTTTTAATGATTCTAATATATTGGTAGTATAATTACCCCATAATCTCCAACTTCCTCAACTTAATATTAACTTAATATTTTTTGGGTTAATTAAGTTTTTAGTCCCTATAAATATTCACAGTTTTGTTTTTAGTCCCTATAAAATAAAATCACACTTTTTAGTCCCTGTGACATTTTCCTTAACCATTTTAGGGACCAAAAATGTTGATGGAAATTGTTACAGGGACTAAAAATGTTGATGGAAAAATTTTATAGGGATTAAAAATGTTGATTCAAAATTTTATAAGGACTAAAAAGTGCGATTTTATTTTGTAGGGACTAAAAACAAAATTCTGAATATTTATAAGGACCATTTACTTAATTAACCCATATTTTTTTCATTAAAGTTGGGTTTTTTTTTTTTTTTTTTTACATTAAATAACTAAGCTGTTTCTTTTTCCACATTCCTCTCTTTTCACACCCTGGATGTATTGGATTAAGATTTGAAGAGATTTTAAAAGACTCTTTAATTATAAAAGTCTTGTGGTATTCAATCAAGACTTTTAAAAAATATAAATAAATCTTGTGATATTCAATTAAGACAATCAAGACTTTTTTTATTCAACAAAAAAAATAAGACTTTTTTTTTCAATACAACGAAATCTGTTGATATTCAATTAGGATTTCTTAAAAATTATTAAATGTCCGTTGGTATTCAAAAATTTAAAATTTTGATAGATTTTTTTATGGAATGGATTTCAGACTTTTTAGTTATGCACAATGACAATTTTCATTCAACAACCTTCAACACCCACTTTTTCAATTCCTAACACTCCACATCATTTTCTCTCTCTTAATTCAACACCCATTAAATTTTACCTCTCCAATGGTTTTTTCATTCAACACTCTACCCCACCACCTTTTATTTCTTATTCTTATTTAATTTTATATTTTTGTTTTTATAAATACATAAAATTACAATTATCGATTATAATTAAATTAAAATAAAGAAACACTTAACAATTTTTTTTTGTTTTTTGTAAAAACAAAATTTATTTAAATATTTTTTTTTATTTTCTTAACTTAAAATGCAATACAACAAACTAAGCACGCAACACACAAATAGCTTAAAATGCAAGACAACAAACAAGCACACAACACACAACTAATTTATTTAGTCCGATACAAATCATCTTCAATCACGAAACATTCCAAACTTTGTCCATATGTGCTTCACTAGATCTGCTTGCAATTCGTAATGAGCATTTGGATCACGCAACTCGGATCTAGCACGCACATGATTTGCAAAGGTGGGTAACACCTCGGTCGAGTATGGTTGCGGTGTACTAGATCCACTTCCCTCAGATTGCCCAAAATCGGTCCAACATTGAGCATATGTATCTCGTTCATCCTCAACAATCATATTTTGGTTGGGAAATTGATTTGGGTTTTGAGGATGTTGGTTGGGAAATTGATTTGGGTGTTGATAATTGTTGGGATTTTGGTAGCTAAATGGGTAATCAGAAGAATTTTGGGTGTTGAATTGATTGTTATTGGGATCCATTTCACTAATCAAAGACTAAAACTTCAAAAGAAATGCTAATAATATGATTAAGAGAGTGAAAAACTTGATTTTTTTCTGTGTCCAAATCAAATGATCCAAGTCTCTGTTTATAGAGGAAAAAAAATCACAACTTTTGGTAAAAAAAAAATTATTTTCAATGAAATAATTGAGTCCAAATTATTAAGAAGATAAAAATCCAAGCAGCCAATCGTAGCAAGCCACGTGTTTTTTCGAAGAAAAAATATATAGGGAATAACCTCAATTTGGATTATATGATTTGAAAACCCTAAACACTTTTTCGAAACATCAGTGGGCGCGTGATAAGAGAGAGTGGTGGAAAAAGAAATATAGAAACAATTATATCAAAGCAAAATCTATTATTTTAAACAATAATTTCTAAAATGCTCCTCTCAAAAAATACATAACAAGTTTTGAAACTAATAAATATAAAAATAAAAATAAAAAAGACACTGATAAATATTTGCCAACGATAAATATCATCCAAAAAATATGGAACAAGTATTTATAATTTATAAATGGCTTAATAGCAGTTTTGGTCTCCTAAGTATCAGGAAGTTGCGATTTTGACCCCCTAACAAAATAAAATACAATCCATCCCCTTAAGTGTTGCCCCTTTTGCAGTTTGACCCTCAGGCCAATTTTGACCAAGTCAATGCTGACGTGGATGCCACGTGTGTATTTTTTATTTTTTATTATTGCTTTAATATTTTTATTTATTTTTTAATTAAAAAATAAAAAAATTATTTTTTTAATAATTAAAAAAGGGTTAAATATGTTTTTAGTCCTTATAAAATTGGGACCTTTTAAGTTTAGTCTTTACTTAATTTTAATAGCTCTTTTAGTCCGTAATTTTTTTTCCTGCACTGGGTATTAGTCCCTACTCAATTCAAATTTGTTTAATTTAAGCTTAAACTCTTAAGTTTTTGAACAATTTTTTGCCGACATGTTTGGAACATTACTAAAAGTTCCTCCGCAAAAAATTATCGCAAAATTAGATTTCTACGTCCAGATTTTGTTACTTTTGATCTTTAACTTTTGTCGTTTTTATAAATTTGTATTTAATTCGTTTCATGTTAGAAAATTCTAAATTTTAGTAAATGAACCTTTTGATGGTTAAACAAACTTTAAGAGTTTAAGGATAATTAAACAAACTTAGTTTTAGCAGGGACTAAAATTATAAGTAATTTTTGCCCTCAAAATAAAAAATGATAAGTAATTTTTTTTTTGTAGGAACTAAAAAAGCTATTAAAATTAAGTAAAGACTAAAAAGTTCCCAATTTTATAGGGACCAAAAACATATTTAACTCTTAAAAAAAAAATTATACACATATGACGTCCACATCAGCATTGACTTGGTCAAAATTGGTATGAGACCAAAACTGCAAAAAGGGCGGTACTTAGGGGGCTGGATTGCATTTTATGTAGTTATGAGACCAAAATCGCAACTTACTGATACTTAGGGGGCCAAAACTGTAACGCCCGTCTTAATTATTCGATTATTTAAAAATATATTTATATATATGATTTACGTGATTTTCATGGCTGATATGTGTGAATTTTATGATTTATGAAGTTGAATGGGTTATATGATTTATAACTGAATTATGAGGGATATTTTGTTGTGGTGAAGTTGTTATGTTGTTATGACTTATTTTATTATTAAATAAAATAAGATTTGATAAATAAAATAAAAATATTAAAAATTGGGCTGTGTTGTGAGATGAGCAATTAGTAGTGATAAGAGTAATTAGGAGAGATAAATAGACAACAAAAGTTAGAAAACAGAATACGTACGTTTTTGGAGAAAAAGGGAGAAAAGTCAGAAAAGAGGAGAACCAGAGGGAGAGCTGCGATTTCATCATAACCAGGTAAGGGTGAGACTAATTTTCAATATTATTAAGGGTATAATTCTATAGGATGAATTTAGCATGATTAGGTTAAGTTTTGGTGAGAATTGAGAATTAGGTTTAGGATCAATTTTGATGAATAAATCAAGAACAGATGTTAGATTGATGCAAAATTAGTATACAGACCTTAGATATGACTTAAGATGATAATTAGATGCTATTTGGATGAAGGAATCATGAATATAGGTGAAAAGTTGTGATTTTTAGGTTTCTGGCCGTACTGACATTCATCGCTCGCACCTGCGAGCAAGAACACTCGCATCTGCGAGCTAGAACCCAGCACTCGCAACTGCGAGCAATGCAACTCGCAACTGCGAGTGACCTGTGAGCTCGCAACTGCGAGCAGAATAACTCGCCACTGCGAGTAAATACGTAGGAACCCAGAATGCACACTTTGCTCGCCAGTGCGAGTGAAGTTACTCGCCACTGCGAGTTAAGCTGTTAGTTGCCCAAAATTGTCCCGATGCGATCCTTCGCACGTGTAGTCTTGAGATGACCTTAGAAGTAAGTTAGAGAGCTGTTTAGGATGCTTTCATAAGCTCCAGAAGTCTGTTGCCACTGCGAGTTAAGCTGTTAGTTGCCCAAAATTGTCCCGATGCGATCCTTCGCACGTGTAGTCTTGAGATGACCTTAGAAGTAAGTTAGAGAGCTGTTTAGGATGCTTTCATAAGCTCCAGAAGTCTGTTATGGTGACTGAAAATTAGAAGTGTTGCTGCATGAATGCTATAATGATGTTTTATGATATTTATATTGATGTAATTAATTCCTTATGTGAATGTTAACACATTCAAGCGTTGTTAATTGTTGTATGTTGCTGCTGTTTTCTGTTGTCGACTGTTAGTGTCTTGAGGTTGCATGAGTCGGTCTATGTTGTTGGAATTTAAGAAGTTGTCCATGATTATGAGTCGTATGAGTTGTACACGTCGTTGTCTAAGTTGTTGGAAGTTGAGTCCATTGCATACTCATATAAGTTGGTTGAGGGCTTGATGCCCTGGAATGCTTAGTCATTCACATGATTGGTGAGGGCTTGATGCCCTGGAGCTTTTGCTCACTATGTTGGGGGCTTGATGCCCTGAAGAGCCTAATTACGCTCATATAAGTTGGTTGGGAGCTTGATGCTCTGTATTGGTACCAAATGCATTTGCATATCAAGAGGTTCATGATGTTTAAGTTGTCAAGATGTTGTCGAGTTGATAGAGTTGCACGGTCAAGGATGAGTTGTGTCGTCAAGTTGAGTGTTAAGTTGATTATGATTTGTGATGAGAATTAGTAATGGTATTGATGATTGTATTTGTTATGTAATGAAAAATTATGCTAATTGTTAATTGTTGATATGTTATTAATGTTTAAGTTGTTAAATGCATTTTATTGGATTATATGCTTAATGTATTGATTATGAAATCTCACCCCTTCTGCGTATATGTTGCCTCGACCGTGGGTAATGTGCAGGTAATAAAGATTAGAGGCGTTCATGAGTGGACTCTCAGTTGGTGTCTAGGTGCTCTGATACGTAACGGGATGGGGGCTTGCTTTTACTTCTATTCCTTACGTGTCTCTTTTATGAACTAATTTATGAGATTTTTCAATAAGGCCTGCGTGCCAAGACTTTTAAATGTTGAACTATTTTCCGCTGCAATAGTTTAAGATTTTTCATGATGTTGAATTTGAAGGATAATTATTATTATCCATTTTATGATTTAATTGAAGTATGTGACATTCCGTTGTGATCAAAATACTCTGATTTTAAATGAAATTTTCTTGTTGGGAAAACGGGGTGTTACAAAAACTGCTATTAAGCCTTTATAAATATATAAAAATACTAGAAAAATATTATCATTGGGAAATTAAAAAAAAAACCGAGAATAGTTTTATCAAATATATAACTAAACACAAACAATTATTTGTCACTGAAAAATATAAGAAATAGTTTTGTACCAAAAAATTTATTTTTCATGAATAAATATATAACTAAACACGGACAATTATTTATCACTGATAAATATAAGAAATAGTTTTGTACCCAAAAAAATAAAAAAAAATAATATGTTACAGATATTTGTCTTTAATAGATATAAAAAATATCAGACAAATATTTTTTAACGATAGATATTAAAAACAATTTGTCAAGTATTTATTAGTAATAAATATAAAAACATATAGAACATATATTAGTCACGATACGAAAAGAGCACTGAATGTTTGTCAATATAGAGAGAATGAGAGCTAGAGAGAAAAAGAAAGGCGACCAACCTTAAGGTTCACCTAGGGCAACCGCGTCGGAGCCTTTCACCGACAGGGAGACACGTAGGGGGGATTGGGGTCTAGCCAGGGTGGCAGAAATTGGGGGGACAGGAGAGATTGGTCTATGGTACGGTCCAGGAAGAGGAAAGTGATATGTCTAAAAACAACTGCCTTTAACTCTAAAAAGACATCCTACATGACAATTTCACATCATTTTTATTTAATTTAATTAGATAAAGATTTTTTTATAGGGACGGTCTATACAACAAATGTTATTGGATCCGACCCTTATACTTCTCGGATAGCACTTGGGTTATATTGGGGTGTCAATGTCTTGTGACATTGACCAAAGATCTTTTTTTTGTACAACACGGGCTAGCACTTGGGTGACATTTGTGTCATTCGACATTGACCAACCACAATATCACAAGTGACTTTCTTATCTCTCTCCCACAAGGATTTTTTTTATTTTTTATACACTTGTGACCAATGTTTTAAAACTCGGACCGGTGATCGACCCGGTTAAGGCACTGGGTCACTGATCGAACCAGTGGGTCATTGGTCGGACCACATGACTATTGACCCGGTCTATATAAAAATGTTTATGACCAAAAATTACATTATGAATGAAATTTTTATGGAAAAAAAATCCTGTCATTTTTTTTCTATTTAAAGTTCGTACATTAAAAAAAAAATTATATTCACAACTACAAGTTTGCAAGTTAATTTCTTAACTGCATCACAATTCAAGCTAATTCCAATCCAAATTCAAATTAGCTCATACATTAAACAATATTACTGCATAAAAAACCTCACAAATAATAAGTTCTAATTTAGTTTCCATCTTTAAAACATAGTATGTTCTAAACATTGTTGGAAATCAAAATATAGCAGACTTACAAACCCAAGTAAGTTACATAGTCAACAAAAAACGGAAACTCAAATATTATAACAATTCCCTAATCAATAAACTATTTATGCCCATGGAGTCAAATTGTCATAGTCTTATCATTTACAACTTTTGGTGAGTTTAATGTGTTTGTGTGTTGTTGTGGTTTTTATCTTCACGCAACTATTGTTAATCAATGATATTTATCTTGAATTGACGACAACAATAAATAACGTAATTATGACATAATTTCTACCGCGATGTAGAATTAGTTTGTTATTGTCGTTTTCAACTTTAATTAAAAATTAATTTCGTCTTTGTAATCAAACTAACATCGTATTCAAAGGTTTCCGAGCCGTGCGTTGCACGGGTGAGGACACTAGTACTACAAACCAAACGGTTAAATATACAACACTCTACCTTACCGGATATAAGTGGAAAATTATAGTATCAACAAGGAAAATGCTACTTCTCAAATTTTTCAAACCCCATTTATTTCCGTAATTGTTTACCGTATAAACAAAAATAATTGTATCTTAGAACAGAGACAAACCATGTCTTCCCTACGACACCGACAACTTGGTGATGTCACTCTCCTTCACAAATAATCCATGAAAACCATACGGCACCCTCCTTGGCAACTTCACCTCCGCCACAATCTCAAACTCCGGCGACTTCGCATCCATCACCAAAAACCTTGACTCTCCCTTCTTCTCATCATGCACATAACTCACCAAATAACCATCATCCTCTTCTTCACCATCCTCCCTCGCCACGAAAAACGGCTCACCACCATAACAACCCTCTCCATACAACCTACATCCAACTTCCTCACCTTTCAACACATCTATCTTCACCACTCCTGAAATCTTTGGCATTGGATTCCCAATTGCCGCATAAACAAACCTATTCTTTTTCCCCATGTAATCACCATTTATCACCCCGAAATCTAGGTTTCGCGCTGATAATGGTTGTCTTGATACAATCCCAGTTTTGATATTAATCTTCACTTTCTCAATCATTGCATGCACAAGCTCAAGTCTCTCCATCGTATGCTCAATGGAGAGAACATTCGGAGCAATTAGTGTCACAGTATCCTCATCATCTTCCCCATCCCACGCATTGATCGCGTGCATGATATTAAATCCTGGCACATCGAACCATTTCATCTTCGACTCGTCACTAGCATAACGAGGTATAATTCCGATCCTTGAAACTTTTGATGGATCGGAACCTACTGGAGAACCACCAGAAATCATGTCAAGAGGATTCATACCAAGCTGAATATCCGTAAACACAACATACTTTTTAGTAATGGCGAAATCATGAAGAAAAGAAGGTCTTGTCATGGAGAAAACCGGAACATCGTTATGTTTAACACCATTTGCATCAAAACGGAAATAGGTTAAAAATGGTGGCATAGGACCGTAACGGAAAGCAAAAGTTTCACCAGTGTCGCCGTCAATTTTAGGATGAGCAGTCATACTCATGGAGAGTTTGCCGTTAAAATCTTGACGGCCGATTGTTTGGATATCACCGTTTGGTGTAAGCTTGATTTCATAAGGAAGGTCTGATTCTCCTAAAGCAAAAAGTTTGTTACCAAACAAAGCCAAACTTGTGTTGGCTAAACCAATTCCGTTAGAAGGATTGTATTCTCCAGATATGACACGTGCTGCGGTGACGGAGCCACGTGCAGCAGAAGCTATAAGCGAGTTGAAACCAGAAAACACGTTTGGGATAAGTTGGTAACCAGCTTCGTTTTCGATTTTGTATTTGTAAGTTTGAACGTAACGGCTACAGAGTGTGGCTTTTCCGTTTGAGATTGTAATGGCGTGAAGCATGCCATCACCGTCGAAGAGGTGGTAAGGTCCACGTGGAAGAAACTGTGGGTTTGGTCCATTTCTTATGTAAGCGCCGTTAAGTGACTGTGGAAGTGTGCCTTTAATGATTTCACATTGTGTTGGAGGGAGTTCGTCTAGGACTGGTGCAAAGTTTTGAGACAAAACATGTCTTGGATCTACAGATGGTTTTATTGGTGGGTCTATGAAGGTGTTGATGATGTCGTCGAATGTGTTGAGTAGTAATGCTGGGAGTGATGATGGTGTTTGTGGTTTTTTGAGGTTATGGGTGGTGGTGGTGGTGGGGGGTGTAGGAAGAGTTTTTGTGGGGGGTGTAGTGGTGGTGGTTTTTAGTGTCTGGGATTGTGATGTTTGGGGTTTTTCTTTGGTTTTGATGGATGAGATGTTAAAGGGAGGGATAGAAGTTGTTGGTGGTTGCTTACTTGTTATTATGATGGGTTTTGGGATCATGGTGTTGTTGGAGAAGGAGATAATGTTTGGGGGTTGTAGTGAAAGATTGGGGAAATTGTGGTTTGTGTGAGGAGGGAGGTACGATACTTATCTTGTGTTGGATGGGAAAAAAATCAAATATGTGATTGTTGTTAGGTTGAAAATGAAATTAAGATTCTTAAAAAAAAATGAAGATATTATGAATTTTATGTAGATAAAGCTTGCAAAATAAATATTTTAGGACACAAACAACACATTAGAGTTTTGAATCTGAAATAACTTTCATCTAGCTAATAATAATAATAATTAATTTGAATAGTGACTACTCGTTATTTTTGGACTTGAACAAATAAATATAAACAGAGAGTCAGAGAGATAATATAAAGGAATTTGAGAAAATTAGAGTTCCATATTAATCCAAAAATAGATTCCTTATTGTTTTGATGCTGACACTGTGAGGATCTAGATTGCATGCATACAAATATTCATGCGGTCATATAGTTGAAGTAATCTGCATTGTTATGTTAAATTAGAAGGCTCAAGTTATATATATTCACCAAATCAATCTCTACCCTTCAAAGTTTATCCACAACAGTCATGACTCATGATTGCAACTGTGACGGTTACACAGTCCATTATTTTCCCATTTGAGTAAACAGGACCACAATAATTTGAAGCATATGTTTTGTCTAGATGGTAAAATTCTCTACGAACAACCACCGTTGAGATTAATCCTCAGAGTTGATTTGATCGGGAACATTAGTTAAATTAAAAGAGATCTCTTACTATCACGTATTTTTGGGGTTAAAGAGAAGGTAATTGACATCGTAGAACATCTAACAATTAATGTATAGCTTCTTTCTTAAGTTTTTTTTTAACTGGTTCATAGGCTTCTTTATTACTCCTTCCGTCCTGGAATATCTGACACATTTACTAAAAAAAAGTGTCTCAAAATAACTGATTCATTTCAATTTTCAATACAACTTTCATCATTTCCAATACAATATAACTCTAATTAATACTACTTTCGTCATTCCCAATACAATATATTCCACTTTCCCCTTTATTTATACATTTTTCTTAATCTGTGTGAAAAACCAAATTGGGCCAGATATTCTGGGACGGAGAGAGTACCTTTTAATTCAGAATAGGAGAGAGGCATCTTTTTAATGTTAGGTTTTAATGTTAGGTTACTGTCTACTGCAGTGGCGGATGCACAAGGGGGGGCCAGCGGTGGCCGTGGTCCCCCACAATTTTTTCAAATCACTACAAGAACAAACACGTTTTGTGACCTTTAAAATTGACGATTGCGACTGTTAGAAGGGTCGCAAATGTACATTTGCGACTGTTCCCCAACAGGCGCTAATGTTGGGGTCGCAACAGTCATTTGCGACCCTTCGTAGAACAGCCGCTCCAACTGCCGCAACAGGTGCTGCGACAGTTGCCAACCGTCGCAAAGGAGCGCTTTAATTTAATTTAAAAGGGCTTGCGACCCTTCAAAAGAGTCGCAGATGTTAAGTTTTTTTAAAAAAAAATAAAGGCTTGCGACCTTTCAAAACAGTCGCAGATGTTAAGTTTTGCGACCCTTCAAAACAGTCGCAATTATTTATTTTTAAAAAAAAATAAATTAAATGGTGCAATTTTTGTTGACAATTTAAATAAATATATTAATGAATATTTAAAATACACAAATATATAACTAAAAATATCTAAATTCTATTTATATGTTAGGCATTTCATATACGCATTACACACCAATACATTTTTCTCCGAGGCCCCAAAATGTACACCTTTGATCTTAAAAACTATGCTCAACAATCAAGTAAAGTTGTATTTGGTAAAGTTGCTGCAGAAGCAAACCTTTCCCATTCATAAACCACTTCAACGAGATCAAATTTGATATTTTCTTGGGCATACTCTTCACTCTTCAGGGCTTATTGGGAGATTAAACTGTGCTTGAAGCTCTCCTAGTCGTATAGCTATTTTGTGCAATCTGTAACAAATACTTATGTTATAATCCATATGTTGATTCCAATCAGAATTTCAGAGAAGCAGGAAAGTAAAATGATAACAGATGATACGTTATAAAAAAAATTAAGAGGGGTCAATATTTATTGTTTTTCTTACGAAGATCTAAATAAATATAAATAAAGAGAACTGAAAATTACCTATTTTTTGCATCAGACAGCCTAGGTGTGAGTGATGGCTCGGATGCATTCTTCTGCTGGAACACAAAAGCAGACATTAACACTGTTGCTTCTTCTGGTTCCAGTTCATCGAGCTGGTTCTCAAACAAGCACTCAGTACATATCAGAGACTTATAAAACCAAACACATAAAATGAATATAGTGAAAAATTAGAAAAATAGCAGAGACTTATAAAAAGCACGCAGAAACAAAACAACAATAGCATAAGCAAAATACCAACCGAAAAGTGGCATTAGACTATGCTATTAATCAATGATCTGAAATTTACATGAATCACATCAGTCATCACATTCCTATTACTTTTAACCGAACACATTGCCTAGTGCCTATACAAATATGTTAGGATTGTGTAAAAGTGTTGGGCTTTTTTAAGTTAAAAGAAAATGAAAATGGATATGATTCTATCTATAATGTTAACAAATTCCCTCTTCCTTTAACCAATTGAACGATGATGTCAAAGAATCAACGCAAATTAGAATGATTAATCATGATAAACAAGAATTCAAGTATCCTGGCCGTGGGTAGGGGCAAGTGCCACACAAATTTTACACGATGAAACACAATAAAAAAAGTAAACAATTCAATAAGAAGGTAACCTTTGTGAAGACGCAACTCGCCAGCACTTAGCTTCTTAACAGGTACTCCATTACTGTCATTTTCATCTTGTTCTCTTTGATTTTCCTTTACTTAAAATAGTTTAATCATATTCCTACAAGAACAACATCAACCGGAATTAGAACACTTCATATCACAGACTACATAACTATCCAAACATGATAGGCTAATGACTTACAGCAGGCTCAACCGTATGCACATAGGGAATCCTTACTGTCATCATTGTGGGGATGCCATCGAGACAACATTGCACGTCCTAAGGGATTGTCCTTTAGCAGAGGCGGTGTGGTTAAATTCTGTTGAATTAAAATTCCGTACCAATTTCTATACGACAGATTTGAGAGATTGGATAGAGCAGAATCTAAACCGGAAGAGGTGGGCAGAATTTTGGGCGACGGCGTGTCACACTCTTTGGTATTGGAGGAACAAGCTAGTTCATGATGATGATTTTGTGATGCCTGCTTATCCTTGGCAGGTGATTAATCAAAGAGTCCTGAATTATGGTGCTCATTCTAGTATAAATGCTTCAATTTTAGCAGGTAGTAGAGAGCTGGAAGAAATTCGGTGGTGGCCTCCGGATTCTGGCTGGATTCGACTTAATACAGATGGTGCTTCTAAAGGTGGCCAAAATGCTGGTTGTGGAGGGGTGTTCAGAGGTGATAAGGGAGAATGGATTTGTGGTTTTTCAAAAGGGTTGGGCTCTTGTAGTGCTTATGTGGCAGAGTTGTGGGGTGTGTTTGAAGGTTTGAAGTTGGCTCGTTCTAATGGATACCGTAAAGTAGAGCTTCACATAGATTCTTCGAGTGTGGTCTCTTCCATATCCCGTGATCAAGGTGGTAATGTAGTTGGCCCGACTCTTCTGCATAATATTCGACGATTGATCGACCAAGATTGGGAAGTTCAAGTTCGTCACTCCTTTAGAGAAGCCAACGCTTGTGCAGATGCGTTGGCGAATATGGCTTGTGATAGTGGTTTTTCTTTGATTTTGTATGAGCAATGTCCCGCTCAGATTAGATCTCTTTATGTAGCAGACTTTGTTGGCATTTCAACTCCGCGTCTTGTGAAGCGGTAGTTGCTTTCTTTCGGGCTTCGGCCCTCTTGTTATCCAAAAAAAAAAAAAAACAACATCTACAACTTCCTTTCAATAAGAACAACAACCAGACTAAAACAAAAACACAATTAAAAAAAAAACAATCAAGCTCATCCCTTTTTCTTTCTACACATCAGTAAACTAGAGAAAGACTAAGATGAATGATGTCTTCCCAATTCCAAACAAAAATTATATGTTCAGAATCACAGTTGGTTAGCATCACTGTAGGTCACCGTGATTTTGCAAAAGCAACTGAGCTCGATTCATGGGAGGAACAATTTTTGGTCGGGCATTACGTACCTCCTCACGGAACTCCAGCTTCATAGCTTTTGCAATCAAACATAACCTTTTTCAGAAGAAACAAATATTCACAAGCTTAATAAAAAAAAACTAGCTAGGTTACACATTAAACTTAATGATATGAAAGAATCAACACAAATTAGAATGATTAATCATGATAAACAAGAATAAGATCGCGTTTAGGTCAAAAAAATGTTAATCATACAGGTCCAAAAAAAAAAAAAACCTAATCATAGAACTTGACGCGTTCTCAAAGAGTTTCACAACGTAAGTTGAAAATAAGAATTAGAGAGAAGAATCAAAGGACTGAGCATTCCTACAAAATAGTTTGGCAATATTTCAACACATCATAGTTGTCAAAGCGGAAACGCGGCGCGACGCGGCCACCCCAAAAATTGACGCGGCGCGGTATGCGGGCGCGACGCGGGGGCTATTACATGACGCGGACCCTAAAACTAAAAATTATATTATTAATAAAGGACTACTAAAATATGGAAAAAAAATGTATTTAGTATTAGTATAAATGAAAAATTAAAGACTATTAATTGTTTTTAGTATTAAATACTATTATACTTAAATATTTTTAATTTTAAAATATCATATTGTTCAAAAAGAAATATTAAAATACCTTAAATAACATACTTAAACATTATAATTAAATACCATAATGCTAAAAAATATATACTAAAATACCTTAAACAGTATACTTAAGAAACAAATTAATTGTATATACTTATTAATTTAATAACTATATATCATACTATATTTTTTTGATAAAGACAAGAGTAATATATCATGCCATAGTTTAAAAACGATATAATACTATGTATTATTTATTATTCCTTTAAAAAAAGTATTATTACTATTAATTTAGTAAAACAAATTATTATTGTACCAAAAAAACAAATTATTGTACCAAAAAAAACAAATTATTATTATATGAGTGTGACTTTTTTAAATCACATTAGAGCATCCACAATGGTAGTTCCCTAACAAGGACTCCTTAAATGGACCCCACGTGACACATCACTTATTTATAATTTTTTAATAAAAGTACCTATTAAGGAATCAATGACTCCAATGGCAATACACTAATAAGGACTCCAATGAAAAGTACTTAAATATGTCCCACTATTTTTACATATTAAACAAAAATAATTTATCTATTACTCATTTTTACAAGTGGGACCAAGTAGTACACATTTTATTACTTCTTTATGCAAGTGGGACCAAGTAGTACATATTTTATTACTTCTTTATGCAAGTGGGACCAAGTAGTACACATTTTATTACTTTTTTAAACGTGGGACCCGTTAGTTACCCAGGAGAGAGAGGGTCCTTATATAGTTGTCCGTTCCTTAACGGGGACTCAATTTTTCTTCCTCCAATGGAGGGTCCTTAACGGGGAGTGGTCCTTGTTAAGTAAGGACCCCCCATTGGAGATGCTCTTAGTAATTAAATTAATATTTAATAGGGAGTGGTGCCTTCTCAAAAGACAAGCGGGGAGTAAAGTAGTGGCTAGTGGGTTACAGCTGTCCTTTGTCCAGCCACTCACATGCTAGGTAACTTTAGGGTACACAAATTGTTAAACTTGTGTACCCATACACAAACACTCCTTTAACCTTCAATTTATCATTTGAAAATTTAATGGTTAAGATGTAATGATGGCATTGGCAACCTCACTCATAGGAATACTCCTCTTTGGTCTATAAAATTGTTGGCGGTGTATTTTTAGGATCCATTTGTTTTTTTTTTTTTCATTTGTTTATCAAATAAAAAACATATTTAAATATAAATAATATAAAAATAAAATATATACCCAAGAGTTTACATGATATGATAACAACTCTCTAGCAATTTAATCAAATGTCTTGACTTTTAATCGAGTCTTAAAAATGCAGCAGGGGTATTAAATCTCTTGAGGATAATTGATTTTTTTTTAAAGAACAATAAAATAGTATTTTTTTTTGGTTAAGAAAGAACAATCAAATATATAAATATAAATAACGGTTCTTTTTGTGAGTATTTTCTTTTTACTTTTTTTTTTAATTTTTAATATTTTTTTCTCAACCTTTATTGGACATTGTGTGTACGGATAAACCTACGATCTCTCAGATTCAATTTTGTATGATTTTTCTATCACTTTTCTCATATTCAACTTTGCTAATCTAGTTTCTTTTAATGAATGTAAGAAATTTTTATTAAATGATTAACAACAGGTCAAGAAAAGAGTAAAAAGGAAGGAGAAAAAGACAATATACATTTAAAATTATTCGTTACGTTCACGCTCTTAATGATAAAAATGGCCAAATTAGTTGACGAGAAAAGATAGGCCAAATTATTAGTATATTATGTTTTTTTAAAAGAAAGGTTTACATTACAATATAATAATTTTATTAATAAATAAATGCATTCCATTCCCAAAAATACATTTTCTTCAAGACTCATTTTAGAAACACTTTTTGTACATGTAGACCATCACTAGACCATCACTACATCCAAACCATTCAATTTTCAATTGATACATCAAAGGTTAAATGTATGTTTGTGCATGGGTACACAAATTTAACAATTTGTGCACCCTAAAAGTCACCCACATGCTAAAACACTCACATGCTAAAACGTGTGTATTTTCAAATATGGAGTCAAAAATAAAAAACGTGTCTTTTGAGAAAGAGACAAACAAAAGGTGGGTGACAGTTGTTCTCTTCAGCCATTCATGTGCCAAAACGTGTCTCTTTTCAAAATAATAAACAAAAAACTGCATCTTCTTCCCCTTGTCTCTCTCTCCTCCAACTCGCCGCAAAACAACCTCGAAAACACCAAAACTCGCCGGAAACATGCCGGAAACAACCTGCAAACACCAAAACTTGGAGAAAGCGGCCGCTTTGACCCGCTTTTGACCCGCTCCGCCTCACAGAAACGCGGCCGCGAAACCCGCATTTCACAAACGCGTGACTCGGTGGCGTTGTGATGCGGTACCTAGATTTTGGCCGCTCCGCGCCGCGATAGCGCCGGGAGCGGCCGCTATTGACAACAGAGCAACACATCACATTTTAAAGTAAACTAGAGCATTAGATAGCAGCCACACACACACACCACACTCACTTGCATTAGATAGCAGCCACACACACACAAAGTTCTATAAAAAATCAGTAGAAACAAAATCAATTTCATGTTTTTTTCTTTCTAAAAGTCCTTGAGAAAAAAATTGATTAACGCGGATAAGTTAAAGACCATCTAGACTGTTAACAAATTCCCCCTTCCTTTAACCAATTGATTAACAGAGACAAGTTGAAGACCATCACATACACATGGATATATTTCAATTATAATGAACAATAAGATTAACTTTGGAAACCGAAAATTCAAATACAAGTATTCAGTTCAAAGTTCAGAAAAATTAAAACTAAGAGTAACACAGGTAAAGAGAAGGGTTTACCTTGAGATGTGCTGTAAGACAGTTGAAGAAGTGTGGACAACCACGACACTTGACGGAGAATCCCAAATGTACTAACTAAGAAATATCACAGCAAGTAGTTATTAAATTCATATCACAACAAGTAGTTATTAAATTCATATCACAACAAAACAAATTACTAAGAACTTAAGCTAACTATTATATTCTACAAATATTTGAAGCAACTATTAATACTCCTAAAAGTTCACAAACATGAGATAGTATAGACATTGGTTAGACACATGGAAAAACACCTATTTTTACAAAGTTTAAGCTTGCCTATCAATACCCTGGAAACAAATTTTATGCAAACTAAACATAAACTTAACTCACGAAATTTTGATTATAAACTATTTTTCAACTAAAAATTGGAAACAAATCATCATCATAATCAAAAGAACTAGATTAATTACACAAAATTGCAAATAGAAACTACCTTAAGCCTAATTGACATTTGACAAAAAAAAAAAAATTAAGATGCAGAACCTTGATATGAATTAAACTGCCAATCAACCGGAATTTTGAAACGGTAGAAGCTTCAAGCTTTGGAATGTTCATAACTCATAAGGAAGAATTTTCTTAATATTACCAAGGTCTATCTATTACAGTACATTCTCATCAAATTTGCTATAACTTTTTTGTCAATCTGAGACGCTCAATGTCATTGGTAAAAGTTTCAGCTCAGAAAATAGGTACTTACAAACTACTCTATCATGAAATCTTCACATCAGTAGTGAGATTCAAACCATATTCTTAAGGGATAAACCAGTGTGTTACAAAATTTAGACACTCCTCTATTGTTCTCAACACTCAATTTATATTGTTTCACAGGAGGGAGTTTATCAAATATTCTGTTTCCAAGCTCTTAATTCAATTAATCACCACAAACACACCATATAATAGCCAAGAGTAGACCTTTCATATCGGGGTCTGTTGTGATCACATCACATAATTATAATCTTAGCATTCAATTAAAATTTCTCATTATATCTTCATGTCTTAAATGGTTAACCATTTTGGCATATAATGCCATAAGAAAACCAATTATAAGAACCACAACGAGAACATACAAAAACAAATCAAGCATTTCGCATTTCTTGGAATAGACGATGTATGAAGGCAGTGGCATAAAATACCTTCCCTTTAGAGTGGTGTGTAAAAGCCCTTTTGATTGCTGAAAACCAACTCCCTTCTTTCGCATCTCAGTAGCATTCCTGTTTCTTCCTGTAAGTTTAGATCAAGATATAAGATTTAAGGAATGTGCATGCTTGTGTTATTTTTTAAAAATTTAATCATTTTTCAGCTACCTCCAAATATATATATGAGGAATTCAATATTATGAAATAACAAGACATACCAAATATATTATGAAATAACAAGACATACCAAATATATTACTACACCATTAGCCTCCACTACCTTAAACAAATCCGATCCTTTTAGTCCAGGAATCAAACATGATTAAAAAATTTGGCTATATTATACAAGCAGACCTTATACAAGACACGCCGCGCAGTCGTTGCTGCCTTTGCCAATTTGGCTATATTATACAAGCAAACCTTTGACCAATAATCAGGATTCTTAGCCGTATCCCTGTGAAAGTGATGAACACAGACTGTTGGGATTACCGATGTTGGATTCATCCCTTATATCTAATCCTAGCTTACATTCTAACCCTAATTCACTAACCCTATTTCTAAATACCTGGCGGCAATCTTTTGAAAATCTGAAATCAGAATTTCTCTCCTAATAGTGTTAATTAATTGACATTGGTTCACTTTAACCTTTCAGCTTACTAGGCGCATTCATTTCTATTACGTTTTCCATGCAATATTGATTAAAATATTTGTTTATTTGTTTACTTTAAACAAAAGGGAAATGTTAACTTGTGCCCTTGGGGCATAAGTTAAGGAACCAAATGTAGAAATTTTTTCTTAAAACTTGTGCATTCAATGCTTTGAAAGTTTCAAAAGTTATCATTTAAATATAAAATTTATTTGTTAATTCTATTTTAAGCTCCTTAACTTGTGCCCTTAGGGCACAAGTTCTTGTGCCCTTAGGGCACAAGTTAACATGACCCTAAACAAAAACAGTTCAGCCTATCCTTTATATATAATCCAACTAATTGCAATTAATTCCTGGTCATTTAAGTACCCACTCCTTTCCATATTCTCATGCTTCCACTCCTTTCCATATTCCCATGCTGTAACTTAGTTTTTATTTTCCATGCACCACACGCCCTCTCATCTGCCAAGGCATTCTGTCTATAATATACCCTCATGGATTGTACCATCGTGCAAGGATTCTTTCATATAACAAAATCTTAGAAATTGAATAGAGTCATGGCTACCGACGACGTCCATACTTTGTTATCGTACCATGCATTGATTGGTAACGTCTCATATGATTCATTTACAGCTGTTGTTCTGTTTTATTTTTGGTTGTTATATGCATACTAATTTTTAAATGTTCAATTGTTCACTGCAACAACACCTTTGAATCCCAATCCTGTCACCGAGCTGGAGAGAGTTGTGAATGAATTGCAAGTTAAATACAGGACATACTGCCTTGAGTTGAACGTTGTGAATGTGCATTTTCTTACAATTCAATTTTCTTCGTTGATATATACACTGCGAATAATCTAATTCCTAATGAAGTGTTTCATTGAAAGAAACTACAATCCTGCAAATGTGAATCATGCTGTTCCATTGCCCTTTGCTCATGACTTGATGAATTTTCAATTTACGTATGCGAAGAGGCTATCTGCTGATGAGATTAAGGAATGATGTATGGTAGGTTGTCTTTTCTGATTTTATCTTTGTTCAGTTCCTTGCATATACATTTACGTCAAATACCATGAAATATTCATATATTTTCCTTATTTTCATCTTACAGACTCTTGCTTATAGTGGATTCTGTGAGATTGCACTTCAAACTTGGACTCCTGCGCTGGGGATCGTAGATGAGTGTGGGAATCTGTGGTAGTGTGATCTGGTGTTTGAGACGCGTCCATATACTCATTTTATAGTTGGTGGTGGTTTCAGCAAAATGCTCCTCGCTAGAAGGCTTTGTGAAGGTACTCATGTCATGGTTGGTGCACCTGAGGTTGGGAGTAACCACACTCTGTTTTTCCGAGTTATTCGCCGTTAGGAGATTTCATGTTGCAGCTTGGAGTTTCGTCTCAGATATATATGTCTGGCTTTGTCACCATATTAGTTGTTTTGGAGTTTATCTTTATACTCCCTCCGGTCACATTTATAAGCAAAAATGTACTTTTTAGGTTCATTGAATATATAATGTATTTGGTTTATATATTGACCAAATACATTAAGTATTGAATGAATCTAAAAAGTGTTTTTTTTGCTTATAAATGTGACCAGAGGGAGTATTTCTCTTTAGTAATCTTTATCTTTTATTGTTGTTTTGTTTAGTGTTTGCTTGAAGGTTGTTTGACCAAATTAAACATTTTAAGGTTGTTATCTGTTGATTGGAATGAACTGCTTCAATGAGTTTTAGTTATTTAATTGTCTCCATTACAATTTTGTATTATTGCACCAGTCGCATATGCATGAATCTATGAGTTTCATACGCCTGAGTTTTGACAGTAATGTATATAGCCTTTTGATTATGTTAATTGCCGTTTGGTTAGATGGATAGGTATGTATATGCATTCAATTCTATGTGCTTAAATTCCTCCACTGAAACGTGGGAAATGTACCGTTATTTAATACTATAACAAATATTTGGTTTAGTGGTTCTATAAAGAAAAGGAAATATCTTTTACTTTACTGCCATAGTTTTTCCAAATCGTTTCATTGGTTATATTGATTTCAAAGGCCATAAAATATATATAATTATAATATCATAAATGACTTTGCAGATATGTTTGAGCATTTCAAGCCCTGTTTTTAGGAAAATACTTGGGTGACATTAAGTCACCGTGACATTAAATCTGGGCCACACAAAGGTGTTGTGTTGTGTGGCCCAGATGTGTTGTATGTGTTGTGTGGCCCAGATGTTGTGTGGCAATGTGTGTTGTGTGGCCCAGATTTAATGTCAAGGTGACATAATGTCACCCAAGTGCTTCCCCTGTTTTTATAGTTCCCAATAATTTTTCTTGAGCTGCCTTGAGTAATGCTCACCTATTCCCAAAGTTTTCTACCAAGGATTTGATGGGTGCATGCCGATTCACTAAATAGTGCATGTTGTATTAGACTTCACAGTACCAGTTAGGAAGCATGGTAATATAACCACATAGAATTGATACATATAAAGTTAGCTATTATAATGCAATACCTTAATATGACTTCAACTAAGTGGAATGATACATATAAAGTTAGCTATTAATCGTTTTTAAGGATCAAAGGAATTTAAAAATAAAAAAAAAAATGCTTCCCTCACTAATAACTAATTTTTTTTTTTGAAAGAACTAATTGTTTCTTATATAGTTTAGGATGGCTAATTAACTTTATACCATAACACTTTTGCATTTACAGTACAACAACAATTGAGTAGCAACTAATTGAATTAGCACAACCAGTTTTATAATTATTCTCCAAAATAATCCTAGAACTATATTCACCGTAAATGTTTTTGGTGTTTTGCTAACTTGATATTTTTTTTTTTGTCTTTACGGCTGACACTTACTCCCTCTGTCTCAAATTATAAGCAAAAAAATCTCATTTTTTTTTGTCCCGAAATATAAGCAAAATTAATACCAACATTTATGCTATTATTATGTTTTATAAAAAAAAAATCATCTTTTCCAAAGTAAAATTAAATGCAAATTGCATTGAATTTGTTCTTCTTTTTATTTTATCCGTAATCATTATCCAATAAGAATTGTTTTTACATCTTTTTATGAAACTTATTCCAAGAAGAACACAAAAAACTATAACTCATATAGTATACACCCTCCGGTCACTATTATAAGCAAAAATCTACATTTTAGATTCATTCATTTAATGATGCACATGGTCTTTATTATAGACCACATACATCATTAAATGAATGAACCTAAAATGTAGTTTTTTGCTTATATTAGTGATCGGAGGGTGTATGTTTTAGTTTTCTTAATAAGTGTGAATTTGTGTTTTTTGCTTATAAATTGGGACGGAGGGAGTAGTATGGAAGATGATAGAGAATCATTGAGGTTATCAATGGTGAAGGAATTACGGCACATACTCGACCAAGCAAACTCATGCTCAAGCGTACAGGAGGGTTCGAGACACATATATACTCCCTCTGGTCCTATATATAAGAAAATTTTCAAAAAAATTGTTGGTCATATTTATTAGAAAATATCACAATTTTTAAGGTGTAGTTATTGCTTAAAAGACTTTTCTACCCCTTATTTAATGTTTGTCTTTTTAATATTAGGGGTGTATTTAATGCTTCACAATTTTTTATGAGGGTATATTTGTAAAAATATTCAAAAAGTTACACTAATTAATGAGTGTATTGGTTTTGATGTTTTTTGGTTTTTCTTCTTATATTAAGGACCGGAGGGAGTACAAAACAATGCTCCTAACATGAGTTTTTATAACAGGCCTTATGATATTTCGCACCTATATTTTCTAATAAAAAATGCAGGTAATGTTTTGAACTATATATGACCCGCGCGGAAGCACGGGTGAAAAGTCTAGTACATAATAAAGGGAGCAGGAATAAAAACAGGAATACAATACTCACTTTGTCAAAATCCTGTGGATAGATGTGAGTGCTCACCCATGAACTTCACCTGGCCAAAAAAACAAAAGAGAAAATCAAAAGACATCAATGGAAGGCTCAAGTAACCTCAAAAGGGAACTGATATAGAGTATCGTGGTAGGAACTAGGGAACTGCTAACATGTGAAAGTGATTTAATACTGAAGAATTATAAATAAAAAATAACTAAAACCGCTAATGATGATCTTTGTCGTTCAGTTGTTTAATATTCTGTGCAGATGGAACTTTTTCATAAAAATAATCAAGGTGGGTTGATTCTTGTTTGTATTGATCAATAAAGAGAAGTTATTACATTTATAAACTTACTACGAAAATGCAAGAGCAAATTCAGTAAGAAAGAGTAAAAAGGAGCATTACCATAGAAGATAGAGTTTGTAGTCCTGCTGAATGTAGAAGCAGAGCTTGTTCATCATCTCCCCCTTCTTGAGCCAGTAGACATAGTTTTGGGATAAAACCCTCTAAGTTGAACATGTATGTACCATCTGTCCACTTTTAGTTCAAAGGGTTAACTTCACTAAACTCGGGGTATTAAAAAAAATGTGACAACAAAATAGAAACTAAACGATCTATAAATTGCAGTATATCAAGTAGTAGGACCTATAACGTAGACAATAACAACTCAAATCACTAATTCTGCTTTCAGAGGGGTCCTAAACCACTCACAAACAGTAATACAAGTTTTTAACACTCAAATCAGAAAGACCGAATGACCATATACCTGGAAAGTAATAAAATCTACAAGAGTATTGCAACCTAAGATTCGCACTTCATCTGCTCGTGTTTGCTCAAAAAGAGTCTGAATTATCCCTAGCAAACTACTGGCAAATAGCGGTCTGCAGATTAAGAAGCAATTATTTTGAATATCATTACTCATTACAATGAAATGTAGCATCTAATAACTGGAAATCAAATTAACCAAAACATTATTGTATAACGCTCAAGTAACTGGCAAATAGAAGATGTCTGCAAACTCAGTTGGGATCAAATAACAACTCAGTACAAGGAAAACGTCTGCACTTAACTTATAAGGCAAAAAACTTACATCTGCTCCCTACATGACGACACCGATTTTCTGTATATGCACAACTGCACAAGATTACTTTCACTGAACCAAAGCTTTCGTTACGCAGATCCTTGTAACATCATTGCTCCAAGTTCTCGGTAATCTGACAAGGTAAAACACCACTTAAACTCAGTGTATATAAGAGATTGAATTCAATACTGAAAATGAAAAAATTTAGAATTAAATTTATCTCATGGCGTTTGTTCAAAGTGAAAACAGAAAAAAAAAAAAAAAAAAAAAAAAAAAAACAAAAAAATAGCTTGGGCTTTTTCTTTCAGTATCAATGTTTCAACACAAGCAGAGTTGAATCAACATAAAAAAACACTCAAATCAACTTAAAATAGCTTAGGCTTTTCCTATCAGTACCAATATTTCATCACTAACAGAGTTCAATCAACATAGCATAGTTGAATCAGCATGCAAAACACTCAAATCAACATAAAAACAGAAAATTTTAAAAATAAAATTCTTAAATAAACAAAAGGAAAAAATAAATTATAACCTAGAAATGAAGAAGTCAGAGGTCTGCGATTTAATGGAAAAAGGAACCCAGCTGTGGCAAAAAGAATGCGTCGAGATTGTGGGTGAGAGTGAGGAACCGCGAAGAAAAAGAAGTGAGCAGCTGTAGAAAAAGGAATCGAGAAATCGAGAAATGAGATTCTAAAGAATTGAAGAACAGTGAAGAGTGAGGAACCGTGAAGAAAAGGAATTGGTCGAGATTGTGGGTGAGAGCTGAAATGAATTTGGAAAAAGGAACAGAATTCTTCGATTGAGAAGGGGTGGTAGAGATTTAGGTTTCAATATGAGGGAAAGTGAGATTGTGAGTGAGAGTGGTGGAGATTTCAGGTTTCAATTTGGGGAAAAGGTGAGATTGAGGAATAAAATGGAGTTTTTTTTTTTTTGAGAGAAAAAAATTATATCATTTCATTTAAAATCAGATCAGTAATACATGTTGGAATATCATCAAATATCTGGAAGCTAGTATTAAATGTGGCTGCCTTAGCTAAAGTATGAGCAACCTCATTTGCTTGCCTCCTAATAAACTCGACATGAGAGTTTGTTAAAAAGTTGTTGAAAAAGTAGATGCTACTTTCCATGATGGACCCAAACTCGATGACATCTCCTCAGCCATTGTTGAAGTAATCAGCGACTCTTTTAGAATCCACTTCGAAATCAACATTTGTAAGTTGAAGTTCATGTATCCACCGAATTGCATGAAACAAACCCAGGGCCTCCCCAACATCGATAGAACAAGCTGGACTGAACCACATAGTTTTAGAACGGATATGATTTCCGTCTGAATCTCTAATGCACATTCCAATTCCAACTTTGTTTGTATTGATTGGAAAGGAGGCATCGACATTGCACTTGTATCTTCCGCTTGTTGGTTTCGTCCACCTAAAGATTGCATCCCTATCGTTGGGATATCTCGGAATGGACGATGAGTTGTCTTGCCTTATAGGTGCCTGCCTACGATTGGCATTTCGCCATCCTTCTAAAAGGTGCCTTGCTCTTTCCAGAATTGTAACAGTCGAATCTGATACTTGTTGCCATAATTTGAGATTCCTAGCCTTCCAAATACTCCACATAATAGTAGCAATGAACTCCATGTGAGCTGCAGACAGTTTTTGCAATAAGTTGAAGATAATATCAGGTGCGTTATCAAAATGACTCAGGGACGGAGAAATCAAATGCCACATATTAGCTGTTTGCCAAATTTCAATTGCTATAGGGCAGTGAAAAAGAATGTGGTAACTATCTTCATGGGGGTCTACACACCTAACACACTCTGAAGGGCAGTTAACACCTCTGCTTCGCAGCTTCACTCGGGTTGGGAAGCAATCTCTACAGATTCTCCATATCAAATTCTTGACTTTGGGGGGTACTTTCAGTCTCCAAATACCACTCCAATACCCAGGTTTGCGCAAGTGATCATTATTTATAACCTCTTCAATACATAAGCGATATGCACTTCTTACTGAGTAGTGCCCATTTTTCTCTGCTTTCCATATCAACTTATCCATCTGGACCTGATGATGCAAGGGGGTATTCAAGATGTTTTGGGCCGTCTCGTCTGGAAATAACTGACGAACCAATGGCTCATTCCAAGCTTTCTCCTCCTGATCAATTAGGTGTCCCACTGCGTATGGTTGAAGAGCCAGCATGTCATCACCAACAGGGAGAACACTGGATCCTGACCCAATCCATGGTTCGCTAATGATAGGGATATTGAACCCAGTGCCAATTTTCCACCTCGCTCCTTGTCGAACCACCACTTTTGAGCTATGTATGCTACGCCAAACAAAACTGGGATTGTGTCCCAATTTGGCATCTAGATAACTATTATTCGGGTAGTACCTAGCTTTAAAAATTTTTGAGACTAGAGTTTCCGGATTGGTTTGTAGTTGCCACCCTTGCTTACCAAGCATTGCCACATTAAAAGCTGCCAAATCCTTGAAACCCATACCACCATTATTCTTGTGAACAGAAAGTTTTTCCCATGATAGCCAATGTAGACCTCTATTGCTTGTACCCCCATGACCCCACCAGAAAGCATTCATCATCTTTTCAATTTCATCTAAAAGAGTATTTGGCAGCCTAAAGATACTCATGACATACGACGGGATTGCTTGAAGAACAGATTTGATCATGACTTCCCTACCTGCTTTGGACAAGCATTTGCTACTCCAACTACTAATCTTTTGCCACACTCTATGGCACGGCCGTGCCAACTTCAGCACGGGCCGTGCCAACCTTCTGGTAAGGAGACTTCAAAATTTTTCTTTTCTCAATTTTTTCGAATCATACTTGGGCAATTACCTACAAAACAACTTAAAACAAAGAAAAACAAACAAAATAAAGCAATTAAATGTGTGGGTTGCCTCCCACGAAGAGCTTGTTTAGAGTCACTAGCTTGACGGTTGGAAGGTGGTTTTAACTATCCTATACCCAATCTCTCACTAAGGGATAATGGCAACAAACTAACATTCTCTCCCAAATCACACATGGCTTTCTCAAATGTTTTATATCCTATGACACAAGGTATGGAAAATCTCTCTGGATCCTTAATTTTAGGTGGCAATTTGGTTGGAAGTATTTCAATAAAATTTCTAAATTGCTCATCTAACTTGGATTTAGCAAACTCTTGTGTTGAAGGAATTTTTGGCTCATGAGATGGTGAAACAAATGGCTTGTCATTCTCTCCTATAGCTTTCTCACTTTGAGGCTCATCACTTCCTATATCTCCTTCATTGTTCTTAATTTTCACAACGGGGTCCTCTAATTGGTTACCATCCCTAAAAATAATAGCACTTATATGGTCTTTGGGGTTGGTTTCGGTTTGGCCTAGAAGGACTTCGGAGGTTTGAGAGGGAGTAGCCACCTGTTGAGGTACTTGAGAAGGCTGAGTCTCTATCTTCTTATTGTGAGTAACTATGGAGTCTACGTTCGATGTATGTTTGACAAGAGAGTCCTTCAAAAATTCAGTTTGGTTTTTAAGTTCTTGGAGCTGCTCAGATTGATTTATAAGAAAATTTTCTAAAAAAAGTTCCAAGCTGGATTTTTGAGGGACTATTTGGTTGTTTGCATAACTGAGTGGTGTTGTTTCTTGTCCAAAAAGATTTTGAGGGGTTTGAAAAAAAATTTGGTTGTTTTTAAACCCTTGATTATATTGAGCATCGTTTACTTGCTCAGGACTTTTAACAACACTACCTAGTTGGCAATCAATGCCAATATGGCCAAATACACCACAAACTTCACAAAGAGGTGATACAGGGGGCAGGTGTGACAGCACTAGTATTTATTTTATCAAATTTTTGTGTGAGTGCGTCAACCTTAGCAGCTAGATGATCAAGGGAAGAATTTTCATACATACCTACCTCTTTCTGAGAGGGCGAAGGAGCAACATTAGTGGTGTCCCTTCCGTAGGTCCACTGATAGTGATTTTGTGCCATGTCCTCGATCAAAGCATATGCTTCTGTGTATGTTTTGTTCATCAAAGCTCCACCTGCAGCTGCATCAACATACATTTTTGTGGGATGCAAAAGACCATTATAAAAAGTGTGAATAATAAGCCAGTTCTTTAAACCATGATGGGGACAAAGTCTAAGCATCTCTTTGAAACGCTCCCACACATCGTAAAGAGATTCTCCATCTTTTTGAGTGAATTGTGTGATTCGATTCCTTAATTGAACTGTTTTAGAATAGGGGAAGAATCGGGCAAGAAAAGTTTGCTTCATTTGATGCCATGAAGTGATAGAACCAATTACCAATGAATTAAACCAAGTACTAGCTCTACCCCCTAGGGAAAAAGGAAAGTAGTGCAACCTTACGACCTCTTGGTTTGCATTCACGGTTCCACTGAGTCTTAAAAAAGTTGAAATATGAAAATTCGGATCCTCAGTGGGTAATCCGAAAAATTGATTTTGCTGCACTAAGTGAATAAGTGCAGGTTCTATTTCAAAATTGTCATCAGCCGTTGGGTACACAATAGCATCGTATGACTCATTTGAAGATGGGATTGCATACTCTATGAGAGTGCATTCCTTAGCCATATCGTTATTATCTTCCCAAGAAGTTAAAGGCAAAAGAAGAAATAGAAAAAGGGAGAATAAAGAAAGATATATATATATATATATATATATATATATATATAAAATAAAATAAAATAAAATAAAGATAAAGATTTTTTTTATATGAAATAAAATAAAATAAAATAAGGAAAAATGTATTTTTTTTGGTCTAATCACTATTAAAAAGTTAATCAAATTACAACAACTCCCCGACAACGGCGCCAAAAACTTGATAGGGCCAAACCGCAAGTGCACGGCCTATCAAAGTAATAGTAGTAAGAGAGAGTATCGTTCCGCTAGGGAGTTGTGAATTCAATTAACTTTTAGAGAATGATTAGAGGAGAAGAAAGTTTATAAAAAGAGGTTTGATTGCTGAAGGTAAATAACAATAATAATAAAGAGTCTTGGGATTATTGGTTTGTCATAATAACAAACCTTTCACTAGACAAGACTTTAACTTCTAATTTCATGGTTTACACCGTAATTTCTTAAGACCAGTTTCCCTTTAGCCCCTCACCTTTCCGATGAAAGTCCGGTGAGAGTTTACTTCTAGTAACCAAGCCTATTTCGCTGACTTGATTACTAGAGGATGCTTATAAGGATTGAAACTACTTGTGTCTCAATAATTGCAAAGACTATTTCGCTGCCTTTGCAATTATTGTCTAGATTCACTTGTTCCAACATCAAAGCTCCGCTCTCGCTTTATGAATTGATGTTTGGGATAATGGATTAACAATTATCAAACCCTCCGCTTTCGCTTCCACAGTTTGATAATTGTTAATTCATGTTAAAACGGTGAATCTAAATTAGAAATTACGGCTACATAGAATTAGGGTTAAAGCTTGGTTCGTTAGGATTATATCATTAAACTTTCCCAACAATCCCAAGACAAAGAAGTCTACTCACTAATGTTCATCGTAGACATGGGGGAAGAGGAGAGAAGACAATAAAAGTAAATTGTGAAAGAGAAAGTAAAGGAATAAAAGACTTTATTGAAATAATAACTAAAATATTCTAAGCAAAGGTGAATGTTTATGGTGGAGAGCTACTCTATTTATAGCTTTACAATCGACTTAGAAACTAAGCAACTAAAAGGGCAAAACAGTAAAGCTGCAACTGGGTAACTTGGGCTTGAAGAAAAAGCAGCAAAAGTGGCCTCTGGATGTGGCACGGCCGTGCCACATGTTGGCACTGCCGTGCCAAGCTTCTGACTTGGTGGGAACATATTTTTGTTCCATATCTTCGTATTTTCGCACTGTATTTGCTCCAGTCCTTTTTCTTTTGCTCCAAGACACCTTCCACCATATATTCGTTCCTAAAATATAATAAAAAGCAATTTGAAGTAAAATATTCAAAAAGGAAATAAATTGCAATAAAATCAAATCAAATCTTTAATAAAACTAAACTAAATAATGCATTAAATTAGACTAATTATTGACTCATCATGTAACGCCCGTCGTAAATTATTTAATTGTTTAGAAATATACTTATATATATTTATATGATTTATGATTTAAGTGATTTATGAGGTTTACATGATTTTATGAGAGATATATGATTTACCTGAAAATTATGTGATATATGCGATGTTATGATTTTTAGAGATGTTATGAGGTATTGAGACTTATTTTATTATTTAATAAAATAAGATATGAAAATAAAATAAAAATATTAGAAGTTGGGCTGTGAGGTGAGATGAGTAAGTTTAGAGGTGAGTAGAGTAATGTGGAAAGATAAATAGGGCAGACATAAGTTAGAAACACAGTACGTACGTTTTTGGAGAAAAAGGGAGAAAAGTCAGAACAAGAGGAGAACAAGGGGAGGGCTGCAATTTTCTGCAATAACCAGGTAAGGGTGAGACTATGATTCTTAGAAGTGGATTTAGCATGATTAGGTTGAGTTTTGGTGAGAATTGGGAATTAGGTTTAAGACCGATTTTGAAGATTGAACCATGAAAAGATGTTAGATTGATGCAAAATTAGTGTACAGACCTTAGATATTACCTAGGGTGATAATTAGATGCTATTTGGATGAAAGAATCATGAAGATAGGTGAAAAGTTGTGATTTTTAGGTTTCTGGCCGCACTGACATTCATCGCTCGCAACTGCGAGCAGTAATACTCGCAACTGCGAGCTAGGAACCATCGCTCGCCATTGCGAGCAACACAACTCGCAACTGCGAGTAACCTGTAACGTTCGCCATTGCGAGCAAAGTAGCTCGCCGTTGCGAGCAAGGTCTCTAGGAGTTCCAGGGAGCACGTTTTGCTCGCCATTGCGAGCAAAGTTACTCGCCATTGCGAGTTAGGCTGTTAGTTGCCTAAAATTGTTCCGATGCGATTCTTTCGCACGTGTAGTCATGAGTTGATTTTAGGAGTATGAAGGAGGGTTGTTTAGGATGATTCTAGATGTTACAGAAGTCTGTTTATAGGACTGAGATTATTGGTAATGATATATGAGTATTATTATGATGTTCTATGATGATTATGTTGTTGTAATTCATTTCCCAATTAATGTTGATGCATTCTAGCACTATTATATGCTGTATCTTGCTGTTGTTTAATGTTGTTGACAGTTCATGTCTTGAAGTTGCAAGAGTCGGTCTAAGTTGTAATGAGTTAAGAAGTTGTCCATTTAATGGAATTTATAAGATGTTTACGTTGTTGTCCAAGTTGTAGGAAGATTGAGTCCATTGCATACTCATTAAAGATGGGGGCTTTAGGCCCGACAACTTTATGCTCAAACTACGTTGGGGGCTTTAGGCCCGGCAGCTTTATGCTCAAACTACGTTGGGGGCTTTAGGCCCGGCAGTTTTATGCTCACTTGTTGAAGAGCCTAATTACGCTCATATATGTTGCTGATTGGTACCACATGCATTTGCATATCAAGAAGTTTCACGATGGTTTAAGTTGTTAAGTTGTTAAGAGTTGCATTGTCAAGATGAGTCGTGTTGTCGAGTCAAGTGCTAAGTTTAACATGATGTCTTATGTTGATTATAAGGTGATAAATGATTATTGTTATTGACGTTTATGATGCTCTGACGATGATGTTTGTTTATGATTTGATATGATGCTAATTGATAAATGTTTGATATGTTAATAATGTTTTATGTTGTTAAATGCAATTTGATGAGTTATATGCTTAATTTATTGACTGTGAAATCTCACCCCTTCTGCTTGAAAATGTTGCCCTTCGTATGGGTAACTTGCAGGTAATAAAGACTAGAAGTGTTCGTGAGCGGACTCCTCACTTGTGTCTAGGTGCTCTGATACGTAACGGGATGGGGCTTGCTTTCATATCTATTCCTTACGTGTCTTTTATGAACTTTTTATGAATAAGTATTGAATCGAATTATGAGATTTTCTGATAAGGCCTGCGTGCCAAGACTTTATTCACGTTGAACTATTTCCGCTGTGTATTTTCAGACTTTTATGATGTTGAACCTGGAATGATATTTATTAATATCTATTTTATGACTTTCAAGTAGCATGTGACATTCCGTTTATGATTTAAATACTCTGATTTAATATGAAATTTTTACATTGGGAAAACGGGGTGTTACACATGACATCTCTAAGATAGGACCAATCAATGCGATCATATGCCTTACTAATATCCAGCTTCAACGCCACACTTTTCTCTTTACCTTTTGTCTTGGTCTTCATGTAATGAACCAATTCAATAGCAACCAAAGCGTCATCCAAGATGGATCTACCAGGAACAAATGCCGACTGTGAATCAGCAATACACTTATGCAAAATTTTCTTCAGACGATTAGCCAGTACTTTGGACAAGAGTTTGTAGAGAACATTGCATAAGGCGATGGGTCTCCAATCTTTCATAGATTTTTGCTCTATGCCTTTTGGAATTAAGGCTATGTTCGTAGAGTTCAACGTTGGAGGGAATTGTCCTTCATTCATCCACTGACAGCACTCCTTAAAAATATCCTCACTGCAGACTGACCAAAAATGTTGGTAGAATCCTGGATTAAAACCATCAGGGCCCGGGCACTTATCCGGCTGCATGGAAAACATTGCTTCTTTGAATTCTTCAATACAAAAAGGTGATGTTAACTGAACATTGTCATCAGTATCAATCACCGTATCCAGCATATTGACCACTATAGAACGAACACTTTCGTGTCCTTCAAACAATTCTTCAAAATAATTCTTCGCAATAGATCGCATTCCATTATCATCAGTCACACGAATTCCTTCATTGTTTTCCAGTGAAAGAATTTTGTTAACTTTCTTTCTGGACGTTGCTGCAACATGAAAGAATTTCGTGTTCAAGTCTCCATCACGATACCAGTGAGTTTTGGCTCTCTGTCTCCAGTACATTGAACAAGTAAATGATTAAGTTTGTGCCTCAAATTATCAAATTGGACCTCATCCCGGATTCCTGTGATACCCCGACCTCTATCGAGTTTTTTCTGACAATTTTCAATATCCACTCGGAGTTTGTTGCAATGAGTTTTACTCCAATATGTCAAGTCTTCTGCACAATTTGACAATTTGTTGATAACACTATTGCCTGCACTCCCAGTCCAGCTGTCATGTACCACCTCATTTACTCCTTCTTCAATTCTCCAAGCATTTTCGAATTTGAAGGATCTATGAAGTCTATGATTTCGAACCACCGGAGATTTATCCAACAATATCGAAAAATGATCGGAAGACGGAGCAACCAGGTTTTCTAGCTTCGCATCAAGAAACAAATGCATCCAAGAATTAGTAACTAAAGCTCTATCCAGCTTCTCTTCTACTGTACGCGGAGTACCAAGACTCTTAAACCAGGTAAAAGGATAACCTTCCATGTGCACATCAACAAGTCCAGCATCTTGAACCGCTTGACGAAATCCTCTGATAAGCCAATTAGGTCTTGAGGCCCTTCCTTTTTTATCGTCTGCATGGAGAATATCATTAAAATCCCCCATTTAACAACCAAGGTAAATTAATTTGTGCAGCAAGTCTACGTATGAAATTCCATGAGTCTATTCTTCTGCTATTTTCTGGATACCCATAAAAACCTGTGAATATCCAAGTCTTTCCACAAGCTTCTTCAATTTTTGCACTAATATGATTAGCTGAATAATTAACAATGCTGCAATTAACCGTACTACGCCAAAATAAAGCAATACCACCGCCTCTACTATTTCTAACTGGAGCAAAACAAGAATCGTAGCCCAAAAAATAACGGAAATCTTCAATTTTATTAACTTCAACAAGAGTTTCAGACAAGAAAAGTATATCCGGTTTATAATACCGAACAAGGAATTTTATTTTTGGAATTACACGCAGGTTTCCTAAGCCTCGGCAATTCCAGGCTATAGTACTCATTGGCCTCGGCAGGCCTGGTTACCATGTCCCGCCGTTTTATCTTCAAAAATTGGGTTGTTCATCACAGACATAGTCTTCTGCCCCTCCTGAGCATTGCCACCGTCTTCAGCAATCTCGGTTCTAGATCTCTTTTTCGGCCCAACTTCCTCTTGTTGAGCACCAGCCCTACTTGCCCCACGTGCACTGGCCATAAAGGAGCTAGGCTGCACTGGATTCCGAGCCACAGTTAGCTTGCGTGGCTTACCATGATGCTGGACAACAGCTACAGCATTGTCTTTCCTAGCTGCTCGAACACGGCTCGGCTAACTGCTAGTATCCTTAGTGGAAACAAATGTAGCACGGTAGTCAGCAGCATTTATCATAGGAGACAGCACTATTGCTTGATCACCACTGTCTTTGGATATGAAAGGCTGAATGTTGTCCACTTTTTGAACCTGAAATACAACATTATTAGCATTGAAGGAGACATTTATAGGTGCTGCCTCCTGTGAGAATAATTGCCTATAAGCATGAGCTGACATTTTCTTTAAAGCCAATGATTGTTGAGTTGACTCCATAAAAGCCTGTGGGACCGCCTGTTGCTTTGCTGCCTCAAAAACAACCATTTCTCCTTGCTTTCCGTGCGTTAAAGACTTGTGTCCCCCATGTGGGACCCTGTTGTCAACTGCTGGAATCAAAGTTGTCTTCCTACTCCCACGCGCTTCAGCTATGCCGCCACCCACTTTAGAGCTTTGTGTGCTGTCCCTCTTTTGGGCCTCCAACTCCATGAGCTTCCATAATGCTTCAGCGCCCCCCCCATTTTCATAGAGGAATTCATCTTTCTCGTTCATGCCTTCAGCCAGCTTCCTATTAACTTCATCCGACTTTCCCAAATTAGGTGCAAAAATTTTCTTACCAGACTGGACCTCATTCTGCTTAGGCCCACTTGGAGTTATTTCTGTAGGGTCAATCTCCGTCCACCACCTCACCAAACCAGTGCCATCTATTCTTTGACATTCCATATATTTAAAAAATGTTAATAACCTTAACTCAGCATTGATTCCAACTTTAATTCGACCGTACAACTTGTGATTTGAAACGTCATTTCCATCAATTGCCATTAAATGACTTTGATTGTCATTAATGCCAGCACCTTCCTCTTTCCGATCGCCGGAAGCCTTGCTCCGACCACCGATAATCCATTTGTTCACCTCCTTCTGGCCATCACCAACAGAACTATTCTCTGCTCGGAGGTAAGATCCCCATTTCTTTTTGCTGCTCGCGGACCCAACTTCAAACTTGTCACTATAGAAATTTTCAGAATGTCCAATAACACCACAGACAATGCAAAACTTACCAAGCTTCTCATATTTGAGAAGAAGTTTGATGTTGTCGCCTTCCTCCCTTTCGATGACAAGCTCCTGCTGAAGCGGTTCTTCCACCATAATTTCAACACGGATCCTCATGAACCTACGCCAAGGCCCATAATTATTTTCTTCATCAAATTTGATCATCTTACCAATATGACAACCAACAAGAGCTCCCACCTTATCATCCATGAAACCGAATGGTAGTTGATGCACTTGTGCCCAAATCTCCGTGGAATTCATGGGTGGCCATAGGATTCTCCCCAATAGCAACCTTCTTCAGTATTATCATGTTATTGTCGAGTAACCAGGGGCTACGCTCCAGAATTCTAGCAAGGTCCGCTTGTGAGTAAAGTTGAACCATAAATTTATTACCTTCCATCGGAATGAGGGTCATTTGATACTTTGGTTCCCATATAGGTCCCAACCTTGTCTCCAGCGTTGCTACATGAACTGGTTTGTTCACCACAACTCGACCAACTAGACAGAGATCGAGCAACTCTGCTTGAGTGAGAGTCGGTCTCTTCGATGAAGTAGCATTGTCACCATTGATGTTGAGGTTTTCCATTGTTTTGAGAGTGGGAAGAGTTAAAATTATAAGATAGACTAAAGTGAGAGGGTTATGTTTCATAAGGCAGTGAATAAATAGAATCAGGTGAGTATTAGTTTTAATCACCTCGCTGCAAAGAAACATGAGGGACAACCATATCTTCACCAATAAAGTGAAAATATTCATTCTTAATAAGATGTTATGAATACCATAAAGCCCAAGATACAAACATATCTGATTTGTTGACTTTGAGATCGGAATAGCTGTTACAATGGACAAAAGAAGAAATAAATTCAAGATGTTGACCGCAAGATTCATAATAGAGAATCAGATCTTGAAATAAATGGAAACAAGCTGGAAACACTAGAATGAATAAGGAGAAAATCGCAAATCACAATAAGCCTTAACAACATAAATTTATGGAGGAGATTTGAGAAATAAACACAAAAGCGATCAGATTAAGGATAATCAATCGGACATAAAATTCCCACACAGGACAGACAAGAGAAGGGACCTGAGAGCATATTTTTAAAAAAATTAAAAAATTGCAATAAGTAATCGAAGGACCGAAAGAAGAAGTATAATTTAGAGATTAATTTAACAGCAACTTAGATAAACTTAAAAAACATCATTAAAAAAAGAGAAATGCTAACAATTATCTTTAGGGTTTTGATTAGAAGTTTAAAATGATTTTGAAACATAAAAAACATATTTTTCTATATGAAAATTATCAAAATTGAATCTTTAACAGCACTTGTTAACAGAAAAAAATAAAAAAAAGGTCAAATTGGTAAATATAATAGACTTAAAAATAAACTCAACTTAATCCCTACAAAAGGGCAAAAAAGAAATCAAACTCTTTTGATACGAAAAAGTAAAACGCGAAAACTCTTCCTCCTCGATTCGTCTCCCACCGTGAACCGCCACTCTTCTCCGCCGTATCAATCATCGCAAGGTACGTCTCTTCTGTTGCAGAAAACATATCAAAACCCTAATTTATTTTCTCCTCCCCAATTTCGCTTTTATTTCTGTGCCTAGGACCCAATCTTTCATCAAATTCTCATAATTTCTTGCCCCTTTCTCTAATTACTTGTTCAATTCACGTCGTAGGTAGTAAAGTTGTTTAATTGATAAAAGTTGATTCATAATTTTTGTTTTTTTGAATGTTAATTGTTTTTAATTGTTCATGTTGTTTAATTCTGTACACTTAGAATCAACACAAAGAGAAAGCAATGATATTAAATTCGCAAAATTATTTTTTCAATATAGGATTGAACATAGTTTGTTTTCAATTTTACTATCAATGATTTCCTTTCCCCTTTTTTTTTTGTTAGTGATCTAATTTTTTTTGTGAGATTGGACGCAGTAGAGTTTGGAACTTCTAACTGTTTTCTGTGATTGAGATAAAATCATATGTTGGACTTGCATATTTATTTTCGAACCAGAAAGTGCTAATGTTTGTGATTGTGTTCAAGGCTTTTCATGGTTGTCCCACTATTTACGTCCTAGATTATAGTCTATGAAGCACGGATACGGACACCGGACACGACACGCTGACACAGCTAATAATTTGAAAAAAATCACATAATCTAGTGTAATTACAAGTGTCGGTGTCGAACAAGACAAGTGTCCGACACCGGGACACACCTTATCCGAGGAGTGTCCGTGCTTCATAGATTATAGTTGTGTGAAATAACCGTAGTGGAAATGAGGACGTTGTGTTGGATGTGTGGTAATACTAGATAAGATAGGATTAGAAATGACAGTATTAGTTAGAGTTAGGATAGAATCTTAGGTGGTTTGGACATGTAGAGAGAAGACCTATAGAATTTGTAGTAAGGAGAGTTGACTAGATGGAGAGTAGTCAAATTACTAGAGGCAAAGGAAAACGTAAAAAAAACTACAAGAGAAACTAGTAAGAAAGATGTAGAGATTAATGAGCTGGATAGCGATATGATATATGATTGAACATTATGGCGGCGTTTGGTCCATGTAGTCGACCCCACTTAGTGGGATAAAACTTGGTTGTTGTTGTTGTGTATTATAGTTGTGTGATTTCAGACATAAAGAACATATACTTCATTCTGCACATAATGATATTTTATGTTATAGTTGTGTGATTTCAGACGTAAAGAACATATACTTCATTCTGCACATAATGATATTTTATGTGGTTGTGTTTTTGCTTATGATAGTTGTCTATTTTTTTTTTCTTTCTTCCCAGGTTCTGGAATTACATTGAAATCTTAAGATGCCGGCTACAGCAGGTAGGGTTCGCATGCCTGCGAACAACAGGGTTCACAGTAGTGCAGCCCTCCAAACCCATGGCATATGGCAGAGTGCCATTGGCTATGACCCTTATGCACCTAATAAGGATGACAAGGATGCTTCTCAAAGTCAGCCAAATGCAGGGCCCGATGCAGATAATGCATATGCCAGCTTCCAAGGACTTCTACAGCTTGCTAAGATAACCAATTCTGAAGTGGATGTGTCCCGTGGAGCTTGCAAGAAGTGTGGCCGTGTTGGGCACCTCAAGTTTCAGTGCAAGAACAATGTGAAAATCAAAGATGACAAGGAGGAGAAGGATTTTGATGCAATGCAGTCACTGGGGTTGGTTCGAATGGATAGGTTGAAGGGAAGGGCTGAGAAGGTGGATAAGGGAAGCAATGTTGAGAGCTCAGAAGAGGAGGAAGATGATAGTGAGAGTTCAGATTCTGAGATTGATTCAGAGATTGAGAGAGCTATTGCTAAAAGGTCTGGGAAGAAAGTTAGTGAGAAGAGAGGTTCTTATAGAAAGAAGGATGACTCAGATGATGATGATGAGTCAGACAAAGATTCTGACCAAAAGAGAAAAAAGAGAGGTAGGGAAAAGAAAAGGAGTGTTAAGACTAAGAGGGACGCTAGTGTTTCAGATGATTCCGTTGAAAGGAGGAGGAGGAAGAAAAAGAGGGAGCACAGGAGAAGTAGGAGGGACAAGTCTCCAGATGACAGTGATGAATATAGGCACAAGAAAAGGAAGAGTAGGAAGGAGAAGAGGAGAAGGAGAAGTCGTGTTTCAGATTCAGATTCTGAAACATCTGAGGATTCTACTTCGCGGCATAAGCGAAAAAGCAAGAGGACTTCATCATCAACTGACAGTGATTCGGGTGATGGATATGATGGTTCAAGGAAGGGTAGGGATATAAAAAAATCAGAAAAGAGGAAGAGACGCCACCATGGAGACGATGATTAGAGGAGCAATGGAGTAGTCGATCATATGTCCTTTGATGTTTGTAAACTTTTATCATATGTTCTTTGATGATTGTGAACTTTTATCATATGTCCTTTGATGATTATAAACTTTTATCATATGTCCTTTGATGATTGTAAACTTTTATCATGTGTCCTTTGATGATTGTAAACTTTTATGTACCATACACCTATATGCTTGTTCAAATATTGTACTTGGTTTCAGTTGAGCTTCAGAATATGGTTATCAATATGACTTGCTATTGTTGGTTTTTCTACACTTATTTATGATTGGATATATGCATGGTTGTTTTGCTATTGAATGAGCTTTAAATTTTTTGTTATTTTGTAGCCTTAAGAGCTTAATTAGAATTAGGAGCTGTTTGTGTTTGGTATGTTTGCTTTATTTATTTATTTATTTATTTATTTTGACAAACGTATGTTTGCTTCTTAAATTTGGGTAAATATGACGATTGCTTCCTTCTTCATCAGAGCCTCCAGCACTCACCCTTTCTGCTCCAGCTTTCTACTTCTCTGTACTATTAGGTACTTCCTTTTCTCTTCCTTCTCCTAAATCTTGCAATGGTAGAACATCCCAGCTAGATGTTGATCAACCCAATCACCATTACTTGTTCGGAGATTTCTAATTTTATCATATCAATCATCAATCACCTAGTTAGTTATTTACTTCAAGATTATTACTTGTTCGGAGATTTCTAATTTTATCATATCAATCATCAATCACCTAGTTAGTTATTTACTACAAGATTGTTTGGATGTAATTCAATTGCTTTCGTTTTAGTTTTATTTAGATTAGTCACAAATGTTGCTGGAAGTGGTTTTGGGGGAGAGAAGAGACATTGCCTTTTCTCTAATGGAAAATGTTGTGGTTAGTGGTCATGGTTTTTATACAACTAGCTGTCAGTCTTATGTTTTGGGACAACATGAAGGTGATGTTGGTGACTCTGATTGTGTACTGTGTGAAAATTGCTGTTCATAGAGTTCTAGTTGAATGTGGTGCCTCTATTTCGGGCCAAGTCTTTTTCCACAAGCGTTTCATTTGTTTTAACTATTACCCTACGGGTGTTTCATCTTGATCATCTGCATCTTTGTCTCTGTTGATATTTATAGGGATTAGAATGACACTAAGTTTGTAACTAAGATGCATAGGTAAAATTCTTGCAATGGATTTTTTCTTACATGTACAGTTAAATTATGTGGTAAATAGAGCTTGATTGGTTCGGTATCTAGAGAATATCAGATGCTTCAATGCAATAATTGTTGTAATTGCGTAAGATCTTTTGAAAGGGCTAAATATTTGCAAGGGTTAATACTACCCTACGGAATGATCATTTGTCATCCTTAGTGGATGCAATTTTGGTTCATATATCCCTTAGGTGTGTGTGCCCAAGTGTGAGAGGGATGATTGAGATACTATGAATCCAAATAATTAGACCTTCAATTTGGTTTGAACTTGTATAGTAGTTATTATAGCAGAAACTATGTATTGTGGTTCAAGTTGGTCTATGGACCAAAGTGTTTGGTCATCTAAATTGTAACCCCATATATCAATTTTATGGCTTTCCAAACCAGGTGATTTTGGAGTTTCAATAATATGGAAAACTGATTACATGTGATAATCCTCATGTAGTATTTGTCTGTTTGGTGGTGCTGAGTTTTGGTAGAAGGGAACTTCTTCATGATTTCAATTTTTTTTTTCTTTCCATTCTCGTTCATGAATTAGGATTCAGAAATACAATTATTGTTTCTAAATGATTCTTACAATTTTGTAGCAGATGTTTAAACTATTTTGTCACTAATATTTGTCAACTCAATAACACAAACCAAGGGGAAGAGAAGAAAAAAATTGATAACTCCAAAGCTTTTTTTAGTATGTAGAGGGAACTATGTGAGCTCTCTATATATAGAGAAAAACTTTGGGAACAAGTAACTCACAATATAGTACAAAAATATCTAATATCGAATACCAAAAAATATTTCAAATCAATTACCAAAATATTTTAGATTAAGTACCAAAATATTTTAAATCATGTACCAAAATATTTTAGATTGTGTAGCAAAATTTGGGGATTAAGAAAACACTTTCAGATAATTCCCTAATAAAAAAACACTTTCAGATAATGTATTAATTAATTATTTAATTTATTTTATTTGGATTATATATATATATATATATATATATATATATATATATATATCACATTATACCAAAATATTATAGATTGTGTGTCAAAATATTTAAGATTGTGTAGAAAAATATTTTAAAATTCGTTCCAAAATATTTCAACAAAACTTTGGGGATTAAGATAGCACTTTCAGATAATGTTTAAATTAATTATTTAATTTAACATTTTTGCATTATATATACATACATACATACATATATCTATACTATATCTAAAGAAAACTACTCATTTCAGCACATTTGGGTTTGATTTTTCCTTCCAAAAATACCCTCAATTTTCAATATCAATAACACATGTAACAAATAGATAAAAATAAATTTAAATATTAAAATAAAAATGTAACAAACATAAATGTTCAGTTAAAAACAGCTTTTTCTAGATGAGTGTATATATATTTATTTTTTCATCACCCCAATTATATCCTTAAAAACAGCTTTTTCTATAATAAAGATTGTTGTTGGTGTCATTAAAAAAATAAGAATTTAGATTATACATTTTTGTTATATTGTTGGTTTCATTGAAATAGATAATCATGATTAGTTAGATTTGTTATAATTTGAAAGTAAAAAGCAATTATATTTTTACTTTTAATCAAAATTAAAATTTCATAAAAAAACATCGTTCATAATTTTTAAACATTAGCACAATTAAAAGAGCGGAAAGACAGGCACATGAGTGTTCGTCTTTTCGCTAATGTGTGTGTGTCTATATGTATATGTGTGTGTGTGTGTGTGTGTGTGTATATATATATATATATATATATATATATATATATATATATATATATATATATATATATATATAATTACGTGTCCTATAGGGGTACACTCCCCACTATATAAACACTACAAATGTGTGTTTCAATTCATAGAAATGTGTGTGACCCATCCAATGTGAAACGTTCACTTTTTTTTTTTCAATTCACACAACACTAATTTTACCCAATGTGGAACTTCGTGTTTAGTGTTTTAATTCCTAATTTCCGCATTTCGAATAATCCTCCAGTTGATTTTTAAAGATGGTTTTGATAATTATTTCAAACTTTACTAGATTGTAAATAAACAAAGGTGTTTCCAATAACTTGAACCTTTGCATAGCAAGTAAAATTTCAATTGAACAAGAGTAACTCGTAGTCTCAAACTTTATCCCCGGCATAGAACCCACACACATTCTTTTCTTAAGGTGTATTCTTAAAGCTAATGTTTTATGGTCTTGCACGTCTATCTCAGTTGTAACGAATGCACTAGCATTTCTTTCTCAAAATACCATAGGAACCGGCCTTAGTTCCACATTCACATAGGTGAGTTTATAAAGTGTACTCTTAGTTATGTATTCAACTCAACATAGAGTATAGACCTAATTAAGAGTGTCTATTATCTCATCATTCATGCTTCTTTAGTTTTATCTCATCCTCTTGCTGCATAAGGAATTGGAAGGGTAATGATCTAAAGAAAATATGGCAAATATTCTCTCATCACGAATGTGTTATGTGTACTAGGTATGAATAGTCATTTTCTTAGCCTTGGTCAATTGCATGAGAAATGATATAGAATGATAATGGAAAATAGAATGCCTAAGATACTTTATAGCAATTAATCTGAAGATGATAATCAAGGATCCATTAAAAAAGATTAGAATATCCAAAATTGAAGTTCAATTCATGGAACATGGATGTCTAGCACCTGCTAGCAGAGATGAATGGACATGGAACTATAGATTTGGTCACTTGAATTTCAAAGACTTGTATGAACTAAAGAGAGAGGAAATGGTATCAAGTTTACAACAAAACTCTATACCTATATAAATGTGTGAAGATTGTGTAGAACTAAAGTAGCACAGAAACCCTTTCAAACAGAAAGTTGAATGGAGATCAAATTTAACAATAAAAAATTGTAGTGTAACAGTTCACTGTAATCTGATCACCAACCAAGTAATAGAAGAATAAGAAGCCAGTCTTTTGAAGAGAAGGAAACTGATATCTATCAAGATAACTGAAAAACTTTGAGAGTCGGCGGACCATTTCTCTGTGATTTTACCATCTTTTGAGCAATTCTCTTAACAGGAGTTCATCTTTCTTTTCTCGCAAACATAGCAGGACCTAGCGATAAGAAAATTATGTTAGTTTTAATCATGTCAATCATGAATTTAAGAAGAGAGAACAAGGGAAACATAGCATGATCAGAGTGTCCGTTGGAAGACCGACACTCCAACTTCATCCTCCAATTCATCCAAGACCCCGCATCCAAATACCTCCCCTCTCACCACCACTGGGCTAGAGATCTTCCCCATAAGCTCATAGGAAACTATTCTTCCGCCTCTGTTCATCCAATCATGATAATCTCAAAAGGTGCGATGTCACCTCGTCAACCACCACGGTAATCTCCAGACCCCTATTGAAAGGAAGTGAGATTATCATGAGTGGCTGACGGCAAACCACAGACACCGTAACACCGACGGAATCTAATGGAATTCAATCAGAGAAGAAAGAAAAAAGAGTGCTCTCAAAGAGTTATTTTTCTCAGCTGTGTTTTATAATTACTTTTCTGCATTATTCTTTCGCCGAGTATATTACTATTCTCTCCTAATCTTGTTTTTAACTTCATAGTTATTTTTCTCAGCTGTGTTTTATAGTTACTTTTCTGCATTACTTTGTTTTACTGCACAATATCAGTTCTACATAATCACATTCCGTTATATTTTGTTTCTGGTTTATCAGTTTATGCATTTTGCGTACTTGCATTGACTCCTTGTTACTGGTTTGTACACGTTTCTGTATAATTGCTAATGCATTACAGGACACAATAAAAAGATAACAAATAACGTATTGACGTTTGTCATTGAAAAAAAAAAACAAAAAACTTTCCCTTAGTACACAACAAGAATAGGAGATCCTGTGGTCTAAGTACCCATAACCAAACTGCACACTGCAAAAGAACAAATGATGTACTCAACTGTAGCAATAGGAGATCCTGCAAAAAAAAAAAAAAAATTTAGTTCTTGGAAACAATATCAAATCATGGGGATTTCCATGGAATAAATTGCATATGGGGGTAGAAAATAAATGGCATGATAAAAGATAAATCAAGTACCTAATCATATAATCATGGCAAGCGAAATATATAGATTAACTTAACTACGTAACTGTGGAAATAAAGATGATCTTATGTGATTGGTATTGTCTATTATGGCTGATTATTAAAGAAGAAAATTTAACATGTTTTTAAATATCCCAAAACAATAAGCAATGCAATAGAAATAGTTGAAATGCATAAAGTAAAAAAGAACATAAGTACCTGCCCATCATATTCATCCAATTTAGAGCAACTAACTAGATACACTCTCACTGCTTCCACCACATGAAGATTTTCAATATCAAAGTGTTCAAGAATCTGGAAAAAGTTTCTCCCCAAGACGGCAGTAACAATATGGAGCATAGCAAGCCAACAAAGCCTGTGAAGAATCCTATTCCCATACTCATGTATAATGCTTCCAAAAATATTGAATTGTCATCTCCTGCATCAGTTGTCGGCACTTGCTGTTTTGGAGGCTCTTCCCCTGGACATTTTGTATCAAGCGGTTCGCCACAGAGATTTAAATTTCCTTCAAAATTTGAAGCATTAAATGTATTCAGCTGTCTTCCAATTGGAATTTTTCCATAGAGCTTATTTTTTGACAAATCCAACATAGTTAGACGGTCAATGTGGGATATACTGGAAGGAATTCTTCCCGATAGATAATTTCTGGATAAATCAAGAAATTCGAGTGATTTGAAGTTTCCTATGTTTGAAACGATTTCCCCACTTAGATTGTTCCTTGACAAATTTAAGGAAATCAATCCAAACAGATACTCAATTTCAGTTGGTATTTTCCCTGTAATTAAGATGGTTGCTTGAGAGATCAATACTCTTTAAAAACTTATCTGCATTTTTGTAACGTTGGTCTACACCTTTCCACACCAAGGATATGTCAAAATTATACGGTACAGAATAATACCCATTTGTGGTAATAACTGTAAAATAATGATGATCTGTTGATGTAGTTAAGCTTATGGTCTCCTGAGCCATTGAAGTGAAATTATTTACACAAGTTGGTATTACTCCTGACAAGTTATTTAGTGATAGATCCAAGACTTGGAGTTCTTTTAAATAACAAAGATTTGAAGGTAAACTTCCATAGAAGTTATTGAACCGAAGGCTTAAGATTACCAACAAGTTATTGAATCCATAATTGTCATGTAACCTAGTGTTTGCAGTTTACCCCAAAACCAGTAAGGTATTGGAGGTAGATTACCGACATTTGAAAGGGAAAGATATGATAATACATTTTGTGTTTGAATCCAATTAGGAAATCTAGAATTAAGATTACAGTATGATAGATCCAAATCTTGTAATTGAAAAGGAGGAACCCAATCATCACTAACCTTCAAAGTCAACGAGTTTTCAGACAACTCTAGGTACACCAATTTCGAGAGGTTACTGAAATGGGATTCAGTGATGAGGCCTTTAAAAGAGTTTTTGCTTAGGCTCACAATCTCTAACTCTGTAAGTGAATTGATGCTCGTGGGTATTTCTCCAGTTAATTTATTGCCATTGAGATCTAAAAGTTTCAAAGATGGGAGGACTGAAAGGCGAAGTAACCTGCCATAAATTTTATTATTTGATAAGGATAGTACCTGTAGTGAGGACTGAGGATACATTTCCAATGCAGTGAGAATTGTTATTATGGATGATAAAATCTGAAATCTCTCCACTCAAGTGGTTATCATTAGCCCTAAATGATTGCAAGGTGCATATATTCCCAATCGATTTTGGGATATTTCCTTCAAGACTATTGTACGAGAGATCAACATTAACAAGTGAATGCATTATGTAACCAAAATCATCTGGAATGGTACCTCTTAACAAGTTATTAGAAAGGTCAAGCTTTTGAAGATTGAAGCTGTAGTTAAGCATCCGACGGAATATCATTGATGATGTCAATTGATTCTCGCCAAGATCAAGGATAGTAAGAGAAGCGGAAAAGTTCAATTGGGAATCGAATAAAGGAAGTATATTGGCTTCATAGAGGGAACAACCTCTTATATGCAATTCTTCAAGGCTTGGAAGCTTCACTAGGAATTGCAGTGCATGATGAGAAGAATCGTTGAGACTTTGAACATAACTCAAGTCAATATTTCTTAAAGAGGAGAGATTTGATAGCCACTCAAGATTTCTTTGACTTTGGCTCCTCATTCTAAGATTAGAATTGGATCTGAGTAGAAGAGACTGTGAAAGATTCCCGAGTTGGAAAGGTATTGTTCCAACAAGATCATTGTTGCTGAGATCAAGGTGTTGCAATTGTGAAAGATTACCAAGTTGGGAAGGAATTTCTCCAACAAACTCATTGTTGCTGAGATCAAGGTATTGCAGTCGCGAGAGACTCCCAAGTTAAGAAGGAATCTTCCCACTATAAAAGCCATATGGGAGATCAAGGTATTGTAAGTTGTTGAAGGAGCCAATAAATTTAGGAATTTGATCACTATTGTTAAAAAAACTGAGGTCTAGATATGTTAGATGTTGAAGCTCAGTTATTGAAGGATTGATTTCACCACTCAAATAGCGAGTTTCGGAACAATGCAAATCAAGCCTTTGAACATAACCTGTTAGGTTGTTGCATCGAACTCCCTTCCATTTACAGCAATCTGGATTTTGATCGTACTTCCATGTTGATAACATGTCATACTTATCTTGAAGGCCTTGTTTAAACGTGAGGAGAGCATGTCTCTCCCTCTCTTTGCACTTTGTGTCTCCATTCTTCGTCGCTGAGTTGAACCCAAGAATGGAGGTCAACACCAAGAATGCATTCAGTATAATAATATTATAGTTGCTCACCATGCTTTTAGCACAAAATAAAGATGGGTTTGTTCTCAAGAGTTATTCAAACACACATATATAGGTGGTTTTTTTTCTTCCCTTTTTCTACTTGCTCTTATCCTAAACCTGCCTCATAAAAGAAAATTAATTTTTGCATATGCCATTGAATGACGTTTTTCTGCACTACCATTTTCCACATTATATTTTTATCATGATTGTCAATTCTCTTGTTTAACGTTTATTTAATTAATGCTTAAATTATATTCATAGTCAAAGATATAATTTTTTTTTGTTCCGGCTCTCAACATCGTTTGTATTCTTGACTCTACCTTATTTTATATATATATTTCTTATTTTTGTATTCATAGTCAAAGATATACGTGTTCTTTTTGCCATTAATTTTTTTTTCTTATTTTTTGGTTTTAATGGATCTTTGCTCGCTTGCGTTTGTTGTTCTGTATCTCAATTCTTATTTAATTTCATGGAACTAAACAATAACTCTTATATATTAAGGGAAGAAAAGTTAAATAGTGCCCCAATGATAATGGTTAAGGAATCAGTATATTAGTATTTACATTAATGTTGTGCAGTCAATAAATCACGTGTTTAGAAGATATCAATAAAATATGAAATGTTCTGTAAAAAAAGAGATAATAAATTTAATTAATTGATGATCGACAAACAAACATTTACCACAAGTACTATAACAAACTTATTTCCCAAAAACCTACGTAAAAAATTTGAAGTATGAAAGGGACACTTACAGGGGAGACTTGGTAGTGGGTTCCATCATTTCTATACTCCTTCATTGACTTTGTATTTTTTTCATCGAGTCACTTTGTTCAAGTATGCTCTTGGAACATGTAAAGGGTAAGAAATTGATGGACTTTAAATTCATTCCCTTGTTTTGCGAAGGGTCTTTTTTTTTTCTTTTTCAAACTACAAATGAGAGGAATCTATAAAGTAAGAATAATGCTCGGTGGTGCGAACCATTAAGAACCTATGCTCGGTGGTTCATACAAAAGAATTGAGTAAGGCTTTGTTTGCGAGTTTGGAGGGGAAGGGAGGGGAAGGCTTAGGAAAAAAGGAATGAACAAGTGGATGAAATAGAGGAAAATGAGATGGGAGGGCTTTAGGGGGTTAACTTTTCTTCATAATACTAAACCCTCCTCATTTGGGGGAACTAAAAAATTGTATTGGAGGAGGGTTTTGGGGGGTTTTAGAGGGTTTATATGAATTCTTCAAATTTAATCTATGTTGTTATATTATTTTGAAAATAAAAAATGTAGTAATCATGCATTAATTTATCATCCTTTAAAAAACTATTCTTTTAAATTTTTTGAAAGATTTCTCCATTGTTCCTTATATTTTCCACCCATCAAAGTCTTCCCTTCCCCTCCCCTCCAAACTCGCAAACAAAGCCTAAGTCTACAAATTCGTCTTTGGGAGGTGCCGTTTGATTTGATTAACCATTTTCTACTTTTATTTTTTGCTTCATTTGATTTGATTAGTCTTCGGAAGGTGACACCAAAAAAGTCATTACGTTGGCGACGAAAGTTGAACCCAGATTGTTGTGGATGTATATGAGTAAACTTCTTATCAACTATATATATTAAAGTTAATTTGGTTGCCCACAAAAACTTTATTTTTTCTTTTCTGACTCCGCCACTTAGGTTATCTTTGTTCTATTGTTGGGTTGATTAAATATACCACCATTTTTCCTCCATTTTATTTACAAATATTTTCTCTGTGAGGAAATTCCATCTAGCAACTTCGCCTATGAAAATCATTAATTTCTCTATTTTTTGTTTTGATCGAGTTACCAGTGATTAAACAAAAGCCATTTTACACAATTTTTGGGGTCGGCTACTCGACTACACCTAACAATATTCTCTCTAATCATATGCCCAATGTGTTATATTTTTATACTATTTAAAATTTTCATGCTTTATTTCATACTGATATGACCACAAATTAATTGTTTTACTTGGTCAATGAGGGAGTTAATTTGTAAATGCCTTTTGGGTCATGTTAACTTGTGCCCTAAGGGCACAAGTTAAAGAACTTAAAATAGAATTAAGTAATAAATTTTATGTTGAAAATATAGCTTTTGAAACTTTTAAGACATTGAATGCACAATTTTCAAGAAAAAACTTCTACTTTTGGTTTCTTAACTTATGCCCCAAGGGCACAAGTTAACATTTCCCATGCCTTTTTATTCCTTTCCATTACTTTTGTAAAACATTATTAATGTGTAACGGATTGGGCTTTTATGAGCAGCGGTATTGGCATATACACATATACGTTTTCCTCACTTCTATAAAACTATCGGTATGAAAAACAAAGCAATGAGTTTTACCACTTGCTGACTGCCTCACAAAGAAAAAGAAAAAAAAAAAAAAGAATTCTTTCTCTTCTCCTCCAATTTTCTAATTCCTGAGATAAACATTGCCTGATCAAATTATCATTCTTGCTGTTCTGTAACCTCCATAACTAGGAGAAGGACCTGTTGAATCCTGGGGAGTTTACGCACATTGAGGCGGATAAATTCTAAGGACAATCCTCGTGACACCTCAGATTTATACTAAATTGTTTAATTTTGCAAGTTTACTTTCTATTTTGTTTTGCAGAATTGGGTTCGTTGTTATTTGAAATTGCGGTAACGGCTGCTGTCTACGCTCAAACCAATATCACCGACGCCTCAGGTACAACAATCTTGGAATTTATCTATAACTGTGACCGCAGGTTAAGGTTTGTGGAGTCCTTATACAAGGTACACAACTCTCATTGAACAATTAATTAACAAACTAAATTGCGGAACCTTATATTGTCATATACTAGTGTAACGCCCCGTGCCAAGCACGGGATACATTTTATTTAAAATTATTTAACAGGTTTTACATATTAACATATTTTTTAAATATTATTGTTTTTGTTTCTTTTCATCTATAATTTCGGCGTCATGTGGTATTTTATCTTTATATTTAAAATTGAAACAATAAATCATCATTTATTGAGATAAAAAATGTTAAATTTTATAAAGAGATGATTATTTTTGTGAAAGGGATAAAATATTTAACAAAAGTACAATTAAGCCTAAAAGATAAAAACACTATAAATAATTAATATACTCCCAAAAAATTAACCAATTAGTAAAAGTTCATTTTTTTAAGGGAAATTAGTAAGAGTTCATATTAGATTTGGTTTATCAGTCATTGAATATATCCATTTATCAAATGGATATGATTACCTATGTTTTAATTTTCCACTCTTAATAAAAAAATACTTAATTTCAATACTCTCTCAGATCTCAATTATAAAGAAAAATACCTAAATTCAAAAATTTAGTTGTATCAATTATTATTTTGGGTTTCATAAATAATACAACATTCTCAAAAGTTCATCTATTAAAACTTTTTTTCATGAGAATGTAAAAGTCATTAAAAATAAACTTACATGAATTAAAATATATTTTAGGATAAATAACATTACTTTATAAATTGAAGGCCTATGAAGGACACACCATAGATGTGTTAAAATGAAAAGTAGGATAAAAAAAAGGAGGGGGGTGTGCAAACCAAACCCTCAAAATGTTAAAACAGTCTATAACATAGAAGACCAAGTATATTCTTAACTAAATCTTCACTAATCTGAACATGTGTGAAAGACCACCAAATAAAATCATTGATAGACAGACCTAAAGTACCCAACTTATCTGCGCAACAGTTTTCCTATCTGAACATATAGGACATCTTGAAATTCATTGATTGCAATGGAGTAAGACAGTTAAGCCATCTATTTTTGATATGCCAAGGAACAATTTGAATTACTTGATGACTAAGGTAACCATTTTTGAATTACTTTCAATCCAAATATTATGCCAATTTTTCTGGTAAGCACATTCCATTGTAAGAATGACTGCCATAATCTAAGTAAACAGAGCATTACAAATTGCAAGGTTTGAAACAAAACAACCAATACTCTCTCCATGATTGTTTTTGTAGATGCCTACAGAAGTTGTTGGTCTTGGATTGCCTTAAGTTATGCCATCAGTATTACACTTTATCCAACTATGGATAGGTGGTTGTCAAATAACCTCAATAATTTTTGTGTTCTTTGATGATGAGTATCCATTTTAAAAGCTTTCAAACTAACAAAATCAAAGATAGTTGGACCATTTGTTAGCTTTGTCCTACCAGATAGAGAAACTTGAGTTGTGATCATAGCAATAATTGCATTTCTAGCAAGTCTTGGTTTTTTTTTTTTGGGTTACAAAAGTCTTGAATTATTGAATCTGATTATTTCTACAATACCACATAGGATAAACAACATTAAATAGAGACAAAGTAAGTTATATTTTATTTGAGATTAAAAAAATTAATTATTTATTTATATTTAAGATTGGAAAGAGTCCCTAAAAAAATATTGGAGATAGTATTTTTCTCAGAAGAGAGAGAAAATGAGAAAACAATTTTCTTTAATATCTTCCCTCAATTTTATTTTATTGGAGATCAAAGGGTCACAAATTAAAACACTCTAATTAATTAATGTCCTTTTACTTTACCGTAATTCTGATTTTCAAATCATTATTTTCCATTTTTCAAAAAGAACCATCCCTCCTTCTCAAAGTTCCTAATTGAAACCAACAAACCCAAACGCGGAGAATAAAAAGGTATAAGATATGTGTCAACTCCCTCGATTGAATGTAGAATTGTTTTTCATTATAAAGACTGAACTCATCTAATATCATAATCTATATGGAACCTTTTGAAGTTAATGTGTGACCAAGATATGGAGCATAAAAAAGACATAAGTAAAGTGTGACCAAAAAATTATCTCTACCAAAATAATAATACATTTTCTTTAGTTCATTTGTCTCTATAATTTCAGGGTTGAATGTGATCCTAGTTGATGAAAAAAGATTTTGTAACATTGATTTTCCTATCCCTAAAGAAACAAATAAAACGCTTTAAGTAAATGAATAGATTTTTACTTTCCAATCATATTAAACAATCAAGTTGATAATTATAAACAAAGAATGTAATTCCTCAACATAATATATGAAGAGACTACATTCAAACTGATATCTCTTAAAATGAATTGACAAATAATCAAAATTATAATTAAATACCATAGTCTATTCCATATTAAAAATAAAAAATAAAAACAAATAAAGGTCACTCATTCGAATTCAATTCAATGACATTCATTTTAGTTCTTGTATTATATCTTTTGTATTCTATTTCAATACCACCTCGGTTGGTTTAATTTATTTCATTCTTTAAGGCTCCCACAAGTATAACTTCTTCCATTGAATCCTTATTTTTTTTGTTTTTGTTTTTGTGAGGAGGGAGTAAGGAATCTAGAAAGGTTAATTGGATTAAGAGGGATAAGGTGTATCTTGTTCAATACATAACTTCTTCCATAGAATCCTTAATTTAATTATTATATTTATTTTTGAATTTGTGTAAATTTAAGACATAAGTAAATCGTAAATTGATAATATGAAAACTGAAATATTTTTCATTGAAGTGTCAATACATGCAACCATATTGATTTATTCAATTAAAAATCGTAATTCCGTTGTCTATAACATGGACTTTATTCTACTACATTAAAAACAGACACATAACATTGACATAATGGATAAACAACTTAAACGTAACCAAGTCACTTGTAAATATTATTTCTCCATCTTCACAATCTTTTTGACCAATTGAACAATTGCGTCAGATGTCCCGCAATCTTCGTTTATTGGCAATGTTCTCTTCTTAGGAGGTGCAAATGATTAAGAATATGAGTCAATAACATCTTTCGAGTTTACATCCTGTGGAGTTGTGGGACTTGTTTCAGAAAACTTATCCATTAAATCCTATCATAAAAATTGTCAAAAGAGTACATTTAAGCTTACCCATAATACATGTTTAAAAAAAAAAAAAAAACATACAAAAAATAAAGCTTAGCAATTTGAATCCTGTTCAATGACATTCATTTTAGTTTTTCCACCATCTCTTCATATCCTCTTTCAACACTCACTCTAGCCATGACTCCAATTACATTTGCATATATAACACAAATTAAAATATTGATTAAATTACAATTTAATATTATAAGAATATAATGTATACTTGAATCATATTAAACAAAACGTTTTATTAGCATTAAAAAAAGATCTAAACGGTTACTTAATTATTAAACATATTAATTCAACCTTTAAGGTAATTATACAACGTTTAAAAATAATGTGTAACATTGAAATATCATTAAAAAACAAAATATATATGAATGAAAAAAATCAAGGTTGAAAAAAAAATATATTGAAAAATAAAACTATTTTCACCAAAAAGTAATTAATTTATTATTGTATTATTGTAAATAAACAATATCAAATAATTCAATTGATATGAAGAAAGGGATAGTCACTTACCAACAAAGTAGTTGTTGTAAAAATCATTGAAAACATCAGATGCATATGTAAATGAATACATGTTTGTTGGGACCAAAGCAGTTTTAGATAGTTTGACTTTTGTGAAATTCAGTTGATGGTCGATATGAACCACTTTTGCAAGCAACATCAAATGAGGAAATCGTGAACACCATTTCCTCTTGGAGTTGCTCCATGAACTTGTAGATCAATATTCTTCGTATAGACGCACCAATTCAATCACCCTAGATAACAAAGATTAAAACACTATACCTTAAACAAAAAAAACAAAAACGATATGAAAAAAGTACCTTTCGATCCATTAGAACCATCTATGGAAAATGGTAGTTTTTTATTTTTGTAGTCTTGAACAAACCAAACACTAACAACCCTCACAACCAATGTCCACAATTGTTTTCTTGGCGAAACATCAAAGATGAACTCGTGTTTCGTAGACATTTTCCTTTGCAATAGAAAAAATTACATAAATAACTTAGAATATAGATATCAGATAACAGTAAAAGAAGAACTATATTTTGTGATTGTTGTGTATTCGTACCCAAAAGCGCTACTATTTATATAGAAAAATAGTACCATAACGGTTAATATCTATTAATTATTAATTTGACCGTTTTAAAATTAATATTATCAACGTCTTTAATATTATAAAATGTGCATTAAACAATTAGATTATATTTCATGTAACCTGCAAAAAATTAACTTCATAACATTTGAAATTTAATAATATCTTATTAATATTAAGTAATATAATTTTGTAACGAATAAAAATTAATTATATAACCTTAAAAACTAATTACTACAATTAAATTTTTAATTAGTAGGTTACTGTCATAGTGTAACGGACCAAAATTCAAAATATAATTTATTCAGGTTATTTATTATAATTTTGTAACTTACCAAATTTTTAATGTACCGTATAAATGTTAATCAAATACTAAATATATTAATAATTATTTGCTTGTAACGTACAAATTTTTAATGTAACATATAAATTTTAATCGAAACAATAATTATATTAATAATTATTTGATTGTAACGTACCAATTTTTAAAAGTAACATATAAATTTTAATCAAAACAATAATTGTATTAATAATTATTGGATTGTAACGTACCAATTTTTTAATGTAACATATAAATTTTAATCGAAACAATAATTATATTAATAATTATTTGATTGTAACCAACTATCTTTTTTATGTACAATTTAATGTTAAATAAAAAACGGTTTTTAATAATATTTATAATTATTAAGCTTGTATTAAAAATTAGGAGGAATTTTTGGAACAAAGGCCAAGTAGGATTATGATGATGTGGACATCTTTAGAGGACAGAATTTTAGAATAGGCTATTTCTAAAAACTCTAAATTGTTAGTATAAAGATTTACTTTTGAAATTGAATCATTACTATTCATCCATTTGATTTTGTACGTGATTGCAACTTTTATTATTATTATTATTATTATTATTATTATTATTATTATTATTATGGAATCTACTTTGTTGAAAAGCCCTTACAATAGAATTTTTAAACCAAAAATTGGACACCATATTGCTCAATATAGTTACAAAGATGGAAACAACCAAGCTATTGATTCTAAATTTAATTTACAAGTTTTGTATTGCTCAATATAGTTACAAAGATGGAAACAACCAAGCTATCGATTCTAAATTTAATTTACAAGTTTTGACAAATGATATACATGTGAATGTTGTTTCTCATACAATATTTTCAATGAAGGAAAAACCATGGGTGGTAGACTCAGGCTCTACCTCACATATTTGTGCAAATAAAAATATGTTCACATCTTTTAAAACTATAGGAAAAGGAAAGGAACATATCATTTTAATTAATTCGAGAACAGTTGATGTTCTTGGTATAGGAAAAGTGGATTTAAAACTCGCCTCTGGAAAAACCATTTCTTTAAGTAATATTTTATATGTGCCTTATATGAGTTATAATTTGGCGTCTGTGTCTATATTGAGCAAAGCGGGTGTAACAGTTAATTTTGAATCCGACAAAGTTTTACTTTCAAAATGTGGGGGCTTTGTAGGCGAAGGATTTTATAGTAATGATTTATTTGTGTTGAATATCTCTACAATTATGAATAAAAATATTCCCTCTGCATGTTTGATTGATTCATATGATATTTGGCATGCTAGATTAGGACATATTAGTTCTTCATATGTTTTTAAATTAGATCATCTTGGCATAATTTTTCTTGGTGATAAACAGCATAATAAATGTGATGTTTGTGTTGAATGTAAATTAACCAAAAAGACATGTCCACCTGTGCAACGTGAATCTAATTTGCTTGATTTAATTCAAACTGATTTGGGAGATTTAAAGCAAACTCCAACAAGAGGTGGTAAATGTTATTATGTGACTTTTATAGATGATTTCTCTAGATACACTAAGGTTTATTTATTAAGGCATAAAGATGAAGCGTTTGATATGTTTTTATCTTATAAAGCTGAAGTAGAAAATCAATTAAATAAGTAAATTAAAAGAGTTAGATCTGATCGTGGTGGTGAGTATATTGCATTTAATGAATTTTGTGAAAAAGAAGGCATTATACATGAAATAACTCCTCCTTATTCTCCTGAATCTAATGGCGTAGCTAAAAGGAAAAACAGGACTTTAAAAGAAATGACGAATTCCATGCTAGTTAGTTCTCATGCTCCTAATAATCTTTGGGGTGAAGCTTTACTGTCTGCATGTTTTTTATTAAATAGAATACCTCATAGAACTACAGGTAAGACACCTTATGAATTTTGGAGAGGTTATCAACCTAACTTGAAATATTTAAAAGTGCGGGGGTGTCTAGCTAAAGTCATGTTACCTGAACCTAAGAAAAGAAAGTTAAGATCTAAAACATCTGATTGTATGTTTATAGGATATGCTCAAAATAGTGCTGCCTATAAGTTTCTTGTTTTGAAAAGTGATGTTTTAGATTGCAATACAATTATGGAAACTAAGAATGCCGAATTTTTTGAAAGTATTATTCCTTTGAAATCTAAATCTGAAGGTAGCTCTATGCAACCTTTAGAAATTAATTTTGAAGGTCCTAATGAGGAATTAAGGAGAAGTACACGACAAAGAAAAGAGACATCCTTCGGAACTGATTTTTATATTTATCTTGTTGATAATGAGCCTAAAAAATTTCATGAAGCTATTTCTTCTTCTAATTCAAAATTTTGGAAAGAAGCTATTAAAACCGAAATTGATTCTATTACCAAAAACAAAACTTGGATTTTAGTCGATTTACCTCCAGGATCAAAAACTATTGGTTGCAAATGGATTTTTAAAAGAAAATATAATCCTGATGGGTCAATCGATAAATACAAAGCTCGTTTAGTTGCAAAAGGTTTTTCTCAAAAAGAAAACATTGATTATTTTGATACTTTTGCTCCAGTAACGAGAATTTCCTCAATTCGAATTTTAATAGCTTTAGCTTCTATTTATAAACTTGTCATACATCAAATGGATGTAAAAACTGCATTTTTAAATGGTGATTTAGAAGAGGAAATTTATATGGCTCAACCTGAAGGATGTGTAGTCTCTGGTCAAGAGAAAAAGGTGTGTAAACTCCTTAAATCTTTATATGGTTTGAAACAAGCACCAAAACAATGGCATGAAAAATTTAATTAAATTTTGATTAGTGATGGTTTCTCCTCTATTGAAGTTGATAAATGTGTTTATGTTAAATCTTTGGATGGAGAACATGTTATTATATGCTTATATGTGGATGACATGCTCGTTTTTGGTACTTGCCTTGATATTGTGATCAGAACAAATTTTTTTCTTTCATCTAAGTTTGATATGAAAGACATGGGCGAAGCAAGTGTTATTTTGGGAGTAAGAATCATAAGGAAAGGTGATAGTATAATACTATCCCAACAACATTATGTTGAGAAACTTCTTAAAAAGTTTGGTCATTTTGACTCTAATCCTGTGAGTACCCCTTATGATGCTAACTATAAATTGGTGAAAAATAGAGGTGATCCTGTTAACCAGAATTAGTATTCTCAAGTAATTGGGAGCTTACTGCATCTAATGAACTTTTCTCGACCTGATATTGCATATGCAGTAGGTGGTTTGAGTAGATATACTCATAACCCGAGTCAGGATCACTAGCAGTCACTTGCTAGACTTATGAAATATTTGAAAGGTACCATGAATTATGGTATTATATATAGTGGATTTCCCGCTGTACTAGAAGGGTATAACGATGCTAACTGGATCTCTGATTCAGATGAGACAAAATCTACTAGTGGTTATGTATTCACACTAGGTGGTGGTGCGATTACATGGAGATCAACTAAACAAACAATAATTGCTAGATCAACTATGGAGTCAGAGTTTGTAGCTCTAGAGTTGACTGGTAGTGAAGCTGGGTGGTTAAGAAATTTTTTGGTAAGTATTCCTTTAGGAACAAAACCAACACCTCAGTGTCAATTCATTGTGATAGCCAATCGGGTATAGCTATTGCAAAGAATACATCTTACAATGGCAAAAATAGACATGTACGTCTGAGACATAATGTAGTAAAGCAATTGCAAAAATATGGAACTATATCAATCGATTATGTGAAGTCAGAAGTGAATCTAGCCGATCCACTGACAAAGCCTCTAGGGATGAAACTAACATGTGGAACATCGAGGGGAATGGGACTTGAGCCAATTGAAAACGACAAGTAATGGTAACTCAACCTTTGTGATTGGAGATCCCATGAAGAAGGTTCAATGGGAAAAACAAGTTACTTGTTAGTTCTGTTAGAACTAAAATTTTTCGTCCCTTTCCTATGGTGTATGATATTGGATGTGAGAGTGCTAATCTATATAAAATTGATGGGTAAGCTTAAAAAGCTTTTAATGATTACCATAAGCCCTTATGGGTGGTGTGTGGTTGGAGCATGCACTAGATGGAATCACCTATATGAGTGTCAAGTGGGGCCGCTTGCATGAGACCGTGGCGGATCTCTAGAGCACTCATGAATACCATGCACGCACATGACCTAATAGCGCACAATGGCGTAACAGCTTGAATTGTGGGGGTGTAATGTGACTGTGAGAACTCTAACACATAACAAGTGTCTTGGGTTCCATAGCTTGCTAAACCAATTCACTGTGTGTTAAGTCTTACTAGTCTAAGACAAGTTCCATAGCTTGCTATACTGTTCCGATGCATTACATCTACGATGTTTACTCAGGAAAATTCTTTCACTCTTTCATTTTAACTTTTGAAATATGTAGGGGATTGTTGTATTTTTATACTGTTTATTATATTTCAAAAGCTATAATTTTCATGATTTATTTCATACTGATATGACCACAAATTAATTGTTTTACTTGGTCAATGAGGGAGTTAATTTCTAACGTGTAAATGCCTTTTTATTCCTTTCCATTACTTTTGTAAAACATTATTAATGTGTAACGGATTGGGCTTTTATGAGCAACGGTAATGGCATATACACATATACGTTTTCCTCACTTCTATAAAACTATCGGTATGAAAAACAAAGCAATGAGTTTTACCACTTGCTGACTCCCTCACAAAGAAAAAGAAAAAAAAAGAATTCCTTCTCTTCTCCTACAATTTTCTAATTCCTGAGATAAACATTGCCTGATCAAATTATCATTCTTGCTGTTCTGTAACCTCCATAACTAGGAGAAGAACCTGTTGAATCCTGGGGAGTTTGCGCACATTGAGACGGATAAATTCCAATGACAGTCCTCGTGACGCCTCAGGTTTATACTAACTTGTTCAATTTTGCAGGTTTGCTTTCTATTTTGTTTTGCAGAATTGGGTTCGTTGTTATTTGAAATTGCGGTAACGGTTGCTGTCTATGCTCAAACCAATATCACCGACGCCTCAGGTACAACACAATGTTCAACTGTTTAAATTTAAATATTTCATAATGGCTTGTCCTATAATTTTTAATTGCATTTTATTGTTCACATGTACCTTAAACTATTGGGATGGACTATCAATTTATCTAATATATAATACTTTTCTTTCTGGGGCTTCTGCATGTTTTTTTAACAAGTGTCTGTGTGTTTGTTGTTTTGATGTGAGGGGTTAGTAAAGTGTTGGATTTAACCTATTTTAAAGTGGTCCTAATTAGTTTAATAAACATGTCAGTTAGGTTTATCATATTTTAAAATTGAAAACCAAGAACCGAATCAATCCAGTTCGGTTATCTTCAGTTTTGTTTCTAAACCAAACCAAAAGATATCATGTCTTGGGTCAATTCATACAAAATTTTGTCTTGGTTTTAATTGGACCGCTAGTGAATGGTTGGAATGACTTTTATATTCGATGATGATTAGGTTGGGAATTCTGCTCTTTACCCAACAGAAAATGCTCGCTCCCAACTGAAATTTTAAAAATACCCCTACGTGAGTGAATTCATGCTAGTGTTAAATCTGCGTGACTTAACTCACGCAGGGGCATTATGGGAATTTAAGTTGGAAACGAGCAAAAACAATTGGTTAAAGAGCCGAATTCTTAGGTTGGATACCAATTTTTTTATAAAAGAAAGTCTTGTTAAACGTTATAGAATGAATTAATGAACATGCATGTCTTGTTACAAGAGAGAGCAGTTAAGTGATTACCGGATTGAGCAACATGAATCCCATGTGGTCAAAATCAAAGACATATTGTTGAGTGTTGCCATGAATTCCTTCTTCTCCTAAGTGGTCCTCCTTCTCATACAACACCACATTCACACCAGCTTTTGCTAAAACATATGCAGAAACCAACCCACTAATCCCTGCACCAACCACTGCAACTCTCATTTTTCTAATGGATACAAGATTATTGTACGTGCTCCTATATATGTTCTGTTGTAGTGTTGTTTGGCTAATAAAAAGCTTAATTAGTGGAAGTCTTGGTCTATTTGGTGGTTAAAATATGTACTAAATATACTAATAAATTTTATTTAGTAATTAAAATACATTCAATGTGATCATTTTAAAATATACAGAAGCAGCCACAATGAATAAGCTTGTGAAAACCTGTATTATACTCTTCATAAAATTGAATATTTGAAATTTCAACTGTATGTTTAGATGGATAGTTTATAGTCCTCGTGAGCTGGGTTCAAACCCCGGCCACCAAAAAAAAAAAAAAAAAGATGGATAGTTTATAAATCGATAATTTCCGGCTATCTAGCTACAAGTACAATAATATAAAAAAGAATATAAAAAATCACACGCTGCCTGATTTTATAGACTATTAACAAAACGAATTAACAAAACAATCCAGCATCGTAACAAAATGAATTAACAAAACAATCCAGCATCGTAAATAAGTAAGCTACTCTATTATATTATTTTTAGTGAAATTAAAATATTCAAAAGATGATAATTTTTTTGTAAAAAAACGGTCAGTGGCTAGTTGTCTTTATAGGAGTATTGACTCAGCAACAAGATAAATCCTTATAGTTGCTGCTATTCCACCATGTAAATAGGTCAAACTTATTTAGCTATAACTGAAGTAGGCTCCTGCATTATCCTGCTAAATTGTAGGAGTTAGTTCACTTCACACCTATTTAAATATACTCAATGTAATACGCTCTGCAGTAGTTTTGAATACATAAAGCCATTCTTTATATGGTATCAGAGCAAGGAACCAAGAATGCTTCGAAATTCACTGCTGTCACATGTTGTGGCATCAGGTATCTGTTTTGAGCAAAATGAGGTTGCCATTGGAGTCGACACAGGCTTTGAATCAGTCATATTTGCTTGATGCAAGATATCTCTGATATAATGATGCTGAGTTAGAAATAGACCAGAGTTGGTTGGTATGATCTCAACACCAAGGAAGTGACTTGGTTGTCCCAAATCTTTGAGAGAGAATTTTTCTACAAGGGCCTGTTTGAACTTATGTAGGAAGCCAGAATTATTGTGGCTGCAACAATTGCTTGGCGAGCTTGGAATTCCAATCAATGCTCCAACAATCTTTTCAGATAATATTGGAGCCACTTATCTATGTGCGAATCCGGTTTTTCATTCTCGGATGAAACATATAGCAATTGATTATCATTTTGTCCGTGATCTAGTTGCTGAAAAGAAACTATATGTTTCACATGTTCCAACAAGCCACCAATTGGCTGACTTACTTACCAAGCCTTTGTCTTCTACTAGACATCATTTCCTTAAAGACAAGATTGGAGTTCTTGAAGATAACTCTATCTTGAGGGGGCGTATAGGAGTATTGACTCAGCAACAAGATAAATCCTTATAGTTGCTGCTATTCCTCCATGTAAATAGGTTAAACTTATTTAGCTATAACTGAAGTAGGCTCCTGCATTATCCTGCTAAATTGTAGGAGTTAGTTCACTTCACACCTATTTAAATATACTCAATGTAATACGCTCTGCAGTAGTTTTGAATACATAAAGCCATTCTTTATAGTCTTCGTATGTGTTGGCACGACGTCTGCTTCGGTTCTAGTTAATGGCAGCCCCATGTCGGAGTTTAGATTGAAGAGGGGGTTACGTCAATGGGATCCATTATCTCCTTTCTTGTTTCTTATTGCGGCGGAAGGCCTTAATGTGATGATGCAAGCATTAGTTGAGTCTAATCTATTCACTGGATATAAAATTGGAACGCAGACAGGAATACATATTTCTCATTTACAGTTCACTGATGATACTTTGTTGTTGGGGGAGAAGAGTTGGGCAAATGTGCGTGCCCTTCGGGCAGTGTTGTTGCTTTTTGAAAGTGCATCAGGTCTTAAGGTGAATTTTCATAAAAGCATGTTGACGGGTGTTAATATAGGTGAGTCTTGGTTGGCAGAGGCAACATCTTCCTTGCATTGTAAAGTGGGAAAGGTCCCTTTTGTGTATCTAGGTTTGTCGGTTGGTGGAGATGCTAGGTGGTTGTGCTTTTGGGATCCCGTTGTGTCTCGTATTGCAACTAGGCTGTCCGGGTGGAAGAGTAGGTTCCTTTCCTTTGGTGGTCGTATGATTCTCATAAAGTCTGTCCTGTCTTCACTGCCTGTATATGCCCTTTCCTTCTTCAGAGCTCCCGCAGGTATAATCTCTTCTATTGAATCTTTATTTAATATTTTTTCTGGGGAGGGAGTGAAGACCATCACAAAATATCATGGGTTAATTGGAACTTGGTTTGTGCTCGTAAGGAGGAGGGTGGTTTGGAGGATGTTAGTTGATAGAGATGGATTGTGGTATAGGACGTTAGTTGCCCGGTACGGTCAGGAGGGTGGTATGTTGAGGGATGGGGGGCGTAGATGTTCCCATTGGTGGCGTGAGGTTTTGCGTATTCGTGATGGATGGAGTGGTGTCAGTGGGGGGTGGTTTAGAGAGAATATTTCTAAGAAGGTGGGGGATGGTATGAATACTTTGTTTTGGACTGATTCTTGGGTAGGTGGAGTCCCGTTGGTGGTTCGGTTTAGACGCTTATATGATTTAAGTGTTAATAAAAATTGTCTAGTGGGGGAAATGTTTGCGTTGGGGGTGGAGGAGGGTGGGGAGGCTTTGCAGTGGCGTAGGCGGTTGTGGGATTGGGAGGAGGATTTGGTAGGGAGTGTCAGTTACTGTTGATGGATGTTGTTCTAAATGTTTCTATTGCTGACCGATAGAATTGGCACCTTGATAATAACGGTAGCTATTCTGTCCGTAGTGTTTATCATTTGCTTACTGCAGATAACAGTCAGGTGTTAGAGGCGGAATCGAACCTCATTTGGCACAGACAGGTGTCGACAAAGGTGTCTATAATGGCTTGGCGTCATCTCCGTAACAGGTTGCCTACCAAATCTAATTTACTGGCTCGCGGGATAATTTCTCTTGAGGCACAAAGGTGCGTGACAGGGTGCGGTGAAGCGGAAACGGTGCAACATTTGTTTGTTTCTTGTGCTGTTTTTAGTGAGTTGTGGTCTCTTGTCTGGTAGTGGATAGGGGTCTACGGGGTTGATCCGCTTGATATTAACCTACTTTTTATCTAGTTTATTAATTTGTCAGGCGGATCGACAAAAAGAAGATTTTTTATGCAACTTTTATGGCTTTTATGTGTTTGGGTTATATGGTCCGAACGTAACAACAACAACAACAGGTTGTTCCAAAATATAGTGTCAAATATGCAGCAGCTAGTTGATAAAATTAAAATTCATTCATATCGGTGGATGAAGGCTGCTAATGCTGTTTATGTTTTAGGAGTTCATAATTGGCTTGCATGCCCGCTGGATTGTTTGGGCACTAGTTAGTTTTGTTGTTTCAGTGTTCTGTTTATAAAATTGTGGTTGCATTTTGTTGGCACACCTTGTGCTGACAATGTTAACCTGTTATTGTTGGTATATATAATTCATTTTTGCTTCTTCACAAAAAAAAATCCCAATTTGAAGATTATCACTCAACGGCGCCAACCAGGAATGTGTATACTAATATAAAATTTTGAATCAAAGCCAAAAATTCAATTTTCTTTTGGTAGAAAAAGTCAAAAATTCCCTAGCACGAAACTATGATTTATATTACTATGATTTCCGTAAGTTGAATTATATTACTGTGAATAACAAACAATAACCGTAAGTTGAATTATAGAAATTGAAAAAAAAAAAATTATCTTTATATTACTATGATTTCCCTAGCACGAAACTATGAGCTAGTTTGTTACATATTAAAAAAAACATACAATTTTGACATTTAATAATTTAGAGATTATTTTTTAAAGATTTTGCAAAAGGAGTAAAATTTGTTTTATATATTTGTTTGTAGTAAAAATCATTTTTTAAAAAAAGTTATGTATGTTTGGATACATAATATTGAAGTGGTTTTTGTTTGGAATTAATTTATCAATTCATCAATACAAGACATGTTCTGTAAATTAGAGTAAAGCTATAATCATATTTTAGTATGAAATTAACATACGAACATGCATATAAATTAGTATCTATGACATCTAGATTTTGAAGGAAGACATTGAGGGCTTCAGAATTATTAGTCCCTTAGCTAAAAAGTATTTTTTTTTAGTTAAGTAATATGTTGGTGAATATGATAGAATGAGTGGTAATCGTGATAGATGATAAGAAAAAGGTCTATAACGTCAGAGTGTATGCCATTGAAACGATCGGTTGTTGCGTCATCGAGCATCAAAAGTCAGTTGATTTAATGGATCTTCTTTGGTTGTTTGGGAATGGAGACATATGTTGAGGGACATGTGTAGTTATATATGAAGCATGAAAAGCATATGATTGATTAAGAGGAAACATTCGATGAAAAGCTATCTAAATTTAATCCAAGCACAATGATGACACTCTATCATACTATGTTATTTTGTTCATTTTCACACCATTTTAGCAAGTTTTAGAGAATTTTGCATTGTCTACATGTTGAAATAGGTTAAGATTAGTCAGAAGTGAAGTGATGTCATATGTCATGGTAATATGATCCTTCTGTCACGTTTTTTGTGCTAATATTCAACATGTCTCTACTAGAAAATCGTGGCACGATTTGAAGTCAACGTGCCACGATTTGAGGAGCGCAAAGAGCAAGATTTCAAGTTTCTAAAAAAATTGCAGCACTATTGGAAGTTAACATGCCACGAGTATGCATTAAATGAGTTAACGTGCCACATTTTATCAGCAATGTGGCACGATTTTGCTTTTTAAAATTTCAGACACGTAAGATTAATGAGAAATTGTGGCACGATTTCTACACCACGTGCCATGACTTGATTGTTACAGAACTAGATACATAAAAGCCAAACTTCATTTGGGAGCAAAGGGTTCAAAAATTTGGAGCCTTAAGAGCATATTTAGCCGCTGAGAACCTAAGAACAAGAAGTGGATCTCAAACCAACTCATAGTTGGTCTTGGTTTATGTAATGTGTCATCATCCTTTGTTATTCGTTGCTTTAGTTATGAGTAGCCAATTGTCTTTTGATTAAGCCATGAAATAAATCTATTGTAGGTTGTATTCATGTGATTTGTATGAACTCTCTTTGAAATCAATGGAATCCTAGTATTATTTAGGCTGCTTGAGTGTAATGCTTTTTGTAAGTTTATGAATGACTACTAGCCCTAGGTTTTTAGATATATGAATTGATCTTATAATTTAAATTTAAATGACTACTAGCCTTAACTTTTAAATCTGGCCTAGAAAATCTGATTAACTTAACAAATTAAGGTAAAGATAGATAATTGTTGAGTTAAGATGTAGGAATTAACGGACAAGTCAAACTTCCTACGGTTACATATTCACTTAAGAGATTGATCAACACTATTTTGTTAATTCATCGTAACACTAGGAGAACAATGATAGAAAAGAGGTGCATATTTGAAGGAAGCTCATAGGAAACACAACATGAAGTTGTAGCCTGCACCTCCACCACCAAGATGTCGGTTGAAAAGACACTGGTTGTAATCCTAAAGTTTGATGGTCATAATACTCCAACCTTGCAATAACCAGTAATAGTCTCTAAAGTGGAAATACGATAACTACAACCAGATGAATATTTGCCTCATCATGCTCTAGTGGATTTATAAAATGAAGGGGAGTTAAACCAAAAGTGATTTTAAGAATTATGACCTCTATTTTGAGTTTTGATGATAACAAATTATTTGATGGTGCGAAAAAGATTTTGTGAGAACATCCTCTATAATAGCATCATTTGATCATACAAGGATCACAAATTGGATGCGCCTCCAAACAAGCTTACTACGTGGTCTCACAAATGACAAAGCGAATATTTTCTGTCCAACGTTTAATTGTTCCAACTGGAATATTCCAAGATAAGCGCGACAAAAGATAATAAGTTTCATGCTAGCTCTAATCAATGGATAGAATATTGCATACGATGAAATCAGACATATCCTCTGATTGTCAGTACAAGGTTCAACGACACTATTTGTCAATACAAGATTTGAACGACGTTATTCATCAAACGTCAAATGACTGCAAAAGTCCTAAATCAAACTTATCTATTTAAGGACTTCATCTAAGTGAAAAAGATACCTCTAAACAATGTTGTTACTCTGAAGTTTCACTGTACTTAGCGAAAATCGGAACACCAATACAAGTGTTTTATTTCAAATCCTTTATTTATGAAGTTATTCACTTGTAATCAAAAGGAAGACCTCTAGGTATATGCAAGTTCTCTATGTCGAGTCAAGGAAATCTAAAATATTGGATATTGAGTTCTCACTGCATTTTATCTTCCAACGGTTTGAGCAGTTTTGTATCCGATTTTGTGCAACCAGCTGAAATCTTGTTCACAGGATTGTAGGATTCTCTCCATTTGTTTAAATAAATGGAGAATCCATTCAAAAGAGATAAATACAAAATGTAGATGAGGAATCATACCAATAATGGTATATTTGGTGCCGAGGTTTTGGAGGGGAAGAGAAGGAGCATTTTAATTTTTGTATTTGATTCAAATTTTAGTAAGGAACGGAGGAGAGTCAAATCCCCCTATCACCGTTTTTTGCTCCATCCGAATTGGAATTTTTTGCAGGGGAGGGAAGAGATGATAAAAAATCATTTATTACATGGACAAAATTATCCTCCATTTTTTGTTAAAATCCTAATATATCATTGTTATCTCTCTATTATTTTCTTACCTATATTTATGTTACTTCTCTTATAACATAGTAAATTATTGGTGTTGCTCTTGTTATAATTTTTGTTGTTGTTGCCTGCAATCATCTATAATTCAGGTTCAGGAGTGGAAAAATAAACGGATTCCAGCCACCATCATATTCTCTGCAATTTAATTGCTTTTATTACCGCTTTATTTTCTCTTTTTTTATTACTACATTATGCACTTTTACTTTCATTTTCTTTCTCGTTGAGTGTTATTTCTTTTAAGTTGTCATTTGATAACTTGTTTCATTAAAGTTGTTGGAAGCATTCTAACACTAATAAGAACAATTTGATTTGTTCTTAACAAACACATAAGGAAAGAGACCATAAATCAGTAAACCAAAATAATCCTAAAAATAATTTTAATTCAGTCCTTAACTGTTTTTGGACAATATTGTTTGTATTACCAAAAATCAGTGTAAACAATAGGAGAACAACAAAATGCATACAAATAATATGATAAAAATAAAGTGACAGGAATACCAATTACTCCGGATTTAAAATGTTGACGCTAAAATTTGATTGAATAACCGATCTTTTGATAGGAACAAAATGAGCATCTCAAATATACGGAAAATTAAATAACACCGCACAGGACAATGAACAACATAGCGCCACACTCAGACGACAAAATCATGAAGAAAAAGCCTAGATCTATATGAAAATCACTTTTTTAGAAGCTAAATTAGCTTACCGAAATTGACATTGACGAGAATCGAACCAGACTTTAAAAAAAAAAACACACTCTAGGTCAAAACCACCCCAATTAATGAAGAAAATAGAAAAAAAAAATCTAAGATAAAAAACTAAAGTTGATTTGTTGGAGAGGGAGAAGCTTTTAATTGAGATACCGTGATGTAAATATATTATCATCTCATAGGTGCATTATTCCTATCATTAAGACAGCATACACCACTATTATTTATCTTTTGGTTAGTGACCTTTATTTATCAGGAAAAACTAAGAAATTAAATAATAAAACGGTGGTAAAAAAAAGACAACATTTAGTTAGTTATGGTTGAACGGTTAATTAAGTAAGTTAAAGGTACAAACACTACACATTAGTATATTTGAGAGCCATCAGACAATGATTTTAATTGTAGAAGAAGAATTTCTAGTAACTCTTTTTTTTTTTTTTTACAAAATCTCTAGTAACTCCATATGTGGTAAAAGTATTTAATTGATGTAGATTGAGTTATGGATTTTTAATATAAAATGATCACATAATTTTATAGTTCTAACTTCTACGAGAGAAAAAAATATGGCTGAATTTCTTCATATGATGACCTATGTTATGTTCATCTTCATATTTCTATTTCTCTCTCTTATCGACGCCGGTGGTAAAGGTAAACATTTTTTCAAGTCCTTTTTTATTTTTCTTCGATAGTTTCTACACAAACTTTCATCAACTTTTAGTAACAACTATATTATTTTATATTTAAATGATAGCAGTTCATAGATGTATTGAATATACTGATTGTCCAGAAGATATGTGCCACCTTCCTCTTGTTGTGGTATGCCATGATCATATATGTAAATGCCTTCGATTGGTAAGTTTAAAAATAATTCAATGTTATTTCAAAGTCTATCATTTCATTTGTGTTATAATTAGTGGTGTAAATGCTTTGGATCAACCCATCTACAACACTATATGATATTGTTAATCTTATGATTTCTCTATGATATTGCGATTTATGTTTAATTATATGTTTTTTAAATTTCTTTTGACAGCCTTAGAAGGTTAGTTAGCTATTTGAAGATTTGGAGAAGTACAACGTCATTTCGTAATTACAGTTTTCTACTTCAATAAATCAAAGAAATACGGTCATGTAAAACACTCATTTCTTGTACTTATGAATTTATTGTAAGAATGATGTGTATTATAAAGTGAACCTGTATTAGTTAGTTTGTATTTTAAATAAAAAAATAAAAGACTAAACTGTTTTTTTTTAGCAAAAAAGACTAAAGTGTTAAATTTTTATAAATAAGAAACATTTGGTAACATTATATTATATACTTCAAAAAAATTATAGATTAAGATAAGGAATTATTGATTTTCTTTATGATTATTGCATTCAGTGTTTGTTTGTTCACTATTTTTAATGCGATAATGTGTATAAATTACGAATAAATTTTGACTTTGATTATATTATAGAAAAAAATAATATATAATTTTATCTTTTCAAATGACACCAACAATATATAACAAACAAACCTTGGATAAAATCATGTATTCCCTTTTCTCTATGAAAACTAGAATTACCTCATTTGATATGAAAATATTACAAAATGACCCGAAAATCATAGGCAATTGCTCTAAAACTCTTCTATCTTGGATAAAACTAAATAAAAATGACTGAAAAATATGTATGAATAACGTAAGATGACATGTCATCACTTGTCATATGCAAAGGCTCAACAACTATTACTGTTGTGGAGCTACCGATGACCTAACCTAGTAACGTTGCATGTTAAATATTGTGATTATATCCCGAGAGGACGTCTTCACATGCTTAACATGATGGTCGAGTCGAAAGACCCCAAAGGCCACAGGGTTGCCAGAAAGTTGTATGAAGTTATAACCCTCTACAAGTTTTCCTCAAGAAGTTGTACGAAGTTATAACTTCCATCTCAGAGTTGTAACTTTCTAAATTTTGCAAACCTCTATCTTTACCAAGTTAATTCCTTTACCACACTTTTTCACTTGAATCTCTAATTCTTTATTACATGCTTTATTTAGTTCTGCATTTTACTTAAGAATCTTAAAAACTTATCTTTGTTCTTTTACACCCTTGGATCTTAAATAACTAAACTTAGCATTTGAAAATACTTAGAACTTATCCACTACAATTCTCGTGAGATAAATACTCTACTTACACTTTATTAATTGTTGCGATGGTAGATACTTGCACTTTGCATGTAGATAGACAACAATTTTTTAAGCATCATCCTGCAATAAAGTTAGGTGTCATCTCATGTAATAAGTCAAGTGTATCAATGCAAGATAATAATGTGTGACTTGTATGGATCATTATTTAGATTTGTATAACTATTTGGACTTATATCATTGAATAAATTTATTTGGAAATATATTAAATTTCTTCAAGTTCACTTACGCAACAATTTTATATTGTATGAAAAAAATTGTTCCGCTTATTAAACATTAAGAATTGTTATATCTCTCTAAGAGTTCTTTGAGTTTTGTCATGGCTCAGATGATATTTTAGAATTCAACTCATCTAAGCTTTTATGTTATTACTTTTTTTATTTAAGCTATTGCATAACTATTTAGTAGTTTTTTCAAAAATGATATATACACATGAGATCTATTTAAAGACTTGTTTTTTTTTTTTTTTTTTACAAATTTAAAGACTTGTTTTAGTTTGCTACCATGATGAATGCTCTCATTAAGCATCTGCCAAAACCTTGACAAGAATTTCTCTTTCAATTAGTAGAGGAAGCTTGTGGAGCAGAAGGAACATTAGAGACAATAGTAGGAAAGTATCTATTTTGAACATTGTATTTTAAGCCAATAACCAGCCTAAAATGTGTTGAACCATTTGAATATACATTTTAATTGCAAAAATGTCACCGTATCTACCTTTTCAAAATTTTAGTCTGAAGTCAATTATGTTTTTTTTTTTTTTTTTTGGTGTTCGGGGATGAATCCCCAGATTTTGCATATATTATGCATTGTCCTTTGCCAATTGAGTTAAACTCACGAGGACTAAGTCTGTTATGTTTGACATGACTTAAAGTTGTTGTCATTTTAAAGTTGTCAATAATAAACACTAAAAATATTTAAAAAGATTATTGTTTTTTTTTAGGGGAATGGATTATTGTTTTTCATACACTTACTTTAATTCCTATTTAAATTTTTTGCAGTAAATTAAGTACTACCAGCATTTTTTTTTATGGTTAAATATGTTTTTACTCCCTATAAAATTGAGAACTTCTAAGTTTGGTCCTTACTTAAATTTTATAGTTTTTTTTGAAGGAATTTTATAGGTATTTTAGTCCCTACAAAAAAAATTGTTTCTAATTTTAGTTCCTGTTACAACAAAGTTTGTTTAATTATCCTTAAACTCTTAAATTTTTGTACGATTTTTTTGAGACAAGTTTAGAATACTACGAAAGGTTCATTAACTAAAATTTAGAATTTTTTAACATGAAACGAATTAAATATGAATTTTTTAAAACTACAAAAGTTAAAGATAAAATTAACAAAACCTGAACGTAGAAAATCAAATTTTGCGACAATTTTTTGCAGAGGAACTTTTAGTGATGTTCTTAACACGTCTGTAAAAAATTGTTCAAAAACTCAAGAATTTAAGCATAAATTGAACAAATTTAAATTGAGGAGGGACTAATACTGAGTGCAGAAATTTTTTTAAAGGACTAAAAAAATTATTAAAATTACGTAAGACTAAACTTAAAAGGTCCCAATTTTATACGGACCAAAAACATATTTAACCCTTTTTTTATGATATTGATACAAGTTTTCATCATCGTTTAATAATAATAACTAATGGCTACAAAAAACAGTGCACAAGATGAATTCTTCTTTCCTAACCAAATTTTCTCTATAGGAAAGAGACAAAAATCGGACTCTTGACCATTTGTATAAAGCATCCGCCGCAGAAGAATTTAACAACATTTAACGTAACAAATTTTCTCAAAGAAACATTTAACGTAATAATTATGTGTCAAATGCCATCTCAATTCTCAAGCTACTCTTTAAGCTAAAAAAAGAATGTGACAGTACACACTAAAAAGATAGATAAATAAAACAGAAAATGAGGTGAAATAATGAAATTGAAAAGAAGAAAAAAAGAAAAAAAAGACAGCAATTTTTTAATTTCCTAAAAAATAGTATTCAAATGCTTAAGTGTTCTATTTTAGAAAGTATTATCGCTTTCTTCGCTCATGACAACGTGGATAATCCCGAAATCACTAATCATTTTCTCTTCTTCCTTTCACCATCCATGCACAACAATGCTGTCATTAACAAACAAAACCGAATTTCATCACCCTTAATATTCATCTCCTTTCTCTAATCCCTTCCTTAATTCAAATGTACTACTCTCTTCCAAAATCCATTTCTTTGGCATTGTAATATATACATCTCTTGTTGTGTGGTCGCCGACGCCACCATTTGTCGTCGGTGTCTGACCCACCACACATCTTCTCCTTCACCTAATTATGGCTCAACCAAGTCGCCGTGTTTCATATTCTGGTCCATTGTCGTCAACCTCGTTTCATAAGGATCGTCATTATCATCACCACCATCATCACCATCATCATAGTTACCCTCATGACCAACAACGTCTATTAGAGTTTGTTGCTCAAGACGAGACCAACAATTTAGTCTCGCCTTTTGACAAACTCGAACGCTTGAGTCTAGATGACATTAGGGAAACCGCTTATGAAATATTTTTCACGGCGTGTAGGTCATCTCCTGGGTTTGGAGGCCGAAATGCGCACTCATTTAATTCAAATAATAATCATAATGAGTCCAAGCCAAGCAATGTGGTGATGTCACCGACGAGTAGGGTGAAGAAGGCATTAGGTTTGAGGATGATAAAAAGGTCACCGTCAAGGAGAATGACGTCTGGTGGAAACAGTGGAGGGCCGTCCTCGCCAATAGGAGGCAGCCCTTTTCATCACTCCTTGTCGATGTTGAGGCCACGGAGGCCAATGACATCGGCAGAGATCATGAGACAGCAGATGAAGGTGACCGAGCACAATGATAATCGCTTGAGAAAAACCGTCACGAGAATCCTTGTTGGCCAAGTACGTATGCAACCGTTACTATTATAATAGAGAGAACTAACAATTTCTTCATCGCTAAATTTAACGAGAGAATTAGCGATAAATTTCACATTTTTTATCTGTTTCTTTTCTCGAAATTATTTTATTTATGATTTTCGTTTGTTTTTTAAATTATGTGACAAGCAAGATGTTTTACCTTGCTCGAAAATTGAAAGTAGCATTCATTTGGAGTCATTTTTTAAAAGTGTCATAAATTGTGGGACAAGGAGAGTATTTAGGTAAATTTCAAGAACCAAACCAGAGATAGATATATCAAATGAGTAGAATATCCAAACAATTAAAATGTTAACATATTTGAATTTGGTCTATTTGTTAGATAGAATGTGCTTAGTGCTTATGATAACTACTATAACATGTAAAGCACTTGCATGCTATTGTTCTAACTACATAAAAATGGTTGAATTGCAGGCACTAAAAAAAGCAGAAACAATAATTCTGCCATTAGAACTATTACGCCACCTAAAACCGACAGAATTCAGTGATTCTCATGAGTACTATATGTGGCAAAAGAGACAACTCAAAGTCCTTGAACTAGGCCTTCTTATGCACCCTTCAGTCCCTGTCGAAAAAAACAATACATTCGCTATGCGACTTAGAGACATCTTGCGTATTTCAGAGTCAAAACCAATAGACACAAGCAAAAACTCCGACACAATGAGAACACTTAGTAACTCGGTTGTTTCATTAGCATGGAGAGGTCCAAATGGAACACCAGCTGATGTTTGTCATTGGGCTGATGGATTCCCTTTAAACATTCATTTCTATAATTCACTTCTTCAAGCCATTTTTGATATTCGAGAAGAGACATTAGTCCTTGATGAAGTCGATGAATTACTCGAGTTGATTAAGAAGACTTGGTCTATACTAGGGATAACTAGGTCAATTCACAATGTGTGTTTCGCTTGGGTTTTGTTTCAACAATATGTAGCAACTGGTCAAGTTGATTCTGATCTTCTTTGTGCTTCACATGTTATGTTGAATGAGGTTGCTAATGATGCTAAGAAAGAAAAAGAATCTTTTTATCTTAAGTTGTTGACTTCAATTTTAAGTTCAATGCAAAGTTGGGGTGAGAAAAGGTTGCTTAATTATCATGAGTTTTATCCTAGAGGGACTATTTCTCAAATCGAAAATCTTCTTCCTTTGATGTTGTCTGTCTCAAAGATTTTGGGTGAAGATCTGATGATATCTAATGTTGGTGAAGGAAGAGAAAAAGGAGACATTACCATTGTCGATTCGTCAGGTGATAGGGTTGATTATTATATTAGATCTTCCATGAAAAATTCATTTGACAAGGTTTGTATTTAACCTATATTTTTATTTTCCTTCCTCTATTAGTATTCCTAGAAAGAAAAACAAAAAAGTGATCACATATAGAAGAAAAAAAAAATATGAAATCCGTCTCCAATTCTATCGTCTTTATTGATAGAATTAGAGACAGATTTCATATTTTTCCTCTTTAAGTTTCTATCACTACGACCATGTATGGATTGACTTATTTGAGCTTATATGATAACATAAACACTTGTTTGAACTAATGCCCTAGCGCTTAATTAGGTTGTTTATCCAAACAAAGTTATTTTTTCTAGAAGTAATTAGTACTTTATTTACATAATTTGGTTTGTTTTTCCATGAATGCAGGTAATTGAAGAAGTAAATGCCAAGTATGCTGAATTGCAAATAAAAGGGGAACTAAGTGCCATTCTTCTTAATATAGCTCAAGAAACAGAAGATTTAGCATTAAAGGAAAGACAAAACTTTAGCCAAATACTAAAGAAATGGCACCCTTCAGCAGCTGAAGTTGCAGCCTTGATGTTGCACAGTTGCTATGGTCATTTGCTACGACAATATTTAAGCGATGTGACCTCACTCACTTCTGAGACAGTTGATGTACTTCAAAGGGCTGGAAGATTAGAAAAGGTTCTTGTTCAAATGGTCGTTGAAGATTCTCTTGAAGAAGATGATAATGTGAAAACAGTTATAAGAGATATGGTTCCATATGAAGTTGATTCAGTTATATTCAACCTTTTGAGAAAATGGATAAATGAATCATTGAATAAAGGAAGGGAGTGTGTGCAAAAATCAAAAGAAACTGAAGTAAGTTTTGGTTTTATAATCTTTTTTGCTTCAATGATTAAAGGTTTGTTTGGATTGGTTTATTTAGGTTTATCTACCGGCATAAGTACTTGTAAGACTCCTTAGAAATCAAAGACACAGTAGTACGATCCTATAGAACAGATCCTGTTCAAGTAAGGTCGTAAGTACTTGTAAGACTGTTTGGGAGAGTTTATGGAAAATTGGAAACAAGTATGCCATGTCCATAAATCGTTTCAACTTTTTTTCATAAGCTCTCCAGAATAACTTGTGAAAGTAGCTTATAACTTATATGATATTTACACTTTATGAAAATATGTATTTTGATAAAATTTAATGTGGATATTAATTTCTTTTCTCTCTTTTTACTAGACATGGAATCCAAAGTCAAAATCTGAGCTATATGCACAATCAGCAGCTGAGATAGTGAAATTGGCAAAGACAACTGTGGAAGAGTTCTTTCAAATTCCAATAGGAATAACTGAAGAACTAGTTCAAGATCTTGCTAATGGATTGGAAAGTCTCTTAGAGGACTACATGATGTTTGTTGCAGCATGTGGTAAGTACTGTAAATATATAAAATTAATTAAAGAATAAATCTAGTTGATTATGAAATAGCTTATGCATAAGCACTTGCAAAAAACTGGTTTTAACTTTTAAAGTACACTCTTTTTCAGGCTCAAAACAAAGCTATATTCCTCCACTTCCTACATTAACAAGATGCAACCGCGATTCAAAGATTTTCAAGCTGTGGAAGAAAGCTGCCCCTTGTGCTACAAATTTATCAGAGCTAGATCATATAACCGGAACAAACGAAGGTCACAATCCAAAACCATCAACTAGCCGAGGAACACAACGACTCTACATTCGTCTCAACACCTTACACTACCTCCTTGTTCAAATCCAATCTCTCGAAAAATCGCTATCTCAAAACCCTTGCCTAGTTCCTTCAACAAGGCATAGCTTCACAAGCAACCTAAGAACACAAAGCACAAAAAGTGGTTCATATTTTGAAACAGTAATCTCATCACTTCCACCAGCATGTCAAAATGTTTCAGAAGTTGCCGCGTACCGTCTCATATTCCTTGATTCAAGCTCAGTATTCTACGACAGCCTCTACGTCGATGATGTAGCCAACGCGCGTATTAGGCCAGCATTGAGAATCTTGAAACAAAATCTCACACTCTTGACTACACTCTTAGTTGATAGAGCTCAACCATTGGCAATGAAGGAAGTAATGAGAGCTTCCTTTGATGCATTCTTAATGGTTCTGCTAGCTGGAGGAAACTCAAGAGTGTTCAATAGGTCAGATCATGTTATGATTCAAGAAGATTTCGAGAGCTTGAATAGAGTTTTCTGCTCTTGCGGTGAAGGATTGGTGTCGGAAAACGTGGTCGAGAGAGAGGCTGCAGTTGTGAAAGGTGTAGTTGGATTGATGGCACAAAATACTGAACAGTTGATGGAAGATTTCAGCATTGCAACATGTGAAAAAGGGGGGATCGGAGTTATGAATACGAATGGACAGAAATTGCCTATGCCTCCTACTACTGGAAGGTGGCATAGATCAGACCCTAACACAATATTGAGAGTTTTGTGCCATAGAAATGATAGAGCTGCAAATTATTTCTTAAAGAGGACATTCCATTTAGCAAAGAGGAGATGATATGCACTTGCAATATAATGATTTTTTACACTGTCGATCAATTTAATTATATCTCTGTTAAAAGTCATAAAAATGACCGTTTATGATTGGTTGACGGTGTAAAAATTTTTATAGAGACAGTGCATCAAAGTTAATTTCTCTATGTATATACCTCTTGGAGAAAGTATGGATGAACTTGATGAAATGGATGAATATTATTGGTATAGGGGGGAGAAGCACATAAGATACTAGTCATGAAAGCCATTGAATCTGTGCTGAATTGTATTTTTACAAAGAGATATTCTTTAATTTTTTTGGGGGGAGAAAAAGAGGAAAAAATTGTATTTGTGTATAGTTTGTTAATATTGCATATAGTCTATGAGTAGCATGTATAGCTGGGATATATGTTACCAGCAGTTAGCTACTATTAGTCTAAACTGCATAGTACAGAAAACAGAAAGAAAATTGTTTTTTTTTTTTTTTAATTTATGTGTGAACTATAAAAGGCTTTTTGGAAAAAGGGCATAGTTAATATTTGACATTACAAAGTAACCACTATTTTTGTTGGCCTATGACCAACACATACTCAAATAATTATACACATGAAGAGGGGAAAGTTTGGAAACACGTGATATCACATAAAATGTACCCCTAAAATGTAACCAAATTATTAGGCTGTAACAATAGGGACATTATTTATCAAATCGTCACGCATATTTAATATAATTAAAATTACAATATAAATAAAATACAATGGAAACTCTAGATTTTTTGTTTGAATGTTACACCACACCTAACAAGAGCCGGAACAAAGAGGTATATCGCAGTAGACACAACAAATACCATTGTGAGGATGCAAGACACAACCCTAGGTAATAACGGGTGTTTCGGTTTGAAGATCTTCTTGTATGCAATTTCAAGAGCCACACACACCCCATGGATGAAAAAGAAACACATTGAATCCCAACATGGTTCCCAAGCCTCCCATGTGGCCTTCTTCCGCTTCATGTAATAGAATATCAAATCGTGCATGAACCCTGACACAGTAAACGTCACAATTACAGAGGGGATTGGGGCCCATTTTCTCCCTATTACATGGCTAGATGCCTTCAACATTGGTTTGTATACGGTGGGGTGTAAGATACGTGTGACCATAATGTCCCACCTTCTTCCCCAGAAGTCTTGCACTGATGTGCTTAGATAGGGTTTGTTGAAAGGTTGCTCGAACTCTACTTGTAAAACTTTACGAGCGATTGTAGTAATCAAGGCAAGAAATATCTCCAATGCAGTGTACAAGTGGAGTCCGTATAAGGACATCAAAATTAATGGATGGAAACTTTCTTTCTTCTCATAGCTAGGAATAAAAAAATACGAGAGAATCGACATGACTACTAACTCGCGCCAATTCAGAGGCACGACTTTGATTTGATTTTTATTTGTGTGGTTGTTATGTTGGAATTTGATGGGAAGGGAGGCCAGGAGAACAAAATGAGGGAGAGAAAGAGGAGGATTTGACGACAGGGGACCTTTGGCGAAGGCGAAAAGAAGGAGCTTGAAAGTGGAAAGCCAAGCAAGAAAGAATGAAGAAAATCCTCCAAGATGGACCGAGGTTAGCCTCATAGGGAGAAGGAGAAGGATGACTATGGGTGGAAAAAGAGATACAAGTCGTCTTCTTCCTTTGGGAATCACCTTCCCAATTGTGTAGCTATACCAAAATAATGTTGTTGCTACACTCCATACTATGATGAAGTTGTTGATCTCTCCTTCTATCATCTCTAACTCCCTAAAATTCCAACTCCCTAACATTATCATGATTGTAGGCTTACAAGAGTACTATATATAGTTGATATCCTTAATTAGAGTACTATTTGTGGGGTTAACTAATATATTTTCAGTCCTATAGGTTTTGAATTGTTTTCTACAAGAGTTTGTAAATTGAATTTTCATCCCTATATGAATTTAATCATGTCAATTTTAGTTGTTAACTATTTGCTTTTATGGGATTAAATGAGGGTTGTTTCATATAGACCCAGTCCAATGATGTATCCTTTTATTCTTGGTAAATTTTAATAAAGAAAAATGTTGTTTGATACGACAATTAATTCGCGGGAATCACACGAAACTAGTCAAATAACGATGATTCACACTAAACAAGCCTGTGACTACTTTTTTTGTCAAAAAAAAAAGAAGCCTGTGACTACTTTTTATTTATTTATTTATTTTTTATGGAGTAGCCTTTGATTACTTTAACTATACTGAACCATATTTTGGCATTTAGAAATATCAATAAATTCAGTGTTAACTATTTTTCTAGTCCCTATAAAATTAAGAGTTTTCAACTTTAGTTTCTATAAAATTTTAATGGTAATTTTAATCCTCCATAATATTGAAGTTTATAAGAATAGTCCCTATTTTAAAAAATTTTGACAAAAAAATGATACTTTTAGTTCTCTAAAATAGTCTCTATATGATGTAAAGAGAGACTAAAAGTGAATAATTTTTTATAGAGACTAAACTTAAACTAAGGACTAATAATGTCAATCATAGTTGTTTTTATGGTTTAAGAATTGTAATTGGAGTTTGGTTCTACTTTAAATATACAGTCAAGCAAGAGATAAATGCAACAAGCGTGAAAAATATTTTTGACGGTTTTGAATATAATTTTTTAATCAAATTCAATTACATGCCTTTTACGCGAAAAATCATTCCCACCACCTAGCACTACTCTTTTTTTTTTGTTACAAAAAGTTTAGGTGGATTTGGCTCCGGTCACCACCAGGGTCAGGGCAGGCCTCCGAGTCCAAAGGACACTTACAGATTACCCACCAACACCGTCTTCACATCGGCAGCGGGAATCGAACACACTACCTTCTGAGGGGAAGTGTCCCGTTCCTTACCAACTGAGCCAACATGTGTTGGTACCTAGCACTACTCTTTAATAAAATGTGGTAATTCTCTATTTTTTAATACTATATATTTTTACTAAAAATAGTAAAGATCCACCTTTAGACTGCATTTGAAAGGTCTATATTAGACACATACAATTAAATGACACAAAAATACTCATTTTTGCAATACTTAATAAAAATAGGTACTAAATAAATAAAATTTATGCAAATATTACAATAATTATTTTAATTTTATTGAGGAAAAAAAATACTTAACCTATTAACATGGGATTAGGAGCTTGAGTTCGTAAGATGATTATCTCTAAAGGAAAAAAAAAAAAAAAACATCCATTTCATTCATAGACTCATCAACAGTAGGCTTAATGCGTAGGAATGCTAAGCATATTGGAGACTAAGAATTGGAAAATTGTTCTTCTCCCATTAAAAATTGTTCACTCCCAACTAAACTTTTCAAAATACATCTCCCATGTAACTTAACTCACGCAGATGTTAAACCCAAATCACGTTGGAATACAACCAACGTGACTTAAGTCACATTCGATCAAGGTGAGTTAACTCACCAAGGTGTTAAACATGCGTTTTTGCCAATCTATCTACTATAACAGCAGGCCATTAATTTTGTATGTATCACCCCATGGTGGGAGTCCTGCAAAACTGTCAGTATCTGTTTTTTTAGGGGTGTGATTGTGATATGTCATGTAGAATTCATAAGAAGTTAACTCACGCCAAGCCATGAGTAAAACTCCACACATACAGTGCAGAGAAGTAGAATTTCATCAAACAGAAGCACTTTTTTTAGCGTTCATATCATTAACATATCAATCTTATGAACTAGAAGCAAAAACACAAACTCATTAACGGTTCGGAAGTGCATTTATTAACGGTTCTTGTCAAAATAACGGTTTAGTTCGAGAATCGGGTTCAGTTAATTTTTGTCTGGTTCGGTTCAGAATTGTTTTATAGCACTCTATTCCTTTGTCTATCGAAACATAGATCGGAAATATGGATGTTCAAATAAATTGATAGTTGGCAACCATATGATTTATGTAAATGGTGTCTACATACAAGAAGCAGGAGATCGAGAAACTATTCGTAGGGACAAGACTATATGGTGAAGATAAGGACTAAAAAGTTATGATTTTTTGGAATAGTTATAAACAAGGTTGTCAAAACCGGAACTTTACTTCAAGTCAAAAGGGAATAGCAAAATTGAGACTCGTAAAATTGCAATCAAAATCGAAGGCTTTTACTCAAGGACTTTTGTAGAATCAATATAGGAAATTGTAAAATCGCAATCAAAATCGATGAATTTTACTCAAAAAAAATTAATACTCCCTCCGTCCATATATCTAACCACCCATTTGACTTTATTTTTGTCCCTAAATCTAAACCTCTTTTCAAATTACTAGATGCATTTATTATTATTTTCCTAAACATACCCCTAATTAATACTACTAACTTATCTTGAAATTCAAAAAGTCAAATTTAATACATATACAAACAAAGGACAATGTGATAATATTAACACACAAAACAGACATAATAATTACATTGACAACTTTTCTTAAGAAATGTGAAAAAAGCAAAGGGAGATTACATTAAGGGACGGAGGGAGTACTAAATATATGTCATAAATGATATATAGTCATAAATGACTTAATTTATAAGTCGGGATTTTAGGATTTAAGTCGGGATTTTAACAACAATAGTTATGAACGTTGGAAATTAATTAATTGTTCATGAAAAAATTGTTAGTGTGTGTTGTTTGTCATTAGTTTCCTTCATATGTGTTTGCTGTCCAAAAAAAAAAAAAAAGAAAGTAAAATACGCCAAATATCAATCATTTACGCTAACATTTTAATTACACTTTAATGGAATGTAGACCTCTTCACATTACCAAAACAATTTTTTTTTTAAAGAATAAAACTATTTTTTTTAAATGCCCGAAGGAGAAACTATTTGCCCTTTTGGAATGGTGTTTCTCCTTTTCTTGATTAGGTCCCACGTTACTATGAAACTGTTTGAAGTAGGTCCACACATAAGACTGATATTTTTGAGAATTCTCCTCTTCACCCTGCATTTTTCGCTCGCATTCTGCAGCCATGACCAAAATATCCCTGCACTAGTTAACTATGCAAGTGTAAAAAATAAGGGACTTAATTTTTACACATGTTTGATTTAAGTCACGCTGCATGAGTTAACTCACATAGGTATTAACACATGCGTGAGTTAACTCACGCTAGTTACAAAATTGCAAAGTTGCGAAGTACACATGTGAGGGACAGGCATCTACTGCATCAATGCTTCCATCACACTGTTCATGATTCGCAAAGATAGAAAATCATCTTTGAGATTTGATAAAACATGTACATAGAAGTGTACAATATAAGTTAGAGTATAGAAAACGTTTATTTTATGAGATTGTTGTTTTTGTCCTTTTTCCCTAGCAAGAATAGGGCAAAGTAGATGCCTGTCCCTCACATGTGTGATGTGTGATGCATGTCCTTCACACTAGTATTTGCAATATAAACACACGTATTATTTTTATGAGTAATGATATTTTGACATCTATTTGATGACAACTTTGTTGACAACTTTGTTTTTCTCACTTTTTATTGGTCAAAAACAATGGAGAGAGAAAAAGGAAGAGAGAGGATAACAACATCATGTGAGTATGAGAGAGAAAGTTGTTCAAAAGTTGTCAAAAAGTGGTTGTCAAAATATCATTTCTCTATTTTTTTGTACGTAGTTTGTTATACCTAATATAAAATATAATTACATTAAATAACATAAGAATTAGTAGAAATGTATAACAAAATGTCTTATATTTGATTTTGATATCATATAATATATCCTATAGCCCCCGTGTTTTTGAATGCATCACTTACATTAAAATTCCATAGCATATCTAAACTAATATATTTTTTGTTATTAAACCTTAGTTTACTATCAATGGTAATATAAAAGGAAGCAGGACAATTTTCTTTCCTTATCAAAAAAAAAAACAATTTTCTTTCTGATAAAAAAATGAGTTTGGGCCATGTGTTAATCTTCCTGCTACATTTGACGTAAGTTTTAGTAGTCTTATGAGGAAAGCTACTAACATGTCAAGAAACTTTTATTAGAACAAAAAATGTCAAGGAACTTCTCCTGTTTCGTAATTGTTTTTAGTGTGAGCACGCATGAATTTCGTCATATGTTTTATTTGTGAAGTTCATTATATGATTTAGTTGATCATATGATTTAGTTTGCATGTTTTCTTGTCAATTCAAAGTCTTCAAATTTGTCGAGGAGCTAACCACATGTAAAATCCGTAGAAAGTCTCCGGTCACAAAAAAATAAAATAATGATTGAATAAAATTTGGAAAGCTTAAGAAAGCACTTGAACAATATATAGAAGCTCTACAGAATAATGTCAATAATATCAGCATACCATAATGGAGATACTCTCAACTAATGTTGTTGAAAAATGAAGAAAATAAATGGAATAAAATGGAACTGTCACACACAAGATACAGTGAATGCTTCCTCTTAGGTCTCTCCATTGACATAATGACAATGTGCTTGTCCAACGTCTTGAAATCTTTCTCAGATTTGTCCACTGAAAGAAAAAATTGCAAAGGTAAATAAAACATGAAATAATAACAAAACACCCCCCAAGCAAAAGTTGTGCACATGTGGCTACATACAAACAGAAAGTTCACATAACATAATCAAACACCTAACAAACGCAATAAAGAAACCACACAACCAAGCAAAAATGCACATCTCATCTCATATCATCTCATTATGGTAAAGGAGAGTAACTCAGGCTGAACCACATATGCTATAATTTATCATCAGCAAAACAGTGAGATTGAAGTATACACAGCCATGAAAACACCAAAACAAATCTATTCTAATAAAAAGGCAAGCTCAAACAATCTTAATATGGTTATCGCTAACCCAAATTCAGGCCAAAAGCAGCAAATTTTTATCACAAATCTTCAATGTATATTACATCTAATTTATGGCACATACAACTATCCTTCTAATACGTAATGAGAAATGTGTCTTATTAAGTAATGAGTAAATAAATTGATGATGTCTTTGAAATTCAATTAGTCTTTATTAAATATCAACTAATAAACAATAGTAAAATGTCAACAGAAGAGTGTGGTTAGTAAAAAAAAAAGTAGAAAGAGGGGGTAACTTGATCCAATTTGAATTGTGGAGGTGAGGAATCTTTCACAGACAAATAGGTGAGGTTGAGGAATCATACAACCTGTTTTTGTTGTACAGCTTTGAGGTGTATATGGAGAAAGATTCATGAAAAAGTAGTAGTAGCTCAAATACAGGATGTATGGAAAAGATGATCTCTAATTAAGTCAAATTGAGTCTAACTTGTATAATATAATTTGGGTTGTAATTGAAATGCAATCGGAGCCTCTTAGTAAACAATCTTTTCCTTTTTAATCCATTTCTTTTGGGTTAAGTAACTGTTGCCATTCATATTATGAAGACTAATCATCCAATACACAATTTACCATACTTTATGAGGCAAAGTAAAACTATCTTATGTAAATTCATTATCATAAAATTATATACTAAAATGTGGTCACTATGATAAAAGGCTCATGTTTCAAGTTAGATTGACACCTGCCAAAATTGCCATACGGGTTAATGCGAACATGTAGAACTACTTTCCTTGTCCTAGTAATTTGACAGTAAGATCTCCAAGACATGAGAGTTTCATTCTAGAGCACATGAGCCTTTTATCATAGTGAAATTTTATTAGATAGTTTTACATGTAATTTATCATTCCAAACATGGAGTTCAAGCATATAGGCAAATAATTCATATATTATAAAAGATCGTTCAAGCATATTCACATTTATTCAAGGACCAATCCCAATTTATAAAACTCCAACATAAAACTGATTAAAGGAAAAATACCTTTGGTTTGATTGATGTCTGCTACATGAATTGATGTCTGCTACATGAAAAAGTAGAAAGCAACATAGCATCAATGGGATTGGTAGCAGAATAAAATCAAACAAATAAAGAACAATAGAAAGCTTAATCATTAAGCACGGACACTCCTCGGATTAGGCGTATCCCGGTGTCAAACACGTGTCGTGTCCGACACCGACACGACACCGACGCTTGTAATTACACTGAATTATGTGATTTTTTCAAATTATTAGCTGTGTCGGTGTGTCCGGTGTCCGTGCTTCATACTATAACCCTTTTGATTAATTGTCATTACAACAATAGAAGGCTTATAATTACAGAATGACATTAATTCAAATTTCTAATCAAAATCTGAGATTAATCATTACAAATATTATTAGGCTTCTCTACTGTATTGTAAGTGAGGAATCACTTTTTGATTTTTAAATTTAGAAATTTAGAATCATTATAAAACTTAAATATTTTACCTTATTGAATATTTCTAATGTTAGCTACCAGGTTGGTTCAACTCAGCAAGCACATGTCTGAATCACCTACCAAACATTAATAGAAAAAAATTAATGAAATAAAATTTAAAAGTATCCAACTTGAATTCAATGAGGTTAAAAAACATATGAATTATCAAAGGTTAGAGAGAGTTTGAAAAAAGGGTGGTTTGAAGAGAGAGCATGAACTTTGAGTTTTGAAATTTATTATTTCTTTTGATTCTTTGCTAATACATTATAATCAACAACCAATTACCAAAAGAACTTAAGACCTGAAACAAACAAAATTATGGTAAAACAAATTCAGTCAAGAATAAATATATTTATGGAAAATTCACCAACCAAACAAACAAATCTTTCAAGTTCACTCTAATCAATAATAGTGGCATGAGCAAATCGAAACATAAACACATCAAAATGGCCATATTCAATTATAAATTTGGACTAAAATCTTATATATGACAGCCACATCAAATACAATTTTTCCGTCAATTTCCAACTATAAATTAGATAAAAAAACTGTAAAAAAAAAAAAAAAAAAAAAAGACTTCTAATACCATGCTTTAAAATTAAGCCGGTAACAACAACAAAATAAGTCAAAAATAGGAAACAAAATTACCTCATGGTCTTTATTTCAAATACAAATATCTCATATCATGCTTTAAAATCTGCCAAAACAAAGAAAAAGAAGAATCAGAACACAAAAGGCAATGTCAGTTATAAAACAAAAGGCAACAATAAAACCCCCCTTTTATAGAATCTTTCTCTAATGATAGATCTTATAATTTCTAATAAAAATATAGAAATGATAATCTCCAACAATCAACTGTACAAAACAAATGTCCTTCAAAGAAGCATATTAAGAGATAAGTGGATCTCTTTAACAAAACGTGATACCATGAATCACACATATAAAGACCGACCTTAACAACATAAACTAAACTCAAAATCTAAAAACAACATAGCACAATATGAAGTTAGTGACACATAAGATTCAAAACAATATAAAACTTCATGTCCTTAAAACATTTATGTCTTCAAGTACACATTAAATATGGTTTTCCTCAAATTTATAAAATTACAGATTCCACAAACCGCTAATCTAAAAAAATTACTAAATTACACAATCAACAAATGACTAATCTAAGAAATTAGTGTTTTATTTATAAATTGTCTAATGCTATTCCAAAGCTATCCAAAATTCTACTGCAGTTCCAATACTCGGAAGAAACAGGGTACAAAGCAAATACCTTTTTTTTTTTTTTTCTCTCTTGTACAAATAGAGACATTGAATCTGCAAAATAAAATGAAGAAATAGGGTTATCTTTCCATAGAAATCAAAATTAAAATTTTTTATTGTTACAGGTAAAGTGAATGCAAGGAAAATAGAGACATGGAACACAAAAATGGTTCCAATTGTTAAGATTCCTGAAATTTTTTTATTGAGACATTTCCTCAAACACTTGGTGAGTACTAAATTTTTTCATAAATAAATCAAATAAAAAATTGCATATCAGTTTCAATGTTGAGACATTTTCTTAAACACTTGGTGAGTGTTCAATTTCACAAAAATAATTCATATGAAATCCAAAAATTAAATTACATGTAAACCATTAAAAACAGGGTTTTCATTTGTAAACAAAACACATCCAACCAAATAGATTCATAAGCAGAAAACATTAAACAAAATTTCTGAACAAAATCAAATCAAAAGGCTAATAACATAAAACATTTGAATTAAAATGTATACCAGAAAGTTGTACCTTTGAAAAGAATCCCTGCTAACTCAGCAAATGCATCAATCACCTCTAATGATGCCTGATTAGGAGAAAGAAAGAAGATGTTCATGAAAATATAGCATATGATTTCAACATCAAAGAAAAAACCCAAGACAATAAAAGTTTTTCATGAGATTATACCTTAGTGAAACTTTCTGCTTCCTAAATCTGTGTTTCTGTAATCTGCTTAATAAATCCGTGTTTTCGTAATCTGCTTCTTTCAAGCTCTCGTTTGCGGCAATGAATGTGATGAACTCTCAGATTTAGGTTAGATTGAACAAAGACGGTGTGAAAGGATCAGAGAGACTGAAGGTTGAGAAAGAGAAGAAGAAAGAGAGAGTGAATTGAATATGAATTGTGAAAGAGAGATTGAAGGTGGGAGAGAGAATAGTGGAGGATGAGTGATTCTAGGAACAGAGAGAAAGGGGTCGTAAGAGTGAATGAGTGAAGAAAGAGAGAGAAATAAACTTTTAATAGGGAGAAAAAAAAAGTTTGGAATGAATGAGAGAGATAATGTGACTTGAAAGTGATGTTTGTTGGGATAAGAGAAAAAGTAGGAGGGATGGAAGGATTTGAAAAATTTTGAAATTTTGAATTGAAGAGGGAAAATGTGTGATAATGATATTTTATTATTTGTATTGTGTGAATGCTTAAAGTGGCAAAAATAAAATTATTTTTTAATGATGATGTGACATGAAGAGGCTTGAGGATGCGACACATTGGATTGATGTAAAAAAATTTGCTATTTGTTGTTCCATGCTTGTATATTATTAAGATTAAGATTAAGATTAAGATTAAGATTAAGATAAGATAAGATGTGTACTTTTGCAACTTTGCAATTTTGTAACTAACGTGAGTTAACTCACACATGTGTTAACACCTGCGTAAGTTAACTCATGCAGCGTGACTTAAATCACGCATGTGTAAAAACTAAGTCCCTTATTTTTACATTTGCATTAGTTAACAAGTGCAGGAGTATTTTGGTCATAGCTGCAGGGCGCGAGCGAAAAGTGCAGGGTGAAGAGCAGAATTCTATTTTTGATTGTTAGAGTGTTACCATCGGATTCAACATCGTGTTCAGCACTATAGATTGAACATCATTTTCATCAAGTTCAACATTAACTTTATTTGTTGCAGTGATATTTGTATCCGGTAAAGTCTAACATATAAGTTCCCGTGAGCTTAACTTATGCAAAGTCTGGGGTTCGAACCCTGGACACCACCAAAAAAAAAAGTCTAACATATAATCTGACATCTATTTAGTAAAACAGCGTTGCTATATGCAACGAAGGAATTTTTCCCGAAAATCTCAAAAACCTTAAATATAAGTAAATATTGCAAAACAATTTTAATAATGTATTCCGGATTTCATGGTGGTGGTGGTGTTATGTGAGTAAAATACACATTCGTGAAGCCTCGTGAAATTAGTTGTCGCTACATGTAGCATTATTCCTAGTAAAAACATAAAAAATCAATGGACTAGTTAAAACTAAAATAAAACCAAAATTACCGGACACAACCATGCCAACCTTAAACTTTCACAACTCACAAGAATAAGCCTGCCAATATAGAAGTAGACAACTATATGGTTCCATAATTGGTGAATCCAAACTAATACACAATGCATTTTCATATTCAATAAAATTGAACCATGAACCTGAACCTTCTCATGAAGTCTCTTGATAAAGTCTGATAATAATTAGGGGTGGGAAAAAAAACCAAAAACTGAACCAAACTGTTGAACTGAATCGATCCAAACTGGTATTGAACTGAACCGGTACATAAAAAATCTGAACCGATCCATACTTAGAGGTTCAATTATAAACTGAACCGTTTTTAAAAAAACAAAACTGAAGTTAATCTAAAACTGAACCAAAAAACGTGTTGACTCATTTCACTCCCAAATCAGATTGCAATCCATCGCAATCGCAAAATCTCAGATCCGCAAAATCCACCGTGTTCCGTACGGTTTCCGGCCACCACAACCTTGGTCCGCCGTGGAATTCCACATGGTTTCAACAACTCAGGTAAATTTCGATCTCTCTGCAAATTTTGATCTCTCTGTATTATATTTGATTATGAGCTGCGAATTTCGAATTTCGACTTTTTGATTATGTGTTGCAATTCCTTTCATGTTTGGTTATTGCTTTTGAGTTAGATTTAGGCCCTATTTTGATGAATAGCTTAATTTGCAGCTTATTTATAAGCACTTATTTATAAGCTGTTTCTTTAACCAATTTATAGCACTTATTTATAGCACTTATTTAAATAAGCACCTATTTTGATGAATAGCTTAATTTGCAAATTATTGTAACAATAATTTAGTTATGATGGAATTATTCAAGCAATTATTGCAATATCATCTCATTTCTATTTTTTGTTATAAGATACCATTAATATGTGCAACTAAATTTCTTATTGTGTTGGAATTAGACATAGTCAATTGTAACAAAAAAAAGAATTAGACATAGTCAATTATGATTTTGATGTAAATACTTGACCTGACTTGTTTAATATAAGTTTTGTTTTGTTATGACAATGTTTCTTTTTTTTTTTTTTTGTCAAGTAGCCTAATGGCTAGAGCTCACACAATTTAATTGTGGAGAAGTGGAGTGTCCGGGGTTTGAACTCCGGCCACTGCATATAAAATGCAATATCCCTACCAACTGAGCTAAGCTCACTGAGACGTTATGATAATGTTTCTATTCCCATAATTAATTTTTTTTTTCGATGTTAAACTACGAAACTGATCATTGGATTTAAAAAGTGCTAGACATAGACTTTTTATTTAACACGTGGAATATAAGCAATTCTATGTTCTATTTGAGACATTAGGGTAGGTTTACTATCACAAATCACTATCGAGACATAATTCTATTTTATCAATTAACTAGGCGAAACATCAGAAGTTAATATATAACATAGATCTCCTGTTGTTTTCCATACTTAGAGATGTATGTTGAGCGTGGAGGTATAACAGAAACATTGTGGGTATATAATTGATCAAGGAAAGACACCAAAGGATTGATTGATGAAACTTAATCCCATCATAACTTTAAATCCTGATATTTTCATTCCTTTCTCGTTTGTGACTCAGACAATCACTTTTTACGAACCCTAGCTTAAAATATTGAAAATTTCTAAAAGGTTTAACCTTTACCAAGTCTTTGTGGATCAATAATTGAAAATATTTTGATATTATAATTAGGGGTGGGCAAAGTTTGGTTTTGAACCAAAACTGCATGTGACCTGATCTGAACTGTTTTTCAGTTCGTTAGAACTGAACTGTAATGTAACAACTCGAACTGAACTGAAACTGTTCTTTAAAACAGTGAACTGTTTCACTTAAAAAAAAACTAAACCGAACTGTTGTCAACTTAAGTGGTTTTTTTTCCCGAATTAAATTGAACTGTTATGATATTCATTGAACTGAACCAAACAGTTTTACGCAACAGCAACATCATCACAAAATTAAAATGTTATCATGGAATCAAATTGTTCCCAGCATTACACAACATCAACATGTAATTCACCTACATAAGTTTGAAGGCCTTGAAGTATGCCTCTAAAAAAACTAAAATGTATTGACATGTAACAAAAAAAAACTCTACATCAATCAGCAACCACATCAATCATCGAGATTAACCACACTAGCTGATGTCATTCCATAAGACGATGAAGAAATCATCTCTGCAAAAATTATATTAAATATTATTAGAAGCTAACATATATGCACATTCTTATTACTATAGCACAAAAGGGGACAAGTTATTACAATAGCACAACAGGGGACAAGTTATTTTCACAAACTATCTATTATCTTCCCTCTGTTATAGCAGAAAAATATTGAACCATGGACCAAAGTTAAACTCACCAAGCCTTAAAAAAAATTATTATCAGTTGCTTCCTATCATTATTAATAAGTTTTAAAACAGAAATGAAATAAGATCCACCACTAACAACGGCATTCCTAGCCATAACAAGATCTTTACTACCTATTTTATAATCCACTCTCAACTCCAATGCTAATCAATATTGGCACACCAAACCACAAACTTTCCAAAATAGAATTCCATCCACGATGTGAAACAAATCCACCAATAGCCTTATGTGCCAAAACCTCAACTTGTGGGCCCATCCACATATCATTCCCTTACCTTCCAATTCCATCCATTCTAAAAACCCTTCTGGCACTCCCTTTTTTCTCAGCATTGTTAGCCCACAAAAACCTAACTCCACTATGCTTAAGTCCTATTGATATAATTTAAAACCTACGCTTCCAAAACATAGAAAAACAACTGATTTGTTTGGCTGATCATCTATCCATCTCAACATAAGATCATGTTGAGATTGATGATAACAATGGCCCGTTATCCATTTGGGTTACAAGCTCTGTAGTTTGGGTTACAAGTTAAGGAAGAAGAATGCCAAAACTAGAAACATATACCCAGATTGACAATAGCTAAACATGTTTCTTCGTCATAACTCAAAAATTAAATGCATTATCCATTTGGAACAAAGGCACTTGAATGATCCAGATCAATGGCATCCTATACTTTGTCTCATACCAAACATGTGTGTACTAAAGTATAGTTTAGTGATATTTTCATGACAGAAAAAAAAAGTGGTCTGTGCTGTTATACCCTAATTTTGGACCTAAAAATACTTGTTCAAAATCTTCTTTCATCTTTGATATAGGTCTATTACTCTTGAAGAATTGTCAATTTGCTATTATCTTACACTGGTATTTCACTTTGTTTTATCTTCCAATTTAGCTTTAAGAATCTTTTCGACTGTGTATTTGTCTATGTTTTCTTGCATTTCAAGTCATCCAAAACATTTTTTCTTGCATCTCAAGTCATTTGAATTTGTCTCTGATCAATTGCATCTTTCTCTGCATTTTATTTCAATGTTACTTGCAAAATTCATGAAAAAGGGTATTTTAGTCATTTCCTGCATTCAAACTCATTTTAGTCCTTGAAAATTGTTGGGTCTTTTCAATTGGTTTGTATAAGTCCATGTTTCAATCCCATGTCAAAAATTGCATTTGAAGTCATTTTAAGTCAGTTTAGCCCCTAGGGGCATTTTAGTCATTTCCTGTGTTAAGATTTCTTTTAATCTTTAAAAATTGTCTCTGAGTCTTTAAATTTGCTTGTATAAACTCTTGCTTTATTCCCTGTCAAAAAACCATTTTAAAATTGCATTTAAGTCGTTTCGAGGCATTTTAGCCCCCAGGGGCATTTTGGTCATTTCACGCGAAATTTTGTCTGAGAGAGGTTACTTTGAAGTACCTCATTTAAGTAGTTGGTTCATTTTAGTCCGTTTTGTTATTTTTAATCGTTTCACTTTACGTTATTTTCCGTTTACCAATTTTAATTCAATTTTATTTTTAATTTTTATTTTAGTCCTAAAGTTTCTAAAAATTGCATTTTTAGTCCAGTTTGTTAAAATTGCGGTACAGTCCTTGTATTTTTCCTTTTTTGCAGAAAAGTCCCAAAAGTCAAAGCAGTTAAAGATCAGTCAAAGTTTGTTACACTTGTAGTCCGCATGACACTTTCTCATTGGTTCAGAATCACTGCATGGCACCTATAAAAATAGGCCAACTCATCATTTACACTATTCATTTTCTGCCAAATCACACACAAACACATTTTCACTTTTCTCTCTCTTCTTTTTTGGATCAAACACCCAAAATTCATCAACAATCCTCATGAACATCATGAACACCTCATGAATGTTCATCCACAAAAAAAATTCCAATAACTCTTCTCAAGAACACTAACCACAAAAATCATCATCAATCAACACCATTATCACCCATACATAACAAATTCGTCACTGTTCATCACCGATTGGGTCATTTTCGGACTCATTTTTCTCTACAAACACAAGGCCGATTTCGGCCATCACAAGGAGAGGGAGAAAAAACTCGCGGCCGGAGCCTAATCGGAGAGGAAAGAAAGCTTGCGAACCGGATTCGACTTGAGGTAAAGATATAGAAGCTTTATTTCATCCTTTTTTGTTACTTTCTCTTTCAAAAAATTTCAAACTTCAAACTTAGATTTACGCTTCACCGTTGATTTTCTTGAAAAACTAAGCCCGGATCCGTGATTAGAACGAAAAAGGATTGTTAAAAAGCTAAAACAATTTTGAATCGGGTAAAAAAAAATTTCCGACGCGGTGGTGCCGCCACTGCGCCGGACCGGTGAAGGTTGATCGGAGAAGAAGGCTGCACTTGCAGACCTTCTCTCACTAGAAGTTTGTAGAGAGAGGAAGAAGAAGGAATTATGGAAGGAATAAACCGAAAATGGCTTTTATGGGTGTAAACGAACCGGTTTGGTTCGCTTGAACCGGACCGGTTCACTTTGATTCCTTCTCCTTGTTCCTCAACCGTTAGATTTAGGGTCTTAGGGGACTGGATCAATCCAACGTCCTTGATGCGTTTGGATGATCCAGGATCCATTTCACCTTGGGCTTGGGCCTGTGTTTGCTGAATTTCGTTTTCTTGCTAGTTTCTTGCTGTTTGCTACACTATTTCTTGCTGAATACACCTTTGCATGCCTAAAATCTCTTTGAAAAATTTTAAGAAAATTCCTATAATATTTCTAGTATATTTTGATCAATTTTGATATATTGCATGTCAAGATTGATCAAGAAATACTAGAAAATTATTTTGCCTTTGGTTTAATGCTTTTTCTTTTACTCTTTGTTGAAAAATCTTGATGAAAAGCTTGTAAAATTTGGTGAGTTCTTTTTGCATTTGTGTTGATTGATTTAGGATTGTTGCATGTGAATTTTTGTATGCTGAAATTTGTTAGGAAAATATACTTGTAGGATTTGTTGTGATTTTGTGTTGTTTTGTCCAAATTTCATGAAGTTTTTTTGCACTTTCTAATTCCAATCTTTTGGCTCATAATGATTGTGTTTTGTTGAATGATCTTGGAGTGTTGTTTGATGCTTGATGAGTAGTGTTTGGGGCTGTTTTGAATATGTGATAATTGGTTACTTACATAGCGAGTTACTTGATGTTTAAATGTGTGAATTAAAGCAAAAATAGGCTTAATATCATACCATAGCTTCTTGACTTGTAATTTTCTCATAACTCTCACATTGGGGCTGAACCTAAACCCTTTGAAAAATGCCAAAATGGAGAGTTATGAGTCTCTTGCATTTGCCTTGGAATTTTGGTGTTTTATTAAGTGCATTTTTGCTACTTTTACTTGCATTTTTACCATGTTTTATGCTTTATTTCCTTGCCAATTTTTCTACTATCCTATGCCTATTATTACTAACCATTTGTTCATTGTTTCATAAGCATCTTCCATCACTTTCATCTTCATCTCAATTCTTCATTTCTTTCCCTTTACACTTTTATGTTGCTTTAAATTTCATTTATGTGGGACTAAGTTCCCACAAGGAAGTAGTGTGTATGTAGAAAAATGATGTAATATGGACTATGGACTATGGACACTAAAAACTCACACATGCACACACCTCACTTTAGATGTATGGCTAGGATATGCATGTTTAGATGTATGGTTAGGTAATTGCATGTTTAGATGTATGCTTAGGTTTTACACTTAGAGAAAATTCCAATTTTCCAAACAAATTTTTTTTTGAACCATCTCACTCAAACTTTTTTTTTCAAATAAACTCTTGGAACACATTCCAAGTGAATTTTTCTCTTTATTTTCTTAATAAAAGCATCAATGAAACTAATTCCAACTTGGACTTGTTTTTGCAAATAACTAATTCCAACTTCACTTTTTCCTTAATCTCATGCCCTTGGAGGCCTCCTATCTCTTCTTTCAAATTCCAATTTTCAAACTTAAAATCAACCAACAAAAACAAAAAATATTTTTGGAAGAGAACTACGGTGGATTTGATCCCTCAAAAGGGTATGTAGGCAAGGAACCAATATTCCTAACACCTTCCCGTAGCGAAAACAACTCCCGGACCTCGATTCTCAAGGGTTTTTCTTATTTTTCCCTTCCCAAGAAAAAATGAGATATCAAAGGTTAAAAAGGTTCAAACGTAATCAATGTTTGACACCCGAAAACCAAGATAAAACAGCTGGCGACTTCGCTGGGGAGATTCGAGAGTTACGCCTAGTCTTTATTTCCACGCTTGCGCTTTCGTTTTTACTTGTTTCTTTTACTTGCTTCTTTTGTGAATAAATGTTTAATTTCTTGCAAACGTGTGGGGTAAGAATATCAAAAGTCCTACACCCGGGCTAAGTGAACTTAGGATTTAGGAGGGATATAATCGACAATTCATTTCGAGGGTTGCCTCGTGTATTGGATTATGCGATCAATCCCACATAGCTGAGGCATTTTGGGGGTGATGTTGTCGGCGCGTGTTGTCGCGTTTAGGCACTTTACTTCTAATTGTTCTATAACGCTATGAACCGTAGATAACCGAACCCATCCATGGCCATTTTTTAGGATGTAGTGCGGAGGCTAAACCGAGTGTTTGTCTCGAGTTTTAGTCGTCACGCGATACTACACTCAAGTTAGACCTTCTTACGGATAATCATGGAGCGAGTGTTTGTCTCGTGACACCATGATATACGTCGGAGAGGTTGCAACTTGGGAACTTTATAGAACCCGGTTACTATCTCCTAAAGCCCTAGTTTCACCGGACCCCGTGTCCACCCATGACTCCTTGACTTTGAATTTCAACCCACCATGTTTTCTCCGTACTTGAACATAATCATGCATGCATGCATACATGCATACATGCATAAACTCTTTTTCCATGCATTTATCGAAGGGCTTAGACCAATTGAATTTGTAAACATTGTAGGAATGGGAAAGACTAAGTCCTATAAGTTCAAGGAAGTGGATTTGGCTAGTTTGAGAGATTTGGCACTCAAGATCGAGGATCTGACTAGTTTTCGACATCGTTACGGGGCTTTACTTACTCTTCTCCAGACTAATGTGGATGAGAAGCTTGTACACACTCTAGTGCAATTCTATGATCGGGACTATCGGTGCTTCACTTTTCCTGACTTTCAGTTGGTGCCCACACTCGAGGCTTATTCTTGCTTGATGGATCTATCTATTGCTAAGGGGGTACCCTTTGTGGGACTTGAGAATCCTCCTACTCCATTGGTTATTGCTAAAGATCTCTATCTCAAGACCACCGATGTCTCCAAGAATCTTGTCACTAAGGCTCACATCCGAGGGTTCACTTTGGAGTATCTACTTGAGAAAGCCAACCTCAAGACCACTTGTCATGACACTCTTGAAGCTATTCTTGCACTCCTCATCTATGGGCTTATTCTCTTTCCAAATCTTGATGACTTCGTGGACATGAATGCTATTATGATCTTCCACTCCAAGAATCTGGTTCCTACTCTGCTAGCTGACACATACCATGCTATTGACGATCGATCCGGCAAGGGTCGTGGATACATTCTTTGTTGTGTGCCTCTCCTCTATAGGTGGTTTATTTCGCACCTTCCGAAGTCTTTCCATGACAATGCAGAGAATTGGACTATTTCACAGAGGATCATGGCTCTCACCCCTAATGAAGTGGTTTGGCTCACTCCCGCTGCTAGAGTCAAAGAGATTATCCTTGGTGGTGGAAAGTTTCTTAATATGCCTCTTCTTGGTACCCGGGGTGGAATCAACTATAACCCGGAGCTCGCCTTGCGACAATTTGGTTTCCCAATGAAAGAAAAGCCCATCAATCTTGCTACATCTCCTTACTTCTTCCACTACTCCAATGCACCCACAGGAATAAGAGAGGATTTCATAGAGGCTTGGTCCAAACTACGGAAGAAAGAGGTGAAACATATGGGTGTAAGGTCCGGTGTTGCTCATGAGGCCTATACACAGTGGGTGATAAACCAAGCTGAGAAGATTGTCATGCCTTACCCCGCCATGAGATATGTGTCCGCATCTATTCCAACCATGCCTTTGCCACTCCTACCACCTACCCAGGAGATGTATCAGGAGCATCTAGCTATGGAGAGTCGGGAGAAGCATCAGTGGAAGACTAGATACTATGAGGCTGAGAATTTGATCATGACTTTGGATGGAAAAGATGAGCAGAAGACTCATGAGGTGTTGGCACTAAAGAAAGAGTTGGCTAAAGCTAGGAAAGAAATTGAAGAAAAGGATAAGTTGCTTATGAGGGACTCCAAGAGGGCTAGGGGTGCCCGTAACTTCTATGCCCGATACTGCAGCTATGAGTCTGAAGATGATGCTTCCACTTCCTATGCTTGAGAATTTCTTTTTCCTGTTGTTATTTCCAGTTGTTTATGTTTCAAAGTCTATCCCTTGGCTTAGTATTTCAAAGGGAATTATTTTGTAAGACTCTGTGATGTTTGATTGTTTTGTCTAATTTTGATGTTTCAATCGTTTAGTAATGTTTACAAGTTTCTAATTTGTCTAAAACCCTTCGATAACACAAAAAAGAGTCTTTTTGCATATACATTAACACATCTCATGCATCATGTGCATTCATTGGTCACAAAAGACTTCTCTCGTGCTCATTGCCTCTTGGTTCTTCTGCCACAGAGTCTGAAAAGTGGCTCGTGCTCGTAAGGTCTACCAACCAGATAGAGTTCATCAAACAAGATTGTACAAGAGAAGAAATATGGCTAACTTTGAAGAAGAAAATGCTCAGCTCCGTGCCGAATTGGCTGCTATGAAAGAAGACTTGGCTAAGGCTCATGACGCTATGTCCACTATGATGGCTGCACAAGAACAACCAGCCACATCTGTCCCAACTTCCACTGAAATGATTCCCTCTATCCCACTGTCTACTATGATGTCTGATGCTCGGTTTGTTATGCCCAATGAACGCCCTTATGGACTCTCAGCATTCTATGCTCCTAATACCGCGGCTGGTATTTCTGGTATTGGCAATCAAGGACAGATTCCTGTGACAACTTTTACTCCCACGACTACCTCTATGCCTCAAGTGACTACTGTTGTTACCGATCCTATTGTACACATTATGCAACAGGTAATTGATGTTGATACTCCGCGTGGACAAGACCCTATAATGGAGGCTATGAGGAAACAGTTAAGGGAGTTAGCTGGAGAACTCCTTGAGGTCAAAGCTAGCCGTGGGAACGGTGTTTCTGCTAAGGCTCGTGATCTATGCCTGGTATCCCGATTTGAGATTCCTAAGAAGTTCAAAGTGCCAGATTTTGACAAATACAATGGAACTTCTTGTCCACATAGCCATGTCATTCGGTACGTCCGAAAGATGGCCAACTATGCAGATAATGATGCACTGATGATCCACTGCTTCCAGGATAGCTTGATGGAAGATGCGGCAGATTGGTACACTGGTTTAAGCAAAGATAATATCCACACTTTTGAGGAACTCGCTGCTGCTTTTGAAAATCATTATGAGTTTAACACCCGCTTGAAGCCGAATAGGGATTCTCTTAAGTCTTTGTCTCAGAAGTCAGATGAAACATTCCGTGAATACGCTCAGAGATGGAGAGGGGCAGCTGCCCGTGTTTCTCCTCGGCTTGATGAGGAAGAATTAACGCAGACGTTCCTGAAGACTTTGAAGAAGGAATATGTTGAAAGAATGATAGTCTCTGCTCCGAATAATTTCTCCGACATGGTTACTATGGGAACTCGTCTAGAGGAGGCTGTCATAGAGGGTATCATTGTTCTTGAAAAGGGGGAATCTTCAGCTAGTGCACCTAAGAAGTATGGTAATGGCCACCATAAGAAGAAAGAATCTGAAGTAGGGATGGTATCTGGTAACCAGTCCACTGCTGCTACTCAATTACCTCTACCCTACCAATATATGCAGTACTCTCAACATCCTTTCTTCCCACCATTCTACCAGCAATATCCTCTGCCACCGGGTCAACCACCAGTGCCCGTTAATGCCATTGCTCAACAAGTACAACAACAGCCTCCTGCTCAACCGCAACAGCAGCAACTACAGGGTCCGCGGCCCAAGACTTATTTCCCACCAATACCGATGCGGTATGCTGATCTGCTCCCAACTCTACTTGCTAAGGGCCACTGCGACACCAGACCAGGTAAGCCTCCGCCTACACCATTGCCTCCCAGGTTCCGACAGGATCTCACATGTGAATTCCATCAAGGCGTTCAAGGCCACGATGTTGAAGGTTGCTATGCTCTGAAGTATGTCGTAAATGACCTGATAGACAGAGGACGGTTGACTTTTGAAAATAGTGTTCCTCATGTTCATGACAATCCACTTCCAAACCATGCTGCTGTTAACATGATTGAGGCTTTCGAAAAAGTTCGTGTTCCTAGAGAGGCTCCCACTTTAGATGTCCGTAATGTCGCTACTCCTTTGGTGCCACTACATGTCAAACTTTGCCAAGCTTCTTTGTTTAATCACGATCATACTTCTTGTTCAGAATGTCTGCAAAATCCTATGGGTTGTTGTGTGGTGCAAGGTGATATACAAAGCCTAATGGATGACAAGCACTTGATTGCCAGTGATGTTTGCGTGATTGTGCCAGTGTTTCATGATTCTCCGGCTAAAAGTGCATCTCAGACAAGGAATGTTGAACCTTTGGTGATCAGGCTACCTGGCCCAATATCTTATGCTTCTACTAAGGCAATCCCTTACAAGTACGATGCAACCATGATTGAGAATGGAGTGGAAGTGCCTCTAGTATCCCCAGCTACGGTTGATAATGTCGCTGGAGAAATTACAGCTCTGAGAAGCGAAAAAGTCTGTCCAGCCTTGTTCCAAAAGAAGGTGGTTACACCTGTTGCTACAATAACTCCACCAGTTGCTCCTCCTATTGACAGGAACGCCGGCCCATCAGGCCAATCTATTGAGGAGTCTAATCTGGACGAAATTCCGAGGCTCATCAAAAAGAGCGATTATAAGATTGTAGACCAACTGCTGCAAACCCCGTCAAAAATATCCATCTTGTCTCTACTCATAAGCTCAGAAGCTCACAGGAAAGTGTTAATGAAGGTACTGGAACAGGCCTATGTTGATCATGAAGTCTCCGTGGATCAGTTCAATGGAATAGTGGGTAACATTACTGCTTGCAATAACTTGGGGTTTGGTGACGATGAGCTCCCCGAAGCAGGGAAATACCACAACTTAGCTTTGCATATCTCAGTACACTGTAAGTCTGACATGATATCCAATGTGCTGGTGGACACTGGATCATCCTTAAACGTAATGCCTGAGTCTACACTGAGACAGTTAACTCATCATGGACTCTCTCTAAGGGGAAGCAGCTATCTGGTTAAGGCTTTTGACGGATCTCGCAAGGATGTTCTTGGGGAGGTAGATCTACCAATTACCATTGGTCCTGAGACATTCCAGATCACTTTTCAGGTCATGGATATCAATGCTTCTTAGAGTTGTCTCCTCGGAAGACCGTGGATTCATGACACTGGGGCAGTAACTTCTACTCTGCACCAGAAGCTCAAGTTTGTGAGGAATGGTAAGCTTGTCACTGTACATGGTGAAGAAGCGTATCTGGTTAGCCAAGTATCATCTTTCTCTTATGTTGAAGCAGGGTTCGCTGAAGGGACGTCATTTCAAGGCTTGACTGTTGAAGGTGCAGAACCCTGGAGAGCTAGTGCTAGTATGGCTTCATTGAAAGACGCCCAGAAAGCTGTTCAAGAGGGGCAAGCTGCTGGCTGGGGCAAAGTGATACAGATTTTGGAAAACAAGCGTAAAGAGGGCCTTGGATTCTCCCCGACCTCAGGCGTTTCAACAGGAACTTTCTATAGTGTTGGGTTCATCAATGTTATTGCCGAAGATGCTGCTGAAAGTAGTCATGTGCCTACATTTGTTGTACCAGGAGGCACCGTGAGAAATTGGGAGGCCATTGATGTTCCTTTAGTCATGCATGCTTCCATGTAATGTGTCTTGTTGCTCATGTTTTTCTTCATTTTCAAAATAATAATCCTTTCTCTCTGCCCAAGGCGAAAGTGATATCCTTGTAAGGGCATGTTTGTTTCGGCATTGCCGTTATCAATAAAAGTTGTTGTTTTTCTCACGACTCTTTGTTTTTTTACTTTTTTTAGTGCCTTTTTCTTGGAAATAATGGTAATGCCAGAAAAAACCAAAACATCTGTATTTTCTTATTAATTTCAAAAATCTGCATGAAAAACATTTTCTAAAATCATCCCAATCATATTATGCAGATTGAACCATAATAAACCCGTTGAACACAGTGACCCTATGGTTCCTCCAAATTTTGAATTCCCTGTATATAAAGCTGAAGATGAGGAAGATGATGAAGAGATACCGTATGAAATCACTCGGCTGTTGGAGCAAGAAAGAAGAGCCATTCAACCTCACCAGGAAGAGATTGAGCTTATCAACCTGGGTACTGAAGAGAACAAGCGAGAGATCAAGATCGGTGCTGCACTCGAGCCAGAAGTGAAAAAGAAGATTACTCAGCTTCTCCATGATTATCTAGATGTCTTTGCATGGTCCTATGAAGATATGCCGGGTCTAGATCCCAAGATTGTGGAACATCGGATACCGACAAGACCTGAATGTCCTCTTGTCAAACAGAAATTGAGAAGGTCTCGTCCAGACATGGCTCTCAAGATCAAGGCTTAGGTGCAGAAGCAAATTGATGCGGGTTTCCTCATGACAGCTGAATATCCCGAGTGGATTGCCAACATTGTACCCATACCAAAGAAAGATGGGAAAGTTCGAATGTGTGTTGATTACAGAGATTTGAATAAAGCCAGTCCAAAAGATAACTTTCCATTGCCTCATATTGATGTGCTTGTTGACAGTACTGCTCAGTCTAAAGTGTTCTCTTTTATGGATGGTTTCTCTGGCTATAACCAGATACGAATGTCACCTGAAGATAGAGAAAAGATGTCCTTCATTACTCCATGGGGAACATTCTGTTATAAGGTGATGTCGTTCGGCTTGATAAATGCTGGTGCAACGTATCAGAGGGGCATGACAACTCTGTTTCATGATATGATTCATAAAGAGATTGAGGTATATGTTGATGATATGATTGTGAAATCAAGTGATGAAGAGCAACATATTGTGTATTTGAAAAAGATGTTTGAAAGACTAAGAAAGTACAAGCTGCGATTGAATCCTAACAAGTGTACATTCGGTGTGAGATCCGGAAAGTTGCTAGGCTTCATTGTCAGCCAAAGAGGCATTGAAGTTGCTCCTGACAAAGTCCGAGCCATCAGAGAGATGCCAGCCCCTCAAACTGAAAAGCAAGTCAGAGGTTTCCTCGGACGCCTGAATTATATTTCAAGATTCATATCTCACATGACTACTACCTGCGGGCCAATTTTCAAATTGCTCAGAAAGAATCAGCCTGTTGTATGGAATGATGAATGCCAAGAAGCTTTTGATAGCATTAAAGAATACCTGTTGGAACCACCTATCCTTGTCCCGCCAGTGGAAGGAAGGCCTTTGATTATGTATCTGTCAGTGTTAGATGATTCCGTGGGTTGTGTTCTCGGTCAACAAGACGAGACTGGAAAGAAAGAGCATGATATCTACTATATGAGCAAGAATTTCACCGACTGTGAGACTCGGTATACAATGCTTGAAAAGACTTGTTGTGCTTTAGCTTGGGCTGCCAAACGCCTGCGTCATTATATGGTGAATCATACAACTTGGTTGATATCCCGAATGGATCCAATCAAGTACATCTTTGAAAAACGTGCTGTTACTGGAAAGATTGCACGTTGGCAAATGTTGTTGTCCGAATATGATATTGTGTACAAAGCTCAGAAGGCAATCAAAGGGAGTATCCTTGCCGAGCATCTTGCTTGTCAACCTTTTGATGATTACCAGTCAATTAAGTTTGATTTCCCTGATGAAGAGATTATGTATCTAAAAGCAAAAGACTGTGAAGAACCACTGATCAATGAAGGGCCGTATCCCAATAGCAAATGGGGATTGGTGTTTGATGGTGCTGTCAATGCTTATGGTAAAGGAATTGGGGCCATTATTATAACTCCGCAAGGACACCACATTCCCTTCACTGCTCGAATAACTTTTGAATGCACGAACAATGTGGCTGAATATGAAGCATGCATCTTAGGCATTGAAGAAGCCATTGATATGAGAATCAAGCATCTTGACATCTATGGTGATTCCGCGCTTGTCATTAATCAGATAAAGGGTGAATGGGAGACTCATCATGAGAAGCTGATCCCTTACCGTGACTATGCAAGACGTCTGTTAACATACTTCACCAAGGTTGAGTTGCACCATATCCCTCGTGATGAAAACCAGATGGCTGATGCTCTTGCTACTTTGTCTTCCATGTTTCGTGTGAACCATTGGAATGACGTGCCCGTAATCAAGGTGCAGCGTCTTGATAGACCCGCTCACGTGTTTGCTATTGAAAATATCCCAGATCAGGCTGATGAAGATGTGAATGGCAGAAAACCTTGGTATTATAATATCAAACAGTTCTTGCAGAATCACGAATATCCACTTGGTGCTTCCAACAGGGATAAAAAGACCTTGAGAAGATGGGCTAGCAGATTCCTTCTGGATGGAGAAATTATATACAAGAGGAACTATGACATGGTCTTGTTGAGATGTGTTGACAAACAAGAAGCTGAGAAATTGATGCATGACGTACATGACGGTACATTTGGGACCCATGCTACAGGTCACACTATGTCAAGAAAACTGTTAAGAGCCGGCTATTACTGGATAACTATGGAGCGTGACTGCCACAGACATGCCAAGAGATGCCACAAATGTCAAATCTATGCTGACAAGATTCATGTACCTCCACATGCCCTCAATGTTATCTCTTCCCCATGGCCTTTCTCCATGTGGGGCATTGACATGATCGGAAGAATTGAGCCAAAAGCTTCCAATGGACATCGTTTCATTCTAGTGGCAATTGACTATTTCACCAAGTGGGTTGAAGCTGCCTCCTATGCAAATGTGACCAAGCAAGTGGTAGTAAAGTTTATCAAGAATAACATCATCTGTCGATACGGTTGTTATACCCTAATTTTGGACCTAAAAATACTAGCTCAACTCTTCTTTTCTTGCATTTTAAGTCATTTTGAATTTGTCTTTGATCAATTGCACCTTCCTCTGCATCTTATTTCAATGTTACTTGCAAAATTCATGAAAAAGGGTATTTTAGTCATTTCCTGCATCCAAACTTATTTTAGTCCTTAAAAATTGTTTGAGTCTTTTCAAATGGTTTGAATAAGTCTTTATTTCAATTCCATGTCAAAATCCATTCCAAAAATCACAGTTGAAGTCATTTTGAGTCAGTTTAGCCCCTAGGGGCATTTCAGTCATTTCCTGTGTTAAAACCCTGTTTAATCCTTAAAAATTGTCCCTGAGTCTTTCAATTTGCTTGTATAAGTTCTTGCTTTAATTCCATGTCAAAAACCATTTTAAAATTGCATTTGAGTCGTTTTAGTCCCTAGGGGCATTTTGGTCATTTCACATGAAATTTTGACAGAGAGAGGTTACTTTGAAGTACCTCATTTAAGTAATTGGTTCGTTTTAGTCCATTTTGTGTTTTTTATTGGTTCCACTTTACGTTATTTTCCATTTACCAATTTTAAATTCAATTTTATTTTAATTTTTCATTTTTAGTCCTCAAAATTTCTAGAAATTGCATATCAGTCCTTCAAACTTGTAAAAACAGTTTTACACTTTAGTCCTTTTTCATTTTGTTTCTTTTTAAGTCTTTTTAATTTAGGTTTTAGTCCTTTTTAGGTCAAACTTTTGTTTTAAAGTCCTTTTTAGGTCAATTGCAGTCCAGTCCTCTAATTTCAATAATTGCAGATTAGTCCTTGTAATTTTTTAATTTTGCAGAAAGGTCCTTTCATCAAAATCCAGCAAGGCCGAATTTCTCACAAGTTCAAATCCAGGTGTCACAATTTCACAGGTCAACAAACCCATATGTCAAGCTATAAAAGGAGCCAACTCATCAATTGCACAGAAGAACACCATTCATTTTCTGCCAACTCACACAAACATAAAAGATTTTCTCTCTCCATTCAGTTACAATCTGAAACCGAATCCTCTCAAGAACATGATGAAGGTTCATCTTCATCTATGAACCCTAATTTTCCAGAAGCACAATTCGAACAAAATTGAAGTGATTTTTGTGAGGTTCTCAGAGATTCAAAACTGAATCTTCATCACTGAACCTGAAACACTGCAATTCCAGTGTGAATTTGCCACCAAAGTGACAAATCCATACGATCAAAGTGGAGAAGAAGAGGAATTGAAGAAGGAGAATCAAGTCAGAGAAGGAGAAGAAGAATTTCCTCGGTTCAATAACAACAAATCATTTACCAGAAGCTCAGAGAAGATTCACGAAGGTTTTCTTCGTCTTCTCACTCGAATCTCCAGGTAAATCCATGAAACCTTCTCGTTTTTTCGTTTTAAATCATCATCGAAGGTTCGTAGTTGAAAACAAACGGTGAATCGAAGTGAAAATCTTGAAAGTTTTGAAAAAGAATTGAAACCGAAACCCTAAAATGTAAAATCATGAAGATTCACCGTTTATTTGCAAGATTAGAGTTCATAATCATCATCAGCGTAGAAAATAGGTCAAGTTAGGGTTTAGTTTCAAGAAGATTAGAAAAAGATTTGAAACCCTAGAACGTAATATTCAAGCGTAGATCTGTTCAAATCCAAGCCTTGTTTCAAAAAAACGAGTTTCAAAATCATGAAGAGGAGTCAAAGACGAACACAACGACATAAGATTTCCAAAAAAGAGTTCAGGTGCGGCGGCGCTACCGGCGAGCCACCGCACCTCCTCCGTTGTGTTCGTCGGAGAAGACGACCAGAGGAGAAGAGAGAAGTGAGAGTTTCTCTCACTAGGATGAGAGAAGAGAGAGAAGTGAACGTAGGAAATGAATTGGACCGGTAGGTTTGGGGTTTTATAGGCCCCTGAACCGGTCCGGTTCATTCTTGGTCCATCTGGTTTTCTTTCGTAGCCACAGGATCTAGGGTTTGATCCGTTTGGATCAATCCAACGCTCCATAGTCTTCCTTGTGATCCAGGATCCATGCAGGTTTGGGTTTGGGCTTGGTTTCTTCGTCTGTGTTGGATTTTTTGCTATGTACACCTGCTGTGTTGCTTCCTGCACCCCTATTCACTCAAAAATTCTTATAAAAATTCCATAAAATTTCCCATATGTTTGTGATATTTTTCTTGACCTTTTTGTGATGTTTTTATGTGTCAAAATTTGAGGAAAATATATGTAGTATTTCTTGTTATTTTGTTTACTATTCTTGTTAGAAATTGTGAAGTTTGTATACTTTTTGAGTCTAAAAATCCTTGTAAATATTCCTCAAAAATTTACACATGTTCTTGATATTTTTGTGATGTTTTTTGTGCTTCTTGTTTACTGGAAAATTTGATAAAAAATGTGGATGTATTTTCTTGTCTTATTCCTTAGATTTTATGTGAAAAGCTTGTGAAAATTGCTTAATTCTAATTCCAATTTCTTGATAAATGTTTGTGACCTATATCATATGGTTTTGTGAAGTTTTAGCTACTGTTTGTATGTGCTTTTGCTGCATGTGTGTGAATTTTGCTTAATTGCTTGGTTTGCAAGTTATGTTTGTGAATAAGTAATGCAAATGTGTCTAAATTCACTTTAAAATGTCAAGTACATCATGTTGCCTTGATTCTCATCTTAAAGCCAGAGTTTATGCCTTTAAAAAAATAGGTTGAATTGTGAGAATTATAGGCCATATGATTCTTGCATTTTTGAGATTGAATTTTAGCTATACCTTGCATTATTTTGGCCATGTCTTGTGTCAATTCCTATGCTCTTGCTATAGTATTGTACTTGCTTTATCTTTACCATATTATGTCTTGTCCTACTAACCATTTCATTTCATGTTTCCATTCATCCATAAGCATTCCTCACCTCACACTTTAATTTCTTGCACTTTAATTTTTACCAAGACTTAGTATGTAAAGACCTAGGAGTTTTGTAATTTCCTTTATATTTTAATTTCTTGCAAGACCATAGAGTGTATCTAGGCCAATGATGTAAAGGACTATGGACTCTAATGATGTACACCGACATAAGCACCGACACATGCACACACACCACATGGTTACTTTAGATGTATGCCTAGGGAATGTATGTTTAGATGTATGCTTAGGAATCGCGATACTTAGAAAAATTCTCTTTTCCAAAATATGAACAATATCACTCAAATCATTTTCTAAATAAACTTTGGGATCAAAATCCCATTGTATTTTCCTTTTTATTTTCTTAATCAAATTTCAATGAAAATTAATCATACTTGACCTTTTTCCAAAATCACTAATCAAACCTCACAATTTCACAATCTTATACCCATGAGGCCTCTTTCTCTCATTCTTCAAACTCCAATTTTCAAACTTAAAATCAACCAACAAAAACAAAAACATTTTTTGGAATAGAACTACGGTGGATTTGATCCCTTAAAAGGGTACGTAGGCAAGGAATCAAAATTCCTACAATTCAAATAAAATAAAAATTCAAACGCTTTCTTCTCCCTCCAATTCTTCACTTAGTAAGACCTTAGGTGTAAATATCATTTTTCAAATAGCATTTAAAAATAAAGCGCGCGTAGAAAATAAAGACGGTTCCTATAGGTTACTATAGTCGTTATGGGTGCCTAACACCTTCCCGTAGCGAAAACAACTCCCGGACCTCGATTCTCAAGGGTTTTTCTTATTTTTCCCTTCCCAAGGAAAAATGAGATATCAACGGTTAAAAAGGTTCAAACGTAATCAATGTTTGACACCCGAAAACCAAGATAAAACAACGGTGTTCCCAACAAGATCATCACTGACAATGGTTCCAATCTGAACAATAGCATGATGCAAGCTTTATGTGAAGAATTCAAGATCGAACATCACAACTCTTCTCCTTATAGACCTCAGATGAATGGTGCAGTTGAGGCCGCTAACAAGAATATCAAGAAGATTGTTCACAAGATGGTCACTACTTACAAAGACTGGCATGAGATGCTACCTTTTGCATTGCATGGTTACCGTACTACAGTGCACAGTTCAACTGAGGCAACACCTTTTTCCTTGGTATATGGTATGGAAGCAGTTCTCCCTCTGGAAGTAGAGATTCCGTCTCTTCGAGTGATCATGGAAGCAAAACTAACTGAGGCTGAATGGTGTCAAAGTCGGTATGATCAGTTGAACTTGATTGAAGAGAAACGTATGGATGCTATGGCTCACGGACAGTTGTATCAAGTGCGAATGAAGAATGATTTTGACAAGAAAATCCGACCTCGAGAATTCAAAGAAGGCGAACTTGTATTGAAAAGAAGGATAAGCCAGCAACCCGACCCAAGGGGCAAGTGGACACCTAACTATGAAGGTCCTTATGTTGTCAAGAAGGCCTTCTCTGGTGGTGCTTTGATCCTTACACACATGGATGGTGTTGAACTTCCGAATCCTGTAAATGCCGATATAGTCAAGAAATACTTTGTCTAAAAAGAAAAGAACAGCGTGGTAGGTCGAAAACCCGAAAGGGCGGCCTAGGCAAAAATGCGCTTCCCGGTGGATCGAAAACCCGAAAGGGCGGTCCAGGCAAAAGTTAGGGACAAAAAAAATGAATATGAAAAAGCTCGCTGAGATTGTACGCAACTCAGGTAAGAATGAGCGCCTCGATGAGTCGAAAACCCGAAAGGGCGGTTCATGCAAAAATGAGGTGGATAATAAAAGACAAGTAACTATATCTGGCAAATCACCATCACTCCTTGGGGCATCTGCAACTGTCGATGATCGTCTTCATCAGAAACTTATGTACTTGTGAATTCAAAATTTCTATGAAATGTAGCGGTCATCGTGTTCAATGTACCACCAACCAATAAAATTACCATTTTCCAAGCTTTGTAAATCCGTGGAGTCATGTCTTTGGCTGACTCTCACTCTTCTACATCAATTTGAGCCTGTGTTATTGTTCGAAACTCTATTTTCTTTCTATTTTCAAATGTTGTATACAAAATATTTTCTTTTTATTTGATAAGGTCAATATCCGAAACGAACATCGTTGAAAACTAAAAAAACCTTTTTTCTGTCTATTTTGAAAGCAAACCTGAGCAATAAGGTACATTCCAGTGAAACATGCATGAATAAATGAGTGTCAATATCTATTCCAATACATGTTACGAGCAGGTTACTCCCCAGGATGATCTGTGGTCAATGGCAAGAATGAAAAAACAGAATGAAAGAAAAAAAATGAAATGAAAATGAAAGCTCGCTAAGTTGAAAACCCGAAAGGGCGGCTTAGGCAAAATTGAGCACCTCGCTGATTGACAACCTATGAAGGCAATTCAGGCAAAAATGGGGCAATGAAAAGAATTTGTTCCCGGTGAATTGAAAACCCGAAAGGGCGGTTCAGGCAAAAATGGGATTGAAAAATGAAAGAATGAAAGAATGAAAGAATGAAAAGCATTGACCACAGATGCGAACATCCAATGTTTACCCAGCACTGACACGCCTAACAACGGCGACCTGTATCAAAGAATCTTCCAAGGGTCCCTCCTCTACAAGTTTTATTGCCCTCAGCCATGGTTTTGATACGTCTTTCAACGACGGTCTCTCCAAAGAGGATTTCCATGTGAATATGTTACAGCTCGAGCCACTACGTGCCCAATCTTCCAATGTTTTGTCTGTCTCCGTGAAACTTCTCTGTCAAACTACAAACCAATCATGCATTTCAAGCATTCTTACATGCATAATCATGCATTTTATGGGCTCATACATTTACTGATCTTGTTATATCATACATACATGTTGCACCTCCAACCTCAATTTTTTAATTCAACTCGGTTTCCACTTTCAATTCAGTTCAATCTCCACTTTCAATTCAACTCAATTTCAATTTCCAACTCAACTCAATTTCAACTTCCAATTCAATTCAATTCAATCTCAAATTCCAATTCAATTCCATTTCAAACTCTCAATTCAATGCCAATGTCTATGTTTCTGTTAAAATTCTCAATTCAATTCAATGCTATGTCTACGTCTATGTCTCTGATTATTCTCAACTTTCAATGTCTCTTTCAATGTCAACTTTCAATTCAATTCAAGACAATGTTAATCCACTCTCAATTTTCTTTTGGGCCAGCAATAATGGTCATGTCTATCTTCAAGTCAAGTCAATGTCAACATACTCTCAATTTGTATCTTGTTAAATCAAACTTCCAATTTGTATCTTGCTATATGTCTTGTTATGGGTCAAGTGGCTAGTTCGGTCCAAAGAACAACTTGTACCTGCTTATATGCCTATGCTTCCGGTCAAACGGCGAGTTCGATCCAAAGAACAGTTTGTACCCTACTTATGTTTGTTATCGGTCAAACGACAAGTTCGATCCAAAGAACAGTTTGCACCAACCTACATGTTGTGATATTGATCAAGCCGCAAGTTCGATCCAAAGAACAGCTTGTATCATCCTTTTGTCTATGCCTTCAGGTCAAATTGCAAGTTCGATCCAAAGAACAGTTTGTACCTGCCTATTTGTTTGTATCTTCAATCAAGCGACAAGTTCGATCCAAAGAACAGCTTGTATCTTCCTATATGTCTATGTCTCCGGTCAAGTGCCAAGTTCGATCCAAAGAACAGCTTGTACCTGTCTTGTACTTCTATTCCCAGTCAAGTAGCAAGTTCGATCCAAAGAACATCTTGTACCCATCTCTTGTTTGTATCTCTCGGTCAAGTGGCAAGTTCGATCCAAAGAACAGCTTGTACCTATCTTTTGTCTCCTGGTCTGTCTACCCTGTCAATGTCTACCTGGATCCCCAGTGACATGACATACTTTGTAGACTCCAGTTGTTTGTCTTGCATTCATAATCAAAATGTTGCATGGCATTCATGTTTTTGAAAATGTGAGAAGCGTATTATTATGTCCAAAAACAGTGCAAATGTTAATATTTAAGTATCTTCGTCCCGTCAAATCAAAGACTTCGTCTCTTGACTCTCCGGACAAAGAAACTTAAATAGGGGCAGCTGTTATACCCTAATTTTGGACCTAAAAATACTTGTTCAAAATCTTCTTTCATCTTTGATATAGGTCTATTACTCTTGAAGAATTGCCAATTTGCTATTATCTTACACTGGTATTTCACTTTGTCTTATCTTCCAATTTAGCTTTAAGAATCTTTTCAACTGTGTATTTGTCTATGTTTTCTTGCATTTCAAGTCATCCAAAACATTTTTTCTTGCATCTCAAGTCATTTGAATTTGTGTCTGATCAATTGCATCTTTCTCTGCATTTTATTTCAATGTTACTTGCAAAATTCATGAAAAAGGGTATTTTAGTCATTTCCTGCATTCAAACTCATTTTAGTCCTTGAAAATTGTTGGGTCTTTTCAATTGGTTTGTATAAGTCCATGTTTCAATCCCATGTTAAAATCCATTTCAAAAATTGCATTTGAAGTCATTTTAATTTAGCCCCTAGGGGCATTTTAGTCATTTCCTGTGTTAAGATTTCTTTTAATCTTTAAAAATTGTCTCTGAGTCTTTTAATTTGCTTGTATAAACTCTTGCTTTATTCCCTGTCAAAAAACCATTTTAAAATTGCATTTAAGTCGTTTCGAGGCATTTTAGCCCCCAGGGGCATTTTGGTCATTTCACTCGAAATTTTGACAGAGAGAGGTTACTTTGAAGTACCTCATTTAAGTAGTTGGTTCATTTTAGTCCGTTTTGTTATTTTTAATCGTTTCACTTTACGTTATTTTCCGTTTACCAATTTTAATTCAATTTTATTTTTAATTTTTGTTTTAGTCCTAAAGTTTCTAAAAATTGCATTTTTAGTCCAGTTTGTTAAAATTGCGGTCCAGTCCTTGTATTTTTCCTTTTTTGCAGAAAAGTCCCAAAAGTCAAAGCAGTTAGAGATCAGTCAAAGTTTGTTACACTTGTAGTCCGCATCATTGGTTCAGAATCACTGCATGGCACCTATAAAAATAGGCCAACTCATCATTTACACTATTTATTTTCTGCCAAATCACACACAAACACATTTTCACTTTTCTCTCTCTTCTTTTTTGGATCAAACACCCAAAGTTCATCCACAAAAAAAATTCCAATAACTCTTCTCAAGAACACTAACCACAAAAATCATCATCAATCAACACCATTATCACCCATACATAACAAATTCATCACTGTTCATCACCGATTGGGTCATTTTCGGACTCATTTTTCTCTACAAACACAAGGCCGATTTCGGCCATCACAAGGAAGGGAGAAAACTCGCGGCCATCACAAGGAGAGGGAGAAAAAACTCGCGGCCGGAGCCTAATCAGAGAGGAAAGAAAGCTTGCGAACCGGATTCGACTTGAGGTAAAGATATAGAAGCTTTATTTCATCCTTTTTTGTTACTTTCTCTTTCAAAAAATTTCAAACTTCAAACTTAGATCTACGCTTCACCATTGATTTTCTTGAAAAACTAAGCCCGGATCCGTGATTAGAACGAAAAAGGAATGTTAAAAAGCTAAAAAAAAATTGAATCGGGTAAAAAAAAATTCCGACGCGGTGGTGCCGCCACCTCGCGGTGGTCGGCCACCGCGCCGGACCAGTGAAGGTTGATCGGAGAAGAAGGCTGCACTTGCAGACCTTCTCTCACTAGAAGTTTGTAGAGAGAGGAAGAAGAAGGAATTATGGAAGGAATAAACCGAAAATGGCTTTTATGGGTGTAAACCGGTTTGGTTCGCTTGAACCGGACCGGTTCACTTTGATTCCTTCTCCTTGTTCCTCAACCGTTAGATTTATGGTCTTAGGGGACTGGATCAATCCAACGTCCTTGATGCGTTTGGATGATCCAGGATCCATTTCACCTTGGGCTTGGGCCTGTGTTTGCTGAATTTCGTTTTCTTGCTAGTTTCTTGCTGTTTGCTACACTATTTCTTGCTGAATACACCTTTGCATGCCTAAAATCTCTTTGAAAAATTCGAAGAAAATTCCTATAATTTTTCTAGTATATTTTGATCAATTTTGATATATTGCATGTCAAGATTGATCAAGAAATACTAGAAAATTATTTTGCCTTGGTTTAATGCTTTTTCTTTTACTCTTTGTTGAAAAATCTTGATGAAAAGCTTGTAAAATTTGGTGAGTTCTTTTTGCATTTGTGTTGATTGATTTAGGATTGTTGCATGTGAATTTTTGTATGCTGAAATTTGTTAGGAAAATATACTTGTAGGATTTGTTGTGATTTTGTGTTGTTTTGTCCAAATTTCATGAAGTTTTTTTGCACTTTCTAATTCCAATCTTTTGGCTCATAATGATTTTGTTTTGTTGAATGATCTTGGAGTGTTGTTTGATGCTTGATGAGTAGTGTTTGGGGCTGTTTTGAATATGTGATAATTGGTTACTTACATAGCGAGTTACTTGATGTTTAAATGTGTGAATTAAAGCAAAAATAGGCTTAATATCATACCATAGCTTCTTGACTTGTAATTTTCTCATAACTCTCACATTGGGGCTGAACCTAAACCCTTTGAAAAATGCCAAAATGGAGAGTTATGAGTCTCTTGCATTTGCCTTGGAATTTTGGTGTTTTATTAAGTGCATTTTTGCTACTTTTTCTTGCATTTTTACCATGTTTTATGTTTTATTTCCTTGCCAATTTTTCTACTATCCTATGCCTATTATTACTAACCATTTGTTCATTGTTTCATAAGCATCTTCCATCACTTTCATCTTCATCTCAATTCTTCATTTCTTTCCCTTTACACTTTTATGTTGCTTTAAATTTCATTTATGTGGGACTAAGTTCCCACAAGGAAGTAGTGTGTATGTAGAGAAATGATGTAATATGGACTATGGACTATGGACACTAAAAACTCACACATGCACACACCTCACTTTAGATGTATGGCTAGGATATGCATGTTTAGATGTATGGTTAGGTAATTGCATGTTTAGATGTATGCTTAGAGAAAATTCCAATTTTCCAAACAAAAAAAATTTTGAACCATCTCACTCAAACTTTTTTTTTCAAATAAACTCTTGGAACACATTCCAAGTGAATTTTTCTCTTTATTTTCTTAATAAAAGCATCAATGAAACTAATTCCAACTTGGACTTGTTTTTGCAAATAACTAATTCCAACTTCACTTTTTCCTTAATCTCATGCCCTTGGAGGCCTCCTATCTCTTCTTTCAAATTCCAATTTTCAAACTTAAAATCAACCAACAAAAACAAAAAATATTTTTGGAAGAGAACTACGGTGGATTTGATCCCTCAAAAGGGTACGTAGGCAAGGAACCAATATTCCTTCAATTCAAATAAAAATAAAAATTCAAACACTTTCTCCTCCCTCCAATTCTTGACTTAGTAAATCCTTAGGTGTAAATATCACTTTTCAAGTAGCATTTAAAAATAAAGCGCGCGCGTAGAAAGTAAAGACGGTTCCTATAGGATACTATAGTCGTTATGGGTGCCTAACACCTTCCCGTAGCGAAAACAACTCCCGGACCTCGATTCTCAAGGGTTTTTCTTATTTTTCCCTTCCCAAGAAAAAATGAGATATCAAAGGTTAAAAAGGTTCAAACGTAATCAATGTTTGACACCCGAAAACCAAGATAAAACATGTGCAATTCAAGTTCATGATTATGTTTGTTACTTGTGAACTAATTCAGATGTCACTACCTCACTATGAGTTTGTAGTAGAATATAATTCTGCAAACTTCTCAATCTCAATCCAACAATTAGAGAGATTTGAGAGATCCATGATACACAATGCAGATGTATTTGAATAAGAGGTGTGCATAGGTCTCTCAAACATTGCCCTTTTCATAAGCTCTTTTCATTTATACACAAAGCTTATAAATAAGTGCCTATAAATAAGCTGCAAATTAAGCTATTCATAAAAAAAAAAGGCCTAAATCTAACTCAAAAGCAATAAACAAGCATGAAAAGAATTGCATAATAAAAAACAATAAACTGCAAATTATAAAAAAACTTAACTCAATAGCTTATGAAAACAACTTATAAAAAAACTTAACTCAAAAGCAATAAACAAAGTTGCAAATTAAGCTATTTATATTTGGTTAAAGAAACAGCTTATAAATAAGTGCTTATAAATAAGCTGCAAATTAAGCTATTCATCAAAACAAGGCCTAAATCTAACTCAAAAGCAATAACCAAACATGAAAGGAATTGCAACACATAATCAAAAAGTCGAAATTCGAAATTCGCAGCTCATAATCAAATAGAATACAGAGAGATCAAAATTTGCTGAGAGATCGAAATTTACCTGAGTTGTTGAAACCAGGTGGAATTCCACGGCGGAGCAAAGTTGTGGTGGCCGGAAACCGTACGGAACACGGTGGATTTTGCGGATATGAGATTTTGCGATTGTGATGGATTGAAATCTGATTTGGGAGAGAAATGAGTCAACATGTTTTTTGGTTCAGTTTTAGATTAACTTCAGTTTTGTTTTTTTTCAAAAACGGTTCAGTTTATAACTGAACCTCTAAATATGGATCGGTTCAGATTTTTTATGTACCGGTTCAGTTCAATACCAGTTTGGATTGGTTCAGTTCAACAGTTTGGTTCAGTTTTTGGTTTTTTATCCACCCCTACATGCATGTGGTACCAAGTGTGGATTCGGAGGTAACTATTACCGAGGTTCCACTAACGTAATAAACACAACCAATTACGTTCTTCACCAATTAATGTAATAAACACCACCAATTATGTTCTTCACCAAAAGACTCAACATGACTATAAATGCATGGACTTCGTGTAAAGACTCGACAATGCACAAATCACCAACTCTATATTATACAATTTACACATCATATAATATCTTCACCAATTAACATAATAATCACCATCAATTATGTTCTTCACCAACATTCGCATTATCAAGTATTTACATCCATACAATAAACAAGTCATAAACCACAAAGAGTCATCATCATATTCATCAAGTTATAATCACCAAAAGAATCATCATCACTATCATCAACAACATTTATCATCACAAGGAAACAACATCGTTTCACAAAACACAATTCACATAAAAGACGACAAACAATCATATTTTGATAACCAACATATCAAACACCCAACAATCATTATTTCATTCTTATTTCATCATATTATCATGAATATAAATTCATTTGCAAGTTATTCGGCCATTAAACCTCATTTTGACAAAGTTCGTCTATTTTGTTAAAAATTCCTATTTTCAAGTATTTCACCAAAATAAAACATTCATGCTCAAATTCATCAACAAATCATTTGCATATATTACACAACTCAGTTGTGCATATATAGCATTATCATTTTACCATTCCACTTATTCTAAAAAATCCACAAGTTCGGCTCATTTTCCTCATTTTTTAAAATCAACTCATTTTCAAAGTAAGACCAAGTCCTAAGCTCACATTCACCTTACATGATCATTCTAAGCTCATTGCTACAGAAATTAAATCATAACTTCATCATATTATTTAAGAAAAACAAGTTTCGGAAAATTCCAAGTTCATGACCATTTTCAAACCAAGTTCGTCTCTAATCCATAAAAATCAATTTTAATCTAAGTAAAAGATGTTCCAATAGGTTTATAAGGTAAAAGAGCAGTCAAACACATCAAAAGAAACACTTAGGGGTGTTCGAAAATGACCCCAAATGCCCGAAAGCTCCAAAATTGTGTTCTCTGTCTTGCATTACTCGTCACGACGAGTTTTCGCTCGCCACGGCGAGTTACACAGCAACAGGAACCCAAAATTTTGGGTTCCTCTCAAGAACTCACAACAATTTTTTCCAAAAACCCCAATTTTGATCACAATTGACCTAAAATCGTTGCACAAACTTTGTTAACAGTTAACATACATCAAGAAACAATCAAAACACTTTTAATCATGAGTTCATGATATCATCATTTCACCATAAAATCAAAATCATATACATTTTTCACCAAAGTCTCATTTTCCCACAATTCAATCCAAACTTCACAAACAACACCAACAATTCAAAACCCAACAACATACAAACATACTCAAACATTTAATGAGTGATTTGAAGCATGTTTGAACATTAATCATTCACAAAATTCATGGTTTTCACACAATCAAGCTTATAAAAACAACTTATTTCAAACACCAAACATGAACTTGAACACATAAACACTTAAATTCCACAAATTTCAACATACTCATAATTACACATCAATTATAAGCCCGAATTTCATCACACATAATCATAATTATCACAAAGCAATTTTGACCCATAAGTGAAAAAGTAGATTATAGCTTATTTAGTAGAACAAACATATCCCCCTTACATCAAATCTTCAAAAGCTAAGTTAATCTTCACTCTACTCTTTGATTCCTAGCTTTCTCTTCACCATCTTCAAATGGTTCTCCTTCTTCTCTTCTATTTTTCACTTCTCTCTCAAATCTCTCTAGCCTCTCTATTTGTGAGAATGTGTGAAGAATTACAAAACTCTAATTTCCTCTCATAAGTTATCTATTTATATCACAATAATGGGCTAGGGTAACTCTATTCTTATTGGGCTTCAAAACTCTTGTCACTTAATTCTAAAAAGTTACTACACACTTAACTCATTAAACATCTCATTATTTCACCATCCCAAAATAATTATCAGTAGTTACTTCTAACTTAATAAAAATAATTATTCTCACTAAAAACACTAAAACACTACTCCTTGTAAAATTACTAATTTACAGTCACTCCTCAAATGACCAAAATCACTTTAGTCTTAAAAATGACCAAAATACCCTTCAAGGCTAAAAATCCACTAATCCCAAATCAAATACACAAACAAGCAATTTAACACATATAATAATAAAATAATCCTTACGAAAAACGGGTTGTTACACAGTGCATCAAAGTTAATTTCTCTATGTATATACATCTTGGAGAAAATATGGTATCCAACCATTACATTGTGACAAGGAAGAACATATATGATGGATATGGGGGAAGAAGCACAAAAGATACTAGTCTTGAAAGCCACAGAATCTGTGCTGAATTGTATTTTTACAAAGAGATATTCTTTAATTTTTTTGGGGGGAGAAAATGGTATTTGTGTATAGTTTGTGGAAAATACTTAATTAGGCACAAGGGTTTGAGCACTTGATTTGAGCACACATACATAATTGAAAAAATATAGAGGAAATAGTCATTTTAGTCCCTGACTCTCCACCTCGCTGTCACAAAGGTCCTTGACTCAGGATTAAATACAAAGAAGTCTCTGACTCTGCACTTCAGTTATCACTTTAGTCCATGACGTCAAATAATTATGTTAAGTGATGATGTGGCACAGGTTATACGATGACATAACATATGATGTCTCACAGGGACTAAAGTGAAAGTAGAAAATGGTCACTTTGGTCCCTAAACCAAAAATCAATATACCCAAATTGAATCTCAAATCCCTAAATATCATATACTTCTCTTTTTTGTTCAAAATCAATCTTTCATTAAACATCAACTTACTGTTAGGTCCTTAACTGTGCATACTTACTATCAGTTAGGTCCCTGACAGTAAACATGTACTCTCACTAAGGTCCCTACCAAATTGTTAGTTTAAAATTGTAAATAAGTTGGGGAGTGCATGATTCCAAATTGTCAATATGTATTGAACATTAAGACAACTTCTGATGGACCATCCTAAAGCAAACATATGCTTTTTACCAATTCTTTAATCGAGGGTTAAGATCTTATTGTTTAAGGGTAAAAAAAACAGTGGTTTTTATATTGGTGAAAACATTACTTACAAAGATGTTATGTAAAGTAAAAAATAACTGTGTTTATTTACTACCATAAAATATACTTCATTAATCTTCTTTTTAGTATACAATAAAAATATAATGAAGGATCATACAAGCATGCCTTCAATCTAGGTGAAGGATCATAATAGTGAACCTTTAAAAATATGTCTTGATATATCCTACAACAAAAAGAAAAAAGACAAAAAGAAAAAAAGCCCTTATGACTTAAACCAAACTCTAACAACAAACAAAAACAACTCCTTATTATGCTTAGTTAGAAATAGAAAATACTAAAACTGTCATGGCTAAACCCATCAAACCAAAAAACATTAGACCGGAAATATTACAAATTTACAATGTTTGTACAATAGACAAGAAATCTCTCCATTAAATATGAGACTCTACTTACATCACCAAAACTGCAACACAAACAAAACACACACACACACACACACACACACACACACACACACACACACACACACACACATATATATATATATATATATATATATATATATATATATATATATATATATATTCAAAGAAAAAAGCAGAACCTATATATAACCAAACAATTAAACAATCAATGACAAATGTATTCCAGCTAATAAGGCATGCATATATTTATTAAATTTTCTCAAAAATATAGAGAAATAAAACTTAAGGAATGTGCATTAAAATAAGTAAATTAATTCTACGTGTATTCTGTTAAACTAACAACTTGTCAGGGACCTTAGTGAGAGTACATGGTTATTGTCAGGGACCTAACTGATAGTAAGTATGCACAGTCATGGACCTAATAGTAAGTTAGTGTTTAATGGAAGATTGATTTTGAACAAAAGAGAGAATTAGATGACATTTAGGGATTTGAGATTCAATTTGGAGATATTGATTTTTGGTTTAGGGACCAAAGTGATCATTTTCTACTTTCACTTTAGTCCTTGTGACACATCACATGTCATGTCATCGTATAACATGTGTCACATCGTCACTTAATAGAATTATTTAACGTCAGGGACTAAAGTGATAACAGAAGTGCAGAGTCAGGGACTTCTTTTTATTTAATCATGAGTCAGGGACCTTTGTGACAACGAGGTGCAGAGTCAGAGACTAAAGTGACTATTCAGTCTTTCAAAATACTTTTATTGTTTATAGAATAACGTTAACAATTTCCGTAAACTTTACTTCGGCAAAAAGAAGTTTTTCCAACTAAAATTAATAAAATCTTATCTTAGAATTCTTTTTGCTATAAGCAAGAGATAGGGAGGGCATTAAGGAGAATCAGAAACATCACAACTAAGTTGGCTTCTAACTGAAACTATCATCCACTACCGTCTACACAATATATATTATTAAAAAAGGAAAAATATACATATAGGGGGTGGGTTCAAAACCCTTGAAAAAACTGTTAAAACAAAATAGATTGGAAACGGAAGCCTAGGGGAAATCATAATTAGGCAATCTATTACAATCTCGGTAGAAGTCCTCCAACAAAAACTGACGAATAGTGTTGAACCAAATGGTGCCACCAATAGTATGACCATGATTTGCTTATTTATCCGCACAACAATTTCCTTCGCAGAAAATATAAGAGCAAATCGAATTGAGACCCAGATGAAAAAAATTATGGCAACGGTTCCTCAAACAATAACCTTGGGGTGTGACTTTTTAGGAAGATTTTGGTTTTTTATTTTAAAATGGTTGGGGATTTCAAGTGTTCTTCCACTTGATATTGGTATGCATGCTTCACAATTTATCGATTCTATTTTATTCAGAAAGGAAGTTAGCCTGTTCCCAAGTGGTTTGGTTGTTTTGCATTTGGATCCTTTTGAAAGAGAGAAACTCGTGTTTTAAGCAACAAAAAGAACTATTATCTATAGTAGCAGAAAGACGGGCACTATCGTGCCTGTCTGTCCGCTCTTTCTACTGCGCTAACGCATGTGATTATTTTATTATGTTTGTTTGTATAATTTTGATTAAATTAATTAAATTTTAAAAAATTAATGAAAATTATTGATATATTGATTATAAACAAAATATTGTCAAGACGTATAACAAAATTATTTTTGAACTCAACATATTTTAATTTGCTTGCATATAAAATTAAGATAAAATAATGATCATTTATTGTTTATTCTAATAGTAATTAGTAACATCATAACATAAATGTATAAATGACATGTTTTGTAAAAGAAACATTGTTATGATTACGATAAAATAATATCTTTAAAAACTACATTTTTCGTAAAGTCTCCACCTTCTTCTATTTTCCCTTCTTTAATGAGAACTTTTGTTGAAATTTGAGAAACCCCTCTTGATAAAGCTACATATAATTGTCCGTGGTTGAAAACATGTCGTGGAAGATAGATTCCGACATTGGGAATGGTCTGCCCTTTTGACTTATTTATGGTAATAGCAAAACTTAGTCTAATGGAAAATTGTTTTCTATTAAGCACAAAGGGAAGTTCTGAACTCACGTTTATTTTTAATTTAATTTTGGGCAAGAATGCTCTTTTCCAGCATTGCTTCTTGTTAGGATTTCCACATCCAACATATTCTTTAATAAACCACGACATAACAATTGTGTCCCATTACACATGTCATATCTAGGGTTTATGTTTCGCAACAACATCAAAGGTGCACCTTTTTTTACCTTTAAAATATGTGGTGGGATACTTCGTTGAGCAATTGAGTTTAGGAATTCCTGTTGATATAAGTTATGAGTATCCCCTTCAACCTCGTCCAACGACAACAAATTACGTTGTTCTCCTAGAAACTGGTTGATAATTAATATTCAATATAGTGCTAACAAATCTTTTTCTAAAATATTTTGAGTCCTAATCTTTTTTTGGAGGATTTAAAGTTCAATCTTTAACATTATTTTTTGCTCACATTTGTTACTAATCTTTTTTAGAGGATTTAAAATTCAATCTTTAATAATATATTTTACTCACGTTTGTTACTAATCTTTTTTTTTTCAGAAGATTAAAAGTCCAATCTTTAACATTATTTTTTGCTCAAGTTTGTTACTAATCTTTTTTTAGAGTATTTAAAGTACAATCTTTAACATTATTATTTTTTGCTCACGTTTGGTACTAATCTTTTTTTAGAGGATTTAAAGTCCAATCTTTAACACTATTTTTTGCTCACGTTTGTTACTAATATTTTTTTAGAGGATTTAAAGTCCAATCTTTAACATTATTTTTTGCTCACGTTTGTTACTAATCTTTTTTTAGAGTATTTAAAGTCCAATCTTTAACATTATTATTTTTTTCTCACGTTTGTTACTATTCTTTTTTTAGAGGATTTAAATCCAATCATTAACATTATTTTTTGCTCATGTTTGTTACTAATCTTTTTTTTAGAGGATTTAAAGTTCAATCTTTAATAATATTTTTTGCTCACGTTTGTTACTAATATTTTTTGGGGAATTAGTCACTTTAGTCCCTGAATCGGAAGGGATTCGTCACTTTAGTCCCTGAATGCAGATAAATTGCAAAATAGTCCCTGAATGAAGACTTTGTTAGTCAATTTAGTCCCTGAATGCAAACTTTGTTAGTCAATTTAGTCCTTGAATGTAGACTCCGTTAGTCACTTTAGTCCGTGAAATTGACCATGCAGGGACTGTTTTGCAATTTCTCTTCATTCAGGGACTAAAGTGACGAATCCTCTCCCATTCAGGGACTAAAGTGACTAATTCCCCATATTTTTTTAGAGGATTTAAAGTCCAATCTTTAACAATATTTTTTGCTCACATTTGTTACTAATCTTTTTTTAGAGGATTTAAAGTCCAATCTTTAACATTATTTTTTGCTCACGTTTGTTACTAATCTTTTTTTAGAGGATTTAAAGTCCAATCTTTACCATTATTTTTTGCTCATATTTGTTACAATTGATCAAAGGCTAAGGAAGAGTAACTTATGTTAATAAAATAATATGGAAATACTGTTTTTTTGTGGAAGTAATAAAATAATATGGAAATATTGTTTTTTGTGGAAGGGACTTGAAAATACTTGGCAATCTTTGTTGGTTGTATTGAGGGGAACAACACAAATGTACAACATAAAATCGGCTGATAAAAAGTAACATGAGTTTTTGTTTTGTGCTATTTTTTTGTGAATTTAATCCGTGGTTAACAGAGGTAAAAGATGGTTAACGGGGACGATAATGACATGGATTATTAATCCACGTGTTATTTTATAATTGGCTAAAAGTAAGAACAGTTCATAAGGAATTGTGTGTAAGTTTTCTCCTAGAATTAAATTTATTCTTATCTATTTGTTGCATGTGTTATTTGTATTTAAAATTAAAATTAAAAATAAAGGGTATTTTTGGAAAGAAAAGTCCAACCCAAAAGTGTGTTGAAATGGGTAGTTTTCTTTATACTCCATATAGTATTGATTATATATAAAGAAAACTACCCCTTTCAACACTTTTGGGCTGACTTTTTCCTTTCTAAAAATACCCTCAATTTTTAATACAAATAACACATATAACAAATAGATTAGAATAAATTTAAATATTAAAACAAAAGTGTAACAAACAAAAATGTCTAGTTTTTTGCTTTATCATTTAGAAAGTGTACCAAGCTAGATGATTGTATCTATACTTACTTTTTCATTATCCCAATTATACCCTTGAAGAACAACTTTATCCTATAATAAAGATTGTTGTTGGTGTCATTTAAAAAAAGAATTTAGATTATATTTTTTTGTTATATTGTTGTGTTATTGAAATAGATAATCATGATTAGTTTGATTTGTATAACTTGAAAGCAACAAACATTTATATTTTTAGTTTTAATCGAAATAAAAATTTCATAAAAAAACATCGTTCATAATTTGTGAGTGCCCGTCTTTTCGCTAGTGAAGTAATAATAATACTTAAACTCTTTTTATTTTTCTTTTTTGTTTTTTGAAAGAATGCTTTTTTTTCTATCATGTCCTTTATGCAAGTCAATAGGTTTAGAACTAAATAATCCTGACAAAAAAGGGAATATGATATATATAAATATTCTTTTTTTTTTTTTGAACAATACAAAAGAAAGGATACATAAATAAATAGGTAGGTAGAAGTCCACAATTAAATAAAACAAGGTATCATAGATGGTAAATGACGACTTCTCTTACAAAGGAGGTTACGTACAATTATCCCTTTTGAAACGTATCAAATTACTCTACGTATTAGTTAAAAGACTACATTAATTTTTCTATTACTTTTTTCAAAACTTTTTCAATAAACCATTTGACCTTTTTTTTCTCATATGTTGCCTCTATTGGAATTGATCATATTTTACTACAACATCTATGGCCTTCAACAACAAAATTCAACCTACGATATGATATAATAATAATTAGTGCATGTATAATTTGATAAGTATTATATACATACACGCACTAATCTTAATCTCATTATTTTGTAGGTTGTTTGTGGATTACGTTTTGAATATGAGTTCTTAACTGGTGGTACCTAGTTGAATTATGAGACAAGCTTCATTAATTCTGATAATTTCTTTATCAACTTTTTCATTTATTTAATTGGTTTCATAATTTCACTTCAAATATTGCATTCTGTACTTTTTTGCTGATACTTATTTGAACATGGCTATGGTTCCTTCGAAGGATAATTTAATTGGAATCAATACACTACATATAATTCGAGACTTTAAATTATTATTCTTTTTCGATTCATCTCTATTGAGTTAACCTATTTTAGATAGTCGGGAAATGAACCTCGCATCTCTCTCAATATGAATTCGAATATTGGTTTGTTATAATTAGGCTCAATAAACAATTTAGTTTGATATCATTTTGGAGGATTAAAGCTAGTAAATTAATTTTGTCAAAAAAAGAAACTAGTAAATTAAGAGTAACCTTCTTTTTTTTTTTTTTTTGAGGGAAGAGTAACCTTCTTATATAGTTGTAAATAAACATGATAATCGAGCAATCTCATTAGTATTATGTACACAAAAAATTTTGGTGTCTAAGTTTTGAAATTGTAATATGAAAATATAATTGAAATAAGTTTTTCAAAAAAAAATTGCTTGAATCGTCGTCGCATATGAGATCAACAATGTTACAAGATTAGTTGAATGAATTAAACATTTAGTCATCATATCTATTGAGAGTGAATTGCGAAAACAATTTTGATTATAAGTTTTTTATAAATAATATTGTAACTTAATCTCAGGCCCCAATATAGATACATACACACACACAAACATCCAACAATAGAAAAATCCATAAAAATATATAGAACAAACAATTATTATACATTTGAATCATTTGACACACAAACAATTATTATACAATTGAATCAAAAATGAAAAATAAATAAATAAACCAATGAATCATTTGTCACACAAATATATACAAACTATATCTCTTTGATTTCTTCTATGTATGTAAGAACAATTTCATGTGGAAGCACTACTATGGTGATGATGCTTAGTATGGCCAGCAACATTCATTTCCTCAATGGGACAGTGCGTACCACCACTTCCTGGGATAAATGTACAGCCAGAAGGCCCAGATGGAGCCACAGGACCCTTATCAAGAGCTTGTAACCTAAGCTCTTTCATGTTCAAAACCCTAACACCAAGGTTTGGTCGCACATAGATTATGGTAAGAAGCAGTAAGAGGACAAAAACAATGTTAAGATTAAGAGCCCTCATGGTGTGTTGGAATTACCAATTTGAGACTTAATTTGTATATCTTACTAGAGGTTGTTGGCATATATATATAGGTAGGTGGTACATGTATCCATTTGTGAGGCTTACTTTTGTGACTAAAAATATTTCATTAATTCAAGGTTTTTGACTAATGACTATATTATAGCTAGGATTTTAAGAATTAGATAATATTGAAAGTTGAGAAAAAAAAGATATGTATATTTGAATTGGTCACGATTTCTGCGTGTTAATTAAGCATATATATATGCTTACGTATCATTACTCAGAAATTGATATATAGAGATGGCTATCAAATTGTGTATCCTTGTTTGACAAACAAAAGTTTGATTGTTTACATGCCCCTAGTATATAGTGGAGGAAAGAAATTAAAAACAATGGTCAAGTTTGAGAAAGTTCTTCTTTAAAAAAAAAAGTTTGAGAAATTTCTTGGAACTAGGGTTTAAGGATGTTACCATGTAAATAGGTATAAAGAATATTGTAACGTGAAAAGTTGGCAAGGATTTTTGCAAAAGGGCATAAAAGGAGAGGACTTTTGATGTCATACAGACACCACAGCACACGCAAGAAACGACTTGCATATTAGTTATAATTATCTAATCTAATATACTTTGTTTCGTCAACATGTGAAAACATTAACTTGGTCAAATCCTACCAAAAACGTGCATATTCAAAATATAGTTAATTAGGCATGGTTGCGACTAAGAAGAGCAATGGTTGCGACTAATGATGGAGTAACTAATGTATTGGATTGTGTTCTTGGATAAATTTAATGACTTGTCCTATGATTTAAAAGTCTCTTGCTGCGGCTTGTGCGCATGTGAAATAATTTATAATATTGTTTGTGATATTGGAGATGATGTGTATTGTGTTTTGATTGATGAATCTGGTGATAGTGCTGACAAAGAACAAATGGCAGTAATTCATTATGTTGATAATGAAGGTTTGGTAAATGAAATATTTCTTGGTATTGTACATGTTACGGAAACAAATGCTAAGACACTTAAAGAGGCACTTGAATAGTTGTTGTTGATTAATGGCTTAAGTATGTCTAGCATTGGGGGGAAGGATATGAGAGCTAGCAATATGTGAGGTCGGTTTGGTGGGTTGAGAACTTTAATGCAAAATGATAATTCATCTACTCTCACAGTTTTAAAATGAGTGTCGATTTAGCCAATTATACACATATTAAGGGATGAAATGAAATAATCATTAAACATAACACTTTTACTAAAATGCCCTTACTTTATAAGAAAAAGACAAACTTAAAGTTGTATTGAAAATTGTGTGAGAGAAAAGTTGGAGTATTTATTGAGGGTAAAGTTGGAACAAAAAAATTAAAGTTGTATTGGAAATGTAAAGTGACATTCATTTTGAAACAAATTTTTTTGGCTAAAGTGACACTCATTTTGAAACGGAGGGAGTACTGATTATGTGCATTATTTCGCTCCTCAACTTCAATTGGCACTTGTTGCTTGTGTTCACAGTCATACAAATGTTAGTGGTTTTTTCGGTAAGGTCAATATTGTGTTAATTTCATTTGATCATCTAACAAAAGACAAGAATTACTTCGTGGAAAACAAGAAATTCATTATGCTAATTTGATTGAGAAGGGTCAGATAGAGACCGATAGTAGAAAGAATCAAGAATCATCTTATGCTCAAGCCATTGATACTCATCGGGATTCTCGCTTGAGGAATCTAATGGTCGGATTAGGCAAGTGTATCAAATCATTTACCAAGTAATAAAATGATAAGTAGAGTACCGTATCCACATGGATTGTTGTTTTGTCCAAACAATTTGTGTTACTTATTTTTGAACAACAAAATATAAAAGAGCTGATGGTTAAGAGATTTGCAATTTTTATCTGTTTGCAACAGAGCAAATTACCTGTTTTGGTTGTAGAAATGTTAGTAGCGGATAGGATTCATTATTTGGAATTAATTAACAGTCAAGTTGCATTCAATTATTATTAGTAGACTATCTAAGTGATGAGTCCATTGAGACGTTCTAACCTAATTGGTTTGTCAAGTTGCATTTGTTGGTCGCACAGTGAACCTTATGTGCGGGATCTTACTCTCTCAGTTGACTTTGGTATATGCATCCGCTGTTGAGTTGCACCTGCTAGTCACACGGTGATCCTTATATGTGGGGTCTTACTCCCTCAAGGGTAATTGAAACATAGACTTAAGTTGGTGTTCCTAAATTTCCAAAGGTATGATGGCAATGTTCCTAAAGGTTTTCCCATTTATGAATCTTAGGAGTACATAGCACACTCTCCTTCTCGGTAGTTCTACAAACGGGCATCCCTATCAGCGTCTACCTTACCAAGTTAGAGGAGAATGAAGTTATTGGGTTGATTTAAGTCATGAAGTCACTTGTTTCCTTAATCAATAACTAGTTACATCTTAGGTTCAACAGATTTTACTCAATATTAGTAATGTCACCTCTTATGTACTTACTAATAGGGTCTACTCGCTTTAGGTATATTTCGTCTAGTTACTAATCAATTACTTCCTAGATAGACAGATATAAATATCAGGATATAACTATCAATATTAGGCCCTATCACTGCCTAAGTGCATAAACTATGGTTGCCCTCCAAAGGAGACAAATCTTACGCACTATAGTAAAACTAAATAGCGAACAGAAAATAACTGAATAAACGATATTAAATTAAATAATTAACCAACAAATAAAATAAAGGTTCATCTTAGAACCCTAGGCTAAAAATATTTAGTTACTCATGGTAACTAAAAACAAATTACAAAAAGAAATAAACATACACTAGAAAAACTTGGAAAGGAGGGAGAAACTCCTCCTGAAATCTCATAGTATGCGTCTTCCTCTTTAACTGCTCCAATTCTGAACGAGAAATTGTGAATGAGGAATGCGGTATTTATAGGGAAAGTTTCCACCTGAGTTGGGCCCAAAAATTGGGCTTTTCCCACAAAAAATGTAGGAAAAAGCATTTTTGGCCTGCACTAATCAGTGCACAAGGCACACACTTCATGCCCTAGGTTCATATGAGTGTAGAACAAACCATGCCCTAGGCACATGTGAGTGCGTTTCGGACCTTTTTTCTCTGTTTTTCTGCCCTTTTGGGTGTTTGCTTCCATATAAGAAGTATTGGGACTTGGAAACATAATTTCTCCCTCTGTAAAGTCTTCTGAGGTCTTTTGAATCTTCATTCTTGATCTTCCCAAGGGCTTCAGTAGTCTTCGGATGTTCTTAGTTTGCCGATTTGCATGATTTATTCGTAATTACATAAAAAAAAACACCCTATAATTGCTATGATTCAGGAAGAACAGAAGTACATACTCAAATATAGAAAATATTACAAATGTCCCAAATCATAGGTAATTGATCTAATACTCCTCCGTTTTTCTGGTAAAACCTATTGAAAATGACTGAAAAACATGCTAAGAATAGCATAAGATGACATGTCATCAAACTCTTCGTAGTTTAATTACTTTGTGTAGTTCCATTGTTGGGGTTATTGAAGAAGTGCAAAATGATACACCATTTGATAAACATGGTGAAACCATATTTTTGCTAGATGTGTTGCAATCATTTGATTTTATCTTCATGTTATATTTGATGGTTGAGATTTTAGGGATTACAAACATTTTGAACGTAGCTTTACAAAGGCATGATCAAGATCTTTTGAATGCTTTGTCACGTGTCAAAAATAGCAAAGATGAATTACAAGAACTGAGGAACGATGGTTGGGAAAAACTTGTGTCTAAGTTTTTTTTTTTAAAGCAAAATAGTAGGTCCTACCGGGAGTCGAACCCAGGTCGCTGGATTCAAAGTCCAGAGTGCTAACCACTACACCATAGAACCTATTGTGTGTGAGGTTGTTAAAAGTTGTAATAAACTTGATATTGATGTGCCTGATATGGATGCTACATATGTGCAACGAAAGAAAGTTAGGCAACAAGATTCAAGTGTCTCTAATTTGCATCATTATAAGCATGATTGTTTGTTTAGTGTTGTAGATTTGCAATTGCAAGAACTCAATGCTAAATTTGATTAAGAGAAAACTGAAATTTTACAATGTGTTGCATGCTTGAGTCCAACTTCATCATTTGCAGCTTTTGATGTGAAAAAATTATTGAGGATGGTCGAGATTTATTCAAATAATTTTAAGGACGTGTCAGAAGAGGTGGTGTACCATCAACTTCGGAATTATCTTAGAAATGTTCGAGGTGATCCCAATTTTGCAAAGTTGAAAGGACTTTTAGACCTTTGTGCAAAGCTTGTGAAATCAAACAAGAGCACTACCTTTGATTTGGTGTCCAAGCTTATGAAGTTAGCTCTGATTTTGTCAGTGGCAACTGCAAGTGTTGAACGTGTTTTCTCATTTATGAAATATGTGAAGAGTCTACTAAATAACAAGATGGGTGATCAATGATTAAATGATCATCTTGTAACGTATATAGAAAGAGATATTCTTATAATAATTAGTAATGGTGTAATTTTAGTTCAATATAGAAAGAGATGTTCTTATAATAATTAGTAATGGTGTAATTTTAGTTCATTTTCAACAAATAAAAAATAGAGCATTTTCTTTGTAATTTTGATTGCTACAACTATTTTTAATCTAACCTCTTATTAGATTTAGTATTATTTTAATATTTGACAAAAAAATGTATCTCAATGATATTGTGAAACCAAGTCCGCCACAATAGAAAAACAAAACTAATAGATTTTCTTATTCTTTCTTTTGAATAGCAGACATGAACACAAGAATCATTTTCTTTCGATAAACTTTTGATGTGAAATCATTAAAATAATAGTATTATCTTATAAAGCTCAATTGATGCTATTGCAAAATGAAATAAAGGATAATAACCCTTAATTATATGGATAGCTTGCTTCACAAGTTATCTAGACAGTTATGCTTTTTGTAAGAAACCTAGACAGTTATGTTATAACTAACTGTCAAAGGTTTAGATAGCGTACAGTTGGTATATTGTAACTACTCTAGTCATCTAGGAAACATATATATGTTGTAATGCTACTATTCTAAACTTAAATTTTCAACAATAGTTAAAAAAAAAAAAATATGTGGAGTAAATTACCTCTGTGTGTGTTTCTTCGGCTTCACTTTAGTGAAGAGCTAATTTACTTGAAATGTATGACTTGTGTCATTGGGTCGTTTCTCCCTAATCAATGTTAAAAATAAACTTAAATTTCTTATTCTTCACATGCGGCAACATCAAACACACGTAGATTTAAAAAAATATCACAAAATTGTGAGCAAGATAACAAATCCACTCCCTGGTATCAACTACTTCATCCGTTTCAAAATGAGTATCGCTTTAGCCAATTGCACACAGATTAAGAAATGGAATAAAATAGTCAAATGTCATAGCAATTTTACCAAATTATCCTAATCAACTATTGGTTTGTTTTTCATTAAAGAAAAAATAATACTTTGGAAGTAGTGTAACATAATATTAATTGAAGAGTACAATTGAAAAGAAAAAGTTATTATTGCATTGGAAACTGAAAGTGATATTCATTTTAAAACAATTTTTTTTAGCTAAAACGACACTCATTTTAAAACGGATGGAGTATAAAAGTTTCAGTTCAATTTATTATTCTTCGGCAACATCAAACACATGGATTCCAAAAAATCACAAAACTGAAAACATGAATCACAAATCTACCGCCTAATCAATGTGAAAAATTGAGTAAGTTTTCCCACTCTTCACACACGAAAACATCAAAATGAACACAAATTTCAAAATTCACAAAACTATGAGCAAGGTCATGAATCCAGTCCCTAATCAATGTTGAAAAAAATCAGATAAATTTCATATTCGGCGAACACAACATTGTCAGATCAAACGCATGAATTTTAAAACAAAAAACAAACAATGTGAATTAAATAGATATAAATTGTGATTCATAATAGAGAAAAAGCATGGATCGAAGATAATTTCGATGATATCTAACCAAAATCAAAACCGAAAACGCAAAACGGAGGAAGACTTTGAGAAGTGTTACCTTTTCAGAAAGGAGGAAAAGGGATTGTGAAGAGTTCGATATGTGAGAGCGATATGATTGTGAAGTTTGATATGTGAATCGGTGAAGTTGTATCGGTTAAGGTATATGAACCCTAAATGGGGTTGCCTTGGCGAGACAGGGCTCACTTACTTAAGTGAATTTTACGTCTCGGAGCCTCTGGCTACTTGAGGGAAAACAAATTTCTTTATTAAATTAATAGCTTGTGTTCGCCTCCTCTTTCCGGCGTTTTATCTTTATGTTTTGACGGTGAGGTCATTTGACATTCTTTTTCCACGGTTTATATTCGTCTCGCTCTTTGGCGTGCTCTTTATTTTGCTCTTTCTTGGCGAGTTTGTGTAAAACATTGATATCTAATGTGAAACAATGCTACCATATCCACAAATAAATGGAAGAATAAATTTGATATAACAGAATCAGCATAATCAACACAATCAAGTGTGTCCATATTCATGCTAACCGTCTATACAACACAGTCAAGTGTGCATCAGATTAAACTGTACATTAAAATGGAAAGAACTAATGATGTCTTCAATATAGTTGAAGTCTACTTTAAGGTATGATTATTGTGTAATAAATTCATCAAGCTATAGCAGATCATATAACATAATGTTTCCGGCATCTAATGAGAGGTTTTGACTTCCATATGCATGAAAGGTTTCTTTCAAAAAAAAATATGCATGAAAGGTTAATAGGTGTTTGAATAATTTAAACTAAAATATGAATGTCATAACCGGTTTAAGAAATTCACTCACCATGCTCAAAATACAAAAAAAAAAAAAAAAAAAAAAAAAAAAAAAAAAAAAACACCTATGATCATTATTCAAACGGAAATAACAATTAAAAACATAAAATAGAGTCAAGAGATGATCCATGTTGTTGACCTTCACCTTCATGCCCTGATCTAAAATCGGTTTTGTATAAAACTCATGAAAAGTAACACTTGAACTAGTGTTATTAGTTGAAATTACTCACTCCGATCAGACTCATGGGATGGTATTTTAACTAAAATTCATAACAATGGAAAATATTGATCGGTTGCACAAACAGTGTATTGATATTTGATTTTAATTGTAAGCCCTCATCTACATGACTTAAATTAGACATAATTGTCGCTATAAATTCATGAAGTTTATAAAAAAATTAAGAAATACTTTAAAGAAGAAAAAAAAAACCTGATTATGATTGTTTTTGAACTGTAACATCCAATACATTATTTATAATACACTCAAAGAACATGTATAATAGTCCCTATAATCCTTGAAGATCATGGCATGTAAAAAATCATGAAAAGCTGGAACACAATTACTCAGAAACACTCTTTACAAAATGTTTTCTTATCAAGGGGATTACAACCTCGCTCCAATCTAAAACAGACCCAACAATTTCCTCAAACACATTATTACATTCGTTGCCATCATTTCCCTCTACTGACCATTCGAAGGTCTGAATACTGTATAACCATTGACACCAGTCAAATTCGAGTAATCTTGATAGTATGAGTAACCATCAATGTCTGGATTTCGCAAGCCTAGATAAGATAGATCAGAACCAGCCATCTGCCATTGGTTTGGAACCAACCCATCTACTTTTCCATTTCCATATAGTGTACTTGCTTGTGGATGATAATCCCTCATCGAGTCAAAATATCCTCTAGAGGGGTTATACCCTTGTTGAAATCCAGGATCATGGTAACTTCGTGATCTCTCAAACCTACAAGAACTGGTTGAGGATCCCAAATCATCATTTGTATCCAAGTTTCCGGGAAAAGTGAACTGTCGATTTAGTATATGTGATCCATCATTGAAGGATTGGAAGACTGAACTTGTCCCGGCTGTGTTCCCAATACCATGCTCATCATCAAGCAGATCATTTATGATATCAAGGTGAGGGAACTCATCCGCCAACAACCCTTGGTTCTGACGCCTAGATGTGCAGGCTTGGAACTCATTTGGCATTTGGTCCAAAGATCTACTATCTACTGGTTGGAACAAATCCAGGTTTTGAACATCATTGAGCCGGGATGATGGTTCATAGTGCATGCTTCTGCTGGCTTCCCTTTGAGAACTCCTGCTGGCTTCCCTTTGAGAACTCTCCACCCACTGCAGCCCATTTTGCAAAACATCACGAGTAATCATACCAAAAGGAACACTAGACTGGCCACCCATAGAACCCATTCTTTCAGAGCTATGGGACAAAAACATTGGCGATGATACTAAAGATTGCTGTGAATAGCCTGAAGATGGATTTATTCCTGAACTAGAGGTGGAATGAGTGAAACTGGTTGATGTTGAAGCCATTTGATTCCCCATCATTGCATTTCTGTACGACTGAGGAACATTACTATGAGTAGCAGGTGAGGGATCAGGACCCAATCGGCCAGTTGCACTCGCTGAGCGTGCAAGAGGCGGAGCTGTTTGAACCACAGAGACAGAAGTAGTTGGCCTGGGACCACCAGGAACCAAAGGAGCACTGGAAGGCCTTGACATCATAGTCACTTGTGCAATAGGTTTTTCAGTTGGTCTTGGAGGTGAGGTCTTCTGGATTTCTGTTTTAGGCACAATTGTTGGTTGTGAAGCAGACGTTAAAGATGCCGATGTATCTTTACCTGTCTGTTGTGAGACACTAAAAGATGTTTTCCTGACATTAACAGGTGAGGGTAAGTTTCTAGAGGGACTCCTTGGCGAGGATGGCCCTACTGGTGTCATCTCTTTCTGTGGATTCCCATTAGCAACAGGTTTTTCAACATCAACCTGCTCTTTAATATTTTGTTTCTTTTGCGGTAAAAGAACCTCCTCCTCCTATCAAATAGAAGAGCATAACCAATTAAATCATGTTCACAATGAAATTGCACTAAAAATAGATGTTAATTGAAAATAAACACACCCCTATTGAAACAACGCAGCAAATTTAAAAGGAAAAGGTAAGTCAAAGGTCATCTTTAAAAACGACTAAACATGTAATCATGAAGTTTACATCAATTCCAAACCCAATCTCCCACCCTTCAAGAAAAAGAAAGCACAGATCCCTATGCTAGCACATGTAAAATAAAGTAAGGAATGAAAAGCGGCAAAATGTGTGAGTACGATTGCGCAGCCTCTTTCAATTTTGGATATACTGATAGTATTTGTATATGTATTATAGAATGTGGGAAAATGATAGAAAGAGAAGGAAATTGATGTGTTTTAGAGAATCTGAAACTGTTATGTTGAATTATGAGTGTTCAGATTCTGAGAAGTAACTAACAAAATCCAGTCACTAGTTTATAATAATCTCATCCTAAGTCCTAACACTAAGTTTAGCTGGCTATAGGCCGAGTCTGCAATCCAATAAGAGCCCAAGGCCCACTCTACTAAGGGAAACACAAATAATACAATTACACAAACATACTTCTAATATCTAGATAGCTAATGGGAATTGAATAGTGAAAATATTTTCACTTAGTTGGGGAATGAAGCAAAATGAAAAATAAAAAAATCAATTTCCTATTAATACTTCAATTGTTATGCAGACCAATCTTTCAGCAATGCAAAATCAAATTATTTTTTTATCTTATTTGCATATGAAAAAGAAATTTGGTAAAACAAGGTCTTCAGGCGTCTCTTACTTTTACAAACCATATAAAACAACAACAACCAAGCCTTATCCCACTAAGTGGGGTCAGCTACATGCATCAAATTACACCATAGTGTTCTGTCATAAACCACATTCGGATCCAACTCATTGACCTCTAAATTCTTTCTAATGGTTTCTCTTATAGTTTTTCTAGGTCTTCCTCTACCTCTTTTGACTTGACTCTCCTCCATCTGATCTACTCTTCTTACGACAGCATCTACGGGTCTTCTCTCTACATGCACAAACCATCTAAGCCTATTTTTTACCAACTTTTCTACTATAGGTGCTACCCCCACTCTCTCTCTAATGGTGTCGTTCCTAATCATGTCCCGTCTAGTCTTACCACTCATCCAACGCAACATCCTCATCTCCGTTACACTTGCTTGATTCTCGTGTTAGCTCTTAACCGCCCAACACTCCGTATCATACAACATCGCCGGTCTAAACCGCCCAGCATCGCTCAGTGAGTAAACTACTTAGGCTCTCCCTTAATGGTAATGTTAGAGATATAATATAAAAATCATTGTGTCGCCGGTTGAAAGCATAGTTGGTTCATGAAATGGAATCAGAGCCACTATAACCAAGCAGTTAGAATTTAGCCCTTTCTAACCCAAATCTTGTAATAACGGTTGAATTTCAGCACAAGTACTGTCCAAACACTTACAAGGGAAAGACTTTACCGCGAGGATGCATGTTAGAAGTTTAATAACAAACCATGTGTATCTCCCTCAATAGCTTAAGCTTTTGAGATAGATAATTCATGACAAAAGAAACTGGGAAAATTCAAGTATTATCAAACATAAGAAAGTAACATGTAGCATGAAAGAAAATCATGAGCATGAGCTTTAAGGAAAAAAAAAAAAAAAAAACCTTTCTGACAACAGGCTTGTTGAGCCACTTCAACCGATCCTGTAAGCAGATTGCACCCTCAGACTCAGATTCACCTACCTTACCACTTCCAGACTCGTTAATATCAACAGCATTTGAAGCTGAACCAGATGCCTGACTGTCCATTTCAGCTGTCCAATTACTCCCATTACATGATGCTTTTACTTGGTTCTTACCTCTACAGACAAAAGGTGGAAAATTAAATTGATACAAAACAACTTTGACATTCATCCCCATGAAAGAAACAATGCATAAACTTACCTGCTAGGCGATTTCTGGACTTTGTAATTTGAGAAGGAGTTCCCCTTGTAGGGGTCATTCATCACCACTGAAGGCAAAGAATCAGTAGAGCATGTCGAAGAACTGTCATCTATCACTGAACTGCTCCTTTTCTCGGCCATTCCATTTTGCACAGGCGTAAGACGATCTATACCATTGCTAATAGCCTCAGTTGAAGGATGAGCTTCCGATGCATCGGTATCCCAATTAACAGGACTTGCATCTCTTTCTTCTGAATCAGGCTGAATAACTTCGTCAACTCCTATCACAGAATCAGACAAATCAGAAACAACTTCCAGTGCATCAAGCTTTTCATCCAGAGTTTGAACCTCATCCATGTTAGAATCCTTTTTCACATAAGAACCATCGTCTTGCTGCTTGTCATGTACCTCCACAGTAGGCCTTTCATCCTTACTTTTATCCTTTCCTTTACGGTTGTTCCGTTTTTGTTTGGCCTGGATGACAAGAAACAACTTCTGTCAGCAGTTCAAGAGGAAAGCCCAGAACTACTCTCACAAACCCCGTGTATTATGACATCCTTTAATCCCACTAGTAGCAGGTATGCTACGGGAAAGGGGACATAAAGAAAGAAGCTGGGAAGTTATAGTTTCTAAATTGATGGCAAGATACTTCCGGTGAAGGAATAATTAGCCAGAAGAATACAAATTGGCTTGTAACCTAAGCTATTTCATGGGAATGCAAGGTTGTAAAATAAGTAAAGGATTATAAACATGTACATCAAAGATAGACAGAAGAAAATCATGTATGCACAACCTCATTAAAAACTAATATGCCATAGCTTGGGGTTTCAATAAATTATAAACTCAAGTCATAGCAAATATCATATATCAGAAACTAGATTATTTCTTCAAAATAATAATAAAACAATTGCATTACAATGTTACCAAATGTTTTGATTTTACAGATAATTTGTGGTCCATGTTCGGTAGAGGAAATCATAAGAATTATTTGATCTTGAATCTTAAATGATTAATTAAAAACCCAATTTATTATCAGGACTACCACAAAATGCAGTACTTATGTGAAAACAATTTTAGGATATCTGAGATCCCTTGATGATGAATTTAGATGCCACACCTGTTTCTTCTTTGCCTTCTTTTCCCTCTCATTAACTCCACGTTTTGCTTTCTGTTCAGTTTCAGCCAGCCATGCTGCCTCTTCTTCACGGATGAGCTCTTCTTGTCTCTTCAGAGCAACGGCTTCCTGGTAAGAAACCTCAATTTTATTGCTGCATTCATTAGGTAGATAGTTAGGATAACCTAATCCATTCACAGCCTGCACAGTCTATACTTACAGGTAAACAAAGATTAATAAAATAATCAGTACAAACATAATAAACACCTTACATACCAAAATAAAGTTAAGCATGTCCTGTTTTATAACTCATACAGTCAACACCTCATATTACAACTACACAGCCCAGGTTGCAGGATGTTAACAAGCATCGAATCACTTTTGTGTAGACAATGATACTTATGGATAAACTTTCATTGACAGTAAAATTAATCGCACAAGCATATCTATCAAACTATCAGATATCAAACCAAAATCCTAGCCACAAATCATTTCATATCGTCCAAATCATGTCCCGTGGTTGTCCATCTATCCAAACTCAGTATCAGTATAATAAATAGCACAAACTACACATTCATAATTCAGAATGTCATGTAGTGAAACCAATGTTGTTAGTAGTTAGCATTAACAGGCTGAAAGCCCCTTATGTCTCACGGTTAGTAGTGGAACTTTTGCGGCAAGTGTTTTCATGCTACCATGCATCACAGTTTGAAATTTGAATGGACAAGATTCCGAAAAAGAAGTTGACATCATACTGAAACAAAGACTAACAATTTTTTGCATGTTTGTATTAAAATTGGCAAACGTAATTTCGATAAAAATTCATTTTGCAAACATTCTTTTGGTTAAAATTGAGTTTGCTATTAAGTGGGTTATGTTTGGATACTTTTCCTCAAACATATATTTGACAAAAAAAAAATGTTTTGATATTTACAAAAAGTACTTTTGAATGTAAAATTACTTAAAAAGTGTGTGTGTAAGTGTCAAATTATATTTTTTATATCAGTTTGTTGAAAAAACAAATAATAATTTGCAACAGAAGTAAGAAGAAAAAATACTACATGGAAAAAATCTAATTCAATTTGGATGAAATTACATAACAAGATAAAACATCTACTAATGCATAATATATGCAAGGTCCGGGGTTCGAACCTCGGACACCACCAAAAAAAAAATCTACTTGTTAATTTCTTGTACAGGATTTTATTTACTTTTTCTTATTTTAAAACTTAAATAAACACATGAATATAGTTTTATTCTTAATATATTTAATTAGTTATTATCGGATACATATTTTGTATAACTCACCATTAGATTGAAATTTTATATCATATAGATCATCTCAAAGTTTACATAAATTTGAAGTCATTTGATATGTCATTGAGATGTCATAAAGATAAATGTCTTAACCACTTTTACTGAAAACTGTTAATCTTTGTGCATCTTAAATAATTTCAGATTAATATAAAATTTTATACAGATGATCTTATATCTTTTAATCCAATGGTGAGTTATATAAATTATGTATCCAATAAAAACTTGTTGACTGGTGTAACATTACACTTACACAAGTATTGCCTTGATGTATTTTGATTCCTCCTCAACATAATATATAAATGAGAGAAAGAAATGAGAAACATACAATGAACGAAAAAAATGTCTACTTTGGTTTTTAACGAGAATGGAGATAACGGACTGGACCGGATGTAGCATATATTGGACAAAATAAGAAGAAAAATGGTTCTTTCATTTGGATGTGAACATACTTTCACTACAGGATTCAATATAGAAAGTGAACATACAAAATATTCTATTAAAAGGAAGCAATGCGGAGAACCAAACATGCACTTTGAAATTTGCAACAGATGACCTAGACAAAATTTGTTCGCATGATGAGAAATCGATCACACAAGCCCATACTAACTTTCCAAGTACTCACAGCTAATTTGAACAGAAAATCGCCTAAAAATCACCGCATGAAAACTTAATCCTCTCAACAAAATACAATACTGAAATCTTTATTAGAGTAAGAGTATTATCAACAAATATACAGCAGCAACAACATGAAGAACCAAGCCTTTTCCCACTAGAACTAATTGTATATGATACCTGAATACGTGGGCAAGGACAAATATTTCCAGAGTCCTGCGACCCAATTCTGTGAGACGCCTTTCATCACGCTCTATAGAATCTTTATTGAAGTCATCCCCAGAGTTTCCATCCTGCCAAAAATAGGCGAACAAGGTTCTTAGCAATAAAAAAGAGTTTTGAAACTAAAAAAAACAAAACATATCCATTGACAACAACTTCCCAGGTGACCAAGAATACCATTCTACATGTGCAATGTGTTAATAGCCAAACTAGGCCTAGTTTGTAGATTATGCTAACCAGCAGACAGAAGTTCACTAAAAGTTAAAACAATGGGGCCTATCATTCAGAATATGGGATAGATTTTTAGTTATCCGCCTTTACATAATTTCTTGCTTGGTCAGTTATTTAAAATTTTCTATAATCAATACATAAACACATAAGTTCTTCCAAAAAAAAAAGTATTTTAAGATTGGCCCATGAATAAGGCCTAAAGATGTTATGTTTTTCCCCTCACTGATATTTACAGTGCTCCCCTTGCTGTCCTTAAGCTTTTAGCAAGCTATCATTAATCAACAACAGAAAGGGGCCATTCAAAAATATTTAAAAAAATAACAGAAATGGGATTGCGCACTATCAGGGTTGTTGGAAGCATTGTTGTTATTGTTTGTTATGAATGAATCCCATTAATTTTTACCATGTGTCTTTTCTTCCCAAGTCTTCCCTATGTCACCATCTATCAACATAATTTCCAATCATTTAACCAACACAAACCATTTCTCACCTTTGTGCGATTTTGAGGACCTTTCTCATCTTTTGGAGGGAGAGGTTCTATAGCAGCCCTCTCAAGTAACAATAGAACATCATCCACCAGTACAAACATATCTTTCTCAGCACGGACAATTGGAGCTGGCATTTCTTCAGCGTCCAACAATTTTACCCTACCTTTTTTGGACTTGGTCTGGCCTTCAAGAGCCTTCAATCCACTATATAAGGAGTCCATTACCAAAGTAGAGGTCACTTCTTTCTCTATAAAGAAGTGTTTCACTACTACTTTCAAAATTACATCTGTTTTTTCCCTAGACATGCGGCGCCTAGATGTTTGGTCAATTTCTCGCCAAAATTTACAGAAGCTGCAAACATTGCAAATTCGTATTTAATTAGCCCGAAAATAAGAACCAAAATTTCAAGATCTGATGTAAGTCAAAGAATCCTAATATAATAATATACCAAATAGGATAAACAGTGTATACCCTATTAAACTTGCTATGGAATGTAGAATATAATATATAGTATACAAGTGAATCTTCATATACATGAAAACAGGCATAAGATTACACAAAGTTGCCTAGAGTGCATCTCACCATTGTCACATTACAAGACTAAACTAAAGTGTTGCCCTTCTGTAATGATTTCTTTCCTACCAAGCATAACTAACATTTTTTATTTTCCTAGATTAAAGGAAAAGTGTTGCCCTTCTGTAATGATTTCTTTCCTACCAAGCATAACTAACATTTTTTATTTCCTAGATTAAAGGAAAATTAACTTAAATGATTTAAAACTTCATGTAATAAGCTGCTAATGATCGATCATAGAGTATGAAAAGGTAATAATTTAAAGATATAGGAATAACAGAAAACATAAGGAGATAATTCACATTCCATTTAGAGAGAGGGCATATCAAGTAAGAGTAGTGTCATATAAACAAAAGGATGTAAAGTAACTGTCCAGATTGAATTCCCGTTTTAATAATTCCCTTTTTAATAATAAACATATATTGTGCGCTACTGCCGTCTCTCTCGGACCTCCCCCTTTTTACTCACGTCCAATTCATTGTACGCAATTCATACACAGTCTCTCAAATTTTTCAGTTTATTCGATCAGATTAAAGGAAAAGTGCGTGGTTGATTTCATTTTTTGTGGTCAAGCCTCAAGCGTGGGGCTCATGGAAACCTGACAAGAGTCGCACATGCTTGTTATATTAATGGTCAAAATTTTATGCAATCAAAAAATTTACAAGAAAACTTGCAGTAATCAAGATCAGGAAACTTGGATTTAGATTTTAGGTGCTACAAGAACTTTCAAGTAATTTCTAGAAATATGAGAACAAGTATCACCAGACAAAAATATGACTTCGAGATATCATTTTCGAAAACAAAATCGTAGTAGAACCGCAAATGACAAATGGCGGAGAAAGGGGAGGAAGCGAGTGGATATACAAAAGAGAAGAGCAGCATTGCATCTGGACCTTTCATTTTAATACAATGGTGACTATTTAACCCTCATCTCTCACAATAAGACACTCCACTCTTCTCACTTGATAAGCTCCCTATAAATATATTTCAAAAGGTAATACTAATGAATACAAAATACCTTGACCACCTAGCTTTATCCTCTATCAGCTTCCCAAGCTTGCTTCTTCTCTCCTCCACAAAACGCCGACAAATTTGTTCTACATTTGTCAAATAGACCCTAACAAGCTCTCTCCTATACTGGCAATCAAGGCAACGAAAAGGCCTGTCAGCTTTTTCCCTGTGCATTAAAAAACATATATGGTCATACATCTGAATGAAAAGCTACAAAGCACATTGCACCAATGCAAATAATAACAATTAAGAAAGTAAAAAGATATAATCCAGAAGCAGCATGGTTTCAGAAAGGTAGGTGTTATCAAGAGTATTTTAATTTAAACATCAGAATGCAGGAGAGCCTCACAAAATTACAACCAAACGAACCAACATACAACAGTCAATCTGCTTTTTACATCTGTTAGCAAAGGTTTACCTAGGTCGTGCAGAACAAACTTAAAGACGTCATAGAAAATCATTTTATCTCCTTCTAATAGGATAACAATTTTCAGCAAAAACAAAAAATCTTCGAAGGAGATAAAAATCATTTTAAAGCTAAATTTAAAGCTTCTGAAGAAGGACCCCAGAATATCTGTTTGAAACAGCAATTGCCAATTTGCAGTCTTTAGGGTGTTAACGATAAAAACTGGTCATTTGATGCTCCTCCGCAGGAATAACCATCAGAATATAATAAAATAGTGGGTGATTTTGGTATGCATTGGGTAACCAATGTAACAAGATATGCAGGGGCCATGTGTGTAATTCTTCTAAACATCATAGAGTACTATTCATTAACCTATTACAGTATGTCAACTTGAGGGAAACACCAGTACACCACAAGGATATAACAGAACTCGCCATTACTAATGAGCAATAAACTTGTAAAAACATCATCTCTGCTAAATGGACTTGGGTATTTTTTTAAATAATAAAGAAAAATATCATATATATACTTATATATAAAAACACTTAAATATCGTACATGCTGTAAGCCCTTTAAAATTTTGGCCTCATTTTGTAATTTCAAATTACTCATATTAAACAAAACCCAACAACATTCCACATTAGTTAGTTATAGGTCAGTCAATCCTGGACAGCAGCATCATTAGATTACGGCTGTATTGAAGATTATGGATACGAGATTAAAATATTATACTCATAAATATAAATGGTCAAATAAAAAAATTTCCCATAACTAGAGATTCATAATTAATAAACAAAAGCCAGAGTCCAGACATACAATCACCATCAATCAATCTACACAACATTAATAAATCAGCATCTAAAAAAGTTCAAGAAGAATAAGGGAAAGAAACAGGAAGAAGCTATGGCCGACTAAGTTATGTGAAACAGAGGCGGCAGAGACAAGACCTAAGAACAAATGCTGGTTTATTTGAGCCACAGAAAAAGAAGGATTTTGCCAAAAATAGGTTGAGAGGGAAGTAGTTGGAAAATGTGTAGGAAGAGCACTGGTGTTCAAACAAAAGATTGGCCTATGGCCTACGGGGTTTTATTGATAAATGCAGGGATGCTAATTAAGAAATCCTCCTGGTGTAGATCACAAAAGTCTACCCAGAAATTAGTAGCCAATGGAGAAAATGAAGGATAAAACAGGAATTTCATCTCTCTTCAGAGTTGAAGCTGCTAGCTGCAAAAGGTCACACTCTTAGGCAAATTTGTGTGAATATAAAACACGACATGAGAGAACAATCACCAGAACTATTGCAGTGCAAATTGACACTATTAACTAATCTGGTCATTATTAAGTGAAAACTACAATTTTAGTCATTACCTTCTATGAAATTGTTTCCGCTAAAGAACTTCGGTTATTTATTTAAAACCAAAAATATTCTATAACGATATACACACCAAAACTTCAAACATCTTACACACTGTATTACCCTTAGAACTTTGGCCTCAAATATTATAACTTCACCTTAGTCAAAAGCAAAATATAAGATATCAGTTTTAACTAGTTTTTAGTCAACTAGAAAATAAAGAAGCAAAGAGCCAACTTGACATCATCATTTAAAACAATTTGAACAAAACCAAAACAAATCATAGTTACACACTGGACCAAACAAAAAAAGGTTGCTTTGAGTACCACAGTATATGATTGGGGAAGAGTACAACACTAAAAAACCCTATAATTCAGTGACAGTAAAAGGAGACCTCCAAGGTACTTAGACGGATTGTTGTGAGACTTTATGCACAACCTTTAGGCAAAAAAAAAAACAGAAAAGAACAATACTTAATAGACCTAAAGAAATTAGAAATCCTTACCCTTAAGTCGATGTAGGTACATACTAAGTCAAATTATTTGCGAAAACAATGTCATTGAAAATACTGCTGGGTTGCAAAATAACAAAAATGAGATCTGGGGTTTACAATCCCAGAGATGAATGTTAAAACAATTATATGAAGGTAGTCATAACCTACTTCACAAAAAACTATTCAGAAGTTTTCAACAAAGAAAGAGTATCGTTTCTTGCTAGCTATCAGATTTCAAATAAACTGCATTCACAAAAGGACGAGTAGCTCAAACTAGTAGATTAGAAAACATTCATGTTTTCTTCTTTCCAGATAAGTAACAAATAAAGTCAAAAACATGTATACCCGGAGATGTATATTTGTAATATTATAAACATAAATAAATTAAAAAAAATTAAGCATATAGAACACCAACCTAATGACTTGAACTTGAGCTTTTATTATCAAGTTGTCAGACTCGTCAACAAAGCCGTCTCTCACCTTCGAAATCTCCATAAACTTTTTCCATCCCCAGTCATGCTCTTTCTTCCAAAACCGGTGCAATGTATCTAAAATAATTCAGGTAAAATAGGTTAATAATGCTGTTTAAAAAAATTGTAACTCCAATAACTAAGGTAATTATTTACCAACGGACCAGAATATTTTGATTTCTTGGCGTCTTTGTTAACCACAGCTATTGTAAATTGTGCAAAATGACTCCATCCTGCATTGCCCACAAAAAGAGGGGTGAATATAAAAGAAGTCAAGTACTGTGGGATTAAGAATAGCTAGGGAAACTAAAAAATCATAAATGCAATGTGAAAATTCAAGAATCAAACCTGGAAGAAGTTTGTCATGATTGGCAACACAGAGAAACAGAGAGAGATGATTGCATACATCACAACCTTGTGGATAAATTAAAATATACCTGCCATATATTACATCACCATTAGATCCAAACTCCAACTATAAAGCATGGTATCCATCAAATCTTAAGGAATGTCTGAGTAACATATGCAAATGTTAAGGTTTCAACACCAGATCTGCATCGGGCATGTTAATTATGTGATTGTATTCTACTTCTGATATATGATGCACATTTCACAAATCAAGTAAAGTATATTCCCCTTATTTAACAAATTAGATGGTTACAAAGTCATAATGTATAGGAAAAACTAAGTAACCCAAACCAATAGTTTTCCCTTTTAACAGAGATGTGTGTAGATCAATGCATTTTACAAACAATTAATTTTGTCAATATTCATAGATTCATGAAACAACAAGGTGAATGACAAAAGACACAATGGTTTATTTGGTTACAACATGTTCATAACCATGTATGCCAATAAGTTTATCGAAAGCCGCATACCACTTATAGTTGCCAACTTCAAATGCATTACTACGAAGTTCCCTTTTGGTAATCTTTGAAAAGTTTTCTATCTTCCAAGTATATTTTCCATACAACTCCGATGGTTTTGGTCCTGTTTGGTGGAATAAAATAAAAAACATTAGATTTTAAACAACTGTTGATAGAAAACTAATTCTAACAATTGTAAATTCACTACCATCATCATCCTCGTCGGTGTCCCAGTAAGGAGGTGAAGTCGACGGAATTCCATTTTCCACCTGCTCAGATGATCGCCATTCTGCCAACTCTTCCCCACGGTGCCCACTATAACTTCCTTCCACAGACTTTCCCGCTCCAGATTCCTCACTCGCAACCCCAGCCATTTCTTGATCAAACACTATTTCACTAACACTCTTCTTGTAACAGCTGCTACATATGAATCACAAAAACAAAGCACCAAAATCAACACCCTAAAACCCCACATTGTATTATATCATAGAAAACCATTCAAACAACTTTTTCGCATAAATAAATCATGCAAACATTTCAATTGAATATTTCCAACTGCATCACCGAAAACCCTAAACTATGTAGCACTGACACTTCTGATGGAAGGCGTGTCCAGTGTTCAACATGTATCAATGTCACCGACGTGACACTGACGCATGTAATTAATTCATTTAAAAAAAAATGTCGTGTCAATGTGTCCCTGCTTCATAGATCCTATGATTACAAAAAGTCAACTTTTACTAATTACAATTATGAAAAATTAATTATAAGCACACATTGTGGCAGAAAAATTAATTAAAAGTACAGAACAAATTCAAATTGAAATGGTAACAATTCATCAAATGAAATCAGCACATGACAAAGTGATAATTCAAGAAAACCTAAAAATAATTCATTTCTAATACTATTGAACCCAAAAACCCAACTAAAAATATTAACCCAAAAAACCCATGAATTAAACCCTAAAATTTAGATTAAAAAATTAAAAAATTAAACCCAAAACCAATCAAATTAAATTAAAACAGCGAGATTTCAAAACAGTTATAAACACAAATTGCATGAAAGTGAAAACTGAAAATTCATAATAAGAATGAATACAGTAAAAGCGAACAAGATCGATTTGAATGAGAAAAATTGATCGAAATCGAAGAAATGGAGCGGAATTGAAAAACCCCGAAAAAATTGGTGTATGAATTGGGAAAAAGTGGAATTGAAAAATTGGGGTGGGAATGAATGGATCGAAGATAGAGAGAGCGAACCTGGAATCGAAGGAGGAGATGACAATAGCGGCGTGAGAATCCTGAGATTTTAGAGAGAGAAAATGGGATGAGAGAGAAAATTGATAGAAAGAAAAAGAAGATGAATAACGGAGAACAAAGGCATTCGCATTACCCAAACAAAAAATATTGAAAATTGCTTTTTTATTTTTCTACTTTGTTTGTCATTTTTTTGTTAAGGATACTTTGTTTGTCTTTATTTTTTTTAATTATTATTATCTATAACAATATTGTAACAAGAAAAAAACGGAAAGTAAAGCCGAAATTAAATTCCAAGTTTATCTCTTAGGGTAGGATGAGAAAATATCATAATGTTGTATGTCGAAGAAAGATTGATGACCAATTGCGCTTTGTAATGTATTAGTGTGCTATCGTCCTGACGTACGGGTGGAAAATGGTCGACATTTGGCTGCAAGTCATCCACGTTCTACATGACATATGATCACAAATTAATATAACGTGCATTAAAGTCGAGGACAGACCACATAATGCACGATGTATACATTGTAACACCTCAATTTTTAATATTAATTTGTTAGTATTATTAATGGATAGTATTAGTATTATTATTGCATAGTATTAGTATTACTATTTGATATTAGTATCATTGTTATTATTAGTATTAATTGCTCGATATTATTAAATTAAATTATTCGTGGTTGTAGATGTTATTATTAATGAGGAAGTAAAGGAGTTAACTAGTCAGTTAAATAATGTGAGAAAACAATTTTAAGAAGAAAATAGTGTTTTTAATAAGAATAAGAAAGTATAGTATAGAGAGAGGTGCATTAGTAAAACTGGGTAGGAAAGGGGTGTAAGTAATAAGTTGTGTAGTGTTTAGTGGTTTAGACATATGGTAGTGTAAATAGCAAGGTTGAAGAGTTACTGAAAGAATAGTAACTAGGCTATGGGTGTAGATAGCAATTCTGAAAGGAGCAATGGAAGAACTAGGGTTAAGGAGCCATAGGAGAAGAGGAGGAGAGAAAGACACCCATCTAGGAATTCAAGCAAAAAGCTGCAATCTTCCGTGAATTTGAGGTAAGGGGGAGAAACTATTTATCTTGGGATTAATTTTATAAAGGGAAAAAGAGGGTTCTTGAACCCCCCCTCTTTTGTGGTGTCTTTTTTATTGTTTTACGCTTTACACAAGTGAGGGTTGATAATCACTTTAAAAACTATCAACCCTAACTAGATAAAATGATAGTTTTACGCTTCATTTTTACAGATATTATCATTATTCTTTTTGAAAGGATTATTATTATTATTATTATTATTATTATTATTGATTAAGGATTAAGTTAATTGTTGGTTACACTAGATTAATTTTCACATTTTACTTCAGAAGTTGTGTAACTCCTTTTACCACAAAACTATGTACCAACATTAATTAGTGTAACTCCTTCTTCAGAATTACCACCTTATTATAAAGATTCAATTTTCTATATGTTCCCTTATTTACATTTTCACATTCTTATCTTTCTCTTTCTACTTCTAAACAATAATAATGATAAAAATCTAAAGATTCGTGGTTTCTTCGTATAGTGCTCATGTATTATTTCGAAGATAATTGGTCCTAACGTTTAAATTATATAGTAAAAATCTCTTTAATTGCACTAATTGTCATGCAATATAAATTCTCATCTAGCATTGCAACCCTGATTATGTGATTATCTTTGTAACATCCCAATATTTTATGTATATTATATATATCTTTTAAGGTAATTTTCTAGATTTATGATTTATTCAACTACGTGTTTTATGTAAAAAAATAATATTAAGAAAATTGTATCACTTATATGTTGAACTAATTAATTAAAACCTTTAATTTTATTTATTTTTATCTATTTAGTTATATGTTTTGATTAGTGAATTGTGTGTGACTTAATAGGATCAATAAAATAAAACAATAATATTTTGAAGGAAATATATTAGTAACATGTGTGACTAGAGTTATGATAGGTAGTTTAGTCTCATGTCTTTGTCCTTAATTTTGTTGCACGTTTTCTAACCTCATAGTTTCAATTAATCATTTATTCCCTTTGTTTGCCAATCTACTCACCTGTAAAGCCATAGCAAATTAAAAATAATGATGAAAGAAATAGATAGAAACTAAGTGTAACTTTGACTCTTTCTTCCCTTATGTTGTGCGCCACCTCACCACCTCACACCTCACACACACTCTCTCTCTCTCTCTCTCTCTCTCAATCTCCCCTCTTACTCTAATTCTCTCTCGGAATACCCCATCAATCTACAAATTTCTCTTTATAAAAACCCATTAAAAGAGAGTGGAAATTAGTTGCTTGTCACACCCGCACCACACACCATGATTATCACCATTTCCTTCCAAAATGATTCTTTTAAGTCTATCAATTCACTCCTATCTCCACTTTATAAAATTTGTGCAAGTTCTAAGCGTGTGCTCCTTTTCCTTTGAGTACCTTGAGGGTTCTAGACTTCGGCTAGGAAGAAGAATTTTCCACGTGAGCTATGAGCAAATGTAGGCAATTTTGTGGGATTAGAGTGTTCTATTAGAAAGGAAAACATGCAAGGTGAGGGCTCTAGTCTTGACCATGATTTAAATGAAAATAATAGTTTATGATATTGAATTTGATATGCTTCTTGATTCGCTGGATGAGTGAAGAGATTAATTGTTAATAATAAATATAAGAATTGTTGTTTAGTAATTTTTGTTATTGACTTTGAAGAATATGTGAATTTTGATAATTATACGTATGATTGATTAGTTGTGAAATTGATAATTTGTTGATTGATGTATATGATTGTTGATATGTGAAATTGTGAATTTTATTGATTTAAAGTGGCCCTCTGTTAATTTTATCTCTAGAGGTTTTGAGAAATTTTATTAATTTCAGGTGTGGTGAATTTGTGGAATAGATAAGCTATGTGGCGTGAGAATATAAAACTATAAATATTTGAAGAAAAAAATGCATTGCATTCATAGCATGGCATATAATGGTGTCATAAATGCCAAATGGGGCGATTCTTATTCATGTGCCAATTAGGGCGATTCATATGCATGTGCCAAATGAGGCGATTAAAACTATTTTGCCAATTGGGGCGATTAAAATTATTTTGCCAAATGTGGCGATCAAAATCATTTTGCCAAATGGGGCGATTAAAAATTATTTTGTCAAATGGGGCGATTAATATTGTTATGCCAATTGGGACGATATCCGGATCATGGTGTAGTTGCATTTCATGCATCTCCATTAACATTGAGTCTTGTGTCTTCTTCGAAAAGAAAAGAAAAAAATGTTGAGCTTGTGTTTGTTTCTTTTAGTATATTTTAGAGTGATGAATATGTTAAACACTTTAAACTAAAAAGAAATGTCTTAACACAACTCCTTGATAATTGTTGTATATTCTTATTTGATGTTCTAATTTATTATTGAATTTATTTCATGGGTGTTTAAGACTAACCCTTACAACCAACATTTTAGGTACCAATGGAGATATGATGTGTGCTTGATGTTTTGCTTGAAGCGTGTATGCGGGGAAACAAATTTGGGTTTTCTGAATTGTAATTAGATTAGTATAACTATTTTTGTTAAGTTCTAGTCAAGAAAAAAAAAGTCTTGTTTTTCTAAAAAGAAAGTAATGTCTTGGATCAACAATTCAAGGCGTTACACTCTTCTCCTATCTTTTATAATTTGAGTATCATTTTTTAATCTTGATACGAAGAATAAATTTTTTCTTAATATATATACCAGGGGTGAACAACAAGTGTCGTCCCGACCCGAACCCGACAAAACCGTTGGAAAACTGGAAGTTTGGGTGGGTGGCGGGTCGGTTTCCGGGTTGGGCGGATAGAAGGAATGGCTTCAGATGAGTTTAGATGGGCGAGCTCGGATTGAATTTTCAGTCCCATCGAAACCCAATTTCGACCGAGCCCAACATATAATATTCAATCAGTATCAATATTTTTTACCCCTAGAATTCTGCTATTCACCCAACTGTTTTTGCTCGCTCCCAACTGAAAAGACGAAAATGCCCTTGCGTGAGTTAAGTCACGCTGCGTGACTTAACTCACGCTAGAGTTAATCTCTGCGTGAGTTAACTCATGCAGCTACTGATATATCAGCACACAGCAAAATTAACACTAGCATGAGTTAACTCACGCAGCGTGACTTAAGTCACGTAGAATTAAAACTAGCGTGATTTAACTCACGCAAGGGAATTTTTGGAATTTCAGTTTGGAATGAGCAAAATGTGTTGGGTAAAAAGAAGAATTCTTACCCCTAAGGCCCTAACCTTGTTAAGTTACTAACCTTTTTGCTTGGATCAAATTTAAGTTCAAATCATCAGATCCATTGACAACAAATTAGGTCATATAAAACACACACCATCATTCTTATCCATTCATTGAGAGAAATAGATAGAACAAAGTTCTGGAAAGAAAACCCTAGTTTCGCCGCCACTGTTACACATTGAGTTTTGACCACCACTCTCTCTCTCTCTCTCTCTCTCTCTCTCTCTCTCTCTCTCGTTCGCTTCCAATTTGAAAACCAAAGAAGATGTCTGTCTCAAAATTGTGTAAGTGTTCATTTTCGTTTTCTTCACCTTGTCTTAATCTCTTGATTTTTTTTCTATCCTTCTAATTATGTTCATCTTTTGCTGATGTTTTGACAGTCGTTTGGTACCAGTAGATTGATTTCTACAAAGGTATGTGTTGTGTTGTATTCAATATTTGGTTGGCTAGGGTTTGAGTTTTTTCATAATAGATTATTTAACCAAGTTTTATTTTTTACTTTGTATGTTCATTTTCTCTTATCTGAAGAAGAAATCAAAGCTCAACTTAAAGGAACAGAAGGTATATGGCTATATGCTTGTGTTCATATTTTTTGTTTGTTATTACTTTATTTCTAATAGATTTTTATCTGTTTGTTTTGTGCAATGAATGGAGTGAATCAAACAAATTATGGGTGAATCTTCTGTCTAATAAATACACAGGGGGTCAAAATTTTCTTCAAGCAACAATTACAAGTAACAGCTCCCCCAACTTGGTCCTCTATTGTCCGTGCTAAAAATATTCTCAAGCAGGGTTATTCATGGCGTGCAGGTTCAGGTTCTTCTTCTTTTTGGTTCAGTAATTGGAACTCCTATGGCCCTATTGGTAATCATGTGCATATCATTGACATTTATGACCTTCATCTTTCTGTTCATGATGTTTTCTTCGTTGATGGTCTTCGCACTCAGGCTTTTTACACTACCCTTCCCAAAGTAATTGCAGATTTCATCAACTCTACTCACTTTAGTTTCAACGTCGTTGTTCAAGACTCTCTAATTTGGGCTAATAACAAAAGCGACAATTACACAACAAAAAGTGGGTACGACTGGCTCCTCTCTCTCAAAGATATCATTGGTGACACAACCCCTTGCCGCTCTTGGTCCTGGATTAGGAGGTTACATGCTCCGGCAAAATTTAAAATCCTCATTTGGTTATTTTGTCAAAATGTTGCTCCTACTTTATCATTGCTCCACCATAGAAGCATGTCGCCTTCAACAACCTGTTCTCGATGCGGAGAAGTTGACGAAACACTCCTTCACTACATTAGGGATTGTCGTTTCTCTAGGAACATTTGGAACAAAATTGGTTTCACCGATGTTGATTTTTTCACTGCTCAAAATGCTCATGTTTGGATCAATTCTGCCGCAACTGGCCCTCGCAGTTCAATTTTCATGGCTGGTCTTTGGTGGTGTTTGGAGATACTGTAACTTGATGTGCCTCAATAACGAATCTTGGTCCCTGTTCCGCATTACGAACAACATTCACAATTCAGAAGAAGCTATTAGGACGAGCTTTCAAAGAGATGGCAGAATTGCTCATCTGGAACGTTTTGTTAAATGGAACTGTAACAATCACATGGGTTCCATTCTCAATGTTGATGGCAGCTGCTTAGGTACTCCTATCCGTGCTGGTTTCGGTGGGGTCATCTGAATGGGTTCTACCTTTTCCGGCTTTACAGGTCGCATCATCAATTCAAATGATATCCTCTTGGCGGAGCTCACCGCAATTCACCATGGCTTGCGTTTGGCTATTGACATGGGTCTAAATGATTTGGTTTGTTACTCGAACTCCCTCCTATCAATTAATCTCATCACCGTTGACACTCCGATTTATCACATCTATGATGTTCTCCTTCAAGATATTAAGGATCTGTTTGGTATCCATAATTTCACTATTCGTCATGCCTCAAGAGAGGGAAACCAGTGTGTTGATTACATGGCTAAATTGGGAGCCTCCTCTAAAGATGTTTTCATCATGCATCCTTCGCCTCCTGTCGACCTTCTCCCTTTGCTGAAGTTCGATGCGTTGGGCACCTTCTTTTCTCGGCCCAAGCCTCTTTTCCTATCTGTTGTTTTTCCTTTTTCTGTTTTGCTGCTTCTGCTTTAGTTTTGCTTCTGTAACCCAAAAAAATGATGTAATTAGGCTTTTCTAAGTCAACTTAACTCTTGTATGATTTGGCAAGAAAATATGCCTAATTTATTTGTATTTCATTGGCAACTTATATTTACAGGTGATAAAATCCTGATCTGGTCCAATTTGAAAATTTTATGGTTAAAAATATTTGAAAAACAGTGATGGACCAAAAATCAATAACTGACCCAATGTTGGCCTCATCCGACATAACCCACCCATAACATCCACTGAAACTGATTAACCGAGACCCGCCATAACCGTTGCTTCATTTGTGTGAAATTGTGCCTTGAATTCTCAACTGTGGATTATTTCGGGTTGAGCTTTCTGAGCCCGAACCCACCCATAACTGACCGATGTCCACCCCTAATATATAATATACATCTTTCCTCGATACAAAAGAATTTTTTTAATGCATTTCAAAGATTTTGATACTAATTTTGTAGAAGGGTTCCTTTTTTCTTCATCGGTGAATTAGACAATGTTGTATATTCATAAAGTTTCATCTCACAGTTTATGTTGATTCATGTATAAAAAAGTTATTACTATTTTTATAAGACAATCCTATGTGTTGGCAAGCCATGTATATGGGTTGTGGAATTTGAGCATATTCTTAAGTTAAAATTGTAATGATATGTTGCATTTAAAATCGCTTCATATATTTGTAATCTATTTTTTTTAGGGATCATATATCTTATGGTGACGTTTAGAACGGGAAAGGGGAGTTCTTTCCTTTGATGGGAAAGTTTAAGCAGAGCTATAGATTTAATAGTTTTTTATTTGGATGGTCCAGATTTTTTACTTGGTAAGGTCTAAAACTTTTTGATGGGTATTGTGAAACAAAAAAGTTGACCCACCAAATGATTAAATAACAATTTTATATTTGTTTGATTTATTCCTTTTTTTTAAATAAATCATGGGCTTTGTAATTAGTTTTGGACTTCTTGGTTTAGGCTCAAATTTTTTCAGACTGGAGTTAATCAATTTGTAAGATTAGATTAAAAAATAACTAATGTAGCAACAATTTCGACGACACTGGAAAGTCCGAACAGACTGTTTGATGGGTGTTATAAATGAAAATTCTTCTGCTGGTGTGAAACCATGTCGAAAGGAACAGAGATCTTAGAAATGACAGGAAATAGTGTTGGAACAAAATGTGTTTAACAATGAACCTCAAAGAGTTTTGATGATAACAATGTATTAAAAATTGTAAATTGGACTAGCTAATATTTGTTCAAGTGTACATGACTACAGTTAAAAAGTTACTTCATTAATTGGTTCTGAATGAGCAAATAAAGAGCAAAAGAAAATGAAGCTTAGATGATTCTGAAGGCAATACGCTCCTGAAAGTAAACGCGCTCCTGAAGTCAAGCTGCTCCTGAAGAAATAGTGCACCTGAAGAATAGTGCTCATGAAGACAAGAGGTCCAGAAGCCACATTATCAGAAGCTGCATCATCAGAAGCTGCACCTGCAGAAGCTGCATCATCAGAAGCTGCCTCATCAGAAGTCATTTCACCAGAAGCTGAAGATCAACTGGATTTGCAGAAGATTCAAAGATTGAAGAATCTACATTGCAAAAGATGTCTATTGGATTCGAAAACACAGCAGAAAATTAGTGGAACATTGCAACGGTCATTTCAAAGGTGTTTTAAGGCATGTGCTTGCAATTTGGACGAAAGCGTTGACATTGTACTATTGTACGAACTGTACAACCACCTTCTCCACTACTCTGTTTTGTGTCCACGCTACAAGACAAGAAAACAACACCAGAATACGGCTTCGCCTGCAAAGATGTTCCTTTGGATAAGGAATGGATTTCAAATTTGTTCTTCATAGGACAACAACCAAATCAGGCAAAATATCATTGGTGAACGATCAAGCTTCAACAACGACTCTTTGGTGTGCTGGCAATTTCACAACGTCTCTTTCACACCTCTATATAAAGGAGTGAAGACTTAGAGTTTTTGTAATGCAAGAACGCTGAACGAAAGGCTCACAACATCTTTACAAGTGCCAAACCTCTGCTGAAATTGTTCTGCATTCACTTAGAATTTCTGTGTCTCAAAGTCATATCTTAGAAATTCTTAAGTCCATTGAGTCTGTATCTGATTTATATTGTGAGCACCTCTGATTGTATATCAAGTGTTCAACCTTAAACAATTTTCTGTGTAATTTTGTTTAGTTAGGAAGTCTCTTGCAGTTGTGCTTGAGCAGGAAGTCTCTTGATTGTGTTCTTGAGCAAAGGAAGTCTCTAGCTTGTGTGCTTGAGCAAAGGAAGTCTCTTGCTTGTGTGCTTGAGCAATTGTAATCAGATATTACTCTTAGTGAAATCTCCTTGGAAGTGCAAGGGGGACTGGACTACTTCCGGATTGTGGAAGGAACCAGTATAATTGCTTTGTGTCGTTCTTCTTCTCTCTCTCTGTTTTTATTCCGCTGCATTTAGATTCTGATCATCACTTCAGAAGCTGTCTCACTTAGCTTCTGATCAGTGTGTTCAGTTTTTAGGAGAAACGAAGAATTTTTCAAAACACAATTCAACCCCCCTTCTTGTGTTTTTTCTCACCTTCAATTGGTATCTAGAGCCTTGGTCTGTTGTGTAACACTTAACCGTGCAACAGTCAAAGATCTGAGAAAAACATGTCTACTCCTCCTCCTACTGGTTCTAGTGATACTAGCTATAAAAATGTCTCACATGATTATAGTGATAGTAAGAAATCCAGTGTTGGAAAGATTCCAAAATTCAATGGAGATGCTGAAGAATTTTCTTGGTGGAAGACCAACTTTTACAGTTACATCATGAGCCTAGATGAAGAATTATGGGATATTCTGGAAGATGGTGTTGGTGATTTAGTCCTTGATGAAGAAGGAGCTGCTGTGGATAGAAAGAAACATACTCCAGAACTGAGGAAACTCTACAAGAAGCATCATATTATCAGAGGAGCCCTTGTCACTGCCATACCCAAAGCAGAATACATGAAGATGAGTGACAAATCCACTGCTAAAGCTATGTTTTCTTCTCCCTGTTCAAATTATGAAGGGAGCAAGAAGGTCAAAGAAGCAAAGGCTCTCCTGCTTGTACATCAGTATGAGTTATTCAAGATGAAGGATGATGAAACTATTGAGGAGATGTACTCAAGGTTTCAAACCTTAGTTTCTGGGCTACAGATTCTAAAGAAGAGCTATGTTGCTTCTGATCATGTAAGCAAGATACTCAAAAGCTTACCTGCCAGATGGAGACCAAAGGTGACTGCCATTGAGGAAGCTAAAGATTTAAACACTTTAAGTGTCCAAGATCTTGTTAGTTCTCTCAAAGTTCATGAGTTAAGTCTTAATGAACATGAGTCTACTAAGAAGAGTAAATCAATAGCTCCTTCATCCAAAGGCAAGTCATCAAAAGCTCTCAAAGTGGTTGAATCTGAAGAGGAAGAACAGTCAAGTTCAGATTCTGAACCAGATGCTGCTGAAATGGCCATGCTCTCAAACAGACTTCAATATCTGGCCAAGAAGAACAGAAAGTTTCTCGCCAGAAGGGGTAACTCCAGAAGCTCAAGGAAAGAAGATCAGAAGGGATGCTTCAACTGTAAGAAGCCGGGACACTTCATTGCTGAATGCCCTGATCTTCAAAGAGAAAAGTCAAAGGACAAGTCAAAGAGGTCTACATTCAAACCAAGCAAATTCAAGAAGCAGATTAAGCAGAGTTTAATGGCAACCTGGGATGATTTGGGTAGTGAATCTGGATCTGATAAAGAGGAAGCTGATGAAGATGCAAAGGTAGTTGTTGGGTTAGTAGCAACAGCAACTTCAGAAGCTGGATCAGATTCAGACTCAGAAGATGAAAACGAGGTGTATTCCAAAATTCCCAGAGATGAACTTGTTGAGTCACTTAAAGAACTTCTTACGCACTTTGAAGTAAGAACCAATGAGTTGAAGGATTTAAAAGAAAAATATGCTGATTTGGTACAACAGCAAAAATCAACTCTATTGGATCTGAAAGCTTCTGAACAAGGACTTAGGGGCTTTGACTTCATGTGTAAAACATATGAAGATCAGCTCAGGTTCTTATGTCAGAAGCTACAAGAAAAGTGTAATGAAAAACCTTTAAGTAACCATGAAATTGCTCTTGAAGATTTTATTATATCTGGCATTGATAGAAGCAGAGTAGCTTCTATGATTTATAGCATTTACAAGAACAATGGCAGAGGAATTGGTTTTCCAGAAGTGAAACTTGAGAAAACCAATCTAAAATCTTGTTGTGAATGCATCAAGGAAGGTCTGAAAACCTTCTTTGTACCAGAAGGGGCTGAGTTGGAAACTGTTGTTCAATCAGAACCTGAAGCTTCTAGTTCTAAGGCTAAGATTACTTCAAAGCCAAAGAACTCTAAGTCAAAGGCTATGATCAAATCTGATTCCAAGACTTCAAAGGTTAGGATCCTGAAAAGATCAGAACCTATTCCTCAGAGTCTGGTGAAACCAAAATCTGGGGTTCTGAAGTCTAAGTTTCAGAAGAAGACAATTACTGCTTCTGAAGTACCAAAACCTTAGGTGATGGTTAATCAGAAGCAACCTAACTCACAACACAAGGTACAAGAAGTGAAGAGTAAAGCCTTAAGTACTAACCTTCCAGGACCCATAGGACAATGGGTACCTAAATCTAAAAATGTCAATGATGCAGGTATGTCTAAGAGCAGTGCCAAAGCAAAGATCATGGTACCTAGACAGCGGTTGCTCAAGACACATGACAGGAGACAAGTCCATGTTCCTCAGCCTAACAATGAAAGAGGGAGGAAATGTGAAGTTTGGAGGAAACCAGACAGGCAAGATCATAGGTACAGGAACTATTGGTAATTCATCTACCTCAATTAATAATGTATGGTTGGTAGATGGTCTTGAACATAACCTTTTGAGCATTAGTCAATTTTGTGATAATGGTTATGATGTGCTTTTTGAAAAACCCAACTGTACAGTAATCAACAAGGAAGACAAATCCATTGTGTTCAAGGGAAAAAGAGTTGACAATGTCTATAAAATCAATTTTTCTGAACTGGCTGATCAGAAGGTGATTTGCCTACTATCAGTGAATGATAAGAAATGGATGTGGCACAGAAGGTTGGGACATGCTAACTGAGGTTAATCTCTAAGCTTAGTAAGTTACAACTTGTGAAAGGGCCACCAGACATTGACTATCATTCAGATGCACTCTGTGGTGCATGTCAGAGAGGGAAAATTGTGAAATCATCTTTTAAAACCAAAGACATTGATCCAACCTCAAGACCTTTAGAATTACTCCATATTGATTTATTTGGACCAGTGAGTACTGCATCCTTATATGGAAGTAAATATGGATTAGTCATTGTTGATGATTACAGCAGATGGACTTGGGTGAAATTCCTGAAAAGTAAGGATTATGCATATGCGGTATTCAGTAACTTCTGCACACAAATTCAAACTGAAAAAGAGTCAAAAATTTTGAAAATCAGAAGTGATCATGGTGGAGAATTTGAAAATGAGCCATTTGAAGCTTTTTGTGAAAAACATGGAATCATCCATGAATTCTCTTCTCCTAGAACTCCACAACAAAATGGGGTTGTAGAGAGAAAGAATAGAACGTTACAAGAAATTACCAGAACCATGATCCATGAAAACAATTTGGCTAAACATTTTTGGGCAGAAGCAGTGAATACAACATGTTGTGTTCAAAACAGGATCTATATTAGACCTATTTTGGAGAAAACTGCATATGAACTCTTTAAAGGAAGAAAACCAAATATATCTTACTTTCATCAATTTGGATGTACATGTTACATTCTGAACAACAAGCTCTACCTAAAGAAATTTGATGCCAAGGCCCAAAGAGGAATCTTTTTAGGTTACTCTGAAAGGTCAAAGGCATACAGAGTGTATAATTCAGAGACACTCTGTGTTGAAGAATCTATGCACGTCAGATTTGATGACAAAGAGCTTGAAGATAAAACTTCAAAGCAAGATGAAAGTTTTGCAGAGATACAGGTTCCTGAAGTTACTCCAGAACCTGATCAGATAGCTGAATCTGAAGATAGTCCAGAAGCTGAACCCACATCAGAAGCGCAAGATGAAACTGCTTCTGATGAAGCACAAGATGGCTCACATCAAGCAGATCCTCCCAGAAACATATCCAAACATAAGTCTTCACATCCTGAGGAGCTAATCATTGGAAATAAAGATAGTCCAAGAAGAACAAGATCACATTTCAGACAAGTAGAGTCAATGATTGGACTAATCTCAATGATTGAACCTACAAAAGTTGATGAAGCACTCTCAGATGATGGATGGATCCTAGCTATGCAAGAAGAGTTGAATCAATTTCAAAGAAATGATGTGTGGGATCTGGTACCCAAACCTCAGCACAAGAACATTATTGGAACAAAATGGGTATTCAGAAACAAGCTGAATGAGCAAGGTGAAGTAACAAGAAACAAAGCCAGGCTTGTTGCACAAGGGTATAGTCAACAAGAAGGCATTGATTACACTGAAACATTTGCTCCAGTTGCAAGATTGGAAGCAATCAGGTTACTTCTTTCCTATGCAGTTAATCATGGCATAATATTATATCAGATGGATGTCAAGAGTGCATTTCTAATTGGTGTCATAGAAGAAGAAGTGTATGTCAAGCAACCTCCTGGATTTGAGGATATTAAATATCCTGACCATGTTTTTAAACTGAAGAAATCACTATATGGCCTGAAACAAGCTCCCAGAGCTTGGTATGATAGACTAAGTAATTTCTTAATCAAGAATGATTTTAAAAGAGGACAGGTTGATACAACACTCTTCAGAAGGACCCTTGGGAAAGATATTCTTGTTGTGCAAATATATGTTGATGATATAATATTTGGTTATACTAATGCATCTCTTTGCAAGGAATTCTCTAAGTTGATGCAGGATGAATTTGAAATGAGCATGATGGGAGAGCTGAAGTTCTTCCTTGGCATTCAATCAATCAATGCAAAGATAGAGTCTATGTTCATCAATCAAAGTACACAAAAGAGCTTCTGAAGAAGTTCAAACTTGAAGATTGTAAAGTGATGAACACTCCAATGCACCCTACGTGCACCTTAAGCAAAGAAGATGAAGGAGCTAAAGTAGATCAGAAGTTGTATAGAGGTATGATTGGTTCTTTGTTATACCTCACTGCATCTAGGCCAGATATTTTATTCAGTGTATGCTTGTGTGCAAGATTCCAATCAGATCCTAGAGAATCTCATATGACTGCTGTCAAGAGAATCTTCAGGTATTTGAAAGGAACAACTAATCTTGGACTCCTTTATAGGAAATCCTTAGATTATAAGCTAATTGGATTCTGTGATGCTGATTATGCTGGTGATAGGATTGAAAGAAAGTCAACCAGTGGCGATTGTCAATTTCTGGGTGATAATCTTATATCCTGGACTAGCAAAAGACAAACAACTATTGCTATGTCTACAGCAGAAGCAGAATACATTTCAGCTGCAAGTTGTTGTACACAACTACTGTGGATGAAACATCAGTTGGAAGACTATCAGATAATTGCTAACAGTATTCCCATTTATTGTGATAATACTGCTGCTATTTGTTTGTCTAAAAATCCAATTTTGCATTCAAGAGCCAAGCACATTGAAATCAAACACCATTTTATCAGAGATTATGTTCAAAAAGGAATTTTAGATATACAATTCATTGATACTGAAAATCAATGGGCTGATATATTTACTAAGCCTTTAACTGTTGAAAGATTTGATTTTATAAAGAAAAATTTGAACATGCACTACGTGTCTGATTAAAGAAAAATCAGAAGCAGTAGTCCATCAGAAGCTCTTTATTGAGGTTCTGAGGAAAACTCGCTTCTGATGATGACGTCAGCATCTGAAGTCCAAAAGCTGGATTTATTGCTTCTGAATAGTTGAATTAGTGGAAACGCTGGGAGTTACTTTTTAAAAGTAACTTCTGGCCCACTAACTTGGTAGTTACTCTGTGAACTTCTTACGTGGCCTGTATGTATTGGTGTATAACTAAAAGGGCAATGATGATTTAATAGCTTTGAAAGTACTTTTCACGCGCCCCCAATTTTGTCATTAATGTTATGTTTGTTTGTCTCTTTTGAATTGCAATCGTTTTTACTTTTAACACTTTGTCAATTCACACACTACTCACTCACAACAAACACATTTTGCTCTCAAACCTCTTGCGAAGTAAGCGCAAAAAGCTTAGAACCCTATATTCTCTAAATCTTCTTCAATCATCATCAAATGGCATCATCAAGCTCAAAAGTTTCAGAATCTACGTTAAGCAAGCAAGGCGCATCAGGATCTGGGTCAGTCTACAAAGAAAAGACTATGGATATTCCATGGAAATCCGTAATTGTCCAAGTAGAATCGCCAGTGGACTTCGCTTCACTTAAGAAGTACGAAGTGGACATGGAAGGTTATGTAGAAACTCAGAAGCTGTCCGGATACTTCAAGATGCTTAATGGGCCAACTTATGTGAACTTGGTCAAAGATTTCTGGTTGAGAGCTGAAATCGTCAATGGAAAGCCTGTGAAGGTAGCAGGGAAACAAGTTGGGTCGAAGAATAAAAAGATGGAGATAGAGCTGAATCCCACTTCCTTCAGTAGCCTTGAGATAAGGTCTGAAGTGATGGGTATTCCTGTAACCATCATAGAGGAGATTATCGCTAAAGCATGCAGAGTGGATGCAGAAGGAAGATTCCAAGAAATAGTAAAGGCGGAAGATATCCTTCTGAAAAGCTACTGCAACTTGCTCTTGGGTGGGAATTCAAAAGCCAAGACATCAGAGATGGAGATTCACCACAGAATGTTGGTGAAGTTCTGCACTGATTGTTTCTTTCAGAGAGGAGGAGGATCTGATCAACCAAATTTTCAACAGAAACTAGCTATCTACTTCATGGCAATTCAGAACAAGATCAACTTCCCAAGATATGTCATGGATCATCTCTGTTGGGCAATCAATGAAGGCACTATCAAAGGAAGAAAGCAAGTACCCTATGGAAGATTATTGTCTGAAATCTTCCACCAAGGAGGAGTACTGAAGGTTCTAAAGAAATCAAGGGATGCATCTGACAAATGTTTCAAGGCCTCTACTGCTGAGAAGATTATCAGTAGCAGGACCTTGCATTCCATGCATTATTTTAAGACAGCCCCTAAAGATGAAAAGTGGTTGGAAATGACTACAGCTGAATCTGAGATTATCAGGGACTTTCCTTCCATCATTAAGGAAAGCAATCCTGAGATCTTAGCTAAATCAGCAGCTGAGTATGTCTTGGAGGAAGAGGAAAGTCCTCAGGAGGAGGCTGCTCCTACTAAAGGAAAGAGGGCCAGAACCTGTACTGAGTCAGAAGCTGCTGTTGCTAAAACCAAAAAGCAAAAAGTTGCTAAGTCTGAAGCTGAATCTGTTTCTGCCAAGGATAAAGGAAAGAGGCAGAAGGTTGGTGCTGCTTCTATTCCTCAGAAAAGAAGAAAGGGTAAGGCAGATCTGGTAATCACCGAAGAGCAGCTGGAGGAAGCTCTTGAAGAAATAGAAAAAGAAGAAGCAGAGCCTAAGCTGAAAAGAAAGAAGGCTCCACTTGACAAGAAAAGCTCCATGGTTCAAGTGACTCTAGCCATGAAGAGAATGGCTAAGGAACACTCTGATGACTTTTTAGCAAATAGGCGAGAAGTGAAAGCCATGAAAGAACTTGAAAGAGAACAGGAAGGAGAAAGAATACTAATCGTGGATGAAGCTGATGATGAAAATGTAGAGCAAGTTCAGAATCTTGGAACTTCAGAAGCAGTAGATAACTCAGTAATGTTATCTAAGGTACCTCAAGTTTCTCACACATCTTGTACCACATCCTCTATTCCTTCTGAAGACACTTCTTTTTTAGATCACCTAGAAAGTCATTATCTAGGTGAACTACCCTAATCTAGCTTTAACTCAACCTCAGAAAAAGCCTCTGAGACAACTCCAGAAGCATCCGCTTCTGATAACGTTGTTTCAGAAGACCCCCCTCAACAAAAACCTTCACCAGATAAAGCCTTTTCACCCCCTACAACTTCATCACCCCCAACTGTTCCTGAACCATCTGTTCCTGAACAACCGATTCCTCAAAAGACCGTTCCTGAACATATTGTTCCTGAACAACCAGTTACTCAACCCATTCCTGAACCTGCACCTGAAACTGCCACTCCTGAACACATTGTTCCTGAGCTAACCTCTGCTTCCATAACTCCTTCACCAGTACAAGTTATCAAGATCACCCATCATACTAGTGTATGTGATATGGACACAGACTCTGAGGATGATCAAAATGATCATGCCTCTGATATGGTAGTTGACCCCACTCCTGACCAACCATCAACTAGCCAATCCTTAACTACAAATGACCAATCATCATCAAACCTACCCATTGTACACTTAGCCCCTCCAAAACCCTCTAAACAACCTTCACCTCCCACCATTTACCTGGACTCTCAAGTACTACAAGATGTGTGGGAAGATATTGCTTCTGAAGTTTTCAGACTGATAGCAGGAAGAAATGACTTGGGTCATCAAGTTAGCTATCAGAAGCAATGGAGAAGGATAAAAGAAAGGGTCGTCAACCTGATTTCAGCTTTGCATGATTCCTGCATTGAGGCTCAAGAGCAAGCCAAGCAGAAGCTGGAAGATTGGTTGAATGGAATAGAAGAGAATGCTGGAGATGTTGAAGTTCTTGGTACTTGGGTGAAGAATCCACTCAGTATCAGAGGCAAAGAACCTGATGAATTCCTGCCTAAGGAGCTGCATCTGATTATTCCTTCTGAGATCCTGGAGAAGATTGATGCACCTAACCTGGCTCTAGCTCAGGAGAACAAGGTGCTCAAAGAGGAAAATGACAGGCTTGAAACAGAGCTACTAGAGCAGAAGCTGAAGATATCAAAATTGGAAGCTGATATGCAAGAAGCCAAGATCAGAGAAGACAACTACAGAAAAGATATGGACAAGAAGTATGCTGATGTTCAAGAGCTTCTGAAGAAGATTTTAGAGAAATAAGCCAAACCCATAGTTGCACACTTTTAGCTTATTTTTTTTGTCTCTTTAGGCTTTTAATATTCTTTGATCATCTCTGCTTCTGATTTAGTTCTTTTCGCTTCTGATATTATAAGCTTCTGAATTCTTCCTGCTTCTGAAAATCTTTAACTGTTTATACCTTGCGTGTTATTATTTGCTTTGATAATAATGCTTGCTATGCTTGTTTATTTAATCTTTGAAGATGGTTAATATGCTTTAAAATAATTTGAATTATGCTCTGAACCTTTAATCTTATGTTTTTCTCATCTCTTCTTTTTGTTTATGTCTTTTTGCTAATGACAAAAGGGGGAGTATATGTGATAGTATTTAAAGGCTCTGAGCCCCATTAATAATATTTGATAATTTTGAAAAAAAAATTCTATCTTTTTGTTTTACCTTAAAACGGTGTATCAAAAAGGGGGAGTATCAAATTTCAAATAAAAATTAATTGAACCATTCTTCTTATCTATAAGTCAATTCTTTCAATTTTTTTAAGCTCTGATATTAATGTGCGAAAAATGAATTTAATTAACCTGGATAGTACTTAGGGGGAGCTTACAAACCTCACCTTAAAAACTATCAGACTCAGGGGGAGTTAGAGCTTACAAACCTCAGACTCTGAGCTTACAAACCTCAGAAACCCCAAAGTCAACTCGTTAATTAGATTAACAACAATTGACCAATTTTAAATACTATTGTTTGTCATCATCAAAAAGGGGGAGATTGTTGGAACAAAATGTGTTTAACAATGAACCTCAAAGAGTTTTGATGATAACAAGGTATTAAAAATTGTAAATTGGACTAGCTAATATTTGTTCAAGTGTACAGGACCACAGTTAAAAAGTTACTTCATTAATTGGTTCTGAATGAGCAAATAAAGAGCAAAAGAAAATGAAGCTTAGATGATTCTGAAGGCAATACGCTTCTGAAAGTAAAAGCGCTCCTGAAGTCAAGCTGCTCCTGAAGAAATAGTGCACCTGAAGAATAGTGCTCCTGAAGACAAGAGGTCCAGAAGCCACATTATCAGAAGCTGCATCATCAGAAGCTGCATCATCAGAAGCTGCACCTGCAGAAGCTGCATCATCAGAAGCTGCCTCATCAGAAGTCATTTCACCAGAAGCTGAAAATCAACTGGATTTGCAGAAGATTCAAAGATTGAAGAATCTACATTGCAAAAGCTGTCTATTGGATTCGAAAACACAGCAGAAAATTTGTGGAACATTGCAACGGTCATTTCAAAGGTGTTTTAAGGCATGTGCTTGCAATTTGGACGAAAGCGTTGACATTGTACTATTGTACGAACTGTACAACCACCTTCTCCACTACTCTGTTTTGTGTCCACGCTACAAGACAAGAAAACAACACCAGAATACGGCTTCGCCTGCAAAGATGTTCCTTTGGATAAGGAATGGATTTCAAATTTGTTCTTCATATGACAACAACCAAATCAGGCAAAATATCATTGGTGAAAGATCAAGCTTCAACAACGACTCTTTGGTGTGCTGGCAATTTCACAACGTCTCTTTCACACCTCTATATAAAGGAGTGAAGACTTAGAGTTTTTGTAATGCAAGAACGCTGAACGAAAGACTCACAACATCTTTACAAGTGCCAAACCTCTGCTGAAATTGTTCTGCATTCAGTTAGAATTTATGTGTCTCAAAGTCATATCTTAGAAATTCTTAAGTCCATTGAGTCTGTATCTGATTTATATTGTGAGCACCTCTGATTGTATATCAAGTGTTCAACCTTAAACAATTTTCTGTGTAATTTTGTTTAGTTAGGAAGTCTCTTGCAGTTGTGCTTGAGCAGGAAGTCTCTTGATTGTGTTCTTGAGCAAAGGAAGTCTCTAGCTTGTGTGCTTGAGCAAAGGAAGTCTCTTGCTTGTGTGCTTGAGCAATTGTAATCAGATATTACTCTTAGTGAAATCTCCTTGGAAGTGCAAGGGGGACTGGACTACTTCCGGATTGTGGAAGGAACCAGTATAATTGCTTTGTGTCGTTCTTCTTCTCTCTCTCTGTTTTTATTCTGCTGCATTTAGATTTTGATCATCACTTCAGAAGCTGTCTCACTTAGCTTCTGATCAGTGTGTTCAGGTTTTAGGAGAAACGAAGAATTTTTCAAAACACAATTCAACCCCCCTTCTTGTGTTTTTTCTCACCTTCAAATAGTGTGTTATGTTTGGATGACAATAATGGAAGAACAACTACAAAAATTGATTGATGAACATGAATCTAAGGTTGAAGATTTGAAGAAAGAATTTGCACTACATATTTCTGCAATTAATGAAACTATGAAATATAAGATTATGACTTTGAAGACCGAAACTGAGATCCAGATCAGAACACATAAAACACTTGAAATCTTGGAAGGTCTATCATGTTTCAAAACAACCATTATTGAAGGAAATGACAGAACGAAAGAAACGAAGGAAAAAATTAAGGTTTGAAATGATTCTTTAGTTAAACAATCATATGAGAGTATACGATAGATTAATCTTTTTTTTTAATGTTCCGTAAAAATTTAATGGTTCAGAAGCAAGCCATTAAAAATACTCTCAGAAGCAAAGGCATAGGATGAACAGTAATAATGATGATTTGCACTTTGTGCTGTTGTGAGAAAAAATGGGGTGCACTAGTAAAAGTACAAATAATATTAAAAAACTAAGATTAGGGTTTTTTTTCTCTGTCCACAGCCGGTTGCAATGGACAGGTGTCCTGGCAAAAGCAACTTTCCCATGGTGGGAAGGGAGAGAAGTTCGCTTTCCCAGGTTAAATGACACCATATCTTATAGTCTAAGTTGTTAGCTTGAGTTGCAAAACAAAATTGCATTGTTATTTTGTAAAATTGCATGCGTATGTTAGGTATCTCCATATTCCTACCTATTTCAATATATTTTTTCATTTGATTGATTCTGGATCTAAGCATGTCCTTCATAAGACAAATTTGTTGGTGCATAAGTATCTCTTATCAATATATTATCCATCTTAAAATGGTGATTGGAGGATAGAGGAAATTGAGAGTTGGGATTCGAATGATATAGTGAAGAAATTAAGGGTTATTCCTCCTCCTCATCCTGATCAGGGTCCAGATATTAGTGTTTGGATTGGAGCTAATATGTGGGAGTTTTCTGTTTCCTATGCTTATAATGAGTTATATAACTTTCATGTTAACACAAGTTTGAATTATTGGAAGAAAATATGGAAGCTTAAGGTTCAGGCAATAATTCGTTGCTTTGTTTGGATATTACATCATAATAGATTGTTCACCAATAGTAGATTGAGTGACGCACCATGGGTCGGAGTTCCGTTATCATTGTGGCAACGTCGTTGAAACGATGTTGCATGTGCTACGAGATTGTCCGTTAGCTATTGGCGTTTGGCTTAATATGGTTGGTCTTCAACACCGCGACAATTTTTTTAATGCCAATTTGCAGCAATGGATAATATTAAATATGAATACAAAGTTAGGAATGGGTGGCATGAAGAATTGGTCTGAATTTTGGGCATCTGCATGTCATTCATTATCGTATTGGAGGAACAAAATGCCCCACGATAGTGGAAGTGTGTTGCCTAATAAACCTTGGCTAGAAGTGTTGCAAAGGGTACAAATTTATGATGTAACAACCAATAACAATGCTGTCATGCATAATAATAATAAGGTGATTGAAAATATACATTGGCAGCCACCTAGTTTAGGCTGGATTCGGCTAAATCCAGATGTAGCTGCTAAGGGTGAAAATATTGCAGGATGTGGAGGAGTTCCAAGGGGAGATAGCGGTGAGTGGATTTGTGGCTTTTCAAAAGGTTTAGGAGTGTGTAGTGCATATGTTGCGGAACTTTGGGGTGTGTTTGAAGGTTTGAAGTTGGCTCTATGTTATGGGTTTTTGAGGGTGGAGGTTCATGTTGATTCTCAAGTAGTGGTTAACACTATTTCTTTTGCAAAAGGTGGGTCACCCTTTAACATCTTGATTGTAAGATGTTTCTAATCTACCCAGTTTTTTTTTGCAGGTTTCATCTTTGCAAATGTTTTTCTTCTCTTGGATTCTTTTTATAACAACATTTTAAGTGGGCCAAGTTTAATAATTTTTCATTTCGGCTAGTAAATTCTTCCTACATAGTTGAAACAACTATCAAATTAAAATTGATGAAGACAATATTAGAAAAAAAAAAGTCAGCATCCGTAATATAAAAAAAAGTCGGCGTCCTTAATAATAATAATGTCCAAGCGCATAGTTGTAAATTTGTTTCTTATGCTTATCACTGTATTTTTTTACAGTAACATATATTAAAACATAAGACTCGTGTGTCGCACGAGTAGGCAGTCTAGTTAGGTGGATTGTGTGAAAATTGGTGTTTTAATGATAGGGTAACCTTAGGGTGATGTTTATGGGCGATTGTGTGTATTTTGGGGTCAAAATCAGAGCTTGGAGGAGCTCACATTGTGGAAATCACGAAAAAATATGTTTTTCCGCACAGTCAGAAAAAACACACGGCCGTTCTTAAAACACATAGGCTGTGCTCTTTTCTCTGCCCTTTTTCTGAACAAAACGCACGGTTGGCTCGTTTAACAACATTTAAAAATTACCAGTTTTCCTCATATAATGTCATAAAATGAGTTTTGAAAGTGAAAATTAAGGTCTCGTAGCATTGTATTTAGACGAGGAAAGTATGGTTAGGTGTTTTAAAAGTGATTCTCTTAAGGCAATGATGAGTCTAAGATATGAATTAGCTAGGGGTGTATAAGATGCAAATAAATGGAAAATATGGAGTGATGAATTATAATAATTGATAATGTTAAAGGTGACAATACTAGCAAGGTAAAATATTATTAAGTTATAATAAAAGTCATGGTTGAGATTAATGAGTTTGTTAATGGTGTTATATTTGGTGCGAGGAAAATATTATGTTATAAAGTATTTGGTGAGATGAAAATAATATGTTATATCCCTAAAAAAATGTTATAAAATTATTATTGATAAGATGAAATACCATGTTATAAAGCTATTATTGATGGGATAAAATAATATGTTATAATGTTATTCGATGAAATACTATGTTATAATGTTGTTTCATTGAGTATGTGTAGCACCTATTTAAATAAATATACTTGTTATTTAATAAATAAAATTCGGGTTCTTAGGGTGTTACACACGACATGAACACAAAGCCTAGAATAAAAAAACATAAAACATTTCTACAAAATATTCTTGATCAATTCTCATATTTCAAACATGTAATCCAACGGTAATTTTTCTCCTAGAACATATTCATTTTTTTTATAATGACATTTTTCCCTCATTAACCAATTGTAATAAACAGAAAAAGCAGCAAAAGCCTAGATGAAAGGAGACACGTAATGTATTTGACCTATTGACCAACGGTCTTGAACGGTGAAAGTAACGGTAGTTGTACCGGTAACAATAAGGGCAACAATAACTTACACTTTACAAAATTCATTTTATAAATATTTCACCTTCATACACAGTTTTCACATCATTCTCAGAATAATTTCAATACTTTCAAAATGGTAAAATATTTTCTTATTTGAATCACTATACTTGTCACTGTTTTGTTTCTTATTAGTATTATCAATATGGGTTAATAGTGTTTTCCCCCCAGGAAATTTTCAGTTTGGAATCACTCCTTTTAAAAAAAAAATAATTAGCGTTGGTCGAAAATTCTGGAAAAACAAATTCTGAAAATGGCCTATTAGGGGGGTATTTTGGATTTTTTTTAAAAGGCCTGATTCCAAACCGAAAATTTCATAGGGGATAAACGAAAATGACCTATTTTACAAGGGGAAAATCACTATTAACCCTATCAATATTGAAGAATTTGGAGCAGGTTATGTAGGAATAAATATATTTAGCGTTTTCCTATTATTAGCTTTTGCTTGAATTATTACAACATATTAAAATATTTTCATGGTTTATTTATTTGTTACTATTAAATAAGATGATATTTTTATGTTTTGTATTTGTGACAAAGTTTTTGTGTCAAAGTGGGATGTTGATTTGGTTTTTCCGGTATGTGTTATGATGAAAGACCTTGCAAGATAGCGGACAGAAGTTTGTTGGTTGAAATGATAGTTGTCCTGAGGTTATGCATTTGAAGAAATTATAACTAACCTTTGAAGTTAGACTTGGAAGATGATACACGATTATAGGTGGATTAACACCTCAAACCATTGTAATTTTGATATTTATTTCAAAATATTTATGTTATGTCCTCTAATATCATACTTATATCTAATCCTACTTAACATTGCTAATGACTTTGCAAACCCTAAACCTATAATTTTTGGGCACCAATCATGCTTATCCGTTGGATCAAATCATCTGGCTAGGATTAGATCTCATCCTTTGATTTGATCAGACTTCAAATTTTCATTTTCCCATGCCTGTTACGTTCCATGCTCTTGGTTAGGCATTTCCCACTTTCCAACTTTCATGATTGCATTAAATGTTGTTATTGTTTCCCAAACTTTTGTGCTATACCAATGTAGAGTTATTAATTTATATCCATGATACATGGTGTATCTGAAGGTGTATATATACAATGGAACCACTGTACTCATATCTCATTCTTTTCCAAATTCCATCGTATCCCATGGGAAACAAATAAATTGTGTTCATCCCAACACAAATCCATCGTTGCTTTACACAAAATCAAGGTAGTTTTGTGATTACTATCCCACATAATAGTCAATTGTGTTCATACTCTTATAATTATCCCCTGACCTCAAATAAATTGTTTTATTGTAGATGTGTTCTGACGAGGAAGGAGTGGATGACCCTGATGTCAACATATTGAATTTTCCTAATGAACCATCCATTGAGGTGAGCAATCCAAGTTTTGAGCTTAACCATTTCTTTTTTGTGGAGAAAGTTTCAATCAACATACTGATTTTTCTTTTTCACTTTTGGTTTGCTATATAACAGATTCGACTACTTGAAGGGGGGATTCAACAAAATCTGATAAAAAGCAGCCTAACCAAAGAGATGCAGTCGAGGAACTGACACCAGCTAGCAAGACGAGTGGCAAAAGATCTGCTGGAAGTCCCAATTAATATTGAAAAGGAGCTTCTGTAACTGCAAGGATCAACAACCAAACCTGTCAATTTGAAGTCTATCAAGGTTGAGAAGAAGTAAACATGTTGGAGTAATACATGTTGCATATCGGTGTTGCCGTATTCTGGAAGTGTTTGCCTACCAGCTGTTCATGGATCATAATAATAATAAAGTCTGTCGCCGTAATTTAGAATAATTTCTTGCTTTTTTCCTAATTTTTGTACTATGGATGGATGTTTCTATTTTGCTTATATGTCGCTGTCGTATTTATTTGTTTTGGAATTTTGAATACCTATCATGGCATTCAGTTTTTAAGTACAATGTTTGTTAAACATTGCTCTTCCAATTTAAGCTTCTGAATCTAAATTTTCTATGAACCGTTTTGAAAAATATGGACAACATCATCTTATTATTAATGAAAATGCTATAACATCTTCCTCCCAAATCTAATGACTGTATCTAAATTTTACTATAAAATTATTATTCGTGACAATTTGAACTTAACTTCATATGCAAAAGAAACCAAATTCACGTTCAATGTAAAAAAAACTTCGTTTTTTGGTAAATCAGTAGCGTAAGGATATGAACTGAAATATGTGGCTTAACGCATAAAAGGCATTATTCATGTACAGGCTTCAATTTACACTGACCATCATCGGAAAAGCACCACAGTAATTTCTGTTTGCTTTGTTTCAAACTTTCTGTAAATTCAAATGAGGTGCTTCAGTAGTAGCTAAATTTTTAACTGTCAACTTACAAAAAAAATAATGCAAATTTGCTTACAATCATGTCACAATAATAACAATGTTCAATGTATTTTTCTGTAACTTTTATATGCCTTATTAGTCATGCCAAATGCGTTAATAAGTTTGTTAATTTGATAGGAATCAAATTATAGGTGAAATCTTTGGAATATCTCTAAGAGGACATTGTTTTATACAAGTTCACGAAGCATTTTCCACCGTAATTGATCATTTTCTTTTCTGCAGAACCTTTTTATTCAACGCCGTAATTTGAGAGACGGATACTATATTATGTACGAGACCTCCAACCATATTCAAGATTGATGCCGCAGTCATACTCAATCAAAACCAACAAGTGCGTACTACATATACATTTTATGCAGAGATTTACGCTTTTAATGAAAGAGCACAATTACGGTGCTCAATACATGAATTTAATCATTGGTTAGTTAACAACATTAAAGCCCTGCGCTGCACAAGGTGAGTTGAGTTATGGCAAGGAACTCATAAGTTGGTAAATTAGATTTCCAAGGTGATTACAGTTTACACTATAGCCTTCACTGAGGCAACTGCAATTCTGCTACACTGATGCCAAAATAACATCTGAAATTAAACAATCATCCTACACCGACACCTCACAAGTAAGCAAACACAATATTCTTTTGCAGCCATTCTCTTCCAATCTCCATCGCATGTTCATTATATCACAGTAAAGGTGCTCTCGGTTATTGTTCTTTTCACTAAAACGAATCATTTTGCAATATATTTAGCTTCTCCATTTTTAATGTCCCGGGCGATAGCACGGGTAAAAGTTCTAGTATATATCATATTTTTGTTGTCAATGCATTTCCATAATTCATCCGTAATAGTTACGTTATGCTCATTGGCCACTGAATTATATTTAATGCTTTACACAACTGTTACACTGCAATGTTCCAAATTTCATAGCAAAAAAAAAGAAAGAAAGCATATCCAAATTTCATATTTTTAGATGAAATTTCTTAATGTTAGGGTTTGGTTGTGGTGGTGTCTTGTGGGATTGCAGATTGGAGCTTCACTGTATTTGTTTGGTGCATCTCTACTACATGAAAGCATATCAAATAAGAGTTCGCCGACCATACTGTTTTATCCACTTTAACATTATGTTGAAATTCACGGCAAGACCTCCAAATGATCTGGAACAAGCTGTTTGTTAGTGTAAGAAAAATAATTAAAATTGAGTACAGAATACAAATGGTTTATTTATATTACATTGTGAGATTTCATGTGGGGTGAGGTTTAGTATGGGAAAGGGAAATTCTTTCCCTTCATGGGAAAGTATAAGGACAACCATAGATTTATTACTTCTTTATTTGGATGGCCTAGATTTATGACCTGGTAAGGGGAGAAACTTTTTGATGGTCACATGGTGGACCATGAAAACCGACCCCACCAATCATTAAATAACATTTTATCATTTGTTTGATTTATATATTTTTTTTGTAGCAAAAGATGGACCTGATTATTTTTCTTGGGCTTGTTGTTTGTAATCCATAACTTTATGGCTGTAGACATTGCTCTTCTTTCATTTTTGCTGTCTGCACCTTATAATGCTGCAACATTAAATTAAATTAGTGAGGGAATTAAGTTTTTAAAATTCTATTAAAAAGATAAATAATACGTGACATAAAATTAAATTATGTGGACTATTTACTATGACATAAAAATAATTTTGTTAACGTTTATTAAGTGTGACTTTAATTTATTTATTTATTAAAATGACTTACTAAAATGACTATCACATTTGAAATAACATGATGATTAATTATGTCCTTGAAAAAATTACTTACTAATAGACTTATAATTAAACTAGGCATGAGATTCTTTCATTTGGAGAGTTTGAACGGTCGCTGAACAATTATATAATTGGTTTAGGTCTAAGAATCTTTCCTTTTCGGTGAGACCTTGGATTTTGAACAATCACTAAACAGTCTTATAAGTGGTTTAGGTCTAAGAATCTTTCATTTCCAGTGAGACCTTGGAGTTTGAACATTCAATGAACAATCTTACAAGTGATTTATGTCTAAGAATGTTTCATTTCCAGTGAGACCTTGGAGTTTGAACAATCAATGAACAGTCTTATGAGCGGTTTATGTCTAAGAATAATTCCTTTCCGGTGAGACCTTGGAGTTTGGGCATTCAACCAACAATCTCACAAGTGGTTTAGGTCAAAGAATATTTAATATCCGAAGAGACCTTGGAGGTTGAACAATCAATGAACAGTCTTATAAGTGGTTTAGGTCTAAGAATCTTTTTTTTCCGGTGAGAACTTAAGGTTTGAACAATCAATGATCTGGCTTACAAGTGGTGTATGACTAAGAATATTTCATTTCCGATGAGACTTTGGAGTTTGAACATTCAATTAACAGTCTTACAAGTGGTTTAGGTCTAAGAATCTTTCTTTTCCGGTGAGACCTCAGAGTTTGAACATTCCATGAACAGTCTTTCAAGTGATTTATGTCTAAGAGTCTTTCATTTCCGGTGAGACTTTGGAGTTTGAACATTCAATGAACAGTCTTACAAGTGGTTTAGGTCTAAGAATTTTTACGTTAACTGAAATTTTACTAGCTTAACTGTTTTAGTATACTCATTTAGGGTTAGGGTTAGGGTTAGGGTTAGGGTTAGATTTAATTATTTTTTTTGAGCAGATTTAATTTTTTTTAGCAGATTTAATTTTTTTTTTTAACATCAACACTTGTCGCAACATTTGATAATTTATTTTAATTGGTTTCTTTCTACACCAACTCTTGATTTCTAATTTATTTGTAACCAAAAAAAATGATATCTAATTTATTTGTCATTTAATCAAATTTATGATAACATTTATACACCTGCAGACGTGATGTTGTTCTTGAAGGGTATTTGCCATTTTTCTTTATTTTGCTCTAACTTTTCTTCTCCGCTCTCTAACCTTACCCTTATCAATCCTCTAGCTTCCCTGTTCAAATCTACTCTTAAAATACATGGCGGCTTTTAGCAGTACTGATTCTAACACAAACTGGGGTCGTTTATCGAACACGCCATCTTTGAAAACAAAGTCAAATTCATGCGTTGAAGATTTTGAGAGAGAAGAGGAAAATGGCCCAAAACCTAGAATTGTTGTACAAGGGTCGTGTATGAGACTGTTAAGCGTTGAAGAACAGATCGAAACATTGATTTTCTATTACGACGGTTTAATCAATGGATTGAAAACAGATTATGAAGGCAAAAGTGAGGCTGTGGGAAAAACAATGGAGGTTGAGATGAACAAACTGAAGGGCAATTTTGAGACTCAGATCTCTGAAATCAAAAGCTTGGTTGATGTTGAAGTAGCTGAAGTTCGAAAGGAGAACGTTGGAAAACTTTCAGAAATATGTGGTTTGCAAGAGATTCAGTGTTCTGAGATGTTGAAGATGAAGGAAGAGATTCATAAGGTATGGAAATCGATAACAATGGTTAAGTATTTGCTTTTTGCGATATTCATCTATTTCATCTGCAAAAAATTTAATTAGTGATAATAGCATCGTTTAAGTATTTGCTTTTTCCTGATTAATATCCATCGTTTAAGTTACCTGGATGTGTAAGGAAGAAGTTGTTCATGTTTATGTCTGGTTATGTTATGTTAGTTTCATGTTTTTTTTGTTCTTCTGGTTATGCTGTTTTTAACATCAAGTATTATTAATCATGTATTATGTTGTTCTGGTTATGTGTGGTTATGATATTCAGATGCATTTTATTAAATTTTTAGTTTTCTGGGTTTTTTTTTACTTGTCATAATTTATTTAGCAATTTCTGGAGAAATGTTCTAAGTATTAGTATTGAACAACATGTCACCATTACATTTCCTTGTTAAGGTTAAATTAGATTGAGTTCACTAATACCATGTTCTACATATAATACAATGAAAACTATTACGGCACAACAGATACTCAATGAGAAAAATTTGACATCAGAAAGAAATTGACAGCAGAGGATTTAGATCCATTATGATATTTATCCAGCACTTTTAAGAGAAATAAAAGCTTCTAGAGCAATTTCTGGAGACAGTAGAGCAATTTATGGAGAAAATCTTGTAACTTGAGCAATTTATGGTGAATTTAGTGATTATATTTAAAAAAATGAGTAAATTACACTCCACTCTCCTCAAAGATGCTTGAATTACACTCCCCTCCCATCTTATGTTAAAATATACACTCCCCTCCCCTCTTATTCAAAACATATTAGAAAACATTTCAATTCCCTCCCTTAAGAGAAGCATGAATTACACTCCCCTCCCCTCTTATGTTAAAATCTACACTTTACTCCCTCAATAATTTTTTTATTTCTAATAATCTAGCAAAAAATAATAATCTAACACATTTCGTAAACAAATAGTATTGCGGGTCTATTTTAATATATCCAAAATTTGAATACATATTTTTTCACAGTTTTTTTTCACAATTTCATTAACATATAGTTTTAAACCCTATTATAAAATATAAAACAACTTAAAATAAAATTTAAATATGTTAAAAATTACTAAAGACAATAAAATATGGTTATTTAAAAGTTAATTTTATACTCTAAATTATAAAATTAATATAAAAATATTTAAATTTAATTATCATTGACATTTAAACTATAAAGAAATGAATTTATTTTTCAAAAATGGTGGTTCAAAATTAGTATATATCATAAAATAAAAAAATTATGTTAAAATAGACTAAAGTGTAGTGCATATTTAATTATTAAGGGAGGGGATTGTAATTCAAGCATCTTATAGGGGAGTGGAGTATAACTTTAATTTTTTCAAGAGAGAGGAGTATATATTTTAACATAAGAGGGGAGAGGAGTGTAATTCAAGCATCTTTGAGGGGAGTGGAGTGTAATTTACTCTTAAAAAATTAATTTTCTTGACAAATAAAGAAGATGTGCAAATCGTGTAGAATTGTTGAATTGCAATTTTTTTATTTTAGTGTTTTATTTTTATATTTTAAAAAATTAATATATAAATTCAATTCAGCCAACTTGTGAAAGCAAGAAGTTTCAATGTAAAATTCAGTTCAGCCAACTTATCTCTTAGTTTGTAGAAAAGCAGATGTACGATTCACTTCTAAATTGCCAATAAATACTTAGTGTTCAGTTGATGGAACTTTCAACAGTGACTAGTCTAATCAAATGTGTCATGCTATGTACTTGTTTCCAAAAGCCTACTCTGTTAACACATAATCATCATGATTGCCTATAAATTTTGAAAGTGGTGTATGATAGATTTTTTTAAACCTTATCCTTTAAAAAAAATTGAATTTATTCTCCAAGAAACTTGAATGAAAAATTTTATTTTATAAAAAAAATTAAATGTTACAATGAAGAAGTCTTAATGGTGACCGTTATTAATTGATATCGTTAAAAAAAAAAATTAAATGTTACACTTGTCAACTTAAAAAAGGAAAAAATCAAATTTTCGTCGTATCTTTATAAAATATCGTTAAAGAGTGTCTCGGATACGTTTTTGAACGTAACAAAAAAATAGAATTTTCCGTGTATCTTAATTAAATATCGTTAAAGAGTGTCTCAGACACACTTGTCAACTTTAAAAAAAAAAACAAATTTTCGTCATATCTTTATAAAATATCAGTAAAGAATGTCTCAGATACACTTTTGAACGTAACAAAAAAAATAGAATTTTCCCTTTATCTTAATAAAATATCGTTAAAGAGTGCCTCGGATACACTTGTCAACTTTTAAAAAAATAAAAATCAAATTTTCGTCGTATCTTTATAAAATATCAGTAAAGAGTGTCTCAGATACACTTTTGAACGTAACAAAAAAATAGAATTTTTCCTGTATCTTAATAAAATATCGTTAAAGAGCGTTTCAAAGACACTTTTTAGAGTAATGGTTAAATGCATGTATACGAGGAATACACATAACACGTAAATTTGTAAAATCATATGCAATATTTTTTTATGGCATCGTTATTTTTTGTACGAGATCGTTAAAGAGTGTTTCAGAGACACCTTTTAGAGTAATCGTTAGTTGTATTACGTTGTGAGAAATAGGCTTTTGTTAGACACTCATTTCATTTTATTGTCATAAGCAGACACAATACCACTTTTTGAGACAACATGTCTCTATCCTACTTTTATAGTGTTTTAATAATAATTTAGAGAGAAAGTTGTATACCTTTATAGATTATGAGAAGAAAATTTAATTTTTTAATACAATTTGTTGAAAGGGCACGCTTATAAGAACACAAAGTGGGCATAAGCAACACACCACTCTCACACCAAACCATGGAGTTTTTCTTGAGTGAAGGCAATCAAGAAGAGATGAACATGTTGATTTTTTCTTGTTCTTTATAATCTTTCTATGACTATTTAACCCTTTTTTTTTAACTTTGCAACACTGTAACATTTATTCCTGTTCAGGAACTTGAATTTGATGGCACAAAAGCAAAATGAAGAACATGGTGCAACTGATTCTCTACCAAGTGAAGTCAGCATGGAGATGGTGTACAAGGAGCTACACACCATGAAATTGCTACTCCACAAAATCATTGATAACCAGGAGGTTTGTTTTAGGGTTTTTGTTTTATTATTTTCATTCAAGTTATCATACTACTATAAAAAAAAACCATTGATACATTATAAAATAATCTTTGAATGTTTATTTTGGAAAAAGCTTTTTTTGTTTTGTTTATGTTTATATACAAAGTTATATGTCATTATTTATAAACAGAACATAAGTGTTAATAACGCCTCTTGGTAAAACCATTGAAAAATGCTACACCAAAATTTGTATGTTTATTTGTAATGAATCTATCATTCCCTTATTGTAGGTGAACTATAATGAGCTGAATGATCTAAAAGTAACATGCAATGAACTTGTAACCTCTGTGAAAATTCTGGAGGAGAGAGAACATGGGACTGGTGTTTCCACGCAGCCCATGCAGAGTGATCCCAACCCCACTGAGAAGTTTAGGTCAACTCCACATAATTTGAAAGGTAAAAATGTTGTGAACTATGAAGATGAATTTGAAACCCACACTACAGGACAACCTTCAGTTGATGCTGTTATGGATGTTGATGTCTCAAATAATGAAGGGAGTTGGTCACAAACAATGGCGATAGCAGGTGAAGCTATACGTCCGTTCATACCAGGCGTTTGGCTGCATGAAGGTGTCTCACCTTCAGTACCAACTGAAGGAATTACCATTCCCATAAGCGACTTTAGGAGAGGCAAAGCTGGAATGGTACGTAATGGCTCTTAAAACATTGACTATTTATTCATTTTTGTTTTAATATTGTAGGTTTATGGCAGAACAATCAAAACTTAATCGTAAGTTTAGTGAGATGGAATATGGAAATTCAGTTATTTTCTTGATTGCAGCTTTACACTAAAAAGTCTTAGAAAATCAAAACAGAACAATATCATATAACCATGAAATTAGGATTGTGGCATAACAACCTACTTGTTCCTAAAGTTTAGGAACCACTTGTTGACTAAATGAAACAAACTACAAATAATAAACAATAAAAATAAAACAGCCACGTGCAGACCAAAAGCAAATAATTAACAAATATGATATGGCTAAACTTAATATATTTGTGTGCTCTATACAACTCTCACCTGTTGCAAAGACTCCCACTAAGCCTAAGAGGCTTTTCCATTCTCAATCACCCCCTGCTAGTGGTAAAGGAAAGAGTTCTAACAAGAAAGAGAAGAAGAAAAGTGGCGAGGGCAGTTCAAAGAAAGCAAGGAACATTGGGTTGCTTATACCTAAGGGAAAAACCCTCCATTTTCGTTCCACTGGTGACATGGACTTGACAGATTTGGAAGTTCAAGTTTGTGCTTATCTATTTCAGAAAACAAAGGAACTCAAACTTATTGAGGAGAGGTTGGTGAAGGCCGGTGAACTATCTGCCAATAGAGATGAATTGATGTCTCTACTCCCAACCAAAGTTGTTTCTGAGTTGGTAATGTGTTAAAATACATTAGTTTGTCTTTGTATAACATTACCATTATTGTATAAATCATTTATAAAAATGTAGCTTCTGTATTTGGTTATAGGTGATCACACTTATGACAGAGAATATTCGAGAGGCGCAACGCCATAAGACTTCACAAGCTGTTTGGTGCTTACCACCTTCCTTTGAGGTAATCATATAAATAAATAACTTCTTAGTTCATTAACTTTTTGTTGGGTTTAAAAATATGTACCTGTGCTTAAACTAAAGATCAATTTCAATGGATTAGGTGGACTATCAAAAAAATATGCCTCAAGTTAGGATATCACAAAAGTATTGTGCAAGGTGGATGCCTCCTTATCCTCATTTGAAGTTTGTAAGTATTTCCTTCCTAATGCCTCTTGCGTTTTATCTCAATCATGCTTAATGAATTTTATTAAATTTTGAGATGTTGAAAGTGATGTAACAAATATGTTGGCTTCAATAATGGATTGTTGTTATGCATATAGATATATGTTTCAATCAGAACAAGTATGAGACATTGTACATAATGATCATTCATATAGAAGAAAAGACCATCTACCATCTTAACTCAAATTTCCCCATCATTGTTGGAGAATTTAGGAAGCAAAAAATTGAAAAATTGGTAAAAGAAATTAATACAACTGCTCTTAAGTTACACCAATGCAGTAATTGATAACAATGCTAAACCATGTGCTCTAACTTTTTTTCGCAGGCAACTTTGCTCTCCCAAATTGTACTTGAAAAAAACTACAGCTCTGCCTTTCGCAACAAAGAAATGGACTTCCAGAATTTCAGTATTATGGAAGGGTATGGAATACCTTGCACTTTTGACAGGTTTGTCACACTTCAAAATTTGAATTTTCATAGTTTTTAATGAAATAATAATGAAATAATAATAATAGTCAATGAAAACCGTTTGTAGTGTCAACTCCGGTGTATGGCTCATGGATTGGATGTGCATGGAGCACTTTTTCAGACCAGATGTACTAATTGGCATAGTAAGATTGAATTACTCACCAGTTGTTGGTTTTATTAAATTACGTTTCTAAAAAATATAACTATTGAGTCTTTATATTTGCAGCTAAAAGAAAACGAAGTCAGGATGAAAAATGCAGCGACTTTGTTGTTGGGTCCACACAATGAGTTAAGGAGCCTTGTCGAAGAAAACACCGCTGAATGGATTGACGGACCACCTGCTGCTCCTGTTGATCATCCCATTAACCTTAGTGACTGAGAAAGCATTGTGGTGGTCAAATGCTCATATTTTTTGGTGTCTCTATTACCTATGAGCATGTTACCACCATCTTTTGATTTTTTGGTTATCACTCAAGAATTCAATTAGTTGATCTTCATGTGAAATCAAAGAGTGTATGCTATATTAATATCGTTTGTTTAAAACTTTGTTCCACGAATTGCTCTTTCACTCTTATTGTTTGGCAATCTTGGTTGTAATATTTAAAACACCTTATGATATCCTTATGTATGTTTTTTTGTACATGCCTATTTATCCAGTAATTCAGGGCCTTTTATATGTTTGTGCGCAGCTGTTGTGCGGCAGGGCTTTGTAGCCTTTTATGTGTTTCAGCAAAAATCAACCTTTGGTTTCACAAAATTAGTAGGGGAACACGAAAATTATACAATCAGGTTCAGTATAAGATGGATCTGTAACAAAATTAGTTCATCCTGGACCAATTTTTTTTCCACCGTTTGTTTATGTTATCTACAAATCTTATCATGGTCCACTCTTACAAAAATCAACCCCTAACTTTATCTTTCTCATTGCACTCTCTCTCTCTCTTCTCTCTATTCTAACTATGCAAAAATAAAACTGCAATATTTGTTCTCATCTCCCCCTCTAAATCCAATGGTTACTCGTTTGTGATTAATCAAAGCTTAATCCGATATACAACTCATTATCATGAATAATTTTGGTATTATGTTTCATCCTATATATATATATATATATATATATATATTACTGTTTTACTGAATTTTTTAAAATTGAATTTAAACATTAATTTTTGGAATAAGCTAACATCATGTAAACTGGTAAAATTGTTGAAAGCTAGATAGGAACCATTTGTTGGATTTTATTGTCCCTTTGATTTTGATAGATTCTTTTTAGAATCTTCAAGTCATTTGCAAATTATGAGCCATATGTAATGAACTAAAATAATCTCATTTTACTCATACTCTTAAATTAAACATTAAAATGACAGATCTCTGTGAAAGAAGTCCAAGACAGTGGACAACTCATCTGAAAGCAGTATCTCACTATGTATCTGCACATTTATGAGATGAAAATAATATGACACATCTATAATTGTAGATGAGTCATTGCTAGTGTAGATAAATCCCATTATGTATCTGCACATTTATCAAATTTATCATGTCAAATTTATCAAATTTGATACATACATAATACCATATTTAGGCACAACAGGTTTCTCATTTAACAATCATCCAAATGTAGATTACCCATTTAGAATTACTGCCACCAATCATCCAAAAGCAGATTACTCATTTAACATGTCTTACACATAAATTTATGCCAGCAACACAAACAAAAACTAACAAACATTCATAATCCATAATCCTACTAACAATTCATAGGGACATTGTTTTAATAACTAAGCTTCAAAATTCATCTGAGCCTAAAATAGACACTTTGCCAGCAGGAGACTAAACCAACAAATACAACTACAAGACCACCATCACATAGTATCCAAACACACTCCTTTTCACCATCTGCTTCCTATTTTAGTTGTTACATGCAATTGTAACTACATTAAATTAGAAATTTATGTATCAACAATTCCTACTGAATCAAAATGAAAGATCAAAGAATAACAAATTCAAATACCTACATCCAATATAGTCATTGCTGCATTCTAAAAAACATCATGATGCCATAAAATAACAGATTCAGTAATTATTATACATTTTAATTTAATCAATTAATATGTTCACAAACGGTTTATTATAACTAAATAAAAAAAATTACTTACCACATCAATGTTACAGTCTTCAATGTCATTGGCATAGTCTTCATCAACATGGTCTATCATTTCCATCTCTTCAAGCTGGGAATTCAAGTATTAGGTGCTCCATCTTTTCGCCTAACCCCGGGGGAGGGGGGTTCCAAATTCTACCTCCAGTTTGTGTATCCATGAAGGAAGGTTCATCACCATTGCTGCTACCAACCAATTCCAGTCTTTCAGTTTTCTTCTCCACCAAATCATTAGTATTACGAATCTCTTCTGGATTATTACCACATTGAATTGCAGCATTCAGCAACCTTTTACATCGTTCCACCAAGGTTGCGTACGAAGTAACAAAGGAAGGATCACGTTGGCTGGAACTATTTGCATTTGTAGCGTTAACAGCATCTTTCACACCTTTCGTTCATCTCGGCAGAATAATAGAACTGGGCATGACAATGATGTTAAGATCAATTAAAACAGATACAATATGCTCACAAGGAATGCCCAATGACTCAAGCCTCATACAAGAGCAATCAAATCTTAAGCTTTCTTGACAATAAGTAACAGTCCAGTGAACATCTTGTCTAGGATATTTAGATACCATATAGGTAAAGATTGAACAACTATTACCCCCTGGCTCAACCTTGCAACGACAAGCCCTTTCCAACATTGGCCTAAACATCTAAAAAATTAACCTAATGTACAAATTGGCAGCTGACCTCTCTAGACGTTTGTGTGGGGTTTGAAGAACGGTGTCACCAAACGAAGTTACGTAATCCATCTACATTTCTTTGTACCTCAAGTGATTAAGCCAACGAAAAAACTGGTGCGAAAAATCAACAAGATTTGATAGTACATTCACATATTTCCCAAATTCCGAGTGCAATCCTTCACATCTTGAAGTCGTCCGAAAACCGGAAAAAACTTTCCCCGAATATATGCAGTAGCCCACTTATCTCGCTTTTCATACATTTCCAACATCCAACTATTTCCATACAAACCAAACTCATGCAGAAGCTCTTGCCATCTACGATCAAACTTATCAACATCAATATCACCCAACATACAACGCTTAAACTTCACCACAAACTGCAGATTTTTAACGTTGCTGGTTGCGTTTCGAATAAGATGCCACACACACAACCGGTGATGAGCATCAGGAAACACCCTCCCAATTGCGTTTCTCATAGATAAATCACCATCAGTTATCACAGACACATGACATTTACCATCCATTGCCTCAAAAAAGTTTTCCAAGAGCCATTCATAGCTATCTTCCGTCTCATCCCCAACAATTGCACTACCAATATGACACTCTTGTTGTGATGATTTACACCAGAAAATATAACAAGGGGTGTATTGTATTTTATTTTTCGATATTTAGCATCAAATGCCAACACGTCACCAAACAATGAATAATCCATCCGGCTTACTCCATCACACCAAAATAGATGCTTAAGCGACCCATCCACATTCAAAGTATGCTTCCAAAACATCATATCATCCCGGGTACACATTCCTTTAAGGAATTCAAGTGCAGCGTCTGCATCGGAACTCTTACTACCTCTCTCTTTAAGTTGTTCATTGTACACGTCTCTTCTTGTAAAGTCTAATTTTTCATACCCACCAACATGTGTGGCAAAATAACCATAGATGCATGACGTAGGAATGCCAGATTTTCTCATGGTTTTCATTTGGAACTTGTCATGATTGGTCATCTTTCTATGGGCTGGTAACATTCCTTCATACTTACCATCCAAGAAGGAGTGATTATAAACATCATCAAAGTATTTAATGTACCAACGATCACTTTTAAAGTCAATATGGCCTTGGAATTTGGCTTGACACCCACACCTACTAGTAGGTTTATGCTCTCTTTTTCCTAATAACAGTTTTGCTATACCTATCATCCCTAATTCCTTCTCTATAACAAAGAAAGGTTTATTGAACTATTTGGCCATTGACATTCCTAACATTTCGACTTCTTCTACCAGCAAAACCATGTAATCAAGCATACCAGTTATAAAACATAATTGCTACTTCCCGGTCCGGAAAATGGTACCTCATTATTTCTTCGCAACTCATTTCCTTCAAGTTAATCTTGCGTACGTCAACCATACTGTCAACAGCTGATGCAACATTATGGTTGCACGAAAATCCTTCGTTATTGGATTCCCCTACATTTTCGTCGCCACTTGAAGTATTTCCTATGTCCGAGCCAGAGCCACTACTGTTGTCCAAGCCCTAAAAAGAAAGCGTTTACATCATCAAATTAGGTAACCTATATACACCCAACTGCTAATAATACAATACAATTTTAGCTTTCCCGAAAAAAAATAAGGGTTACCTACGGAGCGTCCGATACTAATTCATTACTAGGCTCTGCTTGAAAATTCTCCATATTTTCATCTATATCCATTCTGCAGACTGTAATATACATAACAAAATTAATCAAGTTATGCTTAATTTTAGTTAAGTGATTCATAAACTGCAAGAAGCCAGATTCATCTACATAACTTGAAGTTGTTGTGTTTTTAACTTTAGGTTGAAATCTAATATATATATATATATATATATATATATATATATATATGATCAGTTGTGTGGGTTATGTGCACAAAGGGTCATCAAATCCAGCAAAATACCAAGACACACCAAGGTACCGCATACAAAAGTATATCCCTGCCTCACAAAACATCCGAAAAAAAACAACAACTGATATCATGCTATAACAGGCACAACAACTACTGTCCCACACGAAAAAAAACTCCAAAAGCATGCTCTAAAAGACACACTGTAGGTGCTTTCCAGCCACAAACAAAACTCTTGACATTATTAATGGTCCTTTAATTAACTTAATTTAAAACCCACTTGCTCTATGTGAACGTATCAATGCTATTTTAATCACACCAAATACAAGCCAAAAAACCACACCAATACATAGGAACCCACCCAACAAGCAGGACTGATGCGCAAAAAGAACCCATAACAGCTAAAACACAACAAAAACCCATTTATGATTCTCAATTGAAGAATGTGAAACTACATATTACTATTGACGTAATTGCATAGCTTGAATAACTTTATCAATATAAATACAAATTTGTTTTGGACCACTAGGGCACTAAAATAATTGGTAATGATGTTAAGTGGAATGCTTCATCAATCAACTTCCAAGCTTGAGTGGACCTATTCTAACTACCTACCATATGCATACGGTGGCCACTATGCTATTCTCAAAAGCAGCTTGCTAGCCTCCTCCTACGGCATGGATACTGTAGAAATAAATGAATCTAATTTTTTATTATCCCATAGAATTTATTATTTTTTATTTGAAATGTAAAACTATATGATCAAAATCATACCGTTAACTTTCTTAATTTTCAAACAAAAACCCACTACAAATTTTCGCTACAGATCTTCAAAAAACAGACGGGTTATGGATTTGGATTCAAATGACAATCACAAACATTTGACAAAAATAATTCTCGAAAACAGAAAAATGCAATTTCAACAACGGATCATTGTAAAATCATACCTTCTATTGTGTGGGAAACTAGATCGGTGATTGATTTGATGGTCGTATCTTCATTCAACAACAAAATATAGATTGCTGTTGTCGAGAGAAAAATTATCGACGAAGAAGATGAACTGAGGTTAACTATTAGCTTAGATCGAAGAAGAACTATGACCGTGAGTGCTGTTTGAATGAAGGTGGAAAGAAATGAGTTTCAACTTACTACTTCTCTGTTCTGAAAATAATTACATGTATACATTAGGAATTGGGGGAGGTAAGCTAGCAAAATAAAAAAAGGAATAAAAAACTTATTTCATTTTTTTTATTTTCTCTTAAACCTGATGGAACCGCCACCTGTCCTGGGAATTGGAACTTTCCCATGGTGGGAACCAAGTTTTCATTCCCAGGTTAAACTTCACCTTCATGTGGTCAATCTTGTTTCGATAAAAATAGACATCATGGGAAGGGCTTTGTGTGTAGTCCATTTGAGGTTGCAACCACCTACCAAAATAAATCTAATATTAACAAAATAATAAATAATTGTAAACATTCAAACCAAAAATAGTTGTAAACTTACTTATTTGCAAATGAGTAAGTTGTTGGTATGCTTGATGTTGGAGAGATGTTAGTGATCCAAGAGTCCATGCCCACACTTGCAGAAATTTATTTGCAAATGGGCAAGTTGCTGGTATGATTGATGTTGAAGAGATGTTAGTGATCTGAGACCATGCCCACAATTGCAGAAGTATGGCACATCCGCCCATTAAATATTTCCCTGTTATTGATGCGTCACACATGCTTCGATAAATATGACCAAACTTGTCGAACCCCAACTATAATTTATAATTGAGTCAAAATCTTCCAATAACTTCAAATATCTCAAGTGTATTTGATGATATTGTTGCATGGTAAATTTTTTTTTTTTACAATCAATTGCATGGTAAATTTATGATAACTTACTAAAACAACAACCAATATTTTAACGTAGGTGGATGAGTCATTATTATTTGAAGATAGTGAATGAGTTTATAATGATGGGGCTCGCACGTAGAATTTAACATTATAAAACTTTTTTTAAACATATTAAAATGAAAATTATACAATACAACATTAATTAGTACAACATGAAATTAAAATTACAAAAATTAAAATTTATAAAACATAAGATAACATAACCTAACACAAGATGACTTAACATAATCTACTCGTTGTTAACTTCACTTGTAACGGACAAGTACAACGAGTCTAATGTGTTTGTTGTCCATGAAAACATGTCCTCCACATCAATGTCTCTTTCAAGAGTCTTACAATTATACCTTAACTTCCAGTCATTATGGACATCTTACAATACGTTGCACCTTTCGAGTAAGATAATTTGTCAAGTAGAATAAGTAGTTGAAAACCCCTATTAATTTTGATAGCGTATCAGCATGATCTAACATCCAACCAGTGAACAATTGATTTATATGCTCAAATTTAATGGTGAAACGTATTGCACTCGGCATTGTGAAAATGAAAAAAAATTAAGTTAAGAGAAGATGTAAGAATACACGATGAACTGGTGTGATAAATTAAAAGATGAAAGGAAATGTGAGAACTGAGATGGAGCTATCATACATGAATCATTCATGGTGCCAACTGAGATGGAGCTATCCTAAAGGAAGCCTTCATAGAGACAACTCAAATGGAGCTATCCTACATGAATCCTTCATGGTGCCTACATGAATCCTTCATGGCGCCAACTCAGATTGAGCATCTGGTATAAAAACTTAACAAAAGTTATCGACCTAGTAACTTGACATCCGATATTAGCATCTCATATTCATGTATTAACCTTAAACATGGACCATGATCTTATAAGCAATAAAGTATTACCATTAATTTTTTAAACAACAACATTCTTTGATAGTAACCAATATATATATATATATATATCAAACCTCCTTAAAATTTTGACAAAACATGTATAAGAAAATTAATGACACCTCACGGTTTTAACACAACAACCAACTCCTCCTTGTTTAAGGTACCACATGTCCACACAATTATATAGCCACTTGAACTCAAAAAATAATAACCAGATAAATGTATATAAAGAAATGGACAAAACAAACTACATATTTATAATTAAGAACCACATTACAAAGTACAAAACATATTTTACATAACATCAACTATATGCGGAATACAAAATACATAGATTACCATAAATACTAAGTCAAAATCACTCATAATATTTCAGGGACAATAACAATACCTTGGTGCAACAAAAAAAAAAAGACCTTCCAAGTTAACAAACAAAAGATAAGCACAAAACTTATGCTACAATCGACAAAGTCACCAACATTTATAAATAACCAAAGATATAACACACTGCACCCCTATTATTCACCCCACGACACAAACCCCTCCAAGACTTTCACTCCTTTGATCTAGAAATAGAACCTTCAATGTCATTTCTATAGCATATCGACAAATATCCATATTCAAACCCAAAGGATCATCAGTGCAATTTATGAGAGTTGTGAAAGAATGATAAAAACTAGATGATGAATCCAACTCATGTTTCACATTTCCTAGCATAATAACAGGGGAGACCTTTGGAAACAATCTCTTGGCAGGACATGAGGGTGTAATACCGGTGAAAGGACACTTTAAAATACACTGAATAAATTTTATCAAATTAAGAACTGTTAGAAGGAATCTCAAATTCCTACAACGCGAAATACCTCACAAGCAAACAATTCATATATACCAACCTTAATTGGAGTATAGTTGTTACCGAAAGCATTGTAATGACTGAGAGTCTCCTCATCATCGGTTAAACGTACAACTTCAATTGGTTCTCCCAACAACTACGGAGATTGCAACATCTTTTTAAGAATAAAAATAATGCTTTTCTCTTTTATGATTCACATTCCATCATCACTCAAGTGAAAGTCGTAAAAGATGATTTGTAAATTTCTCATTGAAGGAAAGTGAAAGCCGTAAGGTAACATTATCAAGTGAGATAAAAATTCAATCAAAATTAAGTGTAAAATTCAACATGGTAGTGTCCACTTCTCTGTGGGATACTGTTTGTCATATGACAAAGTATGACTCACACTTGCAAGTAGATTTGATAAGAGAAAAATATAAGGAATAACCTAGTACAATTAACTAATACCACCTGTAAAAATTGATAAAAACCAACATATAAGTTATATGTGTAGTGATAAGTGTGTTCCGTTGTCCTGTCACACCAATACATAATTAGTAAGATAAATGAAGTGAAATTTCTTTCTACAATGCCTCAATTAGGAAGGAATGATACTCCCAAGCTAGTGTCTAAAGTGAACTAAACTAAAAATGGTTGCAACCATTTGTTTACAAATCTCAGAGAAAAAAACCCATAAAAAATCAACTACTCTATTAGTAGAAAATTAAGTATAGTCAAAAAATAAGCACCTTAACATGTAACCTCATGTGTGGTTTTTTGAAAAAATAAATAAATAAAACAGTTAATAATGTATGCAATGAAATTTCCATTTTTTTTTGTTTTTTGCTTTGTAGATACAATCTGATGTTTTTAATTCAAGGAAAAATGTAAGGAATTTATTTATCTACATCTTTCTTAAGTATACATGACATAGACAGTAAAAAAAAATAACAAACCCAAAAAAGAATAAACTTATGTAACGATGAATTATGATTGTTAGTTCACTTCTACTCACATATGCATACAATCACTTTTTTTCCACAACAAAGTTACACTCCCATTCACTAATTCAAGGGCTATTGACCTTTGAATATAAATTATATATAAATTAGATGATGATATTGAATTGTCATTTGCGTACCTAATTGTATAAATATTATTTTATAAATTTGTTAACATTAACAAAAAAAGAGAGTGTGTTACACTGATTTATAATTGCAACTAATTATATAATAGTTACATTCCCTTCACTTGTCTATATTATTATTATTATTATTATTATTATTATTATTATTATTATTATTATTATTATTATTATTATTATTATGATGCTTCATATCAATTTTCCAACTATTTTAATGAGTTTTGATTTAAATGAATAATAGAATAATTTACAATTACATTATACTAATACACAATTGGACTACTCATGATTAATACACTGATAAAACTAACATATAAAGAGTAAACAGTGCATTATAAAATTAGCTTTGGCTAAATTTTTTGTATTATCATATCTTTCTCTATATAATATGTTAGTTTATAAAGTATGTAGAGTCCTTGAAATAGCCAACATTATGGTAACAAAATTACCAAACTCCAAATAATTTAGCATCAATAAATGCAAAGTCCTTAAAAAGATCAAACACACTAATTGAACCTAGATAATATATTAGCTTATAAGAAAGCAACACAACAACAAAACAAACAATACATGTAGAAATCCAGCAAAATAAAAAGATAGCATACACAACACATTACATTGAAATTATGCAACTACAGTTGCTAAAAGAGTTAAAAATCCAAACTAACATAATATTAATAAATACAACAAATTGGAGAAACTGATTCAAACAAATCCTTCCGACCTTCATATGAATGGGTGCATCCACATGATCAACTTCAACAATTGATTAAGTTAACTTTCACTTAACACCGTGTTTGAAAACCTCATCAGCAACCCTTCCAACTTCAACAGACTTTGCATCATTGGCATCTTTGATACCTGAATCAGAGAGTCCACTCTAAACAACTGGTTCAACGAACTTTGTTATGGTACCTTGTTACAAAAGCTCACAAACATCTCATCCAACCTCAATGGACTCCACACCCCTCTCCACATCTTTACCTAAGAGGCCCCAATATGACTCAGGATTTTTCAAGGGCGAACAACAAGAGAAAATTATTGCGAAGTTTTCTACAATTAATTGATGAAGGATAAAAACACAGAATCAGAAGGAATTTTTAAAATCACGACAAGTACCAAATGTGCATGATACTGATGCCATATCTAGAAAGTTGAAACTCAGAAAATAAACATCAAAAATAAATTAATATCATAAAGATATCCAAGAAACATCACAAAAGTACGATGGCATATAAGGAAGCCCGCCGCACAAACAGTACAACAAAATATTAAAAGTGTCTATATAAGATCTCCCCATCCAAAATACAATTCCAATAAATAAAAACAAAGCCAAAATCAAGGCTCTTCCACCAGTTCACCATTCACAAGGATCTTGAAAGGATTCAACCAAGCCAAGTATAACTCCGGATGAAAGTGCAAGACTTGTGCCTTATCACGCTCAAAGCCGTTTCCAAAGCCATCTTGCCATTTTCAACATCACTCCGAGCCTAGACAAGATCTCTTTCCAACTGAGTCACCCTCGTCATCAGCTCACCCTTCTCCTTTACCCATTGCTCCTTCTATTCCCCCAAATCTGCGGCAGTCTTCTCAGCCTTCATCTTATCATTCAAAATACCTTGAAGCCTATCCTCAAAGAAGTCGCATTGTGTTTGTATTTCTCCACATCTTTGGTCGAGTCTTGATACTGTTTCTCCAAGGGGTCATATTTCCTCTCCATTGAATGAATCGGAAGTAGGAATCAAAGGGAGGCTGACCCAGCATCCTCCACCATCTCACCACACTTTCCATGAAAGCTCGCACCTTCATCCACGGGAGCAAAGGGCACATGCTCCTCCATATACTGACGATAGTTGAAATCTTGATGCCAGAAAGACTGCTTAAAAGCCACATCCACCTCAGCAACAACATCCTTAGCCTCCACATTCTCAGCATTTACCTGCCCAGTTTTTGACTTATTCCTTTTTGGCGAAATCACTGGGTCAGTGACCTCGCCACCCTCTGCCTTCTCCATGTATGCATTACCCCTAGAAGACTCAGCTTTCGATGATAGATCTTTCCTCTTGTTCTATTGGTGAAGAACCCCAGCAGGGTCGCTGGTAACATATCCCTCAACAACTTTTTTGGCTTTTAAATCAACAATATATTTCCTCCTCTCCGCCCCAGTTAAAGGCAACATCGGCACTACAAAACAGAATAGGGAAATGGTTAGAATTAAAAAAAATAAAGTAGAAAACGTCTGAAAACAAAGATATCACAGTACTCACACAGATACAACCCTAGGATCTCTGAATCCCCCACCTTTTTCAAAAGCTGATGTATATCAAAAAGTAACATCTTGTCTAGAAAACCCACCACGCCCTGTTCATATGGCATCATCTTCTGAAAATCATACCCAAGAACAGCTACGGGAGCACTTGTCCAACATAATGGGAACCTCAACTCACCATTTATGCTCGCCACCGCCACAGTAGAATCCTTCGCCCTTGTTCCCGGACAAAAGACTCTCTCCAATCTTTTTTAAAGTTAGAAGCGTAGGGAGGGAATAGCTTCTTACCAGGGAGCACACTTATCGAAACCTAGGACAACTTATCTACACCTTTGGTACCATAAAAATGAAAGAAGACGCCAACATATGGCTCTACTCCCAAAGCCTCACAGAAAAACTTCAAAACTCCAAATAAAGGCCCAACTATTGGGCTGGATCTGCAAAGGTGCCACGTTCAAAAACTTAAGGACATCCATTTCAAAACTGGTGAACGAAATTTTCACTCCAAACTCCTCCAGCACGACGACATATGTGTGAAAAATCTCCTTGACACCCTTGGGATGTTGTATGCAAACTTTCTCTCCGGGTGAACAGGGCGCCATAATAATATCCGCCTCTCGCCCAGTAAAAGAAACAACCAATTTACCCCGCAGAAAATTAATCTCCACCTTCTCCGTATACGAAGACTCATAGCGCCGAACATCGTATGCGAATACATCCATTTCTGATACAGACGCTGAAACCAAAAGAAAAACCTCCTTCCTACGAGCAACTAGAGGAGGCAAATACACAAAAATATCTCCCCTACGAGTATTCCCTGGAGTGGAATAAAGAAAAACACAATCAATATCAGTATTATCATAACTATCACCACTACTGCTATCATTATCACTCGACAGTTCTTCTATAATCCTATGACTAAAATAACCTAATTCAAAAGCTTCCCAATCAATCGAACCATTTGGCCGTGTGACATGTTTTAAGTGATCATTCATCAATTTCGATTTCGATTTCTCTTCAGGATCAGTGGGAAAAAACTCTCTACCCATTTCGTCACATTCCCTGATTATAACCATAGATAAGGAGGCAGAAATTGAAAAAATGAGTTGAGGAAGCATAAGAGTACCTGATTAAAGAGGAAGAAAGCTTCGAATGTAAGCCAAAGCTGGAAAAACCGGAATCAACGGAGATCGGCGGAGAAATGAGGCAAGAGTATTGAAGGGAGAAGATGAAACGAGAACGAGAAATGAAACAGAAAAACCTTTTATAGGCCAAGCATTAAATGTCACCTCGGAAGACGTGTTAGCCTTTACACCGATTGGGGGCATGTGGCGAAAACATCAGGATTTGGACACGTCGACATCAGCGAATGGTCACCAAATCTGGACCTTCGAAATTGTACAAACACAAAGAACATCTCGGCAGAAAATCTTTTTGCAGAGAAAACCAACCTGCTAGGGCGAACAAAAGGAAAGAAGTTCATCACTTCGCCTTGTCCCAAGACTTGTGCTTGGGGGGCTGTGGACCGTCAATATATAATTAGGGGCACGACGCCCTCCAGAAGGCCCAAAAAAAGGCCTTAGGCGTGCCCTCTCAAACGGGGCACCTTAAAAGGCTCTAGAAACGTTCTAAAGCATCCTGTACGATCAATCTTACATATTCATCACTTCGACTTGTCCCAAGACTCGTGCTTAGAGGGCTGTGGACCGTCAATATATTCGTAAGGGCCCAAGAGCCCTCTAGAAAGGCTTAGGCACCCTCCAGAAGGGCTCCTGAAGCCTAGGTATGCCCTTCTAGAGGCGTTGCCTTAGCCGACTTCTAGAAATATCCAGAACCAAGTAAAAAGACCTAAAGCCAGCTTACTTGGAGCTTAAGTCACGCTAAAACAAGCCCACAAGGGGCTGTAAATACCACTCTTGAGATCATTCTCAAAGCATCTCATAAACAGTCTAAACCCTAGTTACGATTATTGTACTCCTGGTAGTACACCAGACAATTATAGCTATTGATTTCTAGGAGAAAAAAAGAGGTGGATTTCCTATTAAGTTCCGTGATTTTTTTTTATTATCAATATTCTAATAATGATATATTTCCACTTTTGGGTTTCCCATTCAATAGCATAATTTTAAAAAAAAAACGAAGAAAAAAATTGTAGAATAGATTGAAACAATAGATTCATCCCCTCACTGCCATACTAGTGGAGAGGAGGGTATCTTATCTAGTGAATAATTTATTTTTTCTCTGTTGTTGAAGAACATTTATTTTTGTTTTTCTGGCTTGAGGAAGAAGATGAGGAGGACAAAGATTCATTGAGAAATAACAAAACGGTGATAATTGATGTAGTAAATAAAGCTTATGTAGAATAAGATGTAAAGGGTGTTGCCTTCACTATGTTTGATCTATTTTTAAGCAGCTTTTGGCTTGGAGATGCATTAGTGTTTTTAAACCAACGATGGTTCCTTATAAATTCGACCTACGAAATCATTGGTCCAATTGGACCAAGATGATAATAGTCAAAGATATACTATTAAACAAGATGAATTTTTTGAAAGATATTAAACAAGATGATGATAACCATATTTATATTTTTTTAACAAGTAAAAATGAGATATAATACATTCTTGGATACTTTCAATGAAAATACTAATAAAATAGTTTTTATCAAGATGATAAAAGTCATAGATATACTTTCTTTAAAAAAAAAACGTCATTGATATACTATTCTTCATTCTTGGGTACTTGACTACTTCTTGTTCTAGTTTCATGTGCAACAAAGTGTACGAAGAAATCTCCACACAAGGAGACAAAAAAAAAGGTGGATTTCTTATTCAAGTCCCGTGTTGTTGTTGTTGTTGTTTTTTTTTTTTTTTATCAATACTCTAATAATGATATATTTCCGATTAATTAAATTAAATAAAAAAATCTCAATTTGGACCAAAAATAATTCTCAAATTACTATTCTCATCCTTTAAAACTTTTGGGTTTCCCATTCAATAGTATAATTTAATAAACAAAAAAACGAAGAAAAAATTGAAGAATAAATTGAAACAATAGATTCATCCCCTCACTGTCCTCGTGAACTTAGTTCAGTTGGTATGAACAATGCATAACATATGTAAGGTTCGGTTCGGGGTTCGAATCCCGCCACCACCCGGGGTTCGAATCCCGCCACCACCAAAAAAGATTCATCCCCTCACTACCATACTAGTGTAGAGGAGGGCATGTTATCTAATGAATAATTTCTTTTTTCTCGGTTGTTGAAGAGCTTTTTTTTGCTAGCTTGAGAAAGGAGATGAGGAGGACAATCTTCAATTATAGTAACTTTTTTATAGGTTTGATATTTTAATTAATCAACGGTCAAAACAATATCTTCATTTAAATGTTTCAACAATTAGATTTAATGTTATTAAAAAGGAAAAAAATCATCAGATTTAATGTGAATTATGTTTAAGCTGATTACTATCAATCCACATCAAACTTGAACGGTAATATACACGTAATATGTTAATGAATTATTTTACTTCTTTAAAAACATATGGGGAACGGTAATACTAGTCAATGAATTATTTTCTCTCATAGTTAATGAATTATTTTATTACTTTAAAAACAAATGGGGAACGGTCATATATGTAACATAGTCAATGAATGATTTTCTCTCATAGTTAATGAATTATTTCATTACTTTAAAAACATATATGGAGAATACTGCTATGTTTCATGTATATACTGAGGAAGGTGTACAATAACCTCCATCACCAGGTCATTTTGATTTGTCCATCAAACCAAAACCTCTATTGGTCCAAGCTTAAACGATATACATACATAGCTTTCAATCTTGATTGAATTTGTTTAATATATATCCTTAAACGATATATACACATAGTTTTCAATCTTGATTGAATTTGTTAATATATATCCTTTAAGAAACCGTGCACTACTATATATACACGTAGGTCTTAATCTTGATTTAAGTTCTTCAATATCCGAACATAGAGGCTAAAAAAAATGATGGATAATCATAGGCAAGCACTTGGGAGTTTTGCAATGGTAGCATTACTCTTTCTTGGTTTTATTTTCATTTACCATTGGTCTTTCATATCTTTCTCCACCCAATTACTTCTATTTCAAAATGAACCACTCTGCCTGCAGCAATCAAACAAGGTACGTTCAAATCACCTATATATACATTTTTTTCTTAATTTTTTTTATTTAATATTTTTTGCTTCAAACCCATGTACATATACCTATATGTATGATCACAATAAGTATAGCTATATATCATTATTTTTTGTTGATATAAAAAATAATACTATATTCTTGCATATAAACATATTCTATAAATTTGACCCCATTCTAAATATTATTACTTGAATATATTATGAAGTTTAATTCGTTTGTTCACGTAAGAGTTTAATTGTTTACTTTTCTCCATGGCTTGATTGAAATTTTCAATAATTTGTCCTTCTTTATCATTAATGTAGAGCACCAATAGTAATGAATTATACGGAGATGGTCTTGACAAAGCTTTAGCCAAAGCTTCAATGAGAAATAACAAAACGGTGATAATTGCTATAATAAATAAAGCTTATGTAGAACAAGATGTAAAGGGTGATGCTATCACCATGTTTGATCTATTTTTAAGCAGCTTTTGGCTTGGAGAAGGAACAAGATCTTTGATTGATAACCTTCTCATTGTAGCCGTCGATCAAACGGCCTACGATCGATGCCAATTTCTGAGGTTGAATTGCTTTAAATTGGAGACAGATGGTGTTGATTTTGGAGGAGAAAAACTCTTCATGTCTCAAGATTTCATCAATATGATGTGGAGAAGGACTTTTTTCCTTTTGGAAGTTCTAAAACGTGGCTACAACTTCATTTTTACGGTAAGTTTCTTTAGTGCAAGTTTGGATGAGAGAACTTTGTTGGAATAGTGTAATCTTCTAGGGTTGAGAGTATTAAAAATATCAGTTGAAATTTTCCTAAAAAAAAAAAAAAGAAATATTGGTTGAAATTTTCTGTTTGAAGAAATCTAAAGTTGAAGATTCAATGACACTAATTTTTCAACTCAAAGAAAAACACTAATTTTGGGTTTTCTAATTAATAAATAAACATTTTGACTGAAAGTCTAGTTGATTGGCCTTGCTAATTAAGCATCCTAACTACACATCAACATTTTTTTTTTTTACGTAAAATGAAAAAGAATTAAAAATATTGTAAATATTTTGAAAGTTAAATGATAGAAAAACGAAAACTAGATAAATGACTAATTGTTTTTTTTTTTAAAAAAGAAAAAATACTGCATTACTGTTTTTGCCAAAAATACATAACCATTATTTACTCTCACTTGTAATTGTATTTTCACTCTATATTTTTACTTGCATCGTTCCATTTTCTAATATTCCTAATTCAATTTTCAGGACACTGATGTAATGTGGTTACGAAATCCATTTAAAAAGTTGAGCAAAAATGAGACTGAAGACCTTCAAATCAGCACAGATACATACCTTGGTGATCCTTGGTCAGAACAACACCGAATCAATACCGGATTTTACTTCGTGAGGTCCAATAACAAGACCATATCTTTGTTTGAAACATGGTATGGAAAGAAAGACAATTCCACAGGAAAAAAAGAGCAAGATGTGCTTCTTGACCTCATTAGAGGTGGTATAATTGGACAATTGGGACTCAAGGTTAGGTTCTTGGATACTCTCTATTTTAGTGGGTTTTGCCAAGATAGTAAAGATTTTAGGGCAGTGACCACTGTTCATGCCAATTGTTGTCGAAGTATCACTGCAAAGGTGGCTGATTTAAAGGCAACCCTTCATGATTGGAAGCAATTTAGGAGGTTAGAGGTTAACTCTACAATGGATTTCAATTGGACAAGTCATCAGTGGTGTGTGAAGTCTTGGAGACGACCTAGAAGAAGAATGCTTTAATCATCACTTGTATAATTGTTGATTAGTTGAATAATGACATGTACATATATGCATTTCTAGTTTGTGTATAGTTGAATAATGACATTTACATATATGCATTTCTAGTTTGTGTATAGTTGAATAATGGCATTTACATATGCACTTCTAGTTTGTGTACTCTTTCTAAAATAGACAATTGATAGAACAAAAAGGGTTTGAGCTCGTGAAACTTCATTGTGATGATATTCATAATTTAAGATAAGGATTTTTAAGAATGGTGTATTGATCCAATTAACATGAAGCATGTGACAGTGATGTTATTTTTTTTTTGGTAATTATCATCATCTTATGAGTTTTTAATTACCAAATGGTTTGACTAGTAAAGTATATAATGACAGTAAAATATATGTGTATATACACACAGTGCATGCCAAGGTTTACGTAACAACCTAAGCTATAATATTCAAAATGAGCATATTGTTGTTATCCAATTTACAGGAGATAAGACTTAAACTAATCTATCACTCCCGTACACTCTCGCAAGCTGGAGGTCTAAAGCGAAACTACAATTTAGACCTTATTCATAAATTTTTAGATGTGAAATTTTTCAATAATTTTAACTTTTAAAAAATTATTTCTACACATGCAATAATCGACATAGTCAAGAGAATTTGATAAACAATTGAAACATTTGACAAACTCATGAATTTCAAATGCATTTAACAATGATATTTGTAATACTTTCAATACATATAAAATATCATTTACATCAACATTTGACAAATCCATATGAGAAAACGTAGCCTCAAAATTTGTTCAAGCTTTTTGGAATTCATCATTATCCAATAATTTTAAGGTTGTTGCATCAAATAAAAATTCAACAATTCTTTCAAATACTTCAAACTGCTCAAAACTATTTTTCAATGAAGTTATTCTCACATCAATAACCACAAAAAACTGATTGGCTTTAAAAAATTTCTCGGGTGATTTGCTCATCATTATTATTTTCTTCATATTTTTTTTTTTCTTTTCTAAAGCTACGACATTTTGTCAAAAGTGTGGCTCTATACTCGTATCAAATGCAAGGCTTTTGGCAACAATCATACTAGGTTTGATTTCTATATTTTTCAAAGTTTAATATTATACCTTACACTTTGTTTAAAAAATTTGAGTTCATATTTTATACTTATTTTTTTGGGACAAGGACGGTCGTCCTACCTCAAATACGGCCTCGGATGGAGGAAGGTTCAATGACTCCAATCTCGGATTTCATAAAATTGTGACATGGGGTAGAGAGAGGCTTTGTCAAAAGATCAGTAAGTTGATGACTGAATAGAACATCTGTATTTGGTTGGATGCTAGTAAGTCACAAACAAAATGATAATCAATGGCTAGGTGCTTCATACGAGAGTGAAAACCAGGATTAACACATGTTAGATCTTTACCCTGTGCGACGCACCCGGTGTCAACAATTTCAAATGATGTTTAGAAATATTTAAAATTGATCGAGATTGAAAAATGTTAGTATTTGTTATCTAACACCGATAATTGTGTTCACGTGACACATTATCTTCGTTAGCAATGATTGAACATCAGACTAAAAGTTTTTTTTTTTTTTTTTAAAGAGCATGAGACAAAAAGTTGAAATGCTAAGTAATATTACTATTCCCTCTAATCTTTTTTATAAGAAATAAAAGTAACAATTTTTTTAGTCATTTTTATAAGAAACATTGACCAACTGACAATGAGGTTCACTAATAAAATGTAACACAATAACGATAAAATGAGATATCAATTATAAAGGAAAAAAAACATGTGCAACTCGAAAAATAAAACATGAACCTATTAAGATCAAATGAGAGAACATGCTATTTGAATCTTCTTTTTAAGACTTAACACATACATTTTTTCAGAGTAAGACCGAATACATACGCCTTATCATGAAATATAAGTCTTTTCTTTCAAAAAAAAAAATGAAATATAAGTCTTTATATATGCATATTGTTATATGAAACCATTTAAAGAAATCGAGAAATTAGAAGCAACTGTCATATTTGTACCCAAAAAAAACCACTATCATATTAGTTCCAATATTAGGAATTTTTTGTCAATCCATTTTTTCACAATATCGAGGTTCAAGTTGCATGGAATGAAGTAAACAAATAAGCAGCATCATGTATTAATAATAAAAAAAAAAACAAATAGTCACTTTAGTCCATGACTATGCACCTTGTTGTCACAAAGGTCGACGACAGAAGATTAAATACAAAGAAGTCCCTGACTGAGTTCCAATTTTTTTAACTGCTTCTGTAGAATGAAAGCTTAGTAGGCATCTCAATTCTTTAATTTAGTATGTGTTAATTTTCAGAACGTAGTCATGGATTGTAGGTGGATGAAAGTTTATGGATTAAGTGGTGAGTATGATAATGGAGTGAGTGAATTTCTACAGTTTGCTGAAAAGAATCTTCCTAACATTGAGGGAGTTTTTCCATGTCCTTGTGTTTCTTGTGGGAACCGGGACCCAAAACTTAGTAAGGAAGAAATTAGGGGCCATCTAGTTTCGATAGGGATTTGTCAAAATTATACCCAATGGATATGGCATGGTGAAACTATGATGCCAAGTGTATCCCAAAGAGAGGAAGGCAGTGTAGATATGGATGATAGACTTGAAGACATGATACGTGATATTGGAGAAGAATCATTCAAGAAAGCATGTGTGTATGATAATTTACGTAAAGAAAAGGAAAAACCTTTGTACCCAGGATGCACGAAATTTACCCGGTTGTCAGCTGTGTTAAGATTGTTTAATTTGAAGGCAAAAAATGGATGGAGTGATAAAAGTTTCACTGAATTGCTTGAATTGTTGACATAAATGCTTCCAGAAGGTAACACAATTCCGAATCGTCATTACGAGGCCAAGAAAGTATTGTGTCCAATGGGTATGGAGTATGAAAAAAATACATGCATGCCTAAACGATTGTATCTTATACAGAAAAGAGTTTGCAAACCATGATCATTGTTCGAGGTGCAAGGTGTCACGCTACAAAAAGAAAGATGGTGATTCTAGTGATGAAGTCAACACAAAGGGTCCTCCTGCAAAAGTGTTATGGTACCTACCAACAATTTCAAGGTTCAAGAGATTGTTCTTCAATGTAAATGACGCGAAGAACCTTAGATGGCATGCAGAAGAGAGAAAAAGTGATGGAAACATTTCCCATGTAGCTGATTCTTTGCAATGGAAGAAAATTGATTCTTTGTTTTCAGATTTTGGAAAAGAGAAAAGAAACCTTAGACTTGGACTTTCTACCAATGGAATGAATCCATATGGTAATCTAATTTGTAAGCATACTTCATGGCTTGTTCTCTTGATAATTTACTACCTATCTACTTCGTTGTGCATGAAGCGTAAATATATGATGTTGTCGATGATGATTTCGGGCCCATACCAACCCGAAAATGACATAGATGTTTATCTAAGTCCATTGATTGATGATTTAAGACTACTGTGGGAAAAAGGAGTTGATGTTCTTGATGCGTATTCTGGTGAACATTTCAATATGCGTGCCATGTTGTTTTGCACCATCAACGACTTTCTGGCATACGGTAATTTGAATGGGTACACCGTTAAAGGGCATAAAGTGTGCCCTTTATGTGAGGATAACACATGTTATCATCAACTGAAACATGGAAACAAGACTGTTTATCTTGGGCATCAAAATTTTTTCGATCGTTATCATCCATATCGTAAGTTGAGGAAAGCTTTCAAAGGAGAACCAGAGAATGGTATTGCTCCAATGCCCTTGACCGAAGAGGAGGTTTATCAACTACAACAAAAGGTAGAGGTCATCTTTGGAAAGAAACAAAAGAAGGCTGTTGTGACAAATATATGGAAAAAGAGGTCGGTGTTCTTTCAGCTTCCATATTGGTCTAGTCTTGATGTAAGACATTGTATTGATGTGATGCATGTAGAGAAAAATGTTTGTGATAGTATCATTGGAACACTTCTCAACATTAAAGGCAAGACAAAAGATGGTTTAAATGCTCGTCTAGATTTGACTGGGATGGGTATAAGGCAGCAGTTAACTCCACAACAAATAGGTAACATAACATTTTTTTCTCCAGCATGTTACACTTTGTCTAAAAAAGAGACCAAGTTTCTGTGAATGTTTGAAAGGTATCAAAGTGCCGCAAGGTTACTCATCAAATATCAAGAGGCTTGTATCAATGAAGATCCCAAGTTAAATGGCTTAAAATCTCATGACTCTCATGTTTTGATGCAACAACTACTACTAGTGGCTAGTCGTGAAATTTTGCCGGACAAAGTTAGGAAAACTATAACGGCTGTGTTTATTCTTCAATGCAATATGTAGTAAAGTCATTGATCCATTGAAGTTAGACGAGTTGGAACATGAGTCTGCACTTATCTTATGTCAATTGGAGATGTATTTTCCTCCTTCATTTTTTGACATTATCGAACACTTGATTGTTCATTTGGTAAGGGAGATTAGAGTGTGTGGTCCAGTTCATTTAAGGTGGATGTATCCGGTAGAGCGATACATGAAGATCCTAAAAGGGTATACGATGAATCCACACCGCCCGGAAGCTTCAATTGTTGAAAGGTACATTGCAGAAGAAGTTATTAAGTATTGTACAGATCTTTGTCAGAAGCGGATTCTATAGGGGTTCCAAAGTCTCGTCATGATGGAAGATGTAAAGGTAAGGGTACACAAGGTTATAATGTCAAGTGCATGACTTGGAAGGTTCGTCATCAGCACAATTTGTTTATATTGAATAACATTGATGAAGTTCAACCTTACTTATCTTCTCACAAAAATATTGTAAAGGAAAATTACCCCAAAATGAATGAAAAAGGGTTGTTAAAAGAGCATAATAAGAGTTTCTCTGACTGGTTTAAAAAAAGAATTGTTAATGATGATAGTGCTTTTGATACAATTAAATGACTGTCAGCTGAGCCTAAATGTAATGTTGTAACTTGGAGTGCATATGATAATAATAAAACTTCCTTCTATACAAAATCAAACGATGATAAAAGTATCATGCAAAATAGTGGGGTTATGATTGTGGCCGAGTCAATGCACTTTTATAGTTCAAAAGATAAAAACCTTGTAATCGCATCTACACCGTACTTTGGGGTGATTGGAGAGATTTGGGAGGTTGATTATCGTACATTTTCAGTGCCTTTATTTAAATGCAAGTGAATTGATATTAACACTGGTGTAAGAATTGATGAATCTGGTTATACGCTGGTTGATCTTTGCAAGGTAGCTTATAAGGACGAACCTTTCTTTATGGTATCCCAAGCAAAACAAGTGTTTTATGTCATAGACCCCTCTAACAAAAGGTGGTCAGTTTTTCTACAACTAAAAAACATGCATGGTAATGATGAAACCCTTCATATTTCTAAGATTCCTTCTTCAACATCAAATATGCTTACCTACATCGTAGAAAATGAAGTAGACGATGTCTGCACTACTCGTTCGGATCATAATGAATGGATATGTGATAAATAGTAAGGTTAGTACATTTAGTACCTCATGTATGCCACATGTGTTTTTTATATCTATTTCATTGAATAGTTTTGTACATTTGTGTATTTTGATTTAATTAAACATGCGTTTGGCAATTGCTAATATTGTTGCTTTATGTTTTTCTTGTGTAAACAGATACATGGCTGATTCAACCGACATCCCTTCTTCATCTAGTGAACCTAAAAAAAGGGTTAGAGGTTGCACTACGATGAGTAAAATTAATAAAGTTCAGACAACATGTGTGAAAATAAAGGTTCAGGTAGATTCAAAAAGTGGGAATTGTTATGGTGACAATACATAACTCGACACCGAACTTCAACATCAAAGATGGTTGTTGTTATTAAGAACCATGAAGAAGACATTCTTGAACTTCAACAAACTACATGACTATTACTACTAAGCAACATCAGTTATTTTTAAGAACCATCAAGATGACATTGGTGAACTTTAACAGACAATATGGCTATTACTACTAAGCAACATCAAGATGATATCCAACCAATGAGGGAGCCCCCAATTCAGCAATAAACCTTAAAAGAAAATACAATAAGAGAAGAATTAAATAGACAGTAACCAAAAAGTGACAATAATAAATAACTCAAAAGACTCACCATGAAAATATCAAGCCATAAATAAGAGCATAGGGTCAAATCTTTTGGAAAACTTCTTTATACATGACAATGAGAGGTGATTTCATTGATTGACCATTCTTATCAACTATTAATATTTTCAACCCTTCTCTTGTTCTCACCCTAGAGACGACAGCATAGAGTTGGCCATGAGAAAACACGGGTCGGGATAAATAAAATCCAACATTTTACACAGTTTGTCATTTACTCTTGTTAATAGTCATTGCAAAACACAAAACCAAAGTAAATTGCCTCCTCTAGAATGTGATAGCTACATATGAATCAGAAGAACTCAAATTCATGAGCGGAATATAAACATGTTTACCAGCATGAGGACCATTTAGAACCTGAGCATGTGTGACAGTTTGTCCTAATCCCAAAATAATTAAAAGTGTTCCATTGCAAAGACCAGATACAACATCAACGTTCCTCATCAACATCACTGGAACCCAACTTTAACATGCAATTTATGATTAGGCATTCCAGAATACTTTATGTCATTCAGAAACTCAGTTGTTGTCCACCTGCGATCAATACCAACATCTTCATGAACCTTGCAAATCGTGTCACGTCTAAAATACTCTTTGCCTTCTTTTTGGATTAAAGACATAACGTAATCATTAACCTTTTCAACTAAATCCAAAGTAGGCGCTAAAATAGCCTGATCCTTGAAAAAACTTGAGTTATTCATGCTATCAAGAAAATATGTATAAGTGGATTCAACAATATCACCTATACGCTCCGCATAAGTTTGGCTACAAACATCATCAGGTATATCAACAACAGCTTCACCATCATCATCAATTCCCAACTTTCCATCACCAATGTCTAGTGTCCATTTAGCAAACAACCTTAAAGACTCATTTTTGTCTGCATCACCTGAAAATTGCAACCTCGTATTCCTTGTGAGTTTCAACACTTTTCATACACACCAAAGAGGGGAAGAGTTAATGGTTGCATGAACAATATCGGCCCGGCCACCTATAGGAACTACTGGCAATATGTATCGAAAATCACCACCAAAGACAATCATCTTTCCTCCAAATGGTTGATGACATCCTGTCATTACGTAATATTAGGGACTTATTGTGACATTTTGATAGAGTTCTCATGCAATTTATACTGTTCTGGAGTGCAAAAAGCTTAAAATTTGAAGTCTGTTCGAAGGAAATCGCGCCACGCCAATTTCAAGCCGTGCTGCGATTTTTGAAGCAAAATTACACACTTCCTGTAAAGAGGAAATCGCGGCACGCCATTATACAAGGCGCGGCGCGATTTTGATGGGTCAGGCCCATGACTTCTATAAATACTGCACTCAATCTGAAGAACAAGGGTTACGATTTTGGAGAGCAAAGTGCGATTTTGAGACATCGGAGACGGCTAGAAGGGCGATTTCTTCAACCTTTTACCAATTCATGTATGTTTTGATTATTTCATTGATTATGCTATTTGTAAACTCGATTATGAGTAGCTAAATCTCTTAGAGATTAGATCCGAGATGAATCTTTGTAACCCTAATTGACACATGTTGCTGTGAAACTCTATTTTGTTTATGAATTCAATTCTAGTTTATTCAATTCAATTGTTCTTAATGCTTTTTATATCTTGATCACATATAACTTGATTTTGTGAGAATGAATGACCACTGACCATGGCTTTCAACTTAGACCTAATTGAATTGTTCTAATAAACAGGGTTAGTCTAGGAATAGATAATCGTTTGTTAGTGATAATAGGTTAACGTTCGGTAAAACCTTCAAGAATTATTAGACCACCTAAGGAATTAGAGGCTGTAGTTTAAGAAGAGGGTCCTAACTCAAGGGATTGATTAGGGCTAATTTGTTAATCATCGTAAACTAGAAGAGGGTTCATAACAAATAGGTGCAGTAGACCAATTAGGGGAACTTAGAGGATTCGACGGATCTGATCTCATCTTTCTCTCATATTTTCTTAATCAAATCTAATTTCTTTTATTTGATTTCATAAAATCAAACCAAATCTTCTGCCTAGTGGCAAAACAAAATAAACTTTACACATCCTAATTATATAACGAAATTGAATTATTGAAGTTAAAAACAGTCCTCGTAGGATCGATATTTTTACTACTTCGATAGTATTTGGTGCACTTGCCAAACGTCTATCAAGTTTTTGGCGCCGTTGCCGGGGACTGTTGATTTATTTCAACAAGGCAATTACGTTATAATTTAGGATTTCTGTCATTTATATTTTTGTATATATATTTATAAAAAAAAAAGAAAAAAAAATATTATGCTCTTTGTTTTCTTCTCATTGTACTGTGCTACTGAAAAGTTTATCCAAGTTTTGCAGCTATGATAGACAGGGTACTCCTCTATGACACAGAAGAGATTGCTAAGTTGCAGTATGAAAAATATATGCTATCTTTTAAGATCAAAATTTTGGACAACAAAATCTCGAGTTGTGGTCATTATGAGGCGAATCAACCAGGTAGTGATGGTGAAGGGAAGAAAGAGGTGATCAACATCGATTACAATACTCAACTTCAGAATATTTTAGATGACTTCTTGGTGTCAAATCAAGTTTCATTTGAGAAGTTTGATGTTCAGTGCGGTGATCTTGTTGAGAAAGCACATGAGTCTCAGAGGAAGCTAGTTCAGATGGAGACTGAGTGTCACAAGGTTGTGGTGGAAGAAAATCCCAAAGTAAGGAGTGTTGATATTTTCTCAAAGTCTGAACCAACAGGTGTTAAAGAAATCACTCGTGTGCAAATGGATGTATGTCCTTCTCTAAGGTGGGAGAGCTTAAATTCCAAAGGTTTAACTGTGAGTGCATGGGAGCATCTACTTCTTTGTTACACATTCATGGAATTCCTACCAAACAAGAGGAAGAAGAAGGATGATGTGTTCTTTCTGACATATTTGCCACCCTAATAGTGGTTGAAGCGTCAAGCTCAATGACGTAAAAGAAAGCGCTTGGTGGGAGGCAACCCATTATTTATTTTTCAGGTATGATTTTATTGCTTTCAAATACAAAAACACAAAAATATTTTTCTTTTCTTTTTAATATGAGGCAGGAAAGTTTTAAAAAAATTGTTCAAGTATACCTCCTGCCAAGAAAATCATGCAAGGTACTGATGTCTTGCATGATTCTCTCCTCAAAAGTTTTTCAGAAATTAAAGGAACTCAGACATTTTTCAAGAAAACAAAAATTTTGGCCTGAGGAAGCAAAACATGCTCCCTGTTTGACCGAAATTGCGCCGCGCCTGTATATGGCCGCAGCGCGATTTTCACAAGCAAAGAACCAAACTCCCTGTTTTGAGGAAATCGCGGCACGCCTGATATTAGCCGCGGCGCGATTTTCCTCCTCAGCCTATAAAAACCTCACTGTTCATCATCATTTTTCATTCCATTCTTAGTACTTTTCTCTACCAAAACTTTCCCTAGACTTCCCATTCACGAATTTCTTCCATCTTCATCTACTTTATCACTTCCTAAACATTATCAAACCACAATCCAACCACAAATTCATCAATCTTAACCATTATCATTCACAGTCCTTCACAATTTTCCCAAACTTCACAAAACTTTCCTTTCACCATCTTCCTTAACCACAAATGGCCTCCAACCCACGAAACACCCGCTCAAAGAAAGCCACCAACCCCAAGCCATCCACAAGCAAATCCAAACGCCCTCATACCGCATCCGAACCACCCGAAAACGCCATTCATTTCATCAATGACCAAGCCCAAGAGTTCCACCAATCCATGAAAAGTTTTGAAGTTGTGGGGGAGAGAAAGTTTGACTTCACAAGGCTTGTTAAGTATCCGTTCTTTGAGGCTGAATTACGAAGGAGAGGGTGGACGAAGTTGAATGAGATGATCGGTGAAGCGAACAACAAAACCGTGATCGTCGAATTCTTTGCAAATGCACGGGTTTCCGATACACCCTTTCAATCTTTTGTTCGAGAAAAGATAATTGATTTCAGCCCTGAAGCCCTTAATGAATGGTTGAATGTTCAACCGCCGGAGGAGTGTTGGGTTGAGAAACTGATGAGGGAGAGATTTGGTATGACGGAGACTTCGGACCAGCTGTGGGTGAACCGTCCTAGGTTCTCAGCTGCGTTTGCTGCGGAGGCTCAATTGAATATGGGTCCGATTAGTGGGTCCTATGAGAGGTTTGGAGGCTCCCGTGAGCGCATGGAGCAATATTTTACACATCAGGAAGAGTATGGGCTGCGCATGAGGAGGGAAATCACTGATGATTTCAATATCACCGAGCAAGATCAAGGGGATGGCATCTTTGAAGGATTGAGGACACCGGGGGCTGGACACTCGGATGATGATGTGAACATGGGCTGATCTACTGATGGATTAGCATTTTCTGGTTTGTATTTTATTTTCAGTCATTTTTCTTTTGATGTATTTTCTTTATTTTCTTTTTAATGTAGAAGTCCATTGAACTTATTTCCCTATTGTAATTGCTCCTGCACTTGTTTAATTAATGAATTTGTTTTGTTTCATGTGACCTATTCCAGTTTAGTAACAGTTGTTTGATGAAACGGTATTCCAAAAGTTCTAAAGGAGGGGTGACTTGATTCAAAGGCGAAGTGTACGGCGTTGCGAGGTAGTCACATACTCCCAGAAATCTCAGCCATAAGGTTCATTGCCAAATTTTGTTTTTCAATTTACTTATATTTAGATTAGTTTTCCATGCAACTACATTTCTAGAACTTGCATTGTTTCTCTATTATTAATTGGTCTTTGTCAATTACACACTGAGGCAAAAGTGCTTGGTCCTGTGAGCCTTTGTGAAGCCTACCCTGTTTTAAATTGTTAAATTTATCCTTTCTTAACCAATTGTGAGCCGGTAGGATTAGAACTTTTTGTTCGGTGACAAACTACATTACAAGCCTAGAGACTTTTAGGACTTGTCCCTTAATGTATTTTCTGAGTTAAGGCATTGTAGAATGTTGCTAAAGATTAAGTTTGGGGTTGCTATTGGAATTTGCAACCAACTAAGTTTGGGGTGGGGGTACTAGAGAATAAGAGAACAAAAATGAAAGAAATATGAAATTGACATGCAAAATACACACAAAAATGGTGTATCAAAAAAAAAAAGAACATGAATGATGAAAAAGGGACAAAACATTTAAAATCCGAGTAACTTCAAACTCGATTATCCCTAAATGTTAAAAATGTTCTCTAGTACCTTTGCATTGATTGTATTTCCACAAGGTGAATGATTAGAGGATTGAATTTTGTGCTTTAACTTCCGTAGGAATGCCTAACTCAAGTTTTGTGTAGCCTACTTATCCAAATATATCCCACCTTTCACCTAAGCTCCGTTATAACCCTAAAGACCTCAAAAGTGTGTAATGATATTGACTTTGATTGATGTTTAGAAACTTTTCAAGCGTATGGTAATATGTAGACCTGCATGTCGACTGGTAGAACCCTATTTCATATTGATGCGTGGAGTTGTGAATTGGTGGATGCGAACAAGTCAAACTAGCTCATCTTTAGCTAGAAGGAGAATGAACTTTTGGGTACTATCGTTTTGTCAGGTAACTGTTATTTTACTGTCGTTTGTCACTGTTGCAAGCAAATTCCTTGAGGACAAGGAATGGTTTAAGTTTGGGGTTGTGATGACATCCTGTCATTACGTAATATTAGGGACTTATTGTGACATTTTGATAGAGTTCTCATGCAATTTATACTGTTCTGGAGTGCAAAAAGCTTAAAATTTGAAGTCTGTTCGAAGGAAATCGCGCCACGCCAATTTCAAGCCGTGCTGCGATTTTTGAAGCAAAATTACACACTTCCTGTAAAGAGGAAATCGCGGCACGCCATTATACAAGGCGCGGCGCGATTTTGATGGGTCAGGCCCATGACTTCTATAAATACTGCACTCAATCTGAAGAACAAGGGTTACGATTTTGGAGAGCAAAGTGCGATTTTGAGACATCGGAGACGGCTAGAAGGGCGATTTCTTCAACCTTTTACCAATTCATGTATGTTTTGATTATTTCATTGATTATGCTATTTGTAAACTCGATTATGAGTAGCTAAATCTCTTAGAGATTAGATCCGAGATGAATCTTTGTAACCCTAATTGACACATGTTGCTGTGAAACTCTATTTTGTTTATGAATTCAATTCTAGTTTATTCAATTCAATTGTTCTTAATGCTTTTTATATCTTGATCACATATAACTTGATTTTGTGAGAATGAATGACCACTGACCATGGCTTTCAACTTAGACCTAATTGAATTGTTCTAATAAACAGGGTTAGTCTAGGAATAGATAATCGTTTGTTAGTGATAATAGGTTAACGTTCGGTAAAACCTTCAAGAATTATTAGACCACCTAAGGAATTAGGGGCTGTAGTTTAAGAAGAGGGTCCTAACTCAAGGGATTGATTAGGGCTAATTTGTTAATCATCGTAAACTAGAAGAGGGTTCATAACAAATAGGTGCAGCAGACCAATTAGGGGAACTTAGAGGATTCGACGGATCTGATCTCATCTTTCTCTCATATTTTCTTAATCAAATCTAATTTCTTTTATTTGATTTCATAAAATCAAACCAAATCTTCTGCCTAGTGGCAAAACAAAATAAACTTTACACATCCTAATTATATAACGAAATTGAATTATTGAAGTTAAAAACAGTCCTCGTGGGATCGATATTTTTACTACTTCGATAGTATTTGGTGCACTTGCCAAACGTCTATCAATGGTAAATCCTCCGCTCCACCTACAACACTAGTCATTACATTGCGCAAGGTCCTATCAAAAGCCTCAAATTGGCCATCTATTGATCATGTGAGCTTCGTCCCATACAATCAAACTCGTCATAATCAACAAAAGTGTCTTTTTACCTTTTTTTATCAATCTGACAACATGACTCTTCAGATAAATCCAATGAAATGGAAAACTAAGAGTGAGCAGTTCTACCACAAGGAAGAAGTAACGATGCAATTACACTCTAAGCAACGCTAAGCACAACTTTACCCTCTGATCGAAAATGGAATGAAAGTGCATACCAAAAATAAGTTTTGTCAGTTCCACCATAACCATTGACAAAAGACAGAACCCAAATCACCATCAATCACACAAAGGATTTGTTGAAAAACAGGGAGTTGTTCTTGATTCAAAGTACTAAAATTGTGATCATGTTTGAGCAACATATCTACACAATCGTAAGATAATTCATTGATCAACAACAAATTATCATAAGAAACTGATGAGACAATCTAGGGCATACAATCAAAGTTAACTAAGCATTTTCCATTTGGAAGAAAAAATTCATCAATCTCCTTCAAGCAAATTTGCTTCAATTCTTGTGGGAAAATTATCAACTCGAAAAAAAAATCACAAAAACGTTCAAATATCAAAATCAAAATATCAAACAATTTAAAAACATAAAAAATACATAAACATTCATAACCGCCAACAAACCTGGAAAATTCATACATTGACGTCTAGCATACAAAATGCAATAAACCAATATTTCCCAAATATGTTCCCATACTCTCACGAGGTTACTCATGGACATATAAATTAACAAATTTGAAAAAACCTTACGAAGAGTACGACCAGAAGCAAAACATAAACTTCCTTGATAACATCAATAAGTTCACGATCATCAGCAAATAACCCTAAAGCACCACATGCCTTATGAAAGGTATCGAAGACACAACCATCAACAATTTGAATATCTGCATAGCTCGTACACCCAACTTTAACATTAAGCAACAATCTCATATAATACAATTCTCAGGCACTTGGAGGCACAAAGGTTTACCTCCCAACAGACTAAGCTCTCTGTTGTGGATGCCACCGACGTTCATTTAAATCATACATGAACATGCTTGGAAACTGAATATACGTAAAATAATGACCAAGATGAAAATTTCGGTTTTCTTCCATCCAAGAAAGAAACATAGTATTCTTCTCTCTATTCCAAAACAACACAGAGTGTAAATCTGCATCATCATTGAAAACCACCCGTTCATCACCCTCTAAATGAAAATTCAATCGCTGAACAAAAGGTTGGTGATGATGGATATCAATGGCAAAAATCCTCCAAACAGACACGGAAGGAGATAAATATTGACAATCATAATATTGTTGCATCTCATCAACACACTCATCATCTCTCTGCTGAAAATAGCAGTGACCCTGTCAACACCTTAATGATATACTTGAATAAATACTTAATGCAGATTGACATGTTGTAGCACTCACTATTCACATGAGCCTGATACTTCATGATTAAAGCAGGATAATACGGAACAACACTCCCGTTATCCAACTCAACGTCATTTTTCAAGACAGTAAACCCAAGATATTGACATCGATACACATGGTAGCCACTCTCATCAAAGGCAGTCTAATTAATAAATTTCTTATGGTAAAATTTGGAGAATCTCTGATCCTTCATGCATGGGGAAATAGGCCTCGCAAACCCACAAGGATTATGGATCATAAAACTTGTTACAATATAATATAGCTTCGAAAATATTCTCTTATCAGGTATTTCACAACATATTACATAATTTATAGACTTAGTTGTATCAAGCATATCATGTGGGTCCAACCAAAGAAGTATATGAGCATGCGACAAATCTCTTTTCTCAAATTTAATAGTATATAAACCTGATAAAACAAACATCAGTTTAGCAATAAACCTTAGATTACACAAAACAAACATCACATCAAGCAAACACTCAAATACTTTGAAACTAATATCTGGCCTATACGCAACATGATTCCCACTTATAGATAAATGACGTTGAATCTCATGCCAATTGGGATTATATGTAACAGTTAAAAAAAGATCAGGGTATCCATTTTTCTTACATATTGTCATTGCATGCTGACAATTATTAAACATATACCTCTTACCACCAGTTAACAAAGATGGAAGTACAACACATGCCCCATTAGTAAACAACGAGGACCTTGAGTGTTTGAAGAAATATAGAGAAATAAACATTTTCAAATGTGCCAAAACTCTGATAAAATTCTAGCGCAAAAAACACTTAATTTTTCTTTTACAAACTCTCATCTTAGAATTTCTTAAGTGTGGTAGGAAAAAAACTCCTTAGATACAAAATCATTTGTATTGTGCTTAAATTAGTTTACCACTCTTTGAGTTTAAAGTGTTAACAAACAACATATTATTGTAAGCACTTAATTCTGTTGGATTATAGGAAGTCCTCTAGGAGTGGCAGAATATCTTAAGATTTGGTGTCCTCTAGGTTTATTATAGTGGAATAATCTCTTAAGTGTGACGAAACTGGTAATCCCGGATTGTAGGGTGCACCAGGCTAAATATATGTGTTGATTTCTTCTTTCTCTTCTACTTATATTACTTATCCTCTGATTCTTTTTAACTTAGAAAATACTTTATGAAAAAGAAAACACAATCCAAACCCCTTTCTTATGTACCTTCAATAGATTTATCATCAGTCATCTGGAACTTTAGGGAGAGGATCACATCATACTTTTTTGCTCCAGCCTCTGCGGTATCATACTTTTCTTCAAAGCATCCCAATCTTGTTTAGCATTCTCGCAGTGACTTTAGTAATCATACAGATCGTCTACGCGTCCATTCGAAATAATATTTTTGCAGACACAATCATTGTCTTTCCACAGGGATAATTTAATAGAACCAACTTTGCTTTCTCTATCAACACGTTTTTCCTTTTCAACTTGCTTTTGCTTCTCAACAGGATCAAACATATATGTATCCATAGTTGTCTTACTGTTATTGTCTAATCCAGATGGAACCGAAATCATAGGCATCAATTGTCTTCCTTCAAGATGTTGGCAACCTTTTTCGTAGTTAAGTAAAATACATCTTTTGTTGCCATTTTTTAATTTGACTTCCTTGAAACCAAAACGACTTATTAAAGCCAGCAGCGACTAAACCAAAACAAGTAATTTCTTCGGTAGTCATTGTGATTTTTTTAAAACGTCCTAGAATTGTTGGATTTAGAATTCTAAAATAACATGAAACTAATACCACTGAAGAAATTACCAGGTTGAGTTACGACCATATTGATCTATTTAATATGTTTCCAGACACTATCCTAAGGTGTGTAAGGTAGATTATCAATTGTGACGCTTTCAGGATAAAACAACCCAATTCATTGTAATTAAGATTTATACACTGAAGAAAACCATTCTAAAATTATCACCACTCAAATATGGTATGAATATCACTTGAAACCAAAAGGACAAAAGAAAAGAAATGAATAGAAGAACAACTTGTTAACACAAGTCAAAGGTATAAGAGAAGAAAAAAATTGATAACCCATAAGCCTTTTTGAGTGTATGAAATGAACTATGTGAGCTTTCTATTTATAGAGATATCTATATGAAACTTTGGAAACAAGTAACTCACATATGATACCAAAATAACTCACATTTAAGAATCAAAATATTCCAGATCAAGTACCGATTATCTTAGATTACGCACTAAAATATTTCAAATTGTGTTTCAAAATATTTCACCAAAAATTAGGGATTACGAAAAAAATGCTTACTCCGTTCCCCCACTTAGAGGTACACTCTTACTATTTAAATACTATCAATGTGTATGATCCATCCAATATAAAACTCACATTTTTTTTTTGAATTCATACAACACTAATTCATCCCATGTAAAACTTAATATGTAGTCTTTCAATTTTTCAATTTCCACACTTGTTCCAATATATTTCCTACCATGTCCTTGAGTTGGCCGTGAATCTATTCAACTCCACCTCTCGACCCATTAAAGCACAATTCTTATTAACTAAGTTTTATCTCTAATACATAGTAAGTGAACTCTTTTCCTAAATCCAAGACTGTGTATAGTAAACGTGACATGCTCCAAATGATATCTTCAAATATAAAATTGTTACAGTTTCTTAGGAAAAATGGGCAGATATGTATTGAGATTAGGTTAATTACAAAACAAAACAAAAAAAGCAAGAAATGCAACAAATCAATGATTTATTTGCAAGGAGAATGATAACAAGTGCCAGATATTTGTTAAAGTATTAAAATAAGCAACTTTGTAACAAAAATTGTGTAACTATTACCAAAATAAAAGTAAAAACTTGTATTTTTAAGACAAAATTTCTATTAATAAATTCCTTAAACAATGCACTTGGTTAACAAAAACCCTATTTATAATGCGAGAATTTAAGATAGAAATGAAGTAGTACAGCACTTGAGTTATTGTCAAAATACACGTTCCATTACCTTCCATTTGTCTAATTTTAAGATGATTCATATCTTTGAAAACGTCACATGAATTTGAGCAAGTAAAAACTGATTAATATTGCCAATAATGTTAATGCAAGCTCATCCTAGGGTAAGCAAAGAGCACTAGTATCTTTTCAAAGACGTGTCCAAAAGCAAAATATTACTAGCTGGTATATGCATTTAAGCCGCCTGCAAATTAATCCAAGAAGTATCAGACACACAGAGACAGTAGAGAATAATAATCTTTTAAAAAAACCTAACTGGTTACCATCACAATCATTCCTTTTGAACTGCTCCCCCTTGTCTCCTATATACTTTTAGATAATTAAAATTAAAATCCGGTCAAAAAATAAAGATAATTCATGAAATTACAATGAAGGTATATATCAAATGGATGAAAGAACTTTAGTTGTAATATATTGTTAAGTTCTAAAAATTGCCCTAAGCACATTTTCTAAGGAACGAAAGATAGATATATTGAAATAAACATGAAAAATACAATGTTGTTTGATACCGGCCTTTGAAAGTAGAAAGTTCACAACCATGAATTTAGTTTTTACTTATTTCTCGTTTTAAAAGCAATGCAAGTGCCATTAAAAAAATAACAAAGCATTGTAAGTCGTCATTAGAATTTCAAGGATTTTCAAGTAAATCGCCTTTCAAAGTGATTCACTATCGAATTTTTTTAGGTGTAGATTGTCAACTTACATCAAACAGAGTAATTGTCTCCATGAACTTATCTTAGTTAATGAGAACATTGTGTAATATATGAAGGGCCCGAAGTTCAAACCCCGAACAACTCATTTATTCATCTTATAAGGGTGAATTTCTAACAAATTCAAGTAAAGTAATTGTTGGCATAGTTATTCAATTTAATAACTCGATGTAAATATCCAATTTCAAGTATTCTAGTAAAAAAACATAAAAGATCTTATAGACCATTCCCTTTGCATGCAGAAGTTCATGCCCTTATAATGGAGATTAAGCTTTTTTGGGAGGCTGGTTATAAGAATTTGGTTTGTTTTTTCTGACTCTTCATGTAGTGCATTTAGTATCAAAGGAAGTGTCGAGACTTCGTCACTATGCAAACCTCTTGCAGCCAGTGGTGGATATTGATTTTTTTTGTTGGGATGCTAAATATTTATGGAATAAACAATTTCAACAAATTAACAAAATTATTAACAGGTGTAGTGATTCATTTGCTTGAATATAACATGGGAGATGGTAGTTTAAGTCCTGGCAGGAACAATTTTTTTTTAATACATATTATTAAATGCAATCGAAATATATTTTTGAATAACGTATTATTAATTGCAATCGAAATATAAAAAAAAAATGGTATGGGGGGAGGGATTGAACCGACGCCCAATAGGAGATTAGAAAAATGACTATCCAAGGAGATCCGCCATTGCTTGGAGCTCATTCGGATGTATTTGGATAACGAGTGAGATATTTCCATTCATCATATTTTTCGAGAAGGAAACTCGCTTGCAAAACTAGGTGTTAATCATTCAGAGTCTCTTATGATGGTACATCAACCATTACCATGGCTATCCTCATCCTTACTAGCTGATTCTATGGGAGTGTCTTTTACTAGGACGTAGTTTTTCTTTGCTTTTTTTCTTTTATTTTTTTCCCTCATGTAAAAATATATATATATATATCAACTAAGCAAATTCTAATATTTTAAAAACTATTCCATACTTCAATTGAATATGTTATACTCTAGTATGAATCTCTTAAAAATAGTTCAAAGATGACCTTTACTGTTTTAGTCAAAAATATTTTTTTTAGATGAATAAAAAATAAATTTGATGATAACAACAATAATAAAACAAAAAATGGATAAGAATAATATTTAATTAAAATTTACATAAAATAGTAAGGTTCATCTTTCCTCTCAAAAAAGTAAGGTCCATCGTCCTCGTGAGCTTAGCTCAGTTGGTATGGACAATGCATAAAATATGCAAGGTCCGAAGTTATATTACATATATTACATATAATATATGTAATATAAGGTAAGGTCCATCTCTCAACGACCACCACCAAAAAAGTAAGGTCCATCTCTCAACGGATCCATGTTAGACACCTCGTACATATAATATGTTTTTCTTCAATAATATTACAAAATAAATATTGACTGTTATATTATTTTATTTTTTTGAACAAATCAAAATGGAAGATATTGCTCAAACGAAAAGTGATAATATATTGACTGTTATATTACATATATTACATATATAGAAACAATCAATATGATGTTGGGAGATTTTTTTCCTTTTTAAGGGAAGTCATGGGTGTCGATTTGATAACATGACTCTGCTTGAGAGAAATTATTTAGGTTCAATACTTGAAATCACTTATTTTAAAGGTAATTAAGCCCTAGTAACAAAATAAAAACATATGTTTAGCCACCTACTCGAGGATTAGTCTCCGTACGGATTCAAATAAACCATCTTGTGGGATATGGATATCAAATATCCTAATTTTAATCAAAGATTACATAGCAATGAATGTCCAATAAATATCCTAATTTTAATCAAAGATTACATAGCAATGAATGTCCAATTTTTGTAAATTCTCGTACTCGGTTGTTAAAATAATATATCAACTTTTGTCAAAAAAATAAAATAATATATCAACTGTTTTTTATACAATAGAGGGCCATAGGAAGCAAGTTACCGACACCAAACTATAAATGTGGGAAATTTCCTCTCCACCATACCCGTTCTTTAAGTGTCCTCCAATGTTTCAATTTGGTCTAGTTTGAATTATAGAATCCAAACCCAAAAATACAATTTATATTACATCATTCAAAAAATGTTTATATATAATAGCGATCAGAACCTCCTTCTATTTTTGCAGTTGCAAATTTTGCCATAAAAACCACCAATAAACAATGACAAAACCTATTAAATATAATAAAAAAGATAAAAATATCACTAATAAAAATATAAAAACCTTGTACCAAAAAAAAAAAATCTAAAATCCAAATAAAGGTAATGCTTTTTTTTTTTGGATTTTTCCAAGAATATAAAAAAATTAAGCAAATAAATAACTGAAAAATGAGTTTAAACCATGAGATTTCGGATTTTGAGGGCTGAGTCCCTCTAGGGGAGACTTTCTACTTGATTTTTATGTGTTTTTTCGGACAAATTTTGAAGGAGACAAACAAAGTTTCTCGAAAATTGATTTTTTTTTTCAACTAGGAATGTGCACTTTCAAGATCTAAAACACAAGAAACACATGTGAGTAGTGAGTTAATAAGGTTAGTATGATTCATGACCGATTATCCCTCTCACAAACAAGTTCAGTCTATGTGATGACACAATTCATATTATTTAAGTTGAACCTGTATTTTACGTACAAATTCGGATTATATAATCTCAAATGTGTGAACATATCGACTACAATTATTTTTTGAAATTAGTCAAATGAGACCAAAGTTTGGGTTATATAATATGAACTATTAATATTTATTTCGGATTATATTTTTAAAACTGTTTTGAAACAAGAATGGAAGGAACCAAGATAATTTGTTGGGTGTTTTATGAGTTTTTTGGGGATTCGAATCATATAATTCAAACATGGATAAAAATGAACATTCAAAAAGCGCGCGAGAAACAAATAAAGTGGGAAAATAAGCTCTCATAAGTAGGACACAAGTTTTGAAGTTTAAACCACGTAACCTGAGGTGTTCCCGACCATGGGTAGGAGGGGCGCTGGCTCAAGGCATTAATTTTTTAGGAACACCAAAATTATTATTTTATTTGATAGTTAGTACTATATACATATTTTTTTTAATTCACTTTGATTTATCCTATTAAATTTTGAGATACCGTTCCATATCCTTAGACACTGTTTAACCTATTCCTAGCACAATTATTTTTAAATAGGTGGCAGTTTTTCATGTTTTCAGTTGAGAACAAGACGATAAGGGCTTATGGCATCATATGCAAGTTTTTTCCCTATACCCTAAGTCCCTAAATAATATAATTACAAAATTAATAATTATAATTCAGATCATGAAAACTTAATTCTTTTTTAGAAAATCATGGAAGCTTTATTGATGAAAGCAACGTAACCAAGAGTTGTTACCAAATTAAAGTGGAATAGAATAAAATGGTATAATTATTGATTAATAAAATTACCTAAGGTTGGACCCACAACAGAGCCGGCATAAAGAACCAGCCCATTAATAGAAACAAAGTCAAATATTTCATCTTCCTTCCTATATCTCACACCTTTCCAAACCCTCTATATAAAACCCTTATCTTTCCCCCGTTTATATTCCATCATTACATAAAAACTACATTCTCAAATTAACACATAAAATTTACATTTTCTATATATATCACGGAATTAGAGATGATAACTTCTAGTGAGGAGAGTGATGAGCAAGAAGTTCAAGATGAATGTATAGTAACCAAGAGATCCTATGATTGCACATTTTGCAAAAGGGGTTTCACTAATGCTAGGGCATTAGGAGGCCACATGAATATTCATAGGAAAGAAAGAACAAACTATAAGGCCAAGCAAGGCACACCCAATTCCTCACCTTTTGTTCCGGCCGTTGTTTCAAGCCAACCCTCAACTTATTACTGCATTTTAGAGCCTCCTAGGAACTATGACATGTATCATCAAACATCAAAAACAAACCCTAGAAACCCTCCACCTACATTTCAATATGATTTCCTTAACACAAGCTCTCAATCTTTGTTGGGAACCAATTTGAGTCTCCAAATTGGTTCAAGCCATGAGGGTAATGATCAAGTTTGGAGAGGAATTGAGAAAGATGGTGAAGGGGTGGACCTAGAGCTTAGGCTTGGTCACGATTCATACTCAAATTACTAAGGTATATACCGATATATATTGTAATAGAGAGGTATCCCACGCATGCATAAATAAGTTTATCATTATGTATTAGGTAGTATATATTTAAGATGTAACTCACCGTTTAAATTTTATGGTTGTAAGCATATAGTAGCAGAATCAGTTAATAATATATAGCAGCAGTATTGTAACGTATAGGTTTATCCTTTCTCTTTTTCTAAGTTTTTTTTCTTTCCTAAGATCTTATTTGTTACCTTTACTATACTATTGATTAATGATAAATATTAAGGGAGCCTCTGGACCGACCCATTTAACCTACTATTTTAGACATGATGAGTTAAAGTTATGAGTTCGACCATTCAAGTTGGCCTTATCCCGTTTACCCCACTTAACAAGTGGAGCGGGGCAGGTTTGCCCGCTAGACCAATATAAGAAAAACTTTTAATATTTCCTTTATCTTTTGAGTTTAATTTTGGTATTAAAATTCTAATTTTTGATCATAACGTTATTCTGTACCCGACCTATGACCGACTAATTTAGGGGACGAATCTCACCGTCCCTAGCAGAGCTCAATTAAAGTCAGAGCAAAACTCTGTATAGTGGCCAAACACTGAAATTGTTGGCGTCTGAGGTTTTTGAGCCTGAGATCTAGATATGATCAGACTCTTACATCATAGGTCTTAATTAACCACTTTTCTCAAAACTAAAATAAAGTCTTAACTACTAGAGTGCGAAAACTTAATAGCAGTGCTCCAACTAATCTTGGAGGAGGATCTGATACCATCTTAAAAATCGTGGTTGTGTCTAACATAATCCACCAATACCGCCTTCTGAGGTGAGAATTACCTCCACTTATAAAAACTTATTCAAGCTATCTCTCGGCTAATTTGGAACTCTTTAACACAGCCTGTTATTGCTTTTGGGTTTTTTCTTCAAGTGTGGATGATATTGGCAACGAGGTTACAACATGGAATGGCGAACATAGATGAATGAGGATTAAGCTGGCATCAGGGATGTTGAGTTAGTTTAGGTGGTCGAGGAGTTGAGAGGAGAGTTGGAGATGAATGTGTTGTTGAAGGTCGTTCAATGGGAAATGGAAGTTGGTTTGAGGGAGAGAATGAAAAGTATTAGAATATATTTCAATGTGATTAAATCTAGAGCTGATAATATTGTTTATGAGCTTGATGATTTCTTTGATGAAATTGTATAAACTAGGGTTAAGCTTTTGGACTTTTTTAGTCATATGTAATTTAATTACCAAAGTTTAAAATTGTGATTGTATTTAAAAGTGATCAAGAAGAATCACAATCAAATAAAGCTGAAGCATATATATATATATATATATATATATATATATATATATATATATATATATATATATATATATATATAGGATCAAATGACACCATGGTGTCAAAATTAGTTTGACATCAAATTTCATTCATTCATTACATTTAATTTAAAGTTTTAAAGCTATCTCCTACACTATTTTCTCCCCCTTTAATCTAATTAAGAAAAAAAAACATTATTATGATCATAAATTCATTATCAATCATTCTTTTTTTTTTCTCACATTTTTTTATTACTTATTTTATTTTATTTAGCATTGTTATATTGAACGAAGAGATTGACACAAGAAAAGTAAGAATATAACATGTGCAGTTTTAACGAACTACATAAGCTCGTGCATTTCGTCTTTTTATTGTTCGTAGCAACAATCATTACCCTTTTTATTACTTCCACTATTGTTCGTAGCAACAATCGTAATAAGACGTTTTAATTTTTTTTTTTTTTACAGAAGACATTGAAGCTTACTGTTGTTGAGAGGTAGTTAAGCTTAAACATGATGAGTGATAAAATAATCTAATTAGCAGCAATTTTGTGAGAGGTAGCAACTATGGTGAAAGAAAAAGAGTCAGTTTGGTGTTTTGATTAAATGCGTGTCTTTTTTAATGCAATTTATTTAAGGAGAATGCTGACCATTGCCCTTGGAGCATTGGTTAAAGTACTAAAATAAGTAAATTTGCATCAAAAAGTGGTGTAATTATTGCTAAGAAGTTATCGTTCATCAAAAAGTGGTTTAATAATCTCACACCATCACCTTCTTTTGCCTTTCACATTGGGTGAAACAATATCTTACTTATTGCACCCCCAAGATGCTTTCATTCCTCAACTATAAGCCAACATTACTTATTGCACCCCAATGCTACTAAACAATCTACCACTAGCTCTCGCGCTATAATTTTCTAACAGTGGTATCAGAGTTGTGTCTGTTCATTCATTGGGGGTAGCAAAATATGACCTAATATCACCAACTATATATTTGTTAAACTATCTAATCTATAACATGAATTCTACTATCCTACTAAACTAGAAAATCCAGTCTACTTTGTACCAAAAAAAAAAAAAAAAAAAAAAAAAAAAGAAAATCCAGTCTACAAAAAAGAAGTACATGTAGCCACACGACACGACTCTGTTTGAGTACAAATCCAAAACTGAGAAGCAAGAGAGGAGTTCAGGTAGCCAAACAGTTTGACCTTCTTAAGTTCAAGTCCAAGTAATGTTGTAAACCTATGGCAAATAATACTCATGTTCAAATAGAGCAAAAGCCAAGGCAAATAAAAATGGTGACATGCGGCCTCTGATGCTCTAACTTGATTACAAGCATAGGAAGAAAAATGAAACTACTGGAGCACGAGTGAGTCCCTGTCAAGATTCTTCTACAAGAGTGGAAAAGAGAATCACAAGCAACTATGAAGTAAAAGTGGTCTCTATCAGAAATCTTCAACAAGATGAACAAGGAGATTCACATGCACTAAACGAAAAATCCTTGTTAGAAGTCTTTAACAAGACAAACAAGGAAAATAACAAGTGCAACTAAGAAGCAAGAATGGTCTTTCTGACATCTCCAACAAGGATGCTAATATCAAATATTTTTGGCAAGAGGTGTGACAAAAATAGTATCACGGTGGAGGTAATACATTTCAAACTCAAATATTATATCCTAAGAGTATCAATGCATGAGTAGATAGTTTCACTAATCATTTTATTTGAGAAATTATGGATTAAGCTTGGAGTTACCAAAATATGCATCAAGAAGGAGTGTTGTAAGCTGATGCACATTTATAGATATTTCTATAATACATTAGAAAGATATAGAATCACTCGTACTTGTTAAATGATAATGCACACTTGTAGATTGTAACAGCCCGTGTTTCGCTAGGATTATTTTAATTATTATTTATATGTATTTATATGTATTTGATTGCTTGCTTGAGTGTTTGATTTGGGATTAGCGGATTTTAAGGTGAGAAGGGTATTTTAGTCAATTTTTAGGCTAAGGGTATTTTGGTCATTTGTTGAGAGAGAGTGTTTTAGTAACTTTAGAATGTAGAATATTTTAGTATTTTAGAGTGAATAGTTATTTTTACTTAGTTAGTAGTAACTTGTGGTAATTATTTCGAGATTATTTGATGTTTTAGCGAGCTAGTAAGTAATAACTTTTTAGAATTTATTAGTAAGAGTTTTAGGTCCATTGTGAATATTAGTAACCTAGCCCATTGGAGAGTAGTATATATACTTAACTTATGAAGGAAAATTAGGGTTAGAAACATTTCACAATTCTCACAAGAATAGAGTGGCTAGAGAGAGAAAGTAGAATAATAGAAGAGGAAGAACTTAGAAAAGAAGAAAGCAAGAGCCGAGGAGTTAGAAGGGGAGAGTGAAGCCTAAACTAAAGATTTTGAAGGTTTAAGATAAGGGGGAAAGTTCTATTTCATCAAATAAGCTATAATCTTCCTTTTCTACTTACGGATCATAATTGCTTTTGAGTGTATTATGAATTTGATGATTTTTTATGTTAATTTTCGTGCTCCTATTTCATGTGTAATTATGGGTATGTTGAATTTCAAGGAATTGAAGTGTTTATGCGTTCAAGTTCATAGTTGGTGTTTGAAATAAATTGTTTTGATTATTTTTGCTTAATTGTGTGAAAACCATGAATTTTGTGGATGATTAATGTTTAAACATGTTTCAAATCACTTGATATATGATTGTATATGTTTGTATGTCATTGGGGTTTGAAGTGTTGGTGTAGTTTAAGGAAAAAATGGTGTGAGTTCTCGAGAGGAACCCAAAATTCTGGGTTCCTTTTGTTGTGCAACTCTCCTAGCGAGTAGGTACTCGCCGTGGCGAGTGACGCATGATAGAACCCACAATTTTGAAGGTTTCAGCAATTGGGATTGTTTCCGGACATCCCCAAGTGTTTCTTTTGAATTGTTTAAGTACTGTTTTTAACTCATAAACCTATTGGAACATCATTTGAATTGGATTGAATTGATTTTATGAGTTGTAAGGAATTTGGCTTTGAAAAATGGCATGAATATAGGATTTTTTCCGAAACTTGTTTTTTTTTAAAAAATAAAGTGATGAGGATATGACTTGATTTCTGTAATAATTATCTTAGAAAGATTATGGAAAGTATAGGTGAGCTTATAACTTGGTTTTATCTTGAAAATGATATGATTTTGAAGAATGAAGAAATGAGACGAACTTGGTGAATTTTTAGAAATAACCGGAATTATGAAATGATGATAACATGAATGCATTATTGTGATGTTATGTGTTATGTGAATATGATATGTTGATGTTTTGAACATGAATGTCTTCTTTGGTGAAATAAATTGAAAATAGATGATTTTTGGAAAATAGATGAACTTTACCAAAATTGAGTTTTATGATTCCATAACTTGTAAATGGATTGTATTCATGACAATATGATGAAAAGATGATGAATCAATATTTGATTGGTTTATAGTGTGTTGGTGATCATGATTGGTGAATGGCTGTCTATTTGTGAATGGTGTTATGTGAAACGATGATTGATTCCTTGTGGTGATCAATCTTGCTGATGACATTGCCGATGACTCTTTTGTTAATTATGACTTGTTGATTGTGTGGATGTAAATACTTGATGATGCAAATGGTGGTGAATTTATGAAGAATGTAAATAGAGATGTACTTTTACATTGCTTTGGTGAACATATTATATGATCATGAAAATTGTATAATATAGTTTGGTGATATGTGCATTGCCGAGTCTTTGCTTGAAGTCCATGCATTCATAGTCATATTGAGTCTTATGAAGAATGTAAAAGGAAGTGTACTTTTACATTGCTTTGGTGAAATACGTAAGTGGAGGTGTACTCTTACGTGGGTGTGGATTCATACGGTAGAATTATCTCTGAAATCCAGTTAGTACCACATGCATCTAGAAGTGTCTAGAACATTGCATGCATTCGAGATTGGTGAATTGTGTCATACTTGACTATGTGAATTGGTGATTATGTGCATTGGTGAAACTTGGTGAATTATATGGATTTGGTGAATTATGTTACTTGGTGATTTATGTAATTGGTGAAAAACGTGGATTTGTGTAGAGTTGTGTACATGATGATGTTTGCTATTTATTTTAGTGATAGTAATGAAGTGTGAATTATATGTGGGAGATTTGATGATTTCTTTGGTGACGATGATTTCCTAGCCTATACTTTTGAAATGATGAATTGTATTTGTTGAGTTGTTTAGGCAAGAGTTTATGTGATCTATATGATTGATGTGAATTAGATGAATTATATGTATTATGTGGAATATTTGCTTTATGTAAAATGAATGAGGTAGCATGTATGATTATATTTTCGAAATGACGAGGCTGGTGTAGTTTGATGATTAAGCTAAATAAATAATGAGGTGAGAAATTCTTGTATTGATTGATGTTGGTAAGGTGATAAGCTTTTGATGATGATTTTGATCAAGAATGAATATGTTTGATATGCTATGATAGAGGTATGATAATATTCATGTGGAGTTAGTATTCTAGAAAAGATGAATTTGTATGCATGTTATACTTTATATCCTTGAATTTTATTATTTGATTATATATTATTTGTGGAATATTATCTAACCTCCAGTGGTCGTTTGGTTGATCGCCTGCCTATTTGTATGAATGGGTAGGTGGCGTGCATGATTGATTTGTTTTTGCCTGTGAGTTGCTTGAAGATTAGCTTTGGAGCTACCACTCTTTCTTATGCTCGAGGTCTAGTTTAGGGCTCTGATTAGGGTGTCAGATTTATGTTATTATTTCTGGGGTTATTTGCGCTTTACCCCCTGTAATTAGGGGGTTCGCGGTACGGTTTGGATCAGTTTTGAGGCAAAATGCCATCCGATCCAAAATAAAAAATTACATGCGGTTCGGTTCAGTTTGGATGACTATTTTAAAAAAATCCGAACCGATCCGGTCCAAATATATACGTTTAATTTCAACCGGTTTTTGGATATCCAAAATGCAAATTATATATTTTTTATTTACTTTTTTTTTAAGAATATATTTTTTTATTAATATTAATATTACACAAACACGGTAAAATAATAGGTTTGATTCAAAACATAGTAAAAAATTATAATTATAGTATGAAAATTATCGATTATTTTTAAACATGTTTAATACTAACATATAAGATTAAATCAGTGCAATACACAAGATTAAAAACCAACTAGCAACATAATAATGCAATATACAATACAAATAAAATAATAAATATGTATTAATATTTACTTTTGAGGTTCGGTTCGGTTTGGTTCGGTTTTGAGAAAGTGATCTGAAATCCGATCCTATCCTAGCGGTTTTTACAAAACAACATCCAAACGCATCCAAAAATATTCAGTTTTTTGCGGTTTCGGTTTTTTGGATCGATTTACGGTTTACTCCCCTGTAATATAGGTCATTTCTGGTTTTCTCCCCTGTAAACTTTTTTTTTTTAGAATACCCCCTAATAGGTCAATCAAAAACCAACCTTTTTTTTTTGCAGAAATTTTCGTTTTTGAATGACCTATTAGAGGGGTATTCCAAAACAATTTTTTTTACAGGGGATAAATCCAAAAAAAAAAAAATCAGGGGGAAAATCAGAAATGACTTATATTACAGGGGGTAAAACACCATTAACCCTTATTTCCGTCTTGTTGAGACTTCTTGCTCATTTATATTTGAGATTTGAAATTTTATTTGGTGAGGAGTTATAAGACCGGTACCGGAGGCATGGTTATTGAGAATTTTTTATGTTGTTGAGATAAACTTGTATGATGATTTTCCGTTGCAAACTTTGAAAGCATAGTTATGCATGTTTTGAATTAATTGAAAATGTAGCATCTAAACTCTTTTGAATAATTGTATTATTTGCACGATTTATTGCGTTAAGGATTTATGGTGTTATATAGATAATTTTAGAATACTTGAAAAGTTATAGTAGAATAAACTAATACTATATTTATATAAGAAAATGTCATGAACATTTTAGAATATAGGTATCTAAAATCAGGGGCAGACCGCAGATCTAGGATTTGTGTTTAGGTGAGGCTAAAATTTATTTATATTTTATTTATATCATTTGATTTTATTATTTATATGGATCAATGTCCATTATAAATAACCCTAAATTTTTACTATATACTAGTTACAAACCCGTGCTTCGCACGGGGGTTAGCTACTTTTTTGACAAAATATTATATCGGATGGATAGATTGCGAAATGATAGATAATTATAAGTCATAACACAATATTTAGAGTACTCCTGCATCACGGCTTAGAAAATGAAATGTTCAAGGACTTTTTTTGTAGAGAGAGATACAAAGCAAGTTGCAGCGAAGACAACAATTGAGAAGGCTAAACGTGCATTGGAAAAGTAGTGGCTTTCAACAACTCAATAACTCTAAAGTTAATTTAGTAGAATAATTGTGAACTGTGTACTTGATCTGATCCACCACCCATGCACTATGCAGAGTCAATCTAACCTCGTGGGTACCCACTATACGGGTACTCGTGGGTATTCAGGTATCCATGGGTACCCATGAAGTTTTGAATTTATTTATTTTTTGGTACAAATAAAAACTTTTTTAATTACCAAAAAACATCAACTTTCAAAATTTCATAAATCATACATAATCCATAGGAAATTCATGATTCTTAGATAATCTATATGTTTTATGATGTGAATGAAGTGGAAACGGTGAACCTAATAAGATGAATTAAAAAAATTTAAAATAAAAATAGGCTATTATTGAGGATTTTTAGGTGGGCGGTAAAATTTTCTTCAATAAGGTAACAACTTTAAGTAATAAGATATGATATATAAAGATATTTCAGTAATTTACTTAATTTATTATCGGGTATGGGTACCCGCTCCATACCCGTGACGGATTTTACCCACGGGTACCCATGGGCATTTAGAATACTATGGTTTTGAAAATAATTTTGAATTACTCCCTTCAATCACATATCTCTAGCTCTCTCTCTAAAAATCACATATCATGCAGATTACACAGAGGTTTAAGTAGATTCCTTAGCAAAACAATGTAAGACAAAGCCACAGTCATTCCTCCTCCTGTTAAAGGATCACGCATATTGAAGGCATATCCCAATTTGCCGATTTTATAGAAATTTTGTTCTAAGGAAAAAGTGTATAATAGGATTATTGCACATATATGATGAAAATTAGGGAAGATGCAAACTTCATAAATGCAATTTTCATACCGCACAATTCCTAACTATATATTATAAATGAATTGTTGCATTGTAGAGCACTGTAAACCTTTGGTGCAGGAAAAGAGCATAGGAAAAGAGTGTTATAACTATCATGATACTAATTAGGACCAATGAAGGAACCACCAAAATGCAGAGTACTATTACGTTAGGCTTATAAGAGTTTGGCATTGTCATATACTAACCAAAACACTAAATCCTGAATAGGATTTTTGCATACATGAAATATGGTGGTTGTATAGAATAAACCAAATACATTCCCGCTACTTGTACATTAAAAAAATGCAATTTATCCTTTAATTGTACATACATAGTTTGTCCCGTCTAAACAACATAAAATTTAATGCAATGTGAAGCTAAAACAAAAAGAAGAATGTTCTTGTGGAGATTATTTGTAGTGTTGGTAAAATGTACTCAAATGTAGACACTATCGTTTTGTATGCTGCCCAAATGTGTGAAGTTGAAATCCTTGTTTGGGAAGATCAAGCAAAGTTTGTTTCATGTATGAATTAACCTATATAGCATTTTCTTTCTTTCTTTCTTTATTTCTTTCTGTGGTATCGTCCATGTTTGTTAGACTACAAATAACAAAGAATTAACCTATATAGTTTTCTTTCTTTCTGTCATTCCGTACATGTTTGTTAGATTTGCAAAAAACAAAAAGCAGTTATGTGGATATATTATTGAGCATTGCTTGTTGAATTTAGAACCAAAATAACCAACAATAATTGGAATGTAATAGAATTTCAGTGGCTGCATAGATAAACTGAACACAGTGAAAGGATGTGACTATATGTCAACAATTCTATACCATTCCCTCTACTTGCACATTCAAAAAGTGCAATTTATTTGTTAATTGTACATACACAGTTTGTCCTGTCTAAACCACATAGAAACTATTTCCTACTTTAATGAAATCAATGAGATCTGAATCAGGGTATTGTTTGTTGGTATAGTGCATAATAACCTCTATCTCTATTTACAATCCGAAAGAATGCAATGTGTAGCTAAAATAATATGTGAAAACAATGTGAATAGAATGAGAAGAAGCCAGGTTGAAGCTTGCAAGAAGTTAGGAGCTTATTCCTAATGTGAGGATGCTTGGCAGATTTTTCTTAGTCCACTTCATCTCTTGATGGTACTCTCAGGCATGATTTCATAGTATCATACACGGTGAAGCCGATGGCCGCAGATGGAACAACCTGAATTGCAAAAAAAAAAAATTAGTTATACATAACAGTTCTAGCATGTGAATTACTTTAATGTTCTATGATTCTTCTATCCAACTGATACTCAGCCCTAAAAACAGGGTCTTCCAGCCTTGCTTTTGAGCAATCAAAACCATGGATCTCATAGTCCCTTTCAATTCGGCTTCTTCAGATGCCGCAAGGTTTTGAACCTAGTCAGGTTAACTTTGTATCATGTTACTCAATATCCATCTATAATTTCCAGGAGACCAAATAAAGCATGTTACCTGCATTTGCCTCCTGACAGCTTCAAGAGGATGTGAATGTCTGGCCCAATAAACCTGCCACGGATCCACATGTGAGTTTCGCCACGATGCTTTTTTTGTAATCCTCAGGTACATGGCGCTTCATTTCCTCATAGAAGTAGAATTTCAAACCCGCGTATGGGAATATTCCAAAGAGTGTCGGAGCTGTGGCCATGATTAACATAAGAGTTCTACAATAACAACACAGGCTTAATTAACAGTTCCAAGTATCAAGGTGGGAAGCTATGTAACTTAGTCTATGCAATCTATGTTGAGAATATTTAAAAACATTTTAACTCGGAGTAAAGCACCTTCAATAAGGTTGCTGAAAGCCTGGCGCAGAGCAGGTTCTTCTACAGCAGCTAGCAAAGGTGATGAGAGCAGACTATGTTCTATTACACGTTTTTGATTCTGAGCAAGAGGTTTGATTGTATCAACCAAGTCTGCCAATACTTTGGAAAAATTGCACAGTCTTCCTGACATCAATAAAAAAGCATAAGAAATGCATAAATTATAAGAAATGCATAAATCATCTGAATGTTTATACTTTAAAGAAAAGAGAAAAACATGTCTAAAACTAAACCTCAAAAGGAAAATACCCTAAAGGTAATATTTTTTTTTTTATATATTTTTGATGCAAAATTGGAATTTATAGGACTTCAGAATTGACAGAATGGAACATATATACACATTGAAGGTGGTATTAGATCATGCCATTATCGAAAGAGATATTTTCACTAATCAACTAATCAAACCTACCTGATTCCATGTCATAGTGGAGTGAGAGCTAAAGGTGGAAGGGGCATCTCTATATCCTGGGCAGTAACACTAAGAGTATGTGGCTCACCAGATTTATGCATTTTATTAACAAAGCCATCTAACAGTTGAGAACTATCTAACAGTTGAGATTTCACTGACTAAGAAAATATGTGATTAGAACCATTCATTTTCTTGATTGATTCTTCATTGTAGCGCAGAATATTATCCTGCATATATTGGACAAATTTTTTACATAGGGAATGATTATATTCTTTGTAGCCATAAACAATTCAGCTAATGTGGGACCTCGTATTTATGCATAGAGTTAGACACACTGTACTAAGGTAACCAGTCAATATGAAGAGCAGGAAATAAGGCTATGAAATAAGAGATAGTTCTGCTTACCGTCAAATCGCAACCTTGGCCGTAAGAGCCACATTTTCCGCCATGAGCCGTCATATTTTGATTGAAGTATCTTATAGTTTTCAACCGCTCCAGAGAGCTTCATAAAAAGACTCTGTAGTCAAAAATTAGACTTATAAGCAGTAGAAGATCCATATTCAAAACCTCCAATGACATTACCTGCCAACCCTTCAAGCATGCATTGCGCCAAAATACAGGGTTACGAATTGTATACCGCCATTTTCAACACACACAAGAGGCTTTTCCCATATCATATGAAGTCATTCGAGCAAATACCTGCAAGGTGTATTCAATAAATTTCTCTGAGACATTGTTCTTGTATTTAATAATGATTTTTTAACCATAAACCTTTCTGTTTCTTATTTTAAGAACAGTTTCTGTTCTCAAAGCCGTTAGAATCAATGATAATGCACCAAATACCATCAATAAGTTGTGCAAGTGAGAGACAAAGATGATTTTTTAATTTAATATTGTAAAAATGATGCCTTCTTTTAAGTTTCAAGTGTACGAAGAGCTTTGTTTATGTCTTCTAGCGTTGTTTCATAAAATGACCAAACAGACCCACACCAAATATCGCACATGAGTTATCTAAAGTAGGAGCATACAACCGCAAACAAACCAACTACTCCCGCACATTGTAACTGGTCTCACACCATATCAAAAAGTCATGACCAAATAGTGTAGTTACATATATCATGTGAAATACAATACCTCAAAGAGCAGCTCATCTGATAAGCAACAGCGAAAAAGGGAAGAATCAACATGAGGCTTTCTACTTGCACTTCCAAATGGCACAACAGGTATCACATTAACCCCATAAAGATCTTTAACCAAAACACATAAAAACTATAAGTGAATCTGACTAAGCAAAAAATACAGCACAATAGTAAATAACCATGGTAGCTAGCAGCATTGTACATACCAAGCCATGGCCTCCTTGTAACAAAGTAGTTAACAATCTTCAACCTCAAAACCGATTCCAACTCAGAAGGAACCGTTAAAGAAAAATCTACAAACAATAAAACAACACAAGATGTTAATGAAGGAACCTAGGTATGATTCATGAATCAATCTTAATATGCATAGAACAATAATTCTTGAAAACCGCTTAAATAATCTGTGAAATATATATCTCCTTCAATTTAAGTATGCATAAAACATTTAATTTAGAATAAATAATCGTTTCTATAAAAGATACTACTGTTCCAAACAAAATTTAATATAAGGAGAGGGTCCGAGAATTTAATAGTTGGTGTTGAGTCAAGCTCAACCCCCCTTTTATAAAATTAGAACAGAACATGATCCAGACAACCATATATAGCTAAATGATCCATACCATAGATTGTAAGAAGTATCAAGAATGATAAGTGCAGTTAACAGACAAATCACAACCAAGAATTAGATAAATCATATTTCAAATCCTACTGAAAGTTGTATACTGTGTGTGTGTGTGCGCGCCCTATGCTTGCCAATAACTTTTGGCTTCTTTTCGAGTTAGAGTTTTCAAAATTTCTAACTAACATACAAAACCTAGAATGTTTGAAATATCATGCTATCCACAAGGATCTCACGGTAAGACACCAGCAAGGTTCCCTGCCAATCCAAAATAAAGGCCCTTCAATAATAGTTTTTCTCCTCCGCGAGCAGCTTAAAAAAACAAAAACAAACATAATCAACACTTTTTATGTAAAAAAAATGGGAGTCCTCTAAATTGCTATTAAGAAAAAGCCATGGAAATATAAAAAACTTAACACTGATACAGGAAAGTCCATTGTACTATGCAAATCAACTAAGCATTCTATAAATAACACAATAATGTGAGATTCTCACTGTTATTAGGCCAAATTCTCGTTGATTCCAAGTAATGTGCGAGCAGGAGCTGATCTCCTCCTTAGATTCGCCATTACTAAACCAGGATTACATGAATTTTGAGACACCGGAGGATACCACCCATCATTTGCATTATCTGAGCCAAAAACACAAACCCAGAAAAAGCTTTCAGAAACAACAATCAATGCAATAGATCACAAACAGACACATTAGAGGTCATAAATTTATTTAAGATCAAACATTTGTTAAAACATTCAACAACAATAATGTAGACTTGGATTTGCTCACATAACTATCATCTCTTGTAAACAATTCAAAACCCTTGGCAGAAACATCTTTCTCACGGGTTGAAAACATCTAAATATAAAAAAAATCAATTTATAAAATCAAATCACAATGAAAATGCGATCCTTACCATCCTGCAAAACACAAACTTCTGAAGTCAATTACAGATCTAAGCAAATCAATGCGCAAATAAGCCCTTAGGAAGTATTTGAAGACCAGAACATACAGCCAATAAAGATTTAACAGCTTAACAATATAGTGCAGATACTATTGCTACCATAGTATAAAGGGAACTCCAAACGCAACTATCAATTTTAGTCTGATTAACTGACATTTCAGCTGGTAAAAATAAGGTTAGGGATAAACTCTCATGTGTCTATTATAAATGAAAGATGAAAAAAGTTAAGTCAACAAACTTTATGAGTGTAGATCATGACAAAAATGATAGTTGCAACTTGCAAAGGAAGATCAATAAAAGAGAAAAGTAATAAAAACTGTGGGGGATGAAGCTTCAAATTCTACAGTGACAACTATATATTGATCGATTAACTCTTATATCTTTGTTCAATTACAATAACTCACCGAGAAGGCTTGGCTTGGATTCCTTAGAACTTTGACTGTGGGAGATTGTTGAACATACAGTGAGTGAAAGAAAAGGGTCAACAGCAAAACCACCAGGAATTGTAAGTGGGATGCTCAAATCAAAATCCTTCTGATCAACAACAGATGCATACTCAGCTAAATTCATAGAACCTGTTCCAACCACATGAATCTTGGTCTTTGGCCTCTGATTCAAACCCTGCATCACAAATCCATATTCAACCAACAAAACAAAAAAAATCCTAAATTTTAAAAATTTAATTTTTAATGAAATTAAAAACCCAAATTAATTTTTAGTGTCCCTTAAAACCCATTCTCAAATCCCACGCACAACCCCTTCAATCAATTTCTAGTTTTGCTTCTCCAGTTCCTCTCTCCCATGCCATCAAACCCTTCAATCGAAAAAAAAAAAGGAAATAAAATCAATGTATGTAATTCCATCACAAAACATTCAATTACACTAAATCAAAAAAGAAAACCCCAATTCAAAGGTTCGAAACCCTAATCCCACAAATTGGAGAAGAATCAAATATGTCCAACAAACACAGATAACAGATTCGGGATAGAAAACTAAAATTGAAAAAAGAATGATATAATACCCCTAATCTGTGAATGAAATGGGGAATTAGGGATTGAAAGAGAAGAAGAATGATACCTGGTCGGAGGGAAAGACTTATACATGCATGGCTTTAGATTGGATACAACCGTCTCTCTCTTACTCTTCCTCACCGGCGCCGCCGTTTTTCGCCGCAGCTGTGACGGAGGAGAATGGATTCTCCTCCCTTTCCCGTTCCTTTCCCGTTCCCCCTTCTTTCTCTTCTCCCGTTCCCGTTACCGTCTCTCTCTTACTCTTTCTCACCGGCGCCGCAGTTGTGACGGAGGAGAAACGATTCTCCTCCCTTTCCCTTTCCTGTTCCCGTTCCCCCTTCTTTCTCTTCTCCCGTTCCGTTTCTCTCTCCCTTTTTTTTTTTTTTTGCTTCTCACATATATATAGGCAGGGGAGGTCCAATTTACCGATTTACCAAAATGCCCCTCAGAAGGGCAAAATGGTAAAACACATGGACTATTATTTTCATATTTAGTTTATAGTAGATTTTTGGGGTGTGATGGAGCAATTTTTAATGTGAAAAGAGCAATTTTCTTTTATACTCAAATTCGTTGGGCTGAGGCAGCCTACTTATAAAATGAGTAAAAAACCAACTAATAATTCAATACTATTACTTTTCCCACCCTATGACATTCTCCCGCGCCCTACATAATTCCAAAAATACCCTTCGGATTATGAAATTCGAATTTGTTTTCCCAGAAATTTTTGGATTATATAATCCGAAAATCCCTTTTACCAGAATTTAAATACACTTTGCTTCATTTTTACATTATTTAGATGTCAAAATCATAAAATAAATGCAAATATAAAAAAAATAATACACATAAAATCTCATTTTATTAATATCATTGATACATTACAATAAGGTATGTTTCTTGTCTAGGGAAGGGGGATTGGGGTAAAACTAAATCTGCTTCAGAAGCAGATGAGGTAAAGCAAAATCTGTGTGTGGTGGGGGTGGGGGGGAGAAGGGGACTGTGGTAAATGTATGTTTCTTGTCTAAGGCAAAAGAGACCTTGATGGTCAACCTTGCACCCAGACAGATCAACCTGACACCCAGACAAACCGTGCTTCTTTGCATCGCGTTGCCTTCCTCGTTGACCGTTCATACAAACCGTGAGTTTCTAAAGTAGCATCTTTTTATGAAAGGCCAACGACGGAAACACGTTGTGCATAAAAGGAAGAGGATGAGAGGGTGTGATGGTGTGAGAAATGGTGGACTAGAAGATTAGGTTTCTCAAAGTAATAAAAAAAATAATTGTATTCTCTAAAATATGCTTAAAAGAATTTATTTTTTTGTCGGATAGTCTAGTAGATAGAATACTTTTTTATCAAGTAGCATAGTAATTAGAATTACCTCATAAGAGTTCGAACCATGTCCCCTTACATATTACATGCAATATCTTTACTAATAGAGTAGTTATGCTCACATGGACCCTCTGGAAAACTTATTCCATAGATATTATACTATAATAACATTACTAAATGAAATTTAAATTTATTAAATGATTTTTTTTTTAAAATGATAACATTAAATATTATGGAGATAGTTTGTTTTAGCTTAAATATTTTTCATATAAATTACTCTGTTCCAAATTATATGTCGCTTTGGAAAAAAATTGTCACAAATTATATATCGCTCTACAATAACAATGAAACATTAATGTTATTCTTCCTATTATATCCTTAACTATTTGTTACTCTCTCTTCTTTCTATTCTTTAATTTATCTTTCTAACACCATTTACAAATGACAATTTTGTAAATCAACTCATAATATCTCTTTCTCATACAAAATTAATTACATTTCCTAATACATGTGAAATGGTCAAAACGTCGTATTGTTTAAGAAGGAGGGAGTATAAAATTCATTTACAAACAAAAAAACTAAGGGACATAAATGAAGAAAAAAAGACAAGATTAGAGCAGCATACCAACTTAGTTGAGTGTTACTCTTTTCTTTTTGTTGTCAATTTGCTCTTGGCTTAAAAAAAAAAGACAAGAAAAGTAAATTGTTTGAGCTTATATTTAAGATACAAAAATGAAAATTGTATTCCTTATATTAATATTAATATTATTAGCATCATTAAAAATTAATTTGACCAAATAATTTCATGATAAAAACGATTATTTCTTAATTGTATAATTAATACTCCAAAATTCATATTTTAAGTAAAAAATATACTCTAAAATATTAATTTTGTCTTATAAAAATAACAGTCAATTAAGAATATGGAAATAATCAAATACTGCCTCCATTTGATATTATCAGTCTTATTTGAAATATTTAGAATTGGTATAATTATTAAAGTAATCTAGTCTATAGATTTCGAATGAGAGAAATACTATGAAACTGACGAAGTATTATTATTTAGGATGACAAAGACGTTTCAGGTCAAAAAAGCGTCCAAATTCTCTTCATGTAAGAAAGTGGACCCATCTTTCTCTCTCTAACACATTCTTTCTCTCATATTGTCTCACTTTATATATAAATAAACTCATTTTATGTCATTTCAAGTCTTCCTCATTGAAACAACGGCGCTATTGTTTCATGGTTTGTGGTTTGTTTTGCCAACTTTTCCATTCATTTTCAATCAAACATCACATCACTCACACCATAGTTTTAAATTGCAGTTGCAGTCGTGGATACATAAATAAAACATTTTTATTAGAGTACCACTATGCGATTGTAATGCGGTTGCTGCGACATCTAAATATTTTAGATTGTTGCTACAACTGCACTTGCAATCGCACAGAATAACAATTGTGGTTGTGTCTTAATTCTTATCTTATAGTATATATCTGCGATCAATATCAATTGAAGATTTTAGTTCAATTACACTTGATCGCAGATACACCATCTCACATATATCAGTGTGAGATACCTTTATCTAAAACCTTGTTTCACAATTTATACGTATGATCATGGCTACACATTTTTTCACCCAACACACACGCATAAATTTCTTAACTAATATAACTTGATTTTTATATTTTTTTCCATTCTGTTTCTGTGTCTCTAAATTTTTGTTGTTTTTTTTTGTAGATTATAAAACCTACCCTTTTTTCTGCATAAAAAGTTGAACACTCCACCTCCTGTTTCACCGGTTTCATTGCACGAGGTCGCTGATTTTCTGCTCATAAAGTCAGGTACTCTCTCTCTCTATATATGTATATGTATATATGTATATAGGCCAATGGAAAGATAGGTATATAGAGAAATAATAGATGTTGGGATTTGTTACATGCCAAAGTTGGTTTATATATGTTCTTTCCAATGAATGAGATGATGGTGGGTATGGTTGCACTTGTTTAATGTATATAAAGTAATGGGTGGGGGAGTGGCAGATGAGTGTTTGGTGCTACAAAAAGTTGGCTAGGTGGGGTTGATGTGCTAAGAATAATGTGTCTTTAACTAAGTTTTGGTACGTATAGGAATATTAAGATCTGATTAAGATTGGAATATATGTGATTTATATGTGATTGCAATCTGGGTTTGGTTTTATTCATTTATTATATATAAAAAAAAAATTGTGGGGTGTGTGTTTCTTTCTGAAATATATGTTTTTTAATTTGGTCTTCATTACTGGTATGGTACAGTGGTACATGATTTATTTATTTACTTATATAATTTTTATTAATTTATTTATTGATAGAGAATCTTGTTGGACTATATGGTCTTTTTTTTTTCAATGATGTGTTGGGATTGGAGGGTTTTCTTACCAAATGCTTTTTATTATATATATTCAATTTGGTTGATGAAAATGTGTCACTGTGTTATTCATTGATTCATGTCCAAAAGAGTGTGTGTGGATTGAAATAAGTTTAAAACTTAGATTACAAAAGAGGAATAATTTGGATCATTTTATTTGTTAGATTACAAAAGAGGAATAATTTGGATCATTTTATTTGGGTAAAGAATTATAGGTTTCATGTGCCTTTCTCTTTCAGGAAGTTTTTACATTTTTTATTATTATTTATCTATTTTGGGATCTCACACTGTTTTGTAATCTATTGCTTAGATCTTACTGAGTTTGAACTTTTTGTTTAACTGTTATGACAATGACAGGACCAAAAAATTGATGTTGGATCAATGTATAAAGCAACAGCATCTGGATTCTTAATTTTCCTGTTCTTGTTGTGTGTATCTGCAACTGTCAATGGATTTTCGAAATGCAACTGTGACGATGACACGAGCTGGTGGACGATTGAGAAGATTCTAGAATGGCAGAAAGTCGGCGATTTTCTGATTGCGGTGGCGTACTTCTCGATCCCTATTGAGCTTCTTTATTTCATCAGTTGTGCAAACATTCCATTCAAATGGGTACTTTTTCAGTTCATTGCTTTCATTGTACTTTGTGGAATGACACATTTGTTTAATAGCTGGACTTATGGACCCCACACGTTTCAAATCATGCTGACTCTGACTGTCTTGAAAGTCCTCACTGCATTGGTTTCATGTGCAACTACCATAACCCTCATCACTTTGATCCCTATGCTTCTTAAAGTAAAGGTTCGAGAGTTCTTGCTGAAGCGAAAGGCGAGGGAGCTTGGAATTGAGTATGGTATGATAATGAAACAGAATGAAGCTGGAATGCATGTAAGAATGCTTACTCAAGAGATTCGCAAGTCGCTCGATAGACATGAGATTTTGTATACTACCTTGGTTAAACTGTCGGAAACTTTAGGGTTGCAGAACTGTGCTGTGTGGATGCCTAATGTTGATAAAACGGCGATGAACCTCACTCATGAATTGAATGGGAGGAATGTTAATTCTTCTATACCGATCACTGATCCGGATGTTGTAAGAGTCAAGGGAGATAAGGTAGTGCATATGATTGATTCTGACTCGCTGCTTGCTGCTGCGAGTAGTGGAGTTTCTGTTGATGCAGGACCGGTTGCTGCGATCCGAATGCCAATGCTTAGTGTTGGCGATTTCAAAGGGGGGACGCCTGAGGTAACGGAGGCCTGTTACGCGATACTTGTTTTGGTACTTCCTAATGAAGAGGCTAGATCTTGGAGCAATCAAGAGCTTGAGATTATTAAAGTTGTTGCTGATCAGGTAGCCGTGGGTCTTTCTCATGCCGCAATTCTAGAAGAATCGCAACTTATGAGAGAGAAATTGGAGGAGCGAAATCGAGCATTGCAACAGGAGAAAAGGAACGCTATGATGGCGAGTGAGGCTAGAGCGGTTTTTCAGAAAGTCATGAGTAATGGAATGGGAAGGCCAATGCATTCAGTTATGGGATTGCTTTCAATGATGCAAGATGAGAATTTGAAGAATGAACAGAAACTTATTGTGGATTCGATGGTAAGGACAAGCGGTGTCGTATCGAACTTGATGAATGATGCTATGGACAATTCAGATAGGGACGGTGGAGGTGGAAGATTTCCTTTGGAGATGAAATGTTTTGGTTTACATAACATGTTAAAACAAGCAGCTTGCATCGCCAAGTCTATGGCTTTATGCAAGGGTTTTGGATTTAAGGTTGAGGTTGATAGGTCTTTGCCTAACTATATTATCGGTGACGAGAAGAGGGTTTTTCAGGTGATTTTGCACATGGTTAGGAACTTGATAGATGGTAACAATGGGGGAGGGATTCTTGTGTTTCAAGTTTTGGCGGAATCTGGAAGTCGAGGAAGGATTGAACATGGATATGCAACTTGGAGACCAAGCTCGTCTAACGGTGATGTGCATGTTAGATTTGACATAGGTATCAATAGCAGTAACTCTGAATCAGAGACCTCAGTTACTTCAGAGAGGCTTGCAGGAAGGATGTGTACGAGTGACCGGGCATTCGAGGAAAGTTTGAGCTTCAGCATATGCAAGAAGATAATCCAGGTAAGCTATATAACATTTGTTGTGTATGTCTCAAGAGTTCGTTTATACACCGATTTTCATCTTTATTGACATTATTCATTAAAGGATCTTTTTCTGCATTGTTTCACTATAAAATTGTGATAGAACATTTTGGAATCCAGTTCAAAATTTTCAAGTTCTGTCTGATAAAATTGAGATCTTTTAAGCATAGCATTTGCGATTTAATTTACGTTGTTATATTTTATTTTCTTACCTTCATTAGCCGCCGATACATGATTCAATACGTGTAACTTGTCGATTTAGAGTTATTAGATAGCTTTCATTCATAGATTTGTTGGCTTATTTGATTATTCAATTCATAATGTCTCTAGGGGGATATTTACCATATTTTTCAAATTTGTTCAAGTTCCATGAAATTCCAATGAATAATTGGTGTGCTATATTTGTAATTAGAACTATTAAATTAGGTGTTTCTTTGTTCAGTAAATTCTTTTTCTCTCCATTGATTTTGTATGTTATTGGCAGTCAATGAAAGGTAACATATGTTCAGTACCAAATGCTAGAGGCTTTCCTCAACTCATGACCCTTGCTCTTCGGTTTCAACTACGCTGTTCTACCGCGGTAACCATCCCCGAACCAGGGGAGAGTTCAGAGTCATCTGATCAAAATTCCTTGTTCAGAGGTCTGCAAGTCTTGTTGGCCGACAGCGACAATGTTAATAGAGCAGTAACACAGAAATTTCTCCAGAAACTAGGATGTATTGTTACATCTGTTTCTTCCGGATTCGAATGCCTTAATCTTGTTGGCCATGCTGGTGCATGCCCCTTTGAAGTTATTCTTTTGGACCTTAACTTGCCTGATTTAGATGGATTTGAAGTTACCGCAAGGATCCGGAAGTTCAAAAGCCGTAACTGGCCTATCGCTGTTGCTTTAACGGCAAGCTCAGAAGAAGAATTGCGGGAAAAATGTATGCATATTGGGTTTAATGGAGTTATCCGAAAGCCAATTCTGTTGCAAGGATTCGCCGGAGAACTCCAAAAAATCCTGAAGGGAAATTAGGTCCTATGAGGATCTTTAAGTCATTATTTTTCAGTCACATTCTAGATAGAAGTAGTTTATGAACACATCAATTTTTTACTTACTTTTTATAGAAATATTTCAGTTTATAGATTTTATACACAATATGAAAGTAAAATGGTATACAGATTAGTTCGTTTGTTCAATGTGTTTCCCTTTTGTTATTGTCATGTTATGTAGTTTTTGTTTTGATATATGCATCTTTTAATCACATCTCTTAAATCAGAAAATTGAAAACGAAAATTGAGTCAAATGGTTAAAGATTATAGGATATATAATGTCTTGGGCTAAGAGGATTAGACCATTGGCGAAATCAAAGTACTTTAATGAAAATCCTTCTAAATAGTAGGATTAAAATTTATATGAAATCATTACTTAGTCTCACAATTTGATTCTCTCAAATTTAAACTATGTGCAATTTTGGCTTCTTAATTTTTATTTTTTTTGAGAGATTCTGATTCTCTCAAATTTAAACTAAGTGCAATTTTGGCCTCTTTATTTTATTTTTGAGAGATTTTAGTCTATTAACTTTTCAATTGTTTAAATCTACGGGGAAAGGATATAGTTATGGGTTTAATTTTTTATTTTTATTTTTGAAAAGGCAAAATAGTTGAGTTTAATTTTCTGTTCTTTGTATTTGTGGGTTTCGTAGGTTTGTGGTTTTACTTTCATTGAATTCTGCTCTTTTCTCAAATGGTTCCGCTCATTCCCAAAATAAAAGTCCAAAATGCCCCTACGCAACTTAACATGCGCTAGTGCATTCTGTACTTATGTTAAGTCACGTTACGTGACTTAACATGCGCTAGTGTATTATGAGCGTGACTTAAGTCACGCACTAGCGCGAGTTAACTCACACTAGTTGCCGATGAAGAATAAACGTTTTTCCAACTTTGGTCAGGTTTTCAACATTCAATCTACACGTTTTTTTACCACTTTCACATGTTTTTTTGACCACATTTATGTTAGATACAACCTAGGTTCCCATTTCTACCTATAAATACCCTCACATACTTCCTATATTCCTCACATTATATCCTCCCACTCTCTCCCCCTCTTTCTCTTCTTCTTCTTTGCTTCTATAGTCTCTAGGCTCCTTATTCCCCTTTAGGTAAATACCAGTGCCTTTTGGGGGAAATAGTGGTCCGTTAGGTTGGAGAAAAAGACATCATCCCTTGAGGTAAAATTAGGTTTGGTTCCTTTTACTCCCAAAATCTTTTTACTGTGGGTAAAAAGAATCATCATAGGGGTATAAAAGGAACCAAATTTAAATTTAACTCAAGGGATCTTGATGTCGTTTTCCCCAACAGGACGGATCACTATTTTCCCCAAGAGCTATTGTCATATACCGAAGAGGGTAAAAATAAGTTTTACCTCGAGAGCGTAAAAAGATATTAAGTAGATTAGTGAATTGGAATAAAATATATGCATTGCTTATTGTAATCTTTGAATGATATTAATAAAATGAGAGTTATTTTTATTAATTTTGTTTTCTATTTGTATTTATTTTTGCATTTATTTTATGTTTATGCTTATGCATTGAATAAATAAATATTGAATAAATAAAATCGAATATATTTTCTAATTTTGTATTGAATGAATTAATAAATTAGAATAAAAATTGAATTAGTATAAAATCGAATTTATTTTATAATTTCGAATTTATTTCAAGTGCATAAATAAATTAGAATAAAGTAAACAAAATAATTTAGAATAAAGCAAATAAAAAAATTAGAATAAAGTTAATAACATAATTTGGAATAAAGTAAATAACATAATTTGGAATATAGTAAATAACATAAATTACAATAAAGTAAATAAAATAAATTAGAATAAAAAAGATTGAAAAAAGGACTAATTAAAAATAATTTAGTGCATAGGTTTTATATGCACTAAATGCAGTCAAAAACAGTAAAAAAAACGTGTAAAACTCAATAAACACTCCAAACAGCCGTGAGTTAACTCAAGCTAGTGTTAACATGGGCGTGAGTTTACTCACGCTAGTGTTAAACCTTGCATGTTTAAGCCACGCTACTATGGCCGGTTCTTCATGCATTTTAATGCATTGTAAATTGTTTTTTACACGTTTTTGTTAATTTTTTGCATTTATGTTTTTATTGCGTATTGAATTAAAATTTCGAATAAAGTCAATAAATAAATTAGAATAAATTCAGCGTGAATTCGAATAAAAATTGTGACAGCGTGAATTCGAATAAAAATTGCGACAATGTGAATTCGAATAAAAAGTCTAATTAAGGTTTCGTTACATTACATAAACGACATGTATGTCAACAATTACATTACATTACATGCACCTTCCAACTACAACAATTGTCTTGCCCCTGAATGGGGCAAATTCAAACTTGCTAAGTCGTAGGACTCCAACATACAATCAACATCTTGAATGATGGTATTCAAGTGTCAAACGAATGAGGTGCATTCATTGACACTTGAATACCAGCATTCAAGATGCTTATCGAATGTTGGAGTCCTGTCGATTAACAAGTTTGAATTGCCCCATCCAGAGTAAGACAATTGTTGTAGTTGGAATGTGCATTTGAACTACAACAATTGTCTTACCTTTGAATGGGGTAAATTCAAACTTGCCAAACAACAGGACTCAAGCATTTCGCCCGACATTCATGTTTTCCTTTGAAAAGAATAAATTTTTGTTAGGTTTGCTTTAGATGATGGTATTCAAGTGCCAACAAAATGAGGTTCATTCTTTGACACTTAATACCTTCATCTAAACCAGCCTAACAAGAATTTAATCTTTTCAAAGGAAAAACATGAATGTCGAGCGAAATGCTTGAGTTCTGGCCGTTTGGCAAGTTTGAATTACCCCATTTCAGAGGTAAGACAATTGTTGTAGTTGGAATGCACCTTACCCTAACTAATGACGATCTTCTGGCGAAATCAAGCTGTTGATGATATCTTCAGTTGATCTCAGCAACGTTACCCTCATATCAATCCACTGGAACATGTTGTGCTCCCAAAACATGCTCGTCACGTTTTCGTCGTTCTTTAATTCCACCCAAGTGAATGATACCCCCCCTAGTTGAGCGTTGGACGTTTATACCGAACGTGTTCCACCCTCCTTGTGTCTCTGGGGTTGACTCCTTGGCTGAATTCATTCAGTTGATCCTTGAGACCTCTTAACGTTACATCAAGGCACTAAACCTTCAACCTCTGAGGTTCTCTGCCGTAGAATTCTGCATGAACGTCGATCCACCAGACCATTGCTTCAAATCTACACAATAAGAAATTAAACACAATCAATGAAAAACTCATTCCAACATTTTATCAAACACTTGGAGTGCAAATTATACATAAACACTAAAAATGATAACCACAACATAAACATGCAAACATCTAAATAATTAAGCAATATTACTCATTTTCATGTAACATTGTATCATATCTTGTAAAAAAAAAATAATAATTTAAACAAACCCTAAATCTAAAAAAATCTAATCGAAGTGTAAAAAATCTAACATAGTCATGCAAACATCTAAACATCATAACAATTAAGCACTATAAGTCATTTGCATGTAACATTCTATCATTTCTTGCAAAAAAAATTAAAATTTTAACAAAACACTAAACATAAAAAATTCTAGATTAAGTGAAAAAATCTATCATACCAACATAGTTTAAGTGAAAGCTTACTTGTTCTTGTTGTTGGAGTGTTGTTTGATTTGAAGTTGAAGGAATTTTGGAGTTGGGTAATTTGAGAGAAAATTGAGATTTGTGTGTGTGTTGTTTGAAAATGAGGCAGAATGAGGTTCTGCCTGGGCTAATTACAGCACGTAGCGTGACTTAAGTTACGTTTCTCCTTTAACTAGCGCATGTTAACTCACGCTACGCATGTTAAGTTGCGTAGGGACATTTTGGACTTTTACTTTGGGAATGAGTGAAACCATTTGGGTAAAGAGATGAATTCACTTTCATTCACCTTTTTCTGTTGTTGTTAAGCCTTTGTTTTTTTAAGGGAAAGAAACATTGGTAAGCCGTAGTTTGGCCTAGACCTAAACAAAGTTTAATAAAGAATTATTTCACCCAAAAATTAAATTTAGATTCTTCATAATAATTTGTCCTTTAATGAAACATATGAAACACTTGAAATTAATTATGGTTTATCACTGCATGGTGTTTTAGTTTGTTTTTAACACATCTTGTGCTCAGAATACATTTGATTAATAAATCTTTTGGCATTTTTAGTAAAGAACAAATTTTCAATTGTCATCGTTTAAGGTCATGCCAAGTGCCAACTGATGTTTCTCAACACTAGTTAAAGAAACAAAAGGAAACAATCAGTATAATCAGAATTTTTTGAAACTTGTATAATTAAATAAATAAAAGCATAGAAAATGTTATTTTTAATACAAAACTTATATTTTATGTTTCCTTAACTAGTGTGTGGGGCACTAGTTAGCATGACTCGTAAATAATTTAATACATCTACTATAATAATAAAATAAAGTTCGATTCTTCTCAATGTCAATTTAGATGAACAAATTTAGCTTCTTCAAAAAAACTTAAAGTTTTTTTGAAAAGCCTCCAATACCGCAAAACTGAGAAGAATGAGTGCTAATATTACCATTAAAAACCGAATCAATTCCTAACCAATTTGAAACCAAGAGCCAAATGCGACCGTAAACATCACAACGAAAAAACAAGTGATCTCTGTCTTCGGTGTCACCACACAAGGCCGCACACATAAGTTGGGACTCATCAATTACATCACGCCGATACAAATTATCCTTAGTCGGAAGTCTATTCATGAATAGGTGCCAAACAAAGAGATTTACCTTGAGAGGAACCGCTCTGAGCCACAAGAAACTATCAAACCCTTCATTGAGGTTGGTATCAGATGCTGTCAAATAAGAATATGTTGATCTAACTGTGTAACACTGAGAAGTATGGAGCTTCCACACCCATCTGTCGATCGTGCCAACCTGCAAAACACAAGAAGACACCCGCCCCACACACTCCAAGACCAGCCCCTCCTCCCATGCATGTAACCTCCTCCGCCATTTCCACGCCTCACCTCCAACCCCCCACCCTAACTCAAACATCTCTGACACCGTAGCTAGTTTATTGTCTGCAAGGTAGTATAGCCTATCAAAGGATCTTGCAAGAGGACAATCATCCAGCCACGGGTCCACCCAAAACAAAGTATCTCGACCATCCCCCACCCTCCTAACAATGTTATCTGTCAACCAGCTAGTATCGACAAGACCCACTCCTCTCCTGATTTGGTTTAGGTTGCGCCACTAAACCGAACCTACTCCCTCCCCAAACCACACCCTGCCCCCTCCTCACCATACTTTGCTCGAAGAACAACATTCCACAAGCTCTCCCTCTCCTCCAAAAACCTCCACACCCATTTACCTAAAAGAGAAATATTAAATTCCTTCAACCTCTTCACCCTCAGTCCTCCATCCTCCAAAAAAACTTAAAGTTAATTGATAGTCATCGAAATTTCTTAATTAAGCACATAACATTAATAATGGAAGTGGTGCAAATATTTATCGATGTTTTACATATACAATAAAAAAATATTTAATCAAAAAACTACATTAATGTTTATATTTTTAAAATATTCTTGAGTTTTCAAAATATTATCATATCGATACATAAAAGCACATAGAATTTGCAACGGATGTAGTGCAAATATTTAACAGTGTTTTTCATATAAAATAAAATTTTATTTAATCGAAAAACTATATTAATGTTCACACTTTGAAAATAGTTACGAGTTTTCAAATTATTATCATATCAATTTTCTCATATCGATACATAAAATTTTCCTTCCACCTATATAAACACATAAAATTCACAACGATTGTGGTGAAAATATTTAACGGTGTTTTGAATCTATTTCTATACTATATATAAAGAAAAAGTCTCTTTCAGCTCTTTTGGGCTGTCTTTTTCTCTTTCCAAAAATGCCCTCAATTTTAAATACAAATAACAATGTAACGAATAGATAAGAATAAATTTAAATGGCTAAATTGCATTTTTGGTCCCTTAACTATTTTGCTAGTATCGCTTTGGTCCCTTAATTAAAATTTGATTTATTTTGGTATCTTAACTTTCTATCCGTTACATATTTTGGTCCTTTCCGTTAGTTTTAATTCAAAAACGTTAGGGTTTCTTCATTTTCTTCTGGATTTTTTCTGTGATTTGTGTTGTTGAAGGTTGATGGAGATGATATGAAGATGAAGAAGAGGGGAAGAAGATGAAAAAACCCTAACGTTTTTGAATTAAAACTAACTTAAAGGACCAAAATGTGTAACGGAGAGAAAATTAAGATACCAAAATAAATCAAATTTTAATTAACGGACCAAAGTGATACTAGCAAAATAGTTAAGGGACCAAAAATGCAATTTAGCCAATTTAAATATTAAAAAAAATGTAACAAACACAATATGACTATATACATGTCTATTTTTTCCCTTTATCATTTAAAAGTGTAACAAACTAGATGAGTATATTTATACTTACTTTTTAATTTTCCCAATTATACTCTTAAACAACTTTTTCTAGAATAACGATTGTTCTTGGTGTCATTAAAAAAATAGAATTTAGATTATATATTTTTGTTATATTGTTAGTGCCATTGAAATAGATAATCATGGTTAGTTTGGTTTGTTATAACTTAAAAAAAAATATTTACATTTTTAGTTTTAATCAAAATCAAAATTTCAAAAAAGAAACACCGTTCATAATTTTCAAACGTTAGTGTAATAAAAAGAGCGGAAAGATGGACACGTGAGTGACCGTCTTTTCGCTAGTTTATATAATGAAAATAACCTCCTTTCGGCCTTTTTGGGATGGCCTTTTCTCTTTCCCAAATTACTCTCAACTTTAAATACAAATAGCACATTTAAAAAATAGATAAGTGTAAATTTAAATATTAAAAAAAAGTGTAGCAAACTCAATATTTATTGTCCACGATATATAATTTTTTTCTTATCCTTTATACTTTAAAAAAGATGATTGATGGGAGTGAATTCAAAATTTTAAAAAAATGTAACAAACACAATATAAATATATGTTCAATTTTTTCCTTTATACTTTAAAAAGTGTAACAAACTAGACCGAGTATATCTATATTATATATCTATACTATATATATAAAGAAAATATAAGATTTTGAGCTGACTTTTCCATTATCTAAATTATACCCTAAAACCACTTTTTCTATAATAATGATTGTTGTTGGTGTCATTAAAATGATAAGAATTTAGATTGAATTTTTTCTACTATATTGTTGGTGTCATTGAAATAGATAAACAATATTAGTTTGGTTTGTTATAATTTTAAAGCAACTATTTTAAATGTATACTTTTAACCAAAATCAATATTAGTGTATTTATATGTTCTTGTGTGTGATTAATTGTCTCTATGTGTATTTTAATCGGGATTAGTGGATTTTAGCTTAAGAAGGGTGTTTTAGACTCATGCGTATTTTGGTCATTTGGTGAGCAAGGGTAAAATAGTCATTTGGTTAAGAGGGTTATTTTTGGTGTTTTAAGTGGGAATGACTATTTTTACTAAGTTACTAGTGAGTTGGGGTAATTATTTAAGAGACGGTAATTATTCGTTATTTTGACGGTTTAAGTGTGTAGTAACTGGTGAATTAATTGGCAAGAATTTTGAGCCCATTAAGACAACTAGAGACTAAACCCATTTATGTGGTGACTATATAAACACAACCCTTGTGAGAAAATTAGCTCATTACATTTATTCACTCATTTCGCAAACTTTTTGAGAAAGAGGTAGAGAGAAAGTAAATCAAGAGGAGAAAAGAGGAGCTAGACGAAGAGAGCTTGGGATTGATGGCTAGGAGCAAAAGTGAAGCTAGGGTTTGGATTCTTGAAGAACTAGAGCTAAGGGGGGTGGTGCTCTTTCATAATTAAGTCATAATCACTTATTTTCAATTATGAGTTTAAGTGCTATTGTGATAATTGTGACTTTTTATGTTTTTGTATGATGAAATTCGTGCTCCTAATTCATGTGAATTTACGGTCATGATAAACTATATGAAATTGATGTGTTATGTGCTTAAAACTCATAGTTGTTGTTGTTGATAAGTTACTTTGATGAGTTTTGCTTAAAGTAGTGAAAATGAAGTTGTTGTTGTTGATTGTTGGTGAATTCATGCTTATATGCTATGAATGTTGATTGGTTGTTGTTGATGGTGATAATTCATGAATTAGAATTGATGAATTGAGTTGTTGTTGTTGTTGTTTTGTGTTTGGATAAATCAAAGTGTTGTTGTTAAAAATTGGTATTTGTTTGAAAACTTAGTGAATGGTTTCATAAGCTATTTTGAGGGTTGTGAAACGAGCCTGTTTGATGTGTTTAAGCCTTGGGTAATGATTTAAATGGTTTTGGGAAATGAGGAAATCAAAATAAGCGCTTTTAGGGCGTTTTGGGTGAAAATCCGAGGCGAGAACACACCAAACGGCGCCGTTCGTAGCGATGGCGCCTGCACTGGGGCGCTATGCGCCCAGTCACAGAGAGCCAGCGCTGGGCGCTGCAGTCCTTGTGCCAGGCGCCTTGTTAGGGACAACAATCAATGTTGTCTCGCGTCGGGTGCTTGAGGGGCGACATTTATGGTCCCTAGGCGATCTTTGGAGGGCATTCTTTTGCTGTTTTCAATAATATATTTGCCGGAACACCATATGCTTATACTTTGGATTTCATAAATGAGAGGAAACTTGATTTTTGAGACGAACTTGTTTTGCCAAAATTGAACAATGACTTTTCTTAAGAACAATGTTGATGTTTTGACTTGTTTACTGTAATGATGGACTTAAAGGAAGTCTGTAGGCTTGTTATAGGACTATAATAACATGGAACTTGGCTTTTGGCAAAATCGATGTTATGTAATAAAATGAGATGAACTTAGGTAAATTTTAGAAATTATCGGAATTGGCCTATGAAACGTTTATGTATATGCTGTTGCACTCATTGTGAATTGTGTATATAGTCGGTTGAGGCGTTTAAACTTGCTTACCTGATTTTGGAGAATTTATCGAAAAGTGTTTTTTTTTCATAAAAATAGACGAACTTTGTCAAATTACTACCTTATGGTTGGATAACTTGTACGAAGTTCTAAATTCATGTTAGTATGATATGATGTGAATGAAAAGATGATGATTGGGTATTAATATGATGAATATCATAATGTGGATAGATGTCTGTCTTTTAGGTGAAATGTGAAATTGAAACATTATCCTTTCCTTGAGGTGTTAAATGTTGATGATGAATATGTTGATAATTTCTTTGGTGACTTTATTTTGATGAATTGATGATGACTTGTTGATTGTATGGATGTAAGTATTTGATAATGCAAATGTTGGTGAAAATCGTATTGGTGATGATTATTATGTTGATTTATACATGTTGGTGAGTATGCATTGTCGAGTCCTTACTTGAAGTCCATGCATTCATAGTCGTTTTAAGGTGAATTGAAGAATGTAATTGGTGATGTTTATTACATGGCTTCTGCAGAACATAATTGGTGATGTTTATTATGTTGATGGATTCTCTCAAAAAAAAAAAAAAATTATGTTGATGGATTCATTAACGGTAAAATTATCTCTGGAATCCTATCGTACCACATGCATCTAGATGAGTCTAGAACATTGCATGCATTTAATAATTGGTGAGTCAAATCTTATGTGAATTAGTGTATATGTGCACTTGTGGACTTTGTCGATGGTTGTGAATAATTGAACCAGACTCTAATTGTATACATTCTTTGATTGTGCTTGTATACTTGTTGGCTAACGATGATATTGAATTTTTTAATCATGTGAAATTGAATTATGTTAATTATTTCTTTTGATTATATTTAATCTGAAATGTAAACTAACTCCTAGTGGTCGTTTGATTGACCGCCTACCTTATTCTTATGGATGGGTAGACAGCGTGCATGACTAGTTTGCTTGGCTTTGGTGAGTTGCTTGAGGATAGCTTGGATGCTACCTCGTTTACTATTTTTGGCGTCTTAGACTTAGGGCACTGATTAGGGGTCAATCTTTGAATGTTATCTTTATTATGACTGTTGAGGATTTATTTGAGATTATGTAATGATAATGATATATGTAGTATGTGACATGGCTATTTAGAGACTTATTTTATTATGGATGACTGTTGAGACGAATTATTTAAATGTTGATGTATTGATGTTTTATTCTGCTGCGATGTTTTGAAAAAATTATATATGCATGTTTGGTGAATTATTGGTGAAGTAACATCTAAATTCTATATATGATTGTATCATTAGCGTAATTTATCTCTTTTAGAGTTTAGGGTGTCATAAAAAACATCGTTCATAATTTTTAAACTTTAGCTCAATAAAAAGAGCGAAAAGACGTTAAATAAAAAAATTTGATAGAAACACTACATTAATATTCATATTTTGAAAATAGTCATGAAATTTCAAAATTTTATCATATAGGTACATACAAATTTGATTTCGTAAATATAACCAAATAAAATTCGCAACAGACGCGGTGCACATATTTAACAGAAGCTTATAAATTTGCAACATGTATGGTGCAAATATTTAATGGTGTTTTTTATTTAAAATAAAGAAGTATATAATCGAAAAAACTACATTAATGTTCATATTTAGAAAATAATCATGAGTTTTTGAAATATTATCAATTTATTTTCTTCTATTAGTACGTAAAAAATTTCTTCCACGTATCTAAGTACATAAAACAAGTCAGGGAAGGTAGGTACCTTCATTAGCCAAACAATGTGTGCCTAGAAACTACTCAAAAAGTTTGACATGCATGATTGCAAGTCCATCTCTACACCTATGGCCTCAACTCTTTCAATCGATAAGGATGAACACGACATTGATGTTGATGTTAAGAGGTACATGTTGAAATAAGCCCTAATAGCCAACTTGTATTGATTAGGTTTATCTATGTATCATGACTTTAGTATATATTTTTAGGAATATATAAAATGAGGCATTTCTTTATTGATTTTTTTATTTTTCAAAATAATAAAGTCCCTATAATAATTAGTCCATTTAATGGAACATTAAGTGTGACTTATTCGTGAGACCTCATTAAACTAAAGGACATTATTCTTAAAGTATCTGTAGTCAAAAGCCTTACTATGAACTGGAATAGTTGTAAGACATAAAGACTATTATGTGGGTAGACTGATGATCACATCTCACGGATCATGGATAAAAAGTTATCAAGTCTTCACATATGTATAAAAATTAGAAGTAATATTTATACTAGATTGACCCACCACCAAGAGACTACTACATATTGAGTTATGTTAAGTGGCATAAGATATTCTCATTGTGATAATGGTGTTTCCCACCCTTCGACCTAAAACCATTGTGTACCCTAGATGTAGGAGTCACGTACTTTATCACCATTCAAACGTTGTCTGTAGCAGGATGACTATAAAGTCGGTTGATAGGTACTCCATGAATCATGTTGAGGGATATGAGTGACTTAGATGAAATTTCCCCCTCCTATGTAACAGGATAAATTACTATGGGGCCAATATTGAACTAGAAAAGGGTGACATGTTATGCCTTGTGTTCATTATAGACATTGATGCACGAAATTCACAATTGCACCAAATCATAACAAGTAATAAAGTAGTAAGTTTATCGTTCTCCACAGGGAATGTCGTTCAACTTAGCAAGTAGTAAAACTTAATTCAAAGAGTGACATTAAATGAGTAATTAATAGAGTTGTAGGGTTTAATTGCCCTGCCCAATGCAAGATTAGGTTTGTGATTCAGATTATTAACAACAATTAGAGAATCCTTGAATCCCCCCTTCGTCTTTGATGGAATTAACTTAGAAAACAATAAGTTATATGGTGTCTACTCATGACTTATTGAAACTAAGATTTAAAAACTTCATTAAAACATCTTACTGCACGTATGTTCCGAGTTAACCTAGTTATACTACGGTGTTCCCTAAAGAAGAGAGTTAGAAAACGTTAGATTTCAAGCTTAAGTTTCATTAACATAATTATGAAATAAGTAATTACAACAGCCATACAAGGATAAAGAATTTCAGGTTGTCAATTTTAATTCCCATATACGGATCAATTTTCAAGATTATGATACGGAGATCTCGTTTGAAAAAACATTAAGAACATACAAGAACTAATTTAAATCAGACACAAGAAAAGCATAACTGAATGAAAACATTATTAATTGAATCCATCAAATAAGGAGTTCATTTTAGAACCCTAATCAAGAGGTTTAGTTGCTCATGACAACATACATTATAAAAAAACAATAGAAAAACATATTGTAGAGAGAACAAGAGGAGGATGGAGATCTTGCCTTGAAACTCTGATATTTGATCCTTACCTTGAACCGCTAATTTTCTGAATGAAAAATAATGTGTCCAAGGGTCTCTATTTATAGCATATGATTACTTAGGGTTTAAGAGAAGAAAATAATATCAAATGATCGGTAAAATAATCAAATGAATGTCATTTTGGAACCCAAATATAGTTTTGAACTTGGCCTAAGACCATTGAATTGTGAAGACCATGTACTGCAATGTGTTGAGGATATCAAGGATTTTGAAATTATTGATATTTATGTGAAATATAATATTGACATCCCTAATCTGGAAGACAATGAAAACAATGTTGGAAAGAAGGTCATGATGAAACTATTCTTAAAGTTGGAAAGAAGGCCATAGAAATCAAATAGGATTTAAGTTACAATTTTCTTTCTTTTGCTACTACTGAGAATATGTTATGCTTGTAGGCTAAGAAGGAAGACAAGGGACGTGATGGTGAGGAGAACACAAATAGTGTTGAGCAAGAACCAATATAAAAGAACAGAAAGAACAATAAGGTTGTGATAAAGTCAATAATTTGGTGTTTATTAGAGTCTATATTATTTAGATTTTATGTGTTTTTATTTACTTTCTAGAACTTTAGTACTTCAAATTGCTTGTTATTTAATTTCAGGAACAAATATGTGAAAGATTGAGTCTTGGAGCAAAAGAAAGGGTTTTGGAGCATGATTAAGGAATGGAAGGATCTAGAGCATGATTTGAAGCTGATTGAGGCCAAAAATATGAAGATCCTGCGCAAAAATATCAGGCACGACCGTGCCTGACAACATCCAAATTGTGTCTCCAAAGTTGTGAAAATGTGCATACACCAGAGAGACAGGCACCGCCCATGCCTACAGGCGCACGGCCGTGCGCGATACTGCTTTTCCCTTTTTTGCTGTTTTGCCACAAGACTAGCACGACCCATGCTAAGCTGAGCACGCTCGTGCCAAGGTTTCATGCTGTTATTTTGTTACTTTTTCAGACCTAAAAGCTCATGGGTTGCTTGCTATGTAATTTTTATTCCTTTTCTTAGGGCTTAAGTTAGCTTTAGGCTATAAATAGAGCAGCAACCAGACATATCTTTCATCTTTTGTTCTTGGGAATTTTATGTGACAACTATTTCCATTAATAAAAGTTCTTACTTTTCTTGTTTTTTTTTATTATTCTTGTTATTTACTTTCATGTTCTTCTTCTTAATCTCTATGTCTACGATGAACATGAGTGAGTAGACTTCTTTGTCTTGGGATTGTTGGATGAGTCTAATTACCTAATCCTATTCAAACCATGCCTAGAACCATAATTTTATGTAAACCCTATTTTTCTAATCTAATCTCACCGTTCTTAATTCTTATTTCAAATACTAACCAAAGTATCGAAAGAAGAAGGTTAGTATTGGACATGTGAGATTAGACAAGGTTTTCAAAACATGAGAATGGTCTAGAAAATCTTGAGACCTTAAAGTTTCGCTCTTAATGGGTTTTAACAACGATTAACCATGAGAATAGGCGTGGTTGTTGTTGAAACACACTCATTGATTTCGAGAGAAACCTTGATAGGCCTTAAATAAATCAGTCTTTAGAAATAGGTCTAGCATAAAATTAGTATATAGGTTTGGATTGTGAAAGATTTGTCATTATGATGAACCAACGATCCCGAGGCTCCTTTTATTATTATTTTCAATCAATCAAAAATCCCAACTTTTAAAACCCTAATCTTTCAGCTAATCTTAATTAAAAAGAAAATCAATTTACACAACTCCCTGTCGGAACGATACTTTTTTACTACTCCGGTAAACCGTACACTTGCGGATTTACGACATTAGGTTGTAAAAGAAAGCAAAGGAAAGAAGGGAAATAATGGAAAGGCCGGAAATGCTAATAACGGATCAAAGGCAATATATGAGTTGTGTTTGTTACAAGTAGCCTTATTTTTTGAAATGAAATCTGAGTGGTTGATTTGGTAGTATTTGTTTCTGCATTATATTTGATTTGATAGTATATGTTTCTGCATTATAATTTTTAATGTGTTATGTCCTTGTATAATGAATTACTTATCTTCTATTTTGATGGTATTTTGTAATGTATGATATGCACCCTACTATTATATAACTCGTACTTTGTATTGACCAAATGCAATTATATCACAATTTCAAGTGACTAATTGTACCGACAATGTCGAACTATATCACAAATTTCATTGTCTATGCTATTTGTATTGATATTTAACACATTGTGTCGTATCCGAATTAATAAACTAAAACAAGTTTGTGTCTTCGTAGCATGTGACTTATTTTTATATAAAAAAAATCTTTAAATTAATGTGTACATACGTTTCTCAAAGAAGTAAAGTGATTATCATACACATTATCAAATGAAGATTTCTACTAATTTATTCATTCCTCCAACCTAAAATCAAAAGTTCATTGCTCTGATAAGAAAAGCCACATGCTACATTGATGTAGAAAGCGAACATTGTTTATTGAACAACCACAATAGGTTACATGCTATATTAACATATTCAACTAACATGTAGCATGCAATTTGTCTTGCTTCTCAAATAAACTCTTTAAAATTAATGCGTATACACGTTTCTCAAAGAAGTGAAATGATTATTATACACATTATCAAATGAAGTTTTCCAATAATTTATTAATTACTCCAATCCAAACTTAAAAGTTAATTACTCTGATAAAAAAAAAGTCATATGCTACATTGGTGTAGAAAGGGAGCATTGTTTTTTGAACAGCAACAATATGTCACATGTTATATTAACATATTCAATTAACATGTAGCATGTAATTTGTTTTGTTTTTCAAATAAACTCTTTAAAATTAATACATACACACGTTTTTCAAAGAAGTGAAATGATTATCATACATATTATCAAATACAATGCATGATTAGTAAATTATAACCGAGTTATTTTAAGAGGAAATTAAGTGACATCAAGTTACCAATTTGATAACATGTACTAAATTATTCTTCGTAAAATTAGTAAATTTGAAGCGAATAGTGTCACCGAATTTGTATCGTTCTCTCCAGCAAAATTTCCTATATCCACCTATAATTTTCTCTAGTCGATTTGTCTTGATAATTATACATTCTACAATTTCTCAATTTTAGCCACATAGATTAAGACTTGTGTACCATTTCGATCTAGCGTAATCCCCAAATTCTTGATCGAAAATCTGAATAAACAAACAAATAACGAAATATAGTTTGTTGAAATATTGTCTACAATTCTCAATAACTGTTTTTTTTATCACATATAGCTTAAAAAAAACAACTTACCAATTGTGAGCTTATAGAAATGTAGTCGGTCACAACTACATCAAAACATCTAGTCAACCTAGTCTTCACACTATGACTGTCAAATGAAGGGTATTGGGATGAATATGTAAAAGTTCTCTCCTTCAAGACCCAAAAGTTGTTATTCTCCAAGTATAATATATGTAGCTCATTTGTTTCTTGGATTCCAAAAGCTTCCCCAAAGATATCCAACAGTTAGTAATAATATGTTTCATTTCATTCTTCACCACTGCCTTGAGATATTGATTATCGTTATCATCCCTAAATAGTTATTCATCCCCCAGCTCGTTGTAATGCACCAGGACAAACTTTGGATCAATCTCTTTGTAAGGCTTGATAGTAATAAAAAGTTAAATCATATCAACGAGGAAGAGTAATATAAAACTTGTTAAAAAACCAAGTTTACAATTGTTGCATAAAACAAGAAAGGATTAAACTAACCTGATTTGGAAGATGTATTGTATCAAAACGGCATTGTGGCACAAAATTCATCATTCAGTCAAGTGTGATATTGTTAAGTATAATAATGAGTTATAGTGTAGTAATGTGGTATGTTGAATAAATGGATATTAATATAAGATGTTAAATACTCTAAAGATAATAAACCACCAACACCATACATCATCCAACATGCATAAAGTGGTAAGCTTCAAAACATAAGTCCTTCATTAAACACAGAAGTCTAACCCTTACGAACAACTAATTATGTGATTTACATGAACTACTAGTTATGTGACATACATGATCAAAATAGTAAGGCCAACATTACATCAATAAAATAAGCCTTACACAATATTGCATACCATTTCATCCAAACACATTCTACCTTGGTTGATAATAACAACAACATACTATGTTTGAATACAAGTCGGAAGTTATCATGAACTTCATTGAGATTTTGGGATACTTAATAGTTGTGTTGCTCAATCATGTCATATTTGTTGACTTATGATTCAGAGTCAGAGCTAATTATAATTGGGTTCTTACTGTTGTTGATATGTTTATCTACCCCATCATACTTCTCAACAACAATCATTTCGAAGGTGTTATCTTCAGCATTCAAGCAATGCATGAGTACTTGAATATGTTTTGTGAAGTGAAACAATTCACAGACACTTATACATGACGAGACAAAAACAGTTACATAAAAGTATCAAGAATTTTATAGTAAGTTAATCATATTATGAATTTGGATATGTTTTCTTAATCTTTTAAAAAAATTAATTGCATAATCAACTCCACGAGGTTAGTCTAGGGATGAAAAAAATAGATTTTGAATTCAAGAGGTCTTGAGTTCAAACTCATCCAGTATTTTGGAGGAAGGTATATAAATTCAAATAATTTGTAAATACAATTTAAATCCGAATGTCTTTTTTACTTTAGATAAGAGCACCGTTGCTTACCAAACGAAAGTACTATTACTAACTAGAATCATTTAATACCAAACTTGATTGATGAGCAGTTGGACACTGAAGAAAGCACGTGGAAGAGACATTCCATGAGTCAGCATAGCATGATAAAGCTTCGAACAAAAATTAGTTTGACCTCCCAAGTCAAGTGTTTGGGCGCTACAGTGGAATACAAATTGAAAAGTTTTGAGTTGAGGGGAACTCACAATTCTGGAAATATTAAAACATCATTAATCAAGTATTTTGTATCTCCTACCTAGTAATAGTATTGATGCTGTGTCATTTTTTGGCAAACATGGCAACGTGAAGTACCACGTCCTCCCTTACCACATTGTCTCTGTCAAAGGTGCATCATGTCAAAAAATTTAGGCAAATTTCCAAAATTAGTATTCTCCTTATAATTATTTTTTTTTTTGAATTGTTGCGACGATAAACATTTCGGGGATCTATATATTCCTTCATAATTGTATAGCAACAAGATTGAAAGTTTTGAAATTTTGTTTGTGGAAGTACAAAGGGAGTTTCACATTTTGAGTCCTTAGTAAAACTCGTATATGTATGTCTCAGTTATTTTAGAATTGATGTTAGTACTTATTAAATAGGTTTAATTTCACTTCCGGCCCCCAAGTTCTACTGTTATGTAAATGTCAACGTCCAAGTTTAAAATGAGCAATTTTGACCTCAACTTTACCTTCTTTTGTTGTTATTAGTCCTACATGTATATTTTGACCTGTTTTAACAAAAAAAAACACATATGGTTGATTTTAATGATATAACATCTCCATATATTTACCAGCATAGAAATTAACATATTTTTAAAAAGAAAGAAAGAAATCATGTGAGCATTATACTAGATCATCCTTCGTTGACATCAAACCTCATTCCTTTTCTTTTCACTCTCATACTCTTACCTTTACTCTCTAGTAACACAAAAATCACAACCAACACGAAAACCTACAAAGAAAAACAGCACACCACAAACCTGCAATCTTGGAATTGTGTGTCCCCCAGATTCTCTAGTAAATCTATGACAAATGGCAGATTCAAAGAGACTTTTGCATGATCAATATAAATTTACAACTCATAATTAAACCATGTACGTGCATATACGCCACGAGTTGTAGAAACGTATCCATAGTGGACCATTTGATCAAAGTTGTAACGCCCTATTTTATTATTTATTTATTTGATTGAGTTTAGAGTCTTTTTATAATTTAATTAATATATTTGATAAGTGATATTTTTGTTGTGTGTTAATATTTATTAGCAGCCCCTATTTTATTATTTAGTGGAGAAATATATTTAGTGGGATAAATATATTTAGTGGAAGAATATATTTAGTGGGAGAATATATATAGTGGAAGAATATATTTAGTGGAAGAATATATTTATTTATAATAATGAGGCTTTGGGGCAGAATTGGAAATAGGGGAAAATAAGTAGGTTAAGGATTTATATAAAAATAAGAGCTAGAGTTAGAAAATTATATTACGTGCAAAACTGTTTTGGAGAAAGAGGAGAAACCTAGAGAAAGAGGAGAAACCTAGAGAAGAGAAGAACCAGAGAAGAGAAGTCTGTAGAATCCTTGCAATCAATCAATCTAAGGTAAGGGTGGGACTATCATTCAATAATCTTGAGTCTATGATTCTGAAATTTCATTTAACATGTTGTAGGTTTAGTTTTTGAGAATTGGAGAATTAGGGTTAAGAGTAATAATTGATGATTTATGTTATGTTGTTGTTGATTTGTGATTGTTGATGATTGTTGTTGTTAATGTCATATTATGAATTCGGTATGAATTATGTTGAGTTGTTGTTGATTGTGATGATTTTGAATGAATGTGAAGTTTGAATAATATAAGTTGTTTTTCCTGATTTTTTTCTTATCTATTTCCCGAATTTTGAAATAGAAACTGGTATTGATCGGTACAAAATTAGTCTTAGGTGTAAACCCGAAAGTTGTAGGTATGGATATTAGTTTTCTAATGCCGTTGGTCTGACGTCAAAATGATTTATAGAACTTGAGTTATGGTCAAATTACTGCATGTAGGTCACAGTGAATTTTTATGGACTTTCTGCACAACTTTTTTGATTCGAAACGAAAACTGGTATTGATCGGTACAGAATTGGCCTTGGGTGTAAACATAAAAGTTTTAGATAATTTTGTTAGCTTTCCAGTGGGTTTGATTTGACGTGAAAATGACTTTTAGTTTTTGAGTTATGACGAAAATACTCTGAGGAGGTCTTAGGGAAATTGTACGGTGACAGCATTCTCCGTTACATGTTTTTGCATCTTTTTCACACGTCTCTGTTTTAAATTTGTCTTTGGTATAAACATGAAAGTTGTTGATAATTGTGATATCTTTCTAGTATTCTTAGTTTGACATGGAAATATGTTATGTATAAGTTATTATGAATTGTTGATGTTTGAATACGATGTTATATGATGAATTGTTGATGTTTGAATATAATATTAACGATGATCTGTGAAGTTGTTATAAGATGATTTAATGTTGTTACTGATGATATATATAATCGTATATGCATTATGTGAATTATAAGTGATGTTTTGAGACGATGTTTACATTTGATATTGTTATATCTTGAGATTATTGATGTGCTGCCATGTTGCTGTTTACTATTGATTAAAGCTGCATGTGTCGGTCTAAGATGTGAGATGTTGATCCAAATTATTGGAGACATATAAGATGTTCATGTTGTCTAAGTTGTAAGATGTTGAGTCCATGCATACTCATTTAAAGACAAGGGCTCATGCCCTAGGAGCTTTTGCTCAATAAAGACGAGGGCTCATGTCCTAGGAGCTTTTGCTCAATAGCGACTAGGGCTCATGCCCTAGGAGTATATTTACGCTCAAAAGCGACGAGGGCTTATGCCCTAGAATGGTACCACATGCATGAGTAAAATGATTGAGTTGCATAGTCGAGTTAAGTTGCATTGTCGAGTCAAGTTGTTAAGTTGATTTATGAAGTTGATATTGATGTTGATTATGAAGTTGATTATGATGATGATAATGATGCTACATGACCATTGTTATGATATGTTGATGATGTTTATGTTGTTAAATATAATTGTTGAATTATATGCTTAACATTATTGTTTGTGAATCTCACCCCTTCTGCTTGGAAATGTTGCTCTTCGTATGAGTAACTTGCAGGTGATCGAGAATAAGTAGCTGTTGATTGCTGTCGTGAGTGGCTATCTCTCACTGTGTCTTTAGGTGCTCTGATACGTAACTAGATGTGAACTTTTGTGACTATTTTCTATTCCTTAGGTACTGCTTATGATTGTACATGACTATGATTTAGTTTTTTGGATTATTACGAGATGTTTTGATGAGGCCTTCGTGCCAAGACTAATTATGTTGTCGAATTAAAATCCGCTGCGAAGTTTTTGAATATTTATGTTGACCAATTTATGAAGGATGAATTGTTATTTATTCCATTTATGATTTTTAAGAAGTGTAGCATTCCGTTTATGTTGAATGACTCTGATTTATAAGTGAATTTTTTTTTTTGAAAAAACGGGGTGTTACAAAAGTGATCCATATTAGAGTTCGTCACAAAGTACTACATAATCTAAGAGCATAATTATCAATGATGTTTTTTTCCTTTTTTTATCCACATGTCATACTCTATGTTAGAGAAGCATGGATATTTGCTCAACCATTGGTATCCTTGTTTTGCATCGATGCCAAACTAAACCACGATAGCTTTGGTTATATTTTAGAGAAATGATATTTGTACAAACGCTTTATGATAACTTTTTGACAAATTTCTCTCTCATACTCACATTATATTCTTATTCTCTCTCTATTTTTCTTGACCAATGAGAAGAGAGAAAATGAAAGTTGTCATCAAAGTTGTCACCAATGGTTGTACATATATCACTACTCTATTTTTTATTGTTTCACAAACACTTTTTGAAACAAAATGTCAATTACCTTTTCAAATTATTACCGTTAGCACTTCTCCTTCAATTTTTTTTGTTACGGTTGCATTTATAATAGTAATTATTGAACTATTTTACAATTAAAATAACTATTTTTGTTGTTGTTATAAAAGTTAGTTTTAACTATTCAATTTTTCATTCACATTTGTTCTATATTTGAACTATTTATTTTACCTCTTTTTAATTATTTCTTCTATACATTTTATTTGCAAAATGAACCCCAGTGACCATGATTTTTGGTTCAATTACATGCAAATTTTTTCTAATTCTCTATGTATCCCAAATCAACAAAATGCATGCTTTGAAAATGCACCCATTATCCCAAATCTAAATTATAACCCAAATTTTTAAAATTATATTTTTATCCCAAATCCACAAAGTAATCAATACTTTGGAAATTACCCATATCATACATCCCCTTACCCCCATCAACAATTTTCTTCTCAATCAAATAGTCCCAATATGTCTCATGGGTTTGAATGGGTAGTAGTGGTGTGCAATTAAATGATCAAGAGCTTGAAACACCACAAGTTTGCACTCAAGGTGGCTTGGAAACTATTAACCTTAATGAAGAAGTTGGAAATTACCCATATCATACATCACTTGTGAATACTTCGAAAGTAAAATTTCAGCCAAAGGAGGATGAAATTCTCATTCAATCATGGCTCAATATTTCAAAGGATCCAATTGTTGGGATTGATCAGAGAGGAGATAGTTTTTGGAAGAGGATTGATGAAGTTTATAACAACTACAGCGACAAGAATTTTCAAGAGAGGAAACTAATGACACTAAAAGGTCGATGACACAAAAAGATTAATCCATCTATTCAAAAGTTTGTTGGGTGCTACAAAGATGTTGTCACTCTAAAGAAAAGCGGTACCTCTAAGAGCGACATCATTTCAGCTGCAAACGATATTTACTACCAAGACGGACATGAAAATTTCAGATTTGAGAATGCATGGAGATTATTGAAAGATGAACCCAAGTAGCGTGCAGATTCATCAGAACCTTCTGAAAAAAGAACAACGAATTCAACTTCTGGAGCGTATTCGTCATCTTCTAACCCACCGACACCAACAAGCGAATACAATCCACGATTACGTCCACTCGGTCAAAAGGCACCCAAAAGGAAGGAAAAATAAAAGCTTGTGGAGAAGTCTACTCCTAAATTTGATGCTTTGAAAAAATGACTTGAACAAAAAATTTGAAATAATGTCAAGGTTTGCACATGATTTTGCACGTATTGAAAGTGAAAAAGTTGAGATAAAGAGGAAAATGGTTGATGCAGAGCTGTAGAAGGCTGGTAATGATAGCGAAAGGATGAAGATCAATGATTTAGAAATACTCTCGAAGGATACATCAAATATGAATCCAAGGGAACCAAAAGATTATGAACTAGAGGGATATTATAATTTTTAGTATATGACTAGCCATTTCTATGTATGTTGGACTTTATTATGGACTTAAGTGATATTATTATGTATGTAGGATTTAATTATTATTTATGTTGGACGTATGTTATATTTTATATTTTTCGCATATGAATCATAAAAGAGAAGCTTCAAGAAACATGAGCACCATATTGCATCCGGTGTGTAGTATTTGAGATGTGAATAATATTTGTTATACATGAGCACTATAAGCAGCAGAAACTAAATAAAATGAAATCTTGCAACCATATTATAGTATTTGAGACATGAATTATATATAAACCATATTACAATATTTAAAATCATCAATTTTAGTCAAACTAACAATTATTCAAACTCGATTTTAGTCAAACTAGCTGTTATTCAAACTCAATCTTAGTCAAACAAGTCGTTATTAAAACCAGTCGTTTCTAAAACTATTTGTTTTTCGTATCTCTATAAATGTTATAACATGTATAACAAACTTCACAATCATTTCCAACTTCTTCCCTTCACTAAAAAAAATAAAAAATCATTCTCAATTTCTCTCTTTATTCACATTCAGCATCAAACTTCTCTTCAAATGGATCCTTCCAATCCATCCCATATTGCAAAAATGTTCATGGATTATATGAATGACGACATGGATGAAGAACTTGTGAGGCTTTACTTTGAAAGTAATCTGCAAGAAGATTTTGCAAGCTCAAGTAGGCCTAGACACCAAAGAAGGAACATAGAGAGGAATCGTGAAGACGGACATAAGCGGTTATTCAATGATTATTTTTCAGAAGCTTTAGTTTATACGGATGAGCAGTTCCGTCGAAGGTATCGAATGCGTAAACATGTCTTCCTTCACATAGTTGAAGCTCTTAGTCAACATGATGAATATTTTCAGCCGAGGGTTGACGCAACTAGTAGATCAAGTATTTCACCCCTACAAAAATGCATTGATGTTATTCGTATGTTGGCGTATGGAACAATTGCGGATAATGTGGATGAATATTTGAGAATTGGTGAAACCACACCACTAAAATGTGTTGATAAGTTTGCAAAGGGTGTGATAAGTGTATTCAGGCCACAATATTTGTGAAAGCCAACCACTGAAGACATCGAACACTTGCTGCAAATGGGGGAGGCACGTGGTTTTCCAGGTATTTTAGGGAGTATTGATTGTATGCATTGTGAATGGAAAAATATTCCCAGTTGCATTGAAAGGGCAGTATGTTCGAGGTGATCATGGTAAAGCCATTGTTATGCTTGAAGCAGTTGCTTCACAAGACTTATGGATTTGGCACACATTCTGTGGGGTAGCCAGTTCAAACAACGATATCAATGTACTGAACCAATATGATGTCTTCAACGATGTTATGCAAGGGCGAGCTCCTAAGGTCCATTATATAGTCAATCATACTGAATACAACATGGGTTATTATCTATCAGATGTCATTTATATTGAATGGGCCACATTTGTGAAAAGCGTCTCAATGCCACAAGGAGATAAGAGAAAATTGTTTGCCCAACATCAAGAAGGCGCAAGGAAGGATATAGAACGAGCATTTGAAGTTCTCCAATCGCGATTTGCGATCATACGTAATCCGGCCGATCTTGGTACCTCGACTCACGGAAGTATATAATGGATACGTGCATCATATTGCACAACATGATTGTTGAAGATGAACGTGCCACATATGGTGACAACTTTGATTATTCTAATGATCATCTAGGCAATGATCCAACTGCACCACCAGACGATTGTAATAGTGATTTTCAAGAGTTTCTACATGGAAGACACCATGTTCGCGATAAGCAAATTCATTGACACCTTCAACAAGACTTAATAGAACATATATGGAAACATTTTGGGCATGAGAATAACCACAACTAAAAATTATTTTAAACGTTTATTATATTTTGTGCTAGTAGTTTATTTTAACGTCAATGATTTTTTATTGTATTTTCTTATAACTTATTTGTGTCATGTAGTGTTTTTTTTTTTTTTTTTACAAAATGTCGTGTACTGTGCTATTTAATATTTTTTCTTATATTTTTAGTTTTCTTTTAAATATATGTTGTTTTCTTTTTAACGTGTTCTGATATAATTAAATTAATTTGTTTGAATTATACATATTAATGTAAAATATAAATTTATAGTATATTTTGAATTTAGTGGGACGCATTTTAGAGTTTTGGATGAGTGGTATGAATATTTGAAATATGTAATTGAGTGGTTTAAATAATTAAGAAGTATGAAGTTATATAATATATTGGGTGGGGTCCATTTATACCACCCATATGAGTGGCATGGATGTGGATCATGGCCGTTCCTATGAATTTGGAGGCTCAGTTCTGTTAGCAAAGATAAGCCCCCTAATAAAAAACACTAAATTTTTTTTAAAAGAGAAAAAAGTCTATAATTAGAGTTTTGCTATTTTACATAATAATTGTGAGCCAAAAGTTACAAGTGTTTTTAAGGGAGAAGAGAGTATTGAGGATATTTAGAACTCAGGAAGTTATACACCACACCCCTACATCTATACCTTCACCCCAACATTTAACATAAACTACCACATTTACCCTTTATATAAAAAAAAACACATTATCCTTTCACTTTTCACTCCCACCTTTTTCTGGAAACAACGTAGCTGCACATAAAACGCTTCCTAGAAAAAACGTTAGAAGTTCACCCCTCCTTTCCCAACGCTTCACGTGCTTCTGCTCCCAACCATCATTAATCCTTTTTCCTGTGTTCTTTTAATCGTTGTTGTGCTATTTCTCTTAATCTTTTCTTATGTTTGTTCTCTTAATTGTTCACCGTCATTGATTGATGTTTCAATGTTTGAGGTTTTCTAGGTTTGCCAAGGTTTTATGGGTTAGTGGATTACCGGAATTGTTCACGAAATCGTGTTTTGGGTTACCGGAATTGATCTCCGAAACATTGATTTTCAGAAAATTCATGCAAAGCGTTTCATGAAGATTTCCGGTTCAGACACATTTTTTCAAGTTCTTACTTTTTTTTTTGACTCAAACATTTTCAATAAAATCCAAAATTATGAGATAAATTTTGTTGTTCTTTATTCAGATGGAATTCCCTCCAATAAAAGAAACCGAGATGAATTATGAGAGGAATTCCCATCTCTCTTCCGAAATTCCATGATTTTGTTAATTTTTGTTTCTTTATTCATATGGGAATTTCCTTCAATAAAACATAGTCTCTTAAATAAAAGAATCTGGGATGGAAATTATTGCAGTGTTAAAACTGAGATGGGAATTGGAAATTATTGTTGTTCTTTATGATTGTATATAAGCTCTTGCATACTCATTTTATTATGAGAGGAATGCTTTTTAATAGTAGTTCCTGTGCAACGAAATCTAATACAAATATTAGTTCTTTTAAATATCAGCTTTGTGTATCAGTTCTTTTAAGTATTGGACTTAAATATCAATGTGTGTATAAAAAGAGTGCTTTGTGTGTGTTTGATAGAGAACGGTGTTCAAAAAGTCAACAAAGGTGAGTTCTCCCTTATGTATGCAAGTTTTAGTTTTAAAAGAAGAATAAAAAAACCTATACCGGAACACTAATATACATCTCTTTCGGTGTACTATTTCGGAAAGGATTGAAAGAGCACTCCGGTATATGTCCCGGAAACCTTCACATGAGTATTCCGAAAATATTTCGGAAACGTACACACGAGAGTTCCGAACAAAATTCGAAAACGTTTTAATATTAAATATAAAAATCTGAAATACATATCTCGAATAATATAATGTAGGGGTGAACTCATACTATATTGAGATTGAAAAAATTGAAAGTGAGAGTGAAGAATTAATGTGTTAAAGTTTAAATATAAAAAAGGGTAAAATTGGAATTTATGAAAATATGTAGGGGTGAAAGCACATATGTCGGGGTATAGGGTAAAACTTCCTAGAACTCAAATCCATAAATTAAGCCTAGAACCAAAAGTTACAAGTGTTTTTAAGGGAGAAGAGAGTATTGAGGATATTTAGAACTCAAATCCATAAATTAAGCCTAAATTGACTACTGAGACTTGAACCCATGACAAACCAAAAGTTACAAGTGTTTTTAAGGGAGAAGAGAGTATTGAGGATATTTAGAACTCAAATCCATATTGACTACTGAGAGTTGAACCCATGACAAACCAAAAGTTACAAGTGTTTTTAAGGGAGAAGAGAGTATTGAGGATATTTACAACTCAAATCCATAAATTAAACCTAAATTGACACTACTGAGAGTTGAGTTACCTAAATTGACACTACTGAGAATTGAAAGTGAGAGTGAAGAATTAATGTGTTAAAGTTTAAATATAAAAAAGGGTAAAATTGGAATTTATGAAAATATGTAGGGGTGAAAGCACATATGTCGGGGTATAGGGTAAAACTTCCTAGAACTCAAATCCATAAATTAAGCCTAGAACCAAAAGTTACAAGTGTTTTTAAGGGAGAAGAGAGTATTGAGGATATTTAGAACTCAAATCCATAAATTAAGCCTAAATTGACTACTGAGACTTGAACCCATGACAAACCAAAAGTTACAAGTGTTTTTAAGGGAGAAGAGAGTATTGAGGATATTTAGAACTCAAATCCATATTGACTACTGAGAGTTGAACCCATGACAAACCAAAAGTTACAAGTGTTTTTAAGGGAGAAGAGAGTATTGAGGATTTAAGGGAGAAGAGAGTATTGAGGATATTTAGAACTCAAATCCATATTGACTACTGAGAGTTGAACCCATGACAAACCAAAAGTTACAAGTGTTTTTAAGGGAGAAGAGAGTATTGAGGATATTTACAACTCAAATCCATAAATTAAACCTAAATTGACACTACTGAGAGTTGAGTTACCTAAATTGACACTACTGAGAGTTGAACCCATGACAATTACAATGAGTTGAACCCAAGACAATTACAATGCAAGCACCCTTGTCTACCACTAAGCCATCTCAATATTTCTAATATGCTTGCGTGTTATTATTATATATATAGGAATTTTCCATATTAAAAATAATATTTTGGGCCTCACAATTTGGGAGGATCAACTCAATAGAGTTGTTTGCACCCCTAAGCGCCGGCGTTAATGTGGATACTCTTATTTCTCATTGTTTTATCTTTTTTTTTTTCACTTTATTTTCTCTAGAAAGTAAAGAATGTAAGGACTAAATTGTCCCTATTTAGTTTTTTCAAGAAGTAAAAGAAAGGAAAAAGACTAAATCGGATCTTGTAATTATTTTCGAGAAATAAACTGAGTCTACAGTCTTAATTATTTGTTTCAGTTTGCCAGATTTTAGCCCCAAGTGTTTGTCAATTTTAATTTTGTATATTGGCGTATTATCTTTTCTTGTGCTATAGACTAGTTTATGGTTTATTTTTTTTATTTTGTTTTACAAAAGTGATGCATGATGATGTGTCACCAAAATATCATTCCAAATAAAGGATGTAAAAGGAAGATTGGGGGACTAGGCCAAAACCAAAATCGGAAATTAACAAATTCAAAGTTGCCCGACTTCTTTCTAATAATCTCAAGCCTAATGATATTAGGGAAATCCTCCCACCAAGTGATTTACAAGCTGATCAGCACAAAAGTTTTCCTCTTTAAAAATGTGAGTTACAATGAAATTCGTTTGCCTAACCCTAACCAAATAGCTAAACCATCTGTTTCTTGTGTACCAAGGAACCATAAAGTTTGAATGATTAAACATACTCATAATTTAAATCCGAAGTTCAATTCCATTTCTTCAAATACTAAGGTTCCCCTTTAGTCCTTACCTTAATACATATGATTATGAGAATAAGGGGTTCAACAAATTCACATAGCATGAATGCTTAATAGGAATTCAATCAAAAGTAATTCAATAGTTAAAAGAAGCAAAGAATAATATATCCACTATCACAATGTATTAAGGGCTATGCCCTATTATAAAAACAACAAATTTACTCAAACATATTAGAACAGGAACCCATAAATAAAACTTAAAATGTCCAAACAGGGTTATTAAGAGTTGGACATCCAAACAGGGTTATTAAGAGTTAAGTCATCGAGTTAGTTAACCTTATTCTTAGTATCATATCGTTGTCACCTCACCATAGTTAATTAGTATGTTGTGATCTACTATAAATATATAAAGGGTCTTGTTAACAAGTGTCATAAGAGCATTGTTTAAGGAACCCACAAAAAGAAAGTTTGTCTTGAAAATACAAGTCAAACATATATAAAAGTCATAATTACACAATTTCCAAGGTAAAACTTACTAATTTTGGATGCTTAAACAATGCCCTAAGGGCACTTGTTAACATTTTCCATATATAAATATAAATAACTCTCATATTCAATCACTAAAGATCATCATTATCTCAATTAAGAAACTTAAAACAATCAAAAGTAATTGTGATGTCCACATGACGCAAGTCCCCGACAATGGCGTCATTTGATGAATGTGATTTGCAGTATAAAAGTATAATTATCATCTATAGAGATTTGGTAATTGAACCGTTTATCTATTTTGATTAGGGTTATATACAAATATGGTTGGTTGTTTGAGTGACAAATGGTAAAAGAGGTTGAAACCGTTGAATGTAAAGTTGTTCCGGGATTAAGCTTCAAGAGAAGGAAAACTATATACACAAATGGTGCAAAAAAAAAATTGCTGCAACAAAAAATATACGCAAAGGGTGCAAAAAGTAAAAATAAAGATGAAATTGGGAAAATATATTTATAGATAAAAGTGAGGAGCATACATTGTTAGTTTCAATAGCCAGTAAGATGTAATATCATGTGGGGTGGATGTGTTATCTAATAAGTGTAGTTTTACGGAGCAAAAATAAACTTATTTGCATGAAGTTATATTTATAGATAAAAGTGAGTTGCATACATTGTTCGTTTCAACTGTCATTAAGATGTACTATCGTGTAGGGTCGGATGTGCTATCTAGTAAGTGTAGTTTATGGAAGGGAAATGAACTTAGCTTATTTGCATGGAGTTTGATTTTACTATTTATAGTTTAGAAAATAAACCAAATTCAAAGATACATGAGTTTCATGTGTCTTCTAACTTCTTTGAAGTCTTCTTCTGCAAGTAAAGAACCAAAACAAAAATAAATTAAACGTAGCATATATTAGGATGTTGTGAGGTAAGATTATAGATGACAACATGAGAGAGAGAGAGAGAGAGAGAGAGAGAGAGAGAGAGAGAGAGAGAGAGAGAGAGAGAGAGAGAGAGAGATGTAGTTACACCTATATTACAAAACATGGTAGAATCTATATATGGTTAGGTGTTTGGGCATGTAGAAAGAATACGTGTGATTGTAGTTAGAAGAATTAACAAAATAGATGTGAGTCAAATCATTAAAGGTAGATGAAGACCAGACAAACTATAACAGAGAATATAAAGAAAGATCTAAAGATTTATTGGTTGGGTAAAAATATAATTGTTGACATAACTATATGGCTAGTTTAATTCATAAATCGCTATTACTTAGTGGAATAAAGCTTGGATGTTGGTGGTGTACTCTATTCAATATGAATCTCAATCTAGTCTTTATAATTCTTTCAAATTTTACAAATCCGTCCCTTTATTTTATTTTTTGTCAAATTGAAACCTACATTTTTTAATTTTGCAAATCAATCCCCATTTTTCATATTTTGAAATTGGTCTTTAAACTTTTTAAAATTTCTTAACCATTCCAACAAAGTTTAAAAATTGGTATATAAGGTTTTATATAAAATTCTAATTTTTATAGTTAAAGAAAAAAGAAAACAAAAACCGAGAGGACATGACTGCAATCCATGAAAGAAACAAAAAAAAAATATATCGCATCAAATTAAGCAAGTTGTCTACCATGTTGCGCGTAGTTTGTAACTGAACTTTCTTTTGCATTTTTATTTGTCTTTAAGATTACTAGAATTTTTACCCGTGCTACCGCCCGGGTCATAAACAATGGAAAAGTTAATATGTTGTAATATGATTTTTTATATAGATAAGAAAACAATTCAACACAAACAATATTTTAAGACATACGACAGTTGGTCACACATTTTGGAATATCTTTATACACTACATTAGAAGTGGTGTTGATACAATCCCATTGTCATTTGTTCTATCGCACGGGTCTATTAGAGTTGAAGCGCTATTGTTTTTTAACGATTAATCTTTCTCGTTCTATTTTTTTGGTTCTATTTATAAGAGGGGAACAACTACCTTTTTGTCAAATTATGAATCTTGTTATTAGTACATTTAATTTAATACAAAATAAATCTTTTCCCAAATTTCACAAAGGGCCAAGACAAATATTTACAATAAATTTATTTTCTCATGGCAATTACTCTCATTCAATTCTTCAAAAAAAAAATTCTCAATATGCAATGACAATGGAACCTTTACTGTAACCATCTCATTCTTCAATTTATAGCAACAATAGAAAGCTTGCAATAGTGTCATTTGAGATGGCAAAATCAATTAGTCATGCACACATAGGAGAGGGTATTGAAAACAAAAATCTTAAAAGAAATGAATATAAACTCGCTAGTGTATTGTCCCATATGCTAAAAATTCAAATAACTTATTTAGATGATGACTCATAAGAGAAAATGTGTCAGCTAAAAATTTCAATACAGATCATGTAATGCAACTGATCTAAGATTCAAACCATCTCGTTAAAATGAAATAGAGCTATATATTGATGTAAGTTATTAATAATGAATAAATCCAAATAACTTGTTCGGATCAAATCGGATGCATGGACAATGACTCATAATCCTGGAATCATGTAATGTGCAGGTCTTATTAAGTTCTTCCTACTGAAAAATAAAATCTCAACGCGGAAAAATCAATTATAAAGGTTATTATTAGAACACATGTACATGTGTTTGAAACTTAGATTAGCTGCATTCATTTCTAAACTCTAAAAAGACACCATTTTTCTATCTAAACTCTTAAAGAACTCTAAAAAGACACCATTGCTTTGTTTCATTGAAAGGCTACCAAATATATACACGTTACAGGTTTAAACTGTGTCCTATAATTTCTCCTATACATTCATTTCTATCCTTATTTGACTATACAACATTTCCATCACTGAGAAAGAGTTGAATATAGAAGAGAATGAAATTATGGAAGTGGTTAAATATAGAAGTCTAATAAATGAGTTAAAAATGCTAATATGAGACCATCTATATTAACTTCAATGTCTTTGAGATACCATTAGAATGTGATCAACCAATTCGACAAATTACTGAAAGTATTTGATTAACAAACTCCAGAAATGAGTATTATACTTGTAACAAAAGTAAAGTAAAAAAGTAGAAATAGGATTGCAACCAATAGCACTCACAAAGAAAATAACCTAATAGCTCCACCATACTGCCCATCAATTCGTACGATAGCACCAAAAATTGCAAGCTACTCACCTTCACCAAATAAAATTGAAGTCCAGAAAACACAATCAAACTACACAACTATCATTAACTTTTAAAATTCAAATTACATATGCTTTTCAACAGTAAGTTAAACTTACACACACAATGATTGGGTTATATAAGACCTTTTTGAAATGGCCTTATTTTTCCTCTAGCCTTCTCTGGTTCAAAAGAACAAAGAAAGATGAGTGCCTTGAAACTGAAAAATAGCAACTTTGAAACTTTTATCGTGAGTTAGTCCTATCATGATTCAAAAAGGTAGGGAGTTTCCAAACCTAGACCTTACCTTTATAATCAAAAGTTGTATCCATAGCAAAAATACAGATAAGAGGAAAAGTAAAGAGTATGGAAAGAATGAAAATGTGAATATTCAAAAAGAAGCATATATAATGAAATAAGAAAAAGTTTTAAAGATTCTTAAAACTTTTCGAAAACGGCACTTCAACAATATCCCTACGGCACTCAACTGCAATTGAGGACCAATGAATAGTATGCAGAGAGAAGCATTGTGAAATGAATCAATTTATTTAAAAAGAACCATTAAAATCCTAAAACAACAAAAATCTAACAACAAAAATTCCAAACCTGCTTCAAAAGATCTAATTTTAACTATTGCTTTGATGAAGGAAAAATAAGGGATGGCCAGGGAAGAAGATGAGATTGGTGTGGAGAGGATCAATAAGAAAGGGAGGATGGGGAGAATAAGAAAGGGAGAATATAGGATGGGAAAAAACACGCTAGAAGGAAGAGAAAGAATGCCGCGTTAATTTTTCAATGTGCACAGTAATTGTCATATATTTCCAATGTGGGATTCAAATTTCAGATTTGGGACCCCATTAATTTTGTAATGTGTGCAAGCCATAAACTCATATTAGATCAAAGGATGAGATGCATGTTGAGCCAAATGATGAGATCCAACGGCCTCCCTTGTTTTGGAGGCAAAACCATTTAGGTTTAGGGTTTGCAAAGTCATTAGCAATGTTAACAAAGATTAGATATAAGTATGATTATGTAAAATGTTCTTCTTTAATTTGCATTATAACAATTTTACAAATGTAACGTGGATGCATCTTTTTCCAACTCTCAACAAAGTTGGCATAGTGTTTGCATAAGAGATGACGAGGGACATTTTGTCCTTGCAAAGACAGAATGGTTTACACTTATTATTGACATTGATGTGGTGAAGCGATGTGGCTCTTGACTGCTATGCAATGGGTAAAGATTTACAACTGTTGAATATGGATTTTGAAATGGATTCCAAAATTGTGGTAGATAGTGTTTATGGAGGAAGCACCAGTGTCTCAAATTATATGGCCATTATCAATGACTGTAGACACATGTTATTAACAACTTATTTAATGAACTCAGACTTGAAGTACATTGGAAGACAAGCAAACGGTGCTGCACATAGCTTAGCTAAGGAAGCTCCGTCTAATCCTAATTTCCATATTTACTCTAACTCTTGTATGGTTGACATTCTAATAAAATGAAATACAATAAACTTATTTCTATAAAAAAAAAAAAAAAAAACAACAACAATTATTCAAATGTCAAATAGTTGTCATTTTCTATTCCTCAACTATATATATTATATTGTTGTTTTCTCTAGCCTCCTAATCCTTCCAAACATGCTGCAATATCTATAACTTCTGAGCAACATTTGGATTTAAATTATTGTCAGCAACAATAACATTCGAATATGTCATACCACTCAAAAATGGAGGATCTTGAGTATAGTTCTTCTTTGTCACAACATCACTTAAAAAACCAACAACACACATATAAGAACATTTTCAAATTGGTCTCTATAACTTCTCAATTACACATAAAATTGCAAATTAATCCCTAAATTTGAAAAATTTGTTTATTAGTCTGTATTTTTCATATTTTGACATTGGTTTCTCAACTTTTAAAAATTTCATAAAAATAGCTCAATAAAGTTTAAGAATGAAGAAATTTGATACTCTATTTAATAAAAAAAAAACAAAGAAAATCACTCAAAATAAACATTCAAATTGCCCAAAATTTGTCCCGTAAGTGTAGCTCAGTGGTAGCTACCAAGGATAATTTGTGCAGGGGCCGGGGTTCGAACCCTGAATTCCCCACACATAATGTGTGTGAATCTAGCCATTAGGCTACTTGACAAAAAAAATTTGCCCAAAATTCAAATTTTTCGTTAATTATCAATTACTTCATCGAAACTCACTCTAATTTTTTTTTATTTTTGGTGGTGTCTAGGGTTCGTACCCCGGACCTTATATATATTATGCATTGTCCTTACCAACTGAACTAGGCTCGCGGGACAACTCACTTTAAAGTTCAACTTCATGCAAATTAACTCTGAAGTTTAATAAAGAAAGACTTGTCGAATTAGGACGGTGTAAAAATTCCAAAAGACACTTTGGAAAATTAGGTTAAACTTCATTTTATTGGGACCCTCCGGTCACTATTACAAGCAAAAGTTTACTTTTTAGATTCATTCAATAAATGATGTATGTAGTCTATATATAAACCACATACATTATTTATTGAATGAATCTAAAAAATCAATTTTTGCTTACAATAGTGACCGGAGGGAGTATGTTCACCATGACAAAAACCAACATGGACTAGGACATGAAAGTAAAGCCAACATTTTCCGCAATTTTTCTTGGTGATATATGAATCTACCCCACCATAATAAGTTATTTAATTCTGAAATTCACTTTTCACATAAAAAGCGTTTATTGGGTGGTGGACATTTCATTAATGCAAGCTTAGTGGATTCCTTTCAATAAATAAAATGATTACGTTACACGAGGGGAATATATTTGTTTTATAATGGCCATTGACGGACAGGATTATTTTATGGGTCTGGCTAACAAGTGCCCTTGGGGCAGTTGTTAAGGATGCAAAAATAGAAATGATTGATAAATTTAAAGTAGAAAAAGTTACTTTTTTCAAGACAAATTTTTCTTTTTGATCTTTTTAACAAGTGTCCTTAGGGCACTTGTTAGCATTTCCCATATTTTATTATAGAGTTCATAATTATTGGATTAAGAGAAGTGGTCCATCAAAATTGGACTTTAGCTTAAGAATGTTGTATTCAAGTTGCTGAAAATATTTAAATTAAATAATCAAGGATTAGCAACTAAGACACGTGATTCCACGTGAAGTGGGTCCTCTTGCTATGCCCTCTAGGATCCTTTGGGCACTAATTAAAGTTTAATTCAATTTTATAGTGTTGGTACAATTTTAAATCAACTAGGTTAAGTTTTGGCAAGCTTTAATCGCACAAATATAGAAGTCCAGGCTATAGGATAAATATTTTTTACTTTCTTCTTTTGATGTAATGTTTGTTTAATCACTCTTTTTTTGTCAACTTTAGTTTAATCACATGAACTTTTGGATAAGTACATATATAATGAGTTTCATAATGTTTTATTAATTATGTCTAAAAAGGAATGTTTCCTTAGTAATTTTAGTAAAGTGCTGAGATAAAATATCATTTTTGATTTCCATCATCAACAACACAAACATATTTATATATTGACCACACGACTTAATTAGCTAATTGTCTTATGATGTACAAAAGCACATGATTCATGTTTTTGTTATATATAATTCATAAAATTTTGGATCATTGACCAATTAATTTAAGGGGCTAACAGAGTGAGTTAGTGCCAATATTTTATGTAAATATTTCAATATTTTCTCTATTAATTATTTATTTTTTAATATTTTCTCTATTATGAGTAACATCTTGATAGATAGGTGAAATATTAGTTGGATGTTTTGTAGAAATACTAGATGCAATATTTAAATGTGCAAGAAACAAGAAATAACTGTTTGAATTGTGTTAGTCAGACTTGACTATTTTGAATTATTTTTAGTTTCAGCCTTTTCTTTCTTCTACAATAGTAGCTTTGAATGCAATAAAGTATTAAGTATATATATTCATACTAGTTAACTCAAAGGGAATGCTACCTCTAATCCCTTCATCTAGTGAAAGATTTACCTTGGCAACTACAAACAATTTTTCCATTATCCTCAAATAGTATACAAGTAATTCTTAACTTTTGTTATTTTTTTAAAGTATTCTTAACTTTGTCTCTTCAATTTTGTGTTAAAATTTTATTAGGTCTACTAGTAAATTCTAGTCTTCTCAATTTTTGGGAACCAAACAATATTGAGGAAGTGAGTACTATATGCCTCTCTAGGAAATTTGCTCAACAAAATGTTGTTGCTACTAGGGGGCGTTTACAAAAATTAAAATCTGTGACATAAAGTCATTTAGAGAGGATATTATAATTTCTAATCTATATCAATCAAAGTTTATAACTCTCTTAGAGAGAATATAAAATGTTTATTGAATATTTTTTAATCATAAAGCTAGGTTTTGACGGATATCAATATAATAAAGTCTTCATCAAGATAGAATAAATATAGTAAGAAGCTCTACATCCAGAAAGAAGAGATAACTAGCTAGTGGCTCTACCATTATCAGAGACTAAAAGTTTAGAAGAGTTCAAGATCACCTCAATCCAACTGCAAATCTTTTGATGAAACTCAAATGAGTGAAGAACTTAGGAGAGATTTTCAATCAATAATATTAAAAGTTTTGGTTATGTTAATATGACATACTAGATTGCTCACATAAATCCTCTTTTGGAAGACCTTATAATAGCTTCATACCTCAAACAAATACAATCGGAGATTTGTCTACCTTCAATGGAACTTCTATAATTAGGAGAGATAATGTTAGCTAATTTATCTTCTAACACATTAGTATTGATTTAAAATTTAAATTAGCCATTGAGATAGAACTATATTATTCAATTCTATCTGCTTGATTAACCCTAAGAATGAGAACCACAAAACTACCTTTCCAATTAGGCATCATTCAGCCAATATGAAAAAATTGAACCCCATCTCTAAACATCATTGCAAAATCCAAAACCTCAATGATGACTACCGCACGATCAACAAATTATCTCCCACATATAAAATTTGTTTGGATGATCAATTGAAATTCAAAAATAAAATAAATATGTACTCGCTCCGGTCACATTTATAAGAAAAAAAACACTTTTTAGATTCATTCAATACTTAATGTATTTGGTCAATATATAGACCAAATACATTATGTATTCAATGAATTTAAAAAGTGGGTTTTTGCTTATAAATGTGACCGAATGGAGTATTAATTTAGAATTGAAGATGTGTGTCGACTTTACCATAAAAGATGGTTGATATATGGATAAGCTATCGATCAGCTTGAACTTCTAGTGTTTTTGACAAAATTAATAGTTTAATTAGCCGATGAATGTGAAATGACATAAAAAATTTAGGGTCATACTAATAAGAAAAATGCTCTTCTTCTAATACGTTATGCTCACTCCCAACTGCACTTTCGAAAATTCTCCCTACGTGAGTTAACTTACGTTGCGTGTCCTTTTTAAAGTCAGCTCATTTCCTCAATTCTCATCTCAAATCTCCAAAAACTCTCTCAAATTAACCAAATCCCTAATTTCTTCAAGTTCAAATCCAACAACACTCCAATAACAAGTAATTTTTCATAATCAAACATCATTAACTTTATGTTTATATGTTAGATTTTTCCTCTTAAATTAAATTTTTTTTTAGTTTTAGGGTTTGTTTAAATTTTGATTTTTTTGGCAAGAAATGTTACAATATTTACATGTAAATGACTTATATTGCTTAATTGTTTAGATGTTTGCATGTTTGTGTTGCAGTTATGAGTTTTAGGGTTTATGTATAATTTGCACTCCAAGTGTTTGATGAAATGTTTGAATGAGTTTTTCATTGACTGTTTAATTTCGTATGGTGTAGATATGAAACAATGGATAATTTGTTGAAAGCTCAAGTAGTTTTAACGGTGGAAACCCTTATTTGTTCAAGGGCCAGATCGATGCCACGATAAAGGATCTGAAAGATCAACTGAACGAAATCAATCAAGGGCCCATCCTCGAAGACACAAGGAGGGTGGGAGGACCTTTAGTACGCACGTCCCAGTTATTTGCAGACCGAAAAGATAATGCTGACAAACGATGACGGTGTGAGGAGCATGTTCTCCAGATATTATCCGACACGCATGTTCCCGAGGTTTGAGATGGAAGCTATGTTGTTGAGATCGCCTGAATATATTCTTAACAATTTGATTATGCCAGAAAATTATGTTTAGGTAGCATCATTATTATGAAGTGTCTTTATTTTGTTGGAATTTAAGTTTTAATTCATGTTAGTTTGCGGAAGATGTTGGTATTGAAGTATCATATACTGAATGTAAAGATTTGCAAGCCTCTTTGAAAAGTCAAAAGAATGGATAAAACATATGTTGTATTCTACCTAATGGTTGTACAAATTTTTTCATTAGATTCCTTCGTATAAAATGAGTGGGACATAAGGGAATGCACCTCTAAAATGTTTTGTGCTTGATCGTGCTCCTCTGTCAATTGAAACTTGTCAGTTGGCAAGGCAGTAAGATTATGTTCAAAGCAACCTCTTGGAATGCATTCCTGTTTGTCACAACTCAATTTACATGAGGGAATTTGATAGGAAAATTTGTACAACTCATTAGGTAGAATGTAACATGTGTTATATCCATTCTTTTGAGTTTCAAAGGGAGTTTCAAATCTTTACACTAAGTACAAGACACTTCAATTCCAACATTTACTACAAACTTTCAACAATTTAATTTAAATCCAACATCATGATGATACCACATATATTTAGGGAGAATGTAATGTAATGTAGATGAAATTAAAACTAAATAAAATTGTGTGTTTTTTGAATTGATCTTGTGTACTTATGCCACTTTATTCGAATTTATTCAATACACAACTTTATTCGATTTCACGATGGGTTTAATTAGTCTTTGAAGACTAATTAAACAAACCCAACCACCTTCCCTCTAAATCCAAACCACCGTTCCTTAAGATGTAGATGGTGGTGGTCGCAGTGTGCTGGTGGATCTTCCATCCACACCGTCTCTCTTCTCAGCCTTTTCTGCCCGTGCCACGTTCTTGGGTTGCTGCGGTCACCGTTTCATCTGGTTGTTGAGCTTTACGATAGGTTATGGAGATTCCATTCAGATCCGGCGTCGCTCTGGTTTGCGGGTTAGGTCGTCGTGGGTTGTTGTTTCTGCCTCACTCAGTGACGGAACTACGTCGTGTTGCTTGTCCTTGAGCCGTTACGGGTTACGTGTTGCTGAGTTTTTTATTTTTTAGCCGGCTCTGTTGTGTAGTGTTTTGTTCGTGGTTGTTTGTGTTCGTCGCTGTGATGTGCTGACAGGTTCTGTTTATTTGTTGTTCTGTTGGTTCTTGTTTTGTTTCCAGGAAGATGAAGCTGGTGGAGGTTCGATCAGGATCTTGGTTGTTGTTAATCTCAAATCTATTTTTTCCAGATTTAAGATCCAATTACTTTATGTTCTGATTCATCTGTGTGGTCTCGCCAGATGTTGCTCGAAAGAGTTTGGTGCGTAGTCGCTCCGTGTTGACGGTAGTAGTCTTCAATCCTACAGTCAGAACGGTTTCATCCGTCACGGTTGTACCGTAGGTGGATTGTGTTCCGCCGTTCGTTCATTTATCTGGACTTCGATCAGATTGATAAGCCCGAAATAGCGCTTTGGCTTGCTGATGTTTTTAGGGAGCTGTTTGACCTTGAATCATTTATGTGTTTACAGACGATTCATACGCCTACCTTGATACTCTAGACATTCACTCTACGTTTTTTTGCAGTTCGATTACGTATCCATGCGTGGGTTCGCTGGGCTGTCCGTAGTAGTGATGTTTATAGTTATTTTTTTATACCACTTGTGTTCTGATTTGTTGTATCACCCGTTAGGGTTTGAGTCGGTGGTTAACTGGGTCAGGTTCATGCCCCCAGTCTTGTACTTCCTTTTTATTTAATTCTATTTCTACTTTGCTTAAAAAAAAAAATTAGTCTTTGAAGTCATTATATTTGTTAGATGCCGAAATCATAAAATAAATGCAAATATCAACAAAAATGAATAAAAGAACAAATTGATACACATAAAATCTCATTTTATTATTATGTCGATGCATTTACGATAAGGTATATTTCTTGTCTATGGAAAGGGGGTTGGGGTAAGACTAAATCTGTTTCAAAAGAAGATGGAGGTGATGGGGGGGGAGTATCTAAACCTCTAGTCTGGTAAAGCTAAACCTCTAGGGTAAATCTAAACCTCCAGTGGGGTAAAGCTAAACCTCTAGTGGTGCAAGGTGATGGGGGAAAGGGAAGGGGAAGGAGAAATAAATAGTGGGGGAGAAGGGGACTGGGGTAAGGAATGTTTCTTGTCTAACGCGAAAGAGACATTGATGGTCAACCTTGCATCCAAACAAACCAACATGACACCCAGACAAATCGCACTTCTTTGCAGTGCGTTACCATCTCCATTGATCGTTCATACAATCCTTGAAATTTTCAAACAGGCCTCTTTCTATGAAAGGTCATCGATGGAAAAACATTGTTGTTGTAGAAGGAAGAAGAAGAGAGAGTGTGAGATGATGGTGTGAGAAATGGTAAAGGTTGGAAGGGTATTTATAGGGGGAATGACTTACATATGTTATAACTACATTAAATGTAGTAAAAAAATGTGTAAAATCAAGTTTAAATAACTCACCACCGTGCAAAAAACATGTTTTACGTGCTCAGACCACCGATCAAAGCAGCATGAGTTAAGTCACGCCACCGGCCAAAGTAGCGTGAGTTAAGTCACGCTGGATTATAACATGCGTGAGTTAACTCACACTGAAAGTACCTAGCGTGACTTAAGTCATGCGAGGGTACTTTCGTCCATTCAGTTGGCCAAGAGCATTTTTTGTTGGGAGAAGAGCAATTTTCTACTAACAAATGCCCTAAGACCATCTCCAATGGGAGGATCTTGAACTTTTAACACCCAGTACCTATTAGGTACTCCCATTGGGAAGAAAGTTTTTCGAGGTCTTATAAGACCTGGGGTCTCACTTAAGAACCTTAATTTTAAGCGGGACCCATACCTTTTTAATATTAAAAAATTGAAATGTAATGATATAAAGTTATTGATAGTTGATTAGTGAGTTCCATTTAAGAAATTTGTGTGAGATGCTGGGTTGGAGAAATTGAGTTCTTATTAGGTACTACAATTAAAAAATGGAGAATGTTAACTAGTGCCCCAAGGGCATTGGTTAAGCATCCAAAACAAACAAGTTTTCGTGAAAGAATTGTGTAATCAATACTGGGTCAAAAGTAACATCTTATATTTCCAAGACAAAATTTCTATTTATAGAATCCTTAACCAATGCCCTGAGGGCACTGGTTAGCAAGACCCTTAAAAAATTATAAATGAATGATATATACGCATGAGACCCATTTAAGTATCCAAAAATGAGTGTCTTCATTGTGGATGCTCTAAGGTCATTTATCAAGAATCTAAAAATGAAAACAAGTGAGATATAAGCTCAAATGTTATTTTAACTGGATTATCAAAAAATGTTATCAATCTGTAAAATCAAAACTATAAACTAGTGAGGAAAAAATTGTTACTAATTAAACATGTTTATTTTGAGTTTTTCAATCATGTGCAAATTTGTACATGTTAAGAAATTCAAAATGATAAGTTTGCATTGGAACTTGTGCATTTAATATTAAATATGTATCTTTTACAAATTATTGTTGTTTTTCAATAAAAAAAAATCTACACTTTTAGTTGATTTAACATGTGCAATATTGCACATGTTAGACAAACCCATTTTATAAAATATGTTTTTGGTCCCTATAAAATTGGGACCTTTTAAGTTTAGTTCTTACTTAATTTTAATAGTTCTTTTAGTCTCTAAAACAAATTTCTGCACTCAGTATTAGTCCCTCCTCAATTCAAATTTGTTTAATTTATGTTTAAACTCTTGAGTTTTTGAACAATTTTTTGCAGACGTGTTAAGAACATTACTAAAAGTTCCTCTGCAAAAAATTGTCGCAAAATTTGATTTCTACGTCCATATTTTGTTAATTTTATCTTTAACTTTTGTCATTTTAAAAAATTCAAATTTAATTTAGTTAATGAACCTTTCATAGTATTATAAACTTGTCTTAAAAAAATCGTACAAAAATTTAAGAGTTTAAGGATAATTAAACAAACTTTATTGTAACAGGGACTAAAATTAGAAGTATTTTTTTTTGTAGGAACTAAAAAAACCTATTAAAATTAAGTAAGGATTAAACTTAGAAGTTCCCAATTTTATAGGGACCAAAAACATATTTAACTCTTATAAATTATTCGCTCAATTTGGGTTGACCTAATGATTGACTTTGGATCTTGGAATGTGCTCCTCTCAAGATCTCATGTTCGATTCCCCCTTATAACAATTTTGGTAAGTTAAGTCCATACAAAACTTTGATTTGTCTTTAAATGAGGCTTTTGTAAGTGAACGGTGAGATTGATCTTCTCGAATTATAATTGCCGTAGCGCAAATGTAAATGTTTTTGCATTCCCATACACGATTTTGTACTTGAAGTACTAATGCTAATGGTACAAATTCACATCACATGCTTAAAGTTGCAAAACATCATGGGTGCGACAAAGCACAAAAACCAAAGGAGATATGAGGTCACCTCAATGGTACGCTCCTTGTTTGCTAGTTTGATTCTTAGACAAATATTGAAAAGGAGAAAAGACAACTTTCTTTTCTAAGTTTTTTGTCTTCAAAGAATATGAAAGGTTAAAGTTGTGGATGGGGTGGATTGAATTATTTATCCATAATTTGTTTTTCCATGTCACTTCATTATTGTTTTATGAGAAATGATATTTTGACAATCATTTTTTGATAATTTTTGGACAACTTTATCTCTCATACTCACATGATATTGTTATCCTCTCTTTTTCTTTTTCTCTCTCCATTGTTTTTGACCAATAAGAAATAAGAAAAACAAGGTTGTCAACAAGGTGGAGTTTAGCATGGGAAAGAAAAGTTGTTTCCCACCATGGGAAAGTTTTTTTTCAACCATTAGATTAAAGATTTTACCATGGACTGCCTGCACCATATTTTTTTCCTTTGTCTTTTACACTTTTTTTTCTTGTTCAATCTGGAATTTTTTTTATTTCCATGCTAGCCTCCACCACCTCAATGGACTTTCTCACTCCATCAATGTCATAACCAAGCTTTCAACCCAGACTAGAAAAAATGCAACAATTGTGAAATTACTGCAGATCACAACTTTTTCCTTGATAAATAGAAGGTTTTGAGTTATGTGCAAGAAAGTTGGTTTCAAGATCTTGAAATCTTCAAAGAAAAAAATTAAAAGATGAAGAAAATTTAGAAAATCAATACACAAAAATCCATATCACAATCGGAGAAAAGGTTTGTAAATGGAAAGAGGAAAATCTATAAAAATATATTGTCGAAACTCATAATTATTATGCTACTCCTATTCCAATTCTAAGTGTTTTTGTTTAATCCATATATCATGGATCCCCTTTCCAGATTTTAAAAACGTGAATAGCAAAACTGCAATAAAATCTCAGTGTTATAGAAATTATACTCGAACAAAGGATATAAAAAATCATAGAAACAAAGACGAAGAACAAATGGTTTCTAGATTTCCATAACCTGAGACTAAAAATCATTGCAGACGATGTTAGACGGTCAACAACTATTTTATTTGTGGTATGTGAGACTTTCTTGTTTTTTATTCTATTTTAAAGAAATTAAATTAACAATGAAAAGTACAAACAAGGGAAGAAGGAGAATTCGGGACTGTCAATCTGATGTTGTTGTTCATGGAGGTGAGTGGGATGGAGGAGAGAGAATGATAATTGATGATGGTGTGTAAAAAAATATAGTGTAGGGAGACTATGATAAAAGTGTGTTCCTTAATTGATCTAATGGTTAAAAAGTAACTTTCCCATGATGGGAAAAAAGATCCCTTTCCCAGGCTAAATGTCACCTGTCAACAAAGTTGTCATCAAATGGATGTCAAAATATCATTACTCTTGTTTTATTTGTTTATTGATTAATTTGCTAACTAACCAGGTTACATCAAGACTAATTTTCCTTTGCCCCTTTATGCACTACAAACGACGCAATTTATCAAATTTGAGACACAACTTAAATGTTTTAATATTTCAAATGGAACAAATCTATCTATCTACTTTACTAACAATAAAAACAAAGTACTACCAAAGTTACTTAACTACCCATACCTAATTTTCTTCCAAATTTTTTCCTTTACAACTTTAAGGTTATTTTTGTCAAATCCACTATCAAAACTCACTTTACTAAAACTCACTTTCTCACCTATCTTTATTTAATAATAAAATTTTCTCTCTCATCCCAATTTCTCACATTTCTTTATTTAATAATAAACTTTTCTCTTTCATCTTTCTTTATTTATAATAATAAACTTTTCTCTTTCATCTATATTTATTTAATAATAAACTTTTCTCTCACCTTTATTTTAATAAACTTTTCTCTCTCAATCTCACTCTCCTCTCTTATCTTTTTCTTACCATCTTTCTTCATTTTTCATTTTCTCTCTTCATTTTCAACTCCACTTTCTATACTAATTTTCAATTCAGTTTTACTAACAAGTTTTTTCTAGAGGAACCTAACAAGTGTTGTTGTTATAACAGAATATGATTTTGTATTTTACGATAACACTATTATAAAATACGTTAATTATGTTTTTTCACGGGACGCATATTAATATTTTTCACACTCAAACATATTAGTAAATAAAATCTATGATTATTTTTATTTATTAGCTTTTTTCATATCGTCAATACTAAAACATGAACAATATTATAATATACTATGATTAATCATACTTCAATTTTTTCTGTTGTTTTTTTTAAATGTATCCCTAAAAAACCCGTTGGAGTGTACAATTGCAACACGATACCCATTTTAATAACTACAACGAGTGATCAGTTTTAATTAGTATTTTTTTAATATCACTAATTTAACACCACGATTGCCTAGGTTTTATTAATATATTAATAAAATATATGTGGGTGTATGGACTATATATTAATAAAAATATATGAGTAATGTTTGTTTTATGGGAATATATTAATATATTCTTATTTCTGAAATTTAATGGGAACTATATATTGATAAAATACAAATGAGTATATGAACTATATATTAACAAAAATATATCTCACTATATTTTTTTACGGGAATATGTTAGTATATATTTATTTATGAAATGTATTTTCATTTATTAGCTTTTTTAATATTGTCAATACTAAAACAAGAACAATATTATAATATATTATGATTAATCATACTTCAATTTTTTCCCTTTTTTTTGAAAATGTATCACTAAAAAAATCATTGGAGTGTACAATTGTAACACGGGACCCATTTTAGTAACTACAACGAGTGATCAATTTTAGTTAGTATTTTTTTAATATCTCTATTTAAACACCGCGACTGCCTAAGTTTTATTAATATATTGAAAAAATATATGTGGGTGTATGAACTATTTATTAATAAAAATATATATGTGAGTATATATTTGTTTTACGGGAATATATTAGTATGTTCTTATTTCTGAAATCTAATGGGAACTATATATTGATAAATATATATGAGTGTATGGACTATATATTAATAAAAATATATCTCACTATATGTTTTTATACGGGAATATGTTAGTATATGTTTATTTGTGAAATGTATTTTCATTTTTTTTTAATATCGTCAATACTAAAACAAACAAAAAAATTATAATATACTATGATTAATCACACTTCAATTTTTTCCATTGTTTTTTTAAAAAATGTATCAATAAAAAACCCGTTGGAGTGTACAATTGTAACATGGGACTCATTTTAGTAACTATAACGAGTGATCAGTTTTAATTAGTATTTTTTAATCTTTCAAAAAAATTAGTATTTTTTAATATCTCTATTTAAATACCGTGACTGCCTAAGTTTTATTAATATTAATAAAGTATATGTGGGTGTATGGACTATATATTAATAAAAATATATATGAGTATATGTTTGTTTTACGGGAATATATTAGTATATTCTTATTTCTGAAATCTAATGAGAACTATATATATATTGATAAAATATATATGAGTGTATGGACTATATATTAACAAAAATATATCTCACTGTATTTTTTTACGGGAATATGTTAGCATATGTTTATTTATGAAATATATTTTAAGATAACAATATTATATAATCAATTAATTATGATTTTTCACGGGATGCTTATTAGTATTTTTCACACCAAAACATATTAGTAAATAAAAACTATGATTATTTTTATTTATTAGGTTTTTTAATATCATCAATACTAAAATCTAATATATATAATTGTTCATATTAAAATTTAATTATTTTATAATTTTTTATTACTAACGATCAATATATACATTATTATGCTTTAAATGCTTTACATTTTTTTCACTATAGACAAAAAAAATCACTATGCCAAGTGCATCCGAGACGCGACACGCGGCGGAGCCGCGGCCATACAGCGCGGCGAAGCCGCGCTACCCGTGCTGTAGCACGGGTATCTCGACTAGTTGAATTCTTAATATGTATAAAAGTCAAACCATGACATACAAGCGGAATAGTTGATAAGAACATGGAGGATTTCTATTAAGTCTTAACCAAAAATATTTTTCAAGAGAAAAAATAATTTTATCAACCAATTGTTCAACAACAATCATCTTGTAAAGAAAAATAATATCATTACGTGACTTTTAAATAAATCACAATATCGAATGTTATACAATAACAAGACCCTTCTTGCACCTAGGTGCTACCCCAAAGGCTTCAAATACCACCACTATTGTTTCCTTTGTAGGTGACGGACCTTCATTGTTTAACTAAGTAATTGTCTTCTTTTGGCCGTTACTCCTTGACAAGGCCCTTATCTGTCATAGTCTTCGTCGTCGAGAAGTGTTCTTAGAACTTAAGGTACCTCTTGTGTGTTTGTGGTGCTCATGATGGATTTCGCACCATCTTTTCATTACTTGTGAGTTTCCCATTCATGTGTGTTTTAATATTTGAACGTGGTTAGGGTGGAAGTGAGTTATGCCCCTTGATCTACTCTATTTGTGATCAGTTTTTTAGGCCTTTGAGGGTAGAGTCTAGGTGGATGAATGGCCTTGTTGTGGTAAGACATTCGGTAGGATGGTCCAATTGAAAGTGGTGTAGTGATATCAATTTTTTTTCTCAAGTTGAAAAATATTGAGCAATTAGTTAATAGAATAATTTTTTTCTTTTGGAAACGGTTTTTGAGTAAGATTTCTTTGAACTACTGTCTTTTCTACGAGTGGAAGTTGGAATCGTTTTTGTGTTTGGACCAATAACCTTTTGTCAGTACTAGTTGACATTACTCATTTTTTTTATCGTTGGGTGTTTAACCTTTGTTCAATTAAATCCCTCAACGACCTCAACCTATTTTTCACTCAATTCTCATATAACCCATACTATAGAAGGATATCTAATCCAACAGAAAGAAACACATTCCATTCAATTAAGCCTCTCACACACCTTAATCAAAACTAACGTAAACATCAAGGTGTTTGATAGTACAACACCCCTAGAGAGGAGCATTGTCATTGTCCTCTATTGTGCATCCATCTCCTCTGGCCATTGTAAAAATCCACCTCAGATCAACATCTAATAATAATTTGAAAACAAACTCATAAGGACACATCACCTATATTGCATGCAAGAGTCATATTCGTCCTAGACAAATAAACTACTACCTAGCTACCTCCAAAATACAACCTCAACGTGCTCCACCAAGACAAAATACCAATCTAGTGAGCTTCTCTATGTTTCTCTAAATATCATCCCATCTATACACAGTCGATATTATTAATTTATTAACAAGTAATGACCATTAATGGACTCAAACAACAATCATAACATTATTATTAAAATGAGCTATGTTCATATGATTTGACTATATTATATTATCAAAACATGAGAGACTCTTCACCGTGCACATACACACACACATACATACATACATACATATAGTGGGTGTATGTTAGCAACTCTTATATGTATTTACTAGAATACACCCACTTATTTTTTAAAAGGAGTATTTTAACAAGTGAATAACTAAAAAATGATTAAATACATCCTAAGATGTAACTTGCTAAAACACTCTCACATAAAAACTAGTGGATGTTCCATTTTACTAAAATAAGCTTTAAAAAAAAAAAGAAACCTCCATTATATCTATCTAGTGATTTATCCTTAACATTAACACGTGGGTGTGGATGGGACGACAAAAGTGTCTGCAAAATTTGATGAAATCGAAGTAGAAAGAATAGAGCCATACTTCATTCCATACTTCAAAGTTCAAACATTAACAGCTTCAACTAGAAAAAACAAGAAAGTGTGTAAGATGCCCCGGCAAGGTTTGTAACACTTTAATTTGTGCAATATGGAGTCATGTGCATGCGACAAAGTGAATATTTTAGAATTTCTAGAAAGAGAAATGATATTTGAACATCTATTGTTTTTTTTTTTTCTTTTGAAGAAACAAAAATGGATTATATTAACACCGACAGTGAAACCACTTCAGCACAAGATGTACCAAAGGGTCACCCCTCAATGAGAACAGTCAAACAATATTTACAAAAGTTCGGTCAGTCGATACCCAAACATAACATAGGGTTCGACCACCACATCTGAGTGTCATGCACAAATGAGGCGTTATTGGCATTTAGCCACCACAAAGAATGAAATTTAACCTTGTCTAAAAGTTGTTCTATGGTTTGGATGTTATTAAATATTCTATCATTACGAGCATTTCAAACCACCCGGACACTAAGTAACCAAACAAGCTGAAGGAAGGATCTGCGCTTCCGTGAATGCCCTGTATAATGAATGAAGTGATAGAAGTGGTCACAAATGTCATTAGGATCAACACCTGCAACCCCAATCCAAAACCTGATATGCCGCCATAAAGGAGCGAAACCGGCACAATGGAGGAACAAGTGCGCCGCTGATTCGTCGTGACTGCAACCCACAATACACCCTACGTTGTCTGCGTTGATGATACCTCTTCTGACAAGATTGGTCTTGGTTGGTAACCTATCCCGCATCAACCGTCAAGCAAGAATGGACACTTTCAATGGTACCTGCTTATGCAGACAAGATCATTCATGCCACCCAGTGGGGGGTCATTCGGAGTAGTCAGAATGTGATAGACACCGCTCACAGTGTAACCCCCTTGGATGTCTGGATTCCACTGCCACCTGTCAGAAACATCAAACTGCAAAACAATATTATAAATAAGATTCCTACACTCCTCCACCAACTGCTCCTCCCACGCCCACAGCCTCCTCCTCCAACTCCACGCCTCTCCTCCATCTTCCCAACCTAGATTAAACATTTCAGCCACCGTACATAATTTATTGTTCGATAAATCAAAAAGGCGACTAAACCTCGAACAAAACGGAACATCTCCTATCCATTGTTCAACAACTTTTGTGACAACTCTCTCTCTCATACTCTCATTGTACTTTTATTTCTCTCTCTTCCTTTTTCTCTCTCTATTGTTATTGTCCAATAGAAAGAGAGTAAAAAGGTTGTCACCAAAAGTTGTTCGAAATTGGTTGTCAAAATATCATTCCTCTTCTAGAAAGAACATTTCTTTTTTATAATTCATCCGACTCTTCTTAAACTAAATATGTACTTTTTATTAGAGAAATTTAACTCAGATTTAATTTTCATTTCAAATTAATATATGTTGGTTACTCAATAAAAGTTAAATTGGATATTGTTGGTATTACATTGAACGCTTAAGCTCAGCTTTCTTATTCTGTTATATTTCATGTAGTCATATTTACAAACAAAAAACAATTTTTAAAGATCATTCAATATTCAATGTATTTGACATATATTATAGACAAAATATATTATATATTTAATGAACATTTTTTTGACAATTTATTTATTCAATGAATTTAAAAATTGTTTTTTTATAAATGTGTCTAATGAGTGTAAGTGTTGTTGTTTGCATAAATATCGAAGGAAAATGTGATTTAGTTTGTTTCCCCCGTGTCATCTCAGACTAACTTTGTTCAATTTGTTTTTCGTCCTTCACCTCAAAAAAAAAAAAAAGTTTTTTATCCATATAAATCATCCATATTTTTAGTTAGTTTATAAATATTTTGCCTTTTTTAATAACAAATGTTAATAATTAAATGTTAGATTATTTTTTCTCATTTGTTTGGGTTGGAATTCATAACATCTAACTTCTTATCTTATGAAATCAATTGAACTATTCGATCTCCATCTATGAAAATTCTATCAATTTCAATCCCTATATTTATAAAAATCTCGGTGATTTTAGCTTATACCTTTCACAACTTTTTGTCTCTCTGTATGAACTAGAAACAACAATTTTTTTTCTTCATAGGAATTAAAAATGGTTATAAATATGGGTCTTATTAACGAGTATCCTCGGGGTACTCTTTAAGCATTCTAAAAGAAGAAATTATTCCATAAAAAAGTTAAATATTTCAAAAAAATTATCATTTAAAAGTCTTAATTAAAGAGTGCTCATGAGACACTAGTTAACATCTCCCTAAAAATATAAACAGGAACTACAATTAAAAAGATTCGTGATTTTATAAAAAACATATTTAATCCTATAAATCCTTTCAAAATTTAATCCTAAAAAGTAGTGTTTGAGTCAATAATTTTTCTTTTATTTTTTGTTCACAATAACTCATATATTTTCACATATTGACTCATGTTTTATCCTCATCTGTTTCTATATTTTGACTACCGTTTTAGCCTTTTTATTCCAACAAATTGACTACTGTTTGAGCATGCCTTTTAGTAGATTGACTTCTATTTTAACTTATCTAATTTCTATGTAAATTGGCTCTGATTTCATCTAGTCTTATCACGAAATTTGATTTGAGGTACATAATTCCAAATTTCCAATGTAATTATTCCTTGTTTATGATTAGTATTGCTCATCTCATAACACAAATGCAGTCAGCACATTTTGTCTAGATTTGACTGTATGTTTTTTCTTATGTTGGTTGTTTCAAAACTGGAGGGTGTACTTTCTTGCTTAGGGTTGGATTTTCTTGAGAGAGTCAACTGAAATTATTTTATGTACGGTTAGACCCAAAAAAAAAAAAATTATGTACGGTTATCCCAATTTTTCCTTATAAAATACTTTGTTCATTAGAGTATCTCATGCACCTAGGGGTGTTCGCGGTGCGGTTTGGTTCGGTTTTGAGCATAAAAGTCATCCAAACCGCGACATAAAAAAGCATGCGGTTTGGTTTGGTTCGGTTGATTTTTAAAAAGTCATCCAAACCAAACCAAACCAAACCATTGCGGTTTGGATTGGTTCGGTTGGTGCGGTTTATCGGAAGATAAAAAAATATTACATTAACTCTAATATTGCAAACTTGTTACAAAATAAACATAGGTCATTTTATTTTGTTGTTTACATGATAAAATATGATTTTACATGAATTGCATAGATCCTAAACTTTTAGTTTCAATACCAACATTATATTGTTCTGCCTTAATATAATCATGTATTACCTATGTCATAAACTGGCAGAACATACCACCAAAGTTATATGACTGATCAAAATAGGTAAAATTATAACTAACCAGATTAAAATCAAACACAACTTATGTCAAAAATCAAATACGACTGATTGAAGCATAATTAAAAAAAAAAATCATGGAATCATTGTCATTCATCACTCAAAAGAGGAAACAAAACAAGTGTATAAAGTTACATACAAATTATAAAGTCACTCATCACAACATATATAGACAATACATAAAGTTACATACAAATTACAACTAACCAGATTAAAAACCAAGCAAATCTTATATCAAAATAGGTAAAATTGAGAAGAAACATAAGCATGAAACAAATTACTGGGAAGAAAAGAAAACTAATTCACCGAAAATGAATTGAAGGAGATGGAAAGGAATTAGAATCGAACCTGATGGTGCAACAATGAGAAAATCGAAATAAAAGAGATTATTCTTGGGCTATGTAATTGGGCTAGTACAAGTTTAAGTAATATTGATTATTCTTGCGGTTTGGTTTGGTTTGGTTCGGTTGTTGAGATGCAAACCGCAAACTAAACCAAACCGCGCGGTTCAGTTCAAAAGTCATCCGAATTCATCCGAACCAAGTGCGGTTTTTTGCGGTTTCGATTTGGATTGGTTTGGTTTGCGGTTTTTCTATTGGGTTGGTTCGGTTTTGAACACCCCTACATGCACCTATTAATATTATTTTCCTTTTTTATTTGGAATAAATTTTAGCTTATACAGTATAGATCAAAACTTCATTTAAACTTAAAATAATTTTGTTTTTATTTTTTTAGGGAGCCTAAAGTTGTTTTTTTAAATAACCCTAAAGGTGATTATCTTTAGTTATTTTTCAAGTATATATTTTGCAGTTTCATCTAATATGGACATAACACTTGATTTTAATTTACTAATAATTGTTGGTCCACATGATTTGCAGTTTTAAGTATATATTTTGCAGCTTCTTCAAAAAAAAAGTATATATTTTCCAGATCTCCACAGTTTTTAGTAAAATATCACTCCCTTTCGCTATGTTCAAAACACATGATTTTACTCCTTCAAAAAAAAAAAAACACATGATTTTACTAAAAATTGTGTAAAATATCACTCCCTTTCGCTATGTTCAAAACACATGATTTTACTCCTTCAAAAAAAAAACACATGATTTTACTAAAAATTGTTGGTCCACGTTTGATACTTTTTTTTAGTCTCTTCTACTATTTTTCATACTAAGCAACTTGTATACTATAAAATATTATATACTTTTTACTAAAAGTGTTATCCCACAAAATTTTATTCTCTTTGGTAGATACAGTAGAAACTCTTTAATTTAATACTCGGTAAATTAATAAACTCTCTAAAATAATAAATTTGTCCGGTCCCGACTTGGGCCAATGTAAAAAATTGAAAAACTCGATAAAATAATAAGATAATAATTTTTCGGGAGATCCCTTTATAATTTTCGGTCCCAAGAAAATCATAAATTAATAATTCATAGAAACTGAAAAAAATATATTAAGAATACATTGAACACATTTGTTCCTCTTGTTTACATTTACTGTACTTTAAAAGTCATTATTGATTTCCAATGCATATGAACACAGTAGTTACTAATTTACGTTGAGTCTCAAGGTTCGCTGCAACGTAATTCTAAGAGGCATAGACTAATTTGCCTTTTTGTTTGGTATGTACAATATAATTACTTAAAAACTCTTTAAATTAATAATTATTAATTTATCGATAAATTAATAACTCTCTAAATTAATAAATTTCTCCGATCCTGACATTATTAATTTATAGAGTTTTAACTGTATATACTATAGATTACATACCTCCAACGATCCTTTAAACTTACATGTTTATAATGAGTTAATACTTTAAGTTTTCTTCAGAACAAATTGGTCATTTAAATTTTTATTTTGTTATTATAAATTAGTTTTTTTAAGTCATAGAATATTTACACTGTTATCTATTTTTTCACCCAACTTCGTTAAAAAATGTTTATAAACCATTTAACATTGAGGTGGTAGATCCAAAAATACTTATGACATCAAACATGACTACTTACTCACATTTTCTTCTTGGTTTTGAATTCAATCCTAATTTTATAGACAAATATTTTACAACAATATTATAAATTAAGTAATCAATCAATTTCATTTCAACTCAAGACTGAATATTACACCTTTGAATCCTAATTTGGTGGTGAATTTGAAATACCAACTTAACATTAAATGTATAAACACTTTTTAATTGCGTTTGACGAAAATATGATCATGATGCACATATTTTCTGACTTAAAGGACCAATTTGTAACAAAAAAAAACTTAAAGGACTAACTTTATAAACATATAACTTAAAGGATCACATATGGTATTGGACCTATATTATATCAAGAGTTGTTCTATTTATTTAATTTCTCATAGAAAAAATGTTCTATCTATATAATAAAAGTTTTCTTAAATATTGTCAATTGTATTTAATGGCAATGAGAAGAGTTTGTTTTGCGAGTGGAAGGTTTAGCAAGAGTAATTCTTAGTTGGTCACATGACCACATGGTCACAACCAACCAATAACTGACACTTCATCACATTTAAAGAGAGGAGAGAGAGTGACCAAATCCAATTTCTTGGACCTGTGACCACCCAAGAATATTCGTTTAGCAATCAATCTCGATGTTGTCATTTCTTGTTCGTTGTTCTTTATAATATGTCACCCTCTAAAATTTAAGTCAGGATCTGCCACCGCAACCACTAAGAGCACCTCCGGATGGAGGTATTTCATTGAGTTTGACAAGTTGGCACCTGGTTTTTCACTAGTTCACTCCTCGAGACCAAAGGTTTAACAAGGTGGCATGAGAGTTACCTCAGCAAGTGACGATGTACTCAGAATGAATTTTAATAAAATAAGTATAAAATACTAATATGTTATATAAAATTATGAGACTTAATATGAATTCTTTAAAGTTGGACAATCAGAGAAAAATGTGAGTGAATTGCTTTAAGATGATGTGGTTTAATAAGACCCACAAAATAACTTTGGATTGAAGATCAACAACAAAGTAGTAAAATAATTAAAACAAAGTTCTTTTGGACAGTTCTAAAACTTATCAAAAAGGTGTCTGAGATATTGATTTTTTTCCCTTTACAATCATATAATCAATATTAATTATTGAATATTATTTGCAAGTGACATTGAAAGTTGTAAAGAAATAGAGAAGTTGCATACGATGACTCTATAGTTTTTTAGTATGTTAATGGTGTGAAGTAACTGTTGGTTTTGCAAATAACTAATTTTCACCATAGAATAAAATTGACCACCTTTGTTGGATCTCTCACAACCACATATTTTTCACTTATAAGGATCGAAATCTCAGACTTTACTTAAAAAATCTAGGGTTAAATATGTTTTTGGTCCCTACGTTTTGCACGATTTTGAGAATAGTCCTTACATTTCAATAAATGTTTTTAAAATCCCTACATTTTTCCCCCGTTAGCGTAAATACTCCCTGCTGTCAAATTTCTAACGTGATGCCGATGTTGGCGGTTCAATCTCGCCGGAAAACGGCGGAAAACTTCACCACGATCTTTCTCTACAGCGTCGTAGATGCAGATCGCCGATGTTCGTCACGCTTCCGGTGAAATATGTTGGTTTAGAGGGGAATATTTGGAGGCCGAAGGCAATGATGTTATTGTTGAAAGCGCTTGTTGTTGCAGGTGTGGAAGGTGTTGTGGTGGAGATTTGGTGGGGTGGGGTTGAACTTGTTGCGATGGATTGCGTTTCATCAACATGGCATTGATGGCAGGGACCAATTGCACTAATGGAGGAAAAATATAGGGATTTCAAAAACATTTATTGAAATGCAGGGACTATTCTCAAAATCGCGCAAAATGTAGGGACCAAAAACATATCCCTCTTAATATAAGAAAAGAAGATGCTGTGGAAAATCAATTTTTACCCTAACCTTTGCTTCTGCCACGTCACAATATTAAGGGTAAAACATGTCTAAAATTTACTTTTACTAACTAAATGATATCACTTAACTACAATGATGTCATCTAACTAATAATAAAGTCATTTTTGCTTTGTTTGCTCTTATAAACAAGACTTCCAATTGAATGGGAACCGCCTGTTATTAACAAAGAAATGCACATTGTTGCTTTTGAACTGAATGACACACCACATCAATAAAAAATATCATTATTTTCACTGTTTTCAACATTTACTTTCCCAATATTTTTGGGGGGCAAACTCTTAAATTTAAATTTCAAATTTCAAATTTCAAAACTCTTTTATATAAGATACAATAATCTCACAATATCATTCTATCTGGTTTTCTCTTTCTCACATTTTTTCTCACATGTCTTTCTTCATCTCATCCATTTTTCTAATCTTCATTTTATTTTTTTATGGGCAGGATATGTTTCTTTCTAGATGAAGAATACTAATAAAGAAAGAAGATGAGTAAGACAACAATAACATCTATATTTTTTTCTTTGCAAAATTTTCCTCTTCCCTTTTCATGTTCTTCATAACATAATCTTCAACTGAGTTTACTTTCTTCTTTTGTCTAGGTACATGAACATCACAAATTCTACTGCACAATATATCAAACATTCAAATCCAAACTATAATAAATATATTATTTCATATCTACAATGAAGATTTGCATTATGCACAAATACTTGTGTTCTTGCAAAGTTTTTCCTTGGTTTTTCCTTTGTTTTTTAAACAGAACAAATAAAGAAGAAAAAAAGACGCATATCACTATGAAAAGAACAAACTGTGTGTGTTTTTGTGATAGTATGGGTAAGAAAAGCAACTAGAGTTTTTTAAATGGAATATCACCATTAAAGAACTTATTGTATGATATTAATTTATTTTTTTTCATTCTACTAGAAGAGAGAACAAAGATTTATAAATAAAAAAAGAACATGACACTTTTACGAATCTGGTATTGTAAATCTCTAACAATCATACTTTTTTTTTATGTGAAAAAAAATAGTAAATGGAAAATAAGAAGAAAAAAATTAGTTGGATAATGTAAGTCGAGTCAACTAATTTTATTTAGCAGCAACAACATATGCTTCCATTTTTCTACATTAAAACATAAAATTGCTAAAAAGAAACAAAAATATTCTGCAAAGAAATTGTAGAGAAAAAAAAAACGAGTTACAAGAAAATAAATACAAACATAGTGAATAACTTAAATTTACTTGTGAAATTATATTTTCCAAAAGAGAACCATTTGTATAAACCAAAATCAATACACATAATACATCTAGAACAAATAAAAGTTAAATTGCTCCAGATCTAATAGTAGTATTTGTTTTTACAAAATACCAGGCCTAATTAAAAAAAGAAATTACATATTCTGAAAAAAAAAAAAAAAAAAAGCAGAAGCATATCTTCATACATCTCTAAATGGAGAAGAACAAGATCTCGTGTGGTTAGAGGCCGTATCGTGAAAATAATAGACCTAATAGAGACCTGGTGTTAAAATCATGGATGAGCTCTCAATCAATCAGAAATGGAGAATTTTGGATGGAGCTCCGGCGATAGTTTCAACATTTTGAAACACAAAAGGTGGAAAGAAAATAACTGATGGAAAGAAAAAGGAAGAAATAAATCTGGTTTGACCATTTAGGTTGGTGGAAGCGGCCACAAAGACGGGTGGAAGCGGCTAGGGTTGGTTGAGAGAGAAGATGAGATCTATGATTCCCTTTCTCTATAAGTGAAGAGAGAGAAAAAAATAAATAATGAAGATTGTGTTTGTTTTGCTGTCAAATAGGTGCAGTTAAAAAATAAAATAAAAAATCAAAATAAAGGGAGAGACCGTGAGAAAGAGATAGGAGAATAATTAAAAACAAATAAAATTGTAAGATATTTGTTTTTTAATATGGTTTTTTTTTGTGTTGTTTTTGTGCATAAAAAAAAAGGGTTAATTATGTTTTTGGTCCCTACAAAATTGCAACCTTGTAAGTTTAGTCCTTACTTAATTTTAATAGCATTTTTAATCCCTACAAAAAAAAAATTTACTTATAATTTTAGTCCCTGCTAAAATAAATTTTGTTTAATTATCCTTAAACTCTTAAATTTTTTAACGATTCTTTTTATACAAGTTTAGAACACTATGAACGGTTCATTTACTAAAATCTATAATTTTTTAACATGAAATAAATTAAATATGAATTTTTTAAAACGACAAAAGTTTAAGATATAAATAACAAAAATATGGACGTATAAATCAAATTTTTGCGATATTTTTTTCGGATGACCTTTTAATAACGCTCTTAACACGCCTGTAAAAAATTGTTGAAAAACTTAAGAGTTTAAGCATAAATTAAACAAATTTGGATTGAGTAAGGACTAATATTGAGTGCAGAAATTTTTTGTAGGGATTAAAAATGCTATTAAAATTAAGTAAGGACTAAACTTACAAGGTTGCAATTTTGTAGGGACCAAAAACATAATTAACCCTAAAAAAAATTGTGTGATTTTTTTTTTTAGAAAGTGTGTGAGTTGAACGTGTAGAATAGCGAGGGAGATATATAATTAGAAAAAAAAATTATTTTTAAGATATATTAATTATATTATGCGTTTAATGATATATGATTGAGAGTCAAAAACAACTTTACACACACAGCTAATTAAAACATTTAAAATTATTATATCAATTTAGTTTATGTTAGAATTTAAATGCTTTAATTGATTGGGTGTGTACAATTATTTTGGACCGTAACAACCACCATTAATCTCTTCTAATATTATATCATAGACCGCTAAATTCAAGATTACGTACTGCCACAATTTAAAAGTCATTGACCACTATTTATACAAATAAGTAAAGAACAAGTAAAATAGTATACAATTTTTCCCTAATATATTTTCTGAATTAACTCAAATAAACGGGATAAATTGTCATTAATATATTCAGGGCCGGCCCATAGCCCGTCGAGGCTGGGCTACGGCACCGGGCCTCCAATTTTTTGGGGCCCAAAATATTTTTTTTTTAATATTTATGACACTGAAAAATGGTTATATATATATATATATTAAGAGCAAATAAAATCATTTAGATCAGTGTGCTCCAGTGGCGTGGGTAGCTTTTGTTAAGTGCAAGGTCATGTGTTCAAGTCCCACCAAAGTATAATTTTTTTTTTAAAATGACTTATTTATTTTTTTTGGGGCCCATAATTTTTATTTTTTTTTGCATCCCTTATAAAACTAAAACTGGGCCTATGAATTTGTTAAGACGGCCCTGAATATATTTCACTACGTAAAATTTAAAAAACATAATTATACACATGACATTTATCTTTGAAAAAAATTAAAATAATTATCATACACGAGACAAGTCATCAATGACGTAATTTTTAAAATTATTATTATACACGAGACAAGTTGTCAATGATACAAATTTCAAACTAAATACTATACATAGGGCAATTTGCCACTGCTAAATGTTTAAAAAAATTATTATACACGGGACAAAGTCACTACTATTACAAATTTTAAAATAATTATTATGCACAATAAACTTGGTCACTTTTTTTTTGAAAGAAAAAGTTGTTTATCTTAAAAATTTAAAAATTAGTATTATGCACGGAACATGTTGTTATCGATAAAAAATTTAAAAAAATTATAACATAAGAGACAAGTCGTCGCTGATATAAATTTTAAAATAATTATTAAACATGTGACATGTCATCACTGATATATATTATAAAATAATTGTTATACACATGATAAGTTGTCACTGATAAATTTAAAACTTATTATTCACTGGCCAAATCGTCACTGATACAAATTATAAACATGACATGTTGTCCTTGATAAAAAAAATTAAATAATTATTATGCATGTTACAAAGTCAACAACGATATAACTTTAAAAATAATTATTATACATGGGGAAAGTTGTTGGTGATACAAAATTTAAACTAAATATGATACATAGGACAATTTGCCACTGCTGAAAGTTTAAAATAATTATTATACATGGGACAAGTCTTTGCTGATACGAATTTAAGAATAATTTTTATACACAGGACAAGTCGTCACTGATATAAATTTTAAAATAATTATTAAACATGAGACAAAGCGTCAATGATGCAAATTTTAAAATAAATATTACACATAAGACAGGTTGTCACTATTCAAAATTTAAAAGTAATTGTTATACACGAGACAAGTCGTCATACATATAAATTTTAAAATAATTTCCATCAAAATAAATAATTAAATTACTAATGTACATGGAACAAGTCGTTTTTTTACATGGTTGGTGGCTTCGTCCGTTTACTATTCTCGGCATAGGTTAATTGTTAGTTTCTTTGTTGTTTTGTCCGCCATTGCGGATTGGCTTTGCCATGTGATTATATATGTGACACTGTTTGAATTCTGGTGTTTCTTCCTTAGCACACCTTGTGCTGGGAAGGCCATTTTGAGGTGGTAATACAATTTCATTTTAGCCTCTTAAAAAAAAAAAAGTCGTTTTTTTAGAGATACATTGAACAAGTCGTTGTTATTACAAATTTTAAAATAATCATTATGCACAATAAAAGTGGTCACTTTTCTTTTAAGGAAATAGTTGTCACTCTTAAAAATTTAAAAATTTGTATTATACGCGGGATATGTTGTCATTGATAAAAAAAATTTAATTTTTTTAATACTAGAGACGAGTAATTGCTGATATAAATTTTAAAATAATTATTAAACATGTGACATGTCATCACTGATATATTATAAATTAATTTTTATACACGGTACAAATTGTCAATGTTAGATTTAAAAATTATTATTATACATGGGCCAAGTCGTCTCTGATACGAATTATACACATGCCATGTTGTCATTGGTAAAAAACTTTAAAATAATTATTAAGCATGTGGCAAGTCATCAACGATATAATTTTTTTTTTACAAAAAAATAAATAAATAAAGATTATACACGGGGCAAGTCGTTGATGATACAAATTTTAAAATAAAGATTATACATGAACAAGTTGTCATTGCTAAAAATTTAAAATAATTATTATACACAAGACAGATCTTCATTGCTAAAAAGTATTTTTTAAAGTTTCTTTTCAAAGAATGAAAGAAATATTTTTCCAAGTTGATATTTTAATTTGGCAAACATATTTCAAAATCATATATGTTGATATTGTTTTTTGGAGAAAAATTATATAAGTTGATATCATTATTGTGTAAACTTGCATATAAAAAAACTTGAAATTAAATAAATCATCCACACCAACGGGTACCCGTGCGGATGCACGGGTATCTTACTAGTTTAACCCAAAAATCTATATCTATTTCCACTTAGATCAATGTATAATAGATTGAATGTGATGTTTTTACGAGTCGAATAGATATTTTAAGATAAGAAAAAAGTCTATTGTACGTAATTAATTCAAATTTCTCTTTGAAAGTGAATATATTTTATAGGTCAAATAGTTCTTTTTGTCCTTTCAGTTTGACAAAAATATCAGATTAGTTTTTTTGAAGTTTTAAATAAGTTCTTTAAGTTGTTAATTTAATATACCTATTTTAAGTTTTTTAAGTTTTTAAGTTTTAAATAGGTCTTTAAATTGGTAATGCTGCGTTAAATTAACAACGTAAAGAATCTATTTAAAACTTAAAAAAATTAAAAGATTAATCTGGTATTTTTGTCAAATTTAAATGACAAAAAATATATGCGGCCTATTTTATACTAGGCAAAAAGATATTTAAGTACTTAAACTATTTGGAAACAAACCTAGTTAGTATCCTTAGATTTGATTCATTTAACTATAGATAGAAATAGTAGACCAAAATGTGTAGACTAGAATTACATGAGTTTATTTTATATATATAATATAATTTTATTCACGAACAATTTTTTTATTAGAGATACTTTTATTAACTAAGCAGTAAAATCACCACAAAAAAAAAAAAAAAAAAACTAACCAGTAAACTGCTGCTGAGATGGATTCAAATAATATAATGAGCAGACAGGAAGCAGAGAGATATAAGAGAGAGAAAGAGATGAAGAGAATAAGAAAAAGCAAAATAGCTATATTTGCTTTCATGATGTTTTGCAGTCACACAAGCAAAGTACACTAGCAAAGCTTAAATTCACAAACCCTAAGAATCAGTTATGCTGTGCCTTGAAATATAAAAATATAATTTCTTAGAGTTTTATGGGGAAAATTGTATGAGAAATTAATATAGAGAAATAGAATTCAATTGATATTTCATTGATAATAGGTGCAAATATATACAGCTAGTTTATAATACAAATTGGTTAAAATTAATGACGCCTAGTAATGCTAATAATAACAAATAATGTACAATGATATTGCTAGAGTAATTTTAGGAAGGCATATAACTGAAGATCAGCACCTATAATGATATGGATCGTTGACTATATACAGCTGGAGATTAGTGTGAATTTAATGCGCCTATACGCCCCCGCAAGATGGAGGAGGGATCAACGACTCCAATCTTGGAAGTAAGGAACTCATGTTGTCTTCGAGAAAGTGGCTTGGTGAGAAGATCTGCAAGTTGGTGACTGGAGGGAACATGAGAGACTTGAAGTTCGTTTTTAGCAACAAGTTCGCGAACAAAATGATAGTCTATCGCTAAATGCTTCATTCGCGTATGAAAAACCGGATTCGCACACAAATAATTGGCACCAATATTATCAGAAAAAATTGTTGGAGGTTGAGCTATGTCGATACCAAGTTCTAGTAAGAGTTGTTGCAACCATAATATCTCGGTGGTGGTTGAGCCAATGGCGCGATACTCTGCCTCGGTTGATGATCGTGCAACTGTGGATTGTTTCTTACATGACCATGATATGGCATTGGGACCAAGATAGACAATGTAAGCTCCTGTGGATTTTCTATCAACTGTGTCACCGCCCCAATCTGCATCACAAAAGGCGGTTAGACTAAGAGTTTTAGTCCGAGTCAGATGCAATCCATGTGCTATTGTTTGTTTGAGATACCGCAATACACGTTTGAGTGCCTGCATATGGATGACACTGGGAGCCTGCATGTGTTGAGATAATTTATTCACGGCAAATGCAACATCAGGGCGAGTTATAGACAGGTAGTGCAATGAACCAATGATGCTACGATAGGAAGATGGATCACAATTGGGTGTGTCAACATCAGATGTGAGGGAGCACGAAGTGGACATAGGAGTGAACACCGGTTTAGCATCAATCATGTTACCTTTGACTAATATATCTCTGATATAATGTTGTTGAGAAAGAAAAATACCGGTGGGAGTAGGAAGAAGTTCCACACCAAGAAAATGACTTGGGCTGCCCATATCTTTCAAAGAGAATTTATTGGCCAAAGCAGTCTTGAATTTTTGAAGAAATGAGGTGGCGTTACCTGTAAGTAAAAGATCATCAACATATACCAGAAAGTATGCCACAATATTTCCTTGTTTATAGATGAAAAGAGAGGGATCAGTTTGAGATTTTGAGAAACCAAATTCCACAACAAATGAGTGAAGTGCATTGTACCATGCACGCGGGGCTTGCTTGAGACCGTAGAGGGATTTGTGTAGTTTACATACATGGTTCGGATAAGTTTGATGAATAAACCCCGGTGGTTGCGACATGTACACCTCTTCTGATATTGTGCCGTTTAGGAAGGCATTGTTTACATCCATTTGCATGAGATCCCAACCTTTGGAAAGAGCAATACAAAGAACCAGTTTTATTGTTTGAGGCTTGATTACAGGACTAAAAGTGTCTTTATAATCAATACCAGGGCGTTGGTGAAACCCCTTAGCAACCAAACGTGCTTTATAACGAGCAATTGAGCCATCAGGATTGCGCTTTAAGCGAAACACCCATTTGTTTCCAATAATATTAAAATGAGGCTGAAAAGGGACCAAGGACCATGTACCATTTTGCATTAGAGCATTAAACTCGTCAGACATAGCTTGCTTCCACTCACTATGTTGAAGTGCTTGAGTCACACATGTTGGTTCTGCAGGTGATGGTAATGGATATTTGGTGACAGAAAAAATCTTCTTTGGTTTGAATATGCCATTCATCCCACGAGTGGTCATGGGGTGTGTCGTGGTTAAGGATGCCGGACGAGACACCTCAGCAGCAGATTGGGAAGAAGATAATGTGCACTCCGTCGTTGAGGGTATAAGAGATTCTAAAGGGGATGGGTTGGAAACACGTGAAGGTGGTGTGATTGGGGAGGAATTAGTTGTGTGTGGGATTTGGGAGTTGGATATGGAAGGAGTTTGGTTTAAGTTTGAAGCATAATCATGGGTGGTACTTTGAGAGATATGGTGTGTAGGTGTGTGTTGAGATATATTTGGTGAATGTGTCGTAAGTGTAGGTGGGGGAGGTGATGTGGGAATAATTGGTGAACTAATATGGGGATTGGTTGGATTTGGAGAATTAATGGTATTGGATAGAGTGATGTGTGTGCCTGATGAAGATATATTTGTTAAGGGTGGAGAGTTAACATGATGGGGTGAATTTATGGAATTAATTGATTTTGAATGGGGAGTAGTAAAAGTCAATGGAATGGACTCATGAAGGGTTGGTTGGGATGATGGTGACGTGAATTGATTTAGGTTAGTAGAGTAAGGAAAAACATCTTCCACAAACTGAACATGTCTAGATACATATGTTTTGTGGGATTTAAAATTATAGCAAATATAGGCACTTTGAGTTAGACTGTAACCAAGGAAAAGACAAGGCTCGGACCGAGGTTCAAGTTTGTTGTTTGTGTAAGGTTTCAACCAAGGAAAACACAGACATCCGAAGGTTTTTAATTTAGTGTAATTGGGTTCTTGGTTAAACAGGATATTATAAGGTGTGTTCATGTGAAGTCCTTTGGTGGGCAAGCGGTTTATTAAGTAAGCGGCTGTTTGGAAGGCATGGGTCCAAAAGTTGGATGGAAGGGAAGCTTGATTTAGTAGGCACCGAGCGGTTTCAGTTAGATGGCGGTGTTTGCGTTCAGAGAGTCCATTGTGCTCTGGGGTATGTGGAGGGGTAGTTAAATGAGTGATGCCATGGTTTTGTAAAAAGGATCGAAGTTTGATGAATTCACCACCATTGTCAGAGTATAAGGTCTTGATTTTATGGTTAAAGTTTCTTTCCACCAAGTTTTTAAAAATGGGAAAAATTGTTGAAACATCGGATTTAAATTTCATTGGATATAGCCAAACATATTTAGAGAAATGATCGACAAAAATAATGTAGTACCGAAAACCATCAATGGAATTAACGGGAGCAGGCCCCCAAACATCAGAGTACAAAACTTCTAGTGGGTAATGACTAGATATAGAGGACTTAGAGAAAGGGAGCTTATGGCTCTTATTGGAAAGACAATCAAAGCATTTGTTATATGATTCACCGAAGGAAATATTATTGGTTTTGAGTGCATGTATGAGCGTTGGGTAGGCAGGGTGACCAAGGCGTTGATGCCAAAGCTTGAGCGTGGGTGTAGTGTGGGCAAGAGAGGTATGAGGAGTGGATGTAGGAGTGAACTTGTACACATTATCTTCATTCAACCCGCGCAGAAGTATCTCCCCCGTGCGTAAATCCTTCACCTCGAAATGCCAAGGAAAAAATTCAATAGAAACATTATTAGTTTGGCATAACTGGGAAACAGAAATTAGGTTCTGAGTGACAGTAGGAACACATAAAATATTTGATAATTTTAAGTGAGAAGAGGGAGTGGAAATTTTGGCAGAACCAATATGTGTGATAGGTAAGTGTTTACCGTTTGCAACTTGCAGATTATCAGATCCATTGTAGTCACTCTTGATGGACAAATTTGCCATGTCATTTGTGATATGATGGGAAGCGCCGGAGTCAAACAGCCATGATGGAGGAGGAGGCGGATAAGAAGGACGCGTGGCTTGAGCAACATGAGCAGAAGGATTGCGGGGTTTGTTAGGATAACCGTGGATCTTATAGCAGGTTCTGGCCGAGTGACCAGATTTTTCACAGTATTGGCAGATAACCGAAGCTTTCTTGTTGTTTGCATCAGCAACGTGATTGTTAGAGTTGCGGCCACGGTTGTAAGTGTTGCCTTGTCGACGACGCTGAACATGATTAGCAGTCACTGGGAGAGACGTGTTCAAGCGTTCTTCACGTTCGAGGAACATTTCAAAATCAACCAACTTGTCATATAACTCATGAAAGAGTATTGGAGAGTCTCGTGTGCGAATAGATGCTGTAAATTCGCGGAAGGATGGTCCCAAGCCATTGAGAGCATAAATGACCAGATCAAGGTCATCAAGTGGATGTCCAATAAGGGATAGCTCATCACTAATGGACTTAATGGATTGCAAGTAAGAGGATACCGATTGCGTACCCTTGGAGATTGAACTGAGACGCTCCTTAAGGGACATGATGCGAGAGCGAGACCGATTGCTGAAGGCTTGCTGGAGTGCAAGCAAGGCATCACGTGAGGTATCGGCAGAAGCCATGACAGAGCGGGCCTCCGGATCACACGAACCAAGAAAAGCAATGTACAATAGCTTGTCTTGACGGATCCACTTGGAATAGGCAGGATTAGGCACTGTTTTACCATCAGATTGAATTGTTGCAAGGGGACAAGGGGTGTCACCAGTGACATATCCAACAAGGTCACGTGCAACAAGAAGGGAATGAATTTGTTTATACCAAGCAGGGTAATTAGAGGAGTTTAGTTTAATGGGAAGGTGAGTGGAAGTGTTGGACTCTAGTAACTCTTTTGGTTCTGTGGTAGCCATTGCTAGGATCGTAAAAAATGCTGTTAGGCAAAAAATGAAGGATGATACCATATAGAGAAATAGAATTCAATTGATATTTCATTGATAATAGGTGCAAATATATACAGCTAGTTTATAATACAAATTGGTTAAAATTAATGACGCCTAGTAATGCTAATAATAACAAATAATGTACAATGATATTGCTAGAGTAATTTTAGGAAGGCATATAACTGAAGATCAGCACCTATAATGATATGGATCGTTGACTATATACAGCTGGAGATTAGTGTGAATTTAATGCGCCTATAATTAATAACTTATGAATCTTTTTCTATTTATTATGTTTTCCTTTCCAGCAAAATATAAAAAATAAAAAAATAATAATAAAAACTAGTAGTGATTGATAGAAGAAACTATATTTAAACAAGTCCAAGAAAACAAGCTTAAACTTCATATCTCCAAAGTCTTGTGAATAATAATTCCATCATGTATTTAATGACTAACAAATTCATCAGTAAAATAATAATAAAATTAAAAAACAAAGCAACCAACAAGGAGTAAAAAAATACTTGATCATGGAGAATATAAACATGATAATCAATTCATCAGAAATCAATTAAAAAACAAAAAAACCCATCATCATCTTTTTTATTCCAACCAAAACACAACTAAAAAGGAAACACACAGAAAGTTCATACTTAATAATCATATACACATACATAGGGAATGATAAAATCATATAATAACATTGCTTCCTCTTCTCACTTCTCATCACATTTTCATCACAAACACTATAATACTACATATATATTTATTCCATTACTCTAAAAACACTTGATAACTCCTTTCTTCAATTTCTTGTAAGTTGTAATCATCTCATATTTTTCAGTAGGGTGGCCTAATTCCATGAGGCCATGGAAAAGCTTCATGTCCCACATGACCACCATTAGGAAGAAGATTTGGTGGCAAATTATACAAAGGCATAGAAGATGGATCTGGAAGGTGGCCAGATTGCATGTGGCCCCCACCTCCGCCACCGCCACCGCCACTACTTCCAATTCCAGGAGGAGAGGAATTACCACCACCAGCAACATGATGTCCTCCATGGACCCCACCACCACCACCACCTTCTTCCTCATCTTCTTCAAGTGGCAATCTTTCATAAGTAGCATTAGCAAAAGTAGCAGCAATAACCATAACAGGTCCAGCAGCAATCAAAGGTCCAACAACACTTCCACCAACAACTTGACCTTGTCCACCGGCTAAGTACACTGTGAGTCCGGTTGCGCCTGGAGGAGCAGGTCCCGGTAGAAAAGCTCCGGTTAACGATAGAATATCAAACCTTCCATGAAGTGCTACAACAGCTCCTGGTGCTGCTGGTTGTCTAAGGGTAACATTTGCAACTGATCCGCTACCACTTAGAACACAAACGCCGCGTTGTCGCCTTCTTGCAAACTGGGCTACACTTTCAGCTACATCTGCTCCAGAGGATACTTCCATCACATGACTTTTCAGTGAATTTGGACTGTCTCTTGTTACGAAGATTGGTGGTTTTGGTTTGTTTTTTGAACCTGGTGGTCTTCCTCTTGGTCTTCGGTTTCCAATTTCAACTGCACCTTCTTTTGGTTCATCGTCGTCTCTTTCTTCATCGTCTTCTTCATCTTCTCTTCTTTTGGTTTCGTTGATGAAAAGTTCGGTGTGGGGACGTTTGTTCATAAAACCAGGTGGATTACCTGACGGGTGGTGGGGATGATCCACCACCCCAGGTAATCCTACCTGATGTCCTGTCCACCACGGATTAGCCAGAACTGCTGTTGATTTTTTACGATAAAGTACAAGAGATACTCAAACCCAAAATATAGAGGTAAGAAAATAACAATACCAGAATTTTTGTTTCTGATGAGAATTTTCCTTTTCCTTTTCAGGAGAAGCAAAGAAAATAAGAAAATGATGGTGATGTTATTGTTTAGGTAAGAAAAATTCAATTTAAAGCTCAAAGTTTCTTCTTACAGATAGCAATTGACTTATTCTATATTGGACTGCAGCTTCTTCTTGCAACTTGCTGGGAAAATTGGGTAAATAGAAGTTTTTTGTTTTGTCTATTTTGATTTTAAGAGATAAGGAAAGTCAAACCTTAACAACTCATGATATAAGAAAAACAAAGGGTTTGTTCTTGTGTCTATCTATCTATTACCTAAAAACAAATTATATGAAATACAAAGATGCTCTTTCACTAGCTACACAGATAAATTAAAAGAGAGAGAAGAGAAAGGAAAAACTAAAGAGAGGTGCTTAGAAGTTAGAGGTGAGGAATTAGATTCAATGACTCAAGGGAATCAAGTAAAGGAGTGTGTGTGTGTGTGATATGAAAGTGAGATTAATTATTTATTAATTAAGTAAAAGAGATGGTTTCATCATAAGATGCAAAAGGACTTAGTGATGGTTGATCAGACGATTATCATTAACAGGAAGTGTTCTTTATTATTTTAATATTATTATTATTATTAACATTATTTGATTTGTTTTGATTTTAAAATTGTAATATTAAGAAGTGATATTAGTGGACACAACAAATACGCTAATTATGAAATTCAACTCATTTAAACTTTCATTCACAATTAAAAAAACATCGAACGGACGTAAAATTAAACCTCTCACAAAATCATGAACGAACATAAATATACTTTATGTGATATCGATTAAAGTTCAAAGAAGTAATACAACACTTTCATACAATAACAACAATCAAGTCTTATCCTATTAAATATGATCGGCTACATGAATCAAAAAACACCATAATGTTCCAAAGAGATTTGAATATATAATTCCTTAAGCCTACAAGGCAAGACTCTTACTACTCGTTAGTTATTTGCAACTAATTGTAATGATTAAAAAAAATTGTAATATTTATTATTGAAAATAAAATTTTAATTGAAGTCCTTAAAAAATTAATTAAAGGGTCAAATGCATCATATCCCTTAATCAATAGTTGCAGTGGTACATTCCGGTTCAATTTATTGAAATAAGCACTTTAGCTACTTTCATATGTATTGTTTGTGGCAACTTCGACTTCAATTATAGTTTTTATTTGTTTAAATAAGTTTTTCGCCTCTATAAATATAGTCAATTTCGTTTTTAGTTCTGATAAAAAAAATTGACATGTTTTGGTCCCAATAAAAAATTTCAACAAATCATCTTAGTCCTTGTTAAATTAAAATTTGTTTAATTATGCTTACACTTTTAAATTTTTGAATGATTTTTTAAAGACTTGTTTAAATCATTATAAAAGTTCATCTCCAAAAAATTTGCTCAAAATTTTCATTAATTTTATCTTGAAATTTTGAAGTTTAAAAAAATTTATATTTAATTTATTACATGCTTAAAAATTCTAATTTTTTATAAAAGAGTTTCTTATAATGTTCTTAAAATTTCGGTATTTTTTTCTCGTTATAGTCACAAGATTTTGGACACATGCATAGAAATACATATAACTTAGTTATTTTAAATTATACATTATTAAATTTTTTCTTTTTCAACCTAGTATTTTTTTTATAAATGTGTCTAAATTTTGTGCCTAGGAGTTTCTCCTCGTTTAATTAGTATTAGGAACTTATCCATTTATTTGTGTACGATTATAGCTTTTTATGTACTTTACTCTAATTTCACTCTTTGATTGTGTTTTTTCTTCCTTTGCTTTCTTGTTTATGAAATTATATATAGTTGCCAGAATGGCAACAATGGCAACATGATGAACATACAAGTTTCAACAAGCTCTGCCTTTTTTTATATAAAAAATAAAAAGCAAAAGCCCTTTCTTTGGGAGATTATTTGAAATTAGGGTTTTGTGGGGTAGCGTGCAAGTTGCCAGGTGGGAGCACGTCATTTTCTCGGTTCACTATATTAATTCATCAATGTTTGATTTGAGGAGTAATTCTTATCAACCTAATCCATTCAGTACGTACTCGTACACATACACATACATATGTGTATAAATAATTGACTACGTAGACTTTTTTTCTTCTATAAAACTAAAATAAACAGCTATTTGATATTTAAAATGGTGAAAGTTTACCTTTCTAACTTATTTTTTATAGTCCAAATTAGAAGCAGAATATAAGTATTAAGTACTAATTTAATACCATTTGTCCTCCGTCAAAACCTCCCTCACAAATCCCCCTTTCCAACATCACAAACACGAGTATGATTATAGCCAATGTCCAAACAAAATGACACAAATTTTTAAAAAGAAGAAAGAATAATTTGCCATAAAAATTAATTGCTCCAAATTTTGAACTTTATTGAACCCTTGTTGTCATCAATTTTTTCTTCTTTTTATCTACGAAAAAAGGATGGTTACTCAATTTTTTTTCCGAAGTCATCTTTCAAAATTGTTTTTGTTTCTCTGTTAGTTAAATAGGTGGTTTCCACATATTTTCAATCTTATTTCGTATGTTTTTATGATTTGGTCACATTGTTCGTAGTTTTGATTTCCCGTTTTTGTACAATTTGTTTTGAATTTCATATATCAATGAGGTTTTTATTTGATTTGGGTTGAATGATTAACTTTGATCAAGTGGAGATTCAATCAAACGTCTTCAGAGTTATAGATTTGGAGACATATGTATTTCAGACACTTGACTTTGCCGTTTTATGCTATTAACATGGATGTTGTGAGTTTGTTTGCAAATTCATCCATTTTGTTTTTAGCAATTTTGAGTTTGTATTGTATCTATGTACTCTATCAATTTGAATAAATGAATGTCATTTATTTATGTAAAAAAAAGTACTACTTAAGATTTATAGGTGATTTAAATTCAAATTATATTGTTGAAATTATCTGAAATTGATAATTTAATATGTTGTTGAGTATAAGTCTAGAGCTGTCAAATAGGTTAGCCCAGCTCGACCTGGTTAGATAAATGGATCAGCTCAACCAAACTCGTTTATAATTGAGTCTCATATTCTAGAGCCCGACCTGATTCATGTGGACCATAGGTCAGCCCAGCCTAGGCCTTTTTTATTTTATTTATTCACTCTTTTTTATATAGTGGTTCCTCACAATTATCTATTTGCTAAAATATGATTTTTTTTTTTGGTGGCGGCCAGGGTTCTAACCGCGGACCTTGCATATTTTATGCGTTGTCCCTACCAACTGAGTTAAGCTCACGAGGACTGCTAAAATATGATTTGATGGACAAAGAAGTGTAAATAATTTTTATATTAACATTAAATATTAATTAAACTTGAGATCTATTCCTTCAATTGAATCAAATTAATGATTTATAAACTTTTAAATTTATCAATTTTTATTAAGTTTACATGTTTAAATATCTTTTTATTGATAGGAAAAAACATGTATGAGATATTTTCAATGAAGAGAATCTACTCTCTAGTATAATTGTCTTCCAAACAAGTATAATTTGAAAGATTGAAGTCTGAAGCTGTTTCCTTCTAACAATCATTATCTCAAGAATAATAGTTTCATAGAGTTAGCAGAAGATACATGGAGGAACTAGTCCTTCACAGGTATGATAAGGTATGTCCTAAAGGAGATGCTCAAGGGCTTGAAAGGGGTGATAAAAAAGTGGAATAGGGAGGTGTATGGAGCAATAGAGGTTAAAATTCATTCAAAAGTTGGTGGAGAATACTACTAATGTGGTCGATTTGCAATATGAAGATCGAGGTATTTCAATTGTTGAAGTTGAAAATCAGAAGTCTTTGTTTAAACAATTGTGAGAGTTTCTTAAGAGGAAAGATCGATGTAATAACTTATCAATGGTTTCGATTGAGGTAGTTAAGAGAATGTGCTTGAATATAGGTTATTTTCACGTGTGCATAAAACGAAGAGGTAAGTTGGATGGAATCAAAGCTCTAAGGACTGGTATGTTAGAATTAAGTTCGTTCGAAGAAGAGTGGACTCTAATTTTCATTTTTTATGGTGACAAAAAGAATATAAGAGAATGATTTGCTCTTTAATGTGCATTTCATGTGTAGAATGTTGAATACAAACGAAACAAAGTCGTGACAAAATACTAGTATAGGTAGTAATCTTTATAAAAGAGTTCGTCTTCACATGGATGATGTAGTTTCAACTTGACGACTACGATTATGATTAGGGTGTTTAAAGTAAAATAGGGGTTTTGCACTTGGCAGTATTATTAGTTTTGATTCCTTCAGAGAGTGAGAAAGTGACTAGGTCATGTAGATTTCCTTCCCATAATTATTCGAGTAACTAACAACTGTGAATACAGTGCTATTCAAGGGCGAACCTGAGCAAGGCAGGGTGTGGCAATAGCCACACCAGCTCAGGCCCAATTTTATTATTATTATTATTATTATTAGTCCAGCCCACTCAGTTTTATTTCCATTTTCCAACTCACTCACTTTGTTTCATCACCTTCACATATTCTCATCACTACACAACCACTTGTTCCTTTCCCTTCCCTTCTTCATTTCCCTTAATCATTTTACCATCTTTTTAATTCCATCCAAACATGTCTATCTTTAACTTAACCACTTCCACTCTCTCCTTCCTCTCAATAACACTCCTCTGTTTTCCAACCACAACAAAATCTGACACCCCTTGTCCCTATCCATGTTACCCACCATCGTCACTCCTACAAATCCAACTTCTTCAGTTTCAACAGCTCCACCAGCACCACCACAATATGGATTACCATATCCACCACCATCTGGTAATAACAATTACCCTTATAATCCAACACCACCTTACGGTAGCGGCGGCGGTGACAACGGCAACAACAATAATAACAACGGTGGTGGTGTTTATGGTGCTCCACCACCGCCTGATCCTATTCTACCTTACTATCCATATTACTAATCGTTGTGGAGAAGAAATTGATAGGGATGATTGCCACTGCTATTTTGTTATCTTTATTTCTTGTTCTTGGTTTTGTATAACAACTATATGAGAATCTTCATGTAGTGAAACTGTTATTGAAAACAAGAATTAGTACTTGTTAATCAAGTTTAATAGTAATTTATTCAATATTGTGTTGTGTTTGTTAATGTTTTCTTTGGAGGTTGGAAAAGCAGAGGAGATGAAACAGAGCATGTGTTATCATAAAACTTTGATTATACTCCACGGTAGTTAACTACCGTTGGAGTTTTTTTTTTTAATGTCTTTCTTTTTAAGTTGTGTTGGTGTACATCGGTAGTTAACTACCGCCGGATCAATCCAGCGGTAGTTAACTACCACCGGGGGTAAAAACGTCATTTCCATGTGTCAATATGACGTTTTAAATGTCAAAAAAGCAATTTTCTATGAAAAATACCACGCGTATTTTTTGTTCCTTCTTCTTCTCTTTGGCAAAACGTGATTCAGAATCCAACAAACAACACACGACCAGTCCACAACCATCACCACCAATGAACCGTCCATCAGTTCTCTCCTCTCACAGCCGGTTACCCAATCTCATCTCCTCTCTCAGTCGGCCAATCGATGCCCATCTCCTCTCTTCTTCTCTTTCAGATCAGATTTGGAATTACTATACTGAAATTGATAGTATTAGTGAGAGTAATTGAATCTTGATATTGAAATCGAAATTGAATTAAGATAGTGAGAGTAATAGTGATAAAAGTACAGAAATTGAAATTGAAATTGATTTTAACTTTTAGGGTTTGGTTACTAAAATTGGTTTTATATTGTTTGAAGTTGAAATTGAATTAGAATGTATTGTTTTGTTTGTTGATTTTATATTGATAGTGTAGTAATTAGTAATCCTCAAAAGTGGTGATTTATTGCTGTCAATATACTTTCTATGAATTCTCTTACATTGTCCTGCTTACTGCATACTAAGTTACAGTAATATTCTGAAGTTTATTTATATCTTTAAACTATGAATTAGGATTGGAGATATATGATTAGAAATATATTTACTTTCAGGTTATACATATTGAAAAATTTCATATGAGAAACATATTTACTTATAGAATTCTTGCAGCAAAACAATTATAGAATTCTTGCAGCGTAACAATGAAAGATGTTCTTAAAGAGAACGCAGTAGAATCTCGGGAGGAAAGTGTTTTAGAGGTTACTGCCTAGAAATTTTTGTATTCTTACAGTAGTATTCCTCTTACATTGATTTGTTTTTTTGAATTAGGATGAAGAATTGTTTTCCGGTTAAGCCTAGAGACAAACCTAGTAGTAGTAGTGAGAGTAACAAAGTCATCGACTTTGAAATATTAGAAACAGATCCTTCTCGCATACCTGCAAATGGAAAATATAGCATTTGTTTTGTACTTTTTGGTTGCTACAACCACTTTTAATATAACTTCTTATTATATTGTATTATTTAATCATTTGACAAAAAAATATTGCCCCACTGATATTGGAAGTCCAGGTCCGCCCCTGGTGCTATTGATTACTTGATTTCAATACCTTTGTACAAAATAGTTAGCCCAATTTCCTGGTCTCTAAATCTCTTCGATGACTATTGCTCCCAATTTTATTAGGTGAGCCCTAACCAATGAAGGTTTAGAAACACTAATGACAAGGTATTTTATGATATTTTAGTTGTGTTTTTGAGTCGTTTTAGTATAGTTTGAGGTCATTTTAGAGATATTTTAGAGGAATTGATTATGGTTTATGGAACATTTAGCATTATTTTCATTTTGAGTCAATTTAGTGAGATATCATGTAAATTGGCATATCAAGACATCACATGGTGTTATGGAAGGAAAAGAATGAAAAAGAAAAGAGTTCAAGAAGGGTTTTGAAGACAATATAGTGTGGGGTAATAATGTCCCAGGTCCCAAGATGAAAGCATGGAAGATTATCACTCAACGTACAAAGAAAACAACATTTTAAGGCAAAGATTCGGCGCCATGCGCCCCAGGCGCATGGCACTTCCTGAATGCAGTTTTGCTTCTATCCCATGCACCTCAGAAGACGCCCAACGCCTTTCTGACTTATATTTCAAGACAAAAAACGTGGAGAAAGCCCAACAACCTGGTTCAAAACTTGTCTGTATATAGAGACCCCTCACAAACATTATTCATTCATAAACCAGACGGTGCAAGGTGTGAACACAAAAGCAAGTCTATCATTAAGGAGGATGAAGATATGGTTTCTTTCAATTTTCTCCCTTTAGAGTATGTTTTCTAATTCTTTCTTGTTTATGTTTTCTATTGCCATGAGCAACTAAACTTCCTCTGATTAGGGTTATAAGATGAAACTTTGTTTATTTGTTCGAATTCATTAATGCAATTTCTTTATATAGTTATGGTTTAAATTTCTTATTTATTTTTAATTTTTCTGGTCGTAGTAATGCTTCTGGACCTTTAGGCACAAATAAGCCCTAATTGTATCTATTGTAGGGCTTTATGCAAAAATAAGCACATATGGCTATCATGTATGATCTTAATTTGTCATAGCATAAAAGATTCCTTGGGTAAGAAGGTCGAAGGATTGCATGTTATATATCTCAATCTAAAGACCTTGGGATTCATCCAATTTCAATGAGCTTAAAGATTAGAGGCATCTGAGTGGTTTCATAGTGTAGAAAGATTTAGGATTGTGGGTGATTCATATATTGAAGGAACCTTGTGATTAATTCTAGTAAACATTTTCAACATTCTAGTTGAAGTTCGTAGAAGAGGCGTTTTCTTCTACGAAGAGAGGATCTTCCCTTAGCGAGGACGATATGGGAGCCTTCATAAATTTGGTGTTCTCTTTTTCTTTATTCTTTAATTTCTCCAAATTTACTTTGATATATGATGTTGATTAATTAGGTTAATTGCTATATGGTTTGTGATTGAATAATTTCTAAAACCCTATTGTCAAGAATATTATTGAGCTATTAATTCAATCACCTTTCATATTAGTGATTAACTAGTTGATTATCTCAAAGTTGTTAGTTTCTTGTGATATTGATTTCTTGTTTAAGATTAGGTTTGGTTTGAAATAGTTATTGGTTTTGTGGATTATAATGTGTATTAATAATTTATTGATAAATTACAATTCAATAGTGGATACCTCATTCTAAGTTGAATTACTGTGTCATTTCTTATTCTTTTATCATTGAGGATATTGCATAATTTTATATAGTCATTTTATTTCAAAAGAAGTTTTAGAAAACCGCGCTTTCGAAAAAGATTTAGAAAAAAGGGAAAAGTTATTCACCCCCTCTAACTTATCATTGTTCTTGTCATATCGGCAAACAAGAAGGTCATATCCATCCCTACCTTTTTCCCCATGATAGCATTGGTTGTCCTAAACATAGGATTGTTTCCATGTTCCCCTAGTTGTACGAAATCATAAGAGACTAGGGTTCCATCACTCTCACCTGAAACCATTATTTCCTCATCCCCCTCCACACCACCATCAACATAGGCGGCGCCACCACCGTCAAACTCACCTTCGTTATGAACCTCCACCCTATTAACCTCCAAACTCCTCCCTTCCTCCACCACCCACAAATTAAACACTTCACCCACCACTTTTATCCTTAGAAATCTGTCAATCAGCCCCATTCTTCCTATACTAAAATGTATCCGTGCCATATCCAATCTTCTCAGTTATATCATAGCTTCATCAAAATCAAGGAAAGTACCAAACTTAGACCCTGGAAATTTAAAAAACCTTCATCCTCTAAATGAAGTGGGATCACATACACATTTAGCCAAACCCTTCTTCATGTTGACTCCATTTGAGGAGACCATCATCGAACTTGAGAGAAAGTAGTATCCCACCATTGCTTGTGTGCCAATTGTGCTCTCTCGATATCTTCTGGTACCAAGGGTTTCAACAATACCATATCCTCCCCATTTATATTGCTCTCATAATTATTAATTCTTCCAAAACCAAATAGTTTTAGATAGTTCTACCTTATATGTTAAAAGATAACACCCCCACGAAGTAATCTTGTAGCTCCTCTAACATCACTGATCTCGAATGAAACTTCAAACATGACCTGGTCATCAGATCTTCTTCCCTTCCTTCTATCTCATTAGTCACCCGCCTCTTTAAAGGAATTTTCCCCCACCATTGTACACCCATAATCCACATTCCTTTCCTCATTCTTCTGTTCTTTTCTTTTTCCTTCATCTCTACCAAAGGGAGCCTGGTTTACTTTTAGCTTCGTCTTTTCCTAAACTGACCTTTTCAAGCGTTTTTCCAGAATCTTATTCATCCCTGACTTCTTTAAATTTTACAAACCAGAATCGACGGCCCCATTTTTTCAGTTTTCTCGAAACAAAGACTTCTCCCACTCGTCCAAAACGTGCGAACAACTTCTAAAGGTCAGAAATGTTTGCATGATCCAAAAATTTTGTAAAAAAAAAAGAGAGTGGTGATTTTGTCTAAGCTAGAAGTAACCAGGTCACTGAAGAGAGTGGTGATTTTGTCTAAGCTAGAAGTAACCAGGTCACTGTTGTTTCGCCAGTGAAACCTGTTTAGTCCCCGTGGACCCATTCCCCCATCGAAAACCGTTTTGTCTTGTGTGCTCCCTAGAGTTTCTCTCTTTAAGTTCTCTCTCATCTTCATACTTTTGATTTATAGTTAACGAGTGTCATTTATATACTTATCTATCTATTATATGATAAAGATTATATTATAAAAATTATATTCTCTCTTTTATTTATACAATTTTTTTATCATATGTGAAATTGTGAGATATATCATATCAAAACATGTTTCATGGCCATCCATTTTTCCTTACATGTGCGATACTCGATCAATCACGTGCAAAATATAGTTAATTCAACTAAATATATGGTTAAACTAGATCATGTTGAATTATGTTTAATTATTTAGTTTAATTAACTACAATTTTAATTAAATTAATCACATTTTAATCATTGAACCATTATCAATATCATATACTATATCGCCTTTTTTATCAGTAACATATGAATCAATTAAAGTTGATGTATTATTATGAACCAAATAAATCAATTTTTATTGATTAATTTATCTCAAGAAAAGATGGACTATTTGACACTACTTTTGTCGGAAATGACCGGCCAAAAGCTGCATAAAAAATCCACCGGCATAATGTTGTAGAGATTTACGATTGCAGAGCAAGCACTACAACATTAATCCGAGTTGTTTATCCAATAAAATAATATATTCATTATCAAAAGAGGTAACCATGCTTATAATTCTCAAATATAGTCTCATCACATAGGATTGCATGTGAAACTTTTAGGATTAGACGTGTTTCAATATCGGATACTTATTTTATCCGACAATGATACTACACCGATATATATGATTATATTGAACTATATCATTTTTTTAAATTATTATCGATGTCGACGTGCAATCTTGTGTTTGGTATTCGTGTCTGAGTCTGTACTTCGTAGGTGAAACCTAAAAATAAAGCAATAATACAAAGTTCTAGAATGAATAAGAGAAAAAGAAGAGTTTTGTGTCTTACTGAAAATGGGGACAAAGGGTAAGTCAAGAAAAGGGTAATCACCGGCCAAAACACGCATTTGGGTTGCATAAACAAGACGCACGGGTAAAAATGTGTCCCTTATATATAAACCAATCTCTTTCATTTCATATCTCTCTATCAAGACAACATGTTTCTTCCTTTTCTAATTTTTTTCTAACTGTTAGGTACACTCTCTCTGAGTTCTACTTTCCAGAAAGAGAAGAATAATGAAGAGAAAACACCACTTTATGACTATGAGTGCTACCATTTCCTTGTTTTCGTGAAGATGCAATAACAAACTTCGACATGTATACACCTTTGTTGACAAAGAATTCGGAAGGCCAATGATAGCATGAGGAATGCTAACAACACACATTCTAACACACATTTTCTAACACTCTCGTTGATTGGTTAAAATTTGGGACCCACCAAATCATGTTGATCCCATATAAATTTGGAGTGTATGAAAAGTGTGTGTTGCTAGCATCCCTCTTAATATAAGAAAAGAAGATGCTGTGGAAAATCAATTTTTACCCTAACCTTTGCTTCTGCCACGTCACAATATTAAGGGTAAAACATGTCTAAAATTTACTTTTACTAACTAAATGATATCACTTAACTACAATGATGTCATCTAACTAATAATAAAGTCATTTTTGCTTTGTTTGCTCTTATAAACAAGACTTCCAATTGAATGGGAACCGCCTGTTATTAACAAAGAAATGCACATTGTTGCTTTTGAACTGAATGACACACCACATCAATAAAAAATATCATTATTTTCACTGTTTTCAACATTTACTTTCCCAATATTTTTGGGGGGCAAACTCTTAAATTTAAATTTCAAATTTCAAATTTCAAAACTCTTTTATATAAGATACAATAATCTCACAATATCATTCTATCTGGTTTTCTCTTTCTCACATTTTTTCTCACATGTCTTTCTTCATCTCATCCATTTTTCTAATCTTCATTTTATTTTTTTATGGGCAGGATATGTTTCTTTCTAGATGAAGAATACTAATAAAGAAAGAAGATGAGTAAGACAACAATAACATCTATATTTTTTTCTTTGCAAAATTTTCCTCTTCCCTTTTCATGTTCTTCATAACATAATCTTCAACTGAGTTTACTTTCTTCTTTTGTCTAGGTACATGAACATCACAAATTCTACTGCACAATATATCAAACATTCAAATCCAAACTATAATAAATATATTATTTCATATCTACAATGAAGATTTGCATTATGCACAAATACTTGTGTTCTTGCAAAGTTTTTCCTTGGTTTTTCCTTTGTTTTTTAAACAGAACAAATAAAGAAGAAAAAAAGACGCATATCACTATGAAAAGAACAAACTGTGTGTGTTTTTGTGATAGTATGGGTAAGAAAAGCAACTAGAGTTTTTTAAATGGAATATCACCATTAAAGAACTTATTGTATGATATTAATTTATTTTTTTTCATTCTACTAGAAGAGAGAACAAAGATTTATAAATAAAAAAAGAACATGACACTTTTACGAATCTGGTATTGTAAATCTCTAACAATCATACTTTTTTTTTATGTGAAAAAAAATAGTAAATGGAAAATAAGAAGAAAAAAATTAGTTGGATAATGTAAGTCGAGTCAACTAATTTTATTTAGCAGCAACAACATATGCTTCCATTTTTCTACATTAAAACATAAAATTGCTAAAAAGAAACAAAAATATTCTGCAAAGAAATTGTAGAGAAAAAAAAAACGAGTTACAAGAAAATAAATACAAACATAGTGAATAACTTAAATTTACTTGTGAAATTATATTTTCCAAAAGAGAACCATTTGTATAAACCAAAATCAATACACATAATACATCTAGAACAAATAAAAGTTAAATTGCTCCAGATCTAATAGTAGTATTTGTTTTTACAAAATACCAGGCCTAATTAAAAAAAGAAATTACATATTCTGAAAAAAAAAAAAAAAAAAAGCAGAAGCATATCTTCATACATCTCTAAATGGAGAAGAACAAGATCTCGTGTGGTTAGAGGCCGTATCGTGAAAATAATAGACCTAATAGAGACCTGGTGTTAAAATCATGGATGAGCTCTCAATCAATCAGAAATGGAGAATTTTGGATGGAGCTCCGGCGATAGTTTCAACATTTTGAAACACAAAAGGTGGAAAGAAAATAACTGATGGAAAGAAAAAGGAAGAAATAAATCTGGTTTGACCATTTAGGTTGGTGGAAGCGGCCACAAAGACGGGTGGAAGCGGCTAGGGTTGGTTGAGAGAGAAGATGAGATCTATGATTCCCTTTCTCTATAAGTGAAGAGAGAGAAAAAAATAAATAATGAAGATTGTGTTTGTTTTGCTGTCAAATAGGTGCAGTTAAAAAATAAAATAAAAAATCAAAATAAAGGGAGAGACCGTGAGAAAGAGATAGGAGAATAATTAAAAACAAATAAAATTGTAAGATATTTGTTTTTTAATATGGTTTTTTTTTGTGTTGTTTTTGTGCATAAAAAAAAAGGGTTAATTATGTTTTTGGTCCCTACAAAATTGCAACCTTGTAAGTTTAGTCCTTACTTAATTTTAATAGCATTTTTAATCCCTACAAAAAAAAAATTTACTTATAATTTTAGTCCCTGCTAAAATAAATTTTGTTTAATTATCCTTAAACTCTTAAATTTTTTAACGATTCTTTTTATACAAGTTTAGAACACTATGAACGGTTCATTTACTAAAATCTATAATTTTTTAACATGAAATAAATTAAATATGAATTTTTTAAAACGACAAAAGTTTAAGATATAAATAACAAAAATATGGACGTATAAATCAAATTTTTGCGATATTTTTTTCGGATGACCTTTTAATAACGCTCTTAACACGCCTGTAAAAAATTGTTGAAAAACTTAAGAGTTTAAGCATAAATTAAACAAATTTGGATTGAGTAAGGACTAATATTGAGTGCAGAAATTTTTTGTAGGGATTAAAAATGCTATTAAAATTAAGTAAGGACTAAACTTACAAGGTTGCAATTTTGTAGGGACCAAAAACATAATTAACCCTAAAAAAAATTGTGTGATTTTTTTTTTTAGAAAGTGTGTGAGTTGAACGTGTAGAATAGCGAGGGAGATATATAATTAGAAAAAAAAATTATTTTTAAGATATATTAATTATATTATGCGTTTAATGATATATGATTGAGAGTCAAAAACAACTTTACACACACAGCTAATTAAAACATTTAAAATTATTATATCAATTTAGTTTATGTTAGAATTTAAATGCTTTAATTGATTGGGTGTGTACAATTATTTTGGACCGTAACAACCACCATTAATCTCTTCTAATATTATATCATAGACCGCTAAATTCAAGATTACGTACTGCCACAATTTAAAAGTCATTGACCACTATTTATACAAATAAGTAAAGAACAAGTAAAATAGTATACAATTTTTCCCTAATATATTTTCTGAATTAACTCAAATAAACGGGATAAATTGTCATTAATATATTCAGGGCCGGCCCATAGCCCGTCGAGGCTGGGCTACGGCACCGGGCCTCCAATTTTTTGGGGCCCAAAATATTTTTTTTTTAATATTTATGACACTGAAAAATGGTTATATATATATATATATTAAGAGCAAATAAAATCATTTAGATCAGTGTGCTCCAGTGGCGTGGGTAGCTTTTGTTAAGTGCAAGGTCATGTGTTCAAGTCCCACCAAAGTATAATTTTTTTTTTAAAATGACTTATTTATTTTTTTTGGGGCCCATAATTTTTATTTTTTTTTGCATCCCTTATAAAACTAAAACTGGGCCTATGAATTTGTTAAGACGGCCCTGAATATATTTCACTACGTAAAATTTAAAAAACATAATTATACACATGACATTTATCTTTGAAAAAAATTAAAATAATTATCATACACGAGACAAGTCATCAATGACGTAATTTTTAAAATTATTATTATACACGAGACAAGTTGTCAATGATACAAATTTCAAACTAAATACTATACATAGGGCAATTTGCCACTGCTAAATGTTTAAAAAAATTATTATACACGGGACAAAGTCACTACTATTACAAATTTTAAAATAATTATTATGCACAATAAACTTGGTCACTTTTTTTTTGAAAGAAAAAGTTGTTTATCTTAAAAATTTAAAAATTAGTATTATGCACGGAACATGTTGTTATCGATAAAAAATTTAAAAAAATTATAACATAAGAGACAAGTCGTCGCTGATATAAATTTTAAAATAATTATTAAACATGTGACATGTCATCACTGATATATATTATAAAATAATTGTTATACACATGATAAGTTGTCACTGATAAATTTAAAACTTATTATTCACTGGCCAAATCGTCACTGATACAAATTATAAACATGACATGTTGTCCTTGATAAAAAAAATTAAATAATTATTATGCATGTTACAAAGTCAACAACGATATAACTTTAAAAATAATTATTATACATGGGGAAAGTTGTTGGTGATACAAAATTTAAACTAAATATGATACATAGGACAATTTGCCACTGCTGAAAGTTTAAAATAATTATTATACATGGGACAAGTCTTTGCTGATACGAATTTAAGAATAATTTTTATACACAGGACAAGTCGTCACTGATATAAATTTTAAAATAATTATTAAACATGAGACAAAGCGTCAATGATGCAAATTTTAAAATAAATATTACACATAAGACAGGTTGTCACTATTCAAAATTTAAAAGTAATTGTTATACACGAGACAAGTCGTCATACATATAAATTTTAAAATAATTTCCATCAAAATAAATAATTAAATTACTAATGTACATGGAACAAGTCGTTTTTTTACATGGTTGGTGGCTTCGTCCGTTTACTATTCTCGGCATAGGTTAATTGTTAGTTTCTTTGTTGTTTTGTCCGCCATTGCGGATTGGCTTTGCCATGTGATTATATATGTGACACTGTTTGAATTCTGGTGTTTCTTCCTTAGCACACCTTGTGCTGGGAAGGCCATTTTGAGGTGGTAATACAATTTCATTTTAGCCTCTTAAAAAAAAAAAGTCGTTTTTTTAGAGATACATTGAACAAGTCGTTGTTATTACAAATTTTAAAATAATCATTATGCACAATAAAAGTGGTCACTTTTCTTTTAAGGAAATAGTTGTCACTCTTAAAAATTTAAAAATTTGTATTATACGCGGGATATGTTGTCATTGATAAAAAAAATTTAATTTTTTTAATACTAGAGACGAGTAATTGCTGATATAAATTTTAAAATAATTATTAAACATGTGACATGTCATCACTGATATATTATAAATTAATTTTTATACACGGTACAAATTGTCAATGTTAGATTTAAAAATTATTATTATACATGGGCCAAGTCGTCTCTGATACGAATTATACACATGCCATGTTGTCATTGGTAAAAAACTTTAAAATAATTATTAAGCATGTGGCAAGTCATCAACGATATAATTTTTTTTTTACAAAAAAATAAATAAATAAAGATTATACACGGGGCAAGTCGTTGATGATACAAATTTTAAAATAAAGATTATACATGAACAAGTTGTCATTGCTAAAAATTTAAAATAATTATTATACACAAGACAGATCTTCATTGCTAAAAAGTATTTTTTAAAGTTTCTTTTCAAAGAATGAAAGAAATATTTTTCCAAGTTGATATTTTAATTTGGCAAACATATTTCAAAATCATATATGTTGATATTGTTTTTTGGAGAAAAATTATATAAGTTGATATCATTATTGTGTAAACTTGCATATAAAAAAACTTGAAATTAAATAAATCATCCACACCAACGGGTACCCGTGCGGATGCACGGGTATCTTACTAGTTTCTAATATAGCGATGTAACTTTGATATTCCTACTTTTTCTATATATAAAGAAAAACAATGACTATTTAGATATAGGAAAACACAGGCATGCAGGATGGAGCCAGGCAGTGATATATAGTTTTAGTTTTACGGTTCCTTTTTTTTTTTTCTTTTTTTCTCTCAATTTAAAATTTAAATGCAATTAATTACTTTTCCTTTCCTATAAAAACCTAGGACGAGAAAACACGTAGAATAGGTGTTTCAAATATCATCAATCAACCTGTTTTTTTTTTTTGGACTCATGAATCATCTTCATCAATATATAAAAGGTTTTAATTTAGTGCTCTGATCATTTGCGTTGTACATGTATGTGGGCTTGTCGTATATTGGTGTTATGGCATGATATATCTATAGATAATAAATATTCTTGTTTGTTTGCCTCATTTTTTTATTAGTTTATGATTTATTTAAGTGTGCATTTATTAACATTTCCCTTTATTTAATCATTTTTATGGGGCCATTTGTCACATAGACGCCTCGTCATTTAAAAAGTTTACATGGCAAGACCCAATCAGATGTTCTTCATCTTTCTCATTAGCACCATTTTAAGATTGGAGACCAATTTTTGCTAACGGGGAACAACTTAATCAATTACATCCTTAAAAAATAAAAAATATAATGAATTACACGAGGTAGACCAACATCTATATTGACTTTGAACCAAGCGAAAGAAGAGGACACAAGCTACATGGATATTTATCCTAGCACCAATGTGACTAGGAAAAGAATTCGAATTATTATGATGGCAAATGAAGGAAGTTTGTTGCTTAATCTGAATAAAATATCCTTGGTAACAACAATTTGATGAGAGAAAACCATAGCAAAGCTTTTCATTTCATATAAGTATCTAAAACTCTCCCCGGCTCTGAACTTTGTGGCCGTGGGTTCGGGACCATGGTGGACGCCAAATGTACTTGCAGTGAGTACAATATCTAAAACTATGGTTTAGTATCTGTTTAGATCATGTCTTGAGAATGCTTTCAATGTGGGTATTTATAACCTTTCTTGGCTTGTATTTCCGTAACTTAGGCTCTAAGTCACGCCTTTTGTGTTACAACGCGTTCTAGATGCTTCTAGAAGCCTTTAAAGGCGATGACATGGAGGGGGCACCCTAGGGTTGTTTGGTCCTTACAAGGGGTGCTATGTCCTAAATATAATATTTGTGGTTCACAACCTCCAAACACGAGTCTTGGTAAGAGGCGAAGTGGTTCAATGTGAATTTACTACTGTCCAAGTATAAAGCAACACCAAAACAATTGAAATATAAGTTTCTATCAAACCAGTTATATATACCCATATTGAAGAAGAAAATACTATGCTCCTCTGGATCAATCACCATAACCCTAAATTACGTCATGATCTCACAATCCCTCAACATATAGATTATAGACTTAGAAGAATCAAAGCAGCTAGGACAAATATCATTAGTGGAAGCATATAATGAACAAATGTCCAAAGGAAGGCTCTATAACGATTGAGACCATGCCACTTCCACACCCTATCAAACAAGGGTTATGCACATCATGGGGCGCCTTACTCTTGAATAAAATAGCATAAGCGGATTTCATAGTAAAACTACAATCCGAGGAATGCCAACATACGAAATTTGTGAGGCCGGGACTAGGAGGTTTTGTTTTCTGTTAATGCTCCGGTGTATAGCGAAAAGGAGCCCTAATAATTTAGAATTTGACCGTTAGGTAAGTGAAACATGATCAAGAGTTGTTCAATCGGGACTAGAAGGTTTAACATAAGCATTCATGTAACAAATAAAATCCAGAAATTAAGGCTAATGAGATCCCAATTCCAGGTATCATTTTGCCCAGAATAGCTAACAGGAAAATCAAGCACTCTAGCTGGGAATGGGATGGTATTGCACTGTTGCAAATAGCTTCAGAAGTGCAACTAATGTTTTTAAGCCAAGAATCTTTCCAGAATTTTGTATCCAGAACATCACAACTATCCAAGCGCATTTAGCCTCATCCCAAGCATTCATTATGGCTCAGAATTATGACCCTTTTGGGTTTCATTTAGGAATCAAAATAAAATTGTGTAAAACTATGTAGGCAAAAGGATCAAAAGAATAGATCCATATTTGCACTAAGATATAGATAGATTTAAATCTCATGGTTATTTGCCCACCATACTCCACCAAATGTATATAAGACATGTATGATGTTTAGATACAAAACAGTGTTCATGTGATCGCAAATATCCATCATCCTACAAAAGTTTATTGACATGCACAATGTTTAGATACAAAACAGTGTCCATGTGATTCCAGCTTATCTGGGATCCATGACAATGGTGTGTTTGGGAAGTGTTAGTTTCATAACACTTACAATTACTGCCAAACAAATAAATCACTTCATATTGCTAGAATTTACATAAAAAAATGAATTTAAAACTATAGTGCCCCTGTAAAAAATGATACATGACCATGTGAGGAGGGAAAGTAAACAGTAGACTTTTGTTAAGCTTTATATATGCAGTAAGTTTCAAAATTCACAACTGAGTTTCAAACCACATGCCAACGGTTCCGGACATTTTACAGCACATGAACAACAGGATTTTACTTCCAAACGACCATCATGCAATCTAGCTTTATAAAACGGGCATCATCCTAGTGTAAAATATCCAAGCATCCTGCAAAGTGTGCGAGTTTGCATCACTGAATTGTAAACATCTAACTCAATTTATTATTATTCACAACAAGGTTTCCAATGAACATGATCAAAGATTACAAAATACTAGTCGATTAGTTAATATCAACAGAGATGAATCAACATCTGTATTCAGTGGCTACTTAACTTCAATATGAAACTTACCGGCTTAACCATGACTATCAGAAAAAAGGGGAAAAGAGAAGGGGGAATACAATGCCTTTTTATAGTTTGATTAATCTTCAATCTTACCTTGCGCATGCACCTATCAAATTGTATATATGAAGTACTAGCACAGACACTGTAGAACAAAGGTGTGTCCGGTGTTTGACATCAACACGATACTATTACTGACACATGTGGTTACATTCAATCACTTCCATTTTCTTAAATTATTGCATCTGTCTACATGTCGGTGTCAGTATAGTGTCTGAGGTCCGTAACTGTGTCAGTGTTTTATAGAATTGTGTACACACGAAATCAAATTTGATGCACTCAGTTTTTTAAAGCAGTCAGTTTTATTTCATAATTCCAAAAATACTGATGTTAAATCACGACGCCTGGCCATTGATCAGATGGCCAAGAACACATGACAGCGTGAACGCGGCAAATTGTATAGTTTGATTAAATTATTGCAAGTACCTGTCAAAAAAAGGGGAAAAGAGAAGGGGGAAAACAGTGCCTTTCTTTAGTTTGATTAATCTTCAATCCTACCTTGTGCATGTACCTATCAAATTCTATATATGAAGTACGAGCACAGACACTGTAGAACAAAGGCATGTCCGGTGTGTGATACCAACACAATACTGACACATGTGGTTTCATTCAATCACTTCCAATTTCTTAAATTATTGCAGGTGTCTGCATGTCAGTGTCAGTATAGTGTCTGATGTCCGTAACTGTGTCAGTGCTTTAGAGAATTGTATACACACGAAATCAAATATTATGCAGTCAGTTTTTTAACGCAGTCAGTTTTATTTCATAATTCCAAAATACTGATATTAAATCACGACCGTCTGACCATGATCAGATGGCCTAGAACGCATGACTGTGTGAACGCAGCAAGCAAATTGCAGACTGCAGTCGATCTCGGTCCGTATACACACATATGCTAATATCATTGCAGACAGGTTCTAAGATTCTCGGTCCGTATACACACATAAGCTAATATCATTGCAGACAGGTTCTAAGATTTTTTGTCACTATAGGCATTCACTTCAGTCGTGTCAAAGCAAAAAGTGAATGGATTATGGAATCATTTACCTAATAAGGTAGTATATGAATATGAAGGCAAGTGTGAAATAACCCACAAGTGAGCATGTTTTCCTTGTTGATTTCTTCTCAAAAACCTACAAAATTCAATTTTTATACACTAAATCATTTTCCGATATTGCGGTAAGTAAAAGCAGATAAAATGAGGCACATTGAGAAGTAAAAATGTTACCTTCTTGAATCGATCCATGGTTCCCAACATCATACCCCTTGATCCATCCATTTTATTACCCTAATGAATTCACAGTGGAATCTAATTATTAGAATAGAGAGAAGACAGTTTGTCAGAAAAACAGACAGTATGTAATTTACATACCACCCGATCGAGCATACTGTTATGACTCTCAACCTCCTCATGTATATCACCTGTTAACTGTTGATCAAGTAAATATTAAAAGTCAATAGATAAGGCTTTTTCCTTTTAATGATTGCATCAACAAAATGGTAAATAAGTAATTAGAAAACTATGCTCTGTAATCCAATAGGCTGCATAATTTCTGATATATGTTAAATTTAGTTATTGACCAATGTTTCATATTTCTTACTCACATGTACACATTTGTATAAACAAATACTAGTAGCATGCCAGTTGTGACATGGCAACATATTTTCATTTTAGATAAGATATCACCAGCAAATAGCAAATTATAAACCATGTCCACATACAGTCTTGATAAACAAATTACAAGCATTTTCAGACCTGCAACAAACATGAATTCTCAAAGCCTTTTGATGGCCTTTTATCTACAAATACATTGATGCGAGTTAAAAAGAAAAAATAACGCATTTGTTTTTAGAATACAGCAAAATATTTGTTGTTAAAAAAGAATACAGAAAATTATAAATAGGGTAAACAATTTCTTAATATTAAGTGATCCAAAACAAAAATTCAAATTAAAAAATGAAAAACTAACGCATATGTTTGTAGAATAAATAAACCAAATTAGAAACAGTCCAACAGAGCAACCAATTTCTTACCAATATTTCAGCAAGTGATCCGAAACAAAATTTCATTATTATAAACAAGTTAAACAACATACATGCACAATGTATAACCAACTTCAATGCACTAAAGTGTAGATTTAATGATTGCGAATTCATACAGCCAGATGTTAAGATAAGAAATTAATCGATACATACAAGAGAAATAGTAGCTAAATAAAAAAAAACTTACTTGCTTTAGAAAAGGAACTTACTCGCTTTAGAAAAGAAACTCTGTCGTGCAGAGTGTCTATGGCATTATCATTATCACGCTCATTTATTTCAGATGAGTAAGAAGAAGAAGCCCTTAAACCACCCTCCTCCAGACTATCAAGACCATCTAAAAGTGATGATCTGGATGACCGGTTATCTCTGTTTTTGAAAATCAAACAGATTACTAGTGTTAATATACAAGGAATCCGTTTTCAGCAAAAATAACTAGAAACAACAAAATGAAGTCTTCTAATCAATGGAAAAGACAAGAGAAAAGTAATAAAAATTAGTGGTAAACTTTTAACTCAAGTTGGTTCTCAACGGTTTGAATTCCAAATATTCAATCACGCTCATGGTGGTTTGAATTAAAAAACCAAAATGAATTATTAATGATAATGTAAATAAGATTGACAGCTTCCTGAATAAATTGAAAAGAATGATAATATTCATCAGAAGAAGTTTGAATCAAAATGAAACCTTGATTTGCAATCGCAGATTTAACAAGAAAAAATTAAGATGCAGCAGCAGTACTACAACAGTCTTCTTGTCGTGAAATAAAATGTATTTAACAAAAAAGAAACTCTCACATTAGACTCATGATACCGCTGGAAATTAGGAAATAAAATGCTTTACATGCCATATGATAGCATACAACAAGTTCGCAGACAATTTTCTATAACCCGATTTGACAGAACTAAACCAATGAATTTTCCTCTACTGTTTCCCCCCAGGTAATAGATTCTACAGATTCCATATGTACATGTGTCAAGACAAACCAAGTTTGTAGAAACATAACAGCGATGATTTGAAATTGAAATAACTCAATGCATAAGGTATAAAACTAAGACATAAAAATGAACAGCAAAGTATCTAATAAGAAATTTGACCTCAAATGTTTATCCTGATTTTCAATTTAAAACTATTTTTTATCTAATCGTTTAATACACCTAGAGTAAAAATCGATTCACAAATGATGATACAGGGCAACAAGTTCAAGATTTTAGATGCTTTAAAAACTGAATAACTAGGAACTATGGAAAACCAATGGGGGTTGGGTCTAGCAAAAGGGGCTAGACTCCCACAGCTTGGCGAAAAGCTTCAAATTCCAGCTGGAAGAGGTACCACATTTAGTGTCCCACACTATGAAGCACTGACACTCCTCGGATTAGGTGTATCCCAGTGACGGACACGTGTCGGACACATGTCGGAGTCCGACACCAACACGATCCCTATGATTACACTAAGTTATGTCATTTTCTCAAATTATTATCCGTGTCAGTGTCCATGTTGTATCCGGTGTCCATATTTGCATTCGTGCTTTATAGGTCCCACACACACCTCTAATAGGATTACCTACAAGAGAGTTTGGATTTGCTCCATTTACGGTCCATAAACGAGAGATTGACACAAGTGATAGATTAGTGGGACTCATTTTAACAAGTGGACCCCACTAATGGATCCCACTAATCTCCCCATTGTGTTTATCTCTCTCATTGATGGACAGTAGATGAAGTAAATCCGGACTCCACCTATGGTAAACCGAAAAAAAAAACTCTCGCAGCGGAATATATACATATCAATTTATCCCTTCTCCCTAAAAATCAATCATTCAAAAATAAAAAAACATGCATTTCACTGAAATCTTGATTGTAAGTTGGTTCATATACCAAACAAGATTTAATACTATCCTCTTCAACTTCTTTTCATTTCACGATTCATACTGAATAAGGCACATAAATTCGCGGAATTAGTTACTCCAATTCGGTTGAACGAGTTGAAATGTAAATCATCAGCATTGTCTAGTTGCTACATCACTATTTCTACCGGCACAAGCACAACCTAATCACTAAGAACAACCCAACCACTAAAGGCCTGTTTGGATTGGCTTATTTAAGCTTATCTACCGGCATAAGCATGTGTGAGACTATCTAATAGAACTTATAAAAACAGCTTATGACATGTTCATTTTGATAAGTTCTCTAAACGCAGCTTATTAGAATAAGCGCTTAAATTAAATTAAATGAACGCAAAATGGCGAAGATCGTGCATTGGAATTGGAAAAATATATAAGCGGAAATTAAAATGGAGAGAAAGAAGAGAAGAGATTAACGAACGAACCTTCTATAACTCATTGATTAGTAAAATAAAACGAGCGATCTTATTGAGAATAAGAAAAACAATGTAGAAGATGTTGATTGAATGTTTAGAAATGACGAGAAGGTTTCTTTTCGTTTGAGATCTAACCAGGTAATGTGTAATCAATGAATTGAATCCCTCAGAGAACACGTATACGGTGTCGTATCACTTTTTTAAAAATAAAACGGTGTCGTGTAAGTTACAAGGATAAATCATTTTAAAAGAGTAATGATATTTTGACATCCATTTGATGACAACTTTCTTGACAACCTTGTTTTTCTCACTTTTTATTGGTCAAAAACAATGGAGAGAGAAAAAGGAAGAGAGAGAATAACAACATCATGTGAGTATGAGAGAGAAAGTTGTCCAAAAATTGTCAAAAAGTGGTTGTCAAAATATCATTTCTCATTTTAAAAAGGCTTAAATATGTAAATGGTCTTGTAATTTCCCGCATTTTTGGTTTTCGTCACTGTAAATTTTTTTGTTCTAAAACAAACCCTGTATTTTGCTAACCTTTTGGAAAAGGTCCTTGCCGTCAGCTTCCGTCAACAAAAACGGCATGGTGGCTAACGGAGCACACGTGGCAGTTCATGAGTTGGCAAAGTTGATGAGATGGAATGAGAGATGATAAGTTGTTAAAATACAGGGACTAAAATCAAAAACGTAAATTGACACAGGGATGAAATTAAAAAAACGTTAAATCTTCTTCTTCCTCTCAAATTTCAGTCTTCTTCTTCCTCTCAAACTTTCCCCAATCTATCCCATACCTTGCGCCCTTGAACCAAAACCCATATCCTTCAAGGATACATCTTTTTCATCCCTCTTTTTTTTCCACATTCAAATTCAAACCCTAATTTCATCTTTTCAAACCCTAATTTCTCAAATTCACATTCAAATTCAAACCCTAATTTCTCAAATTTCATATGTTGAAAACGCCAGGTTGTGGAAAGGGGCATTTCAACATACACATACTTGAAAATCCAAAAGAAGTGGCACATGGGTTTCTTCCGTTTTAGCAGCAAGAGACAAACAAGCAACAACACAGTAATCTGAGTGATCCATGGCTTATCCTTTTGAAATATCAAACTAGTAACGAATCTATCACATAATCATTTTATTGGGTGAAATCGTGTATAATCACTCTCATTAATTGTGAAATTGTAGAATCCACGATCTTTGAATCGATTTCTCAATTCTGGTCACAGTGGAAAAGATGTGACGTTTTCAATCGCGGGTCATAGAAAGGAAGGAGATTGAGGTTGTTGTTGTTGTTGGGTTTGAGACATCTTCTATGGAGAAGATGAAGAGAAAAGGTTGTTTCATTGTAACAAAGTGAGAGAAAGCAGAGCCATTTTCAACTATGTAATTTGAACATTTGTTTGAATTGTGTAATTTTGTGTTTTTATGTAATTGATAGAGAGTTTGTGTTGTTTTAATGTGTTGATGAAGAGTGGGTCTTGTTGTTGTTGAATGATGATTATTAGTTTTGTTTTAAAAAAATCTATTTGTTTTTTCTTTCTGTCCTTGGGTTTGGTGTTGATGATTTATGAATATGGTGATGAAGATGAAGAAGACAATGAGGGAAGAAGAAGAATAAGATCTTGATTTTAAATCTGAAATTTTGATTTTACGTTTTTGATTTTAGTCCCTGTGGTAATTTACGTTTTTGATTTTAGTCCCTGTCTTTACACAACAAATCATCTCTCATGCCATCTCATCAAATGTGCCAACTCATGACTTGCCACCTGTGCTCCGTTAGCCACAATGGTGTTTTTGTTGACAGAAGCTGACGGCAAGGACCATTTTCAAAAGGTTAAGAAGATACAGGGTTTATTTTAGAAAAAAAAACTTACAGGGACGAAAACCAAAAATGCGCGAACTTACAGGGACCTTTTACATATTTAAGCCTTTTAAAAAAGGGTTAATTATGTTTTTAGTCCCTATAAAATAGCGACCTTGTAAGTTTAGTCCTTACTTAATTTTAATAGCATTTTAATAGCATTTCTCAAGAAGTTAAGAATTAATTTTTCATAATAAATATTTGCTATTAATGAAATTCTTAACATGTGCCCTAAAGGCACAAGTTAGCATACCCTTTAAATTATCCTATAAAATTACATTACCTTAACAATACAAAAAAATCAAACACACCTAAATGTATATTTTGAGACGGTCGATAAAATTTGAACTATTAAGCAAGGATGTCATATTCAAGAGAATTGTTTTACGGGTCTTTCAGTTTGCTCGAAAGTGTATCGCATTTATCGGATCGTAACTCCCGATGGCATAAAACATATCAGGAGTTACGACTCAACTGTTGTTTATAGAATTAGTTCATAACTTCTAATCAACTTATTTTAAAGGTTGACCAATCCACAAAGCGGATATAGAGCAATCTTCCATATTTAAATCAGGGCTTATTATCTATGAAATCTTTGGTGACTTGGTTTGGTGTTTCAGAGCAATAAAAAGGGCTTATTATCTATGAAATGCTTGGCATGGTGTTTCGGAGATCAGATGAGCCACAAACTTCAACTTTAGGTTGATAATATGGATAAAAAATGAGTCACATCTAAGTTCTAACTAGGAAATAGAGATTCAAGAGTAGAGTTTGTGTATGTTTGGTTCTACTTCAACAAAAATTGATTTTGAATGAACTGAATCTGTAAAATTGATTATGGCTAAAGGTGATTTGCAGATAAAGTGATTTGTATTTGGTGAGTTGAATTATCAATTTGTGTGTTAAAATCAATTCTAGAATCAAAAGTTGTAAATAGTAGTTTCGAGTAGAGTTGTTTTTAGTCTCCAAAACTGATTTCTTAAAAAAAATGTTAAGTATAAAATTTTATAAAGTTATGATTGATTTTGACATTTGAAGAATACTTCTAAGTACGTGTTTGGTTCTGCGGTGGTGAGAATTGAATTTGACATAATTGATTTTGGTTAAAAGTGAATTGAGATGAAGCGATTTAAGTTTGGATAACTTTACACTAAAAATGATTTATGATTGGTAAAGGATACGACGAATCATAGAAAATTATTGTCCGAAATTGATTTTACTTTGCCGTGAACAATTTGTAGCTTTGAATGAACGCAAATATGGGCATAGATTCACGCTGTAGAGATTCGATTTTCCAATTTCCAAACACAAAAATTGGTTTAAATCACGTTCTAGTAGTGTGACTCGTGTTTGGCCGCATAAAACATGTAACCAAACGAGCAATTAGGCGGATTTGAATTCACTGTTGTAGAGTTTGCACGTAATTTCACTCTGTAACATATCTCGTCCATTGATTTAAGATCTCAATTTCACACAATAAAACAATCTCAACCATGTATTTTGATCGGACGATTAACAACATTGTAATTGTATCACACAATTACAACATGAAATCCCATTTGGGAGTTTACCCAAGCAAGAGAGTTGGAATGAACTGAAATTCCAAGCTTGATAATGATCACAAAGCCTGCACATGCAATTTCTTCAAGTGGCTAGAAGAACTAGACCAGTGTCTGTTTCTATCATAGTGGGGACCAAAAGCATGCATACCATAGTTCCCTAATAAGTATTTTTTATAGTACACAGTTGACAGTTCATAGATTTATCTGACAAATATCATGAAGCACTGTACCATAAACTTGTGTTTGATGGTCCTCATTTCCCCTTTTCCATGGCATTAGATCAGCATTTGAGTTCTCAATATTTCATCATGTCAAAAGTGATTTTGACTTTATAGATTTCAGTTTTAACTAAGAGTGATAAAAAGTAACTATATAAATATGAATTTTCATTCAAACTATTATTTCTAGAATATAAAGTATTTAAAATATGAGATTAATTTATATATTATTTTAATGTTAAGAACATTTACATCAATCATAAAAAATGTAAATATTTTATATCAAATCATGTATCTATCACAAAATTTAACGTTCGATGATGGACCAATACATCATTGAACATATTTGTAAAAAAATTTATGGTTTCAGCATATAAAATCCTTAAAATATGACTAACTCTTATTCAAACTTTATTTGAAATCATGTTTAACACTATTTTGTGGAAGGCTTTTATTTTAACTTTTTAGTGTTAACCTCACGATTTTTGGGGGAAAGAGGCCCTAGTTGTTCAAAATTTAGAGGGGAAATAAATCAAGTTTAGCCAAGAATTGTTCCATTCATAAATCTAATATGTTGAAGTTGGTTGGTTGTAGTTTGTTGTTTGTCCCACATCGCTCAGGTTCCCAGACTGTTGAGTGTATGAATATGCTTGAGTACCCTTATCATTTGAGTTAACTTTTGGGATGAGATTCAAGCTTGTTTAACATGGTATTAGAGTCGGGTTAACGATTGCGATGTGGGAATGGGACCCAGGCCCACGTTAGGCGTGAGGGTGGGTGTTGAACTTGGTTGTAGTTTGTTGTTTGTCCCACATCGCTCAGTTGTAGTTTGTTGTTTGTCCCACATCGCTCAGGTTTTAGACTGTTGAGTGTATAAATATGTTTGAGTACCCTTATCCTTTGAGCTAGTTTTTGGGATGAGATCCAAACTTGTTTAACAGAATCCAAACTTGTTTAACAGAATCCAGATTTTTAGGATTTATCATAAACAATTTATCTTTTAATAAAAGACTTCTAACCATATGGTGTGATATAGTTATTTTCTTAAGAATGGTGTGGTGTGATATAGTTGACAAGTAATTAGATTATTTAAGCATATACTAAGGGGAAGAGGTTAATCTCTTAAATAAATTTATGCATCTCAGCATATTAATCTTTGACTTCCAACTGAATGATATTTGGACAGTAAAAGAAAATTGTGCAAGACATTTTAAAGAAACCCAATTAACTCTTTTAATTAATAAAAGACTTCTAACCATATGGTGTGATATAGTTATTTTCTTAAGAATGGTGTGGTGTGATATAGTTGACAAGTAATTAGATTATTTAAGCATATACTAAGGGGAAGAGGTTAATCTCTTAAATAAATTTATGCATCTCAGCATATTAATCTTTGACTTCCAACTGAATGATATTTGGACAGTAAAAGAAAATTGTGCAAGACATTTTAAAGAAACCCAATTAACTCTTTTAAAACCAAGTATAGGCATATAACTTAGTATTAACTACTAAAAATCTTAATGTCTATAATGTCTTATCAAAGTCTTAATTAAAATTGGTTCCTTTTATAGATCAACTTTAAACAAAAGTTTATCTCTTACATTACTACAAGGGTTCATCTTCAAAAGCTAAACTTATGGGCAACCAACAAATTGCTAGAGTGAGTCATAGCTATGGAGTAGTTGTTGCAAAGAAAGCATTAATTCAAATTTGACTAGAAACCAAATTGGGGGACGAATTATAAGTGTTTCCCAAGCCCACAACACAACAAACCTATATCCTAAAAAAATAATTTCACTCCTCTACAATTTTAGTATTCAACACTGAGTTAATATAAATTGGATATATAGTTTTTGTTTTTATATATGCTTCCCTAATCAATACGTAACCCCTTCATTGATATGGTTATATCTGATAAAAAATCAATATTATGATGAGATGTAAAAATTGTTGAAATTGACGTATTTTATTACTGTTATGATGTCAACCTCCAGCTCAACTTCATTTTTTTTACTATGAAACTTCAGCTTCATTTAATAGCCAATACTATATTCTATTTACAAGTTCAGTAAAATTTTCTATACCTCACTCATACATTCAAAATGGTAAAATTACTAGTGTGGCAAAATTACATTAAACTTGTTAAATCATTTTTCAACGTAGATTAAAGTATGTCATTATAATTTTCAAATAAGGTAAATGAGAAAAATAGAATGTCAACGAGTGTCTCGTAAGAGACTAAGAATGGTAAGTTTATACTAAAAAAGGTGTTACAATTTATATTTTCAAGACAAAATTTTCTTTAATAGAATTCTTAAACAATGTTTTTAGAACACTCGTTAACATGATCCATAAAATAACAATTTATATTTTTCTGATTTTTAAATAAAGTAACAATATGAACTTATCATATTATTGGTTCATCAAATACTAAATTGTTACACCATGTATACTAATAGTTTATCATATTTTATGTCCTTGACTACCAAATACACTCTAATAGTGTGGACCAAAATTTTATGAGCCACACAATCAAAAAAGCAAGCACTAATAAACTCATAAAGAAAGGGAAAAACCCACCCACAAACACTCCCCACAAAAGATTAATAACACCCAACTAACACACACAATATTTACAAGTCCTTTATTGCCAAAGTGAATGCACTCTTCTATCTCTATGTTTATGCCACATCATTGCGCCTACTTTCCTAGCTGGATTTAGTAATATTAATTAAACTAGTTACAAACCCGTGCTTCGCACGGGGGTTAGCTACTTTTTTGACAAAATATTATATCGGACGGATAGATTGCGAAATGACAGATAATTATAAACCATAACACAATATTTAGAGTACTCCTGCATCACGGGTTAGAAAATGAAATGTTAAAAACGGCTTATCACGAGTAACAAATGAAAACGTCAAGGACTTTATTGTAGAGAGAGATAGAAAGCAAGTTGCAGCGAAGAAAACAATTGAGAAGGCTAAACATGCATTGGAAAAGTAGTGGTTTTCAACAACTCAATAACCGTAAAGTTAATTTAGTAGAATAATTGTGAACTGTGTACTTGATTTGATCCACCACCCCTGCACTATGCAGAGTCAATCTAACCTCATGGGTACCAATTATACGGGTACTCGTGGGTATTCAGGTATCCATGGGTACCCATGGAGTTTTGAATTTATTTATTTTTTGGTACAAATAAAAACTTTTTTTAATTACCAAAAACCTCAACTTTTAAACATCCATACATAATCCGTTCAAAATTTCATAATCCTTTTTTATGGAAAAAAAATCAAAAACTCCAAAAAAAAATTCATCAAACTCATAGACAAAAACAGAATTGCTATAATGTGTACTCACATTGAACCTATAGTGACATGCCATTTAAAACAAAAGTCATTGGTGAGAATTGTAGAAGAACAAACTGCTAACCAAAAACTACATCAGTAAAAGTCTTGTCTATGAACTATAGCTGATAACCTTTTGAATTGTAAAAGAATGGATAATAATTATTGTAACAAAATCTCTAAATTCAATTCAAACTTTAAAATAAATGTTTGCTATGAATTCAAAAATATTAGAATCAACAAAACGATAAGATTTTAACGGTTAAAATCATTGATATTGTTTGTATTGCTTCCAAATTTTTAGAATGTAGGCAAAAAAGTAGAAGGAAAATGGACTCAAAGGAACACAAGGGTGAGAAGTAAAAATATAAAATGTAGTGCACAATCTATCTTGCACCAAGAAAACTTATGCAGTCAAGAGCTGGTGCTCATTCTTAGTTTAGCAACAGTTTAAACTTCCTGGTTGGCAAATACTAAAACTCCACCCTGTCACAAATTGGATGTAGGAAGAGGGTCATTGAATATTTTTTAAAACCATTTATCAATTATTAATTTTTTAACAGAAAAACCCATTTATCAATTAATCTTAAAGACAAATAAAATATAAATTATCCAGACAAGAATCAGACATGTGGAATTCACATCACAGAAAAATAAAAAGAGAATTGCAATAATCTGTACTCACATTGATCCCACAAAAATATGACATTCAAAACAAAGTATAGTCAATGGAAAGGAGTCATTGGTGAGTATTGTGAAATAAGGTTAGTTAAACAATAGAGGACATCAATGGCAAAAGCCTTTTCTAAATACCTTTGAACATAACATTAGTTCAATATATTTCAGTTACAACTTACAATACAATGATTGTGCCAATCCTGTTGGCATTATTGCTGAAACAGTAAACAAACATTTATGCAAAAACTATATCAGAAACTCTGATACCAACATTAAAAACACAGGTGTATATTCTGATTGTTTTGACGTTGCTCAAAGATCATCCACCAATACACATGCGTGGTTTTTTCAAACACAACCAACTGTTGCAGATATTAGGCCTACCATCATCTACAAAACAAGATGAAAAAATTAACGCGGATAAAATGATACATGATCGAACTATGGACCAAAATAATAATATGCATTTCAGATGCTACATATCACCACTACTGATCTATATGCTCATGCTATATAAGGATTTTCAATTCTGATTATAAGAGTATCATGTGTGTGAAATATTTTGTCTGCTGTATGCAGTGCTGCTGCATAATTCTACTTATAAGGCCTTAGGCAAAGAGCTGTATTACTTTGCAATTAGATTTATGCATCCATTATAAGGATTCGCGCCACAGTTTCTGTTATGCATTTCCATGTCTTGAAATATATCAAAGTTCATAAGAAACTCCAGTTAGATTTTGTTAAACTAAGAATGGGATGTTCTTGATACCATATGAAGGCAATATATAAAAACTCATATTTGATATTATTTACATGAATAAGGTCTAGAACAGTACTACAGAAATTTGTGCACTATCACAAAGTGCTTGTTTCATGCCTTGAAACTAAGCAAAGGTGAAAAATTGAAAATAAGTCTTCCAAGATTACATACCATGCTCTCGAACGCCATGTGCAAAACCATCAGCTTTTTTTTTCCAAACATGTTCATCTTAGTCAGAACTGAATTTAATTTACCTGAAAATATAAAAAAGACCATGATCAATAATATTAAATATGAAAGAAGTATTTGATGAAATATAGATTTAGTAATGTAGATGTGTCTAACCCTTCTTTGATTTTGTGATAGACTTGCAGTATTTGCCGGTAGAATCAGGCAAGTATCTCTTTGCAGCCTTCTGACAGTTTAATCTGTTCAACATAAGAGCATGTTTAGTAAATAAATCAAATTTGAACCAATTGTATTTACTAACACGTGCAGCGCGTGAGTTTGCATCTAGTCAAAATATAAGAATAATTGAGACAGACGCTAGACATTATACTCACACATAGACAGTTGTAATAGTTTAAGAAAATAAGTATATGAATAAACCACGTGTGAGAATCATGTCGACGTCAGACACTAAACACGCATTCAATCTGAAGTATCAATGCTACATATATAGGTCAAATTTGAAAAATTAGGAAAAAGTGATACTTTTGAGTTAGTTCCGAAGATGCTTACCTCAAGAGTAGTAGCGACAGACGAAACTCTAGCAGGCTCTTTCCAGGCTCATTCTCTAGCATCTGATGTATAATAGCCAAAGAACCAACATCATCAACTGAATACCATTGTTGTTATAACTGCATCCAACAGTCAACCTGATTCTTCTTCTGAATTCTACTATTAAGAATTTGAACCAAGCACTTACCTTTAATCCTCCCATGTAAAGTTATGTAGTTAGCCTCCATGGTTAACAAAGCTCTAATATCTCTTATAGCACTATCATAATCATCTAATGCAATATACAACCAAGCCTTCAACTCTAAACAATCAGGTGAAAGCTTAAATCCTAGAAACTTATCTAACTACATAATTCATTCCTTTATTTGCTTCTCCTCAAATTTTTCCAATGCTCTATATTTATACGAAAATGAAAGGGAAAGATCAAGTTGAGTTGCAAAATCCAAATCAAAACCTTTTTCTCTTCCCATATTGCACAATGCTCTCTCTTGATACATCCAACCAACTGGTTTATACTCGAATATGAGTGAACTAATTAACTTACTTTTTTTTTCTCTTTATTAATAGTCGCTATTGAGATTGCTTCTACAGACAAAAATGGGGTCCTCTGATAATTCTTATCCCCTGAATAATCCTCGTAGTTAGCTGCACAACCTAGCCATTCCATAAACAATAGTAACTCGTAATCTTCGCTCCCTCTCATAGCTGAAAGCAGGAACGAAAAGAGGAAAATAGATGAACTATGAGTTAGCAAAGTGATTTATAACCAAATTAACCAATTTGGAAATTAATATATGATAGCTTATGAAAGTTACTGGTCCAAATTATGAAACAATGATCCATCAGTAAGTAGGCTTCTGCAAAATTAATCAAGTCATTGAGATATTTAAGAAGACTGAGTTGTTTCAGAACTAACCTCTTAAGGGAAGAATCAATGCCAATAGTAGAGCCTGATTTTGCACTTTGCTGCCATGCCAATATGAACTGCAAGTGCAATAAAGAATTACAAAGATTATGATAATAAGATATTCCATTTCCGATCATTGGACAAATGACAAGTTCGAAAACGAACGATTATATACCTTTGTAGGGCATTTTGCAACAACAAATGTTTCTGCAAGCTGTGCGGCATCTGTGTTTGATGTCACACCTGATAAAATACAAAAGTCAACATTTAGAAACAACTTTTAAAGATCTGATTGTTGCCATAAATGAAGATCCAGGAAGAATTATAATAAAATGGAAAATTAATTTGAGACAGATTAGAAATTATATAAAATTCAACTATTTAACATATAAATGGAGATTAACATTGTCTATGCTTGTCACCTATTACAATAAAAAAGATTATTCTAACTGTATAGATTGTGAGAAAATTATATGCCTCTAATTTAGATAAACTACAATGAATTTGAAATAGAACTCACCATGTGAATCAATTGAACCACTTTCTATTGTCCTTCCATTTCTCTCTCTCATAGTAAACACCTTCCAGATAAAGGACTGAAATCACATTCAAAGAATAATCAAACCCAGAATAAGCAACTGTTAAATTAACCTTTGTTGACTGCTTGCCATCATATCAGAAGTTGCTTGTCCATCCTCAAATTCATTGTCCATCTAAAAAAACAAAATAATCAAACCCAGAATCAGAATCAGAAAATCACAAAATAATCAAACCCAAAATAATCCAACAACATTAATTAGCATCAACATTTCATATCAGAGAAGCTAACTCATTCGTGGATCAAATTACAGGACTGATAACATTTTTTAAAAGCGCACAAACAAAATTTCTATAACAATCAAGAAATAAGCTTCTATACACAACCAATATAAACATTGATCTTTTCATCATTGGCTTAATAGGGTAAGAGTGAAAAGAAATGAGGAATTTAGCACTGATAGAAATAGTGAAGGAGACTTGAATAATCATACAAAATCCTCATCACTTCACAGTTTGCTAGCTGACATATTGCTTCTAAAGAAGGCTACCACAAAATGCCAGATCAAACCTCTCCTCAGGAGGATCACCAATGAAGTCAAATACAACGTCTGCATTTAAGAAATCTCCATCTGCCGTATACCTGCATAATGCATTTGAGATTAAGAAGAAGTCAAATGAAAAGTCACTACATGTTTAGAAGTCCCACACTACGAAGGCAGCTCGGTTGGTGAGCTAAGGGACATTGAAGGAGTTTAAAGTCAGAGATCTCGGATTTGATCCGGGAAACTAACATAACTTACTATTGTCTGCCTATAAAAAAACATAAAGTTGCTTTCCATTCAGTAAATAGAAATATACCAGCTCTTTGTTACTATACACTTCATCCCAGCTACTTTAGCGGCTGCTAGACCTATAGCGCTGTCCTCGACCACGACACATCTGTAAATAAGAAATAACAACATTTCATATTCAAAAGTTTCACACTCCATGCAGTTCAAAAACAAAATTAAGAAATCATATGATTCTAACTTGCTCTCATCCAAATAAAGTATCTGATAGGTTTATTTGTTTTTGAACTTGCACTCCATACACTTCAAATAGGGTTGATAATAAGTTGCTCTAAAATTTTGGTTCAAATAAATGCCATAAAATTCTACTGTTGGTGAATAGGTTTCAGAATGTATATAACTTTCATATCCTAGAATACTCAGCACAACTAATTAACTAATCTTGCAAACAAAATAGAATGAATTCTATTCTATAATGTCTAAATGACGATAACTTCACAAGCAGACAAGCACCACCTTACAAACTAACAGAGATTTGCCATAATCTATATCCTTCAATTCATTAAAACTATCAAGGTACCATATCTAGAATGACGTCCCTTCCTCTTGGCCTCCTTCATGCGCCTAGCACAGGATAGGGAGTGAATCTTAGTTGGCTTCCTGATAATGAAGCCATCCTTAAACAACTTCCTGATGTTTTGGCCTACAAAGAGAGAGCCACCAAACCATTTAAATAAATTGAACAAAGTTATTGTATCAGGAAAAAGTTAATGTATCAGAGCTGGAACAGGGTAACCATCATCCTCCAGGAAAGAAAATGAATAGAAAGGAGGCAAAAACAAACCATCATCTTGTAGATTGCATCATGTAATGCAGCAATTCTCTGTTATATCACGGACCATGGCGCGGCCACAATTTAAAATGTTACACTACATTAGCCAGATACATGATGTTTCAATACCAAGCAAAATTATACAAAGCCAATATAAACTAAACCGTGCACAATTTTGTTGGTAAGTTACTCCTAAATAACTTCAGTTAAATTAAAAATAGGTTCTCACTTTTTACCAAGGAATTGACCCATTCGAGCTTCCCAACTGCCACATTTGTGCAGTGTTACTCCTCTGTACTTCGAACTCCCTCTTGAGAAAACATTGATTTGTAGACGAAGTGTTTGCAAAGACTCATCTTTCGATAAATTCTTCGTCTAAGTAACAAAATATCGAAAAATTACATGATATAATCCATCTAGTTTCACATTCATCAAGTATACTTGAAAATTCTCTAACCTGTTTAAGATCATCATCATAATCATTCAAATTGAAATTTATGTAAGCACCAACTCCCCTGAATTTAATCGCAGCTCGATCATAGGCTCTGATATTCAAAATTTGGAATCAACTCAACCATAAAAAAATTAATTACACAAAAAAATTGAAAATATGTTCAAAGATATACCTAGCAGCAACATGAGCTGTGTTAAATCCACCTACAAAAATCAAATACAAAACTAAAACAATGCCTAAAATAGTAAATCATATAATATACTAATTAGTTCCAAAATCAAAGAAAAAAATAGTCAAGTATTTATACCGTCCACCCCTGAGATGATCCTAATGATCTGTAGGACTTTTGTGTGTCATCTGATGCTGAGAAATCAAACAAAGCACAAACAAATCAGCAATAGAGAAAATCAAAAGGAAGAGAAGCAATCACACAGACTGATCAAATATAACTACAAACTCATAAAAATCTATGCAAATACAATCATAATTTCCTAAAATGAAGTGAAAAATAAAAACTTGGAAAGATAGGAACAAAAAAAACCAGTAACATCCCAAATTGAAACTTACCCATATCTGATCCATGCCAAATGGTATTTTCAAATTCAAGGTCATCATCTCAGAACTGCAATCAACCAAAGACATACCAAAAAATCTAAATCGATTAAAAAGAAAAAATGCCTCAATCAATTAGAAGAACAAAATCGCACCAAAAAATGGGACATGCAAGCAGATCAAAGTTAAAAATCCAACCTTTGATTGATGATAGAGACAAACGGAAGAAGAAGCAAAACGAAGAAGACGTCGCACACTGAGAAAGAAGAAAACGGTGGAGATTGGTGTGTTCAACGGCGAGGTCGACGGAGGAGACGGCAAGGTGGCGGTGTGAGGAAGAAGAGAACCCGTTTTTTTGTTTACCGTGTGAGGAGAAGAGAACCGGACTGAAGAAGAAGGAAGAAAGAAATTGTACCACAACATATATATATACATGAGGGAGATGGCCATTTACCAATTTACCAAAATACCCCTCCAAGGGCAAAATTGTCAAACGTACGGACAAGCATTTTCCTATCTAGTTTAGTAGACTGACAAGGTAGTTTGCCATTTTAAAACCTCCCCATCTTTTTGTTTGTTGTGTTCTTACTAGGGAAAAAAACTAAATGAAGATAATATTTTGACTTTTGATCCTGTCAATTTTGGCTTAAATAAGAAATAACATGGCATTCCACATATACACCACCCTCCGGTCAGTAATATAAGCAAAAATCCACTTTAGATGCATTCAACTAATGATGTATGTGACATATAATAAAGACCGCATACATCATTAATTGAATGTATCTAAAAAGTGGATTTTTGTTTATATTAATGACCGGATGGTGTATACTACAACACAAAGTGTTAGTTGCTATTTAGTTGAAATTTTTTGTTCTCATTATCCTTCATATTTGGATTTGAAAATAAAATCAAGACAAATAATTTTTAACCATTATCTGCATACTTGCACACAAATTTTGGATGGACAACGAGCTTGACAAAATTATGGTGGCATCGTGATTTTTATGAACTCTAAAGTGTAGTTTTTGATAAATTATCAGCTTACTGTAATTTTGTTAGTCTCACCGTGAATCCAGACATGCACTTAAGCCTGAATGTCAATATATGGATTATTTTGAACTTGATTTATCATATATATAAATGTCCTTGGTGCGATGGGAAGCAAAATCATATAGAAGATAACATTGTTTCAGCTTATAGTTATAAATGAATATCACATATGACAGAATGGTAGTTATGCTGCACCACTACAAGTCAACACAGTACTGTATTTTATTTCCTATTTTACTAAAGAAGTTTAATCACAAATTTACACCATAGGCCCCTCATTTCATCAATATACTAAGCTCTTTTTGGCTTCTATAGCATTAGAGGCCAGCCTTGTCTATCACCAGAAAGGAAACAAATTGAGATGTTTGATCAGTGAAGAGATAGGAAAGATTTTTAATGCATGTCAACTATCTAACACATGTAAGAGATAAAGATCTCACACAATTGATTGTTAGATATTGCACAATTACTTGTATATGTTTCTTTCCATGATTGTGAAATGTGGCAGCTAGTTCAGCATTCAATTTTATGTTGAGTAATATGAATATGTCAAATGGTGTTACTATAATCCTCAAAGGTATCAAACTTACAAAAACATTCTCAAATAAGTTAGGTTAATTTGATCTTCGAATGTGTCTTTTGTTTGTCAGTTTGGTCCATACAATTACTAACAGAAGGAATAATTTTCAACTTTCGATACGATCAAGAACCATAATGACATCGCATCACACATTTTCTCTAGACAGCAACAATGATCTAGCCTATAAATCATACCCTAAATGATATTGCAAGTGTAAAAAAAAAATCAAAATTAGCAACTGCCGGAGTTCAAATAATGTAGATTCTTAAGCAAATTAACCAAGATTTTATAACAGGAAAAACCATGTTTAATAGTAGTATGATAATCAATGGTCACATAAGGTTGAGGATTAACTTAAAACACCAATGCTAGCCTCTGTGCTATTCATGACAACAATTCTAATAAAGCAAACTCTAAGAATTATGCAATCTGTACATAAACTTATTTACAAGTTCAGCATGAACATTTATGTCCCTGTATAAATGACAGCTTATGTATTGCACAAAGTAAAATTATAATTTTAATTAAATACATTAATACTTTTCATGTAGCTAAGTTCAGAATTCCACATTGTATTGAGAATTTTGAGATGATACCCTCATGATAAAATATTTCAAAACGAATAAAATGCTCACCAAATTGAAGATTTTCAAAAATTTAGAGTCTATATACTCAATTGAGAAAAGAAGAACCACATTGTAATTGCCACTCCATACAATCTTCAAAATCAAAACTGCTTGCACAATCCAACAATGCATTTTGCTGTTGTTCGTAACGACATATGTAATTCAACCCAACAAGGAGATCGCAAATCGACTCCTCGGTCTTCTCACGGTCGGCGAAATATAATGTCTGAAGTAGCAGAACATTTGTCCTGCTAACTATCTGGTGCTGCTCGAAATTACGCTCACTCTGCCATCTCATCATATTATGTGCAAGAGGCGCAAGCCACCGAAGCATCCCATCAAGATTTTCTTTCCAATCATGGGCAAGAGGGGCGTCATATATGGCCAAATTCTTGACATACAACTTCAGTTTCGCCTTGAGAGATAACCTTAGGCTTGTTGGTAGCATCTGATATAGATCATCCCTGGCTTCCTCGCCAACTAAATGAGGATAGCGAAGAAGCTTCTCTATGACAATTATGACATTGGCATAGTGCAATGCTAGAGCTGAGCCACCAAGTGTTGAAGGAGGAGCATAAACGGCTAACCTACTTTTCGGACTAAACGTTGAGCAACTTTGTACGCCGGATTTGGCTTGTCTTAGTTCTCCGGAAAACGAAACGCCACTTTGAACATGACTTAGGACACCTGAATGGAACAAATGCTCCCTTTTCATGCTACTATTCGCAATTGCGCCACTGCGACTGCTAGATACATGACTGTATTGTTCCTCGTGATTGATAACATAACCGTCGTCGACATCATCAAATCTTGCAACAGAGCTACTCAAACTTAGACACTCCATAAAAAGTCTCCCCGGACTTGTTCCACAAGGAAAACCAAAATCCTCAGGCCGAAGAGAAGCTAATTCACCACTTCTCATGTCAATCCGAGGCTTACTAGCAGCTCCTCCCCTTCTCTGCACTGCAGGCATTCTTGCAACTGAACCCGGCTGAGATCCATTTCTCTTGCTTGGATTGCGCTTCAAGTTCCCTGAATTCGTCTGCACATTAATATTACCAGAAAAAAATCCACATTCATTTTGCATAGCCGGCGAACCACCACCAACACCAACCCCAAAACTATTGTTCCTCAAAGCGGTTTCGCCGAAGATAACAGAAATTCTAGCATAAATAGTACAAACTGTCCTAGCCAACAGCTCAACAACCTTATCAAAAGTCTGATTCCAAAGAGAAACATCCTTCAAATGTCTCACATCTTGCCTCTGCCATAAAAGTTTCTGCTCAAAAGCTTTCTTACTCTCCACATGCTGATTATTCTGAAACTTTTTCACAGCTTGTTCCAGCTCATTCAACACCTCCAATTCACTATACAAACTCATAGTAACATTAACATACCTATCCATTTTCCTCACCATTCCTTCCATATGCTTAACCAAAAACCCTAACTCCTTCACATCAATAACACCACCAACAATGTCACTATAAACATGCTCAAACCCTTGTAAAGCAGGCTCAGAACACTTCTTACCTAACCTAGAAACAACACTAGCAACACGGTTCAACTCTTCAAGCTTCTCTACCATAGCAAGCTCAAGAAGATAACCTTCATCAGATGAAACCAAATTCTTAACACCTTCAGTGTTCAAGATCTCATTTTTAAGCCTTGAGATCTCAGACTCTGAAAGTGATTTATGAAGATGAACAATTTTTGACATCACATTTGCTACTTCAAAAGAAAGAATTCCTATAGTTTCTTTATTCTCTGTTCTCTTTTGATTATGATGCTTTTTCTTTGTTAAAGTTTCAAGAAGAAGAGCATGTTTCAGATTTGAACTTACTTGGTTTCCCATTTTTACAATCCAAGCTTCTGCTACCATATCTGCTACAAATTTCCTTCAAAAAAAATCTTCTCAAGAATCAAAATATAGCCTCAAAATTCAATCACTTTGAGACTTATATAACCCGAAAAAACCATAACAGGGTTTTTTTTAGAGTAATTGGAACAAACCCATTTGAAAAAACATGAAGAAAAACACAAAAAAGCTATCAAAGTTTGAAGCTTTAATTCTGAACTATACTTCAAGAATGAAATTTTCAGAGGAATTGGAACTGACCCATTTGAGAAAAGAAGAAGGAAAACATAAAAACTTGTTAAAGTTTGAAGCTTTAGAACTCAAGAGTAGTTAAAGATTGAAATTTGCACTGGAATATTAAAATGGAAGATAGTGGAGAAGTCAGAGAGTGTTACAGAAAATTCAAACATATGCAAAATGAGGCATAGCATGCGCCACAAATTGAGTAGGCGTGTGTAAAAGAAAGATGATGGGTGTAATTGATTATAAGCTAGAGAGAGAGAGAGAGAGAGAGAGAGAGAGAGAGAGAGAGTTATTTTATTTGTGGAAGGAATGAATGGAAGAGACTGGTAGTGTTATTTGTTGGAAGAGTATGAAGCTGTGTTGTTTGTTTTTTACATTATGTTTGAAAAATCTTTGATTAGTGTTTGATTTATCAAAAAGAGGTATTAGAATTTTTGAATGTGGACTGTGGAATATAAAGGGGGGGTATTTAGATTTTGTAGGAATTTTTTTACATTTTTTTAATTTTGGGATTTTGGAAGTAGTATTGGTGTAGCTGCTCCATTCATGATTTTATTGTATTGTATTTTTGGTTTGGGTAAAGTTGCTGGCATTGAATTGAAGTATTGAAGGTAGAGTGAGAAACAAGGAAACTGTAATTAATGATAATCAAGATGGAACCAAGCTAAGGGAACAGTGAATGAATGCAAGTTCGGAGAAGTGTTTGAGATGTACTAATGTTGAATGATTTTTTATTTTTGGAAAATATGATTTGATTAAATTAAATGTGTTTGGTTTTACCATGTTTAAAATTGATTTTGAATAAGATGATTTTCGTTAAAATTGAATTTTTTAAAAGTGATTTGTGTGGGTGTATTAGAAGGGTGGTTTAAGGGCGACTGGTTGGTTGAAAGATTTATCTAGTGTCAGAGAGTGTGTGGGAGTGCAGGAGAACGATTGGTATGGGGCAGGTATAGAACGCGTCGTTTGGGTAATGGAGAAAGCTCTTCCTTTTAGAATGATACTTGACTGGAAAGAGGGTTGTTACGAGTTAGATTTGACCGGATTTTCGTTCTTCATGTCGATACTAAAATTCCAGTGGTTAAGATGTGGAGATTAGGTTGAGGGGTCAAGGGTGACGGTTGGAGATGGAGGAGGAGATTCTTTGCTTGGAGGAGGAAATGGTTGTGTAGTGGTGTTCTTTGTTGGATAATATTGTTTTGCATGATCTGTTGCGGATACTTGGTATTAGAAACTAGACCTAGCTCAAGGTTATTTGATAAAAGAAGTTTACAAACTATTGAGTTATGATGATCATCAAGTCAAAGCACCAATCACGGACATCATCTGGAATAAAGTAGTGCCTCTAAAAGTTTTCTTCTTGCATGAAGATTACTGAAGAAGAAAAAAAGATTAACAACTAAGGATAATTTGGCTCGGCGTAGAATTCTTCAACCGGGGTGGCTGTTATGCTCGGCTAGGTTCAGACAGGAGGAATCAGTTAATCACTTGTTCTTGGAGTGTACTTTTTTTTGTTGTTGGAATATTTGCTCTTCTATTTTGCAGTGGTTCGGGGTATTTAGTGTGCTTCCTTATGATATTGCATCACATGCTTCCCATTTTTGGGGATTTCATTTTTTAAGAAGGATATTTGTGTATGTTTTCAAATAATATGACTAGCTGTCCTCGTGAGCATAGCTCAGTTGGTAAGGACAAGGCATAATATATACAAGGTCCGGGGTTCAAACCCGGCCACCACAAAAAAAAAAATAATAATATGACTAGCTTATGTTTAGATTATGTGAAAGAAGCGAAACTTTCTATTTTAAAACAAAGAGTTTTCTATTACTCAGATTGTAGACCAGGTAAAACTTTATTCTTGGTCGTAACTTAAGGTGTACAAGCGTAATTCTTTTTATGATTTTCATGCTTGATTATTCCACCATGTAATATCGTTCGTAGACCTTCTTTTTTTTTTTTTTATATTCTTTGTTAGACACATTTTGTACTTAACTTAATATCCACCTTATTTTTAATATAATTTCTTCGGCTTCTTAAAAAATATAATGAAATATGTTTTTTTTACTTTTGATATAACGATAATATGAAACAAAAGTAGTCATAAAAGTAAAATCTATTTACAGCTTCAATGTATCATTATTAAACTGTGCTATATTTCTACCCATTTTACTTCTCTTATGTATCTACGAAGAGATAGTTTTGAATGGTGACCACCTACCCTTTTGAGACACTGACCTATACTTGAATCTACTGAACCAAATATGAAAATCAATGTCCGTGGAAATTACCCTTTTGCCCTTAATAAGGGCATTTTCGTCAATTAGTAAATGGACTCCCCTTGCCTATATATATGTGAAAAGAAAAAAAAAAACAAAAGAAGGGGGACGAGAGAAACGGGAACGGGAGGAAACAGGAACAGAGAAAGAAGGGTGGACTAATTGCATCAAATTTCATCTCCTTCTCCTTCTCTCTTCTCAAACACGGCCTCACCCTCTCTTCTTTCTTTTCCATCAAATTTCATCAGTCTAATTGCATGCATGTCTCCAAAAAGTTTTTTTTTTTTATGATTTTAAGGGTTTGATTTTGTGGGTTTGGTTTATTGTTTGTTGATTTCTGTCTCATTGGTTCTTCTTCATTGAAGGTAATTTCCTTATCTCTGATGAATCTAAAATCATGATCAACTGTATTTTTTTTTATTTTCTGTTCTATTCTTGCTTTGGATATGAGATTGTATGTTAAAGGTTTTGATTTTTGAAAAAAAAAAATTCAGTCAGACGGTGATTAGGGTTCCAAATTGAAGTTTCTGGGTTTGTTGTTTAGTGATTTTGTATTTATTGTTTCTTTTATGATTTCTTCCCCATTTTATGGTCCTGTTATTGAAATCAATTTGTGAAATTGTTGTTGTACTGTTTGGGATGAAAAGCTAGAAACCATAAGCTGTTTGTGGGATGAATTTGTGAAATTGTTTTTTTCTTTTTTATTCAACATTGATTCTGGTTGCATGTTTTGAGAAAGTTGTTCTTATTATTTTAAGGGTTTTATTTTAAGAGAAGATTGATGCAGATGGAAAGAAGAAGGAAGAAGGGAATGCATTGTTCAAAGCTGGTAATTGTTATGTTCTCAATCATGTGATTTTATTTAAATAAATTATTTATTTCAGATTTTTGCTTTATAAGTTATCAGTTATGACTTTTGTTTGATGTAAAAAGTGAATTGATGTAAAAAATAAATGGGTTGGGAGAGGCGCTCACCAAGTGTTTGAGGTAATGTCTCAATATGTGAAATAAAATTTCTCAATTTGTATAGTTTTGAACTATTGTTATCAGATTGTTTAGAAAGTAGCAGTTAAGTTGTTGTGGGGTATGTTTGAATTGATGTTTTAGTGTTTGGGTTAAAATTGAAGTCTTTAGAAGCAATAAGCTGTCAATTAATTTGTTTTGCAGAAGCTTAAGTTGGAATACAAGTTGTTGTAGGTATGGTTATTTGTTCTTTATATTGGAGTTTTTGTCTTGCTGCGGCCGTATTTAATTTTGGCATCTGATCCAGAAGCTTGCCAAGCGTTTTTATGGTCCGTATAAGCTGGTCAGGCGGATAGCTGAAACCATATGAAGGTGACCCAAATACAACAGCCCTGCATCTGCCAAATTCTGCAGAAGGTAATTCACTTCTGATTCACCCTTTACAAGTTCTGGATTAGAAGGATATCTCTAATGGATGGTCTTTTATGAAGTGCTATATATGAAACTTTGAAATATAAGACATTTTGTGCGGTTTGAATTTCAGGAAATAATAAGTGTTTAAGCTGCGTGAAAATTTTCATTATGCAAGGTAATTTTCTGTGATGTACTAATTATGCATCAGGAACTGTAATTAATTTACATCTGTTGATATATCATGATATGTGTGATTTTTCAATGCAATTGTGTTTGCAACTTCCAAGCACTTGGAATTAGTAGGCATTTTCTACCGTTTGAATTTCCAGATATAATTAAGCGCTTAAGTTTAACAGTCGATGTTTCAACTGATTGAAATGTTTGTTAATCTCCGTTCCAGACTTTCTTTTTGGAAGAACCTTTTTCTGTAACTTTGCTTCAGCCTGAAAAGAAAACAGACACAGGGGAAAATAGTTCCCGTAATTGCTGTGATGTGTGTGAATTTGACAATTTCAGGATATGTTGAGGATGATATCACTGTGAATTTTCTCAAAAATTTTAAACCTGATGAAATCCTCACTTTGGACAATGCTGATCGTCGGTGTAAAAAGCTGAAAGGGTTGGCTTTCTCTAAGGTTTGCAGATCATTTGAAACTTCTTTGCCAAGCTTTCATATTTTATTTCTGTCATACACCTATAACTATATATGAGAGAAAATTATAATTTACTGAAATAGATTCTTAAAACTCATCCCAATCTCTATCCCTACTTAGCATCATAATCTGTAATTTTGATTCAAGGGTTATTTCCTGCATTTATTGAAGTTTCAGTACGAAATATATATGTTTGTCCAAATCAGTATGAGAAGAAAATGATATGGTTTCCAACTAATTAGTACATCATAGTATTATAAATAACAATCATTCCATTCCGTTCAACATATGAGAGGAACACGAGATTAAGTTTCAACGTATGTTTTTAATATTTTTTGCGTAGAACATGAGAAGAACAATATGGGACTGGTTGCATTTTAGTGACTGTCAACTATGGCTGTGCATGCTCTTTCCTCTGAAACGCAACTGACAGTTTCGACACAATTAGGTATTTTATCTCTCTTCTATCTTATATATATCTGTGTGATTATATTTAGTCAAAAATTGTTGAATTCATTTGTTGATTCAAATTCTGGTATATCATGCTATTTGTTTTATTGTTGAATTTAATTGTTTCAAATTCTGGACTATACTTTGAGCACAAGGTTGTGGTAAGAAACTGAGAAACCCCTTCAACAATTTTAACAGCGTGCTCATGTTTTTGTTTTATTGCTTCATTTTACATTTTTTAAAGAATAAGTTACTTGGTTTTCATTTTGGTTGAAAATATATGTGCAATGGACTTTATTTCATGTTCTTGAGCAGACCTCGCTTAAGTTTTAATATATAAAAATTCATGTTCAGTGAGGTAAATCACTTCCAAATTCTGACTTTATGTTCCACCCTCTTGAAGATTTACAAGTTATTCAATAATTGATTCTCTTGGCTTCAAATAAAACTTTTTAGATTGTTCTGAACCAACTGAGGTAATTCTTAAGTCATTTTTAACACAACTATTATCCATAAATATGTGCTTTCTTTACAACTCTACTTGGTAAAGAGGTCAATCCGAAGTTGGCAGCTACTGAGAAAGCCTTTTCATTATCAGTATGGACAACATCAATGGTCATTTTTTGTTGATGTGGATTAGTTCTGATTGCTTTAGGGATGCTTTCATTTTGGCAATTTTTGACACAATGCAGGGTGTTCTATTTGTAGTAGTGCTTTGTCTTATACTGTTGATTCGTCCATTTCAGTGGCAGAGTTTACTGCTCCCGATGAGTCTGTCAATTCAACAACCTATGGTTTGAGATTTTTCTTGGGGCTTTACAAAGTCTAACAATATCTTTTCAGGTTTTGCCTGCAAAAATGATTGATTTTCTAACTTTATGAATATAATGCCGTTATTGTTACTTTTGTTCTTATAAAAATGAATTCTGATTTGAATATATGCTCAAATACAAAAAAATTTAATCTTTTTAATCTTAAGTTTTTGAAATTACCTTAAAGTATTACTTAGTTTAAAGCAAGTTACCTTTTAAATAGAATTTAAAAAAAAAAATCAACTTAAAATTATGATACTTTTGAATTGATGAAGTATTAGTTAGTTTAAATTTTCATGCCTGTTTACAACTCATTCTAGGGAAGTTTTTGAACCATTTCAACCTAAAAAGTAAACTCTTTTAACCATGTAAAGTTTGATTTAATTCTGTGATTTTTATTGTGTAGGTATGAAGAGGGTTAAAGAAACTGTTGAGGAGCTTCTTGGTGTTAGTTTTCTTTTCTTCAAATACTTTGAATAAAAAAGTTTTGATTTTTCCATTGTTTTGCTTTACATTGAAAAAAAGTTTTGATTTTATTTGTTTTTCAGGTTTATGAAGGAAACCAAAGGTTGGCCCTTTATTAAAGAGGGTTCTTACAAGCTGCTATTGAAACTATTCTTTGTAAAGAATTCAGAAATTTTACGCTTATTTATTATTTTTTATTCACAGTAAGTTCTCATGATATTCATAAATGGAAATGTGTAATTATACATTGATTTTTTTTAACCAAACTGAAGTTTTGCGCTGAATTTTTGTCTGTCATAGTTATATATAACCTAACACGTTCATTATCATTTGTAGGCGGATATATTTTTAGCACCTCAATTACATGCTGCATCTAAGAGATTCGACATTCACGTGGTAGTATTCTATCGTCTCGATATTTTTGTGGGGGAATAAGGGATTGTAATGAGTATTGCACTTAGTGAAATTTTGAAACAATGGGAAACAGCTGAAGTATTATGTATGTTCTTTGGAAACAGCTGAGGTATTATGTATGATCTTAGGATGATGGAGTCTATATAATATGTTTTGTAGCATCAGAGAGCATGGAAGGCTTTGAATTGGACTCAGAAGTTGAGTTTATTGACGATAGTTATCTGTGGAATAACATCTTCATCAGAGATTTCTACAAATAAGCTTGAGGTTACTTCTCTTGCCTAGAATGTCAATCTCAATTTTTACTATTTTTTATGTTACATGTCCTCCTTTTATATGGTTGATCCCCTTTTAAAATGATATTTAGTCCTGTTCCGGGTAGAGCTTCTAGGATCTCTTCCCGCAGTGTGTGCATGTCATTTGGTTTATGTAAAACTATATGCATTAGGTGGAAAAATTAATGTAAACTCTATAAATTATATTTGGAGTACTTTCTCCATATTCTGTAGCTAGATTATGAATTGGTATATATGACTGAAGTATTACAAGTTGGTCTTATGATGAATTGGTAAATTTTTATACAGGGTTCTCAGTGGTATGCTTAAAATTTGATTTGAATAATTGCAATCTTTTTCGAGAAATTAGAAGTAGCTTAGCTTTTACATTTATGCAGAATATTAATAATGTATATGATTCCAAACCATGCCCTTATTGATAGCTAGAAACGACTTGGCTCTGTTGTGAATTAACCTTTCCAAATTTCTTATGGTTTTTAAATGAAGATACTAACAGCACCAAAAAATGTATGATTAAGTAATTATTGCTATAATTCATATCATCTTATTGTATATTTTTTTCAATGTATATTCATTATGGTTCCTATGAATTGATTACAGGGAAATGATGATGATAATGATGCATGGTTTGTTGAAATTTCTTTTATGGCTCGTGTTTTTTCCTGCATAATTCTATTAGGTACCTTAAAATAAACTATTATTGTTTTATAAAAACTTTGTTTCCTACGTTACATTTTTTTTATCTATGTGACTTTTACCTTTTTCATTTTGAAGGACTTTTCATGATTGTGAGTTTTATGATATTGAAATGCCTTGGAGCTGATTATGGCGAAATTCACAATGTCATTGAAGCGCAAGAAGTAACTGAAACCGAAGCATTATAAAGAGAGGCCATAGTTAGTATGACCAGCTATGCGAGTTCAGATGCAGCTGTTCCACTTTCAATCCCACTAAATAAGTGAAACCATGGGACAATTTTGAATGTGAGTCAGACTGCTGAAAACTATGTATTATGTGCATAAAAGGCATTTTCTGTCAAATTTGAGGGAAAATTTAATACTGAAAATCTGAAAAAATAAAACACTTTATGTTTAAAAATATATAGTATTATTTGTATAGTAAAATAGATAGATATACACCTATGTATTTAGGTAGGAATGCTATTGCATAACAATGCCATTGAACAAATTTTGAAATTCAGTGGTTATGTATTTTGCAGGAAACAGTGCAGTGCCTTACACCAAGAAAAAAAACTCAGGTTTGTATTGAAGGGAGATCTTTTATATAATAATTATAATGTCTATTATTACATTAAATAGTGATCTCTTGCAAATTTTCAGGGATTAAGAATCAAGGGAAACAAATCTCATTTAAAGGCCATGAGTGAAAATAATCATGAAGTTATTGTCAAGTCAAATAGGTCTGATTGTTCATGTGTACAGAGTGTTGAATCTTCCTTTGGTGCTGATGTGGACTCTACATTATGACCTGAAGAAGTTGAAACTATGGTAAAATTTCAAAGGTGATATTTATGAGTTTAGATGTGGTTGTAAAATGTCTTGCTTTGGCTATCTTCCTTCATTTTCCTGATTTCATTTTTGCAGGTTGCAAGATTATATGAGTGGGTTGTGTTATGAGGGCAACTTACATATCCAGGTTAGCTTCTATTATTTTTTGGTTTATTTCGTTGCATTTTGTTTCTTTGTAGATGATCTTAGGTTTGCCTCTTTAATGATTTTAATGGTGTTTTTTTACAATACTATATAACTTCATTTTACCAGCTCATTCCGTTTACAATATGCTGGTTCTTTTATTTAGAGTTAAACACAAGATTCATCGTTTTGTTCCCTAAAAATAGTCTTCTTTTATTGTTGTGTGCAGAATATCCAATTTTTGTATATTTTCACATTATGCACTCATCTGTCTATGCTCTTTGTGTTTCCACCATCTCAGCATATTGGTGATGATATTGCTTTTGTTGGAAAAGACATCTGGAATTTGAAGACATATATGGTTGAATATGAATTCACATCTATAAGTTAATATGTTTTGCCACTGAGAACCTCAATCCTTTTTATCTAACATTAGGTTTATGGTTGAATTTGAAATCGCATTGGTAAAATGTCTATACTTGAAGATTCTTTGTTTTGATCAAGCATATATGAATGTGAAGTTTTCATGTATTTTTCAATGAAGCAATTATGTGTGTCATATGTGTGTTTGGCGTGACATGTAGAACTGATAACTGCTTTGTTTATATATGCGTGTCATTGATTTCTTCACACCTAAGTAATCCATATATTTCATCCAGTGGACATTTGGTTGCAATTTTGTTACAATGTAGTTTCTTTTTAGTATGCTCCAGGGTTATTTTTACATATAGTTTCATCGCCTGCTTATAGGTAAACACTTTGTATAGACACCATCGGTTTAAATTTATCAAAAGTTGGCCTTATAACAGTTTCATAGCTTTGCTTTGTATGCTGGATACCAAGGCAGTAATCCAATTTATCACTCATTGTTCATTCTTCTTTTTATTCCAAACTATATTTTCACTGCTAATGTAGACAAGAAGTGTGACATTATTTGCTAATTTGCTAGGACAAGGCAAGGCTTCCATTCCAACATGTTTTGCCAAAGAGTATGGTGTTGCCCTTGACGACTACGTAATGTTGCGTGATCCGAAGCGAAATGTCACCATTGTTCAGGTTGAAAAGAAGAATGGGAAAGTTTACCTTACATTATAACTTTGTTTTTGCCAATATCATTGTGATGAGAGGAAAAAAACTCGGTTTATATTTTGTATTTTCAACGTTCTGTTTGTACGTTTTTAAAACACACTAAATAGCAAAACTCCAATTTCACAGTTTCTCTTATTGTGAAGGAAAATATCGATAAGTAAGGATCATTTTAATGAATTTTACATCATGCTTTGGTTCAAGTTTGAACTAAATGTTTGACATATGATTCTTGATTATTATTCCAGAAATACCGACTTCATACGCGGAGAGTTCCAGCTGCAAGTGGTACTGGTCACTCTGTTGTAGTTCTTGGAGATTTATGGATGCCTCAAGAACAATACAATGACTCTTCCAAAGGTGATAGCATGGAAAACGATGATGATGAAAAATCTGAGAATTATAGGATACACTACTTTGAACTAAAGATGATAATGTATGCCAAGAAATGTGTAAATTTTGACGTCAAATGGCATTACATTATATTCAAGTAAGGCTTTGTTTACCCTTTGATTTGTAATGTTTGATTGTATTCTAGGAGAATTTGATTGGACTTGGATTCTTTGGTAATTGGTAGATCTCATCTGTGTGTCTGATTGACGTTTAGTTCTATAAATGGATTTGTTATGTTCCACTTCAATTGTTGTTTATTAGTTTCAGTCTCAGAGTTTCAGCCCTTCTCAACAATCATTGAGTTGATCTTATTTATTTTTTAAATGTTAGTAGTAATGAATTATCACATATAATCACAACTTTGGAATAGGCTTACTAACCTTTTAATAGGTTTTTCTCAACACAAAAAATCTTTTAATTGGTTAATATAAGTTAATCAATTGTATATCAAGTGTGAGTTAGAAGTCCTACATCGGTTTAAAAAGTGTAGGTTGAACACTTTATAAGTGCGATTAAACCCATCGTCTTAAGGTTTTAGATAACTGTGTGTCTATCTCATTTGTCTGGTTGCTCTTATCTAATGTGGGTGGTCCCTCGGAATCCTCTCGTGACACAACATAATGAAAACACAAGAGACATTGAGTTGTGGAGCTATGATATGTAGTCGTGACATGAACTAGAATACACTTGCATGTTATAGAAGCAATTTAAAATTGACAACATGAAACTTGGCATACTGTTCATAAAATATTGGACGCTCTAATTCTAATCATTTTAAAATGCTTTAGTACACGTTCCAAGGGTTAGCAAATCAAGTTATAGGGAAATTAAGCTCCACTTAATTTGTTTCAATCTCTTTTGTGCAAAAATGTGTGTATGATTAAAATATAGAGATGACGAACAAAATGTGCACCAAGATAACTAGACTTATATACTGTATATTAAGATTGTTGAATTTTGTTTTATGCTAAAGCTCTAACACAGATGTTGTTTTGGTTTCTGCTATTATAGTTGAGAAGAACAAATTCATTATTTTGGTGATTGAGTTTTGGGTGGTGCTAAAGGTCTAACACAATTACTGTTTTTGCTTCAGTCATTCCCGTCTTAAAAATCTATATCTATTTTATTTTGGAATATGATTTCATACTTTTAGTATTTGGAATAATTGCTGGCATCTATTTCTGAATTCAATTGGGTCATTAGGTATAACATATTGCAAATCAAATCATATTCTCAAAGTTAGAATAGGTTGTGTTATTAGAAAAATTATGCATGATGTTAAATTTTATAATTTTTCTATTATATTCTGTAGCATTTCCCTAATCACATCTCAAAGAGCATATTGAAAAGAAAGTATCTTCGCATGAAACTCGAAGATGTCGAAACTCACAAGATTTACAAATGTAAAATAAGGACTGCCGGAAGAAGGAATACTGAAAAGTCTATGTGTGGTGAATGGCATAAATTTGTCATCGATAGGGGTTTGAAAAAAGATGACAAATTGATTTTTGACTTGGAGAATCCACCAACAAAGATGTGGGTTGAGCATGTACGCATCCACTAGCAAGTTTTTTGTAAATGAAATTTTCCGATTATGAAGTTGTTTTAGCTATAATCTCATGAATGCATGCTGCAAAAGCAATATTTTGTTATTTCGGTTACAATTTAAAGTTAAATGACTTAGACAATTTTATGTTAACATGGTTGATAGTTTCCCATTTTCCATTTATTACTCGTGACAAGTCGTCTTCATCTATTATAGTCTATAAATATCTGTTATTTCGCAGTTTATCCATCCAATATAATATTTTTCCCAAAAGCATAAACATTATAAGCAATCATTCATGAGAACAAAATATTACATATTGAAAGTAGGGGGTGGATCATGGTTTATGGTAGACCTATCTAGGATTTGATATGTTATGGATCATGGTTTATTATATTTATATGCATGTAATATCTATATTTGAAATCAGTTTACTTTTAAGCGTATTAACAAATATGTGTTTGCCAACAAAATTAACCGAAAAAAGCAATCCACCCCGTGCGAAGCACGGGTTTGTAACTAGTTTTCAATTCAAAACATGGAAATATAGAAGGTGAAAGAGATGTGTTGATTTTGCTTAGTTGGGTGAATAATACACCAAAGTCTTAAAAGTCGAAACAAGGAAAATTTAGGAACAAATTGATTATATTTTTAATCGTGAAGAATAAATTAAAAATAAATTCTCTATACGGCATTATGGCTTCACGTATGAGCTTTGACTTACGTGTTAAAATTTTGAAGTTATTGAACAAGTCATATTTTATGTTTGGAATTTGTAAAGTGAAAGGAATATAGTGGAACAAGACAATTGATTGTATTTCATAATTTAATTTGATCTTTTTTGAAAGTGAAATGTTAGATAAAATAATATTCTTTATAAATGTACTATAATAACTGTTAAATTTAATTAAATTACATTTTTTCTGCAACTTGTAATAAATATTATGACCAAGTCATTTTTTCAATTGTATTACAATTATAAAAGAAAAATGTTAATAGTATCTCTAGGACACTAATTAAGGAATCAAATATGGTAAAAAAAATTGAAAAATATAAAAATATTTTTTTAATGTAATTTTTTTTTAAAATTAATGACCGGAGACATTAGTTAACATGGTCATTTGTAAAATAATATCAATTGTTAATAAACTTTATACTACTATTTTTTTTTTATTAATTTAACGAAATTTTATAGCAATGTACAAAAGTTGTACCACATGGGATAATGTGTATGTAGTTTCCTTCCCACAAAATCCCAAGGAATGGGAACTTTGATATTGAGAGCTTGTGAAAAGTTGGTAGACAAATTGAATGATTAGGGTCAAAAAGGAAGAAATTAGGACACCCACCATGGAAAAACGTATTTAGTGCTTGCTACGTTCTTGGTACTTCTAATCCAACGAAACAAACAATCCATTAACGTTGAAACAGATGTGACTTTTTGGTCTTAAGAATGAACTTCATAACGTATAAGCAACCAAATTTGGTTTTGTAAAACAACCATGGACATAACATTGGTGAACAAATTAATGACCATGACTGAGAGATCCCAAACAATTTGATACAAAAAAGTTGAATGGTATGGTGTACTCCATCTAGATCCAATATACGCAACAAAATTTAATTTTTCTTCATTTGTTGGGTATTTAAGAAAAATAATTAGTGTGTTCCCGTGAACTTAACTCAGTTGATAAGAACGCTACATAATATATAGAGGGATCGAAATTCGAACTTCGGACATCCCATTTAATTTACTCAAAGGTGAAATTTTATGCATTAAATTACTTGATCAAAATAAAAATTATAGTACTCCAATCAATAAGATACTATCTATATTTCTTTTCTTTCATTTTCTCTCATATCAAACAAGATAACATTCTCATTTTTTATTCTATTTCTTTTATTTTCCATTATCCCTTTCACTTTTTTGTTTTGGTTTTGGAAACTAATCAAAGCACTAGAGAACTCACCCCATAACTTGATATGTACTAGAAAAAGTAAAATTTGTGACGGAAAATTTAAAATCCCTCATTAATTTCTTCATCGCAAAATTTAATGACAAAATTAAAGAGGGATATCATGTTTTCTTCTCTAAATTTTCCTCGCTAATTTTTGTTAATTTAATAGCATGATTGGTTCTTCATATATACAAATATGTACAGTCATTATTTTTGTTCAAAGTGTCTGGCCGAATAATTCATATGTACTAAGTGCAGATAAGCAACTAATTGCAGGTTGCGTGCCCTAATAATTACTACTTTCTCTTTGTTGATAAAATGTCTCAAGATTGAGCAAATTTTTTTAATTAGTAAAACATTGCAACAAAATTATTCTTAGTATATTTTTATTCATGGATTTTGGATGGGAGTAGCCTTAATTAACTGCATTTCTTACACTCCACTGAGTTGATTATTTTATGGTCAGCTGGTTATACTATTATAACTTCTCCACTACCACACTACATCAATCATGATATTGTATTTATACCACTTTTTCTTTTTACTAACTTTTACTTTTCCACATTCTTTCCAACCCTTTTCTTTTTGATGAAAAAGAATTCATCATGCTAATTCCCTCTAGCAAGAAACGTGTATATGGAATGATTTCACATTGGGATTAGAGGGAATATTTTTTACTTTCTTTAAAACTCGAGAGGACCAATTCCACCGGCCACTTGCGGAGCCCCGTTTAAAGCTAGAGAAAGCTCCATATGAACTTAGTCTACCGAAATTGCAATCAGATAGAATCGAACCTGAGACCTTGAGAGGAGCAAACTCCAAGATTTCAAGCCAACCACTAGGTCAACCCCAAATGGGTTGGGATCAGAGGGAATCTTAATATACCATATACTAAAGTTTACAAAAAATACTAGTATATATCCTTGTAGCAATGTGAAAATGAGAAACAATTAAATTTCCCATATATATCTAATCCAATGCCCTTTTCAATTTCATTCCTGTAGGCTGGTATATGACATTTTGAAGTGGTTTTGATTTGTTAAGAATAGTGTTGTTGATGAAAACTAACCAAATAATTAAAATAATAAACTAGACAAAGACTAAACGAAAGAAATTGATCAAAAGTATATGATTTAGTGGGATTTGGTATTGCATTGTGTTTGTTTTTAATTAGGAAAAAGGTTACTTCACTTATGGGCCAAAACCAAAATAATTATCCTTCATCTAAATGGATATTCATACCGCAAAAAGGCAAGCAAATAATGACAAAAAGAAAGTTGGACCTAATACATTTATCTATAATGCTTTCGGCTTTTGTTTGTGTGCATCTCATTATATGCTTGACCATATATGGACCAAAACAAAAAAATTTAAACATGTCATCGCTCATAGTATCTTACTTAAATTTATTTAGAGATCTCACTTATTTTTTTTAAGGAACAAAGAATTTGGTTTTTTTTTTCTTCCAGTAAAGTCTCGAATTCAAGTTTCATTAAAAAAAATTAGGAGCTAGTTTTTTTTTTTGACGCAAGTTCTTTTAGGTTTTTCTGGTGGCTCCTCTGGCACATCGGAAGTTGAGTGGTGGACGAATCTGATCGTTTGACGCAACAATTCATTGTCGACTGCTTTTTTGATCTCCGTTGGTGGTGATGGAAAATTGACTCTTGTTGATTTTTCGCTGGGTGTTTTGATGTATTTTTATTTTATTTTGGTGTATTACTTTGGAGTATTTTGCCATTAAAAAAAAATTAGGGTTTGAGAGATATTTGTTATTTTTTCTCTAGGCCCAGTTGGTAATGCAGGTTCACAAAAAATAATGATTTAACCATATATATACAGGCCTAAAAAAATTTGAAGTGCAGTCACCAAGTAAAAAGTCTCGCTATTTAAAAATGATACACCAGTTAATATTCTTTTGTTCTATTTTTTGTTTTAAAAAAAGCCTCTATTTTTTATAAAGTTCTTACTTTTCCTACATATTTTGTTGGGTCTAATATTTTAGATTAAATTTAAATTCAAGTATGTAGCATCATCAATAATTGTAACTATTAGTGACAGAAAACAAAAACTATGAGTACGTCTGGAGAAAATGACTTATAAAGTTGGAAGAAATTTATTTGGATATACATAGTGATTTTTTATTTTTTTATTTTTGCATAAAGGAACAACTCTAATATCAAAAAAATAGAATGACGAAAAAAATAGAAAATACAAAAGGCTCATGAAGTTGTTAGGAAAGGAAGAAAGCACAAAAGAAAAAGGGGTATAGACTGGAATAAAGACTTATCATATCTTTTTTCTAGCAAGAAAAGGATCATCATTCATCACTGTATAACATGTACTGTATGATTGATTATTCTTCAAAAAAAGATGTACTCTATGATTAGCCTTTTTTCTTCTCTTTTAACCATTTTGTAAATATTTATGCGTTAATATTATTTTTTCCACTTGCAAAGAAAGTTTAAATATCCCTTATGGGTGTTGGGGAAGTGTTAATATTTCTGTATTAATATTTTTGACACTCAATTATTTAATTTTTTACTCTCCACTATAACAAATAAAAGGTTAACATAATTTTAACACATTTAATTATCTTAATTTTATTTTCATTTTCTATATATTTAGATTGCAGAGTTTGAAACAAAAAATCACATAACATTGAAATTTAGTGAAGCTTCAACGTGCATTTTTTTATTATTTTTTATCAAAATCACAGTGGCTCACCATAATTAAGTGGATCTCACCGTTAATCTAAACACAATCACAAATTACAAAATAAGATGTTACACTCTCTGGACTAAAACATGAGGCTCCATAACTAAAATAAAAATAATTTATATTATATTTTTTAAGAGAAGACTAAATTAATCCTGTAATCGATCATGTGTGTAGCCAGACCTCACAGAGTCAAAAGTAACAACTTTCACCTACCTAGAACATGGCCAGTTGGCCATTTTTCATGTGTTAATGTTTATGGAAGATGGGTGCAGAATCATCATCAGTTTTTATAAATGGGTTCAAGCTTTTAGTACAGTCGCATGCATGGATAGCAAGCATAAACATGCCATGTACGAACAAGAGTATTATTTCCATAAAAAAAAAAAAAGAGTATTATTATTATTAATGGTAAAATCCAAAAAGATGAGGAGCAATGGAGCATGATATGGGTCCCATGTTCCTCTAATCATTTGGACAAATGTTCCAACAAAGTTGTTTTGTCAAGAAAGTGAGCCTGACTTATCGAACTTATCACTTACAGTATGTTTGATTTCCCTTTCTTTTTGTTTCAAATCATTGTGATTTTCTTGTTTGTGTCATTGTCAATAAACAAATAAAAAGAGGTTATGCTATTGAATTAAAGCAGCTAAATCATGTTCAACTTCTCTTTGTTGTTTCCATTTTTCTTCTAAGGATAATGAAAGCAGCTAATCTCGATCGTTAACTAATCAATTAGTACATGTTAAATCGTTAATCAACTCGTAGAGGGAAGAATATTTTTCATTGAGTAGTGTTGACACGAAAAATAAGTCTCCAACAAATATATTCTAAGGTCAATTTAGGACTTAAGTCGGACTCTTAAAATGTTCTTAATTGATAGGTTTAATGTCTCAAGTCTTTGCTTGCAGTCGAAGAAGAGCATATGAACGGACAAAAATGGACAAATAAATCATTATTGCAACAATAAGAACATTGAAATGTATAAAAAGAGCAAAGAAAAGTCGTAGATTGAATAAGAAATGAATGAGTTACATAAATTGATCGTTCGAATAAAATAGTAAGACATGTTATCCTATGTGGACGAACATGTATGTAGTGGACTATTATACCGAACGAAAATGAAGCACTTTGTGTGAAGAGTGAATCTTTTATAAAAATCATTATTGCAACAATAAGAACATTGAAATGTATAAAAAGAGCAAAGAAAAGTCGTAGATTGAATAAGAAATGAATGAGTTACATAAATTGATCGTTCGAATAAAATAGTAAGACATGTTATCCTATGTGGACGAACATGTATGTAGTGGGCTATTATACCGAACGAAAATGAAGCACTTTGTGTGAAGAGTGAATCTTTACTTTATAAAAAAATTAGAATAAATTAACTCAAGTTTTGCATGCATGACACATGTCTTCTTAACTTCTTAAAAACTTCCTTTGCAAATTTCTTTTGGTCTTTGAATTATGACATTTGATGATTTCTACGAAATAATGATGATAGATCTCTGGCAAGTGCACCAAATACTATCGAAGTAGTAAAAATATCGATCCCACGAGGACTGTGTTAATCTCAATTCAGCAATAAGGTAAAATATTTAGGATGCGTAAAAGTTATTTTTGGTTTGCCCCTAGGCAGTAGATTTGATTGCATAAAATTAAATAACATAAAATAAAGATTTGGTTAGAAAATAAGAGAGATGAGATCAGATCCTTCGAATCCTCTAAGTTCCCCTAATTGGTCTACTGCACCTATTGGTTATGAATCCTCTTCTAATTTACGATGATTAACAAAATAGCCCTAATCAATCCCTTGAGTTAGGACCCTCTTCTTAAACTACAGCCCCTAATTCCTTAGGTGATCTAATAATTCTTGAAGGTATTACCGAACGTTACCTATTATCACTAACAAACGATTATCTATTCCTAGACTAACCCTGTTTATTAGAACAATTCAATTAGGTCTAAGTCGAAAGCCATGGTCAGTGGTCATTCGTTCTCACAAAATCAGGTTATATGTGATCAAGATATAAAAAGCATTAAGAACAATTGAATTGAATAAACTAGAATTGAATTCATAAACAAAATAGAGTTTCACAGCAACATGTGTCAATTAGGGTTACAAAGATTCATCTCGGATCTAATCTCTAAGAGATTTAGCTACTCATAATTGAGTTTACAAATAGCATAATCAATAATGAAATCAAAACATACATGAATTGGTAAAAGGATGATGAAATCGCCCTCCTAGCCGTCTTCAGGTGTTAAAATCGCACTTTAGCTCTCCAAAATCGTCCCCCCTTTGTTTGAGACTGACTTCAGCTTAAATAAGCAAATCTGGATCGCCCAAAATCGTACCACGATTGTAATAATCGTACTACGATGGCTTCATTAATCCTTAAATTACTTTCTGCTCCTTCTTGAAATCGTATCACGATTAGCTGGATCGTATTGCGATCCAGCTTCTTCAAAAACAAGGTCTCTGACTTCAAGAAATCGTATTGCGATGCTGAAAATCGCAATACGATTGGCAGCTTCCAGATCTTCCAAATTTGTTGCTTTTATCATCTCCTGGGCACTTAATGTTGCTTAGAACTCTATCAAAATGTCAAAATAAGTCCTAAAAATTACGTTGACAGCATGTCATCACAACCCCAAACTTAAACCATTCCTTGTCCTCAAGGAATTTGCTTGCAACAGTGACAAACGACAGTAAAATAACAGTTACCTGACAAAACGATAGTACCCAAAAGTTCATTCTCCTTCTAGCTAAAGATGAGCTAGTTTGACTTGTTCGCATCCACCAATTCACAACTCCACGCATCAATATGAAATAGGGTTCTACCAGTCGACATGCAGGTCTACATATTACCATACGCTTGAAAAGTTTCTAAATATCAATCAAAGTCAATATCATTACACACTTTTGAGGTCTTTAGGGTTATAACGGGGCTTAGGTGAAAGGTGGGATATATTTGGATAAGTAGGCTACACAAAATTTGAGTTAGGCATTCCTACGAAAGTTAAAGTACAAAATTCAATCCTTCCTTCATTCACCTTGTGGAATAACAATCAATGCAAAGGTACTAGAGAATGTTTTCAACATTTAGGGACACTCGAGTTTGAAGTTACTCGGATTTTCAATGTTTTGTCCCTTTTTCATCATTCAATTTCTTTTTTTTTGATACACCATTTTTGTGTGTATTTTGCATGACAATTTCATATTTCTTTCATTTTTGTTCTCTTATTCTCTAGTACCCCCACCCCAAACTTAGTTGGTTGCAAATTCCAATAGCAACCCCAAACTTAATCTTTAGCAACATTCTACAATGCCTTAACTCAGAAAATACATTAAGGGACAAGTCCTAAAAGTCTCTAGGCTTGTAATGTAGTTTGTCACCGAACAAAAAGTTCTAATCCTACCGGCTCACAATTGGTTAAGAAAGGATAAATTCAACAAATTAAAACAGGGTAGGCTTCAAAAAGGCTCACAGGACCAAGCACTTTTGCCTCAGTGTGTATATGACAAAGACCAATCAATAATAGAGAAACAATGCAAGTTCTAGAAATGTAGTTGCATGGAAAACTAATCTAAATATAAGTAAATTGAAAAACAAATTTGGCAATGAACCTTATGGCTGAGATTTCTGGGAGTATGTGACTACCTATCAACGCCGTACACTTCGCCTTTGAATCAAGTCACCCCTCCTTTAGAACTTTTGGAATACCGTTTCATCAAACAACTGTTACTAAACTGGAATAGGTCACATAACAAACAAATTCATTAATAATAAACAAGTGCAGGAGCAATTACAATAGGGAAATAAGTTCAAGGGACTTCGACATAAAAAGAAAATAAAGAAAATACATCAAAAGAAAAATAACTGAGAATAAAATACAAAGCAGGAAATGCTAATCCATCAGTAGATCAGCCCTTGTTCACATCATCATCCGGGTGTCTTGAGAGGAATTTCAAAAGTGCAAGAGACACTCTCAAGTGTCTGGACCAAATAAGACACCCACGCCTTGGGTATCAGTAACATCTCAGCATAGGTAAGCATCCAGGACTTTTTCCAAGTCGACCCAGGCCTACACATCGTGGTAATGATGTCATCAAATGTATCCTCCGTCATACCAAATCTCTCCCTCCTCAGTTTCTCAACCCAACACTCCTCCGGTGGTTGAACACTCAGCCATTCATTAAGAGCTTCAGGGCTGAAATCAATGGTCTTGATTCGAACAAAAGTTTGAAAGGGTGTATAGGAAACCCGTGCATTTGCAATGAATTCAACGGTCACGGTTTTTTGTTCACTTCATTGATCATCTCACTCAACTTCGTCCACCCCTCTCCTTCGTAATTCAGCCTCAAAGAACGGATACTTAACAAGCCTTGTGAAGTCAAACTTTCTCTCCCCCACAACTTCAAAACTTTTCATGGATTGGTGGAACTCTTGGGCTTGGTCATTGATGAAATGAATGTCGTTTTCGGGTGGTTCGGATGCGGCACGAGGGCGTTTGGATTTGCTTGTGGATGGTTTTGGGTTGGTGGTTTTCTTTGAGCGGGTGTTTCTTTGGTTGCAGGCCATTTGTGGTTTAGGAAGATGGTGAAAGGAAAGTTTTGTGAAGTTTGGGAAAATTGTGAAGGAGTGTGAATGATAATGGTTTGGATTGATGAATTTGTGGTTGGATTGTGGTTTGATGATGTTTAGGAAGTGATAAAGTAGATGAAGATGGGAAAAATTCGTGAATGGGAAGTCTAGGGAAATTTTTGGTAGAGAAAAGTAGGAAAAATGGAATGAAAATGATGATGAATAGTGAGGTTTTTATAGGCTGAGGCGAAAAATCGCGCCGCGATTTTGAAGAAACAGGGAGTTCTCTCAGGCCAAAACTTGTTTTCTTGAAAAATGCCTGAGTCTTATTGAATTTTTGAAAAACTTTTGAAGAGAGAATCATGCAAGACATCAGTACCTTGCATGATTTTCTTGATAGGAGGTACTAGAACAATTTTTCGAAAACTTTCCTGCCTTGTATTAAAAAGAAAAGAAAAATATTTTTGTGTTTTTGTTTTTGAAAGCAATAAAATCATACCTGAAAATAAATAGTGGGTTGCCTCCCACCCAGCGCTTTCTTTTACGTCATTGAGCTTGACGCTTCAACCACTGTTAGGGTGGCAAATATGTCAGAAAGAATATATCATCCTTCTTCTTCCTCTTGTTTGGTAGGAATTCCATGAATTTGTAGCAAAGAAGTAGATGCTCCCATGCTCTCACAGTTATACCTTTGGAATTTAAGCTCTCCCACCTTAGAGAAGGACATGCAACCATCTGCACACGAGTGATTTCCTCAACCTCCGTTGGTTCAGACTTCGGGAAAATGTCAACACTCCTTACTTTGGGATTTTCTTCCACAACTACCTTGTGACATTCAGTCTCCATCTGAACTAGCTTCCTCTGAGACTCGTGTGCTTTCTCAACAAGATCACCACACTGAACATCAAACTTCTCAAATGAAACTTGATTTGACACCAAGAAATCATCTAAAATATTCTGAAGTTGAGTATTGTAATCGATGTTGATCACCTCTTTCTTCCCTTCACCATCACTACCTGGTTGATTCGCCTCATAACGACCACAACTCGAGATTTTGTTGTCCAAAATTTTGATCTTAAAAGATAGCATATATTTTTCATACTGCAACTTAGCAATCTCTTCTGTGTCATAGAGGAGTACCCTGTCTATCATAGCTGCAAAACTTGGATAAACTTTTCAGTAGCACTGTACAATGAGAAGAAAACAATGAGCATAATATTATTTTTTTTTAATATATATATACAAAAATATAAATGACAGAAATCCTAAATAAAAAACAAAATTGCCAAATTGAAATGACTTAACAGTCCCCGGCAACGGCGCCAAAAACTTGATAGATCTCTGGCAAGTGCACCAAATACTATCGAAGTAGTAAAAATATCGATCCCACGAGGACTGTGTTAATCTCAATTCAGCAATAAGGTAAAATATTTAGGATGCGTAAAAGTTATTTTTGGTTTGCCACTAGGCAGTAGATTTGATTGCATAAAATTAAATAACATAAAATAAAGATTTGGTTAGAAAATAAGAGAGATGAGATCAGATCCTTCGAATCCTCTAAGTTCCCCTAATTGGTCTACTGCACCTATTGGTTATGAATCCTCTTCTAATTTACAATGATTAACAAAATAGCCCTAATCAATCCCTTGAGTTAGGACCCTCTTCTTAAACTACAGCCCCTAATTCCTTAGGTGATCTAATAGTTCTTGAAGGTATTACCGAACGTTGACCTATTTTCACTAACAAACGATTATCTATTCCTAGACTAACCCTGTTTATTAGAACAATTCAATTAGGTCTAAGTCGAAAGCCATGGTCAGTGGTCATTCGTTCTCACAAAATCAGGTTATATGTGATCAAGATATAAAAAGCATTAAGAACAATTGAATTGAATAAACTAGAATTGAATTCATAAACAAAATAGAGTTTCACAGCAACATGTGTCAATTAGGGTTACAAAGATTCATCTCGGATCTAATCTCTAAGAGATTTAGCTACTCATAATTGAGTTTACAAATAGCATAATCAATAATGAAATCAAAACATACATGAATTGGTAAAAGGATGATGAAATCGCCCTCCTAGCCGTCTTCAGGTGTTAAAATCGCACTTTAGCTCTCCAAAATCGTCCCCCCTTTGTTTGAGACTGACTTCAGCTTAAATAAGCAAATCTGGATCGCCCAAAATCGTACCACGATTGTAATAATCGTACTACGATGGCTTCATTAATCCTTAAATTACTTTCTGCTCCTTCTTGAAATCGTATCACGATTAGCTGGATCGTATTGCGATCCAGCTTCTTCAAAAACAAGGTCTCTGACTTCAAGAAATCGTATTGCGATGCTGAAAATCGCAATACGATTGGCAGCTTCCAGATCTTCCAAATTTGTTGCTTTTATCATCTCCTGGGCACTTAATGTTGCTTAGAACTCTATCAAAATGTCAAAATAAGTCCTAAAAATTACGTTGACAGCATGTCATCACAACCCCAAACTTAAACCATTCCTTGTCCTCAAGGAATTTGCTTGCAACAGTGACAAACGACAGTAAAATAACAGTTACCTGACAAAACGATAGTACCCAAAAGTTCATTCTCCTTCTAGCTAAAGATGAGCTAGTTTGACTTGTTCGCATCCACCAATTCACAACTCCACGCATCAATATGAAATAGGGTTCTACCAGTCGACATGCAGGTCTACATATTACCATACGCTTGAAAAGTTTCTAAATATCAATCAAAGTCAATATCATTACACACTTTTGAGGTCTTTAGGGTTATAACGGGGCTTAGGTGAAAGGTGGGATATATTTGGATAAGTAGGCTACACAAAATTTGAGTTAGGCATTCCTACGAAAGTTAAAGTACAAAATTCAATCCTTCCTTCATTCACCTTGTGGAATAACAATCAATGCAAAGGTACTAGAGAATGTTTTCAACATTTAGGGACACTCGAGTTTGAAGTTACTCGGATTTTCAATGTTTTGTCCCTTTTTCATCATTCAATTTCTTTTTTTTTGATACACCATTTTTGTGTGTATTTTGCATGACAATTTCATATTTCTTTCATTTTTGTTCTCTTATTCTCTAGTACCCCCACCCCAAACTTAGTTGGTTGCAAATTCCAATAGCAACCCCAAACTTAATCTTTAGCAACATTCTACAATGCCTTAACTCAGAAAATACATTAAGGGACAAGTCCTAAAAGTCTCTAGGCTTGTAATGTAGTTTGTCACCGAACAAAAAGTTCTAATCCTACCGGCTCACAATTGGTTAAGAAAGGATAAATTCAACAAATTAAAACAGGGTAGGCTTCAAAAAGGCTCACAGGACCAAGCACTTTTGCCTCAGTGTGTATATGACAAAGACCAATCAATAATAGAGAAACAATGCAAGTTCTAGAAATGTAGTTGCATGGAAAACTAATCTAAATATAAGTAAATTGAAAAACAAATTTGGCAATGAACCTTATGGCTGAGATTTCTGGGAGTATGTGACTACCTATCAACGCCGTACACTTCGCCTTTGAATCAAGTCACCCCTCCTTTAGAACTTTTGGAATACCGTTTCATCAAACAACTGTTACTAAACTGGAATAGGTCACATAACAAACAAATTCATTAATAATAAACAAGTGCAGGAGCAATTACAATAGGGAAATAAGTTCAAGGGACTTCGACATAAAAAGAAAATAAAGAAAATACATCAAAAGAAAAATAACTGAGAATAAAATACAAAGCAGGAAATGCTAATCCATCAGTAGATCAGCCCTTGTTCACATCATCATCCGGGTGTCTTGAGAGGAATTTCAAAAGTGCAAGAGACACTCTCAAGTGTCTGGACCAAATAAGACACCCACGCCTTGGGTATCAGTAACATCTCAGCATAGGTAAGCATCCGGGACTTTTTCCAAGTCGACCCAGGCCTACACATCGTGGTAATGATGTCATCAAATGTATCCTCCGTCATACCAAATCTCTCCCTCCTCAGTTTCTCAACCCAACACTCCTCCGGTGGTTGAACACTCAGCCATTCATTAAGAGCTTCAGGGCTGAAATCAATGGTCTTGATTCGAACAAAAGTTTGAAAGGGTGTATAGGAAACCCGTGCATTTGCAATGAATTCAACGGTCACGGTTTTTTGTTCACTTCATTGATCATCTCACTCAACTTCGTCCACCCCTCTCCTTCGTAATTCAGCCTCAAAGAACGGATACTTAACAAGCCTTGTGAAGTCAAACTTTCTCTCCCCCACAACTTCAAAACTTTTCATGGATTGGTGGAACTCTTGGGCTTGGTCATTGATGAAATGAATGTCGTTTTCGGGTGGTTCGGATGCGGCACGAGGGCGTTTGGATTTGCTTGTGGATGGTTTTGGGTTGGTGGTTTTCTTTGAGCGGGTGTTTCTTTGGTTGCAGGCCATTTGTGGTTTAGGAAGATGGTGAAAGGAAAGTTTTGTGAAGTTTGGGAAAATTGTGAAGGAGTGTGAATGATAATGGTTTGGATTGATGAATTTGTGGTTGGATTGTGGTTTGATGATGTTTAGGAAGTGATAAAGTAGATGAAGATGGGAAAAATTCGTGAATGGGAAGTCTAGGGAAATTTTTGGTAGAGAAAAGTAGGAAAAATGGAATGAAAATGATGATGAATAGTGAGGTTTTTATAGGCTGAGGCGAAAAATCGCGCCGCGATTTTGAAGAAACAGGGAGTTCTCTCAGGCCAAAACTTGTTTTCTTGAAAAATGCCTGAGTCTTATTGAATTTTTGAAAAACTTTTGAAGAGAGAATCATGCAAGACATCAGTACCTTGCATGATTTTCTTGATAGGAGGTACTAGAACAATTTTTCGAAAACTTTCCTGCCTTGTATTAAAAAGAAAAGAAAAATATTTTTGTGTTTTTGTTTTTGAAAGCAATAAAATCATACCTGAAAATAAATAGTGGGTTGCCTCCCACCCAGCGCTTTCTTTTACGTCATTGAGCTTGACGCTTCAACCACTGTTAGGGTGGCAAATATGTCAGAAAGAATATATCATCCTTCTTCTTCCTCTTGTTTGGTAGGAATTCCATGAATTTGTAGCAAAGAAGTAGATGCTCCCATGCTCTCACAGTTATACCTTTGGAATTTAAGCTCTCCCACCTTAGAGAAGGACATGCAACCATCTGCACACGAGTGATTTCCTCAACCTCCGTTGGTTCAGACTTCGGGAAAATGTCAACACTCCTTACTTTGGGATTTTCTTCCACAACTACCTTGTGACATTCAGTCTCCATCTGAACTAGCTTCCTCTGAGACTCGTGTGCTTTCTCAACAAGATCACCACACTGAACATCAAACTTCTCAAATGAAACTTGATTTGACACCAAGAAATCATCTAAAATATTCTGAAGTTGAGTATTGTAATCGATGTTGATCACCTCTTTCTTCCCTTCACCATCACTACCTGGTTGATTCGCCTCATAACGACCACAACTCGAGATTTTGTTGTCCAAAATTTTGATCTTAAAAGATAGCATATATTTTTCATACTGCAACTTAGCAATCTCTTCTGTGTCATAGAGGAGTACCCTGTCTATCATAGCTGCAAAACTTGGATAAACTTTTCAGTAGCACTGTACAATGAGAAGAAAACAATGAGCATAATATTATTTTTTTTTAATATATATATACAAAAATATAAATGACAGAAATCCTAAATAAAAAACAAAATTGCCAAATTGAAATGACTTAACAGTCCCCGGCAACGGCGCCAAAAACTTGATAGATCTCTGGCAAGTGCACCAAATACTATCGAAGTAGTAAAAATATCGATCCCACGAGGACTGTGTTAATCTCAATTCAGCAATAAGGTAAAATATTTAGGATGCGTAAAAGTTATTTTTGGTTTGCCACTAGGCAGTAGATTTGATTGCATAAAATTAAATAACATAAAATAAAGATTTGGTTAGAAAATAAGAGAGATGAGATCAGATCCTTCGAATCCTCTAAGTTCCCCTAATTGGTCTACTGCACCTATTGGTTATGAATCCTCTTCTAATTTACAATGATTAACAAAATAGCCCTAATCAATCCCTTGAGTTAGGACCCTCTTCTTAAACTACAGCCCCTAATTCCTTAGGTGATCTAATAGTTCTTGAAGGTATTACCGAACGTTGACCTATTTTCACTAACAAACGATTATCTATTCCTAGACTAACCCTGTTTATTAGAACAATTCAATTAGGTCTAAGTCGAAAGCCATGGTCAGTGGTCATTCGTTCTCACAAAATCAGGTTATATGTGATCAAGATATAAAAAGCATTAAGAACAATTGAATTGAATAAACTAGAATTGAATTCATAAACAAAATAGAGTTTCACAGCAACATGTGTCAATTAGGGTTACAAAGATTCATCTCGGATCTAATCTCTAAGAGATTTAGCTACTCATAATTGAGTTTACAAATAGCATAATCAATAATGAAATCAAAACATACATGAATTGGTAAAAGGATGATGAAATCGCCCTCCTAGCCGTCTTCAGGTGTTAAAATCGCACTTTAGCTCTCCAAAATCGTCCCCCCTTTGTTTGAGACTGACTTCAGCTTAAATAAGCAAATCTGGATCGCCCAAAATCGTACCACGATTGTAATAATCGTACTACGATGGCTTCATTAATCCTTAAATTACTTTCTGCTCCTTCTTGAAATCGTATCACGATTAGCTGGATCGTATTGCGATCCAGCTTCTTCAAAAACAAGGTCTCTGACTTCAAGAAATCGTATTGCGATGCTGAAAATCGCAATACGATTGGCAGCTTCCAGATCTTCCAAATTTGTTGCTTTTATCATCTCCTGGGCACTTAATGTTGCTTAGAACTCTATCAAAATGTCAAAATAAGTCCTAAAAATTACGTTGACAGCATGTCATCACAACCCCAAACTTAAACCATTCCTTGTCCTCAAGGAATTTGCTTGCAACAGTGACAAACGACAGTAAAATAACAGTTACCTGACAAAACGATAGTACCCAAAAGTTCATTCTCCTTCTAGCTAAAGATGAGCTAGTTTGACTTGTTCGCATCCACCAATTCACAACTCCACGCATCAATATGAAATAGGGTTCTACCAGTCGACATGCAGGTCTACATATTACCATACGCTTGAAAAGTTTCTAAATATCAATCAAAGTCAATATCATTACACACTTTTGAGGTCTTTAGGGTTATAACGGGGCTTAGGTGAAAGGTGGGATATATTTGGATAAGTAGGCTACACAAAATTTGAGTTAGGCATTCCTACGAAAGTTAAAGTACAAAATTCAATCCTTCCTTCATTCACCTTGTGGAATAACAATCAATGCAAAGGTACTAGAGAATGTTTTCAACATTTAGGGACACTCGAGTTTGAAGTTACTCGGATTTTCAATGTTTTGTCCCTTTTTCATCATTCAATTTCTTTTTTTTTTTGATACACCATTTTTGTGTGTATTTTGCATGACAATTTCATATTTCTTTCATTTTTGTTCTCTTATTCTCTAGTACCCCCACCCCAAACTTAGTTGGTTGCAAATTCCAATAGCAACCCCAAACTTAATCTTTAGCAACATTCTACAATGCCTTAACTCAGAAAATACATTAAGGGACAAGTCCTAAAAGTCTCTAGGCTTGTAATGTAGTTTGTCACCGAACAAAAAGTTCTAATCCTACCGGCTCACAATTGGTTAAGAAAGGATAAATTCAACAAATTAAAACAGGGTAAGCTTCAAAAAGGCTCACAGGACCAAGCACTTTTGCCTCAGTGTGTATATGACAAAGACCAATCAATAATAGAGAAACAATGCAAGTTCTAGAAATGTAGTTGCATGGAAAACTAATCTAAATATAAGTAAATTGAAAAACAAATTTGGCAATGAACCTTATGGCTGAGATTTCTGGGAGTATGTGACTACCTATCAACGCCGTACACTTCGCCTTTGAATCAAGTCACCCCTCCTTTAGAACTTTTGGAATACCGTTTCATCAAACAACTGTTACTAAACTGGAATAGGTCACATAACAAACAAATTCATTAATAATAAACAAGTGCAGGAGCAATTACAATAGGGAAATAAGTTCAAGGGACTTCGACATAAAAAGAAAATAAAGAAAATACATCAAAAGAAAAATAACTGAGAATAAAATACAAAGCAGGAAATGCTAATCCATCAGTAGATCAGCCCTTGTTCACATCATCATCCGGGTGTCTTGAGAGGAATTTCAAAAGTGCAAGAGACACTCTTAAGTGTCTGGACCAAATAAGACACCCACGCCTTGGGTATCAGTAACATCTCAGCATAGGTAAGCATCCGGGACTTTTTCCAAGTCGACCCAGGCCTACACATCGTGGTAATGATGTCATCAAATGTATCCTCCGTCATACCAAATCTCTCCCTCCTCAGTTTCTCAACCCAACACTCCTCCGGTGGTTGAACACTCAGCCATTCATTAAGAGCTTCAGGGCTGAAATCAATGGTCTTGATTCGAACAAAAGTTTGAAAGGGTGTATAGGAAACCCGTGCATTTGCAATGAATTCAACGGTCACGGTTTTTTTGTTCACTTCATTGATCATCTCACTCAACTTCGTCCACCCCTCTCCTTCGTAATTCAGCCTCAAAGAACGGATACTTAACAAGCCTTGTGAAGTCAAACTTTCTCTCCCCCACAACTTCAAAACTTTTCATGGATTGGTGGAACTCTTGGGCTTGGTCATTGATGAAATGAATGTCGTTTTCGGGTGGTTCGGATGCGGCACGAGGGCGTTTGGATTTGCTTGTGGATGGTTTTGGGTTGGTGGTTTTCTTTGAGCGGGTGTTTCTTTGGTTGCAGGCCATTTGTGGTTTAGGAAGATGGTGAAAGGAAAGTTTTGTGAAGTTTGGGAAAATTGTGAAGGAGTGTGAATGATAATGGTTTGGATTGATGAATTTGTGGTTGGATTGTGGTTTGATGATGTTTAGGAAGTGATAAAGTAGATGAAGATGGGAAAAATTCGTGAATGGGAAGTCTAGGGAAATTTTTGGTAGAGAAAAGTAGGAAAAATGGAATGAAAATGATGATGAATAGTGAGGTTTTTATAGGCTGAGGCGAAAAATCGCGCCGCGATTTTGAAGAAACAGGGAGTTCTCTCAGGCCAAAACTTGTTTTCTTGAAAAATGCCTGAGTCTTATTGAATTTTTGAAAAACTTTTGAAGAGAGAATCATGCAAGACATCAGTACCTTGCATGATTTTCTTGATAGGAGGTACTAGAACAATTTTTCGAAAACTTTCCTGCCTTGTATTAAAAAGAAAAGAAAAATATTTTTGTGTTTTTGTTTTTGAAAGCAATAAAATCATACCTGAAAATAAATAGTGGGTTGCCTCCCACCCAGCGCTTTCTTTTACGTCATTGAGCTTGACGCTTCAACCACTGTTAGGGTGGCAAATATGTCAGAAAGAATATATCATCCTTCTTCTTCCTCTTGTTTGGTAGGAATTCCATGAATTTGTAGCAAAGAAGTAGATGCTCCCATGCTCTCACAGTTATACCTTTGGAATTTAAGCTCTCCCACCTTAGAGAAGGACATGCAACCATCTGCACACGAGTGATTTCCTCAACCTCCGTTGGTTCAGACTTCGGGAAAATGTCAACACTCCTTACTTTGGGATTTTCTTCCACAACTACCTTGTGACATTCAGTCTCCATCTGAACTAGCTTCCTCTGAGACTCGTGTGCTTTCTCAACAAGATCACCACACTGAACATCAAACTTCTCAAATGAAACTTGATTTGACACCAAGAAATCATCTAAAATATTCTGAAGTTGAGTATTGTAATCGATGTTGATCACCTCTTTCTTCCCTTCACCATCACTACCTGGTTGATTCGCCTCATAACGACCACAACTCGAGATTTTGTTGTCCAAAATTTTGATCTTAAAAGATAGCATATATTTTTCATACTGCAACTTAGCAATCTCTTCTGTGTCATAGAGGAGTACCCTGTCTATCATAGCTGCAAAACTTGGATAAACTTTTCAGTAGCACTGTACAATGAGAAGAAAACAAAGAGCATAATATTTTTTTTTTTAATATATATATACAAAAATATAAATGACAGAAATCCTAAATAAAAAACAAAATTGCCAAATTGAAATGACTTAACAGTCCCCGGCAACGGCGCCAAAAACTTGATAGATCTCTGGCAAGTGCACCAAATACTATCGAAGTAGTAAAAATATCGATCCCACGAGGACTGTGTTAATCTCAATTCAGCAATAAGGTAAAATATTTAGGATGCGTAAAAGTTATTTTTGGTTTGCCACTAGGCAGTAGATTTGATTGCATAAAATTAAATAACATAAAATAAAGATTTGGTTAGAAAATAAGAGAGATGAGATCAGATCCTTCGAATCCTCTAAGTTCCCCTAATTGGTCTACTGCACCTATTGGTTATGAATCCTCTTCTAATTTACGATGATTAACAAAATAGCCCTTATCAATCCCTTGAGTTAGGACCCTCTTCTTAAACTACAGCCCCTAATTCCTTAGGTGATCTAATAGTTCTTGAAGGTATTACCGAACGTTAACCTATTTTCACTAACAAACGATTATCTATTCCTAGACTAACCCTGTTTATTAGAACAATTCAATTAGGTCTAAGTCGAAAGCCATGGTCAGTGGTCATTCGTTCTCACAAAATCAGGTTATATGTGATCAAGATATAAAAAGCATTAAGAACAATTGAATTGAATAAACTAGAATTGAATTCATAAACAAAATAGAGTTTCACAGCAACATGTGTCAATTAGGGTTACAAAGATTCATCTCGGATCTAATCTCTAAGAGATTTAGCTACTCATAATTGAGTTTACAAATAGCATAATCAATAATGAAATCAAAACATACATGAATTGGTAAAAGGATGATGAAATCGCCCTCCTAGCCGTCTTCAGGTGTTAAAATCGCACTTTAGCTCTCCAAAATCGTCCCCCCTTTGTTTGAGACTGACTTCAGCTTAAATAAGCAAATCTGGATCGCCCAAAATCGTACCACGATTGTAATAATCGTACTACGATGGCTTCATTAATCCTTAAATTACTTTCTGCTCCTTCTTGAAATCGTATCACGATTAGCTGGATCGTATTGCGATCCAGCTTCTTCAAAAACAAGGTCTCTGAATTCAAGAAATCGTATTGCGATGCTGAAAATCGCAATACGATTGGCAGCTTCCAGATCTTCCAAATTTGTTGCTTTTATCATCTCCTGGGCACTTAATGTTGCTTAGAACTCTATCAAAATGTCAAAATAAGTCCTAAAAATTACGTAATGACAGCATGTCATCAAATGACATCAAATGTAACCAACTTTAGAAAGTGAGTGATTTTGAATCTTTAAATATACATACAAATGGCCTATCTCGAGCGCTAAGTCGATAAATCTTGAGAATATTCTTGGAGTATATAAGTCAATTTGAATCTCACCCTTGCCTCGAATGTTACCCTTCAAAGAGTAACCTAAATGTTTTCTATCTGACATGTTCGTTGATTTGAAAACAATTATTCAAATTTTGCATATAATCCTGCCAAGGCCGGTCCCAAGCCCTGGTAAAAGGAGATGGTTGTGTTAGACCTCGACAGCCAACAAAAAACTCAGTTGAATCTCCATGAGATGAATCAAATACGAAATAGTGTGAATGCTAGGTCGTTGCCCTGAAGCAACACACTGTATATCTAGAGTACAATGTCAAATGAGCAAGGGACATTGCATCGCCGTCTGGATGCATTGAAAAATAAGCAAGGGTTCCCACATCTTCATGAACGGGTGCAAGTAAAGAAGTTAGTTCATGAGAATATGATTCGTTTAAAAAAAGAAAGATAGGTAATCTTATAGGAAAATCTATGGATGTAGTGGATATTGAGATTAGGAGGAGAATTAATTTTATGGGCCTACAAGAAACTAAGCGGGTGGGTGAAAAGGGAAAAAAAATTAGATAGTTCAAGATTTAAACTTTGATATAGGTGTAAAGTTAGATCGATAAATGGCGCATACATCACTATGGATAAAGAGTAGAAGAAAGATAATATGGATGTTAAAAGGATATGATATCATATTATTTCCCTGAAATATGTAGTGGAACAAGACATCTTTAATGTTATTAGTGCTTGCGCACCTCAGATAACGTTAGAGGAACATCTTAAAATAATGTTTTGGGAGGAGTTAGAAGGTTTAATTCATGACACAATGTAAGGAGAAAAGATGTTCCTAGGAGGGCATTTTATTGGGCATGTATGGAGTGTTTAGATAGGCTTCGAGGGCTTTGATGGTGGGTATGGTCTTGGAGAGATAATATGGAGTGGAAATCCACCCTAGATTTTTCATCAGCTTTTGATCTTACTATAGCTGATACGTATTTTAGGAAAAGAGATGAGTATCTTATCACTTACAAGAGTGGGCTGACATGTACTCGGATATATTTCTTTATTACTAGGAAATCATACAGGAAGATTCGTTTAGAATGTAAAGTTATACCTCGAGAGAGTCTAACTACCTGGAAAGAGCCTAACCAATACAAATAATATTGGTTATAGATGTAAGGGTTAATAAGAATGTAAAGAGTAAAAGCCACAGTGGGGCTTCGTGCATCAAGTGGTAACACTTAAATGGTGAAAAAAGGATTTTCTAACTCAAGATCTTAGTGCGAGGTTTTAGGAAACCATAAGTAAGCAAAAATGATATGTGGGACAAGATGACACATGATATGCGAGCCAAAACAGAGTTTTAGCGAGGAACGTCAAAGGCGGTTCGCTAGGCGAGATTTGGTCCACTAACTGAACTAAGGTAGTTTCAAGAAATATCTGAAGACAACTGGTTTTTTCCTCCAAAAAAGAAAGCTTGACGCACTAGGTGAACTGTATTTTGCCTAGTAAATTTACACTTGCAAAAACACTATATATAAATAGAGATGTAGTTCGTTTCTTTCAAACAAACCACTTGTAACCTAGACAAAATAAAGAAAGAACAAAGAGATGAATGCGTGAGCCAAAATAAGAGGGCTAGAGAGCTTGGATTCAAGGTTGTTGATGCTTCTAAATCATGTCAAATACACATATTCACATTGATGGATGAAATTGACAAGTGCACCAAATTGTAACAAGTAATAAAGTAGCAAGTTTATCATTTCCAGAAGGAATTTCATTTAACTTAGCAATTATAAAAACTTATTTTAGAGAGTTAAATTATGAGAGATTAAGAAAGGGTTGCATGGTTTAATTACGCTGCCAATGCGAGATTGGGTTTGTGATTCAAAGTTTGAACGAAGATTGGGGAATCCTTGAATTCCCCCTTCGTCTTTGTTAGAATTAACCTAGTAAAACATCAGATATGTGGTGTCTACTTATGATTTAGGATTCCCCGTTTTCGATCGTTCTTATGTCTGGAAACTCCTAGGAACTTAAAATTAATTTTCATCACTTTGTATTGTCTTCAAAAACCTTCTAAGAACCATTGATATTCAATCTTCATATCCTTGATCCTTCATTTGATGTCTTGATTTGTCGATTTACATGATTTATCACTACAAAACACCTATGGAGTTGCATGATTTAGGATGAAAGTGAATTACAATGACTCGAGTGAAAACAATACAATATGTTCCTTAAACCATTGACAATTCCTCTAACTCTCATCTTATTTGTCTTCAAATACAAAAAAAAAAAGGTACTAAAAACATAAAAAAAAAAAAATCATATGATGCTCTGTCATCACACATCTATTAAATTGATTAGTAATGTTATATGAAGTTAGTGAAACAAAATATCTAGAAAGTATGTTTATTAATGCATATACATAACATATGTATATTAGTTCAAATAAATTAGATATCCTTTCACCTTTGTTGGTGACTGATGCACTAACTTATTTTTAAAAGATGAACTCACATGGTGACTGATGCACTAACTTATTTTTAAAAGATGAACTCACATTCTTCAAATGACATAAATTCAAATAAGTCCAATAGTCCATAACGATGAAATCAAGAAATGTGAATCACACTTGTTTATTCTAGACAATAATGCTAATGATATACATTAGATTCAAATCTCATCTAATCATCTGTTATAGATGAGTTTATCAAGATCATGAAACTCAAGGTCATTACTTGATTAGAATATTGTTTCACTAACTAGACAACACTTGTCTTGTATTCAACATATTGATCCGATTTGACCAAATAAAATGGTTGAGCTGCTTGGATCTGCCGTCTGATGGGGTTGATTCGTCAGTTTGTCCGTCGTCGGCCTGGTTCCATTGAGCTGCAGTGAGAAGATGGCTTTGCAGGTGTTGATTGTTAGCCCTCGGTGAGACGAAGGAGGGTTGTGTACCGTCATGTGCTATGACGCCCAAGTCAATGTGGGGTTCAAGAGGAGAGGTCACAAGTTATGAGTAAGAAGTGTCATATGTAACACCCTAAACCCCACATATCATTTTCTAATATAAAATACAAACAATAATAAATCATACAAGGGTGTCACACATCTTCTTCAATTCAAAAATACTTCATTTAAATTTTAAACGTCTCAGCGTAATAATTTTCAAAATATCAAAGTAATATTCACATTTTTAATCCCACATCAAAATTGAATTCAAAAGAATTCTAAAACCTAATGCATAATATAATTAATGCATAATATAATAAATCCCCAATCCCTAGTGTCACAGATCAGAGCATCGACTCGATAAAGACTCCCAAAAGCGATAAGTAAACGAGTAGGCTCCAAAGCCATCCTCAGAGACTCACTGCTTGTAACATCCCAGACTGCTTTTTAGGATTGCCAACTAACCCCACAAACCAACACGAGTCTTTTCAGCGTGTTTTGTCCTCACTCGCACGCTTACTGGGAAACTTCCCGGTAGGTCACCCATCCTAGTACTACTCCAAGCCAAGCACGCTTAACTGTGGAGTTCCTATGGATTGAGCTACCGAAAAGAAGATGCATCTTGTTGATATGGGTAGTACCTAACAATTCTTATAAGCCTTCCTTCAACCATGTAGTCCCATACCTACACGGCCTCCGGATCCCTCTCATTCCGATGTGATTCGGTTCCTCCTATTATCGTGGGGTCATCCTTACGAATAGTGCCCGTTCCAACTGGCGGGAACCTTTCGTATCCAACTGGCGGGATATCGAAAGCCACGACGTGGGTGTTACACTGCTACTAAACTTCTTCTTCCTGCAAATCTACACCACAAGGGTGTGGGCGCCCAACCCGCCACTAGAGGGTGAGAATATATTCAACATAAGAGATGCATAAACACATGTATAAATTCAGATAAAAGAACACAACAATTATATTTAGACATGTATGCATCACAATCAGATAATATTCACATTTAAATATAAAATTTCATTTAATAAAAATCAAATAGGCATCAATCAACATCTTATAATAACATATAATTAAGCATCAACAACATTGAAGAATATCAAGTAGACATTAATAAAATACAAATTATTCACACACAATCATATAGAAGCACGCCATTGAATATCATATCTTTAAATAGTTGCACATCTTAAAATATCACATCTTTTAATTACACATCTTCAAATAGACCTACAATTATGTTGGGAATGTCTCTAACTCGACTCTATATGCATGCGGTACCGGTTTTGGATATCAGAGTTATGACAAGTAATGACTCAACAATGCACATCTTTATATGACTCGACAACTACACATCTTTAGATAACACATATTTATATAGCACATCTTTAAATCACACATCATCAAATGACACATCAATCACATCATTAAATAACACATTAATTTTACACCATCAAATAATTCACAAATTACACTTAATGAAATAATTCATCATTATGATTTATCATCCATATGAAACTACTTCGGAAATAGAATATAATAATTTGAGCTCATATATTAAAAATTCTTCACATAAATCGTATTTATACACACACTGTATACACTAAGAATACAAAGTAGCAACAAGTTAAGATAATTGATCTTTATTGTCAAGAGTCATGAATAAAAACTTTAACTAATTAGCTGCATGGTTAAGATGTTAGTCTCATAATAGTTATATGTGTATATTCACGGCAAGTATCAAAAAAAAATCCCCACTGATAGCAAGACGCGTATATAACACAAATTGGTACCTAGGCTACTCCAAGACCAAACAGCACTAAAAACCCAATATAATAATTATAAGAACCTTCAATTAAATCATGATTATGGCAAAACAGAAGTGACCAAGTCGTAAAGCCAATCTAATTTGTGAAAACGGCAATTATGGCAATTACATATATCGTAATGTATATTGTTTTCAAACCGTGATTCGATTCAAACCGTGATTTGATTTATATTGTTTTCAAGAATACATTACGATATATTTTTTTTTTACCAAAAAAAATATGTCGTAATGTATTCTTGAAAACAATATAAATCAAATCACGGTTTGAATCAAATTAATAATAAAATTCTTAGACAAAACAAAGGAACACAATTAAATCACGGATCTAGCACGTTAAAATCATGGATTTAGCATATCAGCATCGTAAATTCACAAATAATCACATACCTAAATTCACAATAACAAACTAGAGCACGAATTCAACGTCAATTCATTAAAAGATCATGAAAAATAATAGAAAACAAAAGCCCTTCACTACCCACATGATCATACAACCCTTATGAATAAATAGATACTCCTCCCATACCTTAGTTTGCAGAATTGATGATTTCCTATGGTGAAATCTCTCTCTAGGTTCTTCTCACTATACCTCCTTGCCTCTTCTCTCCACAACCATAGTTTTTCTTTTGTCGCCTTGTTTCTCTCTTTCTCGGTAACCCTTCTTCTCTAATTCTCCACAACCCTAGTTTTTCTTTTGTCGCCTTGTTTATCTCTTTCTCGGTAACCCTTCTTCTCTAATTCTCTTCTCTATTTATAAACTCTAATTAAATTTGTTACCAATCTTTTTAGATTACTATATGTCCTTTAGGTTCGTTACTAATCTTTTCATATTACTATTTGTACCTCTATTTTTTTTTACTATTCTTCCTGTAACTACATCACCTAGCTATTCACACCACCCTCTGCTTAAATCATTAAAACACTACTCAGCTCACTAAGTACACCTCTTTTCTACCGAATTTTACTAATCCACCTCCGTTTGCACTCTACTTTCTTATTCTTTCTAAAAACTCTATTTTCTTCCTAAACATTATTTTCGCTCACTCTTTAACCGATTAACCAATCCATCTACTTTCCCCTTACCTATTCTCTCAATAAATATGAATAATTAAATTAATAATATCAAATAAATCGATACTATTAATAATATTAATATTAATATCATCTAATAATAATACTAATAAACTAATATTAAAAATCGGGGTGTTACATCATACGTGTCCCAAGGCTAAAACCTGGGTATATATAGGGGTTAGGTGGGACTTAGAATTTCTTAGAAACTTTATATCTTAGAAATTTTACCGTCTTTAGAGTTCAACTTTATTTTGTTATTGATTACACCTCTTGTATATCAAGTATAAAACACAAACAATATTTTATTTGATTAAGTTAGATTGTAGAAGTTTTTTGACCAAAACAAAATATTAATTATTCACAAAAAAACATATTAATCATGTTATCTCTCATGGTATCTTACTTAAAAATTATTTAGAGATCTCACTTTTTTTTTTTATGGAGTAAAAAGTTTGTTTTTTTTTCTTTCTGTAAAGTCTTGAATTCAAGTTTCATAAAAAAATTAGGGTTTGAGAAATATTTGTTCTCTTTTCTCTAGGCCCAGTTGGTAATGCAAGATCTTTAGATTCACAAAAAAAAAAAAGATTTAACCATATATATTTAGGCCTAAAAAAATTTGAAGTGCAGTCACCAAGTAAAAAGTCTCACTATTTAAAAATGATACACCAATTAATATTTTTTTTGTTCTATTTTTTGTTTTAAAAAAGCCTCTAATTTTTATAAAGCTCTTACTTTTCCTACATATTTTGTTGGGTCTAATATTTTAGATTAAATTTAAATTCAAGTATGTAGCATCATCAATAGTTGTAACTATTAGTGACAGAAAACAAAAACTATGAGTACGTCGGGCGAAAATGACTTATAAAGTTGGAAGAAATTTATTTGGATATACATAGTGATTTTTTATTTTTTTTATTTTTGCATAAAGGAACAACTCTAGAACTCTAATATCAAAAAAATAGAATGACGAAAAAAATAGAAAACACAAAAGGCTCATGAAGTTGTTAGGAAGGGAAGAAAGCACAAAAGAAAAAGGAGTATAGACTGGAATAAAGACTTATTGTTAAAGATTTAGATATTTAAATACTTATTTTATGATACTTATTTAAATACTTAAGTGATAACGAGGATGTTAGTCATGTTTTATCGAAGGCAACAGATTTCTTTGATCATTTCTTTTCTCAACCTGTCAAATGGAACAAGGAAGTCTCAATCCGTGAAAGAGGTGCGTGGGTGAGAATTTATGGTGTGCCACTTCATGCTTGGAATTTGAATTTTTTTAAACTATGTGTGTTTGATTGTGGACGCCTATTGCGCGTGGATGAAGTAACGGTGGAAAAAGATAGGCTGGATTATGCAAGAGTCTTGATTGCGACTTCGTCTTTGGAGGTGATCAATACTGACGCTAAGTTAATGGTGGATGGGGTGATTCTTGATTTTAAAATTATAGAGGAATGGGGTTTCTCTTTAGGGGAGGATGCCTGCTTATTTGATGAAGAAGACACGCAAGAGGTGGACAAAACCAGTACGCCAGAGTTTAATGATGATGTAGTAGGCGATGTCGAGGTAAATGATTTATTGCAGCAGTTATCGGAGGATTGGAGTAAGGAGGGTGATTCGCAAATAAATGCACAACATCCGTTTTTTACTGTTGATATTGGTGATGAGGGTACTCAGGTTGAAAATAATGATGGTAATAAAAGTGCGACTTCGGCTACCTTTAGGCCGAATCATAACTCTCCTTGTGGTGCTAATAATCTTGATGAGGGTGAACCTGCGGGTTTGGCTTCTGAAGGTCCCTTACTAGATAAGTCAAGTGCAACTAGTGTCATTGTTGGTGATGAAGGTGGGGGTGTCAAGGCTCGTCAGTTTTTGGGTGAATCTAAAAGGGTTGTGAAACGCACTTCTTCGTGCCCGCCAAGCAGGGGTCGCTCTATGCTTTCAGGTCCGTGGAGTCTGGATTGGGTAAATAGAAAAAATCATTCTGAAGCAGGTGGTATTCGTGCTACTGTTAACAAATCAGTTTCATCAGGTGTTCAACAAGTCAGCAAGCGAAAGGGGGGTGGTTACCTCCGTCATTGTGCTCAGAGTTTAAAAAGAATTGCTAGATTACCGGAAAAGGACCGAAAGGAAGTTCTTCGTGCTTTGCAGAGAGCGGTAAAGAAGCGTAGAATTGTTTCCGATACTTCAATTGCTAAGGTAAACTCTAACGCAGCCTCTGCTCAAAGTAATTCACATTCTTCTGTTAACAATGACTGGACAAATTGGTTGGTACTACATGGTAATGAAAAAGTGGTGGACGAGGACGTTAGGGGGATAGGGAAAGTAGTGGGGCTGAAGTTCAATGGAGATAAAAATAATATGTTTAACGTGTTGTCGGGGGTGGGGAGGAAAAATAAAGAGGGTGGTGGGAAGGGGTTTAGGTCGTGAGGTGGTGTGAGGGAGGGGAGGTAGGTGTGGTGCTGTGTGGTAGTAATGAAGTTAATATCTTGGAATGTACGGGGGTTAGGTGGGTTTGAAAAAAGGAGGGAGGTGAGGCAGTTGGTGAGGGAGAAGAAGCCATTTATTGTTTGTATTCAGGAAACGAAGTTAACTTGCTTTGATGAGGTGATTTGTAAATCGCTGTGGGGTGATTCCAATTTTAGTTTCTCTTTTCAATCTTCAGTTGGCGCTTCAGGTGGATTGTTAACGTTTTGGGATTGTACGGAGGTTGAGGTGTGGTCGACAACATCTTTTGAGCATGTTTTGTTAATTTCCGGTAGATTTTTACGTTCTGAAGAGCACTTTGTTTTGTTAAATGTTTATGCTCCGTGTGAGGTCACACGTCAACAAGCTCTTTGGTTTAACATTTCTAATAAATTGGAGTCTTTTGTGGATCAGAATGTTTGTGTGTGTGGTGATTTTAATGCCGTTCGTAATGTGGAAGAAAGAAGAAGTGTTGGTAGTATTCCTAGAGTGGCTGGGATTGCTGAATTTAATTATCTTATTGATCATAACTCTCTAATTGACCTTCCCCTTCGAGGCCACAGCTATACTTGGTTTCGTGGGGATGGCAGGTCAATGAGTCGCATTGATAGATTTTTGGTATCTGAAAGTTGGTGTTCGTCTTGGCCTAATTGCTTTCAAACGGCCTCGGCTCGGGGTTTGTCAGACCATTGTATGTTAGAGCTTTCTGTTGATGAGCAGAATTGGGGTCCTAAGCCTCTGCGTATGTTAAACTGTTGGGAATCCTTCCCGGGTTACGATATGTTTGTTCGTGAGAAATGGCAATGTTTTCAAGTTGATGGTTGGGGAGGCTATGTGTTGAAAGAAAAATTCAAATTAATTAAATTGGCTTTGAGAGAATGGCACCAGCGTCACACTCAGAATCTACCTGCTAAAATATTATCTTTGAAGGACCAAATTTCAGCTTTGGATCTTAAAGGGGAGTCTGACTTACTTCTTGATTTTGAGGTAGAGGAGTTACATGGTTTATCGGAAAATTTGTTCTCTTTATCTCGTGTTAATTCAAGCATATGTTGGCAACAGTCTAGAATGCAATGGTTACGTGAAGGGGATGCTAATTCCAAGTTTTTTCACGGGATTATGTCAAACAGAAGAAAAATAAATGCTATTCCTTGTTTCTTTGTTGACGGTGCTCTGATTGAAGGGGTTGATAATGTGCGCAATGCAGTGTTTTCTCATTTTTCCTCTCATTTTAAGTCAAGTCAAGTGGATCGCCCCTCGTTGGATGGTTTGAATTTTCGAACCCTTTCTGTCAGGGAGGGGGCTGGTTTGGTTAGACCGTTTACTATGGATGAAGTAAAGGCAGCAGTGTGGGAGATTGATAATTTTAAATGCCCAGGTCCGGATGGTGTTACTTTTGGCTTCATAAAAAAATTTTGGGACCTTCTGAAGGATGATGTAATGCGTTTTTTGGTGGAATTTCATAGAAATGGTCGGTTGGCCAAGGGGATCAACAGTACTTTCATTGCTCTTATCCCGAAGGTTGACAGTCCTCAACGGTTGAATGATTTCCGTCCTATCTCTTTGGTGGGAAGTATGTACAAAATTCTGGCAAAGGTCCTTGCTATTAGGCTTCGAGTGGTGATTGGCTCAGTCATTTCAGAGTCTCAGTCTGCTTTCATTAAAGGTCGTCAGATTCTTGATGGTATCTTGGTGGCTAATGAGGTTGTCGATGAAGCTCGCAGACAAAATAAAGAATTGTTATTGTTTAAGGTGGATTTTGAGAAAGCCTTCGATTCTATCGATTGGCGTTATTTAGATGCGGTGTTATTGAAAATGGGGTTTCCAACTTTATGGCGGAAATGGATTAAAGAATGTATTGGAACAGCCTCAGCTTCGGTTTTGGTTAATGGTTCACCTACTGATGAGTTCAACTTGGAGAGGGGGCTGAGACAAGGCGATCCCCTATCTCCATTTTTATTTCTCCTGGCTGCAGAGGGGTTCAATGTTTTGATGGAATCTTTTTTACTCCATGATATTTTTACTGGTTACAAGGTTGGTGCTAGTGATCCGGTGGTGGTGTCTCATCTTCAGTTTGCAGATGACACTTTAATTTTAGGAGAAAAATCGTGGGCAAATATTCGTGCAATGAGGGCTGTTCTGTTATTGTTTGAAGCTTTGTCTGGGCTGAAGGTGAATTTTTCTAAAAGTCAGTTGGTAGGTGTTAATGTGTCTAGTTCTTGGTTAGCAGAAGCCGCTTTGGTACTGAATTGTAACGTTGGTTCTCTTCCCTTTGTGTATCTCGGGCTGCCTATAGGTGGTAATGCGAGACGTTTGGCTTTTTGGGAACCTGTGCTTAATCGTATTAAATCTAGACTGTCTGTGTGGAATTGCAAACATTTATCGTTGGGCGGACGCTTGGTTCTTTTGAAGTCAGTCCTGTCATCTCTGCCTGTTTATGCGCTATCCTTCTTCAAAGCTCCTTCAGGTATTGTCTCCTCTATAGAATCTATTTTAAATTGTTTTTTTTTGGGGGGGAGTGAGGACCACAAAAAAATATCTTGGGTTGATTGGAACACTGTTTGTAGGAGTAAGGAGGTTGGAGGTTTGGGGGTAAGGCGTATTAGAGAGTTTAATGTAGCTTTATTAGGGAAGTGGTGTTGGAGGTTGTTATTGGAGACGGAGAGTTTGTGGTGTCGGGTGTTGTCAGCTCGTTATGGTGTGGAGGGAGGGCAGGTGTTGGAGGGGGGGCGTGAGGCTTCTCATTGGTGGCGTGTTATTTCCGCTTTGCGTCGAGAACCTTGGTTTGTTGATAATAGTAGGCGTTCGATTGGAAACGGATTTACTACTTCTTTCTGGTCGGATGTCTGGGTGGGTGGTGTATCTTTAAGAAGCAGGTTTAGTAGATTATATGATTTATCACAATTTAAGGGGGGTACTGTGTCTGAGATGTGTCAGCTTGGTTGGGGGTATGAGGGTGATGCTTGGAGGTGGAGGAGGAGGTTGTTTGCGTGGGAGGAGGAGCAGTTGGGGGAGCTTATTCTTTTACTTCATAATGTTACTCTGCAGGTTGATAAAGAGGATACCTGGCATTGGTCCTTGGAGAGTTCTCGTGTTTACTCTGTTCGTAGTGCTTACCATTTCCTGACGGCTCATCATTTTAATACTTCTCCCGTGGCGTCGTCATCGTTATGGAATAAGGATATCCCGTTGAAGGTAGTGCTTTTTGCTTGGCGCCTGTTTCGAGATAGGTTACCTACAAAGGATAACTTATTTCGCCGTGGGGTTATTGATTTTGATTCTCGGTTGTGTGCTTCTGGATGTGGTTCTTTGGAAAATTCTTCTCATTTATTTCTGCATTGCAGCAGTTTCGGATCTGTTTGGAGCTATATTTATAGGTGGATTGGTATTTATACGGCTACTCCTTGTTTTGTAGCTGATCATTTTAATCAATTTTCTTTTGCTGGTGGTGGGACTAGGTCCCGACGTTCTATTATTCAGGTGATTTGGTTTGCTACCGCGTGGGAAATCTGGAAAGAAAGAAACAACAGGATTTTCAATGCAAAAGAGTGCTCCTTGTTACAAGTAGTGGATAATATCAAGGCTACTTCCTATGCGTGGTTGAAGGCGAAATGTGCCTCTCTTCCACTAAATTATCATGGGTGGTGGCTTAGTCCATTTACTATGTTAGGCACTACATATATCTGTTGCTTTCTTTTTTCTCTTTGTTTGTACATATTGTATTGACTCATTGTTCTTCCTTAGTACACCTTGTGCTAGGGAGAGCATTTTGATTTGGTAATATATATCATTTTAGCCTTTTCAAAAAAAAAGATAATATAAGTTACTACTTTATAAACTAAGTAAATCAAGAGAGAAAGAAGTAGGATGATATATTTTGATTTCTCAAAAATGGTGTATTTTTACATGAACCAAAGTGTGGTATTTATACTACTAAATTTACCACTATTACATGTGTGAAATTATTTGTTTCACTATTCTAATTTGACATTTACCTAGGTAATAGGTAATTATCACTTACTATTGTAAGTTGACAATTTGGATAGATATTTCAACTATAATAATTATGTCTATATTTCAACTATAATAATTATGTCTATATAATTTATTATAACACTCCCCCTTTGGAATATCTATCATGGTGCTCCATTGAAGTCTTGTTGAGGATAATTTGATTGAAACATATGTTGCCTCGTTAAAAACCTTATTAGGAAAAACCAATTGGGATAAAAACCTTAATAAGGGAAAAAGAGTACAACAGTATGCTCCCCCTCAACTAAACACATGTTGTTCCTTTTTAAAGAACTCGAAGATGACGCATTCCAATATTTCGTATGTGCTTGTTGAAAACTAATGTAGGGAGCGCCTTTGTGAAGAGGTCTGCCACATTATCACTCGAACAAATATATTGAATATCCACTTCTTTGTTTCTTTCAAGTTCTTGTGTGAATGAGAAGAACTTAGGAGGGATATGTTTGGTTCTATCACTTTTGATGTAACCTTCTTTCATTTGAGTAACACATGCAGCATTGTCTTCATACAAGATTGTTGGATTTTTATCAACTGTTAAACCAGACGCTCCTTGGATATGTTGCAAAACCGAACGTAACCATCTACACTCTTTGCTTGCTTCATGAAGGGCTATTACTTCAGCATGATTTGAAGAAGTTGCTACAAGCGTTTGCTTTTGAGATCTCCATGATATTGCAGTGCCACCATATGTGAACACATATCCTGTTTGTGATTTAGCATTATGTGGATCTGACAAATATCCTGCATCTGCATAGCCAAGCAAAACTGGTTTTGTATTGTTAGAATAAAACAAACCAAGATCAGATGTACCTCGTATATATCGAAATATATGTTTTATTCCTTTCCAATGTCTATTTGTAGGACATGAACTGAATCTCGCCAGTAAATTTACTGCAAAAGCTATATCAGGTCTTGTACAGTTAGCAAGGTACATGAGTGCCCCAATGGCACTTCAGAGCCAAGATCCTTTTCATTATCTTCCTTAGGTCTAAAAGGATCCTTTTCTATGTTAAGTGTTCTTCCCATCATTGGAGTACTCAAAGGGTTCGACTTGTCCATGTTAAACCTTTTTAACACTCTTTCTGTATAATTTGATTGATGTACCAATATACCATTTTTAGTATACTCAATTTGTAAACCAAGGCAGAACCCAGTTTTCCCCATATCTTTCATTTCAAATTCTTTCTTTAAGTACTCTCTTGCTTCTTTAATTTCTTTAGTAGTTCCAATGATATTTAAATCATCAACATAAACAGCAATTATTACAAAACCGGATATTGTTTTTCTTATAAAAACACAAGGGCAAATTGGATTATTCTCGTATCCTTCTTTAAGCAAATATTCACTTAGCCTATTGTACCACATACACCCGGATTGTTTTAATCCATATAATGATCTTTGCAACTTAATTGCATACATTTCTCTTGGTTTTGATGTATCATGCATCTTAAGTCCTTCCGGTATTTTCATGTATATATCATTATCAAGTGAGCCATATAAATAAGCAGTAACAACATCCATAAGATACATATCAAGATTATTAAATACTGATAAACCAATTAAATAACGAAAAGTAATGGTATCCATAACAGGAGAATATGTTACCTCATAATCAATACCTGGTCGTTGGGAAAAACCTTGTGCAACAAGACGGGCCTTGTATCTTACAATTTCATTTTTCTCATTTCGTTTTCTTACAAAAACCCACTTATACCCAACAGGTTTCATACCTTCAGGTATAGCCACAATAGGTCCAAATACTTTTCGATTTTTAAGAGACTTTAATTCAGTATCTATTGCATCTTTCCAGTTTTTCCAATCATGTCTATTTTGACATTCATTGACAGATCTGGGTTCAGGATCATCATTTTCATTTGTAATTTCACATGCAATGGAAAATGAAAATATTTCATCAATATTTATGTCTTTTCGGCTCCACAAATTTCCCGTATTAACATAATTAATTGAAATCTCGAGATCATTTTTATTTTCAGTTTCATTATCAATGATCTCATTATCATCATCATCTTGTGCTTTTTCGAGAGCACACTTTTCATTGTCAGATTTATCACTATCTAGTGTCTTTTCAATATCACTTTCGATCATATTCACCTTTTCTGTTCCTTTTCTTTTTCGGGGATTTTTGTCTTTGGAACCTACAGGTCGACCACGCTTTAAGCGTGCCTTAGATGTACTTGCTACATCATTTAGTTTTGATATATCAATCCGAGATGGGACATTTACAGCTGGTACATGTGACTTTGTCACCCTTTTTAAATCAGTAAATGAATCTGGTAGTTGATTTGCTAAATCTTGTAATTGTACTATTTTCTTTACATTTTCTTCCCATGATTTATTATATGGGTCCAGATGTAATAAATGTGGTACATGCCATGTTATTTCATTTTCCAATGGTTTATTTTCTCCTCCTAGTGTTGGAAAATTTGTTTTGTCAAAATGACAATCAGCAAATCTTGCCTGAAAAACATCAGCTGTTAAAGGTTCAAGATATCTAATAATCGATGGTGATTCATACCCCACATATATTCCTAACCTTCTTTGAGGTCCCATTTTTGTTCTTTGTGGTGGAGCTATTGGTACATATACTGCACAACCAAAAATTCTTAAATGAGAGATATTTGGTTCTTTACCAATTGCAAGTTGATAAGGGGTATGTTTATGACCAGCACTTGGCCTTAGACGTATGAGTGCTGCAGCATGTAAAATTGCATGACCCCAAACTGTAACTGGTAGCTTAGTTCTCATTATTAAAGGTCTAGCAATATATTGAAGACGTTTGATTAATGACTCAGCTAAACCATTTTGTGTATGTACATGAGGAACAGGATGCTCAACAGTAATTCCAATTGACATGCAATAATTATTAAATGATTCAGATGAAAATTCACCGGCATTGTCAAGTCTAATTTTCTTTATAGTATAATCAGGAAATTGTGCCCTTAATTTAATTATTTGTGCAAGAAATTTTGCAAATGCCATATCACGACTTGACAGTAAACAGACATGTGACCATCTACTAGATGCATCAATTAATACCATAAAGTGCCTGAATGGTCCCGACGGTGGATGGATGGGTCCACATATATCTCCTTGGATTCTTTCAAGAAATGCGGGTGATTTTGTCTGAATCTTGCCTGGTGAATGTTTTGTTATTAATTTTCCAAGAGAACAAGCTTCACATGGTCTATCTCCTTTTGTAAGCTTTAAACCTTTCAATGAATGACCATGAGTACTTTCAATTATTTTACGCATCATTGTTGAACCAGGGTGACCTAAGTGGTCATGCCATAAAGTCATAGTTTTGGGATCTTCTTTTACCATTAAATTACATTCAATTTCATGTATATATGTATAATGTAATCCAGAAGGTAATTTTGGTAGTTTTTCTAAAATTTTCTTCTTTCCCAAAATATTAGTAGTAATATTAATGTATTTCATATTACCTTCGGTTGTAGTTTCAGTATCATATCCTTGACTATATATGTCATTAAAACTCAACAAATTTCTCTTTGATTTCGGAGAGTATAGAGCATTATTAATGACAAACTTCGTCCCATTTGGTAATATGAACATAGCATTACCTGTTCCTTCAATTAAATCTGCTGGACCTGAGATTGTGTTTATTACACCTTTAGTAGGAAATATTTTGGTGAAATATTTCTTACTTTTGAGGATCGTATGGGTAGTTCCACTGTCTGGAATACAAATATCTTTGTCATGATCCATTTCTATCCTTCTTAAAATAAAAATAAGATTAAATAAAAGAGAGGGTAAGATAATACAACATATTCAACAATATTATTTTATTTAGATCATGAAAATATTACATAGTCACACAACATGCAAATTCTTAAAAATATACACAACACACATTATATATATATATATATATATATATATATATATATTAATTCATTAGTTAATCCATATTAATATCTTCTCCTATGAAATCAGCAGCCTCAAGACAGGTAGTATCATTCTTGGGTTCAATTTCATTAAAATTAACCTCCTTTTCCTTTCCATCAACAGAGTCTTTGTATCTTTTACACAGGTACTCTGGTGTCCTACATGCTTTAGACCAATGACCTTTCTTTCCGCATCTATAACAACGATCATCATGATTTCTAGAGGGACCTTCCTGGATGTTTTTACCTTTACCTTGATGATTCTTGTTGGTTTGGTCATATTTGAGAGGCCTATAATTCATATAACCTCTTCCACGGCCTCCACCACGAAAATGGTTTCGACCATGACTTCTGCCTCGACCACGACCACCAAAACGAGCATAGCCACCACGTCCTCTTTGGCGATTATAACCACCACACCCTTGATTAAAAGTTGTGGCGTTTATTTCAGGATATGCCATTGTTCCTGTAGGACGCAATTGGTGGTTTTTAATGAGCAGCTCATTATTTTGTTCAGCCACTAGAAGAGCTGTAACCAAATCAGAGTATTCAGTAAATTCTCTCATTCTATATTGTTGTTGCAATATCACTTGAGATGCATGGAAAGTTGAGAATGTTTTCTCCAACTTTTCCTTTTCAGTTATAGTTTTGCCACAAAATTCTAATTGTGCAATAATTTGATGCATAGCAGAGTTATATGCAACAACAGTTTTATAATCTTGGAACCTTAATTTGTTCCATTGATCCATTAATGAGGGCAATAAGACTTTCTTCTGATGCCCAAATCTAGCCTTAATTTTGTCCCATAAAATCTTGGGATCTTTTGCATTCGAATACTCTGTTTGTAATCCATCATCAATGTGGTGCTTGATTATACGATTTACTTTTGATTTTTTCTTTGCCAATTCCTCTGGGACATCTCCCAAATCGTCTCCCTCAAGAATCTTGTCGAGTCCCTCACATGCAAGATACTCAATTAAGTTGTTGTTCCAAGTTATGTAGTTGTCTCCAGTTATGTTTAAAATTTTGAATTGGTGCTTAACATTTGACATGATTATATCTAAAATACAGAAGAACATAATCAACATTTAATATATATATATATATATATATATATATATATATATATTATGACGAAAATAGAAATATCATTTTATTTAATGGCAACGATTACAAGAACATGATAATATTTTAATCTAAGCCTCCACGAAAACAAAAAGTAATCACACAAGCTAAGACTAATAATGGTAAAACGCTAATTATAGCTAATCCTACAAAATCTTTTCCTAATTCTTCAATATGGGTGAAAAAGAAGAAGAACACAATAACCACAAGTAGAGTGATGCATAGTAAAAGGATTTTAGCCATTTTGTAAGTATGGGTAAATATTTTGAGATGTAAAAATTATGAATGAAGGTGATGTATTTATAGAATGAGTTTTGTAAAAATGACCGTTACTGTTACCGTTAAATACACTGTTCATAGCTGTTGAAATCACTGTTCATGACCGTTGAAATCACTGTTCATGACCATTGATTTTACTATTCATTAACGTTGGATAATGAGAAAAATATTTTAAGTGTTTAAATATCATCTAAGTTAGGACACATGAGTAGTATAGAAAATCACAAGACAACATATATGGTAAATGAATATATATGATAATCATATTAAATTTATTTATTTATATTTAATAATGTCTCATGAATCAATATTATAAATGGGGTTTTAGACCTCCATTAAATATAAAAGTTAGATGGGGTTTTTAGACCTCCATTAAGCATGAAAGTAAAAATTAGATTAGATGGGGTTTTTAGACCTCCATTAAGCATGAAAGTAAAAATTAGATTAGATGGGGTTTTAGACCTCCATTAAGCATGAAAGTAAAAATTAGATTAGATGGGGTTTTTAGACCTCCATTAAGCATGAAAGTAAAAATTAGATTAGATGGGGTTTTTAGACCTCCATAATAATAATAATAATAGCCACTCTAGTTATAAATCACTTGACAGATTGCCAGTTTTCTATAACCGGGGCAGATAATAATAATATTAATATGATAAAGATAAATGATATACATATCAATATTAAGTAATGATTTTAATGTGATCAGAATAGATAACATACCTAGCAGTAGTGTAAACTTCCGGTAGAAACGATCGTGCTGATAACGTGTTAAAGATTTAGATATTTAAATACTTATTTTATGATATTAGTGAACTAATAAGATAATATAAGTTACTACTTTATAAACTAAGTAAATCAAGAGAGAAAGAAGTAGGATGATATATTTTGATTTCTCAAAAATGGTGTATTTTTACATGAACCAAAGTATGGTATTTATACTACTAAATTTACCACTATTACATGTGTGAAATTATTTGTTTCACTATTCTAATTTGACATTTACCTAGGTAATAGGTAATTATCACTTACTATTGTAAGTTGACAATTTGGATAGATATTTCAACTATAATAATTATGTCTATATTTCAACTATAATAATTATGTCTATATAATTTATTATAACATTATCATCTCTTTTTTCTAGTAAGAAAAGGATCATCATTCATCACTGTATAACATGTACTGTATGATTATTCTTCAAAAAAAGATGTACTCTATGATTAGCCAAGCCTTTTTTCTTCTCTTTTAACCATTTTGTAAATATTTATCCGTTAATATATTTTTCCCACTTGCAAAGAAAGTTTCAATATCCCTTATGAAGTGTTAATATTTCTGTATTAATATTTTTGACATTCAATTATTTAATTTTTGAATCTCCACTATAACAAATAAAAGGTTAACATATATTTTGATACATTTAATTATCGTAATTTTATTTTAATTTTCTATATATTTAGATTGACCGAGTTTGAAAAAAAAGATCACATAACATCGAAATTTAGTGAAACTTCAAAGTGTATTTTTTATTGTTTTCATCAAAACCACGGTGATTCACCATAATTCAGTGGATCTTACTGTTAATCGATCATGTGTGTAGCTAGACCTCACAGAGTCAAAAGTAACAACTTTCACCTACATAGAACATGGCCAGTTGGCCATTTTTCATGTGTTAATGTTTGTGGAATATGGGTGCAGAATCATCATCAGTTATTATAAATGGGTTCAAGCTTTTAGTACAGTCGCATGTATGGATAGCATAAACATGCCATGTACGAACAAGAGTATTATTTCCATAAAGAAAAAAAAGAGTATTATTATTAATAATAATGGTAAAATCCAAAAAGATGAGGAGCAAGAATGGGTCCCATGTTCCTCTAATCATTTGGACAAATGTTCCAACAAAGTTGTTTTGTCAAGAAAGTGAGCCTGATTTATCGAACTTATCACATACAGTATGTTTGATTTCCCTTTCTTTTTGTTTCAAATCATTGTGTTTTTCTTGTTTGTGTCATTGTCAATAAACAAATAAAAAGAGGTTATGCTATTGAATTAAAGCAGCTAAATCATGTTCAACTTCTCTTTGTTGTTTCCATTTTCTTTTATGGATAATGAAAGCAGCTAATCTTGATTGTTAACTAACCAATTAGTAACGTTAAATCGTTAATCAACTCCTAGAGGGGAGAATGTTTTTCATTGAGTAGTGTTGACACGAAAAATAAGTCTCCAACAAATAAATTATAAGGTCAATTTAGGACTTAAGTCGGACTCTTACAAGGTTCTTAATTGATAGGTTTAATGTCTCAAGTCTTTGTTTGCAGTCGAAGAAGAGCTTACGAAAATGGACAAATAACTCATTATTGCAACAACAAGAACATTGAAATGTATAAAAAGAGCAAAGAAAAGTCGTAGATTGAATAAGAAATGAATGAGTTACATAAATTGATCGTTCGAATAAAATAGTAAGACATGTTATCCTATGTGGACGAACATGTATGTAGTGGATTATTATACCGAACGAAAATGAAGCACTTTGTGTGAAGAGTGAATCTTTACTTTATAAAAAAATTAGAATAAATTAACTCAAGTTTTGCAGACATGACACATGTCTTCTTAACTTCTTAAAAACTTCCTTTGCAAATTTCTTTTGGTCTTTGAATTATGACATTTGATGATTTCTACGAAATAATGACATCAACTGTAACCAACTTTAGAAAGTGAGTGATTTTGAATCATTAAATATACATACAAATGGCCTATCTCGAGCGCTTAGTCGATAAATCTTGAGAATATTCTTGGAGTATATAAGTCAATTTGAATCTCACCCTTGCCTCGAATGTTACCCTTCAAAGAGTAGCCTAAATGTTTTCTATCTGACATGTTCGTTGATTTGAAAACAATTATTCAAATTTTGCATATAATCCTGCCAAGGCCGGTCCCAAGCCCTGGAAAAAGGAGATGGTTGTGTTAGACCTCGACAGCCAACAAAAAACTTAGTTGAATCTCCATGAGATGAATCAAATACGAAATAGTGTGAATGTTAGGTCGTTGCCCTGAAGCAACGCACTGTATATCTAGAGTACAATGTCAAATGAGCAAGGGCCATTGCATCGCCGTCTAGATGCATTGAAAAATAAGCAAGGGTTCCCACATCTTCATGAATGGGTGCAAGTAAAGAAGTTAGTTCATGAGAATATGATTCGTTTAAAAAAAGAAAGTTAGGTACTCTTATAGGAAAATCTATGGAAGTAGTGGATATTGAGATTAGGAGGAGGATTAATTTTATGGGCCTACAAGAAACTAAGTGGGTGGGTGAAAAGGGAAAAAAATTAGATAGTTCAAGATTTAAACTTTGATATAGGTGTAAAGTTAGATCGATAAATGGCGCAGACATCACTATGGATAAAGAGTAGAAGAAAGATAATATGGATGTTAAAAGGATATGATATCATATTATTTCCCTGAAATATGTAGTGGAACAAGACATCTTTAATGTTATTAGTGCTTGCGCACCTCAGATAACGTTAGAAGAACATCTTAAAATAATGTTTTGGGCGGATTTAGAAGGTTTAATTCATGACACAATGTAAGGAGGAAAAATGTTTCTAGGAGGGCATTTTATTGGGCATGTAGGGAGTGTTTAGATAGGCTTCGAGGGCTTGCATGGTGGGTATAGTCTTGGAGAGATAATATGGAGTGGAAATCCACCCTAGATTTTTCATCAGCTTTTGATCTTACTATAGCTGATACGTGTTTTAGGAAAAGAGATGAGCATCTTATCACTTACAAGAGCGGGATGACTTGTACTCGGATAGATTTCTTTATTACTAGGAAATCATACAGGAAGATTCGTTTAGAATGTAAAGTTATACCTCGAGAGAGTCTAACTACCTGGAAAAAGCCTAACCAATACAAATAATATTGGTTATAAATGTAAGGGTTAATAAGAATGTAAAGAGTAAAAGCCACAGTGGGGCTCCGTGCATCAAGTGGTAACACTTAAATGGTGAAAAAAGGATTTTCTAACACAAGATTTTAGTGGGAGGTTTTAGGAAACCACAAGTAAGCAAAAATGATGTGTGGGACAAGATGGCACATGATATGCGAGCCAAAACAGAGTTTCAGCGAGGAACGCCAAAGGCGGTTCGCTAGGCGAGATTTGGTCCACTAACTGAACTAAGGCAGTTTCAAGAAATATATGAAGACAACTGGTTTTTTTCTCCAAAAAAGAAAGCTTGACTCATTAGGTGAACTGTATTTTGCCTAGTAAATTTACACTTGCAGAAACACTAAATAGAGATGTAGTTCGTTTCTCTCAAACAAACCACTTGTAACCTAGACAAAATAAAGAAAGAACAAAGAGATGAATGCGTGAGCCACAATAAGAGGCCTATAGAGCTTGGATTCAAGGTTGTTAATGCTTCTAAATCATGTCAAATACACGTATTCATATTGATGGATGAAATTGACAAGTGCACCAAATTGTAACGAGTAATAAAGTAGCAAGTTTATCATTTCCAGAAGGAATGTCATTCAACTTAGCAATTATAAAAACTTATTTTAGAGAGTCAAATTAAGAGAGATTAAGAAAGGGTTGCATGATTTAATTGTGCTGCCCAATGTGAGATTGGGTTTGTGATTCAAAGTTTGAACAAAGATTGGGGAATCCTTGAATTCCCCCTTCATCTTTGTTAGAATTAACTTAGTAAAACATCAGTTATGTGGTGTCTACTTATGATTTAGGAAACTGATTTTATAAATCCTTATCAGGCCTAACAACAACATGTACGGTAAGATAAACTAGTTAAAGTTACGGTGTTACCGGAAGGAAGAATAAAAAAATCACCAAGTTTCATATTTAATTTCATTAATTATAATCAAGAAATAAGCAATTATAACTTCCATGAACAAAAGAATAATTTCGGGTTGTTAATCCTGCTAATTCTATACATATCAATTTTCAAGATTACCGATACAAATTCTCAATTGAAAAAACATTAAGCATAGACAAGAACGAATAAAATCAGACACAAGAAAAGCATAACTGAATAGAAATTTTATTAATTGAATCCAAAAAATAATAAGGGGTTCATCTTAGAACCCTAATCAAAGTGGTTTAGTTATAGATGTTAACAAACATCATAACGAAACATACCCTGAAGAGAACAAGAGGATGATATAAATTCTTTGCCTTGGACTCTGATGCTTGAACCTTGTCTTGAACCTTTAGCTTTCTGAATGAATAATAATGTGTGCAAGGGTCTCTGTTTATAGCATATGATTACTTGGAATTTAAGAGAAGAAAACTAAGCTTTTCCCCATGTGCGAATTCTTGTGTTTTTGTCCCGTTTTCGATCGCTCTTATGTCTGGAAACTCCTAGGAACTTAAAATGAATTTTCTTCACTTTGTATTGTCTTCAAAAACCTTCTAAGAACCATTGATATTCAATCTTCATATCCTTGATCCTTCATTTGATGTCTTGATTTGTTGATTTACATGATTTATACTAAACACCTATGGGGTTGCATGATTTAGGATAAAAGTGAATTACAATGACTCGAGTGAAAACAATACAATATGTTCCTTAAACCATTGACAATTCCTCTAACTCTCATCTTATTTGTCTTCAAATACAAAAAAAAAATGGTACTAAAAACATAACAAAAAATATCATATGATGCTCTGTCATCACACATCTATTAAATTGATCAGTAATGTTATATGAAGTTAGAGAAACAAAATATCTAGAAAGTATGTTTATTAATGCATATACATAACATATGTATATTAGTTCAAATAAGTTAGATGTCCTTTCACCTTTGTTTGTGACTGATGCACTAACTTATTTTTAAAACATGAACTCACATTCTTCAAATGACATAAATTCAAATAAGTCCAATAGTCCATAACGATGAAATCAAGAAATGTGAATCACACTTGTTCATTCTAGACAATAATGTTAATGATATACATTAGATTCAAATCTCATCTAATCATCTGTTATAGATGAGTTTATTAAGATCATGAAACTCAAGGTCATTATTTGATTAGAATATTGTTTCGCTAACTAGACAATTCAACATATTGATCTGATTTAACCAAATAGGATAGTTAAGCTGCTTGGATCTGCCGCCTGATGGGGTTGATCCGTCAGTTTTTCCGTCGTCGGCCTGGTTCTGTTGAGCTGCACTGAGAAGATGGCTTCACAAGTGTTGATTGTTAGCCCTCGGTGAGACGAAGGAAGGTTGTGTATCGTCATGTGCTATGACGCCCAAGTCAATGTGGGGTTCAAGAGGAGAGGTCACAAGTTATGGGTAAGAAGTGTCATATGTGTCCCAAGGCTAAAACCTGGGTATATATAAGGGTTAGGTAGGACATAGAATTTCTTAGAAACTTTATATCTTAGAAATTTTATCGTCTTTAGAGTTCAACTCTATTTTGTTATTGATTACACCTCTTGTAAATCAAGTATAAAACACAAACAATCTTTTATTTGATTAAGTTAGATTGTAGAAGTTTTTTGCTTTTGTGCTTGAGCATTGGAAGTTACTTTCTTGTGTGATTGAACATTTGAAGTATTTTGCTTTGTTTGGTTGAAGAGAAATAAGGAAGAGAGAAAGAAAGAAGAGAGAAATAGAGAAGAGAGAACAACTTTCTCTAGTTTGGAATGAAGAGAAACAGGAAAGAGAGATTAAAAAGTAGTGGGACCTACCACTTTTTGCTTTCTCCAGGGAAGAAAGGGGAGAGAGAAGGCTCCAAATTTTGCTGTTCCATTTTTGCCCTTGTATTGAAATGTTATATTCTCGAGTAAACCCTCATTTGGGTCCTTGAAAGTGTCCCTCGCTATCAGGCCGGTCCCTGGATCAATTTAATTGATCAAAAACTCCTCCAATGTACGTTCCGTTAGTCAAATGCATCAAAAACGTTAACTTAGTGTTAACGATGCTGATTTGTCCATTAGACTTGCCACTTCAGCTGCATTGTTGGCCTTCCACGCTGGCAAGGACTCAATTGCATAGGATAACAAACATTGCAATGGTCATTTGTGTCCCTCCTTTATTCTCTCTTCTTCTTTCTCTCATCAAACAACCTGCAAGCTCAATCCCAAATCCTAAAACTCCATTTTCGTTTCCAATTTCGCCTCTCTCATCACCTAAGTTAATACCCAAATTGAATTGAGGTTGAATATGATGGGAGGTGGGGTGATGCACAAGAACAACATGGACAACAACAAAACCCATAATCATCTTTCTTCTGGGTTCTAAATGCAACATAGTTGCTGCACCCTTTGCTAGGTGGACATAATCATCTAGTTGTAGCATAAAATTCCACTTTGGGTTCTAGATGTAGCATAAAATTCCACTTTTAACACACTAAGTCCAGAAAGTTGGAAAAATAAATAGAGAATGGATATTGGAAGGTGAAGCCGTGAAGCATGCATACATATAAATAAGAGAGTGTTGAACATAAAAATCATGTTAAAAACCATGATTAGCTCGTTGCCTCTGACACAACAGCAACAATAACAATATTGCACTCTACTTGTTACACATGAACCATCATCATCAACAACAATTGAAAATTTCCCCTTTCACTTGGCTTCTCAAAACCCACCATCAGAACTGTTTTATCTTGGTTTTCGGGTGTCAAACATTGATTACGTTTGAACCTTTTAAACCGGTGATATCTTATTTTTTCTTGGGAAGGGAAAAAGTAAGCAAAACCCTTGAGAATCGAGGTCCGGGAGTTGTTTTCGCTACGGGAAGGTGTTAGGCACCCATAACGACTATAGTAACCTATAGGAACCGTCTTTAATTTCTACGCGCGCGCTTTATTTTTAAATGCTATTTTGAAATGTTATTTACACCTAAAATTTGCTAAGTGAAGAATTGGAGGGAGAAGAAAGTGTTTGAATTTTTATTTTATTTGAATTGAAGGAATTTTGTTCCTTGCCTACATACCCGTTTAAGGGATCAAATCCACCGTAGTTCTCTCTCAAAAATGTTTTTGTTTTTGTTGGTTGATTTTAAGTTTGAAAATGGATTTTGAAGAATAGAAAGAGGCCTCAAGGGCATGAGATTTAGAAAAGAGTGAGGTTCAATTAGTTATTTGCAAAATCAAGTCAAAGTATGATTAAAATTTGTTGAAATTTGATTAAGAAAATGAAAAGGAAAATCAATGGGGTTTTGACCCCAAGGTTTATTGTGAAAAAGACTTGAGTGAAGTTTGTTCATGTTTTTTGAAAAGTTGATTTTTTTCTAAGTATGAATCCTAGGCATTCATCTAAACACACAATCCTAAACATACATCTAAACATGCATATTCTAGCTATATATCTAAAGTGGTGTGTGTGCATGTGTCGGTGCTTGTGTCGGTGTACATCATTAGAGTCCATTGTCCGTTACATCATACCCTAGATACATTCTATGGCCTCTTTGCCAAGAAATTAAAAGCATAAGAAGAATATTACAAAATTTCCTAAGTGTTTACATTCTAACTTTGGTACAAATTGTATTGTAAGAAGGAAATAGAAATGAATATGGGATGAAATGGAGATGCTTATGAAATGATGAAACATGAAATGAAAGGAGTTAGTAGGACATGACAATATCAAAGAAGTGAAGTAAGAGAAATACTAGAATATAAAGGATAGAAAATAAGTGCAAACATGGCTAAAATTTGTTCATAAAATGCAAGAACCAAGTGACCTATAATTCTCACATCCCAATTACATTTTAAAGGTTTAGAAACAAGTCTTGGAATGGGAATTAAGGCTACAAGATTTACTTGACATTTTAAAACAAATTTGGAGCATATTTACATTATTTAACTACTTAATGACTTGTAAGCTAAGTAACCTACCAAAATTCACAATTATGCAACAAAATTAAGCACAAACAGTGGCTAAACTTCTATGAGATCAAATGGTATAGGTCACCAAAATTCATCAAGCAATTTGGATCGAAATCAAGCAAAGTTCCACTTATTTTTAGCACAAAATATGACACAACTAGCAAGAAAATTAACACCTCATTTTTTAACCAACTTTAACATGTGAAAATTATCACAAAATGCTACAAAAATATCAAGAAGTCTACATGAATTTTTTTGGAATTTTTTAAAGGTTTTTTAAGCTAAAAAAAAAAAAATTACAAGAAAATTGCTAGTTTTAATCAAGAATGAAAAAAAACCACACATATATTTTTTTTATCAGGTTTTATTATGCAACAAAGTTAGAAAATATCAAGAAAGTCATCAAAAATCTGTGGAAATTTATTTAGAATTTTTTTAAAGAGATTTTATCATGCAGGAGGTGTAAAGAACATGTAACGTGGTGCAAATAGCAAGAAACAAGAGGAAAAGACGAAATTCAGTAGAAGCAAAAAGTCCAGGCCCACACATCATACCAAACGGTTTACCAGGAGGCTTATGGATCGTTGGATTGATCCACATGGATCAGATCCAAGATCCAAAGGCTGCTGAACGCGAAGATACAGGGGAAAACGGTGTAGGTGCACACACATGAACATACAAGAGTATATAAACACAACTTCTTCACAAACCCTCATTCTTCATCTCACTTTCTCTCTCTAACTTCTATCTCACTCATCCCTCTCTAACTACTCGTCTGAGAAGAAGAGAAGACGGCCGGAAAAGCTTTCCGGTGCGGTGGCTGCCGGAGGCGCCGCCACGCCGGAAAGCTAAAACAACACATTTTTTGAAAATTTTTACGCCATCGGCTTCGTCTTCTTCTCCTTCCTTGGAATCCGAAATTATTTTTCACCAAAACTCATGCATACGGACTAGATCTTACATCAAAGATTCGAACAAAAAACTTAAAGATGACAGATGAACAATATCTAACGGGAGAAGGAAGAGAGGTTACCTTCTTCGATCGTTTAGACCTGGAGGTTTTTATCTCCTTTTCCGAATCACTTCCGTCACCGTCGTTGAAGGACCTTTCACGGTTCTTTCCTTCGCTTCGTTCTTCCCCGATCTGGCCTTGCTCGATTTGTTCTTGTCTTTCACCGATCTTGTTGTTTTGCTCTGCTTCTTGTTCGTAACTGTGCCGTTATTTGTTGTTTGGATGAACTAGTTTTTGGTCTCGAATCCACGTGGTGGTGATTTCGTGAACGAAACTGTGATATGAATTGGTGATTTTTCAGATGATAACGGCGGTTGACGGTGGCGTGAGCGGTGGTTTTGGTTAGTTACAGTGGCGGTTATGGATTGTTAGGGTTTGAACATTCAAGAGTGTTCTTGAATGTTCTTGATTTTTCTGGTGATTTTTGGTGCTTTGATGCGTGAGAAAGAGAGAGAGAAAAGTGGAATCTGTTTCTGAAAAGTGGTTGTGATGTGGCACTGAATCAATGGTTCTGTGTGACTTGGCCTTTGACTGGGCTATTTATAGCTGATGTGTAAATTCCTGGACCAATTGGACGCTGCCATGTGGACATAGACTGTAACTGACTGGACTAATAAAAATCTGACACATGGCACTGGACTTAACAAACTCTTGGACAAATGGACCAATAAGAAACTGACACATGTACAGACCTGATGACTTGGACAAAAAATGGACTATAATGCAAATATTAGGAATTTAGGACTAAAAATAAAAATAAAATGAATTAAAATTGGTAATTGGAAAATAACGTAAAGTGAAACGATTAAAATTGACAAAACGGACTAAAACGAACCAATGGCCTAAATGAGGTACTTTAAAGTACCTCTCTGCCGAAATTTCGTGTGAAATGACCAAAATGCCCCTGGGGCTAAAATAACTGGAAAATGACTCAAATGTGATTGAAAAAATAGATTTTTAACAGAAATTGAATCAAAGACTCATACAGACAGAATTAAAAGGCTCAGAGACAATTTTTAGAATTTAAACAGGGTCTTGACACTTGAAAAGACTAAAATGCCCTTAGGGGCAAAACTGACCTAAAATGACTTCAAATGCAATTTTTGAAATGGATTCTGACATAGAATGAAACAAAGACTTATTCAAACTTATTTGAAAGGTCTTAAACAAAATTTCGAAAGACTGAGAGAAACTTTGACATAGGAAATGACTAAAATGCCCTTGCATGTGAATTTTGCAAATAACATTGAAATAAAATGCAGAGAAAGATGCAATTGATCAGAGATAGTTCAAATGACTTATAATGCAAGAAAAGAGGAATTGAGTTAGTATTTTTAGGTCCAAAATTAGGGTATAACAGCTGCCCCTATTTAAGTTTCTTTGTCCGGAGAGTCAAGAGACGAAGTCTTAGAGTTGACGGGACGAAGATACTTAAATATTAACATTTGCACTGCTTTTGGACATAAAAATATGCTTTCAGAGTTTCAAAGATATGAATGTTATGCAATACTTTGATTATGAATGCAAGACAAACAAACTGGAGTCTATGGAACCTGTCATGTCACTGGGGATTCAGATAGACACTGGCAGGGTAGACAAACCAGGGATAGAAAGTAAGGTACAAGCTGTTCTTTGGGTCGAACTAGTCACTTGACCAAGGAATACAAAACAAGAGATAGGTGCAAGCTGTTCTTGGGATTGAACTTGGCACTTGACCGGAAACATAGACATATAGGCAGATACAAGTGGTTCTTTGGATCGAACTTGACACTTGGTTGAAGATACAAACAGATAGGCAGACGCAAACTGTTCTTTTGGATTGAACTGGCTGTTTGGCTGGAGGCATAGACAAGGGGTTGATACAAGCTGTTTCTTTGGATCGAACTTGCTTGTGAGATTATCACCACATCATGTGGGAAGGTGCAAACTGTTCTTTTTCAAATCGAACTTGCCATTTGACCGATAACAAAGCATAAGCTGAGTACAAACTGTTCCCCAGATCGAACTTGCTGTTTGACCGATAACAAAGCATAAGCTAGGTACAAACTGTCTCTGGACTGAACTTGTCGTTTGACTGATAACAAAGCATAAGCTGGGTACAAACTGTTCTTCAAATCGAACTTGCCGTTTGTCCGATAACAAAGCGTGAGCTGGGTACAAACTGTTCTTTTTAGATCGAACTTGTCGTTTGTCCGGAAGCATAGGTATATAAGCAGGTACAAGTGGTTCTTTTTTGGGTCGAACCTGGCACTTGACCAGTAACGAGATTCAAATTGAGAGTCTGGTTTAACAAGATACCAATTGAGGGTAAATTGTCATTGACTTGATTTGAAAATAGACATGACCATTTTGGTTGGCCCAAGAGTAAATTGAGAGTAAATTGGTTTGAAAGTTGACATTGAAAGAGGGGTTGAGATTGAGCAGAGACATAGACATAGACATTGGATTGAGAGTTGAAATTGACATTGACTTGGAAATTGGAATTGACATTTGACATTGACATTGGCATTGGATATTGACATTTGACATTGACATTTGACATTGACATTTGACATTGACATTGGCTCGGCAATTGAAATTGACATTGACATTGGATATTGGAGAGTTGCAGTTGACATTGAGATTGGATTGAAATTGGAATTTGACATTGGAATTGGATTGAAATTGGAATTTGATATTGGAATTGGATTGAAATTGGAATTTGACATTGGAATTGGAATTGAAGATTGACATTGGAGTTGGAATTGAAATTGAAATTGAGTTTGGCAGTTGAAATTTGGAATTGAGATTGGAGAGTTGAGATTGCATCGGATTTGATAGTTTGACATTGAAATTGGAAATTGCTTCGAATTTGACGTTTGACATGATTTGAAATTGAGATTGGAAAGTTGCATCGAATTTGACAGTTGAAATTGAATTGAACTTGACATTGGGATTGGAATTGAAATTGAAATTGAATTTTGACAGTTGACAGTTGAAATTGAGATTGAAATTGAAATTGAAAATTGAGTTTGACAGTTGAAATTTGGATTGGATTTGACAGTTGAAAGTTGGATATGCAACATGTATGTATGGTATAACAAGGTTATTGGATGTATGAGCACATAAAATGCATGATTATGCATGTATGAATGCTTGAAATGCATGATTGGTTTGTAGTTTGACAGGGAAAGTTTCACAGGGATAGACAAAACATTTGGAAGATTGGGCACGTAGTGGCTCGTGCTGCAACATATTCACAGGGGAAAACCTCTTTGGAAAAGACCGTCGTTGAGAGACGTGTCGAAACCATGGCTGAGGGCAATAAAACTTGTAAAGGAGGGACCCTTGGAAGGTTCTTGGATACAGGTCGCCGTTGCTAGGCGTGTCAGTGCTGGGTAAACATTGGATGTTCGTATCTGTGGTCAATGCTTTTCAATATTCTTTTCATTTTTCATTTTCAAACCCCACTTTTGCCTGAACCGCCCTTTCGGGTTTTCGATTCACCGGGGAGTAAATTCTTTTTATTGCCCCATTTTTGCCTGAATTGCCTTCATAGGTTGTCAATCAGCGGGGTGCTCATTTTTGCCTAAGCCGCCCTTTCGGGTTTTCAACTTAGCGAGCTTTTCATTTTCATTTTCTCATTTTTTCATTTTCATTCTGTTTTTTCATTCTTGCCATTGACCACAGATCATCCTGGGGAGTAACCTGCTTGTAACATGTATTGAAATAGACATTGACATTCATTCATTCATGCATGTTTCATTGAAATGTACCCTGTTGCTCAGGTTTGCTTTCAAAATAGACAAAAAGATTTTTCAATTTTCGAAGATGTTTGTTTCAGACATTAACATTATCAATTGGAAAAGAAATATTTTGTATAAAGCATTGAAAGTAGAAAGGAAATAGAGTTTCAAACAATAGAAAAGCTCAAATTGATGTAGAAGAGTGAGAGTCAGCCAAAGGCATGACTTCACAGATTTACAAAGCTTGGAAAATGGTAATTTTATTGGTTGGTGATACATTGAACACGATGACCGCTACATTTCATAGAAATTTTGAATTCACGAGTACAGAAGCCTCTGATGAAGACGACCATTGACAGTTGCAGATGCCCCAAAGGGTGATGGTGATTTGCCAGATATAGTTACTTGTCTTTATTGTCAACCTCATTTTTGCATGAACCGCCCTTTCGGGTTTTCGGCTCATCGAGGCGCTCATTCTTGCCTGAGTTGCGTACAATCTCAGCGAGCTTTTCATATTCATTTTTTTTTGTCCCTAACTTTTGCCTGGATCGCCCTTTCGGGTTTTCGATCCACCGGGAAGCGCATTTTTGCCTAGGCCGCCCTTTCGGGTTTTCGACCTACCACGCTGTTCTTTTCTTTCTAGACAAAGTATTTCTTGACTATATCGGCATTAACAGGGTTTGGAAGCTCCACACCATCCATGTGTGTAAGAATCAAAGCACCACCAGAGAAAGCCTTCTTGACAACATAAGGACCTTCATAGTTAGGTGTCCACTTGCCCCTTGGGTCGGGTTGCTGACTTATTCTTCTTTTCAATACAAGTTCGCCTTCCTTGAATTCTCGAGGTCGGACTTTCTTGTCAAAAGCATTCTTCATTCGCACTTGATACAACTGTCCATGAGCCATAGCATCCATACGTTTCTCTTCAATCAGATTCAATTGATCATACCGACTTTGACACCATTCAGCCTCAGTTAATTTTGCTTCCATGATCACTCGAAGAGATGGAATCTCCACTTCCAGAGGGAGAACTGCTTCCATACCATATACAAGAGAGAAAGGAGTTGCCCCGGTTGAACTACGCACCGTAGTACGGTAACCATGCAAGGCAAAGGGTAACATTTCGTGCCAGTCTTTGTAAGTAGTGACCATCTTCTGAACAATCTTCTTGATGTTCTTGTTAGCGGCCTCGACTGCACCATTCATCTGAGGTCTATAAGGAGAAGAGTTGTGATGTTCAATCTTGAATTCTTCACATAAATCTTGCATCATGCTATTGTTCAGATTAGAACCATTGTCAGTGATAATTTTGTTGGGAACACCATATCGACAGATGATGTTATTCTTGATAAACTTGACAACCACTTGCTTGGTCACATTTGCATAGGAAGCAGCTTCAACCCACTTGGTGAAATAATCAATTGCCACTAGAATGAAACGGTGTCCATTGGAAGCTTTTGGTTCAATTCTTCCAATCATGTCAATGCCCCACATAGAGAAAGGCCATGGGGAAGAGATAACATTGAGGGCATGTGGAGGCACATGAATCTTGTTAGCATAAATTTGGCACTTGTGGCATCTTTTAGCATGTTTGTGGCAGTCACGCTCCATAGTTATCCAGTAATAGCCGGCTCTTAACAGTTTTCTTAACATGGTGTGACCCGAAGCGTGGGTCCCAAAAGTACCGTCATGTACATCATGCATCAATCTCTCAGCTTCTTGTTTGTCAACACATCTCAACAAGACCATGTCATAGTTCCTCTTGTATAGGATTTCTCCGTCCAGAAGGAATCTACTAGCCCATCGTCTCAAAGTCTTTTTATCCCTGTTGGAAGCACCGGATGGATATTCACGCTTTTGCAAGAATTGCTTGATGTTGTAGTACCAAGGCTTTTTGTCATTCACATTTTTGTCAGCTTGATCTGGCATATTTTCAATAGTAAACACATGAGCGGGTCTATCAAGACGCTGCACTTTGATTACAGGCACATCATTCCAATGGTTCACCCGAAACATGGAAGACAGAGTAGCAAGAGCGTCAGCCATCTGATTTTCATCCCGAGGGATGTGGTGTAGCTCAACCTTGGTAAAATACGTCAACAGCCGTCTCGCATAGTCACGGTATGGGATCAGCTTCTCATGATGAGTCTCCCATTCACCCTTTATCTGATTAATAACAAGTGCAGAATCTCCATAGATGTCAAGGTGTTTGATTCTCAGGTCAAGGGCTTCTTCAATGCCTAAGATGCATGCTTCATATTCAGCTATGTTGTTCGTGCATTCAAAAGTTATTCGAGCAGTGAAAGGAATGTGGTGCCCCTGCGGAGTCACAATGATGGCTCCAATTCCTTTACCGTAAGCATTAACAGCACCATCAAACACCAATCCCCACTTGCTATTGGGATCTGGCCCTTCATTGATCAGTGGCTCTTCACAGTCTTTTGCTTTCAGATACATAATCTCTTAATCAGGGAAATCAAACTTAATCGGCTGGTAATCATCAAGAGGTTGACAAGCAAGATGCTCAGCAAGGACACTTCCTTTGATTGCTTTCTGAGCTTTGTACACAATATCATATTCAGACAACAACATCTGCCAACGTGCGATCTTTCCAGTAACAGCAGGCTTTTGAAAGATATACTTGATTGGATCCATTCGGGATATCAACCAAGTTGTATGATTCACCATATAATGACGCAGGCGTTTGGCAGCCCAAGCTAAAGCACAACAAGTCTTTTCAAGCATTGTATACCGAGTCTCACAGTCGGTGAACTTCTTGCTCAGATAGTAGATAGCATGCTCTTTCTTACCAGTCTCATCTTGTTGACCGAGAACACAGCCCACTGAATCGTCTAACACTGACAGATACATAATCAAAGGCCTTCCTTCCACTGGCGGGATAAGGATAGGTGGTTCCAACAGGTATTCTTTAACGCTATCAAAAGCTTTCTGACATTCATCATTCCATACAACAGGCTGATTCTTTCTGAGCAATTTGAAAATTGGACCGCAAGTAGTAGTCATGTGAGATATGAATCTTGAAATGTAATTCAGACGTCCGAGGAAACCTCTGACTTGCTTTTCAGTTTGAGGGGCCGGCATCTCTCTGATGGCTCGGACTTTATCAGGATCAACTTCAATGCCTCTCTGGCTGACAATGAAGCCTAGCAACTTTCCGGATCGTACACCGAATGTGCACTTGTTAGGATTCAACCGCAGCTTGTACTTTCTCAGTCTTTCAAACATCTTTTTCAAATACACAACATGCTGCTCTTCATTACTTGACTTCACAATCATATCATCAACATATACTTCAATCTCTTTGTGACTCATATCATGAAACAGAGTGGTCATACCCCTTTGATAGGTAGCACCAGCATTTATCAAGCCGAATGACATCACTTTATAACAGAATGTTCCCCACGGAGTGATGAAGGATGTTTTTTCTCTATCTTCAGGAGACATTCGTATCTGATTATAGCCAGAGAAACCATCCATGAAGGAGAATACTTTGGATTGAGCAGTACTGTCAACAAGCACATCAATATGAGGCAATGGGAAGTTATCTTTTGGACTAGCTTTATTCAAATCTCTGTAATCCACGCACATTCGAACTTTCCCATCTTTCTTTGGTACTGGTACGATGTTGGCAATCCACTCAGGGTATTCAGCTGTCATGAGGAAACCTGCATCAATTTGCTTTTGTACTTCAGCCTTGATCTTAAGAGCCATGTCTGGACGAGACCTTCTCAATTTCTGTTTGACAGGAGGACATTCAGGTCTTGTCGGTATCCGATGTTCCACAATCTGGGGATCTAGACCCGGCATATCTTCATAAGACCATGCAAAGACATCTGGATAGTCGTGGAGAAGCTGAGTAATCTTCCTTTTCACTTCTGGCTCAAGTGCAGCACCAATCTTGATCTCTCGCTTGTTCTCTTCAGTACCCAGGTTGACGAGTTCAATCTCTTCCTGATGAGGCTGAATGGCTCTTCTTTCTTGCTCAAGCAGTCGAGTGATCTCATACGGTATCTCTTCATCATCATCCTCATCTTTAGCTTCATATACAGGGAATTCAAAATTTGGAGGAACCATAGGGTCACTGTGTTCAACGGGTTTATTATGGTTCAATCTGCATAATATGATTGGGATGATTTTAGAAAAATGTTTTTCTATGCAGATTTTTTTTTAAAATTAATAAGAAAAATACAAATGTTTTGGTTTTTTCTGGCATTACCATTATTTCCAAGAAAAAGGCACTAAAAAAGTAAAAAACAAAGAGTCGTGAGAAAGACGACCACTTTTTATTGATTAACGGCAATGCCGAAACAAACACGCCCTTACAAAGATATCACTTTCGCCTTGGGCAGAGCGAAAGGATTGTTATTTTGAAAACAAGAAACATGAGCAACAAAACACATTACATGGAAGCATGCATGACTAAAGGAACATCAATGGCTTCCCAATTTCTCACAGTGCCTCCTGGTATAACAAATGCAGGCACGTGACCACCTTCAGCAGCATCTTCAGTAATAGCATTGAGGAACCCAGCACTGTAGAAAGTTCCCTTTGAAACAGCAGATGTCGGGGAGAATCCAAGGCCCTCTTTACGCTTGTTTTCCAGAATCTGAATCACTTTGCCCCAGCCAGCAGCTTGCCCTGCTTGAACAGCCTTCTGGGCGTCCTTTAGTGAAGCCATGCTAGCACCAGCCCTCCGGGGCTCTGCACCCTCAACAGTCAATCCTTGAAACGACGTCCCTTCAGCGGACCCTGCTTCAACACAAGAGAACGATGATACCTGGCTAACTAGATATGCTTCCTCACCATGCACAGTGACAATCTTACCATTCCTCATGAACTTGAGCTTCTGATGCAAAGTGGAAGTTACCGCTCCAGCGTCGTGGATCCACGGTCTTCCGAGGAGACAGCTGTAAGAGGCATTGATATCCATGACTTGGAAAGTTATTTGAAATATCTCGGGACCAACGGTGATTGGCAGGTCCACTTCCCCGAGAACATCCTTGCGGGATCCATCAAAAGCTTTAACCAGATAGCTGCTACCCCTCAGGGAAATTCCATGATGGCTCAATTGTCTTAGCGTGGATTCGGGCATTACATTCAGAGATGATCCAGTGTCTACCAATACGTTGGATATCAGGTCAGATCCACAATGTACTGAGATATGTAGAGCCAAGTTGTGGCGTTTCCCTGCTTCGGGGAGCTCATCGTCACCGAACCCCAAGTTGTTGCAGGCAGTAATATTACTCACTATCCCATCAAACTGATCCACAGAGACCTCGTGGTCAACATAAGCTTGCTCGAGTATCTTCATTAACACTTTCCTATGAGCCTCAGAGCTCATGAGCAGAGACAGGATGGATATCTTTGAAGGAGTCTGTAGCAGCTGGTCAACAATCTTATAGTCACTTTTCTTGATAAGTCTCAGGATTTCGTCCAGATTGGACTCTTCAATAGATTGGCCTGCTGGGCCGGTGTTCTTGTCAACAGGGGGAGCAACTGGTGGAGTTACCGTGGCAATAGGTGTCACCACCTTCTTTTGAAACAAGGGTGGACGAACTTTTCCACTTCTCAGAGTTGTAACTTCACTAGCAACATTATCAACTGTAGCTGGGGATACGAGAGGCACCTCCACTCCGTTCTCAATCATGGTTGCATTGTATTTGTAGGGAATTGCTTTGGTAGAGGTATAAGATACCGGACCAGGTAGCCTGATTACCAAAGGCTCAACATTCTTTACCTGAGATACACTTTCAACAGGAGAGTCATGGAATACTGGCACAATCACACATACATCACTGGCAATCAAGTACTTGTCATCCATCAGGCTCTGGATATCATTTTGCTCAACACAACAGCCCATAGGATTCTGCAGACATTCTGAACAAGAATCATGATCATGTTTGAACAGAGAAGCCTGGCAAAGCTTGACATGTAATGGCACCAAGGGAGTAACGACATTGCGGACATCCAACATGGGATCCTCTTGAGGAACGGGAACCCTTTCAAAGGCCTCAATCATATTAACAGCAGCATGGTTCGGAAGCGGATTGTCAAGGACATGAGGAACACTGTTCTCAAAAGTCAACCGTCCCTTTTCTATCAGATCTTTCACAATATATTTCAGAGCAAAGCAACCTTCGACATCATGGCCTTGAGCACCCTGATGGAATTCACATGTTAGGTCCTGACGGAACCTGGGAGGCAATGGATTAGGCGGAGGCTTGCCTGGTCTAGTGACACAGTGTCCCTTAGCCAGTAGAGTGGGGAGCAGCTCACCATACCGCATTGGTATTGGTGGAAAAGAAGGTTTGGGTCGGGGACCCTGTTGTTGCTGCCGTTGCTGTTGAGCAGGAGGCTGTTGTTGTGTTTGCTGAGGGATAGCATTGACGGGCATTGGTGGTTGACCCGGTGGTAGAGGATATTGCTGATAAAATGGTGGGAAGAAAGGGTGTTGAGAGTATTGCATGTAGTGATAAGGCAGAGGTAATTGTGTAGCAGCTGCAGATGGGTTACCAGACACCATCCCTACGTCAGATTCTTTCCTCTTGTGATGTCCGTTACCGTACTTCTTTGGTGCACTGTTTGAAGATTCACCCTTCTCAAGGACAATAATACCATCTCGGACAGCCTCCTCTAGGCGAGTTCCCATTGTAACCATATCAGAGAAGTTGTTCGGAGCAGAGACTATCATTCTCTCCTTATATTCCTTCTTCAGAGTCTTCAGGAATGTTTGTGTTAATTCTTCCTCATCAAGTCGAGGAGAGACACGGGCAGCTGCCCCTCTCCACCTTTGAGCATATTCACGGAATGTTTCGCCTGATTTCTGAGATAGGGCTTTGAGAGAGTCCCTGTTTGGTTTCAGACGGGTATTGAATTCATATTGACCTTCAAAAGCAGCAGCGAGTTCCTCAAAAGTATGGATGTTATCTTTGCTCAGACTAGTGTACCAATCTGCTGCATCATCTGTCAAGCTACTCTGAAAGCAGTGGATCATCAGTGCATCATTGTCGGCATAGTTAGCCATCTTTCGGACATACCGGATAACATGGTTGTGTGGGCAAGAAGTCCCATTGTACTTGTCGAATTCTGGCTCTTTGAATTTCTTAGGAACCTCAAATCGGGAGACCAAGCATAGATCACGAGCTTTAGCAGGAGCACCATTGTTTCCTCGGCTAGCCTTGACCTCACGGAGTTCTCCAGCCAACTCCCTTAACTGTCTCTTCATAGCTTCCATTGCGGGATCTTGTCCACGCGGAGTATCAACATCAATTACCTGTTGCACAGTGTGTACAATAGGATCGGTAACAACAGTAGTTACTTGAGGCATAGCAGTAGACACAGGAATCTGTCCTTGACCAGCAAAACCAGAGACACCAGCAGCAGTATTAGGAGAATAGAAAGGTGGGAGTCCATAAGGACGGCCGTTGGGCATAACAAACCGAGCATCAGTAGTCACAGTAGATAGTGGGATAGAGGGAATCACCTCAGCAGTGACTGGAATAGAAGTGGCTGGCTGTTCTTGTGAAGCCATCATAGCGGACATAGCGTCATGAGCCTTGGCCAAGTCTTCTTTCATAGCGGCCAATTCGGCACGGAGCTGAGCATTCTCTTCTTCAAAATTAGCCATTATCCTTCTCTTGTGAAATCTTGTCTGATGAATTCTATCTGGTTGGTAGACTTTGCGAACACGAGCCACTATTCAGACTGCGGCGGACAAAACCATGAGGCAATGAGCACGAGAGAAGTTTTTTTGTGGTCAATGAATGCATATGATGCATGAAATGTGTTAATGTATATGCAAAAAAGACTCTTTTTGTGTTACCGAAGGGTTCTAGACAAATTATAAACTTGTAAACATTACTAAACAACAATTAACATAAACGGGAATCAAACAACTAACATATAGTTTTACAAGACAAATCCAACATGAACAAATGGAAATAACAACGGGAAATGGAAATCCTCAAGCATAGGAAGTGGAAACGTCGTCCTCAGACTCGGACTCATAGCTGCAGTATCGTGCGTAGAAGTCACGGGCACCCCTAGCCCTCTTAGAGTCTCTCATAAGCAACTTATCTTTCTCTTCAATCTCTCTCTTAGCCTTAGCTAACTCTTTCTTCAGTGTCAAGACCTCATGAGTCTGCTGCTCACCTTTTCCATCCAAGGTCATGATCAAGTTCTCAGCCTCATAGTATCTAGCCCTCCACTGATGCTTCTCCCGACTCTCCATAGCTAGATGTTCCTGATACATCTCCTGGGTAGGTGGGAGTAGAGGCAAAGGCCTGGTAGGAATAGATGCAGACACATATCTCATAGAAGGGTAAGGCATACCAATCTCCTCAGCTTGGTTTATCACCCACTGTGTATAGGTCTCATGAGCAATACCAGACCTTACACCCATATGCTTCACCTCTTTCTTCCGAAGCTTAGTCCAAGCTTGCATGAAATCTTCTCTAATTCCGGTGGGAGCATTGGAGTAGTGAAAGAAGTAAGGAGCTGTAGCAAGATTGATGGGCTTATCTCTCATCGGGAAACCAAATTGTCGCAAAGCAAGCTCCGGGTTATAGTTGATTCCACCCCGGGTACCAAGAAGAGGTACATTAAGAAACTTACCACCACCAAAGATAATTTCCTTAACCCTAGAAGCGGGAGTAAGCCAAACCACTTCATTAGGAGTGAGAGCCATAATCCTCTGTGAAATAGACCAATTCCTCGGATTGTCGTGGAAAGACTGCGGAAGGTGCGAAATAAACCACCTATAGAGGAGAGGCACACAACAAAGAATGTATCCACGACCTTTGTCGGAACGATCGTGAATAGCATGGTATGTGTCAGCTAGCAAAGTAGGAACCGGATTCTTGGAGTGGAAGATCATAATAGCATTCATGTCCACGAAGCCATCAAGATTCGGAAAGAGAATAAGCCCATAGATGAGAAGTGCAAGAATAGCCTCGAGAGTGTCCTGACAAGTGGTATTGAGGTTGGCTTTCCCAAGAAGATACTCTGAAGTGAACCCTCGGATATGTGCCTTAGTAACAAGATTCTTGGAGACATCGGTGGTCTTGAGATAGAGATCTTTAGCAATAACCAATGGAGGAGGAGGATTTTCAGGCCCTGAGAAAGGTATCCCCTTAGCAATAGATAAACCCATCAAGGAAGAATAAGCCTCTAGAGTAGGCACCAACTGAAAGTCCGGAAAAGTGAAACACCGATGCCCCCGGTCATAGAATTGCACTAGAGTGTGCACAAGCTTCTCATCCACATTAGTATGGAGAATAGAAAGCAAAGCCCCGTAACGACGTCGGAAACCAGTCGGATCCTCAATCTTGAGTGCCAAATCTCTCAAACTAGCCAAATCCACTTCCTTGAACTTGTAGGACTTAGTCATCTTCATCCCTACAATGTTTACAAATTCAACTTGTCTAAGCCCTTCGATAACAATGCATGGAAAAAGTTTATGCATGTATGCATGTATGCATGAATGCATGATTATGTTCAAGTTCGGAGAAAACATGGTGGGTTGAAGTTCAAAGTCGAGGGGTCATGGCTGGACACGGTGTCCGGTGAAACTAGGGCTTTAGGATAATAGTAACCGGGTTCTAAAAAGGTTCCCAAGTTGCAACCTCTCCGACGTATATCATGGTGTCACGAGACAACACTCGCTCCATGATTACACGTGGAAGGTCTAGCTTGAGTGTAGTATCGCGTGACGACTAAAACTCGAGACAACACTCGGTTTAGTCTCCGCACTACATCCTAGAAAATGGCCATGGATGGGTTTGGTTATCTACGGTTCATAGCGTCATAGAACAATTAGAAGTAAAGTGCCTAAACGCGACAACACGCGCCGACAACGTCACCTCCAAAATGCCTTAGCTATGTGGGATTGATCGCATAATCCAAAACACGAGGCAACCCCCGGAATGAATTGTCGATTATATCCCTCCTAAATCCTAAGTTCACTCAGCCCGGGTGCAGGACTTTTGATATTCTCACCCCACACGTTTGCAAGAAATTAAACATTTATTCACATAAGAAAGCAAGTAAAAGAAGCAAGTAAAAATACAAGCGCAAGCGTGGAAATAAAGACTAGGCGTAACTCTCGAATCTCCCCAGTGAAGTCGCCAGCTGTTTTATCTTGGTTTTCGGGTGTCAAACATTGATTACGTTTGAACCTTTTAAACCGGTGATATCTTATTTTTTCTTGGGAAGGGAAAAAGTAAGCAAAACCCTTGAGAATCGAGGTCCGGGAGTTGTTTTCGCTACGGGAAGGTGTTAGGCACCCATAACGACTATAGTAACCTATAGGAACCGTCTTTAATTTCTACGCGCGCACTTTATTTTTAAATGCTATTTTGAAATGTTATTTACACCTAAAATTTGCTAAGTGAAGAATTGGAGGGAGAAGAAAGTGTTTGAATTTTTATTTTATTTGAATTGAAGGAATTTTGTTCCTTGCCTACGTACACGTTTAAGGGATCAAATCCACCGTAGTTCTCTCTCAAAAATGTTTTTGTTTTTGTTGGTTGATTTTAAGTTTGAAAATGGATTTTGAAGAATAGAAAGAGGCCTCAAGGGCATGAGATTTAGAAAAGAGTGAGGTTCAATTAGTTATTTGCAAAATCAAGTCAAAGTATGATTAAAATTTGTTGAAATTTGATTAAGAAAATGAAAAGGAAAATCAATGGGGTTTTGACCCCAAGGTTTATTGTGAAAAAGACTTGAGTGAAGTTTGTTCATGTTTTTTGAAAAGTTGATTTTTTTCTAAGTATGAATCCTAGGCATTCATCTAAACACACAATCCTAAACATACATCTAAACATGCATATTCTAGCTATATATCTAAAGTGGTGTGTGTGCATGTGTCGGTGCTTGTGTCGGTGTACATCATTAGAGTCCATTGTCCTTTACATCATACCCTAGATACATTCTATGGCCTCTTTGCCAAGAAATTAAAAGCATAAGAAGAATATTACAAAATTTCCTAAGTGTTTACATTCTAACTTTGGTACAAATTGTATTGTAAGAAGGAAATAGAAATGAATATGGGATGAAATGGAGATGCTTATGAAATGATGAAACATGAAATGAAAGGAGTTAGTAGGACATGACAATATCAAAGAAGTGAAGTAAGAGAAATACTAGAATATAAAGGATAGAAAATAAGTGCAAACATGGCTAAAATTTGTTCATAAAATGCAAGAACCAAGTGACCTATAATTCTCACATCCCAATTACATTTTAAAGGTTTAGAAACAAGTCTTGGAATGGGAATTAAGGCTACAAGATTTACTTGACATTTTAAAACAAATTTGGAGCATATTTACATTATTTAACTACTTAATGACTTGTAAGCTAAGTAACCTACCAAAATTCACAATTATGCAACAAAATTAAGCACAAACAGTGGCTAAACTTCTATGAGATCAAATGGTATAGGTCACCAAAATTCATCAAGCAATTTGGATCGAAATCAAGCAAAGTTCCACTTATTTTTAGCACAAAATATGACACAACTAGCAAGAAAATTAACACCTCATTTTTTTAACCAACTTTAACATGTGAAAATTATCACAAAATGCTACAAAAATATCAAGAAGTCTACATGAATTTTTTTGGAATTTTTTAAAGGTTTTTTAAGCTAAAAAAAAAAAAATTACAAGAAAATTGCTAGTTTTAATCAAGAATGAAAAAAAACCACACATATATTTTTTTTATCAGGTTTTATTATGCAACAAAGTTAGAAAATATCAAGAAAGTCATCAAAAATCTGTGGAAATTTATTTAGAATTTTTTTAAAGAGATTTTATCATGCAGGAGGTGTAAAGAACATGTAACGTGGTGCAAATAGCAAGAAACAAGAGGAAATGACGAAATTCAGTAGAAGCAAAAAGTCCAGGCCCACACATCATACCAAATGGTTTACCAGGAGGCTTATGGATCGTTGGATTGATCCACATGGATCAGATCCAAGATCCAAAGGCTGCTGAACGCGAAGATACAGGGGAAAACGGTGTAGGTGCACACACATGAACATACAAGAGTATATAAACACAACTTCTTCACAAACCCTCATTCTTCATCTCACTTTCTCTCTCTAACTTCTATCTCACTCATCCCTCTCTAACTACTCGTCTGAGAAGAAGAGAAGACGGCCGGAAAAGCTTTCCGGTGCGGTGGCTGCCGGAGGCGCCGCCACGCCGGAAAGCTAAAACAACACATTTTTTGAAAATTTTTACGCCATCGGCTTCGTCTTCTTCTCCTTCCTTGGAATCCGAAATTATTTTTCACCAAAACTCATGCATACGGACTAGATCTTACATCAAAGATTCGAACAAAAAACTTAAAGATGACAGATGAACAATATCTAACGGGAGAAGGAAGAGAGGTTACCTTCTTCGATCGTTTAGACCTGGAGGTTTTTATCTCCTTTTCCGAATCACTTCCGTCACCGTCGTTGAAGGACCTTTCACGGTTCTTTCCTTCGCTTCGTTCTTCCCCGATCTGGCCTTGCTCGATTTGTTCTTGTCTTTCACCGATCTTGTTGTTTTGCTCTGCTTCTTGTTCGTAACTGTGCCGTTATTTGTTGTTTGGATGAACTAGTTTTTGGTCTCGAATCCACGTGGTGGTGATTTCGTGAACGAAACTGTGATATGAATTGGTGATTTTTCAGATGATAACGGCGGTTGACGGTGGCGTGAGCGGTGGTTTTGGTTAGTTACAGTGGCGGTTATGGATTGTTAGGGTTTGAACATTCAAGAGTGTTCTTGAATGTTCTTGATTTTTCTGGTGATTTTTGGTGCTTTGATGCGTGAGAAAGAGAGAGAGAAAAGTGGAATCTGTTTCTGAAAAGTGGTTGTGATGTGGCACTGAATCAATGGTTCTGTGTGACTTGGCCTTTGACTGGGCTATTTATAGCTGATGTGTAAATTCCTGGACCAATTGGACGCTGCCATGTGGACATAGACTGTAACTGACTGGACTAATAAAAATCTGACACATGGCACTGGACTTAACAAACTCTTGGACAAATGGACCAATAAGAAACTGACACATGTACAGACCTGATGACTTGGACAAAAAATGGACTATAATGCAAATATTAGGAATTTAGGACTAAAAATAAAAATAAAATGAATTAAAATTGGTAATTGGAAAATAACGTAAAGTGAAACGATTAAAATTGACAAAACGGACTAAAACGAACCAATGGCCTAAATGAGGTACTTTAAAGTACCTCTCTGCCGAAATTTCGTGTGAAATGACCAAAATGCCCCTGGGGCTAAAATAACTGGAAAATGACTCAAATGTGATTGAAAAAATAGATTTTTAACAGAAATTGAATCAAAGACTCATACAGACAGAATTAAAAGGCTCAGAGACAATTTTTAGAATTTAAACAGGGTCTTGACACTTGAAAAGACTAAAATGCCCTTAGGGGCAAAACTGACCTAAAATGACTTCAAATGCAATTTTTGAAATGGATTCTGACATAGAATGAAACAAAGACTTATTCAAACTTATTTGAAAGGTCTTAAACAAAATTTCGAAAGACTGAGAGAAACTTTGACATAGGAAATGACTAAAATGCCCTTGCATGTGAATTTTGCAAATAACATTGAAATAAAATGCAGAGAAAGATGCAATTGATCAGAGATAGTTCAAATGACTTATAATGCAAGAAAAGAGGAATTGAGTTAGTATTTTTAGGTCCAAAATTAGGGTATAACAGCTGCCCCTATTTAAGTTTCTTTGTCCGGAGAGTCAAGAGACGAAGTCTTAGAGTTGACGGGACGAAGATACTTAAATATTAACATTTGCACTGCTTTTGGACATAAAAATATGCTTTCAGAGTTTCAAAGATATGAATGTTATGCAATACTTTGATTATGAATGCAAGACAAACAAACTGGAGTCTATGGAACCTGTCATGTCACTGGGGATTCAGATAGACACTGGCAGGTAGACAAACCAGGGATAGAAAGTAAGGTACAAGCTGTTCTTTGGGTCGAACTAGTCACTTGACCAAGGAATACAAAACAAGAGATAGGTGCAAGCTGTTCTTGGGATTGAACTTGGCACTTGACCGGAAACATAGACATATAGGCAGATACAAGTGGTTCTTTGGATCGAACTTGACACTTGGTTGAAGATACAAACAGATAGGCAGACGCAAACTGTTCTTTTGGATTGAACTGGCTGTTTGGCTGGAGGCATAGACAAGGGGTTGATACAAGCTGTTTCTTTGGATCGAACTTGCTTGTGAGATTATCACCACATCATGTGGGAAGGTGCAAACTGTTCTTTTTCAAATCGAACTTGCCATTTGACCGATAACAAAGCATAAGCTGAGTACAAACTGTTCCCCAGATCGAACTTGCTGTTTGACCGATAACAAAGCATAAGCTAGGTACAAACTGTCTCTGGACTGAACTTGTCGTTTGACTGATAACAAAGCATAAGCTGGGTACAAACTGTTCTTCAAATCGAACTTGCCGTTTGTCCGATAACAAAGCGTGAGCTGGGTACAAACTGTTCTTTTTAGATCGAACTTGTCGTTTGTCCGGAAGCATAGGTATATAAGCAGGTACAAGTGGTTCTTTTTTGGGTCGAACCTGGCACTTGACCAGTAACGAGATTCAAATTGAGAGTCTGGTTTAACAAGATACCAATTGAGGGTAAATTGTCATTGACTTGATTTGAAAATAGACATGACCATTTTGGTTGGCCCAAGAGTAAATTGAGAGTAAATTGGTTTGAAAGTTGACATTGAAAGAGGGGTTGAGATTGAGCAGAGACATAGACATAGACATTGGATTGAGAGTTGAAATTGACATTGACTTGGAAATTGGAATTGACATTTGACATTGACATTGGCATTGGATATTGACATTTGACATTGACATTTGACATTGACATTTGACATTGACATTTGACATTGACATTGGCTCGGCAATTGAAATTGACATTGACATTGGATATTGGAGAGTTGCAGTTGACATTGAGATTGGATTGAAATTGGAATTTGACATTGGAATTGGATTGAAATTGGAATTTGATATTGGAATTGGATTGAAATTGGAATTTGACATTGGAATTGGAATTGAAGATTGACATTGGAGTTGGAATTGAAATTGAAATTGAGTTTGGCAGTTGAAATTTGGAATTGAGATTGGAGAGTTGAGATTGCATCGGATTTGATAGTTTGACATTGAAATTGGAAATTGCTTCGAATTTGACGTTTGACATGATTTGAAATTGAGATTGGAAAGTTGCATCGAATTTGACAGTTGAAATTGAATTGAACTTGACATTGGGATTGGAATTGAAATTGAAATTGAATTTTGACAGTTGACAGTTGAAATTGAGATTGAAATTGAAATTGAAAATTGAGTTTGACAGTTGAAATTTGGATTGGATTTGACAGTTGAAAGTTGGATATGCAACATGTATGTATGGTATAACAAGGTTATTGGATGTATGAGCACATAAAATGCATGATTATGCATGTATGAATGCTTGAAATGCATGATTGGTTTGTAGTTTGACAGGGAAAGTTTCACAGGGATAGACAAAACATTTGGAAGATTGGGCACGTAGTGGCTCGTGCTGCAACATATTCACAGGGGAAAACCTCTTTGGAAAAGACCGTCGTTGAGAGACGTGTCGAAACCATGGCTGAGGGCAATAAAACTTGTAAAGGAGGGACCCTTGGAAGGTTCTTGGATACAGGTCGCCGTTGCTAGGCGTGTCAGTGCTGGGTAAACATTGGATGTTCGTATCTGTGGTCAATGCTTTTCAATATTCTTTTCATTTTTCATTTTCAAACCCCACTTTTGCCTGAACCGCCCTTTCGGGTTTTCGATTCACCGGGGAGTAAATTCTTTTTATTGCCCCATTTTTGCCTGAATTGCCTTCATAGGTTGTCAATCAGCGGGGTGCTCATTTTTGCCTAAGCCGCCCTTTCGGGTTTTCAACTTAGCGAGCTTTTCATTTTCATTTTCTCATTTTTTCATTTTCATTCTGTTTTTTCATTCTTGCCATTGACCACAGATCATCCTGGGGAGTAACCTGCTTGTAACATGTATTGAAATAGACATTGACATTCATTCATTCATGCATGTTTCATTGAAATGTACCCTGTTGCTCAGGTTTGCTTTCAAAATAGACAAAAAGATTTTTCAATTTTCGAAGATGTTTGTTTCAGACATTAACATTATCAATTGGAAAAGAAATATTTTGTATAAAGCATTGAAAGTAGAAAGGAAATAGAGTTTCAAACAATAGAAAAGCTCAAATTGATGTAGAAGAGTGAGAGTCAGCCAAAGGCATGACTTCACAGATTTACAAAGCTTGGAAAATGGTAATTTTATTGGTTGGTGATACATTGAACACGATGACCGCTACATTTCATAGAAATTTTGAATTCACGAGTACAGAAGCCTCTGATGAAGACGACCATTGACAGTTGCAGATGCCCCAAAGGGTGATGGTGATTTGCCAGATATAGTTACTTGTCTTTATTGTCAACCTCATTTTTGCATGAACCGCCCTTTCGGGTTTTCGGCTCATCGAGGCGCTCATTCTTGCCTGAGTTGCGTACAATCTCAGCGAGCTTTTCATATTCATTTTTTTTTGTCCCTAACTTTTGCCTGGATCGCCCTTTCGGGTTTTCGATCCACCGGGAAGCGCATTTTTGCCTAGGCCGCCCTTTCGGGTTTTCGACCTACCACGCTGTTCTTTTCTTTCTAGACAAAGTATTTCTTGACTATATCGGCATTAACAGGGTTTGGAAGCTCCACACCATCCATGTGTGTAAGAATCAAAGCACCACCAGAGAAAGCCTTCTTGACAACATAAGGACCTTCATAGTTAGGTGTCCACTTGCCCCTTGGGTCGGGTTGCTGACTTATTCTTCTTTTCAATACAAGTTCGCCTTCCTTGAATTCTCGAGGTCGGACTTTCTTGTCAAAAGCATTCTTCATTCGCACTTGATACAACTGTCCATGAGCCATAGCATCCATACGTTTCTCTTCAATCAGATTCAATTGATCATACCGACTTTGACACCATTCAGCCTCAGTTAATTTTGCTTCCATGATCACTCGAAGAGATGGAATCTCCACTTCCAGAGGGAGAACTGCTTCCATACCATATACAAGAGAGAAAGGAGTTGCCCCGGTTGAACTACGCACCGTAGTACGGTAACCATGCAAGGCAAAGGGTAACATTTCGTGCCAGTCTTTGTAAGTAGTGACCATCTTCTGAACAATCTTCTTGATGTTCTTGTTAGCGGCCTCGACTGCACCATTCATCTGAGGTCTATAAGGAGAAGAGTTGTGATGTTCAATCTTGAATTCTTCACATAAATCTTGCATCATGCTATTGTTCAGATTAGAACCATTGTCAGTGATAATTTTGTTGGGAACACCATATCGACAGATGATGTTATTCTTGATAAACTTGACAACCACTTGCTTGGTCACATTTGCATAGGAAGCAGCTTCAACCCACTTGGTGAAATAATCAATTGCCACTAGAATGAAACGGTGTCCATTGGAAGCTTTTGGTTCAATTCTTCCAATCATGTCAATGCCCCACATAGAGAAAGGCCATGGGGAAGAGATAACATTGAGGGCATGTGGAGGCACATGAATCTTGTTAGCATAAATTTGGCACTTGTGGCATCTTTTAGCATGTTTGTGGCAGTCACGCTCCATAGTTATCCAGTAATAGCCGGCTCTTAACAGTTTTCTTAACATGGTGTGACCCGAAGCGTGGGTCCCAAAAGTACCGTCATGTACATCATGCATCAATCTCTCAGCTTCTTGTTTGTCAACACATCTCAACAAGACCATGTCATAGTTCCTCTTGTATAGGATTTCTCCGTCCAGAAGGAATCTACTAGCCCATCGTCTCAAAGTCTTTTTATCCCTGTTGGAAGCACCGGATGGATATTCACGCTTTTGCAAGAATTGCTTGATGTTGTAGTACCAAGGCTTTTTGTCATTCACATTTTTGTCAGCTTGATCTGGCATATTTTCAATAGTAAACACATGAGCGGGTCTATCAAGACGCTGCACTTTGATTACAGGCACATCATTCCAATGGTTCACCCGAAACATGGAAGACAGAGTAGCAAGAGCGTCAGCCATCTGATTTTCATCCCGAGGGATGTGGTGTAGCTCAACCTTGGTAAAATACGTCAACAGCCGTCTCGCATAGTCACGGTATGGGATCAGCTTCTCATGATGAGTCTCCCATTCACCCTTTATCTGATTAATAACAAGTGCAGAATCTCCATAGATGTCAAGGTGTTTGATTCTCAGGTCAAGGGCTTCTTCAATGCCCAAGATGCATGCTTCATATTCAGCTATGTTGTTCGTGCATTCAAAAGTTATTCGAGCAGTGAAAGGAATGTGGTGCCCCTGCGGAGTCACAATGATGGCTCCAATTCCTTTACCGTAAGCATTAACAGCACCATCAAACACCAATCCCCACTTGCTATTGGGATCTGGCCCTTCATTGATCAGTGGCTCTTCACAGTCTTTTGCTTTCAGATACATAATCTCTTCATCAGGGAAATCAAACTTAATCGGCTGGTAATCATCAAGAGGTTGACAAGCAAGATGCTCAGCAAGGACACTTCCTTTGATTGCTTTCTGAGCTTTGTACACAATATCATATTCAGACAACAACATCTGCCAACGTGCGATCTTTCCAGTAACAGCAGGCTTTTGAAAGATATACTTGATTGGATCCATTCGGGATATCAACCAAGTTGTATGATTCACCATATAATGACGCAGGCGTTTGGCAGCCCAAGCTAAAGCACAACAAGTCTTTTCAAGCATTGTATACCGAGTCTCACAGTCGGTGAACTTCTTGCTCAGATAGTAGATAGCATGCTCTTTCTTACCAGTCTCATCTTGTTGACCGAGAACACAGCCCACTGAATCGTCTAACACTGACAGATACATAATCAAAGGCCTTCCTTCCACTGGCGGGATAAGGATAGGTGGTTCCAACAGGTATTCTTTAACGCTATCAAAAGCTTTCTGACATTCATCATTCCATACAACAGGCTGATTCTTTCTGAGCAATTTGAAAATTGGACCGCAAGTAGTAGTCATGTGAGATATGAATCTTGAAATGTAATTCAGACGTCCGAGGAAACCTCTGACTTGCTTTTCAGTTTGAGGGGCCGGCATCTCTCTGATGGCTCGGACTTTATCAGGATCAACTTCAATGCCTCTCTGGCTGACAATGAAGCCTAGCAACTTTCCGGATCGTACACCGAATGTGCACTTGTTAGGATTCAACCGCAGCTTGTACTTTCTCAGTCTTTCAAACATCTTTTTCAAATACACAACATGCTGCTCTTCATTACTTGACTTCACAATCATATCATCAACATATACTTCAATCTCTTTGTGACTCATATCATGAAACAGAGTGGTCATACCCCTTTGATAGGTAGCACCAGCATTTATCAAGCCGAATGACATCACTTTATAACAGAATGTTCCCCACGGAGTGATGAAGGATGTTTTTTCTCTATCTTCAGGAGACATTCGTATCTGATTATAGCCAGAGAAACCATCCATGAAGGAGAATACTTTGGATTGAGCAGTACTGTCAACAAGCACATCAATATGAGGCAATGGGAAGTTATCTTTTGGACTAGCTTTATTCAAATCTCTGTAATCCACGCACATTCGAACTTTCCCATCTTTCTTTGGTACTGGTACGATGTTGGCAATCCACTCAGGGTATTCAGCTGTCATGAGGAAACCTGCATCAATTTGCTTTTGTACTTCAGCCTTGATCTTAAGAGCCATGTCTGGACGAGACCTTCTCAATTTCTGTTTGACAGGAGGACATTCAGGTCTTGTCGGTATCCGATGTTCCACAATCTGGGGATCTAGACCCGGCATATCTTCATAAGACCATGCAAAGACATCTGGATAGTCGTGGAGAAGCTGAGTAATCTTCCTTTTCACTTCTGGCTCAAGTGCAGCACCAATCTTGATCTCTCGCTTGTTCTCTTCAGTACCCAGGTTGACGAGTTCAATCTCTTCCTGATGAGGCTGAATGGCTCTTCTTTCTTGCTCAAGCAGTCGAGTGATCTCATACGGTATCTCTTCATCATCATCCTCATCTTTAGCTTCATATACAGGGAATTCAAAATTTGGAGGAACCATAGGGTCACTGTGTTCAACGGGTTTATTATGGTTCAATCTGCATAATATGATTGGGATGATTTTAGAAAAATGTTTTTCTATGCAGATTTTTTTTTAAAATTAATAAGAAAAATACAAATGTTTTGGTTTTTTCTGGCATTACCATTATTTCCAAGAAAAAGGCACTAAAAAAGTAAAAAACAAAGAGTCGTGAGAAAGACGACCACTTTTTATTGATTAACGGCAATGCCGAAACAAACACGCCCTTACAAAGATATCACTTTCGCCTTGGGCAGAGCGAAAGGATTGTTATTTTGAAAACAAGAAACATGAGCAACAAAACACATTACATGGAAGCATGCATGACTAAAGGAACATCAATGGCTTCCCAATTTCTCACAGTGCCTCCTGGTATAACAAATGCAGGCACGTGACCACCTTCAGCAGCATCTTCAGTAATAGCATTGAGGAACCCAGCACTGTAGAAAGTTCCCTTTGAAACAGCAGATGTCGGGGAGAATCCAAGGCCCTATTTACGCTTGTTTTCCAGAATCTGAATCACTTTGCCCCAGCCAGCAGCTTGCCCTGCTTGAACAGCCTTCTGGGCGTCCTTTAGTGAAGCCATGCTAGCACCAGCCCTCCGGGGCTCTGCACCCTCAACAGTCAATCCTTGAAACGACGTCCCTTCAGCGGACCCTGCTTCAACACAAGAGAACGATGATACCTGGCTAACTAGATATGCTTCCTCACCATGCACAGTGACAATCTTACCATTCCTCATGAACTTGAGCTTCTGATGCAAAGTGGAAGTTACCGCTCCAGCGTCGTGGATCCACGGTCTTCCGAGGAGACAGCTGTAAGAGGCATTGATATCCATGACTTGGAAAGTTATTTGAAATATCTCGGGACCAACGGTGATTGGCAGGTCCACTTCCCCGAGAACATCCTTGCGGGATCCATCAAAAGCTTTAACCAGATAGCTGCTACCCCTCAGGGAAATTCCATGATGGCTCAATTGTCTTAGCGTGGATTCGGGCATTACATTCAGAGATGATCCAGTGTCTACCAATACGTTGGATATCAGGTCAGATCCACAATGTACTGAGATATGTAGAGCCAAGTTGTGGCGTTTCCCTGCTTCGGGGAGCTCATCGTCACCGAACCCCAAGTTGTTGCAGGCAGTAATATTACTCACTATCCCATCAAACTGATCCACAGAGACCTCGTGGTCAACATAAGCTTGCTCGAGTATCTTCATTAACACTTTCCTATGAGCCTCAGAGCTCATGAGCAGAGACAGGATGGATATCTTTGAAGGAGTCTGTAGCAGCTGGTCAACAATCTTATAGTCACTTTTCTTGATAAGTCTCAGGATTTCGTCCAGATTGGACTCTTCAATAGATTGGCCTGCTGGGCCGGTGTTCTTGTCAACAGGGGGAGCAACTGGTGGAGTTACCGTGGCAATAGGTGTCACCACCTTCTTTTGAAACAAGGGTGGACGAACTTTTCCACTTCTCAGAGTTGTAACTTCACTAGCAACATTATCAACTGTAGCTGGGGATACGAGAGGCACCTCCACTCCGTTCTCAATCATGGTTGCATTGTATTTGTAGGGAATTGCTTTGGTAGAGGTATAAGATACCGGACCAGGTAGCCTGATTACCAAAGGCTCAACATTCTTTACCTGAGATACACTTTCAACAGGAGAGTCATGGAATACTGGCACAATCACACATACATCACTGGCAATCAAGTACTTGTCATCCATCAGGCTCTGGATATCATTTTGCTCAACACAACAGCCCATAGGATTCTGCAGACATTCTGAACAAGAATCATGATCATGTTTGAACAGAGAAGCCTGGCAAAGCTTGACATGTAATGGCACCAAGGGAGTAACGACATTGCGGACATCCAACATGGGATCCTCTTGAGGAACGGGAACCCTTTCAAAGGCCTCAATCATATTAACAGCAGCATGGTTCGGAAGCGGATTGTCAAGGACATGAGGAACACTGTTCTCAAAAGTCAACCGTCCCTTTTCTATCAGATCTTTCACAATATATTTCAGAGCAAAGCAACCTTCGACATCATGGCCTTGAGCACCCTGATGGAATTCACATGTTAGGTCCTGACGGAACCTGGGAGGCAATGGATTAGGCGGAGGCTTGCCTGGTCTAGTGACACAGTGTCCCTTAGCCAGTAGAGTGGGGAGCAGCTCACCATACCGCATTGGTATTGGTGGAAAAGAAGGTTTGGGTCGGGGACCCTGTTGTTGCTGCCGTTGCTGTTGAGCAGGAGGCTGTTGTTGTGTTTGCTGAGGGATAGCATTGACGGGCATTGGTGGTTGACCCGGTGGTAGAGGATATTGCTGATAAAATGGTGGGAAGAAAGGGTGTTGAGAGTATTGCATGTAGTGATAAGGCAGAGGTAATTGTGTAGCAGCTGCAGATGGGTTACCAGACACCATCCCTACGTCAGATTCTTTCCTCTTGTGATGTCCGTTACCGTACTTCTTTGGTGCACTGTTTGAAGATTCACCCTTCTCAAGGACAATAATACCATCTCGGACAGCCTCCTCTAGGCGAGTTCCCATTGTAACCATATCAGAGAAGTTGTTCGGAGCAGAGACTATCATTCTCTCCTTATATTCCTTCTTCAGAGTCTTCAGGAATGTTTGTGTTAATTCTTCCTCATCAAGTCGAGGAGAGACACGGGCAGCTGCCCCTCTCCACCTTTGAGCATATTCACGGAATGTTTCGCCTGATTTCTGAGATAGGGCTTTGAGAGAGTCCCTGTTTGGTTTCAGACGGGTATTGAATTCATATTGACCTTCAAAAGCAGCAGCGAGTTCCTCAAAAGTATGGATGTTATCTTTGCTCAGACTAGTGTACCAATCTGCTGCATCATCTGTCAAGCTACTCTGAAAGCAGTGGATCATCAGTGCATCATTGTCGGCATAGTTAGCCATCTTTCGGACATACCGGATAACATGGTTGTGTGGGCAAGAAGTCCCATTGTACTTGTCGAATTCTGGCTCTTTGAATTTCTTAGGAACCTCAAATCGGGAGACCAAGCATAGATCACGAGCTTTAGCAGGAGCACCATTGTTTCCTCGGCTAGCCTTGACCTCACGGAGTTCTCCAGCCAACTCCCTTAACTGTCTCTTCATAGCTTCCATTGCGGGATCTTGTCCACGCGGAGTATCAACATCAATTACCTGTTGCACAGTGTGTACAATAGGATCGGTAACAACAGTAGTTACTTGAGGCATAGCAGTAGACACAGGAATCTGTCCTTGACCAGCAAAACCAGAGACACCAGCAGCAGTATTAGGAGAATAGAAAGGTGGGAGTCCATAAGGACGGCCGTTGGGCATAACAAACCGAGCATCAGTAGTCACAGTAGATAGTGGGATAGAGGGAATCACCTCAGCAGTGACTGGAATAGAAGTGGCTGGCTGTTCTTGTGAAGCCATCATAGCGGACATAGCGTCATGAGCCTTGGCCAAGTCTTCTTTCATAGCGGCCAATTCGGCACGGAGCTGAGCATTCTCTTCTTCAAAATTAGCCATTATCCTTCTCTTGTGAAATCTTGTCTGATGAATTCTATCTGGTTGGTAGACTTTGCGAACACGAGCCACTATTCAGACTGCGGCGGACAAAACCATGAGGCAATGAGCACGAGAGAAGTTTTTTTGTGGTCAATGAATGCATATGATGCATGAAATGTGTTAATGTATATGCAAAAAAGACTCTTTTTGTGTTACCGAAGGGTTCTAGACAAATTATAAACTTGTAAACATTACTAAACAACAATTAACATAAACGGGAATCAAACAACTAACATATAGTTTTACAAGACAAATCCAACATGAACAAATGGAAATAACAACGGGAAATGGAAATCCTCAAGCATAGGAAGTGGAAACGTCGTCCTCAGACTCGGACTCATAGCTGCAGTATCGTGCGTAGAAGTCACGGGCACCCCTAGCCCTCTTAGAGTCTCTCATAAGCAACTTATCTTTCTCTTCAATCTCTCTCTTAGCCTTAGCTAACTCTTTCTTCAGTGTCAAGACCTCATGAGTCTGCTGCTCACCTTTTCCATCCAAGGTCATGATCAAGTTCTCAGCCTCATAGTATCTAGCCCTCCACTGATGCTTCTCCCGACTCTCCATAGCTAGATGTTCCTGATACATCTCCTGGGTAGGTGGGAGTAGAGGCAAAGGCCTGGTAGGAATAGATGCAGACACATATCTCATAGAAGGGTAAGGCATACCAATCTCCTCAGCTTGGTTTATCACCCACTGTGTATAGGTCTCATGAGCAATACCAGACCTTACACCCATATGCTTCACCTCTTTCTTCCGAAGCTTAGTCCAAGCTTGCATGAAATCTTCTCTAATTCCGGTGGGAGCATTGGAGTAGTGAAAGAAGTAAGGAGCTGTAGCAAGATTGATGGGCTTATCTCTCATCGGGAAACCAAATTGTCGCAAAGCAAGCTCCGGGTTATAGTTGATTCCACCCCGGGTACCAAGAAGAGGTACATTAAGAAACTTACCACCACCAAAGATAATTTCCTTAACCCTAGAAGCGGGAGTAAGCCAAACCACTTCATTAGGAGTGAGAGCCATAATCCTCTGTGAAATAGACCAATTCCTCGGATTGTCGTGGAAAGACTGCGGAAGGTGCGAAATAAACCACCTATAGAGGAGAGGCACACAACAAAGAATGTATCCACGACCTTTGTCGGAACGATCGTGAATAGCATGGTATGTGTCAGCTAGCAAAGTAGGAACCGGATTCTTGGAGTGGAAGATCATAATAGCATTCATGTCCACGAAGCCATCAAGATTCGGAAAGAGAATAAGCCCATAGATGAGAAGTGCAAGAATAGCCTCGAGAGTGTCCTGACAAGTGGTATTGAGGTTGGCTTTCCCAAGAAGATACTCTGAAGTGAACCCTCGGATATGTGCCTTAGTAACAAGATTCTTGGAGACATCGGTGGTCTTGAGATAGAGATCTTTAGCAATAACCAATGGAGGAGGAGGATTTTCAGGCCCTGAGAAAGGTATCCCCTTAGCAATAGATAAACCCATCAAGGAAGAATAAGCCTCTAGAGTAGGCACCAACTGAAAGTCCGGAAAAGTGAAACACCGATGCCCCCGGTCATAGAATTGCACTAGAGTGTGCACAAGCTTCTCATCCACATTAGTATGGAGAATAGAAAGCAAAGCCCCGTAACGACGTCGGAAACCAGTCGGATCCTCAATCTTGAGTGCCAAATCTCTCAAACTAGCCAAATCCACTTCCTTGAACTTGTAGGACTTAGTCATCTTCATCCCTACAATGTTTACAAATTCAACTTGTCTAAGCCCTTCGATAACAATGCATGGAAAAAGTTTATGCATGTATGCATGTATGCATGAATGCATGATTATGTTCAAGTTCGGAGAAAACATGGTGGGTTGAAGTTCAAAGTCGAGGGGTCATGGCTGGACACGGTGTCCGGTGAAACTAGGGCTTTAGGATAATAGTAACCGGGTTCTAAAAAGGTTCCCAAGTTGCAACCTCTCCGACGTATATCATGGTGTCACGAGACAACACTCGCTCCATGATTACACGTGGAAGGTCTAGCTTGAGTGTAGTATCGCGTGACGACTAAAACTCGAGACAACACTCGGTTTAGTCTCCGCACTACATCCTAGAAAATGGCCATGGATGGGTTTGGTTATCTACGGTTCATAGCGTCATAGAACAATTAGAAGTAAAGTGCCTAAACGCGACAACACGCGCCGACAACGTCACCTCCAAAATGCCTTAGCTATGTGGGATTGATCGCATAATCCAAAACACGAGGCAACCCCCGGAATGAATTGTCGATTATATCCCTCCTAAATCCTAAGTTCACTCAGCCCGGGTGCAGGACTTTTGATATTCTCACCCCACACGTTTGCAAGAAATTAAACATTTATTCACATAAGAAAGCAAGTAAAAGAAGCAAGTAAAAATACAAGCGCAAGCGTGGAAATAAAGACTAGGCGTAACTCTCGAATCTCCCCAGTGAAGTCGCCAGCTGTTTTATCTTGGTTTTCGGGTGTCAAACATTGATTACGTTTGAACCTTTTAAACCGGTGATATCTTATTTTTTCTTGGGAAGGGAAAAAGTAAGCAAAACCCTTGAGAATCGAGGTCCGGGAGTTGTTTTCGCTACGGGAAGGTGTTAGGCACCCATAACGACTATAGTAACCTATAGGAACCGTCTTTAATTTCTACGCGCGCACTTTATTTTTAAATGCTATTTTGAAATGTTATTTACACCTAAAATTTGCTAAGTGAAGAATTGGAGGGAGAAGAAAGTGTTTGAATTTTTATTTTATTTGAATTGAAGGAATTTTGTTCCTTGCCTACGTACACGTTTAAGGGATCAAATCCACCGTAGTTCTCTCTCAAAAATGTTTTTGTTTTTGTTGGTTGATTTTAAGTTTGAAAATGGATTTTGAAGAATAGAAAGAGGCCTCAAGGGCATGAGATTTAGAAAAGAGTGAGGTTCAATTAGTTATTTGCAAAATCAAGTCAAAGTATGATTAAAATTTGTTGAAATTTGATTAAGAAAATGAAAAGGAAAATCAATGGGGTTTTGACCCCAAGGTTTATTGTGAAAAAGACTTGAGTGAAGTTTGTTCATGTTTTTTGAAAAGTTGATTTTTTTCTAAGTATGAATCCTAGGCATTCATCTAAACACACAATCCTAAACATACATCTAAACATGCATATTCTAGCTATATATCTAAAGTGGTGTGTGTGCATGTGTCGGTGCTTGTGTCGGTGTACATCATTAGAGTCCATTGTCCTTTACATCATACCCTAGATACATTCTATGGCCTCTTTGCCAAGAAATTAAAAGCATAAGAAGAATATTACAAAATTTCCTAAGTGTTTACATTCTAACTTTGGTACAAATTGTATTGTAAGAAGGAAATAGAAATGAATATGGGATGAAATGGAGATGCTTATGAAATGATGAAACATGAAATGAAAGGAGTTAGTAGGACATGACAATATCAAAGAAGTGAAGTAAGAGAAATACTAGAATATAAAGGATAGAAAATAAGTGCAAACATGGCTAAAATTTGTTCATAAAATGCAAGAACCAAGTGACCTATAATTCTCACATCCCAATTACATTTTAAAGGTTTAGAAACAAGTCTTGGAATGGGAATTAAGGCTACAAGATTTACTTGACATTTTAAAACAAATTTGGAGCATATTTACATTATTTAACTACTTAATGACTTGTAAGCTAAGTAACCTACCAAAATTCACAATTATGCAACAAAATTAAGCACAAACAGTGGCTAAACTTCTATGAGATCAAATGGTATAGGTCACCAAAATTCATCAAGCAATTTGGATCGAAATCAAGCAAAGTTCCACTTATTTTTAGCACAAAATATGACACAACTAGCAAGAAAATTAACACCTCATTTTTTTAACCAACTTTAACATGTGAAAATTATCACAAAATGCTACAAAAATATCAAGAAGTCTACATGAATTTTTTTGGAATTTTTTAAAGGTTTTTTAAGCTAAAAAAAAAAAAAAATTACAAGAAAATTGCTAGTTTTAATCAAGAATGAAAAAAAACCACACATATATTTTTTTTATCAGGTTTTATTATGCAACAAAGTTAGAAAATATCAAGAAAGTCATCAAAAATCTGTGGAAATTTATTTAGAATTTTTTTAAAGAGATTTTATCATGCAGGAGGTGTAAAGAACATGTAACGTGGTGCAAATAGCAAGAAACAAGAGGAAATGACGAAATTCAGTAGAAGCAAAAAGTCCAGGCCCACACATCATACCAAACGGTTTACCAGGAGGCTTATGGATCGTTGGATTGATCCACATGGATCAGATCCAAGATCCAAAGGCTGCTGAACGCGAAGATACAGGGGAAAACGGTGTAGGTGCACACACATGAACATACAAGAGTATATAAACACAACTTCTTCACAAACCCTCATTCTTCATCTCACTTTCTCTCTCTAACTTCTATCTCACTCATCCCTCTCTAACTACTCGTCTGAGAAGAAGAGAAGACGGCCGGAAAAGCTTTCCGGTGCGGTGGCCGCCGGAGGCGCCGCCACGCCGGAAAGCTAAAACAACACATTTTTTGAAAATTTTTACGCCATCGGCTTCGTCTTCTTCTCCTTCCTTGGAATCCGAAATTATTTTTCACCAAAACTCATGCATACGGACTAGATCTTACATCAAAGATTCGAACAAAAAACTTAAAGATGACAGATGAACAATATCTAACGGGAGAAGGAAGAGAGGTTACCTTCTTCGATCGTTTAGACCTGGAGGTTTTTATCTCCTTTTCCGAATCACTTCCGTCACCGTCGTTGAAGGACCTTTCACGGTTCTTTCCTTCGCTTCGTTCTTCCCCGATCTGGCCTTGCTCGATTTGTTCTTGTCTTTCACCGATCTTGTTGTTTTGCTCTGCTTCTTGTTCGTAACTGTGCCGTTATTTGTTGTTTGGATGAACTAGTTTTTGGTCTCGAATCCACGTGGTGGTGATTTCGTGAACGAAACTGTGATATGAATTGGTGATTTTTCAGATGATAACGGCGGTTGACGGTGGCGTGAGCGGTGGTTTTGGTTAGTTACAGTGGCGGTTATGGATTGTTAGGGTTTGAACATTCAAGAGTGTTCTTGAATGTTCTTGATTTTTCTGGTGATTTTTGGTGCTTTGATGCGTGAGAAAGAGAGAGAGAAAAGTGGAATCTGTTTCTGAAAAGTGGTTGTGATGTGGCACTGAATCAATGGTTCTGTGTGACTTGGCCTTTGACTGGGCTATTTATAGCTGATGTGTAAATTCCTGGACCAATTGGACGCTGCCATGTGGACATAGACTGTAACTGACTGGACTAATAAAAATCTAACACATGGCACTGGACTTAACAAACTCTTGGACAAATGGACCAATAAGAAACTGACACATGTACAGACCTGATGACTTGGACAAAAAATGGACTATAATGCAAATATTAGGAATTTAGGACTAAAAATAAAAATAAAATGAATTAAAATTGGTAATTGGAAAATAACGTAAAGTGAAACGATTAAAATTGACAAAACGGACTAAAACGAACCAATGGCCTAAATGAGGTACTTTAAAGTACCTCTCTGCCGAAATTTCGTGTGAAATGACCAAAATGCCCCTGGGGCTAAAATAACTGGAAAATGACTCAAATGTGATTGAAAAAATAGATTTTTAACAGAAATTGAATCAAAGACTCATACAGGCAGAATTAAAAGACTCAGAGACAATTTTTAGAATTTAAACAGGGTCTTGACACTTGAAAAGACTAAAATGCCCTTAGGGGCAAAACTGACCTAAAATGACTTCAAATGCAATTTTTGAAATGGATTCTGACATAGAATGAAACAAAGACTTATTCAAACTTATTTGAAAGGTCTTAAACAAAATTTCGAAAGACTGAGAGAAACTTTGACATAGGAAATGACTAAAATGCCCTTGCATGTGAATTTTGCAAATAACATTGAAATAAAATGCAGAGAAAGATGCAATTGATCAGAGATAGTTCAAATGACTTATAATGCAAGAAAAGAGGAATTGAGTTAGTATTTTTAGGTCCAAAATTAGGGTATAACAAGAACCACACCCATTATGATAATGATGATGACCCTTTGAATCTGAATTTTTATTTGGTCTTTTCAAAGATTACATTGAAGTTTTTAAGGTGGATATTTGACCCTTTGATGATGATGACCTGTTTAATTTTTATATGGGGTGGATATTTGACCTTGAGGGGGTTTGTTGTTACTGTTGTTTTGAGTGAGGTGGTGACACCTAAATAGAAGGAGACAAATCAGAAAAGCTATTGGAATCTATGGTTGGGGATTAGAGGAAGAAGATGAAGATTTGAGTTTGTTCCTCTTTTTCCAGAAGATGAAAGACTTTTGTTCCTTATTTGTTCACTGATTTTAAACAGTTAATGCTTGGATTAAATTTTCTGGTTCAACTCAAGGTAGCACAAAGATAATTATTTTTCTCAAATGTTTTGAGAGTGGAGTATGGAGGAAGATGAAGATTTGAGCCTGTTACTTTTTTTTTTCTCCAGAAGATGCAAGGGATATTGCACTCAATATAGTCCCTCTCCAACGTGGAAAATCACAAATAAGCATCCAACATGGCAAAAAATGGACACATCATCATACTTAACGGTCTGTTAACGTTTTGGACGTGAATGACTAACGGAAGAGACTTTGGGGGAGTTTTTGGTTCGTTTCATTAATCCAGGGATGTACATGATAGCGAGGTACACTTTCAGGGACCCAAATGAGGGTTTACTCTATATTCTCATTTTTGCTCTTAATTTTACCATTCAATTTTGCTGTTCCATTCCTGGTCGCTACTATTTCCATTGTCTTCTTCATACACTGCTTAGACCAAGATCATTTTACTTCTCCACAGGATCAATTTTTTATATACTACTTCTTAGACGATGTATATTAAGAAAGCTTTGTGGTGTGGGTATAACAGTAGTAATTGTTGTTGAATATTTAATTAATAGAGAAAAATTAAATGACTTTTTAAAGATATCTACGTTGAGCTAATATGAAAATAATAGTATTTTTTAGCGGAAAGAATAGTAATTGGCTGATAAATTAATTTAATCTGTACAATAAAAATTAATTAATCATAAATTAATATGTTGTTTTTATTGAAGGATATTTTTGTCTTTTCAAAAAATAGTAACATCTCTTTCTAGTCTATTTCTCCTTTCTTTCTCTTACATCAAACAACCCATCAAATCTACTCTATTTCTCATCTATTTCTCTCTTTTCATACTCTCTCTCATCTATTTCTTTCTTTTCACTTTCTTCTCACAACCAAACACACCCTAAATATTTGTAAACTTTAGTGATTATAATAAAAATCCCTTGAAAGTGCAAGGGGACTATACTACTTTCAGTTTGTGAGAGGAACTAGTATAAATCTCTCTCTCTCTCTCTCTCTCTCTCTCTCTCTCTCTCTCTCTCTCTCTCTCTCTCTCTATTTATGTCTTAAACCGCTGCATTTATAACTCTGCTTCAGACTCTGATCAGTTTAAACACTTAGAAAAAGTTTGAAAAAGCCAACATAATTCAACCCCTCTTCTTGTGTTTTTCTCACATTTACTTCGCTCCTTCATATCGATTTTCTCATATTAGTAGATAATAATTTGTTTCTGCGTACATAAGCCATAAAATCTGGAACGGAGTGTTTTGCGTATAAAAAATGAAAATTAATATAGACATTACGTTAATGTTGATATTTTGAAAATAGTCATAAGTTTTTAATATTTTATCACATCAAATTTCTCATACCAATACATAATAATTTTCTTTCGTAGATATAAGCACAAAAAATCTGCAACGGACACGTTACAAATAGTTAACAGTGTTTTACTTATAATTTTTTTTTTATTTTAACAGAAATACTACATCAATAGTGATATTTTAAAAAATAGTCAAGAATTTTCAAACTTTATCATATCGATTTTCTCATATATGTAAATATAAATTTGATCCTGTATATATAAGCACAAATATTCACAACAAGTGCTCTGCATATATTTAACATGTTTTTACATACAAATGAAGAACAACAATACTTAATGAAAAACATTACATTAATGTTGATAGTTTTCATTTAATATCTTTAACATTTCACAATATTACCAATGCAATTGTTTTTTATATAATTATTGCAGTGTTGCACGACCTATGCCAATGCACAGGTCTTTTTTTAGTTATTAGTTAGCATTTCCCCCATAGAGCACTTTTTAAGGTTTCCTGATTAAGAAATTATTCTTTGGAAATGTTGAACACTTCAATTTTCGATGTATTGAATGTACAATTTTCTATAAAAATTTCAAAACTCTGGCTGCCAGATTCAAATCCAACTTCTATTTATGACATCCTCAAAATTAAACTACTGAGTTTTTCTTTTATCTGACATACTCAAAACTAAACTACTGAACTTTTTCTTTAACAAAGCTAAACTAACTAAGTTATCGGTTAAATGATAGTTTTTATGATAGTTGTTATGTAGTCGTTGCTATTTTTTTTTTTTTTGACAAAACAGTCGTTGGTAAATTTAATCAGTGCAATTCACCAATAACTTTAATAATTATTCGTATAATTTTTTTTAGGAAATCATTCATATAAGTTAAATTTCTTACATTCAATAATATCATAAATTTTACGATGTCACTTAGGGTGTTTGCAGTTCAGTTTGATTCGATTTTGAAGTTAAAAGTCATCCAAACCGCAAGATAAAAAAACATGCGGTTTCATTTGGTTCGGTTGACCGTTAAAATAAAATTCAAACAAAACCAAACCAATGGGTTTGGGTTCTGTTGATGCGGTTTTTTTCCGAGACAATACAGTTTTTTTGTTTCCAAGACTAAAATCAAGTTAAAAACCTAAAACACAACATGTTTCGAGCAATGTTTCCAACAATATTTTAAGTTTTATCTGACATTACAATTTCATTTCATCTAACAATGTTTTCAAATACATAGACCAAATTAAAAACGTGGTCAAAAACTTCTTAAAAAAAACGTGGTTAAAAAGTAATTTCATTTTGTAAGAAATGCAAAAAAAAAGACTATGATTTTTATCATTTACTAAAATTTCAAATATCACGTAAATACATTTTTGAAATAAAAACCAAAGAAAAAACTTAACAAGAGAAAAAATATGTCATTTTATAAAAGTTTTCATTGAATTTCTACGAGTATTGCTCTAGATTGCATATGTTTAATTAGTGTTTTTTTATGGTGCGGTTTGGTTTGGTTTGGTTGGTAAAATAAAAACCCCAAACCAAACCAAAGCATGCGGTTGAGGAAAATAATGATCCGAATACATCCATACCAAATGTGGTTTTTTGCTGTTTTGGTTTGAGTTTGTTCGATTTACGGTTTTTATTGGATTGGTTTAGTTTTGAACACAGCTAATGCTACTAATGCCAACTTGTGACAAAAATATGTACGCTGCAGTATTAAAGTACGTTGATTTTGTACCCAAAAAAAAATGTACTACTACCTCTGTCCCTAATTATAAGATCCTTTTGAGAAATTTTTTTGTCCCTTTTTATAAGACCCCTTTGCTATTTCCAACTACATTAATTATTTCTTTACATACATGCCCTTATTTATTATACATCTTTTTCTTCAATCAACAATAAATAACATGTTGAAAACATAAACAACCCTCTCTCTTAAAGGATAAAATTGTAAAAACAATAGTAATTACAAACATATTTAATACAAATATCCACTATCTTAATTCCCGTTATTTTTTCAAAAGGGCCCTATAATTAGGGACGGAGGTAGTAGTTGATTTGACCATATAAATTTCGAGAATTTGGAGATTTTGACCATATTAAAGTAGTTGACTTTCATAAATTATATCCTTTTTTTTTTACCAACAATTCATCCTTTTGTTTATTAATTATTTGATATTGGTTGTTCCTATATAAACCCTTGGTTTTGTTCTAGCAATAATACATCTTATAATTGTTTGTTATATTGAACTTATTTAAAATGGCTAAATTTTCCTTCATGCCAATTATCATCCTTGCTTTCATTTTTACAGGTATACTAATTTTTATATCAAACTTTCGTAGTATCTATAAGTGTGCTGGTAATATATAATTATAATATATAATTGACCATATAAATTGGGTTTACCTATTTGAAATGATTACATTATTTTACATTGAATTCTATACAAACATCCAATTATCATATCATAAGATTATAATAATTGTTTTTGGATCAAGTATTCATATTCTTTTTTCTAGCAAATATTGTTGATATTTTTATATATTATTTGGGATCTAGTTTTCTAAGTAATTTTCTAAAATATACTATAAGTTTTTAAAATAACATTGATTTCAGAGTTTGAAATTTGGGTCATTATCTTTCGATCATTTCGGTGTTATTTTATTTAGCTTTAAACTTTTATATGTTCTTATAGGAGTCATAACCTAGCTTGTTCGTATGTTAGAGAGATAACAACTTGAGGGATAATGAAGTCTAGATTTAATACGTAGGGTTTGCGGTTCATTCACTGTGCTATTTTTTCTAAATTAATATTTCATTTTGTATATAGTTCAGTAATATCTAATTTATATGATTACACTTTGTTTTTCACAGTTTTTTTTAATGATAATCATGTTTTATATTTTTACAGTTATAGCTACGACGAATGGATGTTTGACCTATTTAAAAGGCGATAACTGCATCATTGCAGTGTGTCAAAAATGGTGCTATGAAGTTCGACGGTGTCGGATTTTGCCAACCCAGTCAAGGCTTCATTCCTAAATTCATATGTGCTTGCCAACAAACTAAGCACTGCCCTCTCTAGAAAAAAAAAACATTACAAATTATTCGAAAAGGCGTATGACTCTGTGGATTTAAAATATCTGGATATGGTGATGGGTCATATGAATTTTCCAACTCTTTGGCGCAAGTGGATTAATGAATGTGTCGGTAAAGCAAAGGCTTCAGTACTAGTTAATGGATGTCCAACTGAAGAGTTTCCTATTGAGAGAGGTTTCCGTCAAGGGGATCCTTTGTCGCCTTTCTTATTTTTGTTAGCTGCTGAAGGTTTCAATGTTTTGATGAATGCAGTGGTGGGGGCGCAATTGTTCAGGGGATATGGTATTGGTAGTGCAGACGAGATCCGACTATCTCATCTTCAGTTTGCAGATGATACTATTATTTTTGGAGAGAAAACATGGCTTAATGTTCGTTCTATGAAGGCAGTGTTACTTTGTTCGAAGAGGTGTCTGGTCTGAAGGTCAATTTCCACAAAAGCATGTTAACGGGTGTCAATGTTTCTGATTCGTGGTTGACGGAGGCTGCTTCGGTTATGCATTGTAGAAAAGGCTCCCTTCCTTTTACTTACTTGGGCTTACCGATTGGTGGTGATTCGCGGAAGTTGAGTTTTTGGAAACCTGTTCTTGATCGCATAGTGGCTCACCTATCGTCCTGGAATAATAAATTCCTCTCTTTCGGTGGTCGTCTGGTATTGCTCAAATCTATTATGTCCTCTCTTCCAGTTTACTTTCTTTCCTTTTTCAAAGCTCCCACAGGTATAATTTCTTCTATTGAATCTCTTTTAAAAAAAAAAAATTTTTGGGGGGGGGGGGGGGGGGGGGGGGATGTGAGGATAATAGGAAAATATCATGGATAAAATGGGACTCTATTTGCATGCCTAAGGAGTTTGGAGGTTTGGGAGTTAGGCGGGTGGGTGCTTTTAACATAGCTTTGTTGGGGAAATGGTGCTGGAGGATGTTGTTAGACAAGGAGGGATTGTGGTATAGAGTTTTGAAGGCTCACTATGGCGAGATTGGGGGGCGGTTGCAGGAGGGTGGTAATCAAAGCTCTCTTTGGTGGAGGATGATCTGTAGGGTGCGAGAGGGGATAGGTGAGGGAGTGGGGCATTGGTTTGATGAAAATATTCGTAGGGTGATTGGTGATGGGAGGGACACTCTGTTCTGGTATGATACTTGGATTGGGGAAGTACCTTTGAGAGTTAAATTCCCTAGATTGTTCGATTTAGCAGAGAGTAAGAATAGGACGGTAGAGGAGATGTCGAGGTTAGGGTGGGAGGAGGAGGGTTTGGCGTGGGTGTGGAGACACCGTTTGTTAGCTTGGGAGGAGGAGAGTCTGAGGGAGTGTTCTTCTATGTTACATAACGTTGTGTTGCAGGTTACTACTCGTGATGCTTGGAGTTGGTTACTAGACCCATCACGAGGCTATACAGTGAGGGAGGCATACCGATATTTAACCCTTCACGGCGTCACTCTGGATCGGGACCTTGCGGATGATGTTTGGCTCAAGCAGATTCCTACAAAGGTTTCTTTGATGGTGTGGAGACTCCTTCGTAACAGACTTCCGACTAGAGATAATTTGTTACGAAGGGGTATTATTTTTCCAGATGAGGCGACTTGTGCAACAGGATGTGATGTTCATGAAACTGCTATGCATTTATTTTTCAGTTGTGATTTTTCTAGTAGGTTGTGGACTGATGTGCGGTTGTGGCTTGGTATTTACAACGTTTCTCCAGGTGATATTCGAAATCATTTCTATCAATTCACAAAAATGGCAGGCATGCCAAGGACCTCTTATCTGTTTCTAAAAATAATTTGGTGTGCTGTTGTTTGGGTTCTTTGGAAGGAAAGGAACAACCGTGTCTTCCAACATACGGTTGCTACTCCTTTTATGCTTATCGAAAAGGTTAAGCTGCATTCGTTTTTGTGGTTAAAATCAAAGCATGTTTCTTTCAGTTACAGTTACCACGACTGGTGGAAACATCCGCTTCCATGTATGGGCATTATTTTGTAATCTTGTTTGTCGTTTATTTGGCACTGTAGTATCTTGACTTTGTAAATATTGGTTGGTGTTTTCTTCCCTTTCACATCTTGTGTGGGGCGATCCACCTTTATTAATGTCAATCTCCTTTTGATTTTTTCAAAAAAAAAAACAAATTATTCGATTAAATGTAACAACGTATGAAAATAAAGTTAATAAATTCGAGTCAATTATACTTGTCTTATTTTAGTTACATCCAATGAAATTTCACTTACACCCCAATTTGATAAAAATACTTTTCAATCCTTTTTAAATTTTCAACAATTACCCTCTTCCTTTTACCTCCTTTTCATCTTATTCTGTATTGAATGAAAATAATTGCACTCAATTTTCACTATTAAACATAATCGGAATCGTGCAACACATTCAATACTTAGGGAAAATAAAAAAAAAGGAGAAGAAATTGAAAAGTGTTACTTAAGTGAATTTTCTTCTGCACCTTGATTGCGCTAAGAATGGATCATTACGAAATCTAGAAAGAAATCATAGAACAATTTAGATAAATTAACCGATTCATAGCATATACATGGATTCAAGGTAGTTTACTGAAGTTGAAAAACAAATCACTATTGAAAAATTTACTACGTGAACTAAATTCACTTACACCAACGTAAATTTAGTTCACGTAAAAATTGTATATCATTTATAAGTTAAACCAGATTACATAAGTGCTAATTCATATGTGACAAAGGACAACTTCGGCATAACGATAAAATACTAATCAAATTTGGCATGTTTTAGGGGGTGTAACTAAAAAAACTCATTATATTTACATGTTTATTAAAGTGTTTTGTTTATTCTTGCTATTGAAAACATTTTAAAGACTAAATTGTGATTGAAAACATATAAACTATTTAAAACATTTTAAAGACTAAATTGTGATTGAAAACATATAAACCGAAACTTGAGTAATTTGTTTACTGTAATTTCGATTATAGTATAAGATTCTATTCTTTAAAAATGTACGAAAATGTTAGTTCGTGAAAAAGAAATAAAAAATTAAACTAACACACAATATTCGTCATGAAAAAAAAGGAAAATGATAATAAATCATTAATCAATAATGAGAAAAGGTGTGTGCGTTTGATTTGTAAAAAAAACGAAGAACTGGACAATACAACAATATTTGTCAAGCGTTTGATTTAAAAAAACAAGGCTAAATTACATTTATGATTCCTTAACTATTTAATTAGTATTGCTTTGGTCCCTTAATTAAAATTTGATTTATTTTGGTATATTAACTTTCTATCCGTTACACATTTTGGTCCTTTCCGTTAGTTTTAATTCAAAAACGTTAGGGTTTCTTCATTTTCTTATGGAATTTTTATGGGATTGTTGTTGTTGAAGATTGATGAAGATGATATGAAGATGAAGAAGAGAGAAAGAAGATGAAGAAACCCTAACGTTTTTGAATTAAAACTAACGTAAAAGACCATAATGTGTAACGGAGAGAAAGTTAAGATACCAAAAAAATCAAATTTTAATTAAGGGACCAAAGCGATACTAATTAAATAGTTAAGGGACCAAAAATACAATTTAGCTAAAAAAACAATAAAGGACAACTACCCATTGTTTTGTACCACGCCAAACCAGTGGACAAAGTTTTGTCCCGTGCTCACTTATATAGAAAATACTATTTTATCCCTTAATTTCTTCTATTTCTTAGAACCCTCAAAACTCTCGTCTTCAGGTAATTCTTCTTTCATTTAGTCTTTTTCCAGTTTTTTTTTGTTTTTTTCTTCCCTTCTTTGCGTGTGTGTTATATATGATGATTATTGGACCGATAATCTCATCATAAACCACTTCGCCTTGTCCCAAGACTCGTACTTGGTGGGCTTGTGGATCGGGAAAACCCGGATAAAGGATATCACGTCCTTAATAAGGGCTCAAATGAGCATAAGCGCCCTTCCCAAGGGCCGAAACAGGCTAAGACGGCGCCTTTATAGGCACTGCTAATAAGCACGTTCTAGAAGCAGTTAGAACCCTTGATAGTCATCCTTATACCTCGATAATCATCCTTATCCCCATAACTAAACGCCTAAAATAGAGGGTTTATCCAACCCTCTATTGACTATAAATATGATCCTTGAGAGCATTCTCAAGGGATGACCTAAACAGATTAACCCTAGTATGATAAATCGTACTCACTGCAAGCCGGCGACAGGATGCCACGTATGTTATGTTATAATTGCAGGATGTTATGTTATAATTGCAGGATTGAGACAGGTGGCAGGCAGCCGGCGACACCAGAATAGAGGGTTTATCATAAGATGCCGCATATGTTATGTTATAATTGCAGGATTGAGACAGGCGTCAGGCAGCCGGCGACACCAGAATTCTATGTAACACAACACATCGTTCGAAAGAGAAAAAACTAACGACCAGGTTCCTTCTGATCTATATATGCAGAACTATTATACATCTAAAGCATTTCAAAAGTAATTGGTAACAATTTAAGTCTTCATATTTTGTGGAAGAACTTGGCTATAGAATCTAATTGGTATTATTTATTTTCCAACTATTTTTGGTGCATATACGCATAATATACGGATAATCAGTTTTACCTAACATACAAAATAGTTCCAGCTTGATCTATATAAATAAATTCCTATTATTTCTCAATAGTCTAGAATTTCAGCAACAACGGTATCGCGGGCGAATAAAGTGGAGCGAGTTAGTTCCTTAGTATAAAAAGAAAGATGAGTAGAACACAAGATAATTAAAGTACTACCAAGCTAAATAGAAGAAATACTACTCTAGCCTCTAGGTACCCCATGACAGAAGTAAAGTGTAGTATATTGTTAAAAGGTCACATAGGAGGGATCTTACGAGGGAAACCTTCGTAAATAAGTGGTCCAAGTGACCTACTTCTCTTTCCTAGGAACCCTCATGTACCGTTTACTTTGCCAACGAAATTAACTGCTTAGTAGAAACTTAAATATTGGATTAGTGGCGCAAATATTAGGATAACGAAAAAATGGACCCACGTTAAAGAGGTAAAATTAAATAGCAGATTTAGTTCCAAGAAGGAGAATGAATAAAGTTAAAATATGGACGAGGTAGTTCAGATTTAATAGGAGCAAGCGATCTAGTTCCAAGTTCAGAGCAGGAGTATAACATAGAAAAATGTGCCAGCAAGAGTAAGAAGAAAAATAGAAGATGTCGGCGAGTTAATAAGAGAATAACAATAAATAGCTAGGATCAAACTAAAAAATGATTATCCACGATTGAGACTCCTTCCTTTATGATTACTTTGGAAGGGTGGAAGTGTTTTATCTTGGTTTTTCGGGTGTCAAACATTGATTACGTTTGAACCTTTTTAAACCGGTGATATCTTATTTTTTCTTGGGAAGGGAAAAAGTAAGCAAAACCCTTGAGAATCGAGGTCCGGGAGTTGTTTTCGCTACGGGAAGGTGTTAGGCACCCATAACGACTATAGTATCCTATAGGAACCGTCTTTAATTTCTACGCGCGCGCTTTATTTTTAAATGCTATTTTGAAAAATGTTATTAAAACCTAAAGTTTGCTAGAGGAAGAATTGGAGGGAGAAGAATGTTTTTGAATTTTTATTTTATTTGAATTGAAGGAATTTTGTTCCTTGCCTACTTACCCGTTTAAGGGATCAAATCCACCGTAGTTCTCTCTCAAAAAAATGTTTTTTGCTTTTGTTGGTTGATTTTAAGTTTGAAAATGGATTTTGAAGAATAGAAAGAGGCCTCAAGGGCATGAGATTAGGAAATAGTGAGGTTGAATTAGTGAATTGCAAAATATGGTCAAAGTAGGATTAGAGTTCATTGAAGTTTGATTAAGAAAATGGAAAAGAAAATACAATGGGATGTTGGATCCCAAGGTTTATTTGGAAAAGATTTGAGTAAAGTTGTTCACATTTGTTTGGAAAATTGATTTTTTCTAAGTATAAGTCCTAGGCATTCATCTAAACATACAATCCTAAACATACATCTAAACATGCATATTCTAGCTATATAGTGATGTGTGTGCATGTGTCGGTGCTTGTGTCGGTGTACATCATTAGAGTCCATTGTCCTTTACATCATACCCTAGATCCATTCTATGGCCTCTTTGCCAAGCAATTAAAAGCATGGAAGTAAGACATTACAAAAGCTCCTAAGTGTCACATTCTAACTTTAGTACAAATTAAATTGCAAGAAAAATAGAAATGAATATGGGATGAAATGGAGATGCTTGAGATGAATATGAAACATGAAATGAAAAGGTTAGTAGCACATGATAATATCAAAAGAAATAAAGCAAGAGAAGCACTAAAATATGAAGGGTAGAAAATGAGTGCAAACATGGCCAAAATTTGTGCCTAGAGTGCAAGAACCATATGACCTATAATTCTCACATTCCAATACATTTTAAAGGTTTAGAATCAGGTCTTGGAATGAGGATTAAGGCAACATGATTTACTTGGCAACTTAAAGCAAATTTTAAGCGCATTTGCATTATTTAACTACACAATGCCTTGCAAGCTAAGTAACTAATCAAGATTCACATGTATGCAATAAAATCAAACACAAACAGTAGCAACAAACCCACAAAATCATCTAATATGTATCACAAACAATTATCAAGAATTTGAAATAGAATTTGGACAAAATTTTCATGAATTTTCAAACAATTAAGGAAATAAAGCAAGAAAATGCAATAATATTTTTCATCAAGATTTTCAGTAAACAAAATGCATAAAAACACCACAAAAATTAACAAGAACATGTACAAAAATTTATAGAATTTTCCAAGTAATTTTGATCATGAACAGAGGTGTAAAAAGCAAAACAGTGTTAGGAAATAGCAAAGATGCATGAGGAAAACGAAAATCTGCACAAAAGGAGGTTCAGGCCCAAACTGAGATGGATCCTGGATCATCCAAACGCACCAGGGGCGTTGGATTGATCCAGTACCTCTCAACCCTAGATCTAACGGTCAAGAAGTCATGAAGGCGCATGGTATGGTACTGACGCGCGCGCGTGGGATCATAGAGCAGGTATATAAGCAAAGTCAAAGGGGAAACCTCACAATTCTCACTCCTTTCTCTCTCTACAATGTTCTTAGAGAGAGAGAGAGTCTGCAGACTCTCTCTTCTCCGACCTAAGGCCGGTCATCTTCAACCTTTCTCCGACGCGGTGGCCGGCGGTGGCGCCGCCGCGTCGGAGCCCTAAACCGCCCAGAACTCAGACTTAAACACATGTTCCTAAAGCTCTTCTTTTCCTCTACTCGATTCTGAGGCTTGTTTCTCAAAGAAACTTACGAATCAGAGTAGATCGGACTTTTACTTCACGGTTTTGGTGCTTCTTTTTGTTAACTCTTCTTCTTTTTCTCTTATTCGAAAGGTTCTTGCAAGAAAACTCTTAAAATGCTCCGATCTACTTTGATTCATAGCCACAGCGCATGTATGAAGCTAATTGTTCAGGATTTTCGAAAGAAAACGTGAAAAGGAAGAGATTGATAGTTTGATACCTGTGTTTTGGACTGGTGAAGTGACGAACGAAGAAGATTTTGAGTTCTTCGATTGTCCTTCCTCTGGTGAACTTCGTATCCTTTCCCTTCTTCTGCTACGGCTTCGAATTCGAACTTTTTCCTTCTTCTTCTTCAAATCCTTCGTGATCACGAAGAGTTCGTCGTTATTGATGAATCTTCGTTGGAATTGCGAAGGTGAGCTTGATGATGAAGATTCTTCAGAATCTCTGAAAGCTTCTTCCTCTTCCTTGCAAATTCGTTTGTTTTTTTGTGGAATAGATGCGGAATTCTGTGTTATGTGATGTTTTTGATTCGGTTATGGCTTGAATTTGATGAGAATTGATGAGTTTGGTGATAACTGAATTCGGTTAGGGTTTTTGGATGATGAATTTGTTCATCATGTTCTTGAGCTTTTTCTGGATTTTTTTGTGGTGTTGATTCGTTTTTTGTGGAGAGAGAGAGAGTGAGAAGTGTTATTGATGATGTGTTGAAAATCTGAATGGCACTGCAATGATTGGAGCCTTTTATAGGCTGCCAAGTGTATTACTGGACCAATGCAAAGGCGCCACCTGGACATGGACTTTGTAACAAACTCTTGGACAAATGGACAAATGAGAAACTGACACGTGTACAGACCTGATGACTTGGACAAAAAGGACTAAAATACAATTTTTTTAGGAATTTTAGGACTAAAAACAAAAATAAAAATGAATTAAAATTGGTAATTGGAAAATAACGTAAAGTGAAACGATTAAAATTTGACAAAACGGACTAAAACGAACCAATGGCCTAAATGAGGTACTTTAAAGTACCTCTCTGCCGAAATTTCGTGTGAAATGACCAAAATGCCCCTGGGGCTGAAAACGACTAAAAAATGACTCAGATGCAGTTGAAAAATGGATTTTTTGACAGAGATTGAATCAAAGACTCATACAAGCAAAATTAAAAGCCTCAGAGACAGTTTTTAGGATTTAAACAGTACTTTGACACTTGAAAAGACTAAAATGCCCCTAGGGGCAAAACTGACTCAAAAATGACTTCAAATGCAATTTTTAAAATGGATTTAGACATAGAATGAAACAGAGACTTATTCACACTACTTGAAAGGACTCAAACAAAATTTTGAAAGACTGAGAGAAATTTGACATAGGAAATGACTAAAATACCCTTGCATGTGAATTTTTGCAAACAATATTGAAATAAAATGCAGAGAAAGATGCAATTGATCAGAGACAGTTCAAATGACTTATAATGCAAGAAAAGAAAAATTGACTAGTATTTTTAGGTCCAAAATTAGGGTATAACAGCTGCCCCTATTTAAGTTTCTTTGTCCGGAGAGTCAAGAGACGAAGTCTTAGAGTTGACGGGGCGAAGATACTTAAATATTAACATTTGCACTGCTTTTGGACATAAAAATACGCTTTCAGAGTTTCAAAGATATGAATGTTATGCAATACTTTGATTATGAATGCAAGACAAACAACTGGAGTCTATGGAACCTGTCATGTCACTGGGGACTCCGGTGGACATTGATAGGGTAGACAAACCAGGGGGTAAGAAAAAGGGTACAAGTTGTTCTTTGGGTCGAACTGGCCACTTGACCAAGGAATACAAAACAAGAGATGGGTGCAAGCTGTTCTTGGGATTGAACTTGGCACTTGACCGGAAACATAGACATATAGGCAGATACGAGCTGTTCTTTGGATCGAACTTGACACTTGGTTGAAGATACAAACAGATAGGCAGACACAAACTGTTCTTTTGGGTTGAACTGGCTGTTTGGCTGGGGACATAGACAAAAGGGTTGATACAAGCTGTTTCTTTGGATCGAACTTGCTTGTTGGATTATCACCACATCATGTGGGGGAGTACAGACTGTTCTCTTAGATCGAACTTGTCGTTTGACCGATAACAAAGCATAAGCTGGGGTACAAACTGTTCTTCAGATTGAACTTGCCGTCTGACTGATAACAAGGCATGAGCTGGGTACAAACTGTTCTTCAAATCGAACTTGCCGTTTGTCCGGAAGCATAGGTATAAAAGCAGGTACAAGTGGTTCTTTTTTGGATCGAACCTTGGCACTTGACCAGTAACAAGATACCAATTGAAAGTCTGGCTTAACAAGATACCAATTGAGGGTAAATTGTTATTGACTTGATTTGGAAATAGACATGACCATTTTTGTTGGCCCAAAAGTAAATTGAGAATAAATTGACATTGATTTGAGTTGAAAATTGACATTGGAAGAGGGATTGAAAGTTGAGATTGAACAGAGACATAGACATGGGATTGGAGAGTTGCAATTGACATCGGAATTGGATTGGAATTTGACATTGACATTGATATTGACATTTGACATTGATATTGGAGATTGTCATTGGAGATTGACATTGAAATTGGAATTGGAATTGGAGATTGACATTGACATTGACATTGGAGATTGTCATTGAAATTGGAATTGAAATTGGAGATTGGAAATTTGGCATTGACATTGGATTGAAATTGGAGATTGACATTGGAATTGTCATTGGATATTGACATTGGAATTGGAAATGAGATTGCTTCGAATTTGACAGTTGAAGTTGAAATTGAGATTGGAAATTGCTTCGAATTTGACAGTTTGACATTGAAATTGGAAATTGCTTCGAATTTGACAGTTTGACATGATTGGAATTGAAGTTGGAAAGTTGAGATTGCATTGAATTTGGCAGTTGGAATTGAATTGAATTTGTCATTGGAATTTGGAATTGAAATTGGTTTGAATTTGGGGATTGGAATTGAATTTGACAGTTGAAATTTGGACATGCAACATGTATGCATGGTATAGCAAGATTATTGGATGTATGAGCACATAAAATGCATGATTATGCATGTATGAATGCTTGAAACGCATGATTGGCTGGCCGTTGGACAGATAAAGTTTCACAGAGATAGACAAAACATTGGAAGGTTGGGCACGTAGTGGCTCGCGCTGCAACATATTCACAGGGGAAAACCTCTTTGGAGAGACCGTCGTTGAGAGCCGTATCAAAACCATGGCTGAGGGCAATAAAACTTGTAAAGGAGAGACCCTTGGAGGGTTCTTGGATACAGGTCGCCGTTGCTAGGCGTGTCAGTGCTGGGTAAACATTGGATGTTCGCATCTGTGGTCAATGCTTTTATATTCTTTCATTTTTTCATTTTCAAACCCCATTTTTGCCTGAACCGCTCTTTCGGGTTTTTGATTCACCGGGGAATAAGATTCTTTTCATTGCCCCATTTTTGCCTGAATTGCCTTCATAGGTTGTCAATCAGCGGGGTGCTTATTTTTGCCTAAGCCGCCCTTTCGGGTTTTCAACTTAGCGAGCTTTTCATTTTCATTTTTCGTTTTTTCATTTTCATTCTGTTTTTCATTCTTGCCATTGACCACAGATCATCCTGGGGGGTAACCTGCTTGTAACTTGTATTGAAATAGACATTGACATTCATTTGTTCATGCATGTTTCATTGAAATGTACCCTATTGCTCAGGTTTGCTTTCAAAATAGACAGGAAAAGATTTTCCAATTTTCAAAGATGTTTGTTTCAGACATTGACATTATCAAAATAGAAAGAAAATGTTTTACATATAGCATTGAAAGTAGAAAGGAAAATAGAGTGTCAAACAATAGCACAGGCTCAAATTGATGTAGAAGAGTGAAAGTCAGCCAAAGGCATGACTTCACGGATTTACAAAGCTTGGAAAATGGTAATTTTATTGGTTGGTGATACATTGAACACGATGACCGCTACATTTCATAGAAATTTTGAATTCACAAGTACAGAAGCCTCTGATGAAGACAATCATTGACAGTTGCAGACGCACCCCTTGCCAGATATAGTTACTTGTCTTTATTGTCAACCTCATTTTTGCATGAACCGCCCTTTCGGGTTTTCGGCTCATCGAGGCGCTCATTCTTGCCTGAGTTGCGTACAATCTCAGCGAGCTCTTTCATATTCATTTTTTTTTGTCCCTAACTTTTGCCTGGATCGCCCTTTCGGGTTTTCGATCCACCGGGAAGCGCATTTTTGCCTAGGCCGCCCTTTCGGGTTTTCGACCTACCACGCTGTTCTTTTCTTTTTAGACAAAGTATTTCTTGACTATATCGGCATTAACAGGATTTGGGAGTTCAGCACCATCCATGTGTGTAAGAATCAAGGCACCACCAGAGAAAGCCTTCTTGACAACATAAGGACCTTCATAGTTAGGTGTCCACTTGCCCCTTGGGTCGGGTTGCTGACTTATTCTTCTTTTCAATACAAGTTCGCCTTCCTTGAATTCTCGAGGTCGGACTTTCTTGTCAAAAGCATTCTTCATTCGCACTTGATACAACTGTCCATGAGCCATAGCATCCATACGTTTTTCTTCAATCAGATTCAATTGATCATACCGACTTTGGCACCATTCAGCCTCAGTCAACTTTGCTTCCATGATCACTCGGAGAGATGGAATCTCCACTTCCAGAGGGAGAACTGCTTCCATACCATATACCAGAGAGAAAGGGGTTGCCCCGGTTGAACTGCGCACTGTAGTGCGGTAACCATGCAAGGCAAAAGGTAGCATTTCATGCCAATCTTTGTAAGTAGTGACCATCTTCTGAACAATCTTCTTGATGTTCTTGTTAGCGGCCTCAACTGCACCATTCATCTGAGGTCTATAAGGAGAAGAGTTGTGATGTTCAATTTTGAATTCTTCACATAAGGCTTGCATCATACTATTGTTCAGATTGGAACCATTGTCAGTGATGATCTTGTTGGGAACACCATATCGACAGATGATGTTATTCTTGATAAACTTGACAACCACTTGCTTGGTCACATTGGCATAGGAGGCAGCTTCAACCCACTTGGTGAAATAGTCAATTGCCACTAGAATGAAACGATGTCCATTGGAAGCCTTTGGTTCAATTCTTCCGATCATGTCAATGCCCCACATAGAGAAAGGCCATGGGGAAGATATAACATTGAGGGCATGTGGAGGCACATGAATCTTGTCAGCATAAATTTGACATTTGTGGCATCTCTTAACATGTTTGTGGCAGTCACGCTCCATAGTTATCCAGTAATAGCCGGCTCTTAACAGTTTTCTTGACATGGCGTGACCCGAAGCATGGGTCCCAAAGGTACCGTCATGTACATCATGCATCAACTTCTCAGCTTCTTGTTTGTCAACACATCTTAACAAGACCATGTCGTAGTTCCTCTTGTATAGGATTTCTCCGTCCAGAAGGAATTTGCTAGCCCAGCGTCTCAAGGTCTTTTTATCCCTGTTGGAAGCACCAGGCGGATATTCACGATTCTGCAAGAATTGCTTGATGTTGTAATACCAAGGCTTTTTGTCATTCACATCTTCATTAGCTTGATCTGGCATATTTTCAATCGTAAACACATGAGCGGGTCTATCAAGACGCTGCACTTTGATCACAGGCACATCATTCCAGTGATTCACACGAAACATGGAAGACAAAGTAGCGAGAGCATCAGCCATCTGATTTTCATCTCGAGGGATGTGGTGCAACTCAACCTTTGTAAAGTATGTCAACAGACGCCTTGCATAGTCACGGTATGGGATCAGCTTCTCATGATGAGTCTCCCATTCACCCTTTATCTGATTAATAACAAGTGCAGAATCTCCATAGATGTCAAGGTGTTTGATTCTCAGGTCAAGGGCTTCTTCAATGCCCAAGATGCATGCTTCATATTCCGCTATGTTGTTTGTGCATTCAAAAGTTATTCGAGCGGTGAAAGGAATGTGGTGCCCCTGCGGAGTTACAATGATGGCCCCAATTCCTTTACCATAAGCATCAACAGCACCATCAAACACCAATCCCCATTTGCTATTGGGATCTGGCCCTTCATTGATCAGTGGTTCTTCACAGTCTTTTGCTTTCAGATACATAATCTCTTCATCAGGGAAATCAAACTTAATTGGCTGGTAATCATCAAGAGGCTGACAAGCAAGATGCTCAGCAAGGACACTTCCTTTGATTGCTTTCTGAGCTTTGTACACAATATCATATTCAGACAATAACATTTGCCAACGTGCAATCTTTCCGGTAACAGCAGGCTTTTCAAAGATGTACTTGATTGGATCCATTCGGGATATCAACCAAGTTGTATGATTCACCATGTAATGACGCAGGCGTTTGGCAGCCCAAGCTAAGGCACAACATGTCTTTTCAAGCATTGTATACCGAGTCTCACAGTCGGTGAACTTCTTGCTCAGATAGTAGATAGCATGCTCTTTCTTACCAGTCTCATCTTGTTGACCGAGAACACAACCCACTGAATCATCCAACACTGACAGATACATAATCAAAGGCCTTCCTTCCACTGGTGGGACAAGGATAGGTGGCTCTAACAGGTATTCTTTAATGCTATCAAAAGCTTCCTGGCATTCATCATTCCATACAACAGGCTGATTCTTTCTGAGAAATTTGAAAATAGGACCACAAGTAGTAGTCATGTGAGATATAAATCTTGAAATATAATTCAGACGTCCGAGGAAACCTCTGACTTGCTTCTCAGTTTGAGGGGCCGGCATCTCTCTGATGGCTCGGACTTTGTCAGGATCAACTTCAATGCCTCTTTGGCTGACAATGAAGCCTAGCAACTTTCCAGATCGTACACCGAATGTGCATTTGTTAGGATTCAACCGCAGCTTGTACTTTCTTAATCTTTCAAACATCTTTTTCAAATACACAACATGCTGCTCTTCATTACTTGACTTCACAATCATATCATCAACATATACTTCAATTTCCTTGTGAATCATATCATGAAACAGAGTTGTCATACCTCTTTGATAGGTAGCACCAGCATTTATCAAGCCGAACGGCATCACTTTATAACAGAACGTTCCCCATGGAGTGATGAAGGACGTCTTTTCTCTATCTTCAGGAGACATTCGTATTTGATTATAACCAGAGAAACCATCCATAAAGGAGAACACTTTGAATTGAGCAGTACTGTCAACAAGCACATCAATATGAGGCAATGGGAAGTTATCTTTTGGACTGGCTTTGTTCAAATCTCTGTAATCAACACACATTCGAACTTTCCCATCTTTCTTTGGTACTGGTACGATGTTGGCAATCCACTCAGGGTATTCAGCCGTCATGAGGAAACCCGCATCAATTTGCTTTTGCACCTCAGCCTTGATCTTAAGAGCCATGTCTGGACGAGACCTTCTCAATTTCTGTTTGACAGGAGGACATTCAGGCCTTGTCGGTATCCAATGTTCCACAATCTTGGGATCTAGACCCGGCATATCTTCATAGGACCATGCAAAGACATCTGGATAATTATGTAGAAGCTGAATGATCTTCTTTTTCACCTCTGGCTCAAGTGCTGCACCAATCTTGATCTCTCGCTTGTTCTCTTCAGTACCCAGGTTGATAAGCTCAATTTCTTCCTGGTGAGGCTGAATGGCTCTTCTTTCTTGCTCAAGCAGTCGAGTGATCTCATACGGTATCTCTTCATCATCATCATCCTCATCTTCAGCTTCATATACAGGGAATTCAAAATTTGGAGGAACCATAGGGTCACTGTGTTCAACGGGTTTATTGTGGTTCAATCTGCATAATATGATTGGGATGATTTTAGAAAAAGTTTTTCATGCAGATTTTCGAAATTAATAAGAAAAAAAACAGATGTTTTGGTTTTTTCTGGCATTACCATTATTTCCAAGAAAAAGGCACTAAAAAGTAAAAAACAAAGAGTCGTGAGAAAGACGACAACTTTTTATTGATTAACGGCAATGCCGAAACAAACACGCCCTTACAAAGATATCACTTTCGCCTTGGGCAGAGCGAAAGGATTGTTATTTTGAAAACAAAAGACATGAGCAACAAGACACATTACATGGAAGCATGCATGACTAAAGGAACATCAATGGCTTCCCAATTCCTCACAGTGCCTCCTGGTATAACAAATGCAGGCACGTAACCACCTCCAGCAGCATCTTCAGTAATAGCGTTGATGAACCCAGCACTGTAAAAGGTTCCCTTTGAAACAGCAGATGTCGGGGAGAATCCAAGGCCTTCTTTACGCTTGTTTTCCAGAATCTGAATCACTTTGCCCCAGCCAGCAGCTTGTCCTGCTTGAACAGCCTTCTGGGCGTCTTTCAGTGAAGCCATGCTAGCACCAGCCCTCCGGGGCTCTGCACCCTCAACAGTCAATCCTTGAAACGGCGTCCCTTCAGCGGACCCTGCTTCAACACAAGAGAATGATGATACCTGGCTAACTAGATATGCTTCCTCACCATGCACAGTGACGATCTTACCGTTCCTCATGAACTTGAGTTTCTGATGCAAAGTGGATGTGACTGCTCCAGCGTCATGGATCCATGGTCTTCCGAGGAGACAACTGTAGGAAGCATTGATGTCCATAACTTGGAAAGTAATCTGAAACGTCTCGGGACCAACGGTAATTGGCAAGTCCACTTCCCCGAGGACATCCTTGCGGGATCCATCAAAAGCTTTAACCAAATAACTGCTACCCCTCAGAGAAATTCCGTGATGGCTCAATTGCCTTAGTGTGGATTCAGGCATTACATTCAGAGACGATCCAGTGTCCACCAATACGTTGGATATCATATCAGACCCACAGTGCACCGAGATATGTAGAGCCAAGTTGTGGTGCTTCCCTGCTTCGGGGAGCTCATCGTCACCGAACCCTAAGTTGTTGCAGGCAGTAATATTACTTACTATCCCATCAAATTGATCCACAGAGACTTCGTGGTCAACATAAGCTTGCTCCAGTATCTTCATTAACACCTTCCTGTGAGCTTCCGAGCTCATGAGCAGAGACAAGATGGATATCTTCGATGGGGTTTGTAGCAGCTGGTCAACAATCTTATAGTCACTTTTCTTAATAAGCCTCAGGATTTCATCCAGATTGGACTCTTCAATAGATTGGCCTGCTGGGCCGGTGTTCTTGTCAACAGGAGGAACAACTGGTGGAGTTACCGTGGCAATGGGTGTAACTACCTTCTTTTGAAACAAAGGTGGACGGACCTTTCCGCTTCTCAGAGTTGTTACTTCACCGGCAACATTGTCAACTGTAGCTGGGGATATCAGAGGCACCTCCACTCCGTTCTCAATCATGGTTGCATTGTATTTGTAAGGAATCGCTTTGGTAGAGGTATAAGATACCGGACCAGGTAACCTGATCACCAAAGGTTCAACATTTCTCGTCTGAGAGGTGCTTTCAACAGGAGAGTCATGGAACACTGGCACAATCACACATACGTCACTGGCAATCAAGTACTTGTCATCCATCAGGCTCTGGATATCATTTTGCACAATACAACAGCCCATAGGATTCCGAAGACATTCTGAACAAGAATCATGATCATGTTTGAACAGAGAAGCCTGGCATAACTTGACATGTAATGGCACCAAGGGAGTAACGACATTGCGGACATCCAAAATGGGATCCTCTTGAGGGATGGGAACCCCTTCAAAGGCCTCGATCATATTAACAGCAGCATGGTTCGGAAGCGGATTGTCAAGGACATGAGGAACACTGTTCTCAAAAGTCAACCGTCCCTTTTCTATCAGGTCTTTCACAATATATTTCAGAGCAAAGCAACCTTCAACATCGTGGCCTTGAGCACCCTGATGGAATTCACATGTCAGATCCTGTCGGAACCTGGGAGGCAATGGATTAGGCGGAGGCTTGCCTGGTCTAGTAACACAGTGTCCCTGGGCCAGTAGAGTGGGGAGCAGTTCACCATACCGCATTGGTATTGGTGGGAAAGAAGGTTTAGGTCGGGGACCCTGTTGTTGCTGCCGTTGCTGTTGAGCAGGAAGCTGTTGTTGCACTTGCTGAGGGATAGCATTGACGGGCATTGGTGGTTGACCCGGTGGTAGAGGATATTGCTGGTAGAATGGTGGGAAGAAAGGATGTTGAGAGTATTGCATGTAGTGATAAGGCAGAGGTAATTGTGTAGCAGCTGCAGATGGGTTACCAGACACCATTCCTACGTCAGATTCTTTCCTCTTGTGGTGACCATTTCCATACTTCTTTGGTGCGCTGTTTGAAGATTCACCCTTCTCAAGGACAATAATACCATCTCGGACAGCCTCCTCTAGGCGAGTTCCCATTGTAACCATATCAGAGAAGTTGTTCGGGGCAGAGACTATCATTCTCTCCTTATATTCCTTCTTCAGAGTCTTCAGGAATGTCTGCGTTAATTCTTCCTCATCAAGTCGGAGAGAGACACGGGCAGCTGCCCCTCTCCACCTCTGAGCATATTCTCGAAAGGTTTCATCTGATTTCTGAGATAGGGCTTTGAGAGAGTCCCTGTTTGGCCTCAGACGGGTATTGAACTCATATTGACCTTCAAAAGCAGCAACGAGTTCCTCAAAGGTATGGATGTTGTCTTTGCTCAGACTAGTGTACCAATCTGCTGCATCATCTGTCAAGCTACTCTGAAAGCAGTGGATCATCAGTGCATCATTGTCGGCGTAGTTAGCCATCTTTCGGACGTACCGGATAACATGGTTATGTGGGCAAGAAGTCCCATTGTACTTGTCAAATTCTGGCTCTTTGAATTTCTTAGGAACCTCAAATCGGGACACCAAGCATAGATCACGAGCTTTAGCAGGAGCACCATTGTTTCCTCGGCTAGCCTTGACCTCACGGAGTTCTCCAGCCAACTCCCTTAACTGTCTCTTCATAGCTTCCATTGCGGGATCTTGTCCACGCGGAGTGTCAACATCAATCACCTGTTGTACAGTGTGGACAATAGGGTCGGTAACAACAGTAGTCACCTGAGGCATAGCAGTAGATACAGGAATCTGTCCTTGACCAGCAACACCAGAGACACCAGCAGCAGTAATAGGAGAGTAGTAAGCTGAGAGGCCATAAGGACGGCCGTTGGGCATAACAAAACGAGCATCAGTAGCCACAGTAGACAGTGGGATAGAGGGAATCACCTCAGCAGTAACTGGAACAGAAGTGGCTGGCTGTTCTTGTGAAGCCATCATAGCGGACATAGCGTCATGAGCCTTAGCCAAGTCTTCTTTCATAGCGGCCAATTCGGCACGGAGCTGAGCATTTTCTTCTTCAAAGTTAGCCATCATTCTTCTCTTGTGAAATCTTGTTTGATGAATTCTGTCTGGTTGGTAGACTTTGCGAACACGAGCCACTTTTCAGACTGCGGCGGACAAAACCAGGAGGCAATGAGCACGAGAGAAGTTTTTTGTGACCAATGGATGCATATGATGCATGAAATGTGTAAATGCATATGCAAAAAAGACTCTTTTTGTGTTATCGAAGGGTTTTAGACAAATCATAAACTCGTAAACATTACTAAACAACAATTAACATAAACGGGAAACAAACAACCAACATATAGTTTTACAAGACAATTTCAACATAAACAAATGGAAATAACAACAGGAAATGGAAATCCTCAAGCATAGGAAGTGGAAGCATCATCCTCAGACTCAGACTCATAGTTGCAGTATCGTGCATAGAAGTCACGGGCACCCCTAGCCCTCTTGGAGTCTCTCATGAGCAGTCTATCTTTCTCCTCAATCTCTCTCTTAGCCTTAGCTAACTCTTTCTTCAGTGTCAAGACCTCATGAGTCTGCTGCTCACCCTTTCCATCCAAAGTCATGATCAAGTTCTCAGCCTCATAGTATCTAGCTCTCCACTGATGTTTCTCCCGACTTTCCATAGCTAGATGCTCCTGATACATCTCCTGGGTAGGTGGGAGTAGAGGCAAAGGCATGGTAGGAACTGATGCAGACACATATCTCATAGGGGGGTAAGGCATACCAATCTCCTCAGCTTGGTTTATCACCCACTGTGTATAGGCCTCATGAGCGATACCGGACCTCACACCCATATGCTTTACCTCTTTCTTCCGAAGCTTGGTCCAAGCTTCCATGAAATCCTCTCTTATTCCCGTGGGAGTATTGGAGTAGTGAAAGAAGTAAGGAGCTGTAGCAAGATTGATGGGCTTATCTTTCATCGGGAAACCAAATTGTCGCAAAGCAAGCTCCGGGTTATAGTTGATTCCACCCCGGGTACCAAGAAGAGGTACATTAAGAAACTTTCCACCACCAAAGATAATTTCCTTAACCTTAGAAGCGGGAGTGAGCCAAACCACTTCATTAGGAGTGAGAGCCATAATCCTCTGTGAAATAGACCAATTCTCCGGATTGTCATGGAAAGACTCCGGAAGGTGCGAAATAAACCACCTATAGAGGAGAGGCACACAACAAAGAATATATCCACGACCCTTGCCGGAACGATCATGAATAGCATGGTAAGTGTCAGCTAGCAAAGTAGGAACCGGATTCTTGGAGTGGAAGATCATAATAGCATTCATGTCCACGAAGCCATCAAGATTCGGAAAGAGAACAAGCCCATAGATGAGAAGTGCAAGAATAGCTTCAAGAGTGTCCTGACAAGTGGTATTGAGGTTGGCTTTCCCAAAAAGATACTCTGAAGTGAACCCTCGGATGCGTGCTTTAGTGACAAGATTCTTGGAGACATCGGTGGTCCTGAGGTAGAGATCCTTAGCAATAACCAATGGAGTAAGAGGATTTTCAGGTCCTGAAAAAGGTATCCCCTTAGCAATAGATAAACCCATCAAGGAAGAATAAGCCTCTAGAGTAGGCACCAACTGAAAGTCTGGAAAAGTAAAGCACCGATGCTTCGGATCATAGAATTGCACTAGAGTGTGCACAAGCTTCTCATCCACATTAGTATGAAGAATAGGAAGTAAAGCCCCGTAACGACGTCGGAAACCAGTCGGATCCTCAATCTTGAGTGCCAAATCTCTCAAACTAGCCAAATCCACTTCCTTGAACTTGTAGGACTTAGTCATCTTCATCCCTACAATGTTTACAAATTCAACTTGTCTAAGCCCTTCGATAACAATGCATGACAAAAGGTTTATGCATGAATGCATGTATGCATGAATGCATGGTTATGTTCAAGTTCGGAGAAAACATGGTGGGTGAAGTTCAAAGTCGAGGAATCATGGGTGGACACGGCGTCCGGTGAATCTAGGGCTTTAGGATATAGTAACCGGGTTCTAAAAGGTTCCCAAGCTGCAACCTCTCCGACGTATATCACGGTGTCACGAGACAACACTCGCTCCATGATTATACGTGGAAGGTCTAACTTGAGTGTAGTATCGCGTGACGACTAAAATTCGAGACAACACTCGGTTTAGCCTCCGCACTACGTCCTAGAAAATGGCCATGGATGGGTTTGGTTATCTACGGTTCATAGCGTCATAGAACAATCAGAAGTAAAGTGCCTAAACGCGACAACACGCGCCGACAACATCACCCCCAAAATGCCTCAGCTATGTGGGATTGATCGCATAATCCAAAACACGAGGCAACCCCCGGAATGAATTGTCGATTATATCCCTCCTAAATCCTAAGTTCACTCAGCCCAGGTGCAGGGCTTTTGATATTCTCACCCCACACGTTTGCAAGAATTTAAACATTTATTCACATAGGAAAGCAAGTAAAAGAAGCAAGTAAAAACGAAGCGCAAGCGTGGAAATAAAGACTAGGCGTAACTCTCGAATCTCCCCAGTGAAGTCGCCAGCTGTTTTATCTTGGTTTTTCGGGTGTCAAACATTGATTACGTTTGAACCTTTTTAAACCGGTGATATCTTATTTTTTCTTGGGAAGGGAAAAAGTAAGCAAAACCCTTGAGAATCGAGGTCCGGGAGTTGTTTTCGCTACGGGAAGGTGTTAGGCACCCATAACGACTATAGTATCCTATAGGAACCGTCTTTAATTTCTACGCGCGCGCTTTATTTTTAAATGCTATTTTGAAAAATGTTATTAAAACCTAAAGTTTGCTAGAGGAAGAATTGGAGGGAGAAGAATGTTTTTGAATTTTTATTTTATTTGAATTGAAGGAATTTTGTTCCTTGCCTACGTACCCGTTTAAGGGATCAAATCCACCGTAGTTCTCTCTCAAAAAAATGTTTTTTGCTTTTGTTGGTTGATTTTAAGTTTGAAAATGGATTTTGAAGAATAGAAAGAGGCCTCAAGGGCATGAGATTAGGAAATAGTGAGGTTGAATTAGTGAATTGCAAGATATGGTCAAAGTAGGATTAGAGTTCATTGAAGTTTGATTAAGAAAATGGAAAAGAAAATACAATGGGATGTTGGATCCCAAGGTTTATTTGGAAAAGATTTGAGTAAAGTTGTTCACATTTGTTTGGAAAATTGATTTTTTCTAAGTATAAGTCCTAGGCATTCATCTAAACATACAATCCTAAACATACATCTAAACATGCATATTCTAGCTATATAGTGATGTGTGTGCATGTGTCGGTGCTTGTGTCGGTGGACATCATTAGAGTCCATTGTCCTTTACATCATACCCTAGATCCATTCTATGGCCTCTTTGCCAAGCAATTAAAAGCATGGAAGTAAGACATTACAAAAGCTCCTAAGTGTCACATTCTAACTTTAGTACAAATTAAATTGCAAGAAAAATAGAAATGAATATGGGATGAAATGGAGATGCTTGAGATGAATATGAAACATGAAATGAAAAGGTTAGTAGCACATGATAATATCAAAAGAAATAAAGCAAGAGAAGCACTAAAATATGAAGGGTAGAAAATGAGTGCAAACATGGCCAAAATTTGTGCCTAGAGTGCAAGAACCATATGACCTATAATTCTCACATTCCAATACATTTTAAAGGTTTAGAATCAGGTCTTGGAATGAGGATTAAGGCAACATGATTTACTTGGCAACTTAAAGCAAATTTTAAGCGCATTTGCATTATTTAACTACACAATGCCTTGCAAGCTAAGTAACTAATCAAGATTCACATGTATGCAATAAAATCAAACACAAACAGTAGCAACAAACCCACAAAATCATCTAATATGTATCACAAACAATTATCAAGAATTTGAAATAGAATTTGGACAAAATTTTCATGAATTTTCAAACAATTAAGGAAATAAAGCAAGAAAATGCAATAATATTTTTCATCAAGATTTTCAGTAAACAAAATGCATAAAAACACCACAAAAATTAACAAGAACATGTACAAAAATTTATAGAATTTTCCAAGTAATTTTGATCATGAACAGAGGTGTAAAAAGCAAAACAGTGTTAGGAAATAGCAAAGATGCATGAGGAAAACGAAAATCTGCACAAAAGGAGGTTCAGGCCCAAACTGAGATGGATCCTGGATCATCCAAACGCACCAGGGGCGTTGGATTGATCCAGTACCTCTCAACCCTAGATCTAACGGTCAAGAAGTCATGAAGGCGCATGGTATGGTACTGACGCGCGCGCGTGGGATCATAGAGCAGGTATATAAGCAAAGTCAAAGGGGAAACCTCACAATTCTCACTCCTTTCTCTCTCTACAATGTTCTTAGAGAGAGAGAGAGTCTGCAGACTCTCTCTTCTCCGACCTAAGGCCGGTCATCTTCAACCTTTCTCCGACGCGGTGGCCGGCGGTGGCGCCGCCGCGTCGGAGCCCTAAACCGCCCAGAACTCAGACTTAAACACATGTTTCTAAAGCTCTTCTTCTCCTCTACTCGATTCTGAGGCTTGTTTCTCAAAGAAACTTACGAATCAGAGTAGATCGGACTTTTACTTCACGGTTTTGGTGCTTCTTTTTGTTAACTCTTCTTCTTTTTCTCTTATTCGAAAGGTTCTTGCAAGAAAACTCTTAAAATGCTCCGATCTACTTTGATTCATAGCCACAGCGCATGTATGAAGCTAATTGTTCAGGATTTTCGAAAGAAAACGTGAAAAGGAAGAGATTGATAGTTTGATACCTGTGTTTTGGACTGGTGAAGTGACGAACGAAGAAGATTTTGAGTTCTTCGATTGTCCTTCCTCTGGTGAACTTCGTATCCTTTCCCTTCTTCTGCTACGGCTTCGAATTCGAACTTTTTCCTTCTTCTTCTTCAAATCCTTCGTGATCACGAAGAGTTCGTCGTTATTGATGAATCTTCGTTGGAATTGCGAAGGTGAGCTTGATGATGAAGATTCTTCAGAATCTCTGAAAGCTTCTTCCTCTTCCTTGCGAATTCGTTTGTTTTTTTGTGGAATAGATGCGGAATTCTGTGTTGTGTGATGTTTTTGATTCGGTTATGGCTTGAATTTGATGAGAATTGATGAGTTTGGTGATAACTGAATTCGGTTAGGGTTTTTGGATGATGAATTTGTTCATCATGTTCTTGAGCTTTTTCTGGATTTTTTTGTGGTGTTGATTCGTTTTTTGTGGAGAGAGAGAGAGTGAGAAGTGTTATTGATGATGTGTTGAAAATCTGAATGGCACTGCAATGATTGGAGCCTTTTATAGGCTGCCAAGTGTATTACTGGACCAATGCAAAGGCGCCACCTGGACATGGACTTTGTAACAAACTCTTGGACAAATGGACAAATGAGAAACTGACACGTGTACAGACCTGATGACTTGGACAAAAAGGACTAAAATACAATTTTTTTTAGGAATTTTAGGACTAAAAACAAAAATAAAAATGAATTAAAATTGGTAATTGGAAAATAACGTAAAGTGAAACGATTAAAATTTGACAAAACGGACTAAAACGAACCAATGGCCTAAATGAGGTACTTTAAAGTACCTCTCTGCCGAAATTTCGTGTGAAATGACCAAAATGCCCCTGGGGCTGAAAACGACTAAAAAATGACTCAGATGCAGTTGAAAAATGGATTTTTTGACAGAGATTGAATCAAAGACTCATACAAGCAAAATTAAAAGCCTCAGAGACAGTTTTTAGGATTTAAACAGTACTTTGACACTTGAAAAGACTAAAATGCCCCTAGGGGCAAAACTGACTCAAAAATGACTTCAAATGCAATTTTTAAAATGGATTTAGACATAGAATGAAACAGAGACTTATTCACACTACTTGAAAGGACTCAAACAAAATTTTGAAAGACTGAGAGAAATTTGACATAGGAAATGACTAAAATACCCTTGCATGTGAATTTTTGCAAACAATATTGAAATAAAATGCAGAGAAAGATGCAATTGATCAGAGACAGTTCAAATGACTTATAATGCAAGAAAAGAAAAATTGACTAGTATTTTTAGGTCCAAAATTAGGGTATAACAGGAAGTATTGTTATATTTCAGATAAATCAAGGAGTTAACACAATACAAAAAGGGAGAATAAAGAAACTTTGATAGTTACCATCAACAATATGTATTTCTGTATCACGCATCAAAAGAGAAGAAAATAACAAAGGCAGAAGCTACCAAACTTAGGTAATGATCTACTCGAGCCCAACGCTACAAAGACATAGCTTAGAAAAGGACATCACCGCCCCGAAGTCATTACAACGTCACATTACAAAAACTAAAAAGAAAACATCACCAAATCCATTTCCCAACATCTTGCTTCAATACCTCTTCCTGAGACCTTAACGTCTCGTATTTGCTCCCCAACACCTCCACTGGCACGTACGGGCGCTGTAAGAACATAGGAAAACAATTGTATGCTTCACGCCCTCCTTCCTGCAGTTTGACGCCACTACCCTGCCTCAGGACTGAAAATATACTACTTGGAGCCACACCTAACCACTTTGCCTTGTCCCAAGACTTGTGCTTGGGGGGCTTATGGACCGATAATCTCATCATCAACCATTTCGCCTTGTCCCAAGACTCGTGCTTGAGGGGCTTGTGGACCGGGAAAACCTGGATAAAGGACATCACGCCCTTCATAAGGGCTCAAATGAGCATAAGCGCCCTTCCCAAGGGCCGAAACAGGCTATGGCGACGCCTTTATAGGCACTGCCAATAGGCACGTTCTAGAAGCAGCTAGAACCCTTGATAGTCATCTTTATCCCTCGATAATCATCCTTATCCCCATAACTAAACTCCTAAAATAGAGGGTTTTTCTAACCCTCTATTGACTATAAATATCAACCTTGAGAGCATTCTCAAGGCATGACCTAAACAGATGAACCCTAGTCTGATAAATTGTACTCACTGCAAATTATGATGCCAACTTTTTTTTTTGTTAAAAGCTATCTAATACGATGTAGTTTTTTTCCTGAACGATGTAGTTGATACATCTTTATGAAGTTTTTTTTTAAATAATCGTTAAGTTTGTTGATACTATTAGAAAAATAAAAAAATTAGTTCTAAAATCTTGGTGCGTGTTTACACAGTGAAATATCAAACATTATACGTCACAAAGGGTATTATAGTAAATTTACATTATTTTGTCTTGTGCATCAACGTATCAAACAAGATATAGGACAAATCAGCTTGTCCTGTGTATCGACCATCAAACACAGTGAAGTACAAAAAGTTGTCTTGTGAGTCATCAGTCACTTGTTCAGTACTATTCTTTCAAGTATCCAACCTTTAAAAACTCAAACCCACAGTGGATATTTATGACACCAATTATCCAAAGAGTGTGGTAATAAATAAATAAAAAATATAAGAAAAAACATTAAAATTAATTTTCTTTAATTAAATTATTATATCATTTCTTAATTTGTATTAAACCATATGTATGCCTCTTTTTATTAATTTTATTGAATTTATTTAAAATATATGATAATAACTAGGAATTTATTTCCTTTAATTCAGAGGTTGCAAGGGTTTGAAATTTGCAAAAGACATGTCTTTTTTGAATCTTATAGCAGAATCAGATGTTTCTAATGTGGTTTTAGCGTTGAATGCTGCTCAACAATCTCCCAACTATGTTGGCTCAATTATTCGAGATTGTATTAATTTTAAGGGTAGTTTTCGTAGTTTAAATTTTTCGCATATTAGGCGTGAAGCCAATCAATCTTCTCATTATTTAGCAAAATATGCTCTTAAGAATTTAGATTGCATATGGATTGAAGAAACTCCGCCTTCTATTTCTATAGTCTTGACATTTGATTTATTGTCAGACTTTTGTTAATGAATTTGTCTTTAACGTAGAAAAAAAAAAGTTTATTTCCTTTGTAAAAAAAAAAACTAGGAATTTTTCCTCTCAACAAAAAAAGAAGTAGGAATGTCTTTCCAAATACTAAATAAAAAATTGCAGAATAGTGTTGGACATTAAAATCGACTACTATAATAAGAATTTTTTTTTTGTTACAAAATATAATAAGAATTTTGATTACCACTAAAATTCTATAATTAACTTAATTAATTCTCACTCAAAAAATAAGAATTACCCAAGAACAATATAAATGATATTGAACTATTCATCACGATGTAGATCCAAATGGTGGTGGTGCGATGAGGTGCGGCCTCCGTATCACCTCACCTTCGGCGTCCTTCATCCTATCTGGTAGTCCGTCGTCTTAGATCAACCATCTTTCCGATGTCAGATCCGGTTTGGGAGGTTTGCACTGTTCTCAGATCTTGTATCCCTCTGTTTTGTTGTTGGTTGTTAGCATTGTTCTGGTTCGGGCTTGCTGTGGTGGGTGGCGGCGGCGTCGCCAGTGACTTTGTGAGGTTTTAGCAACACAAATCTCGGTGGATTTTCTTAGTTTGTTCCTGGTGGCTGGTTTTTTGGGGGTGATGGTTTGCTATTTGCGGTGGCTTTCGGGGAGGTTTATGTGGGTGGTGGTGGTGGTTTTCATGGAGGTGTTAGTGGTGGTGGATGTGAATCCAGATCTAAATCTGTAACCATTTTCGCATCTAGATCCGCGTTGTTTTTTGAATTGGCAACCAAGGGAGACGTTTCGGTTTGTGATTTTGGAGTGGTGGTGTTGTTAGTGTGCTGCTGTTTTTGGTGGAGTTTCGAATGAAGGTGGTGCAGTGAGTGGTGTTGCTGTCTTGGGTGATGTCCAAGTGGTGATGATGCAGTCTGTGTGTGTTAATCTCAGTTCTAAGGTCATGTTTTCTTGAGTTGATGGTGGTTTTGGTGGTTGTTGGTGATGGATTTTGTGATTTTATTTCTTGTGGGTGCTGAGTTTACGGCTGTTAGAAAAACACAGATTGTCTGGTGTTTTTGTGTGGTGATTGTTTCCTTCTGATCCAGATCTATGTGGAGGAGGTGATGGTGGTGTGAGGTGGTGATGTAGGCCAGGTTTTTGGTGGTGTGAGGAGGTGTTGGTGGGTTTTCAACGGCTGGGTTGATCAAAACCTTCTCATCTGGTTCGACTACTCTATTATCTGGTGGTTTGTCGATGTGGATTGATGGTGTTGTTGTGGGAAGGTGGATTTTGTTGTTGCGCTGGTTGTTGTCGTTGTTGCAAAGGTGGATTCGTTAAGGTGACAACGATTGTTGTTGTGGTGAAGGTGGTTATTGTTGTTTCAATCGTTATAGTTACCGGTTGTTTTTCAAAGGTTGATGGTTGTTGTGTTGGTTCTTTACGTTAATGTTTGGGGGTTGTGTGCGAGCAGCGAAATGTAGGTGGTGGAAGTTGTTTTTGTGGTAGCTTGTGACATTGGTTGAGGTTTTTTTTTTTTGTATGTTGGGTGAGGATTTTAGTACAACTTTTGTTCTACATCAGGACTCCTAGTCTAGCATTCTTTGTGTTGTTTAGGATTCATTGTGATTATAATAAATTTCATTTTGCCTTCTTAAAAAAAAATCTCACTCAATCTCTAAGTTAAGGGTTATAATCCTCATTTACTCTCACTAGTCATATTCTCCATCTTCTACTCAGGTTAATTAATGCACACTAAGATATATTCGTTTTCCAATGAAAATCCATATGTTAAAGCACCTTGTGTTTTTTCCATTACTCAGTCTATACCAAATGTCGAGTAGTGCATAGATTTTTCTCCACTTTATATATTTAGGGTATGGTCTCCCTAATAAGTCAAGGAACCTAAAATGAAAGTTTTGTATAGAAAATAACATTTACTTAACTTTTAAAGTATTGATCACACAAGTTCCAATACATAATTACTATATTTGCTACTTTAATAAGTGTCATTAGAACATTTGTTTGCATTTTTCATATACAGGGCCGACCCTAGGCATAGGTCGGGGTGCGGCGGCCTATGGGCCTTGCCTGTAGAGGGCCCAATTTTTTTTAGAGGGGGTGCATCTAGCAAAAGTAAGAAAAATTGGAGTGCCTATAACAATTTGTATTAGCAGGGCCAGATTAAAATCCTTATCTCGGCCCAACTTGTAAAAAATAGGAAACAAAAAAAACCTTTTATACAAGAAGGTTACTTTTTAGGCCCCCCATATCACAACAATGAGCTCTTGATAAATTTGGGTTAGGTTTGACCCCCCCAACTTTTTTTGTTTTGTTTTTCCTTTTTATTAATAATATATAGGATGAGGTGTATTTGGCACACGATATTTTGGGGCGCCAACATAGTTGAGATGTCAACCGTCATAACTAATGCATGTCTCATTCATCATTTACCAGAAGAAAAAAAAATTATGATGTAATATAAAGGGCCCTTTTTCATACTATGCCTAAGACCCGTAAAACTTTAGGAACGACCCTGTTCATATATTTATAAAGTTTTATATTGAATATACCAACGACCCATCATGCACTCCTTCCTTCACATTAGCATTGTTTTGATTCAAAATCTAAATCTATCTATCTATATATCTATTATTTATAATGCCTATTAAGTCTGCAGCTATATTTGCATAAACCCATATAACAAAAAAAAAGAGCTAGAAAGAGAGAGAGGTTGTGGCTATGGGTCTCAACTAAGGCCACCGCGCTGGTATTCCTATTCACCAGAGGCGAGGTATATTGGGGGGGCATGGGGTTCCTGTCAGGGAGGCATATATGGGGGGAAAGCGGAGATTGGACTGGGGTTAGGTCAAGACGTCGGAAAGCGATTTGACCGGGATTTCAAGGTCAAGACAGGATTGAGGGTTTCAACCGGCAGGGAGGTTACAGGGAGGAGAGGTTCCATTACAGGGAAGACCGGCAGGGGGACTTTAGTCGCGGTTTAGGTATTGGTTACAATGATCATAGAAGCGTCGGTAGGGATATGGAAGACGAGTATGGCACGTGGTTCAGGTCAATGGGGAGGTATGCAAGCCGCAACCGTTTCGTAAACTCAGAATTGGTAGGTTGTCATGCTAATATTGATTGAAATGCTAAGGTTAGAGGTCGTTCTTTCACATGTAGGGCTAGGGATGTCAATGGGTACCCATGGGTACGGATAGTATGATATATGTCCCAGCCCTGTTGGATAAATATGATACATGTGTCTGCCCCGTACCCTCGTGGATGCCCACTATGCGGGTACCCGCGGGTATTGAGATATCCATGGGTACCCATGGATTTTTGAATTTATTTATTTTTTGGTACAAAGACTAACTTTCTTTTAATTACCAAAAAACTTCAACTTTTAAACATCCAAAGATAATACATTCAAAATTTCATAAATCATACATAATCCATAGAAAATTCATGATTCTTACATAATCCATACAAATTCTTGAAGTAAAATAAAAGCATAAAAACATCCAAATAAACATCTAAATTTCATATGCATTCCAAACTTCAATAACTTCAGTTGACTTCCCAATTTCTGAAATAAAAACATATAAATCTCTAAATCAAAATCCAAATAATCAACATAACAATGATAATTGAAATAAAATCTTATAACATTTACTAACAATGGTAACAATTTTAAGTAATAAGATATATAAAGATATTTCAGTAATTTATTTAATTTATTATCGGATATGGGTACCCGTGGGTATGGGTACAATACAATCTGTGTCCATATTCATATAATAATGGGTAGTCAAATACCTGTTTATTATACCTGTGGATACCCGTTTAGCTACCCGTCCCGTACCCGTGACAGATTTTACCCACGGATACTCGTGGATATGGGTATTTTTGCCACCCTTACGTAGGGCTGCATCCACTCGTGTTGCTGCTGAACGTCAAGTATCAGTTTCTCAGAATGTTAAACAGGTTTCCAATTCAGCCGCTCTGGTTATAACACCCCGTTTTTCGCTAGGATTATTTAGTTATTTATTAATTGTGTTTAATTGCTTGATTGTGTGTTTGATTTGAGATTAGTGGATTTTTAGACGAGAGGGATATTTTGGTCATTTAGGACTAAGGGTATTTTGTTGATTTTTAAATGAAGGGTGTTTTAGTAATTTTTGTGGGGTGAGTTATTTTAGTGGAGTTAGTAGTAACTTTGGGTAATTAATTAAGATGGTGGTGTATGAATAAGAGATTTTAATGAAGTAATTTTGTAGTAACATTTTAATGAGTAGAGAAAAGTTACTGGGCCCATTAAGAGAGAGGGAAACCTAACCCATTAGTGAGACTATATAAGGATAACTCTAGTAAGAAATTATGGTTATTTTATTTCATTTATGGAATTGATGATTATGTGAGTTAATTTTCGTGCTTAGAATTAAGTGATGATTATGGGTATGTTGGAAGTTGTGAAATTAAGTTGTTTATGTGCTTAAGTTCTTGTATGAGGTTATAGAATAAGTTGGTTTTAAAGTAGGGCTGACAATGAACCGAGCTAACTCGACCAAAGTTCGGAACTCGATTCGACAATTGGCTCGTTAAACTTGGTTCATGAACCAAACGAGCTGATCATGAGCTAAAAATTAAGTTCGTTAAATAAATGAGTTGAACTTGAGCTACATATAGTTTGACTCGATTGGTTCATGAGTCAACTCGATAATTCCAAAATATATATGGGTTACCACAAAACAAGTCCCACATCGGAAGTTTTGTAAGCTTAGAAAGGTAAACTACATTATAAATATGTACAACATGAGCTTTAGGTAAATTAAAGAGTCTTACAATGCAACCTTGCACATTGTGCCTGTGTCGTTTCACCGTTCCATTTTCCAATGTGAATGGGGTAGTTTAATAGTTGGTTGAATTAGTTTAATTTTTATAAGTACTTTGCTTCCTGCTAAACAAATTTACGGTTTGGAAATAGGATACAGAAAATTATGTAATCATGGTTACCATATGCACATTTAAACATTTTATGAATGTGATGACTTTAATTTTTATTTTAATTCAGGTCAGAAGATTTACAAAAATGATTTTTTTTTTACAAAAAAAAAAATCGGACTTGTGAATTATATGATTTGAGCTAATGAACTGAACCTAACGAGCCGAATCGAGTTATTTATGAACTTTAAACGAGTCGAACTCGAGCCAAAAATAAGGATCGTATCACACTTGAGTCGAGTTTCGAGCCGAACCAATTTTTACCGAGCCGAATCGAGCTCATACAGGTTCGACTCGAGTCGGCTCATTTCCAGCTCTATTTTGAAGTTTTAACTTAAGGGAAATGTTAACTTGTGCCCTCAAGGCACAAGTTAATGAATCAAATATGGAAATGGTTTATTGGAAGATGTGCATTATATTTAATTTTTAACTTTTTAATGAGTTGAATGCACGCAATTTTAAAGAATATTTCTTCTTTTGAGTTTCTTAACATGTGCCCTAAGGGCACAAGTTAACACTACCCTTAACTTAAATGAGTGAGAATCACGATTTTGTTGATGATTATTGTTCAAAAGATGTTATTAATGTTTGCTATATGATTGGGTATGTTTATATGTTGAAATCTATGCAAATGATTATGCTATATGTGATTTTTTTATGAAACCGTGGGTATGTTTTATCTTTTATTTTATTGTTTTTATTTTATTGTTCATTGTTCTCAAATAAGTAACGTGAATTGCCTAGTTGGAATGACAATTCATATGGATATGATACTCTACTTATCCCTTTATTACTTAATAAACGATGTCATACACTTGCCTAAATCCGATCATCATCCCTTAAACCTCTTTTATGCTCAAATATTGACTTGAGCATCAAAGTGCCCTCCCCCATGCTGTTCCATGCGCTCAAGAACAATAAAGTTCACTGCACTAGACGTCGTTCTGCGGATCAGATAAGAACAGTCTCTATAAATATATCACCTTTTATTTTAGTCCCCCTATACAATGTCGTATTAAACATATTTTAGTAGCGCTAAACAAATTTACAAACAACAAATATTTGAAAGACTGTTGTGTTGATAATAATAATAATAATAATAATAATAATAATAATAATAATAATAATATATTTGTGGAGACAAAAAAATAACAGTTTATCACCTGTGCATGACATGGGTTAACACACTAGTGTTAGACAAAGCGACACGATTTACACGCCATACATACAAGTTTAGTTTTGACTAGGATTGTTCGCAGTTGAATCTACTTTTTTTACTCCTGCAATGGTTTTTTTTTTTTTTTATTTTAAACCTCTTGTTCTTATGGAAAAGTACTCATAGTAAATTAGAGTTTGGTCGGAAGGTAAGGTAAGTAAAATCTAGCTAAGAAGAATTGTTTAATTCATAAATCAAACTCAAGATCTCCTAAACAATTCGTCTTTTAATTGAAATCATTAATGATTTGAGCTCAATAGGTTGGTTTCATCTATATAACTATATTAGTTTAATTAAAGATCGCTCTCCACAGCTTGCTTTCGGATATGTACAAATTTGCAAAGGTTAGAATCCAGTCACATCCAACATTTGATTAAAGAAACACTAATCAAACATTTTGAACCGTTTAATATTAGCTTATTGTGCTAGTCTAAAAGTGACAACAATATTAAAGATTGCAGAATAATATGATCTTTGAATTACGTCGAATATTAGACTTCACTCATCCATAATTTGTTGATTTCATTTGGAATTTTCTCCCTTTAATTTCAAACTTCTTGTTGTTGTTTTGGTTGGTATTTATCTGGTCCCAGCTCATTATTTATATCTTATCATATGTGATGTTCCTAAGTTTGAAGTCAATTGTTCCATCCACACATGTGCCATGGAAAGTAACCTGCTCCTGATCGACAACAAAAAGGACAAGTATTAGAAACACATACCCGGTCTAACAATCGGATTCCAAAACCTTTTGTAGTGTGGGCAAAAAAAAACTATAATAGGTTCCTAAAATAAAATAAAAAAATTAACTTGTACAAAATACACAATTTTTTTAACAAAAGCCTAAAAATAGTTTATAACATGTAAGACTGTTCATTCTTCAAAATGTAATACATTTTATTAACCGCAAATGCAGCGGCGAAGCTAGCACAATTTTTACGAGGGGTCAAATATAATGAAGAAATAAAATATATTTAAAAAATTAATATGTTAAATGTAATTAATGAGTAAAATAAATTTACAGTAATTTTTACTTATTAATGAAACGACAATGAAGAAAATAATATCGAACAATAATTATTTATAAAAATTGTACTCTATTAAGTTTTAACAAGTGAAATTTATTTATACTTGATATTAAACTAAATATATTATAACTATTTTTTTAAAATCATCTCTCTTTAAACAAACAAAATTGATTGGAGTAGCCAAGTAATATATTAATGGAATAGCTGCATTCGAAACTATACTAATTATGCAAGATTTATTTTTCTTTTGTGGTAGTCAATGCTACCCCATTGATATGAAGGGATTTGCCCCCTGCTCAAATGAGTGTAAACAATGAAAACCACTTTTTTTTATGTAAAAAAAATAGCATTTTTTTATTACCGTTTTATTGGTACGAAATTTTTGTCGCCACTTACTAGTGACTAATATCGGTCAAGAAACCTATGTAACTCACGTACAAGATGACTTCTTTCTCAATTTTTTTATACGCAAGAGTCGATTGCTCACCAAAAAATCACTAGTTTTATTTCTTGCACATAAAATGGGCAAACGATAAGAAAAAAGAGCAATGAAATATTCCTTCATTATACTTCTTTAATTTCTTTTCGGATCTTTCAGTTTAGCCATTCAAATGGGATCAATCTCCACACCATCATGTCTTAAAAAGTTGGTGCTACAAGATATTGTCTTTGACTGTACAGCAACTTAGAAGACTGCTTTTAATTTCTAATCTTATTTTTCCTCTTTCCTTGATATATATACTTTATTTGTTGTCGCAGTGCTTATGGCAACATCAATAATATAGTCATGATAATGTAGCAAAAACACACTATAGTGTTGATTGTGATGGTAGCTGCAATGATAAGCGAAATGGTAGTGACATATAGTTTTCTTTTTTTTTTTTTGAAAAATTCAAAGAAGTATGATGTATGTAGGAAAAGATATTGATGATCTTTGGCCTGTTGAAGCGTTGGCAGTGGCCATGCTAATTAATTTTTTTTGGGTGAATGCGGTATTATCTATGCATAACTGCAGAGATTAACCACTTGAATCGAGTAAGATTGCATGAGTGACCATGTTAATTAAATTTAGACATATGAAAAATGATTTGTGTTAATACTTGGATTCTCAATTAGATCGAATGAGTCACCATATTAATTAAATTTAGACATATGAAAAACAATTTGTTTTAATACTTGGATTCTCAATTAACTATTTGATTCTAAATATTGTGACAAGTCACAATTGATATTTTCACGTAATGCAGGATTTTACACTCTTCTACCCTAATTATATGTCTATATGTAAGAGAGACACTACATCTCAACTCAATAATTAGATCATTCATGGTTTGTATAGGACAACTACATTGAACCCAACATAATTTGTTTAAGCTCTCGACTTTAATATATGACTATTACTTTTTTCATGTTATGCTCTTCTCACATGTCTTTTATTTATTTTTTTCAAATGTCTTTTGTGATATTCAGGTTTTTCATCTATTTTTTGGGTGAAAGATTGCAATTTTCTCCAATTCAGATTGTAAAATCTGAAAACATAAGTGCTTCAGATTTTATAATCCAAACACTCCATATACACCGTACTTCAAAGCATGTATATGGGGATTTCAAATTATAAAATCTAAAAATGCTTGTTGTTTCATATTATAAAATCCGGAAACCCCCTATACACCCTCTTATGCTAAGAATTCATGGAAAACATATCGGATTATATAATCTAAATTGTATCAGAATAACGATTGAACCTGTTTGTGACATGGGTACTCAGTTTAAAAATCACACTAACCATTCTAACACCAATCCTTGTGTTTTAGTGCATTGTTAGCTTCTCTTCTCCCCCCGTGTCCCAGTCGAAAATCCAGTTTTCATGCTAATTGATCGGATTGCTCTGAAAAAATCAAGGTACAAGATATTCGTAGAAGAGACTTCTTACATAACTCTAACCCCTCAAAATTTAAAATTTCATCGGTTAGACCCATTTTCTTACCAAGCTGAACTTGTTGGTGCCATGACAGTTATGAAGCAAGCCTATCAGAGAAATTTGCTCAATCTATGGATGGAAACATACTCAAAGTTTGTGGTTTTAGCTTTTTCTTCATCGTCTCTAGTGCATTGGAGGCTAAGAAATAGGTGGAGTAATTGTTTGACTCTTATAAGAGACATGAACTTTTTTGTATCTCATATTTATATAGAAGGTAGTCAATGATCATATAGCCTAGCAAATTTGGAATTATTCCTTCAAAATTATACCTTTTAGAATGATGTACCCTTCGAACTTCGTGAGCAATTTGTCATGAACAAACTAGGGCTGCCTAGTTTTAGGTTTACATCATTTTGAGAGGGTTTGGTTTTCCCCCTCTCTTTTTTGTATTTCATTTTCTTCAATATGTTGAGTAGCAACAGCTAGTTGCACTCTTTATGTTTAGAAAAAATGATTATTCAACACACACAATTTATCAAACAAGTCTTTACATATGATCTTTTTCATTTTCCTTTATTGCTTTTCTTTATTTTACATGCAATCTTAAATTATAGTTTAACCTTCAACATTAAACGTTCTTTAGAGTAGTCTAAAAACTTGCACCTAAGAAACATTGTCTCCTTCTCAACGTAATCAATTGATCAAAGAGGGGATCATTGTGAGCAGTACAAGTTAGTTTGTATATCATCTTATTAGCTGAACAAACGACAAACCAAGCAAAGCTGCAAACAATGAGTTGATCACATACATCTAGTCTTTCTAAACACCAAATTTTACATTTACACGACTTTTTTTTGGTGGTGGTCGGGGTTCGAACTCCGGACCTTGTATATTTTATGCATTATTCATACCAATTGAGTTAAGGTCACGAGAACAAATTTTACACGACTACAACAATAATAAAGTTATTTCATAATGATAATATCAAATTCAAGGTATCCATCGTTGCGACCTATGAGGGCGATGATAGAAACTAGTACTCCCTCCGTCTCATAATAATTGTCACTTTAGCATTTTTTTCCTTGTCTCAAAATAATAGTCACTTTAGAATATCAATGCATCATTTATTATTTTTTTCCACTACCATACCCTTATTTATTGAATTTCATCTAACTTAACTACTCCACTAACTACAATTAATAAGGGTATATTAGTAAATAATATTGATTTTACCATTGAAATCAACACAATTAATCATTTCCTTAATTACCGCGCACAAACCTTAAACGACTATTATTGTGAGACGGATGGAGTAATACGGATGGCTAGGCTCCATTAACGTTATTGTCCCCTTTTGTCCTTTTCGCACGTGTGATAGAGACCTTTCTGCATGTATCTATCAGTCTTGTTCTGAATACCTATGCCACATGGGACTTGTTTGACCAAATGTAACGCATGGGATGTTAATGGCTAATGCACAAGCCAGATGCAAATGACATAACATCCCCAAATAAATGGTACCCTCTTAAAAATTACGATGTAGGTTCATTGATTAAGAGATGTGCATGATCTATATTATAGACCTTGTACCATTTACCTACGGTATGAATCTAAAAAATAAATTTTTGTTTGTAATAGTGACCAGATGATATAGATGTTTATAGACTGCATGCAGTCACTCTCGGTCTCAGATAACTTGTGATCGTCTAATTGAAATCAAAGGACTTAAAAAAACTAATCAAGATTTTTAAAAAATTTAATTTTTCAATTTTAAACTTTTTTTTTTCTTCCCAATATATCAACTTTAAACTCTGAATTGTTTGATTTCAATCGGATAGTATGTGACGGAACGAAACTCGATTTGTTCATATAGTGGTCCTACATTAATTTTGCAACCACTCTCAACTCACAACGTATTATGGAGCACAAATTAATAATAATTCAGTGGTCGTATTAATTTTGCAACCACTCTCAAAACTCACAGCATATTATGGAGCTCAAATTAATAATAATTCACCATCAAAACATGATTTCAATTCCATTCCAAATGGACACAAGACCTGTCAACTTCACTGCCACAAATTTCAATTATATACAACTACGCATTCAAAGAACGCATTTGAATTCTGGAATAACAATAATTTTTAATTTTTAACTCTTATACATTCGATGAGATATTTTTAATTTTATACAATTTTTATTACATACTTTAATCAATATTAATTGTATAATCGTAATGATACCAATGCATTTCTTTATTAATATTGACATTTTTTACAAGAAAAATTTAGGGTGGGAAAACGATGTCTCACTTCAAAACAGAAAATATACTTTAAAGTTCAAATAATACTTACAAATGGATTTGGTCTATAATATTCATAGTATAGTTGTTTTTTTAAACGGTAAAATGAATTATATTAACAAGAATAGAAAATGTATAAGGGGTACTCGACCCCATCGAGAACATATGAAACAAAGCTAAAAATACAAACCGAAAGAGGGTTTGGAGATCACGCATAATATAAACAAGGCATCCCTTTCTTACTAGCGAGAACCCACTTCTAAGATGTGACTTTAATATCTTCAACCACTTTACCGTTCTTTTCTTTCTAGAGAAAATTACCCCATTACGCGCCTCCCAATTTTTCCAACCGTTGCATACTATAAATAAACTTCTCATGCGTCATAAATTACCCCATTACATGTCTCCCAATCACTCATAATATAGGTTATATACAATAGTTTTTTGCTTATAAATGTAACCGAAGGAAGAAAGCATTCAACATTTCTGATGCTTGGTGTTCTGGACCGATCATAAGACCAATCCCACATTGACATGTGGCCCAAACTTGCACCACCTTAAGGCTCTGCGTCTGAAGGAACACGCCAACTCTAGTGCACTGCATCGCATCAAAGCACGCCTCGGCGCGAGGATCACCCTACACATGTCCTCTAACCGCCCCTAATCACACACCGCAAAACCCGGAGACGATTATCTTCACACGTGTCTATATTAGGGTGACTTTGCTTCACCCTCAAGGTAGAATTCACTTTTCACAACACTTTCTACACTCTTTTTCAGTGACTTTGCTTCACCCTCAAGGTAGAATTCACTTTTCACAACACTTTCTACACACTTTTTCTCAGTTCCATTAATAACTTGAGCGTTGAAGTGCTAACGTGTCTGCAGGCACCTTTCATTCCATAGTGAAGACTCGTCGCCACCGCACCGAAACATTTTCCACCACCATTGCATCTCATCCATCCTCACCGAACAGATCACTTGGCATTCAAAGGAGACGAAAAAAATAATCAAAGAGGGTAAGAATTGTAACAGGCAAAATCATTCATGTTCCCACCCAATTAAATTATTCAGTACCACACTAAAGATGTCGACACACACGCGCAAAAAAGATGGTCTTCTTCTATGCTTCCCGGACATCATACACAATCCACCTCCCTCCCACCCAACCCTAAGAATACCCTTTTTTTTAAGATTCACAAGCTGGGATTTTATGAATAAATAATTGCCAAGAAAAAAAGCTTGGACCAGTTAAGACTTAACTGGGAAGCTCGTCCAATTTGCTCTTATAGCTCGTTCAATTTTTTATTTGACACTATAGTCTTGGAAACAAAGCACTAATTGGGGTTCCTTCAACAACAAAAAAACAAAAACAAAAAAAAAAGCACTAATGGGGGTGTTTGTTATGCAAAGGTTCATGCCAAATTGAACCTATACAATTTATAGTCTTAATCTGAATAAAAATGCAGTTGAATCGCATAACTAACCAAATCAAATATGAGTCCATTCACGATTTTAAACTATCAGGTTCAGTTCAACTTGGTTGGGAAAAAAAGATTGTATTTGTATTTGCCTTATTTTTCTAAAAACTAGTTCAGTTCGATTTTCGAAATTTTGGTTTAAACAAAAAAAAAATCATTTAACAAAATTCTGTAAATTGAAATCGAAAAATAGTTAATCACATTAATCATATACACTCGATTAATCATACTATCACACAGAAAAGAAAATAAAAATACTCAGAAACAAAAATATAAATTACAATTTAAAGTTAAACTCTCACACTGCTCAAGAAAAAAAAAATTGATACATTTTTATCAAGTAATTAAATTGAGAGCTTACAAAAATAAATGAATAAATAAATGTGAAATTGAAAGTGTGTCAAATATAAATATCGATTATATGTATACAAATTAAAAAGTAAAAACCAAAATGTTAGATCATTCTAATTATTATTATTTTTTCTTTTAATTTTCAATTTACATGTTAAATTAACAGAAAGGTGGAACAACAGAAGCATGCTCATAGCAAAACGGTTGAGCAGGATGCTGCCACTTTTTGAAAACTATCTTTTCCTGTTCTCCGATCTGCCGCCGCTGCTGCTGCGGTTTCACCTCCTCCCTTTTCCCTTGCGGAGGTGGCGGCGGTGACGAAGCCACCGGGGAAAGAAGCGGAATCGCAACGTTCCATTCGACGGTGCGGTTGATTTGAAGTGACGACGGAGCGCGGCTTTGAAGGCGATTCGGCTGCCGGTGGTTGGTAGCGGCGGCGGGACGGTTTCTGTTTCTCTGAGTGTCTGCCATGTGACGGAGGTTAACGGTGAAGAGAGAGAAAGTGTTGTAGGTTATGAGAGAGAGAGAGAGAGAGAGAGAGAGAGAGAGAGAGAATAAGAAGGTTGGTGTGAGAGGTTGATTATAAATAGAACTAAAGGGGCGTGCGGTGCACACGTTCGGAATCTGAAATTATTGAATGGCTCGATTTTGTGGCTCGGCTAAACGGCTCCAAAATCTCTTTTTAATTTCTTATTAATTATTGTTTTTTTTTGGGGGAATTAATTATTGTTATTATGAAGTTGCCAAATAAATTTTTTTGGTAACAAGTTGCCAAATAAATTTAAGAACGGTTAACAAAAATAAATAGCCATTACTCCTTAAAATAATAATAATAAATAGCCATTTGCTTCAAAAAATAAACAAATAAATACCCATTAAAAAATTATCTTAAAGAATTATTTATTTTTTCTTTCAAAAAACAAATAAATAGCAATTAACAATAGTCTATAATTTTTTCGTTAAACAAAACCATATTGTATAATTTACTTGAACAGGATTTGTAAAATTTATTTTATTTCATTATTTAAAGTTGGATTTTTTTATATATTTTTTTTTGTATTACTCGTTTAATATAATAATTTTAATGTGTATAATACGGTTAACTTAACTTACGATGATGATATTATTTTTTTTGAAGGAACGATGATGATATTGTTAGTCTCCATCGCTTTTGTAGATATGTTATTGATCATTATTTTAATGTATATTTTTGTGCGTTTCATTTTGTTAATTTGTCTGTCCTGTCATCTGTAAATTATCTTAAATTAATTCTTTTACATGCATGACATCATAATTTTGCTCATATTTTCAACTTACGAATAATAAAAACAAACTGTCAAACCAAACTAAATCAACGAAGATCGGTAAAATTTCAGATTGATATTTTTAAATTTAAGAAACTTCATCTTAAACATCTAAAACAATTAATTTTTTTTTATTCACATTTTGCTAATAGAAACACCATATATTATATTATTAAAATTAATATATAAGATATAACACACATTTTTTATCAAGTAATTTGATGACTAGAAATTCATCATTTAAAAAATAAATAAATGAGGTATATGGAATTCAAACACCGACATGCATATATTATGTATGTTCATATCAACCAAACTATGCTCACGTTTCACAAGTAGAGACAACACACAGTTATTATAAATATGTGATTAAAGTTGCACTAAAAATAAAATAAGAGATACAAGTTCCTGTAAAAAAAAAGAAAGAAGCTGGAGCCAAACCGAGTAGCCACTGCGAGGGGTTACCGGTGGAGAAGGAGACAGGAACAACACAAAGCATAAGTTCAAATAATTAAAAGGCTATTATTCTATCATCATGAGTAATTTAGCACACCCCATGCACCTTTCAAATAGATGCAGAATCATAAAAGTGACCTTGACCATACAGAGTGATCTTTTGACCAATTTTTATTGAATTTTATTTTATATTCAATTTATTTATTATTTCACGTTTATCATAATTTCATTTTTTTTTCACTTAAAATTTATCTTATAAGCTAATCTTATTTTTCCTTCAAAAAAAATAAAACTAATCTTATTTTATTCAATCGTTTTTGAGTTTTAAGGCGGGTAAAAGGGTAAAAAAGTGAAAAAATTATATAAAAAACGGGGGAATAAACCCTTTGCCCCAAAAGAAAAGAAGGCACAAAAAAAAGGAAATAGCAACAAGAAAAATGAAAAGTTAGGGAGATCGCATCTATCCATAAAAAAGTCCTCAGTGAAGCTGGGTAATAAATTTTCCCACCAAGTAAATCCTGAAGAACTAAGGACCATGTCATCAAACTTGTGAGCACAAACATTACCTTTGCTATAGATGTGGTAGAATAGGATAATATTGCTCCATCTATTGTGAATACCTCTCCAAAACCAAGATTGAACCTGATCAAGTGAAAATCGGGGTTGCTTATCTCCCAAGTATTCCAATAAAGGAACTTCATTGAGAACATGAAGGGAGGCGACCCTTGGAGCGGGTATTGTGAGTCCCATCAGCTCACGCCAATCGAACTGGTGTCTTCTTCGATACACCCATATGTTTCTAGAGTCGAAGATGATCCATTAGGCACTGCCCCAAACTTTCTAAAATTTTTCTATATCTTATAGAATCACTCTTTGCAAAACCAAGCCAGGAGGATATTGTCATGGACTTTGGGTTTTCCGTAAAGATACAGATTCAACAAAACTTTCGGATACATGATTATGCTCGTGTTCCTTTTCTTGTGCATTATCATTACTCTCATATGCATGATGTTGCTCGTCATCTTTAAAATCGAATATAGACTAAAAACACACTCTAAGTAAATACCTAATTTTTATTAAATACAAAAGCTAAATTTTGGGTTTAAGGAACAAAAAAACTTATAGACTAAAATTTTTTCTTATCCCAATTTAATTGATGAATATTTGTTAAAAGTTATATCTAAGTAATTAAGAAATGTATATTATAATAATATTTCTAATATTTTTTTTTAACTAAATATTAAATTAAAATGTAACCTAATTAATATATATATGTTTAAAATATAAATATCAATTACTTAACGTTATCAATCTAATATTTAATTTTGAATGGAGCCTACTACTTTTTAGAATCACTTTTTAAAAAGGAATGGAAGTTTTTATATCAAAATCGGATAGGATTCTACTTGACTAACCCTTACCCAAACCTTGAGCTTTTGACCATATTTGATATTGTTTATGCTTTACCTTTTTCGTCAAAAAAGAATATGCTACCTTTACATTTCTTTTTCGCTCATTAAGAGTGATGGATCCAAAAATATTAGGCTTGAATGCATTTTTCTCCCCTCATATCAAGCTGCAATTTTGGTGTCTACATTTTTAATTGTACAGTTTTGATCCTCTATTTTAAAAAATTTGATGATCTAATTCAATGTGTGGTAATAAATTAAATAAGCTGACATAAAAGAATTTCTCATTTAACAAAGCACAATTTGGTCAGAAAAACACTTCATTAACCCCAAAGGGTTGTGGGTTTGAGTCGAGTCATGAAGGTGAGAGTATACTTAAAATTGATCACATAAATTTTGAAACACTTGCAATGCCATTGCTTTAGTGTAAGGTACCACTTTTGATGGTACCTACAAGAACAGAGAAATTACTCTAAAAGGGAACAAAAGCTACACCAAGACTATTCTAGCATAAGTAAATTCTTCATTCATTTGATAATGATTATAACGACCAATCATTTATTTATAGGGGAAGTAGTCACTTTAGTCCCTGAATGGGGAACGATTCGTCAATTTAGTCCCTGAATGCAGATAATATGCAAAACAGTCCCTGCATGGTCAATTTCAGGGACTAAAGTGACTAACGAAGTCTACATTCAGGGACTAAATTGACTAACGGAGTCTGCATTCAGGGACTAAATCAACTAACAAAGTCTACATTCAGGGATTATTTTGCAATTTATCTGCATTCAGGGACTAAATTGACGAATCGTTCCCCATTCAGGGACTAAAGTGACTAATTCCCCTTTATTTATAGCATTGACATTCTAACAACTTAACTAATATCTCTATAACAATCTCTTTAAATCCTTTAAAAAAAAATAACTCATCACCTAACGTAACTTGGGCCAATTCTTACCTCAATTTTAAGTTGTATATCATGATTGCATTTTGATCCGTCAAAGTTCAAACATCACACCGACAAAGTTTTTCTTCCCATTCTTGTGCCAATCCCACTCTTTCAACTCATTAATTACAACATCTCTGCTGATCACTATTGTCTTATTGATAGGATCATAGAGTTTGTAAGCAGTTGTTCATGATATAAAGAATCATGTGATTTGATTTGTCATCAAGCTTCTTTCTGAGCTGAACCGAACACTCTAAAGTACGTATGCTATCAAGAATAATGATATAAGTATGATTTGAACCGAACAGTTTAGGAATAAATTAAAGGTAGATATAGTGGCAAAGAGCTACTTCCAAGGACGTACCCGGGGAATACCGGGTTCGATTCCCAGGGGGAACAACGCTTGACCAGTGTGCATGCCTCTACACATGAGCCGGATTAGTCGTCCACCATTGGTGGGTCGGAAACCGGTGCGAAAGAAAAAAATCACGAGTTTGTTACAATAATAATTCTTGATTTTTTCACTTTACACTTTACTCACTTTAGATGATCTTTGTCCAAAATCTTCGTAGATCATTTGTCAAAGCTTTTCACCGTAATTTAGGATCTTGTAATGCGACTTTTGCTGAACTTGGGGGTCTTCATCTTGGCATCAAACTAGCCAGGACGTTAAATAATTCTAGTTTGATTTTCAAGTTGTCAATTTGATAAATATGCGCATTGCAAATGTCTCATTTCTTTAACCTCTACTATATCTCTCTGATTGTGATTGGTCTACATACGTATCTATGGAGAAGTAATTTGTGGTGCAAATTTACTAACGAACTTTGGCCACTAAAGTTCTTTTAGCTACTCAACCTTGGACCATTACTACCTCCTTTTTTTAAATATTTTTGAAAACTCATCTCTTTCGACAAAAAAAAAAAGCTTGTTCGTAATCTCCTTTTTATTATTAAAAAAGAGATTGCACATATTTAAACGGTTAATGATTTAATAATTTTGGTATAATTTTAACAAAGAAATGCTAACGAAACTCTGAAGTCAATTGTTAACAAAAATCTAAAGATGAAATTTTATATTGAATAGTTAAATCTTTAGAAACCATTTTTGTACATAAAAATATCATTACTCTTTAACTTATGTTCATGCATTTGTCAAAACAAAAAAACACGTATGTTCATGCACTTTTCGTATGACAAGTATCAAATCCCTCAATAATTAATTGTAATGGCTTTAACATGCATTCAACATTTTTTAAACGATCCCTAAAAAATAAAAAACTTAGATGAGAATAGATTGTCTCCCATAAAAATATAGGCAGTTTTCTCCGGTGTAGAATATAAGTCATTAAGCATCTTATCTCTTTTGATTTTAAGATTTAATTCTTTAAATGTACAATTTCAATGGATAGGATTTCACTAGACCTTCCACTAGAGACGATATAGTCCCTTCTTTAGCACATCAAGGATATAGAGTCCCTTCTTTAACACGTCTAAAACCAAAACACACTCATTCATTAACGATGGATAGGCTACATTTACAAAACCAAGCGAAAGTACCCGCTTTTACTTTAACCGGTAGTACCGCCAAATTTCCAAAACTGTGCTTTGTTTTTTTCCTAAAGTTTGGATCACACACCATAACATAAAAAAGTACTCAAAAAGATAATGAAGCCATTAAGTTGAACACTACCACCTATACATTGTGAGCTTCATTCTAAAAGACGAAATAAGACTTAAATAAATTAAGAAAAAAAGACTAAATGATAGATCAGCTTCATGATAAATTATCCTATGAGAAAAGCATTTTGAGGTCTTGAATCCTGGAAGTCCGAACTTCATCATCAGTGAGAGCACCAGATATCATCTTCTGTTTCTTGGCTTGCACTTGTTGCAACCGATCTTCCACTGTTCCCTGTTCACAAAACCAACGATTGTTTTCATTAATCAACCAAAAATAGGGGGAAGTCAACAAAACAGTATTTGAGGACCTTTTTTTTGGACATGTGACCCCTTAAAAGGATACAGGAGATTGCTTAAAAAAAAAACGTGGTCAATGTTAGAAAAATGGATTTTCTATCCAACAAACTAACTAAAGACATCAAAGAGAAAAATATTGAGAAATGCATAAAATATGGCTGACAAGAACTTCTGTTGGAAAGTCAAGATAAGCAGCATAAAATATCATAGAAGCCGGCCACCCATGTAGTTTGATAAGAAAACTAGTAAAATAATGTTTAATTAACATGTTCAATCCTTTTCAAAATTAACATGTTCAATCCAAGAACATTTGACTAATAATTAAGATGTCAGCTATGTTGTTCTTAGTGTTATGAACATGTGAAGGTGAATAGGATTATTGCATGAGCTTATAGCTCTAGGAAAGTTGTGAAAACGAATAAGCTAACCTTCACAATGAATCTTCTTACAGTAACCCTTCGCTTTTGCCCAATACGATGAATCCTCATTATTGCTTGCTCCTCAACTGCAGGATTCCACCATGGATCCTACATTTTCATTACAGAAAAACTAAGAAAATTGTTGTTCGACATCAAAACCACTAGCAGTGATTGTTAGATAACTGAAATACATACCATTAGGAAAACATTTGAGGCTGCTGTCAAGTTCAAGCCAACACCACCAGCTTTTAGTGACATCAACAAAACCTAAAAAAGAACAATGGGGAAAAAGATAAAAAATCAGCTACTCGGTTGTGCTAAAGTTCAATGACAATGATACAGTTCAACTTGATATTACGTACCCTTTTCTCTTTTGTTTCGTTAAATTCTTTCAAAACTTTTTCTCTCTGCTTCTGAGTCAACTTTCCATCAAATCTTAAGAATCCTATCCCTCTCCTCCTCAATGGATTCTCCAACAGATCAAAAAATGAAGTCCATTGACTAAAAACAATACTTTTTTCATCAGAATATTTCTGACTATGTTCTAAGAAATCAAAGAGCTTAGAAACCTTTGAAGACTCCGTCAAATTGTTCTCAATATCAACCTTGAATGGGCTTTCTGATGGAAGTACAATAAGATCGTTTTTCTTGAGTATTTGACGGCAGATTGGGCACTTACCACCCATTGAGGTACCCCAACAATTGAATAGGCATTCTCTGCAAAACTGATGTGCACATGGTGTAAAAACAGGATCATCTGGTGATTCCATGCATATAGCACATTCTACAGTTTCACCCTTTTGAATATGCCCCAAAACCTCATCGATGTATCCACGAGATTGGATAGAGTTTGAAGCAGAAGCAGAATTCTGTAAGAAATTACTAGCAAGTTTATTCAGTTCTGCATTTTGTGGTGCATCACTTTCACAGCACATATCAGATGATTCGGTATGAGACTCTAGGAATTTTCTTGCAAGTCTGCTCAAGTCTGCATACTTGGCAGTATCACTCCCACTGCAAACATTGCAAAATTAATTATTATTGGTAGAAGAATTAGGAATGGAAAGAACAGTTTAATGTGTTTGCCACACCGACCTCATGACCAAAAACGGATGGTTGCAGCACCGTCTCAACTGCATTAGTAAGTCAAGGATATTTGCATAGTGGTTAAGAACCTTTCCTTGTGCAACATACTGCTCAAATTGGACCTGTTTGAATTGAATGAAACGGTTTACATGTCAAACATAAATAGTTACCTATAAAAACCCAGTAATCAAGGGGAGAACAAATTTCTAGTAAAACCTATGACAAAAGTGAAATAAATTGCTATTCAAATATTTACAGATAGCAAGCTGTGACAACTTACTTTAGCTCTCAGGAAGAGAGCATCATAGAAGTCCCGTTCAGATTCTGACTGCTCACATTCAATCAATTGAATATCAGTTGGTGGCAGGACAAGTATAGGCCTACAAAAACATGGCATAACTGATCAATATCACTATAAATAAATAAATAAATTCACACACAATTAATTGAATACCTAAATATCATTATAATTGATATTTATCATTATAAATAAATTCAGGCATGCATATTGAAAGGGACACAGTGCACATGAAGTGAGAATGACTACCTTCCTTCTTTATCCTTTGTTTCCTTGGTTCTCCTTAACATCAATGTCCTCAAAATTCCCTTGACCAATTTCAGGGCTCTTTGATCCCCCTGCTCATAGGGCTTTTGAACCAACTTAGTCCACCTATACAGAAGCAAATTAAAAAAAGTAACAAACAGAACTGTGAAGTAAAGGTCTCAATAAACTCAACAATGATCAAATTTACACTAGTTACAAGTTAGCATAACATTTAACATACCACTGCCAGCTGCACCAAGGTTGCACACGCAAGAAAGACAAGAGACTGAATAGATCTTCCAAGCTATTCTGGAATAGAAAGCATCCCAATTTCAGAATGATAGTTCCAGAAAAGAGAGTTCCAGACAATGAACTCTTTTGCTTAATAAACTATAAGCTCGTTATAGTATAAACTAGTTAGTACTGAAATGCTGATGAAAGAAATATTTTCAGATTGTGGGGGCGAGTACTTTTCTCCTAGCAATTTTATAATTGTGGGGGGCAAGTACTTTTCTCATAGCAATTTTATAATTTACACACAATTGTTCCTGATAATTAACCTGAAGTGGTGTTCCAGTTAGACACCAGCGGCAGTGTGACGACAGAGCAATAGCAGCCTCAGCAACCTGGCTTTTATGGGATTTTATATGATGAGCTTCGTCTAGCACCACTCTGTACCATTGGACCCTGTGGTAGATGCTATTCTCTCTTTCCTGGTTTCAAAAATCAGGAAACCCAATGTAAAGAAACTTCACTGTGCAAATTGACGAAAATAAAATACAGTGAAACATTTCCTTACACTTTTATAAGAAGCTGATAGGACACCATAAGTTGTCAAGACAACATCATACTCTAACAGCAAATCAGGATTACTGGTTCTTCCCCCACCATAATGAACAAATATGGATATGCTGCCTGGTTTTGAATGCGTTTCAAGTTCATCCTGAAGATTTTGAACACTTGTAAATTACCTTTCACATACATATTAGTTGAGATATATAAAAAAGCAACTAAGCTTTTCTAATTGGCCTAATTAGAGAGGAATCTTACCTTCCACTGGCCCAACAACGCCATAGGACAAACAATTAAAGTGCCACCTTCTAAATTAGACGATGGGTTAACATTCCTCCTCTTAGCTGAAAAAATATTGTCATATACGCTCTCTCCATCACTGTCTTCTGACTTCAACCTGCCTGGATTACTAAGAATCAGTGCAATTGTCATAACAGTCTTCCCAAGTCCCATTGCATCTGCCAAAATCTATAATGAAAAAATACAATTAGCTAACTGTTCAAACTGAATGTAACATGTAGAGTTCTAAAATTTGATGGCTTTAAACAAACTCACTCCTCCTCTTGCCATCTGTGTTGCTTGTGGAAATTTCTTTGCTGCCTCTCCAGTAAATATGTTGACGTATATTGACCTCCTGTTAAAAAATGTAGCAAGTTTAGTTCTATAATGATAACAAGGTAAAAGCTTAAATTTGCTTGGGGAACCATGTACTATTTGTACTAACCCATTGCATATATTGTAGGCTGACCAGCAAGGATGTAGATTTCTCTCAGCATTTTCATCATCACCTCCCTTCTCAATTTTTGTCATCCAATACAGAGCTTGACTCTGGTAAGGTTTTAGGCTACACATCAGTGTCTTTGGGGCTTCCTTCTCCTAAAGATATGAAAGACATAAAAAGGTCAGTTACGCAATAGAGAAGTTGCAGCCAAACAATTGAAATTGGAACACATTTTATATACCTCCAGGTCAAAGACTTCTGCAGCTCCAACAAGTTTGTTCAAAGCTGACTCCGAAAGTGCTTGTTCATCCTCAGTTGTTGCTGGAAGTGGCTCACTGACACCTTTTCTTCGCTTATTGACAGGAATTACTGAAACTTCATCTGAGTCAAGCTGGTAATATGAACAAAAAAATTAGGCCTCTAATATGCACATATTGCTTAACAAAGAATATAGAAACATTTACAATAATGACATTCAATTCAGTACACAATTTTAAACAGCAATATCATGAAAGCTACAAACTATTAAAAAGGGAAAAAAGAATGAAAATAGTTGAACATACTTTAAGCACCCGTTTTCGAGCCTTCATTTCCTCAGGGGTGAAATCAGCCTAGTTAGAAATAACAGACTCATTACAAATGCAACATCAACAAACATACAGAGCAAAACAATTTCAAAATATAGAGATTCATTACCTTCCTATATGGCTCAATCTCTAGCATATTTAACAGTGTAAGCAGTGGATATGCGGCAGAGTTAACATTACCACAAGCCTCTAGTCTCCAAGTGGTATCAACAGACTCGGAGAATACAGAGTGATGAACATAAAAACTGCCCAAAAATGTATCAATTAGGTTCATCAACCAATAAACTGAACAAACAAAACTTTGATGCATTTCCTTTGGTCCTTAACTAGCTATGATTTTTTAAATCCTTAATTTTCTCAAAAGTTTGTTTCATTTAAACATACAAAAAGCACTTAAGGAAATACACTTAAGTTTTGTCATAAACACAACATCAAATTCAAATGAAATATCCAAAAGATCACACAATAAACTATATAAAAGTGAAAGCCTTCATCAACATCATTCCAACTAAACTAACAAAATAAACCAGAAATTACTTATACCTTACTAACAACATTATTTCTTGCATCATTTCAAGCTTATACGGCGTAGCAATGCATCGGCCTCGAACCTTAACATTTCCAGATTGCACAAGAGGAATCACAGATTTAGCCCATTCCATTGGCAGCCTCCCAACCTTTACAACACACCAACATAACAAAAATACATCAAAACAATCTCACATTGCATTCTAAACACTGCAATCATTTAAATAACAAACTTTAAACTCTAACCATAACAAAAATGTAACTTTTTAAGGATAAAATTAGTACCACTCCAGAACGTTTGGTCGAGACACGAACAATCCATTGAAACTTATACGATGTATGCGGATTCGGAAAATCAAAATGAATAATCTCATTATCAACCAATCTCCTCACTCCTTTGGCAGTAGAAGTAGCAATCTCAATCTTCCTTCCCAATAATGACCACCCGGGCTCAACAGGAAACTCACCATCCTCAAGATTCGGAATCTGAATCTTCTTCTCTTCAACTACCTCCTTCTTCACCGCCTTCAAAACCCTAACTTCATCACTCACAGCTTCTTTCCCCTTCACCACCTTCAACACCTCCACCTCATCATCGCAAACGGTTTTCTTCTCTGCACAAACCGGTTCAACCTTAACCGGTTCAGCCTTAACCGGTTCAACCTTAACCGGTTCAACCTTAACCGATTCCTGTGTATCACAAACCACGTTCAGATTAGCAACTTCTTCCTTTGATTTCACCGATTCTTGCGTTTCGAAAACGACATCAACATCAGAACTTTCTACCTTCGTTTGAATCGTTGATTCAGCTTCCATTGATTTCAACGATTCATCAACAGACGCAACTTTCGTGTTCGTAGCTTTCAAAAAATCATCAAACGCAAGCATCGAACGTGGTTCATCAGAAACCGTCTCGCACTTCACCACCGTCTCCGCCGCCGGAGGTTGAAAAGCGACGGTGACAGATTTTGCTTCATTTTCAAATTCTTGAGGTTCGTCTTTGACTTTGATGATTGCAGCTTTGCATGCATCAGACTCGTCGGAGTTAGGGTTTTGATTCGGCGGCGTTGCGAGAACGCGAACGCCGACACCGGTGTTGGTTCGGGCACGGACGACGGTTAGAGGCTGAGCGACGAGAACGGGATTACCGTTTCTAAAAACGACATTGTCGTTTTCCATTTTGCTGAAAAAAAAGTAGAAATTTTTTTAGGAAGAGAAAGATAGTGAAAGTGACGAGAGTGGAGAAAGTGAAGAGAGGGAAAGGGGTTTATAAATGGTGAAAGAAGCGCGAGCTTTTTCAGTGAGAATGGCGCGAAAGAGGTTTCATTTTTTACGCGCTAATTTTTTTGGTTCTCGGTAACTGTAATAATTAGTGGTGTAAATTTCGCTCTGGCAATTAATGTACTACCGACCTACTTTGATTTTTCACATAGATTAAGAAAAATGTATAAATAAAGGGGAAAGTGGAATATATTGTATTGGGAATGATAAAAGTAGTATTATTTAATGTTATATTGTATTGGGAATGATGAAAGTTGTATTGAAAATTGAAATGAGTCAGTTATTTTGGGACATTTTTTTTAGAAAATTGGTCAGTTATTCCGGGACGGAGGGAGTAATTAGTTTGGAAATGGAATAGTTTTGATTTTATATATACGAAATTACCGTGATTACTGATGAATTCTATAGAGAAACTAGTTTCTGGCGTCAAACAAAAAACATCCTTTCAGAGTAACGTCCTATTTCTTTTTTGTGAAAAAAAAAAAGTCCTATTTCTTTTTTGTATTAATTTTTTTTTTAAGTATTCTTATTTATTAATTTTGTTAAGTCTGCAGCAACTTAACCTAATTTTTTCCATCCACTAATCCCTTATTAGGTTTGCAACAATTCAATCCTACAATTTTGGCTCTAAATTTGCATCATTAAATGTTAATCCTCAACCCTAAAATTTTGGCTCTAAATTTGCATCATTAGTTTGTGATTATTCATGCTACCTCAACAAAAACCCTAATATTTTCCTCTTTTTTTCTTTATCTATCCATGATTTTTCTCGAGGTTCGTTCCCATTAAACCTTTCTCTCTTCCTTCTTTGTTTTTTCTTCACCGGTTTTCATATCCTTATTTATTAATTTTGTTAGGTCTGCAGCAACTAAACATAATAATTTCCCTCTAAAATGTTGTTGAATGCATATTATGTTAAGGGAAATGTTAACTTGTGCCCTTAAGGCACAAGTTTATAATCCTAATGTGGAAATAATGTATTGGAATGCGTGCATTAAATTGAATCTTTAATGTTTTAATGAATTGATTGCACAAAGTTTAAGGGAATATTTCTTTTTTTGGATATCTTAACATGTGCCCTAAGGGCACAAGTTAACACTACCCTTATGTTAATTTTAATCATAATAGTGTATACTTATTAAGTTTGTTTGTGATTTTTAGTTAGACCTGCGCGACGCGCGGGTCAAAAGTCTAGTTTCATAGAATTGTTGTTTAATAAGCTCTATTTTTCTAACATGTGCAAATTTGTTAAGTTGGGTCAAACATAGCCTTAACATACAAGTGTTGATTTCAATAGTAAAATTAGTAGCATTTATTAAAATACCCTTATTAATTATAGTTAGTGGAGTAGGTAAGTTAGATGAAATTCAATAAATAAGAGTATAATAGTTAAAAAAATAATAAATGAAACATTGATATTGTAAAATGACAATTATTTTGAGAAAAAGAAAAAATGTTAAAGGGACAATAATTGTGAGACAGAGGAAGTATATAAGTGTGAATAGTATTAATAGCATGCTCAATGACATTAGGTTGCTCGAGTTAAAATCTTCTCTATTTTTTATCTTTTTCATTTCTTCCATTTGGAGAGATAAATCAACAAAAAATCTTAAAAATAATTGATGATGGTGGAACTCATTTAATGATGAGACCTACCACCTATTTTTTATGTCTATATCTTTTACTATAATAACAATCTTTATTTATTTTTATAAATAGAGAGGATCTCAACTTGGGTGGCTCCACGAAAAGCTCGACAAAATTATCACGAACTATTTCTTCAAAAAAAAAAAAATTATCACGAACTACATTGCATAACTCATCATTATAACTTACCAAGTTGAGTCCATCAATGAGGTGATTTTCTCTACCTTTCGTCTAGAAGAGAGCTGCATGGAGAAACTTAATATTAAGACCTCCAAAATGCAACCAATGAGTTTTTGCAAGAAACTGAGATAAACGACTTCGCAATTACATTGGAAGAGTTGGCATTGTTCGTATCCATTTGACTACAAATTCTGTCAAATTTTTGCCTCCATTTATGTTATCAATATCATGTCTAAAGATGATTTGTAATTTTTTGAACACCCCCCTCTTATGAGCGAGCGAGATTCTTGCCTATTTAACACATCTAACATACTCCCTCCGTCCCTATATCTAAATGAGCCCTATATCTAAATACTCATTTGACTTTATTTTTGTCCCTAAATCTAAACCCCTTTTCAAATTACTAGATGCATTTATTATTTTTTTCCTAAATATATCCCTAATTAATATTATTAACTTATCTTGAAATTTGAAAAGTCAAACTTAATATATATACAAACAAAGGACAATTTGGTAATATTAACACACAAAACAGACATATTAATTACACTGACAACTTTTCTTAAGAAATGTGAAAAAAGTAAAGGGAGGTTACATTAAGGGACGGAGGGAGTATTATCGGTCTAAAATGATCATTAAAATATAAAGACTAATATAAAAAAAGTTATATTATAAAAATAAAATAATTTTTTCTGGTAAGGAAATATGAAATATAGATTAAAGTAAATAGATAACTTAATCGGGAGATGAGTTCTTCAACCAACGTGTAGCTATGTGTGGGAGGTTGTGGCAAAACAAAGGACGTGGGGTTCATCTTGTTATAACTTGTGATTTTTTTTGAGAAAACTTGGTTTGATATTTATTACTGGTTAGCAATTACTAAGGTTCATCCGACAAGGGTTACATATCATCTTCTCCAATTTGGATCGCTAGGTGGTTTTTTTTTTTTTTTTTTAAATATTCGCGCAATTCTTCACTTGATTTGGTTAGTTTGTGTTTTGGTCATTTGACGTGAAAGAAATACTTTAGTTTTTCAACAAGAGGGGGCTACCTTACATCATCTTCTTAAAAAAAATTAAGCTTGAATCATTTTGGTGGCCGAAAGCGAACCACTTTAATTTCGCTTTCAATTTTCATATGTGGTGGCTTAATCCACTATCATGTTTGGGAGTAGTTTTGCAATAAGCTTTGTCTTTTGGCTTTTTTCAATTTATCATCACTGTTGTGTAACATATTTTTTCCCGTATTTTTCTTGGCACTCCTTATGCTGGGAAGTCTATGAGGCACATTTATATAATTTTATTTTAGCTTCTTAAAAAAATGATATTTAGACACCCCTTATTTTCAAACATTTATTTAACATTTTTTTATTAAAAAAAACATTTATTTAACATTTTATTTTATCTTTATCTCCCTTTTTTAATCACATCATCAATCTATCACATATATCACACCACTCTCTTTATCTCTGTCTCTCTCATGGTGTTATATAGTTCAATCCAAATCCTTGATCTACTAACAAAAGCGCCAAATTATCTTTTCAACCCTCATTGTTTTCCTTATTCTTTCTCAAGAAATTTATCTAGTGAAAGTTCTAGAATTTGATCCATTGTATAGTGCTAGTCAAATCCTGAAATTGAAGTTTCTCTATATTTTGCAGAATTTTCTTCAGATAATAGTTCTTTGATGGGACCATAAGTCCTTGTAGATGGATGATGAAGCATGCTAAAAAAGCATGCAATAGAGACTCTTGGACTTGCAAGATTTGCTAACACTCTGTGCTGAGCACTCTTGAATTTGTCATTTGAGATAAGCTGAGATTAAAAAATATTCTAAATTAATGAAGGGAAACAAAAGCAATTCAAGAATATTGTAAACTAGTGACATATGTCAAACATATTATACGTTCTTGTTAAAATACGAATCTAAGTAAATGGATCTATACGAATCTAAGTAAATGGATCTGCATCAGCTACACTGGGCAGCTGTTACAGAGCCATTTGATTTGAATGTAGTGTTGGATCCATCCTGATCCAACGACTCAGCATTGCTGCAAATACGTGCAATATGAACAAATAGTGATCGTCATTTGTAGAAAACGAAAGACAAAAACATGTCTGCAATAAATCGCCAATGTTAACAACTAGAGCTGTAGGTAGAGGAGGTACATCAATCCACATGTCCTTACGAAGAACTTGAAGGCCACCTATATGATCTTGTAGAAGCACCGTGATGAAATCAACATCGGCATGTTTTCCGGTTCCCAAAGTTAATTCCGGTTTAGGACAGGTTGGATAGTAATGGGCAAAAGCAAATAAGCCCTCAGCACAACCAATATCTGTTAAATAGGTTGGATTCAAACCAAGAGCTTCAGATAGTAACTCAAGCAACATAGTCCCTTGTTTCATTACTTGGTTCAAGTATTCCACCAGAATGTCTCTACAAACAAATGAAATTAGCAAGTCTTCCACATTTAGGTCATAAGGTAGTGTGCATCACAAAAAAAAAAGCACAGGATAAACAAGTACGATAGTGTGCATTTTTTCAACCACCATTTGATCTTTAAATAAAATCTTTAAATTGCAAATCAAGCATTTTTTTTCTTCATACAAATAAAATTGAAAATCTCAATCTGGTTAACAAAATTGGAAACCATGGATAACTATCTACAAATATGAATCCATCAACGTGACCAAATATTCAACATGTTCATAGATAAATTAAGGATTCATTAGCAGATCATTTTTGGTGAAGACGAAATTTATTTTAGAAATTAATGTGCAATTGATTTTGATATGTTTGAATATTATAAAGTAGAAATTATTTCACAATTAAAATTTATTGTTGACATTGACTTCAAATTTCTGATTCTGCAAAGACCAAAAATCGTGGCGCGATTTTGGGAGCCGTGACGCGATTTTCTTGGCAAAACGGATGGTTTCTGCTGAAGGCAAATTGCGGCACGATTTGGTATTGGCGTGGCGCGATTAGTAGATAAGGCCGTTGTACCTTGGGTCGTACGTTTGTAACGTGACGCGATTCGTACTGGCGCGGCGCGATTTTTCGTCTGTCACTGTGTACTATATAAGTGTTTCTTTGCAGATTTTGAAAGGTGGCTTTGAGTGAGAGAAACTTGGAATACAAAGGAGGTAACTTTAGGGTTGAGTGTCTTTGTAGTGAGGTTCTCTTGGGTTGGGAAACATTGTAAACACCTTGGGTAGTGAGATTTCACCATTGGAAGGATCAAAGGCTTCCTTTTGTGTCTTCTCTTAGGATTCATGGTTGAGTGTGGGTGACATGAAAATGGGTAGAAATTAGGTCTTGTTCTTTTGTGAGCTTCTAAGCTAATTTCTTGTAACCCATTTGTATCACTTTCATCTTAGTGGATTGGAGGGCTGCTCTCTCCCCCAGAGTAGGTCATATTGGACCGAACTGGGTTACCATCTTGGTGTGTTTGTTCCTTTCTTTCATTGCTTATCTTTATTGCTTTGATTATGCTTGTGGTGTTGCTCTACACATAGATTTAGGTCTGTTTTTTGTTGTTGTTGCTTGGAGACACTTTATCTATTGATTACCCCTTCCTTTGCTCCACACATCTTTGTTATTCATTGGTGTGATTTTGTCCGAATTCATAACAATTGGCGCCCATCGTGGGGCATAGGCGTAAATTGGTAAAGTTTGTATCATGAGTTCAAAGTGGGACATCGAGAAGTTCGCCGGATGTAATGATTTCGGGTTGTGGAAGGTTAAGATGCAAGCGGTTTTGACACAACAAGAGTGTGTAGAAGCATTGAAGGGTGAAGCGGCGATGCCGTCACATTTGACACAAGCGGAGAAGCGTGAGATGATAGACAAGGCAAAGAGTGCCATTGTTTTATGTCTCGGAGATAAGGTTTTAAGGGATGTCGCGAGGGAGGCTACCGCGGCGTCGATGTGGGCTATGTTGGAGTCATTGTACATGACGAAATCGTTGGCTCATAGACAACTATTGAAACAACAACTCTATTCATTCAAGATGGTGGAGTCTAAAACAATCTCGGAGCAATTGGCGGAATTTAACAAAATTCTTGATGATTTGGCCAATATTGAAGTTAATATGGAAGATGAGGATAAGGCTTTGTTGCTACTTTGTTCATTACCAAAGTCTTTTGAGCATTTCAAGGATACCATCCTTTATGGTAAGGAGGGCACCACTACTTTGGAGGAGGTCTAATCGGCTTTGAGAACCAAAGAATTGACCAAGTTCAAGGACTTGAAGGTTGATGAGGGTGGTGAAGGTTTGAATGTTACAAGAGGGAGAAGTGAGCAAAGAGGAAAAGGCAAGGGGAAGTCAAGGTCCAAGTCTAAGTCCAAGGGTTTTGACAAATCAAAGTATAAATGCTTTCTTTGTCACAAACAAGGTCACTTCAAGAAGGATTGCCCGGATAAAGGGGGCAATGGTAGTTCTTCCGTTCAAGTTGCGGTGGCGTCCGATGAAGATGGTTTTGAGAGTGCGGGTGCACTAGTGGTCACTAGTTGGGAACCGGAGAAGAGTTGGGTTTTGGACTCGGGATGCTCTTATCACATGTGTCCTAGGAAGGAATATTTTGAGACTTTGGCTTTAAAAGAAGGAGGAGTTGTTCGACTCGGAAATAACAAAGCATGCAAAGTCCAAGGCATGGGTACCTTTCGTTTAAAGATGTTTGATGGCCGTGAATTACTTTTAAAGGATGTGAGGTTTGTTCCCGAACTTAAGCGAAATTTAATTTCCCTTAGCATGTTTGATAGTCTAGGTTATTGCACTAGAATTGAGCATGGGGTTTGTAAAATTTCGCATGGTGCATTGATTACGGTTAAAGGGTCTAAAATGAATGGTTTATACATTTTAGATGGGTCCAATTATGCATCGGTAGCTAGTGTTGTACCTCATAATAATTCCGAACTGTGGCATTTGAGATTGGGGCATGTTAGTGAAAGAGGTTTAGTTGAACTAGCTAAACAAGGTTTGCTAGGAAAAGATAAATTGGACAAGCTAGAATTTTGTGAACATTGCATACAAGGCAAGCAACATAGAGTAAAGTTTGGTAGTGGTATGCATCATTCTAGTCGGCCTTTTGAGTATGTGCATTCGGATCTTTGGGGTCCTTCCAAGACACTTACTCATGGAGGGGGTTCCTATTTTCTTTCCATCATTGATGATTATTCCAGGAGAGTGTGGGTCTTTGTTTTGAAAAACAAAAGTGACACCTTTGAGAAGTTTAAGGAATGGCACACCCTCATAGAAAATCAAATGGGAACTAAACTAAAAAGTTTGAGAACTGACAATGGCCTAGAGTTTGTTTCAGAGCAATAGGCATAGAACCGTACCGAGAACACCGCAACAAAATGGTCTTGCTGAACGGATGAATGGGACCCTTTTGGAGCGGGTGAGGTGCATGCTTCTAGGAGCTAGGTTGCCTAAGAGTTTCTGGGGTGAAGCAGTGAAAACTGCTGCTTATTTGATCAATAGATGTCCATCAACGAGAATAGACTTCAAGACACCTATGGAAGTATGGAGTGGGAAACCGGCAGATTACTCCACTTTGAAGGCTTTCGGAGCATTGGCATATGCGCATATCAAGCAAGACAAGCTTGAGCCTAGAGCTTTGAAATGTGTCTTCATTGGTTATCCGGAAGGTGTGAAGGGTTACAAGTTATGGAAATTGGACTCTAGTGGAGGATCAAAAGTCTTGATTAGTAGGGATGTTACCTTTGATGAGACCCGTATGGGGATGAAGTGTAAAGACCTTGAGACTTTAGTACCGAAAACAATTGTGGAGGAAACTCAGTTTGAGGTGGAGCTTCCAAATGAAGATAAAGATGATGTGGAAGATGAAGCTTCAACATCGGATACAAGTGGAACTCAACCGGTAGTGGATCCCGATTATCTTTTGGCTAGAGATAGAGAAAGGAGGACCATTACGACACTTAGAAGATATGGTTATGCGGACTTGGTGTGTTTTGCTTTAAATGCGGCTGAAGATGTGCAAGACTCGGAACCTAGAAACTTCAAGGAGTCATTTGAGAGCAAAGAAAGCAAGTATTGGTTGAAGGCGGTGAATGAAGAGATGGATTCATTGGAAAAGAACCAAACTTGGAAACTTGTGAAGCTACCTAAACACCAAAGGGTAGTTGGATGCAAGTGGATCTTCAAGAAAAAGGAAGGTATTTCGGGAGTTGAAGGCCCTAGGTACAAAGCAAGACTTATGGCCAAGGGTTTCACTCAAGTGGAGGGGATCGACTACAATGAGATCTTCTCATCGGTGGTGAAACATTGTTCCATAAGAATACTTATGGCTATTGTGAATCAATTCAATCTTGAATTGGAATAAATGGATGTAAAGACCGCGTTCTTACATGGTGACCTTGAAGAGGCAATCTACATGGAGCAACCGGAAGGTTTTGTGGAGGACAAGTCTAAGGTATGTCTTTTGAAGAAATCTTTGTATGGGTTGAAATAAAGCCCTAGGCAATGGTATCAACGGTTTCATGAATTTCTTTTGAAGACCGGTTTTGTGAGAAGCGGGTATGATTCTTGTGTGTACATGTTGAAGAGGGGTGAGAAAGTCATTCTCTATCTTCTTTTATATGTGGATGATATCTTGATGGCAAGCTCTAGCAAGGATGAGATTGTGAAGCTCAAAGAAAAATTAAATGGTGAATTTGAGATGAAAGATCTTGGTCCGGCAAAGAGAGTTCTTGGAATTGATATCTTGAGGAATCGTGACAAAGGTGAACTTTTCTTATCTCAACTTAGTTATTTGAAGAAGGTGGTGGAGCGTTTTAGAATGTCAAACTCTAAAACCGTGGGCACTCCCTTGGGTCACCACACATAGTTGTCCATAAAACAATGTCCTCAATCCGAGGATGATAAGCAAGCAATGGAAAGTACTTCCTATGCTAGTGGGGTTGGAAGCATCATGTATGGAATGGTTTGTAGCAGGCCGGACTTGGCTTATGCGGTTAGCATTGTGAGTCGGTTTATGGCAAATCCGGGTATTGTGCATTGGCAAGCTTTGAAGTGGGTGTTGAGGTACTTGAATGGGTCTTTGAAGGGCGGTTTGAAATACACAAAAGCAGCTCAAGATGAAGACGCTTTGGAGGGGTATGTTGATGCGGACTATGAGGGCAATGTGGACACAAGAAAATCTCTATCGGGTTTTGTGTTTACTCTTTATGACACGACTATTAGTTGGAAAGCAAATCAACAATTCGTGGTGGCATTATCTACCACTCAAGCGGAGTACATTGCCCTTGTTGAAGGGGTGAAAGAGGCCATATGGTTGAAAGGGATGATTGGTGAGTTAGGAATTACTCAAGAATGTGTGAAGATACATTGTGATAGTCAAAGTGCCATTCACTTGGCAAATCATCAAGTGTATCATGAGAGAACAAAGCACATTGACATTCGCTTGCACTTTGTTAGAGACATGATTGAATCAAAAGAGATTGTGGTGGAAAAAGTGGCATCGGAAGAAAATCCAGCGGATGTGTTTACCAAATCATTACCTAGATCAAGGTTCAAACATTGCTTGGACTTGATCAAGTTTGTTGAAGAGTAATTCCCTTTTGGAGAGAGAAGCATGGTGATTGATGGTTAAATTGACATCATCACCAATTAGAAGTCAAGATGGAGAAATGTTGATATTGACTTCAAACTTCTGATTCTGCAAAGACCAAAAATCGTGGCGCAATTTTGGGAGCCGTGACACGATTTTCTTGGCAGAACGGATGGTTTCTGCTGAAGGCAAATCGCGGCACGATTTGGTATTGGCGTGGCGCGATTAGTGGATAAGGCCGTTGTACCTTGGGTCGTACGTTTGTAACATGATGCGATTCGTACTGGCGCGGTGCGATTTTTCGTCTGTCACTGTGTACTATATAAGTGTTTCTTTGCAGATTTTGAAAGGTGGCTTTGAGTGAGAGAAACTTGGAATACAAAGGAGGTAACTTTAGGGTTGAGTGTCTTTGTAGTGAGGTTCTCTTGGGTTGGGAAACATTGTAAACACCTTGGGTAGTGAGATTTCACCATTGGAAGGATCAAAGGCTTCCTTTTGTGTCTTCTCTTAGGATTCATTGTTGAGTGTGGGTGACATGAAAATGGGTAGAAATTAGGTCTTGTTCTTTTGTGAGCTTCTAAGCTAATTTCTTGTAACCCATTTGTATCACTGTCATCTTAGTGGATTGGAGGGCTGCTCTCTCCCCCAGAGTTGGTCATATTGGACCGAACTGGGTTACCATATTGGTGTGTTTGTTCCTTTCTTTCATTGCTTATCTTTATTGCTTTGATTATGCTTGTGGTGTTGCTCTACACATAGATTTAGGTCTGTTTTTTGTTGTTGTTGCTTGGAGACACTTTATCTATTGATTACCACTTCCTTTGCTCCACACATCTTTGTTATTCATTGGTGTGATTTTGTCCGAATTCACAACATTTATTTTAACTTGAAGTTAAATTTGTGCATCATTGAGAATGTCAAAATCAAAATGTCATCGTGATTTTGCCCGTTGCCTAAACCTACACAAAGTGATTTTGAGCTTTGAATTTGTTTTTTGAGCCTTGAATTTGTTATTCAACTTACTTTTATATGAATGTATATATCTCAAATATAAGCCATTTTAAATTTAATTTACTTTTAGTCGGAATCAATTATACAAAACGAGCATATTCAAAATAAATTTTTGGCACTGCATAATCAAACACATATAAAACAACTTCAGCTGAAAATTACCTGCATACAATTGGGAGATCTTCTGGTTTAGGGGGATTAGGAGCCATGTTGTAGAGGAAAGAATCTTTCCAATTAGTTGAAGCTTGTGAGGTATATAGAGCAAAATTACTATTATACATTAAGGACTTTTGTTCATGAGTATAAAATTCCTTCTTGACCTCACTATCTTGCTCAAAAAATCTTACCACCCCATTTTTCATTTCCTTCAAAATACTCACTGGGATGCTATGATTAACAATCTGAAAAAATCCCATTGTTTCTGATGCATTTCTAATACTTTCAACAACCCTTTCGCGTGCACATGGATCTTCATCAATGTTAGCAAGATCTATCACAGGAATAGTATAATTTGATGCGTCCCTCGACTCTGATGCATTCTTGATGTTATCAGGTGGATGATAGAATATATGAGGGATTTTGGTAATCCCTGCATCAACGAGTCCTTTAACACCAAGTTTTGTTTCATCAAAAGCTTTTTTCACTTGAAGTACTAGTGACCCTATGATTTCCTTTTTAATTGGAATAGTCTACACAGAATATTTTCTGAATTCGGAAAAAAAAAACAAATATTTTTCAACTTGATCAATAATTCCAAATAATTATGTTTTGATAATAAGTTCTTTTATCAACTTGATCAAATCTTGTCGGCTATTTTAATAATTTTTTTGACTAGAACTATGCTAGCGGATCAAGCTATACAACAAATGTAAGTGAAAGAAACACAACAAGCAAGATGCTTTGTAATATAAAGCCTTAAATAATAATAAGTTTTACATGCCATTAATCAAGTCTCATAATCTGAGTATATATATAAATTATAATGTTATTTTGAGCGAAGACTTATTGTAGTCCTTAGAGCTTCTGCTGTGTAAAGAATTAATAACTCTAAAAAGATGGTTTCTTATTTGTCACATTAAGTTATCAATGTTTCTGGAATCCTGATGTAGAGATGAGGTAGTTCTTTGAGATGGCGTTAGGGGAAGGTTACCCCTCTACATCATCATCCTTTAGGCCGAGGTGAGCACCTCAATTAAGTTTAGACTATCACTACTAAAAAAAGGTCATTTTCGGACGAAATTTTGGACTGTTTTGGGACGGAATTTACGGACAATTTCCACGAAATTCGGGCGGAAATGTGTTTTCGGGCGGAATTCGAGATTGGGCGTCGTCCGAAAAAGCCGCGTCGCAAATTGTATTTTCGTCCCAAATTCCGTCCGAAATATATTTCAGACGGATTTCGTACGGTTTTCGCACAAACGCAGTTGTGGGATATTGGACTAAACTTCAAACGGATTTTGGACGGAATTTAATTTAATTTTCTACGGTTTTCAGACAAATTGAATTTAATTTCCTACGATTTTCAGAAGGAAACGATTTTCGGACGGATTTAATTTGCTTTAAAATATTTTCCACGCTTTTCGGTCGTGGTTATAATTTTTATTTTATTTTACAGAATTGCCACAATTAATATATTTTAATGAGTTTGGGATAAATTCCAATATGTAAAATTTATATTCAATAATACATACTAAATCAAATAAAAATAAATAATAATTCAAGAGTAAACAAATGCTCATTGTCTGAAACAAAATTATATAAACTAGATTCATATAAGTGCTCAATGTTCTAACACAATATATCACAAACTAACATGACTAAATTGTTCATTAGTCAGTACTCAACAATAAAAGTAACACAATCAAGTGCACTAGCAGGGATAGAGGAGACAACAACTGCCCTCAAAAAGTAAATAGCCAAAAAAACAAGGTAATCAGGTTTGGAAACATAACTCCAACCAAAATGAACTCCCATGACAAAGCTAGATACAAGACAGCAGTAGTCAAACACATAATTCATCAAAAAAAGAGAAACTGGCAGCAACAACCACAACACAGTAGAACAACAGAAAACCAGTTGGGCCTCCAAACTTATCAATCAAATCCAAAATTATCATCATTGTTTCCATTAGAGGCTTCACCAACATCATTTGGTTCATCTTGCATAGGTGTCTCACAAGCAAAGTTTAGAAGCATTGGCATATTCAACTTTTCAAATAAAGCTGCAAGCATGCTTTCATTTGACTCAATTCTTTTTTGTTGCTCCTCCAATTTTTGTTTTTGCTCTTGGTTTATACGTTCTTGCTCTTTTGCCTTTTCTTTCCATTTTAAGAGCTCTTGTTCTATGTTTTTTTTCCCTTAAAGGCATTTGAGCATGAACCAATAGTATACTTCGAAGCATTTGTTCCTATAGAACCTAAACCATATAATTTTCCTTTTTTACCTTTAGGAGCTACTTCCTTCCAAATAGTCAAGTCATCTGGCATATTATGATGGCTTTCAGAAGACAATCTTTCTTCCTCTTGATTTTGAGACATAGATATTTCCAAAAGATCTGCTTTTCTCTTCTTAAAAGCTCCCTGCAATTTTGAATTATGTTAGTCATTTAACTAACAACCAATTAAAATCTGTAATTTTATTAAAATCATAGATAAATTAAAATCATAGTAAAGGTGTTGTCTTGGAGGTGGATGATGGATCATGTTAAAATGTCGGTCAGTTTGTTTTATGAGTGGAGGTAGAATCCTAGAGAATGTCTTAAGAGGTAGTCGAGGGGGTGGATGATGGAATGTCTTAAAATGTCGGTCAGTTTGTTTTGGTTCGGCTAGTTGTCGTGCGCAGGTTGATGTCCAGCAGCGGTTACCTGTCATGGCATGTTTGTTCTTGGCTGGTTTGGAGGGTCTTATGTTATCTGTTTACCAGGTGTGGTGGCCAACTTTCTGCCTTTCTCAGCTCTATTATCATAACTAAATTATAGATAAATATGTAATGTTAAAGAGCTACTTACATAGGCATGCTCAACTCTACTATCAACCCATTTCTTATCCTTTCTAATATGGCAAATAGAAGATACCTCCTCCACTGCAGGCTTGACTTCTGTTTCATTTTCCTACATTTTTTCCATAACTTCAATGAGAAAATTTCCAATATATTGTTCAAACTAATGAGAAAATATCACGTGTCTTACCATCCTACGCTCCTTCTCACCCATAGATATAGAACCAGCAATATGAATGGAGCTACCTTGAGTTGAAGCACGATTTGTAATGTTTGCCACTGATAAATTCTTAAATTTTTTATCAGATGCCCAATAATGTATTAATTGATTCCATATTGGCTCAGGGATGTACTTTGGTCTGTATTCGAAATTTTCTGCATAGTTTTTCCTCTCTTGATACATCATACCTCTGAATCTAGCTTCTCCCTTGATTTCAAAAATTTGGCGAATCCTAACATCATATTTAGAATGCCATTTACAATACTTCTACAAATTTGCACCCAATTAACATGTTGGCAATTTAAAATTTTCAAGAGTCTTTAATTGTTCAGTAAATTACATCTAAATAATGAAAACAAAAACACTTAGATAATGTACTTTGTGCACTATTTGTACTGTTCTACACTAATATTCATCTTAACTACCAAAAACTTACGTCAGCAAAGGCATTTTGTATCATTAAAACAAAGTCGTTTAGCGAAATTTATGTTAAGAACCGACTGAACTGCATATAAAGCATTGTAGCTAAGTATTCTTCTTAAAGAAATATATTACTAATTAACTATAAATTACTAATTATATAACTATTACCTTAAATTCAGTAAACCATAACAACTTCTGGTCAAGAGATGCATGTCCCCATGTAGGACAAAACCAGTCAAATTTGCTCTTAATGGATTTCGTCATGAAACAAATAGCAGTTGATGGATTGAACCTATTAATACAAATTGTTAATATACATGCATCGATTATTTTCTACCAAAAAAAAGTTAATTACTCAAAAGTATAATATTTAACTTACTCATCTCTATACAGATCTATTTCCTCAAGGCCTTCTTGATCAATTCCTTCATCATCATCAGGTTCATTTTGAGGTATGGTAGTTGATGCATTCGGAGTTGGATTTTGAGGTATAGTAGCTGATGGGGTCGGAGTTAGTGATGGGGTTTGAGTTGGTGTTGATTGTATAGTGTTTATGTGTGGTGTATAGTGTTTATGTGTGGTGATGGCGTAGGTTGTGCATGAGATAATGATTGATTTAGAGATACCTGTGGAGATGGTATAGTAGGTGTAACTTGAACAACAATTCTCCCTCTACCAGTTGAGTATCGGCCTCGAGAGGATAAAGTCCTTCCACCTCTGTTAGTACCTCTTCCAAACATCTAAAACAACAATTTGATTAACTTCTTAATTTTTTTTTTTTTGAAATGGCAAAACAGAAAAGGCAGTAACCGCACAAAAATTCCCAAGCAAAACAGACCCAACAAGCCAAGGCAATTAGACCAGCACTAACAATAAAACTACACCACAAAAACAAATGGCATAATGTACATATCAAGGCTGAACATAGTAAAACATCAAGGCAGAACATAGTAAAAAAATTATTAGAAATATTAACATACACAAATTCATTCCTTATTATCACTTTGATCCCTAAACCTTTCATCATTGTCTAGCTCACCAACCACCATCCATCATCATCATATAATATGCTGAAAAGTATTCAAAATATACTTACATAATCTCTTAACCATGTTGCAAAGTTTTCTTCGATGCATTTATCAGCATTTCATCGCTCATATTAGGATGAGTTATGCATAGTGTCTCAACAAAGATCCTATTGTTACATAATTTAATTCAATTATAATTATCACAGTTAGGAAATGAAGAGGTTTTTATTTTAGAAAGTACTTACTCGATATAGGGTTGAATCTCATCACAGTTGATTATTACATGATTCATGGCAGCAGTAAATTCCTTATCCTCCAAAAAACGACTTTTGCATTCACTAGCAAATCTACCAGGCAAATTAAAAATGGAAAATAAAGATTATGCCAAATCATCATCACCCCCTGTTCTTCCAATGCTAGTATTGTTGGGTTGCACACTTGTCTCAAAATAATACATGTAAAATTGAGAAATCTCCTCAATAAGGTATGACTCAATTATTGATCCTTCAACACGAGCCTTATTTTTAACCTTCTTTTTAAGGTGATGGAGAAATCTGCGATAAATAAAGAATTTTTTAGTAACACAAAATTCGCAAAAAAAAAATAAGCTATTGATGTAGACAATAAGCTAAAAATTATGTCTATGGTGCATGAAAATAATACCTCTCAAAGGGATACATCCATCTATATTGCATTGGACCTCCAACTCTTGCTTCATATGGTAAGTGAATGGGTAAGTGTTCCATTGAGTCAAAAAAACCCTGAGAAAAATGCGTTCCAATTTACATATCACCATTGGAATATTTTCACAAGGCTAATAAGATCATCTACTCGTACTGACGTTGAGCATAAATCTCTAAAGAACTGACTAAGCTCGGTTATAGCTTTCCATGTTTGATCTGGTAATGAGCTAAAAGCAATTGAAAGTAAGCGTTCCATGAACACATGACAATCATGACTTTTCATTGCATGTAACTTTCTGTCCGAATTTGGGACGAAAATTTCGCTCCTTAAAATCTTTCCCAAATCCGTCTGAAATATTCAGACAAATAAGCTTCCGTCCGAAAATGACCTTTTTTAAAAGTAATATATTACATTTCCCACCCTACCTGTTTCTCGCCCGCCCTGCAAAAAAAACCAAAAATACCCCTGGCCCGACCCTGGTCCGGATTATGAAATTTGAACCAGATTGTTATCAGTTTCCGGATTACGAAATCCAAAATGTTCCGAAATGTGATTTTTAGTGTTTTCTTTGAGGTCAAAGGTCTCTGTTGACCGTTATATATCCCCCGCATAAGCTGCAATGCAATTGCAGGGGTTATATGAATGGTCAACAATGACCATGGCACCACAAACACTCCTAAAAAACTATTTTTTTGTGAAGAAAATGTAAGAAAAGAGGCGAAGTGAAGAATGAAGGAATTTGTTGAACAGGCAGGCCTATTTATAGCCTAAAACAAGTCCTAGGTCATAAGTATAGTCAATGAAAACGTGTTTGTGGTGCTAACCGTCCAAAAAACGCATTAAAATTCCACTAATCGGCCAAACCTTTGGTGAAATGCACCGTCCAAAAATAACTGTGGTTGTCCGGATTATACAATCCGAAAATGACAAAAACATTCCGGATTATATAATCCGAACAACACCAGAATGCCTATTTGGAGGGTTTTTTTTAGAGAGTTTTCATGGAATATGACATAAAAAATAATTAATAAATGCATAAAAAAAACAATTAAGCAGCATAAAATAACATAAACAACAAAATATTCTAGGATGGTGTTCGAATAGGTGCTTTTGAACTCGATTCAGCTGACTTGCCAACTGATATATTTCTATTGGAAGACCAACTAAATCAAGCTCATGAAAACCTTTTTGGATTTAGATCTGCAACATAACGATGAAAGACAAAGTGTTTCAAGAGATTGTTTTGAGTTAGATCCTACTGCCTTGCTAACTGAGATATTTATATCACCAAGGCACAAAGATCTGGATTATAACAAACCTCTTCATATACAAATAGAGAGCAACATTTTTGACAGCATGCTAAGGATCTTCATCATGCCGTTAAATAGAGAGTAATCTATTTAAAATAGCATGAGAAAGATCCTCAGCACAATGACAAAAAATTTCATGGTTTCTTTGGTGTGTTTGTTTGTATTTTTTACAGCATGCTGAAGATCTTCATCATGCGGTCAAATAGAGTGTTATCTATTTGCGACAACATGTGAAAGATCCTCAGCTTAATGACAAAAACTTGCATGGTTTTCTTTGGTGTGTTTGTGTGTCTTGCTAGAAATGAAGATGAGAAATACTTATTTATAGAGGTCTCTGGACGTTGTTGACCACATAAAATGTCGGTGCATTATGGTCATACAAAAGAATCCTATGCTAAGGGATTTCGGATAACATAATCCGAATTGCACTTACACCCCGTAAAATTGATTTGAATTCGGATTATTTTAGCATTTAAATGAACATCTTTGGCATAATGTAACACATAATGAAAATCTAGATAATGTGTGTGCGGGTGTGTGTGTCTATATATATATATATATATTATTTAAAGCATAATAAAACATCTTAGTTGAACAACATATATAACTAACACGTAGTTGAGTTCAAGGTTGATTTGATTCAGCTGACTCTTCAACCCGGAGAGGGTGACATAAGTGGGGATCCTGAACAGATGAAGTGGTTTCCCCCCGTTGTAGTAAACTGCAGCTAGCTTGATGTTCAGATCAAAGACAGAGTTTTCAATGTTTTTTTTTGTGCTTTCTGGATATGAAAACATGGACATCTATTTATAGAGGTCCCTAAAGTAAAAAGCCAAGTGGCAAATGAGTATTTGTTTGTATATTTAATATTAAAAGAAAAAAGACTCAAAGTAAAATTAACGTTGATTGCAATTTGATTAAGAAAGAATAAAAATAATTTTTGTGATTTTGGTTATTTGCATGTTTTTGTTGTTTTTAATTAATATTAAAAATAAAACTAACGTGAAAATAAAATAAAAGCGGGAGAATTTCGTAGTGACGTTGGATCACTACAAAATTCCTTAATCTAACCTAATTTTTTTGCATTTTTTCAATATATAAAAGCAGAAATAAATAAATAAAAGGACACATGCATGATTCTTCTCATTTATATTTACATTGGACCTAAATACATTCTAATTGCTGGAAAATAAATGACAATAATTAAAATGCTAAATAGAAATAAAATGAAATGCAAAAATGCTAAAAAGAAATAAAATGCAAGAAAATAAAAAATATATTTACATTGGACCTAAATACATTCTAATTGCTGGAAAATAAACGACAATAATTAAAATGTTAAATAGAAATAAAATGAAATGCAAAAATGCTAAAAAGAAATAAAATTCAAGAAAATAAAAGAAAATAAAAGGAAGGGACAACTAAAGGGACAAAATTACCGAAGGGACAAAATTCTCAAAGGGACTTTTCCGAAGGGACAGAAAAAGAGGGAGAAGAAAAGAATAGCTCGTCAACACAAGCTAAATGAGGGAGAAGAGAGAAAAGTTCTTTGACAACTCAAGTGAACTTTTGGTGTGTCAAATTGTGTGGAATGTGAGCTCTATTTATAGGTGAGGAGCCAAATATGAGTTTAAAAAAAAAGGGAAAGTTGTTTGATGGAATTGATGGGATTGAATGTGATTGAAGGTTATGAGATCAAGAGCTCATTAAGCATGTGGAAGGAAACATATAAAAAAATACATGAAAAAAATGAATAAAAATTGGCCCAAAAACACTAAGTATGGTTATTTTGTGTGTTTAATCCATTTTAAAGCTTCCAAAGCTTTAAATGGAGTGTTTTGTGTGTTTATTTAGTGCAAAGGAGTGCTGAAGACAAAAGAAAAACAAAGCATTAAGAACATTTAATCTGATGGAGGAAAGAAAGCAGAATTGAAAAAGAAAGAGACAAGACTTCAATGAGACAATGAAGGCATTTCATTTCAGCATATGAAACCACCATCATCATCAAAATCACGTCCATAATCATGAACATCAAGAGCAGCCACCCTCATTTATTGATTTGTCTTGTAACCATTTCTTATATTCATGTTAATTTACTTCAGCCATAGGAAATAATGATAGATTAATTTGGCTGAAGGAATTTTAAGAGTTATTTGCCTTTTCCTTTGTAATTCAGCAAGTGTCCCTCCTACCTATATATAGGACACGAAAATTATGAATAAAATAAGACTATTTTGAGTGAAAAACTACACTTTGTGTGTTGTGAAGCTTTGCTTCTTTTTGGTTCTGGATTGAACCATGACTTGATCTTATCAAGGAATCACTTTTCTTGTGGCGATCCTCGCATCCACCGGCTTATCAATCTTTCTTGGATTAGGAAGAGTGTGGCGCCCCTGTCTCCATTCCATTTCTTCATTTTTGAGTCTTTTCCACCAAAATATTCATAGTTGTTTCCGACGGCTTCGTGACACTCATCATTTGGTAATCAGAGCTTAGGTTCAAATCAGGTGTTATCTATCCTTTTAATTTATTTTATTTTTGTTGTTCTACATCAAAGTTTTAAAAAAAAATATCCAAAAAAAAAGGGTGAAAAAAAAACGAAAAAAAATTGAGTGAAAAAAAAAGAGAGAAAAATAAATCAAAGTTTCAATTTTTATTTTCTTAAATGTATTTCATGGAAGCCAAGCAAAAGAAAATTATTTTCTTTACAAGATGTCTTGTGAATGATAAAGTTTGTGAGCTGTTCATTGATAGAAAATATTGGATCAATATGGCAAGCACATCAATGGTGGAGAAATGGAGACTTCAGGTTCTTGAGCATCCAGATCCATATATTCTTTATAGTCTTGAGGATCCAGAATTTAAAGACATGGCTGATGTTTTGGTGACCAAACAAGTGAGAGTGCCATTCAAAATTGGAGAATATGAAGATGAGGTATTATGTGATGTGGTGCCTTCCAAAACAAGAGATTTTTTACTTGGGCTTCCATGGCAGCAACAATGTCGAGCAAAGCATGATGAACATACCAACACTTACACATTTTCATTTAAAAATTGTCAAATCATTCTTGCACATGATAAGTTTGGTTATGATCAAATTTTGAAAAGGAGAGCGAGAAGAGAAGAAAGCATGGAAAGGATTAAAAGAGAGATTGCTTCTATTTTTAAAACATTTGAAGAAAAGCATCTTCAAATTCAAAATGATTATAAAAAGCGTGAAAGAGATGTTGAAAAAATAGAAGGTCTCATGGTAAAAGAAAGTAATGAGGATGAAAAGGTAAAAGAAGAGAAAAAGGTTAATGAGAAGGAAAATAAAGAGAAAAATGTTAGGAAGTTTTGGCCTACTATTACACTAGTACCCTCATCAAAGTTGGTATGTGTAGTTAAATGTTGGGATTCTTCTAATATTTTGCAATCTCCTAACCTTTCTTCTTTAACTCATGAAGGAAACCAAGCAAATGAAGAAGTTTTTTCTCAACAAGTAGAAAACAGTCATGTTCTTTGGAAAAATGATTATGTCCCAAAATCACAAGGAGAAAAATTTCTACATAGCTCACTTCAATTTTATGCAGGTCTGGATTTGAGGTCAAATCCTCTTAAAGAGGGGAAGAATGATGAGATCAAGAGCTCATTAAGCATGTGGAAGGAAACATATAAAAAAATACATGAAAAAAATGAATAAAAATTGGCCCAAAAACACTTAAGTATGGTTATTTTGTGTGTTTAATCCATTTTAAAGCTTCCAAAGCTTTAAATGGAGTGTTTTGTGTGTTTATTTTGTGCAAAGGAGTGCTGAAGACAAAAGAAAAACAAAGCATTAAGAACATTTAATCTGATGGAGGAAAGAAGGCAGAATTGAAAAAGAAAGAGACAAGACTTCAATGAGACAATGAAGGCATTTCATTTCAGCATATGAAACCACCATCATCATCAAAATCACATCCATAATCATGAACATCAAGAGCAGCCACCCTCATTTATTGATTTGTCTTGTAACCATTTCTTATATTCATGTTAATTTACTTCAGCCATAGGAAATAATGATAGATTAATTTGGCTGAAGGAATTTTAAGAGTTATTTGCCTTTTCCTTTGTAATTCAGCAAGTTTCCCTCCTACCTATATATAGGACACGAAAATTATGAATAAAATAAGACTATTTTGAGTGAAAAACTACACTATGTGTGTTTTTGAGCAATTGCTCTTTGGTTCTGGATTGGACCAATTTTGATCATATCAAGAATCCTTTCTTGTGGTGATCCTCAATCCGATAGACTTATCACTTTCTTGGATTAGAAAGTGTGGCGTCCCTTTCTTTCCATTCCATTTCTCCATTTTAGAGTCTTTTCAACGTGATTAATCATGTTGGTAAGCGTGCAGAACCCAGACTTACGGCTTTTTGGACGCTTAAGCGTGTTGGGTTCTGTACAACCATTTTTGACTTTTCATTTGTGAACCTTGGGACCTATCCGAGCATTTTCTAACACTTCTTTTCACCTCTATAAACACTGTTTGCATCTATAATCCTACTAGAGTAACATTTGAATCGAATTGGATTGATCTTGAGAGATTGAGCTTGAAACTTGAAAATGGTCAAGAACACGGACTTTTCGGAACTTGATTCTTTTCAAGGAAACCAAGTAGGATTATACTTGAATAATGTTTATATGATTTTTAATGATGATTACAATTAGTTCCATGGATTAATTACTTGTTCTACCTTGAAAACTTAGAATTTTGGAAAAGTGGCAAAAGTGAGACGAACTTCGTGATTTTTGGGAATTCTTTATATGTGATCGATGAAATGCTTATGTAACCTCTACTGTACACATATGTGACTTGTGAGAATACATGGCATAGGCAATTGAGCTTGTTAAATTGGTTTTGGTTCATAACTTTTAATATTTTCAAATTTGTGAAATGTGAGACGAACTTGTGCAAACTCGCTTTAAAGTTCCTTTGATTGATGAACCCTTTAGTAATGGATTTCTATGATTAATTATAGACTTGTGAGTGTATGTTGGATGATGGTGATATTGTTGATTGTGTATATGTCAAGTTGTGGTGAATTGATGTCTAGTACATATATACTAAATGTTGGTGATGGTGTGGTGAATTGTTGTGTGAACATATGCATTTGTAGTTGAGTCATATGTTCATGCATACATGACTGATGGTGGTGCATTTTATATCCAATTGAGGTGATTACGGTGTTTTTGTTGCAACGAAAGTCACGACCTTGAGGTGATATGGTACTGCATGCATCTAGAGGAGTCTAGTGTCATTGCATACATTGTTGGTGAATTGAAATGCATTTGAGTTGTGCGTGATGGTTGAATTTGTTAATTGTTAATTGACATGGTTGAAATTGTGATACGTGTTTGATACACTTGTTGATATGAACTTCGAATGATCTTGAATGATTTGAGTGTTGTGAATACTTATGAATACATATATGATTTGCTATCCTTCGTTCTTGAATATATCTTTCATTTCCAATGTTCTTGATTAAATCTCATATGAATTATGATGATGTAATGCTAACCCTCAGTGGTTTACCACATACCTTTCCGTATGGACGGGTAGATGGAGTGTAGGATGCTTAGACTGTTTGCTTGATGTTGTCGAGGAGCGGAGTTCCTCGTTTTATGTGCAAGTGTCTAGATTAGGGCTCTGATCTAGGATAGTACTTGCATGTTGGAGTTTGTTTTTATTATGTAGTTTGGAGTTGAGACATTGATTATATCCGAGAGATGTATTATGATCTTGAGATTTGGAGATGTTATTCATATGGTTTATATGTATGTTCCGCTGCTATGTTTGTAAGACTTGACAATTTATACATGTATGACATTTGTGGTTTGTTGACGTAGCATCTATTTCTAGAATATATTAGTATATTCGCGCGTTTTACCGCTTATTAGAAGTAGGGTGTTACAAGTTGGTATCAGAGCCGTGGTCAGTCTTGTTCGGACTAGCATCCGTTGAATTTTCCTGTTAGTATGCGAATGGTAATGAGTTACCTTCGATACTTATTGTTGTGTTGTTATTCTTATCTGTTGGTTGGTTTTGTGTAGTCTTGAGATGGCTGGTGGTAGAGATGATGGAGCGATTGCAGAGGCTTTCACTGCAATGGCACATGTGTTGGCTCAGGCTAATGAGCAGGCGGCAGTTGGTCATCGTGATCCTGAAGAGGCTGAAGAGCGGAGGCTTGATCGTTTCTTGAGAAACAGTCCGCCGACGTTTAAGGGTAGGTATGACCCAGATGGAGCTCAGACATAGGTGCAGGCCATGGAGAGGATCTTCCGTGCTATGGTGACTAGTGAGGATCAGAAGGTCAGATTGGCTACTCATATGCTTGCTGAGGAGGCTGAGTATTGGTGGACTAATGCCAAGGGAAGGCTTGAGGCTGGTGGAGCTGTGACTTGGGCTAGGTTCAAGACTGAGTTCTTGAGGAAGTACTTTCCTGAGGATTTGAGGACCAAGAAGGAAGTGGAATTCTTGAACTTGAAGCAAGAGAACCGTTCAGTGGCTGAGTATGCGGTAAAGTTTGAAGAGCTTTCGAGGTTTTGTCCGTACATCAATGCGGAGGATGCTATGGTTTCTAAGTGTGTGAAGTTTGAAAGCGGTTTGAGGCCCGACATCTATCAGTACATGTGTATTCAGGAGATCCGTTACTTTGACACTTTGGTGCATAAGTGTCGTATGTTTGATGACGCCGGGAGGGCTAAGGCTAATCATTACAAGGCTCAGAATGAGAAGAGAGGAAAGGGTCATGGATTTGGAAAGTCGTATAGTAAGGACAAAGGAAAGAAGAAAGAATCTGGTGGAGGCTCTAAGTCGAATGTTGCTGAGGTGAGGTGCTACAAGTGTGGAACTTTGGGTCATTACTCTAATGATTGCAAGAAGGGAGAGAGTTACTACAAGTGTGGGGAAGCAGGTCACAAGGCTTTTGAGTGCAAGAAAGAGATCACTTGCTACAATTGTGGTGAGAAGGGGCATATCAGTACTAAGTGTACCAAGCCGAAGAAGGCGGCAGGGAAGGTGTTTGCATTGAATGCGGAAGAGGTGGAGCATCCGGATAATCTCATCCAATGTATGTGTTTTATCAATAGTACTTCTTTGATTGCAATTATTGATACTGGTGCTACCCATTCTTTTATCGCGGTTAGTTGTGTTGAGCGTTTGGGTTTGGTTGTGACTTCGTTGTCTCGTGGGATGGTTATCGACACCAAAGCTAGTGGTTCAGTGACTACTTCTTTAGTTTGTGCTAAGTGTCCTGTTAGTTTTGGCAATGTTGATTTTGAGTTGGATTTTGTGTGTCTTCCGTTGAAGCATATGGACGTGATTTTCGATATGGATTGGAATGTGACTTTTGGTGTTAACATTAATTTTTTGACCAAGAGTGTAACGTTTTCTAAGCCGGTAGCTGAGGAAGGTGGAAAGTTCTTGGCCGCGGAACAAGTGAAGAGGTCTTTGGACGGTGAAGCTAGTGTGTTCGTGATGTTTGCTTCCTTGAAGGAGAGTAGTGAGAAAGGAGTTGGTGATTTGCCGGTAGTGCAAGAGTTTCCAGAAGTTTTTCCGGACGACATTACCGAGTTACCGTCGGAGAGAGAAGTTGAGTTTGCAATTGATTTGGTACGAGGAACGAGTCCTATTTCGATTGCGCCGTATCGGATGTCTACATCAGAGTTGGGTGAATTGAAGAAGCAGTTGGAAGAGTTACTCGAGAAGCAATTTATCATGCCGAGTGTTTCTCCGTGGGGTGCTCCAGTAATGTTGGTTAAGAAGAAGGATGGAAGCATGCAGTTGTGTGTGGATTATCGGCAGTTGAATAAGGTGATAATCAAGAATCGGTATCCGCTTCCGAGGATTGATGATTTGATGGATCAGTTGGTTGGTGCGGAAGTGTTCAGCAAGATTGATTTGAGATCAGGATATCATCATATTAGAGTGAAGGCGGAAGATATATCCAAAACTGCGTTCCGAACGAGGTATGAACAATATGAGTATTCTGTGATGCCATTTGGAGTATCTAATGCGCCAGGTGTCTTCATGGAGTATATGAATAGGATATTTCAGTCTTTTCTGGACCGTTTTGTGGTGGTGTTTATAGATGATATTTTGGTGTATTCGAAGTCTGAAGAAGAGCATGTCGAGCATTTGAGGATTGTGTTGGGGGTCTTGAAGGAGAAGAAGTTGTTTGCTAAGTTGGCGAAGTGTGAGTTCTGGTTGCGGGAAGTGAGTTTCCTTGGTCATGTGATTTCTAAAGGTGGTATTGCGGTGGATCCGTCGAAGGTTGATGTAGTGTTGAAGTGGGAATCACCTAAGTCTGTTTTTGAAGTTAGAAGCTTTCTTGGTTTGGCAGGTTATTATCGAAGATTCATTGAGGGATTCTCTAAGTTGGCGTTGCCATTGACGTAGTTGACTCGGAAAGGACAAGCTTATGTTTGGGATGCTAAGTGTGAGAAGAGTTTCCAAGAGTTGAAGAAAAGGTTGACTTCGGCTCCAGTGTTGATTTTGCCAAATCCGAAGGAATCGTTTGTTGTGTATTGTAATGCTTCTAAGATGGGTCTTGGTGGTGTGCTTATGCAGAATTGTCAGGTTGTGGCTTATGCTTCGAGGCAGTTAAAGGTGTATGAGAAGAATTATCCGACTCACGATTTGGAATTAGCGGTTGTTGTGTATGTGTTCAAGATTTGGAGGCATTATTTGTATGGTTCTAAGTTTGAGATGTCCAGTGATCACAAGAGTTTAAAGTATTTGTTTGACCAGAAGGAGTTGAATATGAGACAGAGGAGATGGTTGGAGTATCTTAAGGATTTTGATTTTCAGTTGAGTTACCATCCTGGAAAGGCGAATGTGGTTGTTGATGCTTTGGGTAGGAAGTCGTTGCATATGTCTGCTTTGATGGTTAAAGAGTTGGAGTTGATCGAGCAGTTCCAAGATTTAAGTTTGGTTAGTGAATTGACACCAGAGGGTGTGAGGTTAGGAATGTTGAAGTTGACGAGTAATATTTTGGAAGAGATTAAGAATGGCCAGAAGGAAGATTTGGAACTTGTAGATCGTGTGGTGTTGGTTAACCAAGGTAAGGGTGGAGACTTTAGATTGGATGAGAACGGTGTCTTGATGTTTCGTGATCGTGTCTGTGTACCAAGTGTTCTTGAGCTTAAGAGACGGATTCTGGAAGAAGGTCACAGAAGTAGTTTGAGTATTCATCCAGAAGCGACTAAGATGTATCAGGATTTGAAGAGGTTGTTTTGGTGGCCTGGAATGAAGAAGGAGATCGCAGAGTTTGTGTATGCTTGTTTGGTTTGTCAGAAGTCTAAGATTGAACATCAGAAGTCGTCGGGTTTGATGCAACCGTTGTTTGTGCTAAAGTGGAAGTGGGATAATATCTCTATGGATTTTGTCGGAGCTTTGCCAAAGACCGTTAAGGGTTTTGATTCAATTTGGGTGATTGTTGATCGGTTGACGAAGTCGGCATATTTTGTTCCTATCAAGACCGGTATGTCTGTGGCGAAGTTGGCCGAGATCTACATTGAGCAGATTGTTAGATTGCATGGTATTCCTTCTAGTATTGTGTCGGATCGGGATCCGAGGTTTACTTCTAAGTTTTGGGAGAGTTTGCAAGTTGCTTTGGGAACTAAGTTGAGGTTGAGTTCTGCTTATCACCCCCAGACTGATGGTCAGACGGAGAGGACTATTCAGAGTTTGGAAGAATTGTTGAGAGCTTGTGTGTTGGAGCAAGGTGTCAGTTGGGACGAATGTTTACCGTTGATTGAATTTACTTACAACAACAGTTTTCATTCTAGTATCGGAATGACACCGTTTGAGGCTTTGTATGGTAGAAGGTGTAGGACTCCTTTGTGTTGGTATGAGTCTGGTGAGAGTGCCACTTAGGAATCAGAGAGTAGGATGAGGGTTGCGTATCCGGAGTTGTTTCCTTCAGGTAATTTTCGAGGGCGAAAATTCTTTTAGTGGGGGAGAGTTGTAACAGCCCGATTTTCGCTAGATTTATTTTATTATTTATTTATGTGTGTTATATGTGCTCTTATGCGATTATTTGCCCCTGTGTGTATTTTTGGTTGGGAATTGTAGAATTCGGTGTTAGAGGGGTATTTTAGTCATTTTGGACTTAGGGTCATTTTATGAGTGGGAGTAATTTTGTAATTTGGTTGAGGATTATTTTTAGTGCTTAGTGAGAGTTGCTATTTTACTAAGTGCTAGGGAGTTGTAGTAATTATTTAATTACCGGTAGTGACCGTTAGTATTACATTTTACCGTTAAGTGAGTAGTAACATTTGTGGGTTAGAATAGAAATGAGTTAGGTCCATTAAGACTTTGTGAGTTTAGCCCAATTAGGTGAGCCTATATAAACTCTTGTTAGTAGAGAAAATAGGTTTTCACCAACATTTTCATTTGAGAAGAGATAGAGATAGAGAGAAGATAAGGGTTGAAGAGGAAGAACAAGAGAAAGGGGTTGGAGGCTAGAGCTAGAAGATGAATTCATCATCTAGGAGCTAAATTGAAGCTTGGGTTAGAGATTCTTGGTGCTAGAGGTAAGAGGGTTAGACTTCACTCATAATTTCATAATTTTTCCTTTTTACCCATTTTGTGAAATTGATGAATTGAATCTAATTGTTGCAAATTCGTGCATAATTGTTGTTGCTATGTTTGAGAACATGATTTGTGTGATAATTGTGTGTTAGTATGTGGATTAACATGTTGAAATGCATAAATATTGGTATATTGTGTTCTTGATCAAATTTGTTGAGAAATGAAGTTGCGGTGTTGATTGGTGCATGAATTTGTGTTCATTAGTTGTTGTTATTGATTTGGAACATGTGGTTGTTGAATGGATACTTTGGGTATCAAGATCGATGAATTGATGATGAGAATTGTTGTTATGGTTGAAAATTGTAAAAGTTGGTGAGTTGATGAATTTTGATGATTTGACGTTGTAATCTCAAAACTTGTGTATAATTGAGTGTTCTATAGTGTATATGACCTGTAAACACGTTTTGGGTTGAGTTTTGAGGTTTGGGAAGATCAAATTGGGGGTTTTTGGGTGAAAATAGGTTGAAACCCGAAAGTTGAAAGTCTAGAAAACAGACTGCACGCTTAAGCGTGATGTAAGCGTGCAGAACCCAGACTTACGGCTTTTTGGACGCTTAAGCGTGTTGGGTTCTGTACAGCCATTTTTGACTTTTCATTTGTGAACCTTGGGACCTATCCGAGCATTTTCTAACACTTCTTTTCACCTCTATAAACACTGTTTGCATCTATAATCCTACTGGAGTAACATTTGAATCGAATTGGATTGATCTTGAGAGATTGAGCTTGAAACTTGAAAATGGTCAAGAACACGGACTTTTCGGAACTTGATTCTTTCCAAGGAAACCAAGTAGGATTATACTTGAATAATGTTTATATGATTTTTAATGATGATTACAATTAGTTCCATGGATTAATTACTTGTTTTACCTTGAAAACTTAGAATTTTGGAAAAGTGGCAAAAGTGAGACGAACTTCGTGAAATGCTTATGTAACCTCTACCGTACACATATGTGACTTGTGAGAATACATGGCATAGGCAATTGAGCTTGTTAAATTTGTTTTGGTTCATAACTTTTAATATTTTCAAAGTTGTGAAATGCGAGACGAACTTGTGCAAACTTGCTTTAAAGTTCCTTTGATTGATGAACTCTTTTGTAATGGATTTCTATGATTAATTATAGACTTGTGAGTGTATGTTGGATGATGGTGATATTGTTGATTGTGTATATGTCAAGTTGTGGCAAATTGATGTCTAGTACATATATACTAAATGTTGGTGATGGTGTGGTGAATTGTTGTGTGAACATATGCATTTGTAGTCGAGTCATATGTTCATGCATACATGACTGATGGTGGTGGATTTTATATCCAATTGAGGTGATTATGATGTTTTTTTTGCATCGAAGGTGACGACCTTGAGGTTATATGGTACCGCATGCATCTAGAGGAGTCTAGTGTCATTGCATATATTGTTGGTGAATTGAAATGCATTTGAGTTGTGTGTGATGGTTGAATTTGTTAATTGTTAATTGACATGGTTGAAATTGTGATACATGTTTGATACACTTGTTGATATGAACTTGGAATGATCTTGAATGATTTGAGTGTTGTGAATACTTATGAATACATATATGATTTGCTATTCGTTCTTGAATATATCTTTCATTTTCAATGTTCTTGATTAAATATCATATGAATTATGATGATGTAATGCTAACCCTCAGTGGTTTACCACGTACCTTTCCGTATGGATGGGTAGATGGAGTGCAGGATGCTTAGACTGTTTGCTTGATGTTGTCGAGGAGCGGAGTTCCTCTTTTTATGTGCAAGTGTCAAGATTAGGGCTCTGATCTAGGATAGTACTTGCATGTTGGAGTTTGTTTTGATTATGTAGTTTGGAGTTGAGACATTGATTATATCCGATGTATTATGATCTTGAGATTTGGAGATGTTATTCATATGGTTTATATGTATGTTCCGCTGCTATGTTTGTGAGACTTGACAATTTATACATGTATGACATTTGTGGTTTGTTGACGTAGCATCTATTTCTAGAATATATTAGTATATTCGCGTGTTTTACCGCTTATTAGAAGTAGGGTGTTACGCCTACTAAAATACTACAAGGAAATCCTCCACGAAGGGTCGGGCAAGCAAGGTCCACCAACTGACCTAGAGTGAAACAAATGGGGAGGATTGTAAGAGCTTGGTTTCGATGAAGAAGTCGCAATAAGGCCAATAGATATCTCAAAGGAGGATCACATATATGAGACCACCACGTCTACCTTTTGCCACCCAAGGTCATCCGCAAAAAGGGGAGACAATCATTTCAGCACCCCATCTAAGCTTTAGGTGGGTAAATTCGAGGATGTAATCACCACAATATGATGGGAACCACACAAACAACTGGAAGTGGAAAAATAGGACGGGAAGCCTCGATAGAAGAATGAGGAGGGAACATCCTGGCAGTGCGGCGAAGAACGTCGAACAAGATGATTCGGGATTCAACCAGAGTCTCCATCAAGAACAAAGTAGCGAGCCAGGGAAGCTCCTCGACCTCAACCTGGTCACTTAAAAGCCACAAACCAAAGCTCTCTCAGAACCACTCCGACGCCATATTTTAACCACACATACTTTCCTCTGAAAGTGCAAAGATCCACCTTCAACAACCATATTCTTCTCTGAATCCCCATGAGCAAATAATGAGAAAAGTATGAATGGTTGACAACATACAACACCAGCATGAGAATTTAGCAACCCAACTTTTCTCATGATAAAAGAAGAAACTTTCAAAGGTGGGGCAAAAACTGAGGAAAGAAGACTCGGAAATTAAATTCCCTGGAAAAAAATAATAATGTGGGTGTATCATAAAACCGAAATTTACATGAGCAGGTATCCCTCAAAACCTAGAAAGGCAAACTCCACATTCTTCAGTCAAAGAATAAATGTACGAAGCATTCTCGATATTGGAAATAATGTCTGAGACAAAGGATAATGCCATAAATGGATGACTTCGTCGCCTACAAAAAAAAAAAAAAGGAAGGGAAATACTATGAGGACTCAGTGGACGGACATGTGTCGGAAATAGGTCTTAACTTGGGAGCAGAACGTGTGACCTTGATCCAGATAAGAGACCATCCAGGAAAATATGGACGGGCATGCACCCAAGTCGAGCCTTGACTCAAGGACTAAGTACATGGACCCCAATCCAAAAAAGCAAGAGCTTGAAATAAAGAGCATGTTTACAATGAGAACTAAGGAGCATGTCAACAAAGGAGGCAAAACTCTCAGAGGACCAAAACTGGGTCAACATCAACACCTAAAGAGGTAAAAATGCATTACAAGACATCAATAAATAAATTGAAAATTTAACGAAATATGCAGGAAACGAGCTAAATAGAAAAAAAAATTCAAGATACAAGCAAAGTTATCAATTATCTAGGCTGATGCCTGCAAAAAGATGACAACACCAATACAAAGAGATAAAATTACAATCCCACATCCTGAGGTTCTTCTTCCTCGACAAATGCATCATGGCCAGAGTATCCCTCGACAAGGATTTCAAGGATTTCCTTCATAATTGATACCCACCTCTGAATCCTTCTCAATTGGGACGAGCTTCCCTCCTTTAATCTTATGATCGGCGTGCACTTTCTTTTGATCAACCTTGAATAAATGATATGAGTGATCCACCTGCTCCAAAGCACTCTCAAAGGACTCGCAAAAATAGGCCTCTATTCCTTAAGGTAATCATCATATTCCTTCACTAGACTGGCATGAAGGTCCTCCGCAATCATTAGTGCCATTTGGTTTTCCTTATGAGCCAACTTGGTTTCATCCAGAGCTTTCTCATATGCCATTAGTTCCATTTGATTTTCCTCAGCAACCTTCTCCAAGTTGACCATTTTAGCATGAACAGTATTTGGAGACTCCATCTCACCAACATCTTTCCGAAAATCGTCAAGATGTTTTGAAAGAATCTTGATGGTGGATTCCACCTCCTTCTTAGAATTATCATAATAAAAGAGATACTCCTTCATCCTCCTCAGCTTAGATTCCCGGGCATCAAAGTAACTTTTGGTCTTCCTGGCCTCAAACTGACTGGTCTCAAGCTTCCCATGCAAATGCTTCAACTCTTCCTTCGTGAGAGTATTTTCTCGCACCCTCTAGAAGGATCAAGGATGTCTAGGTCCCCTTCAACCATCATGGAAACAACTATCTGAATGTGCTACACATGAATCAAATAAGAGGCCACCAATTCACAATGTTTCTCCACGACGATCCCGAACTCATAGGCCAAATCCACCTCAATAACAACTCCCTTAAAATCCCTTACCATTCACAAAACACTAGGTGAAAGTGTATGATCGACACCATAATCCACTCGAAGATCAAGACCGCAGGGATTTTCATTACCCCCGATCACTAGCCTATCACTCACCAGAGAGTCCAACCAATGTTTATTATGCCCACCACTTCCATCCTACGCTTTAGTTATCACCTTTATCTTGGTAGTCCAAACATCACCAGAAGTATCACCATTGGGGCCATGCAGCTCGTCAACTTGGGAATAATTCCCGACTTCCTGCTTAGCGTCTAGGTCATCCAACGACCTAGAAAATAATATCAGCAATGCGTCAAGGGAAACCAAAGTCACTAGCTACTCAGCTGAATCCCCACTCTGAATGTTGTTAACAAATGAGGATGGAGAACACCTTGGCATAGCAAGTCGTCTTAAAGGCAAGTGTTTAAGGTTGCCCATCTCTTTTGGAAACGAAAAATAAAGCATCAGAATGAAGAAAATAAGGCATAACATTAAAGTTAGATAAATAATGGTTAAGAGGAAACGTCATCACCAAAGATGGACTTCCTCTCATGTTTAGTTCGACCAGTACTCAAGATAAGTCAGGTATCAAAAAAAGGTTTGAGGAAACCCAATCCTTTTCAAGGCTTTTGACGAAAGAGTCCATCATAAATTGTAGACTTTCATTGTCTAACAACATTTTTTGAATTATAAATATTCTAACATGCATAGATATACAACTTTCATATATAAATTATGTAAAAATAAGGGTTAATAGTGCTTTACCCCCCCCCCCCCCCCCCCCCCCGCCCTAATATTGACCATTTCCGTTTTTCCACCCTGTATTTTTTTTTTAATTTTCGTCCTTATAATTTGAAGATTTCTGGTTTTGGACCTTCATGAATTTTAATTGTACAAAATCGATGATATGGCAGGGGTAAACCGAAATTTGCTCAAATTACAGGGGGTGAAATTTGCCATAAAGGTCCAAAACCAAAAAATCTTCAAATTACAAGGACGAAAACTAAAAAAAAAAATTAGAGGATGGAAAATCGGAAATGACCTATATTACAGGGGGGTCAAACACTATTAACCTTAAAAATAAATTTGAAAACCAATATGAATAGAGAAATATTTTTTTTTAATAGTCTAGCATATGTTTATGATACAAAAGAGAAATTTTTTACATTATCTCGAGTTTTGAACTTGATGTTTCGAAGTCTTGAAAGTCAACTTTCACCTCGTTTGTTGAAGATTATAAATCCATGATATTACTATTTGTCACAACACGCAGGTTGGTTGAAAAGTTTCATAATTTTAAGTGGTTTTAAATATGAATTTCTCTTCTTTCCAAGCTTTAAATAAAACTTCTTTCATAATTAAGCAAGGCAGACATTCCATTAACAAGTTGTCTTCCAAACATGCTCACGAACAACAAGCAAGTTAGAACAATTTGAGCATTTGAGGCTTGCTAGTCTTCTAGTCATTGGTGTCTGGTGAAGGTATTATATCCTAGTTGATTATGTATGTTGATTCACTAGCCTATGTGTTTAATAAGTCGTATGGTGACATCCATGAAAAAAGAATATACTATTACAAAAAATGTTGGCGCTTAAAGTAGCTTTTCGTTTTACCGAAATATTTAATTTATTTGCAATCTTATTGTGTTCTTTGTATGTATCAACAAGGTCTATTTATGTTTCACATTCAAGTTATATAAAAAAACTTGGTACTAACAAAGCCAACTTGCTAATATCATTTTATCTACATCGTGAGGAAATTAAAATTTCCTACCTATTTCTTCTTCATATATGAATTCATCAATTTATTTTATGTTTTATTTATTACATGGATATCATATTTTTTCGTAGTTTCTCAATTATGATAATTTTCCTTTGTCATACATGATATCTGAAGGTTAAAACCAAAGAATTCATAGGTTTCCTTTTAGTAACTATATTCTCTTTTTATCATGGGTGTTAGAATAAAACTTTTAAACGTGTATGCTAGTGAATCAAAAAACAAAATCAACTAGGATGTAATACCTTACCAGGCATCAATGACTAGACGACTTGAGAGCCTCAAATGCGCAAACCGTACTAACTTGCTTGTCGTTTGAGATCATGTTCGGAAGACAACTTGCTAATGCGATGTCAGTGTCGTTTTAATATGACTTGGAATGCATTTTCAAGATAAATTAATACATGGAATGTTTCAACTAACATGCAATGTTGTGACAAATATGAATAATATGGAATTATTAGCTTCAACAAATGAGGTTAAGGTTGATTTTCAAGAGTTGCCAACATCATTAGCAAAACTCGAGCTGCTGAAAAATAAATCACTTTGTTAAATCACAAACATATGCTAGATTTTCATTGTCTAGCAACATTTTCTTAGTTATAAATGTTTCATACTTGCATATATATACAACTTTCATTAGCGGATAATGGTAATAAAATGGGATGACAAAAAAAAATATTAAGGATATATCAACCAAGTAAAATACATATAAATAAAATATTATGTAAAAAAAAATATGAAAACCAATATAATTAGAGAAATAAAAAAAATTGATAGTCTAGTATATGTTTGTGATACATCAGAGCGACTTTTCGAATTATCTTGAGTTTTGAACAAAATGTTTTCAAGTCTTGAGAATCAATGTTCACCTCGTTTTTTGAAACTAATAAATCCATGATTTTAATGTTTGTCACAACATAGATTACTTGAAAAGTTTCATAACTCTAAGTGCTCTTGAAATCGTATCTCTCTTCTTTCAAAGTTTTAAATAAAACTTCTTTCATATTGAAACAAGGCGGAGATTCCATTAACAAGTTGTCTTTCAAACATGCGCACGAACGACGATAGTGTTAGCACATGTTGAGCATTTGAGGCTTGTTAGTCTTGTTGTCATTGGTGCCTTGGTAAAAGTATTACATCCTTATTGATTATGTATGTTGATTCACTAGCTTATGTGTTTAATAAGTCCTATGGTGACATCCATGATAAAAAGATAATATTATTACTAAAAATGGTGTCGTTTATAGTAGTTTTTCGTTATAGCATAATATTTATTTTATTTGTTTTATTTCTTGCATGTATACCATATTTTTTTGTAGTTTCTCAATTATGATAATTTCCCTTTTTCATACATGATATCTAAAGGTTAAATCAAATAAGTCATAGGTTTCTTTCTTTCAAGCGAGATAATTTCATTATGCTTGCACAACTTGGAAATCGGCAAAGAATTATAAAAAATTGTTGGTATCTCTATTTTTATTGTTTTTCCAATTTATCTTTACATAGTATTTTGTTTATAGGAATTTTACTTAATTCATATTTCCTTTTTAATTTTTTAGTAATCCATTTTTGTTACCAATATTTACTAATGGAATGTGTATATATATGCAGGTTGGAACATTTATAATTTACAAAATATTGTCTGACAATGATAGTCTAGCATATGTTTGTAATACAACAAAACAATTTTCAACCGTAACACGACTTTTGGACATGATGTTGACAAGTCTTTAGAATCAACATTCACCTCGTTTGATGAAACTTATAATTCCATGTTATTCATTTTTGTCATAACATCGCAGGTTGGTTGAAAAGTTTCATAATCTTAAGTGCTCTTGAATATGTATTTTTTCTTCTTTCAAAGTTGGATAAACTTTATTTCATATTTAAACAGAGTTGTAATAGCATTAACAAATTGTCTTCCAAACATGCTAAAAAAAATGTCAATTTCATCAACTGTCTTATGGTAAGTACCTCTTGTGATATAACAAAAATTTTATTTAGGACTTGATTTATACCCATGATATCAAGTAATATGTTTTAAAATTGTAAGATCTGCTGTTTTTCAACATAATAAGTATGAGAAAACTTCTATGCTAGCTTTTAGGCCTCAAAGTATTAGTGTACCTAAAAGCGACCATACTAGCAGTCTTGTCATTCATATTTTGTTGATTAAAATTAGATCTTGTAATAATAAAACCTATTATATTATATCATGTGTACATAATATGTCCTAAGTGAAATTACTATTTAGTTATATCACAAGAGGTACATACACGAAGACAATTTATGAAATTGACATATGTGAGCATGTTAAGAAGACAATTTGTTAATCCAATGGCAGTCCTGTTTTAATATGAAATAAGTTTTATCCAAAACTTCAAAAGAAAATAAAATTCATATTCAAGAGCACTTAAGATTGTAGAAGTTTTCAACCAACCTATAATGTTTTGACAATGAATAGCATGGAATTATAAGCTTTAACAAACGAGGTAATGATTGATTCTTAAGATTTCCTAACATCATGCCCCAAACTTGAGTTACTGCTAAAAAAGGTATTTTTTTGTATCAAAAATATATGTTTGACCATCATTGTATAACAACATTTTCTTAATTATTTTGTCAAAAAAAAACATTTTCTTAATTATAAATGTTTCAATTTTCATAGATATTCAACTTTCATTAGTAGATATTGGTAACAAAAGTGGATGAAAGGGAAATTAAGAACAAAATTTTAATCAAGTAAAATGCATATAAACATAATACTCTGTAAAAATAAATTTGAAAAATATAATAATAGAAAAGCTAACAATTTTTAATAATTCTTTTCCGATTTCCTTCTTGCACGTGCATAATGGAATTATCTCACTTGAAAGAAGAAAACATATGACTTCTTTTGTTTTAATCCAATAATATCATATATAACAAAGGGAAATTATTAAAATTGAGAAACTACACATTCATTGGTACTTCTTTGGTTTTAACCCAATAATATGGTATACATGTAAGAAATAAAATATAAATTGAATTTACACATTTATTTAAAAAGAAGATATAATTAGGAATTTTTAATTCTTTTACAATATAGATGAAGTGATCTTAACAAGATGGATTTGTAAGTATCAAGTAGCTAATATGAATTGTCATAGAAAGTGATTGTGAAACTTAAATAGATATAGTTGATACATACAAAGAGTATGATAGGATTGAAAATAAACTAAATATAAGAATTTGTTTCAAATATGAATGAAGGCTATAAGCTTGTTTGCAATAGCAGAAGTTAACCATTATATTGTGTTGATAACAATGTTCAATTAAACTATTAAATCACTAAGATTGTTATAAGTAAATAAGTTATACCTCTTTAAAGATTAAGACAAACAAGCATATCCCCTCCTTTTTGCAATCGAAAGAGTTTCCCAATAAATTAGTAGCTGCTTCACCCAACTTGAAGGAAAAATGAAAAAAAGAACGAGAACTTCAACAATTAGATTAACAAGTTTAGTAATCATGAACAATGCTAATTAATAATCATGAACATACCAATTAATATGCAACCAACAATGCTATTTTTTTTTCTTGCATTATAAATATTTAAGTGTTTCAACAATTATTTGTTTCAATTTTTTAATTACTTAGGTTAATTTTTAATAATTAATTAAAGATGGACATGTTTAAAATTGGTTAACTACTATGAAATTCTAAGAGAGAAAGTGTTTGAATATAGGTGTAAGTGTTTGTTAACTTTTTAAAAACAGCAAAATCAAACATGTTCAGATATAAGCATATGAAAGTAACACATAGGAATATAAGCAAATATATATGAACAGATAACATATGAACAGAACTCATAAATGCAGATAAGAAAATATATATGAACAAAGATCATGGGAGCATATGAGCAAATACACAATACATATGAAAATAACTCATAGGTGCAGATAAGCAAATACATATGAACATAACTCAAAGGTAAATGTGTACCCATTTTTGGGAAAATAATTTTATCATAGGTTGTACACATATACGCAATCATATACATTTTGTGACAATCATCTTAGCAAAGACAGTACACATACACACAAGAAAATACATTTTGTGAAAACTATTATAGCATAGGCAGTACATATACAAATAATCACATGAACATTAGGAGCACATATGCAAATGCATATCAACATATAAGCAAATACATATGACCAAAACTCATAAGCACAAATAAGCAAATACCTATGAATAAAACTCATAACATAGGCATTACATATACACATAATCATATAGTTAGCGTTATAAAACATATAGTTAGCTCCAGCTTTGGTTACCCCCTTCATAGCTTCGACTTCAGTTACTACATCCATAGTTGCAGCTCCAACTCTAGTCACACCCTTCATAGCTCCGACATCATTTACTCCCTCCATTATTTATTTTAATGAGGAAAAAAGTGTTAAATCACAACAGTAATAATAAATTATTTTCATATGTGAAAAGAATGTACAAAAGCAAGTTTAGCACGAAATTTTCAGAAAAACGGAACTAGCCAAAACAAAACAAAGAGTATAACTTTTTAACTTACTATTTTCCATAACTATTGCATCGTTTCCTTCCTCATATTCCATCTTTAGTGTCTCTAAGTAAGAGCCAATGAACATAAACAAGTAAAAAAAAAAAGAAATAAATTAGTAACAAATCCATTGCTCTTAAATGTGAAAGATACATAAACATAAAAAAACGTAAAAAAATCAGAAAAGAAAAAGGTACAAAAACATTGCTAAAAAATAAATACAAAAACATGCTAAAAATTTTGGATTTATGACCTTCAACGTAAAAAGATACAAAACATATTTTTACTTGAAAAATCAGTACACAAACATAAACATAAAAAGCTACGGAAACATAAACATACATTAGAATAAACAAATAAAAGCTTCATCATTGATCTTAAACGAGAACAAATCCTTGAATATTTTCCTGAACTATAGAGAAAAATAGATTAGCAAACAAAAATGTAAGAGGGAAGCTCGAAAATTTGGATTTTGACCTAAGAAACATATATAATTAAATTCGGATACAAACCTTTCAAAGATCTTAGAAAATTAAATTCGGATACAAACCTTTCAAAGATCTTAGAAAGTGGGTGGAGATGAAGAGAATGATGAATTGAATCTATTTTGTTTCAAGGGAAGGAACAGATTTTAGAAAGATGAAGGTTAGGGTTTGGAAGGATGAGTTTCTTACTTTCTCTCTAATCAGTAGCAATTGAGCGGCCAACAAAAATGTTTTGAGAACTAGGGTTTTTCTTAACTCAATCTTATATACTCTAGGTTAGACTATATTGGACTTCAATTCTATATGGGCTGGACTTTGAGCTGAACTATTATAATTCTAGTTAGTTTATATATAGGTAAACGGATGGAAACATATTTTCTTGGGCCTGTAATTGCCACCTGAAATCGCCCAATACAAACCATATGAACCTAATAATGTTCCCCCATCCATCCCAGCTACCCACAAACCTGTCCCGCATCGCTTCGGCCCATCCAATTCGGACGGATTGGGCCGATTTTGCAAATGTTTGTCCAACACTAAGAAAAGGAACCTCAAATTGACATACAAAAATGTGTAGCCATGTTGTTTCTGACATGAAAAATTACAAACTTTGGTAAATTGGATTTGAATTAGAACAAAATTCAACACCTTAAATACACAAAGGAGAAAATGAAACATGCAGATAGAAATATAGTAAAAGAACGAAAAGGTTAAAGAACCCATACATACATAATACATTGATTTGTAAGCAATATCAAAAGGGTATGTTGCACATAAACATGTGAACAATTTGAATCAAGTGGTGTTTAAAAGGATTAAATAAATTTTGTCCCTATAACAAGAGTGAATTTTGTTTTTAGTCCATGTACCCACTTTTTAGTCCTAAAAGAGAGAGACTAAACGTATATTGTTTGTATTTTGCGGGGACTAAAAAGCGGGTACAAGGACCTAAAATGAAATTATCAATATTTATAAGGACTACAGACTAATTTAACCCTTAATAAAATAAAAATATTTTTTTTTTCATTGGAGAAATGAAGAGTGATAGAAAGAAAGAACCATACTCTACAATTTTTTTTCATTCTCGACTATCAAAACATTTCTTCTTAAGATTTTCCTTTAATATTATTTTCTTAATCCCTTCATCCTTGTGACATGATCTCACAATCTTCCTCTCTTTCATCAACCACTCTTTGTCTTATAGTCCCTGAAACAATCTTTCCCCTTGAACACTTCACATATAGACTTAGTCCTTCAATTACTCTATGTGTTCCTGCTCATTGGCTAACATTGTTGTCATGTGTAGTATTTCTACTAAAGTCGAGCCTCAACTCAAGGGCATGATACATGGACCCCAATCCAAAAAAGCAAGTGCTCAGATTAAAGAGCACGTCTACAAAGAGAACCAAGACTCTTCAACGACCAAGGAGCACGTCAACAAAGGAGCCAAAACTCTTAGAGGGCCAAATCTGGGACAACATCAACACGCTATGAGAATACATTACAAGACTTCAATAAATAAATCTCGTGTTAAGCAAATATGCAGGAAACAAACTGAATAGATAAAGAAGAAAAATCAAGATAAAGCAAAGTTATCAATCGTATAGGTCGATGCCAGCAAAAAATGACGACACCGATATTAAAAACGAGAATTACAAGGCAACATATTTATGAAACCCGTGAAGATATTTAAGGCATAAAAGAATCTTGTCAGGCTTGGGACGCTAAACACGCACTGAATAGGATACAACCTATTTCATCAAGCTAACAACTCAAAAGAAGCGCTGAATAGGAGGCAACCTATTGACTGTCGGGACTCAGACGTTAAACAAGCGATGAATGGAAGGCAGCCCATTATTTTTATTTTCTGCATTTTTATTTTATTTTTGCTAAGCTGAGATGATCTTACTAATCAATTTCTTTTCTTTTTCTGTTGCTTTTCTTTCAAGTATTACCTATGAATATAATAAAAATAAGGGTTAAATATGTTTTTGGTCTATAAAATTGAGAACTTCTAAGTTTAGTCCTTACTTAATTTTAATAGTTTTTTTAGTCCCTACAAAAAAATTTACTTATAAGGTTAGTCCCTGCTAAAACAAAGTTTGTTTAATTATCCTTAAACTCTTAAATTTTTGAACGATTTTTTTTAAGACATGTTTAGAACACTATGAAAGGTTCATTTACTAAAATTTAGATATTTTTAACATGAATCGAACTAAATATGAATTTTTTAAAACGACAAAAGTTAAAGGTAAAAGTAACAAAATCTGGACGTAGAAATCAAATTTTGTGAAATTTTTTTGTGGAGAAACTTTTAGTAATGTTCTTAACACATTTGAAAAAAATTGTTCAAAAACTTAAGAGTTTTAAGCATAAATTAAACAAATTTGAATTGTGTAGGGACTAAAATAACTATTAAAATTAAGTAAGGACTAAACTTAAAAGGTCCCAATTTTATAGGGATCAAAAACATATTTAACCCTAAAAATAATGAAGAAAATTAAAAAGTAGAGAAAGAAGATGTAGAGAGTGAATATAGAAGTTGATGAAATTTGAATTTTGAATTTTGAATTATTGGACGGTATGAAGTGACAATGTAATGAAGAAACGTTGGTTGTATAAAGTGAAAAGCTGATAAAGTTGGTTTTGAATAGGATTTGACAAAAATAACCCTGGAAAGTGTGAAGGAGATGTCATGGTAAAAAAATTGGGTATGGGTAGTTAAGTAAAATAATGCTTTTGATAGTGGATTTAAAAATAACTCTAAAGTTGTAAACGAAAAAGTTTGGAAGAAAATTGGGTACGAATAGTTAAGTAAAATTGGTAACTTCTTTTCATACTAGACCATTGAACCATGCGGAGCACGGGTCTTATTGACTAAAAAGACACCAATTCGTTTGTCTATAATACTTGCCAAGAAAAACATATTATTCGAAAATAAAAGATAGTTCACATATAAGTCGTACCGTTTTTTAAGTTTAAAAATCTAAAAGAACGACTAAAACTGAGTGTTTTTGAAATGGGAGATCAATTCCGTGTTTGAGTAAAAATTGATGGACGAAAACACCTATTCTGATTGACCTTGACTCTTATTGAGAGTCATTACTCATTACAAATGAAACAACTAAGCATTCATACGATTATAGCTTTTAGGAAAATCCATTTCAACAAACAAATAAAATAACTAACATTGTTAACGAAACAAAATGGAATCTCTTATTTAAAATGGAATCTCTTATTACTTCCCTACAAAATGTCCATCTTTTTTAAGCAGAGAAATTAGGGTAAATCTAGGGCAAAATATTGCTTACGGGGTAACTTTAAGTAATAAGAGATAACAATAGGAGATTTCCATAACAATTAACATTTTGTTTAAATTAAATAAGGTTAATACAGTAAAATTAAGGAGAGAAATTAGGGTAAATCTAGGGCAAAATATTGCTTACGGATTAACTTTAAGTAATAAGAGATAACAATAGGAGATTTCCATAACAATTAACATTTTGTTTAAATTAAATAGGGTTAATATAGTCAAATTAAGCAGAGAAATTAGGGTAAATCTAGGGCAAAATATTGCTTACGGGTTAATAACTTTAAGTAACTAGACCATTGACCTCGATAAATATATTAAGTGCTAATATGTATCAAAATAGTTTAGTTGAATGGAAATAATAGTATAATTCAATTCATAATATTAATTACCACAAACGTTTGTACTGTACCATATTAAAATATTTTCATGACATCGACCCTGGTATTGTAACATAACATATAAATTTAATGGCTTAGTTTAGTGAAAAAAGAAAATATGATGTTTGTCGACATATAAATAGTACCAATATGCAAGAAAAACAATAGTACAAAACAAAGTCCTACACATTAAATTTATATGTTATGGAAAACTTCTTTGTAGACCACATTTGATGTCACATCGGTATCTTCGCCGTCCTCATCATTGATCAATATCTTTAAACCATCCCTTGAAGTAACCCTTGATATTGCGACGTACAATTGTCCATGTGAAAAAACAGGAGACGGTAGATAGACACCAACATGTTTCAACGACTGACCTTGACTCTTGTTAATAGTCATTGTAAAATGGGACAGATAACGGAAATTGCCTTCATGTCAAGCAAAACCTCATAATTTGCTAACCCATGCTATCGCACGGGTCAATGATGAGCACAATAATGAAACAATTACATAATGAAAGTGAAATAAACAAACATACCTGCATATCCTCAAGTCCACATTTCCATCAACAAAATCTGCAATTTGTAAAATAAAGCTACATATCAAAACATGGTGGAGAAAGAAAAAACTCATACCCATTGAAAATCATTGCATATATCATCATCGTACACAAATGATATTAGCAGATTCAAGCGATTAGGAACAATACGATTTTTGTCTTGCAATCAAAATAGGAACAATTTGTTAATAGAAGTGATTTGTTTTTTTTTTTTAAATAGGAGATTTCTACAATTTGATATTTCAAACAGGGGTAATACAGTAAAAGCAAGCACTGAATTTAGGTTAAAATTAGGGCAACAATTAGCATTCGGGTTAACTTTCATAAATAAAAGATAATAGGAGTGATTTGTTTTTTTTTTAAAAAATATGAGATTTCTGCAATTTGATATTTCAAACAGGGGTAATACAGTAAAAGCAAGCACTGAATTTAGGTTAAAATTAGGGCAACAATTAGCATTCGGGTTAACTTTAATAAATAAAAGATAAGAGATAACAATAGGAGATTTCCATAACAATTAACATTTTGTTTAAATTAAATAGAGTTAATATAGTAAAATTAAACAGAGAAATTAGGGTAAATCTAGGGCAAAATATTGCTTACGGGTTAATAACTTAAAGTAATAAGAGATAACAATAGGAGATTTCCATAACAATTAACATTTTGTTTAAATTAAATATGATTAATATAGTAAAATTAAGCAGAGAAATTAGGGTAAATATAGGGCAAAATATTGCTTACGGGTTAACTTTAAATAATAAGAGATAACAATAGGAGATTTCCACATCAATTAACATTTTGTTTAAATTAAATAGGGTTAATATAGTAAAATTAAGCAGAGAAATTAGGGTAAATCTAGGGTAAAAATAGTTTACGGGTTAACTTTAAGTAATACTCCATCCGGTTACTATTATAAGCAAAAATTAAAATTGTTTATGGGTTAATTTAAGTAATATTCCCTCCGGTTACTATTATAAGCAAAAAATAACTTTTTTGGTTCATTTAATAAATGATGTATGTAGTCCATATATAGACTATATACATCATTTATTGAATGAATCTAAAAAGTGAAATTTTGCTTATAATAGTGACAGGAGGGATTAAGAGATAAGAGATATTGCAGTAGACTAACTCAAAAAAAAAAAAAAAAATCATTGCTTCATTATTCTCTCACTTTGAGTTTCAGCTCAAACGTTCCTTTCACTCTGTTCTTCTCTTTATTGGTTGTGTTCACTTTGTTTCATTTTCCTCTCTGAGACTCAATTTCCTTGCCTTATCTTCCTTATCTTCCACTCAGTTTCTGCAATTTAAAGCTGAATTTAATGGTCTATGATTTGTTCTATGCATTCTGAAGATTGCTTTGATTTGGTAAAGGGAAGATGAAGAATTTCTCTGGTACACCTGGTACTGTTCTTGGTTTGATTCTTAGGATGTCACAGTTCATTTTTGCTACTGGTTCAATTGCTTCTATTGCTACTACACCCAGTTTCTTTTATTACACGTCATTTTGGTAATTATTCAACCCACTTCATATCTCATTTACCTAAGTATTATTATTTATTTTTTTAAACTTTATAATTTAGTCATTTATTTTAGGTGTGATATTCATTAGTGAGAGTATTGTATTTGTTACTTATCTTGATCGTCTGATCTAAATCAATGATCGAGATCGTTTAATATTGAATTGGTGAATGTGTAATTTAAATCGTGTCCGATCTTGAACCAATTGTTTGTTATTGATTCAAGTTAGCTCCATCGGATATAGGCCCGATAAGAGTTTATAAATATAACCCGATTTTCTAATGATGAGTTAGGCCTAGTATAAAATCTAACATGGGATCAGAGCTTATCGATCGGGCCATACCCACCATTTATATACACGCACCTAGTCTTATAAAGAGGAGAGGCATTGCTCATCTTACAATCCGGTTTTGTAAGGATGAGTTAGGCCCAATATAACATTGTGTGATTTTGTTGCAATGGATTACACATGATAGATGAAGTGTCTTAATTCACATTAATTGGTGCGGTTATTAGTGAATGTGTTCATATACGATACTTCATTGTGTTGCAATGGATTACACATCAAATGACAACAGATTTACTAGTCTAACCTACCAAATTTATGATGCTATATGATTCAAAATAACCTTTTCTTACTCACTCTTACTGTGTAGTTGAATGCTAGAACTTTGACTAAACAAACATAGAGTCTCTGTTTTGTCCAAAAAAATCAAAAATAAAAGTCTCTGTATGCCCTTCCAGTTAATATATTTAATTCACTTAATTTGTTTTAAGTTAGTTAGTTTAATATACAGATGTTAAGCTTAGGTGTCAAAAGACTTGTACTTGAATTGTTGTACATATATATATACTCACTCAAGTGATGAATACAATTGGGAATTCATTTTTACTGATTCATTATGTTAACAACTTCATAAAAATATGTCACTAATCTGATGATTGTAATCTAAACCTGACTGATCCGGCTGAGAACCAGACACACGTCCGGTCCAAATGAATCATTAATCACCTTGGCAGAAAATCGGACTAGAAACCAGGAAACCACTAAAAAGAAGCATCAAAACCGGCGGTTTGCCGGTTTGTCTCGGTTAAGAAAAAGTCTCAGTCTGACCTTTAACCCTTGAACCGGCGTCTACACAGGTTTAAGGTCCGGTCTGATTTTAATTACTTTAGATCTGACAGAATAGTCCTAAACAGAATAATCACAGATAAGTATGGAATTAACCTTTAAATCAAGATAAAGAAGGGTGTTTTCAAAGGATGGAAATCAATATTAAAATCAGAATGGGATTTGATATAGCTTTAGAATAACAATTTTCTTGGTTTCTGTTCAAATATATGTTAATTTTAGTCCTTGACGTTGTTAAAAGCATGCTTTTCAATGATTTTTGGTCAAGAAACTTGCATTATTCGTTAATACATCAATAACCATGCTTGGATGTTGGATGTAGAAAATCTTAACACCGATTGTTCCATTGTTTTTGCAGTTTCTTGATAGCCTCAATGGCTTTACAAATCATTTGGAGTTTTGTGCTTGCTTCGTTGGATGCTTATGCTTTGGTGAAAAAGAAGGTTCTGCTTAACCCTGTATTGATTAGCCTCTTTGTTGTTGGTGATTGGGTTAGTCTCTTGAGTAAATCTATACTTTTCCTAACTAATTTGTTTGAAGCAATAAGACATGTTGATTATGATGCTTATCGTTTTAACAAATGCTTGTTTTGATTGGTTTATTTGAGCTTCTCCACTTGCCTTAGAATTTGTGAAACTGTTTTGGAGAGATTATTGAAACAACTTATGACATGTACATAAGCTGTTTTTAGCTTATTTCCATAAGCTCTTCAAAATTACCTATGAAAACAACTTATAACTTATATGAAAATAGTTTATAGTTATACATAAGCACTTTATATCATACTTGCTTGTGCTATAAGCACTTAATTAAGTTGTTTATCCAAACAAGACTTAAGTTTGGTTCTTGACCACAGGTAACAGCAACAATATCTCTAGCTGCAGCTTCTGCCTCAGCTGGACTTACAGTTTTGTACTTCCATGATATGGGACATTGCCATTTTGGAGAGGAGTGTCAAAAGTACCAGATTTCTGTTGCTTTTGCCTTCATGAGCTGGATCTCAATTTCAATATCATCCCTAATAATGCTTTGGTTAATAGCAGCAGGGTAGCAGACCAAAATTATCGGGTCCGGATCTTCTCTACCACTTCTATCCCCTCTAGCAGCACCTTGGCCGTTGGATTGATATACCAGGTGAGAGTATTTGGGTTTTTCCAGTTGATTAATCCAATGTTCGATGTGGTGTTATAGAAGTAGAAAAATATCAATTTTGAGAATTCTCCCATCCAACATTCTTTCAGAATGTATATAGAAAGTGAAATAGAGTAAAGCTTTACATTCATACTCATATTCCATTTCTTCAATTCAACTAGAATTGAGATAGCAGCCGATTGTCAATGGGTAGAAAACAAATGTATATGTGATTTTGCCTTGTATGTTGTAATGATATTAAACAAACCTTATCTTTTTGCATGTAATTGGTTTTTCAATATTATAGATAGGTATTTTTTCGACTTGGATCCTCTCCCACAGTGCAACGATGTAACAAAATTCTTTCTAACTAAGATACTACCGAGTCCATGTTTTTGTAAGATGATTTTCCTTTCTCTTTCCTGGCAAGTGTCTGCTAGATACTTTAAAGGGCTTATGTAGTTAGTTCTGTTTGACCCTCATACATCAGTTTCATTTCATGCTTGGATTTTGGTATTGGTATGTATTCTTGGACAGAGGTTCTTGAGTCCTGGATCTATTGTGCCTTGGTCAGGCACCTATTTTGATTTTAATATATATTCTTTGCCTCTGCAAAAATAAGACAAAATAGTACGGTGAAGAAATGTAAAACCACACTGGCATGATGATGGTGAGCTGATTTTGTGCTTATGATGTGTTTCTGCTTCCTCGACTGATGTGCTTATTACACTTGATCATTCATTCTTTTTATTTATATTTCTTTCTCTTCATGTCCTGTCTCATATTTATCGAACTTAGTAATTGTCATAATTTCCTTAATTTGGGAAGAAAGATCTCATATGAGAGTAGTATTTACTTGCATTTGTATTTTGTTTACTTTTCATCTGTTTATATCAAGTTTGTGTGATATGATTCTAGAGTTCGTCTCGAAATCCCATTTTCTGCAAGGCATGACATAGTCTATATCTTTTGATTATTTTTGTCGTTGATTTCACTATTTCCGTTTTTGTTGTAAATTTAGTTTTATTTAGATTGGGTAGTAGTGTAATATTGATATTTGTGAAGGGGGTGTTTTGAAATTTAAGGGTGTGTTTGGATTGAGGGTTGAAGGGGGAAGGGAGGGGAGGGTTTACTTTTCTTTTTTAAATTACGGACTATATAACATGTTTTTCTAAAATAAATTAATTTTGATTGAAATATGATCGCTTATCATGTTAATATGTTAACTTTTTAAAAAACATTTCATAGTGTTCGTAATTTAAAAATGAAAGGTAAACCCTCCCCTCTCTTCCCCTCCTAAACCCTCCATCCAAACACAACCTAAAAGTTTTTGAAGTGATTCTGATAAATTGACCAACATTTCCAAATTGCTAATCCTACTTGTGAAATGAACAAAATTTCTCATCCTTCTGTTTGCACTTAATCTATTTTTCAAGTGGTAATGCTAAATTCACCCATGACAGAATTTTTATTTTCTTCAATACTCTCTTTTTTCGTTTTGATAAGGTTGTGTTTACTTGAGTTGAAGAAATGGATAAAGCATTCTAAATTTGATCATTATGCTTACTATTCTTACTTAAACTCGTCTGTTTAGTTTGGTTAAAATATGATTCAGAACCAATTTATGTACTGATCCTTCTAGACTGTAACAATTACAAATAACTATGGAGTAATGCTTCTATATGGTAATAACTGCCACTGCTGATATATACTCAATCACACCCCTACGTAAAGTTGCCTCTTTTTCAACAATGCCAATTTAAATTTCAGCAGGAGCTTGACTGGATATGATATGAGTAATGTCATTTCTCTCATGTTCTGTTGATAGTTAGACTCATTAACAAAATTGTTTGATGTGTTTTAGCTTACTGATAATGATGCCAAACTCGTAGTGATTCTAATTTTGTGGGTTCATTGAATATTAAGTTAGGAATCCCTTTTTCAGCTAGAATTGTGATTAAGAAATATGTTCACATTCAGATTTAACATTTCAGTTATTCATATCTGCTTTTCAGTGTTTATCAGTCCTGTTATTGTTCTGTAGGTTGAAAATTTTGTTCTTTTTTTAATTCAAAGCTTTCCTATCTATTTTATGTTGATGCTAATCTAGTAATCTGTGACATGTTTAGGAGATTTTTCTGGAACAGGGTCTTACATTGTTTGTGTATATAAATCACATCCATGTTCGATTAATAGTTCTTTCAAATGGAAATGTGGCTTTAATGAATGACTTACTATGATGGTTTTAAAAGGGTGTAGCATGACTGAACTTGGTGCTACTCATGCTAATACATTCTAATATATCTTGTATAAATAGCAATTTGAATCCATTTTTACTCGGTTCTTTTCTAGTTAATTTAAATAACTTACTATATATGCAATATAAAACTACACTGGCATGATGATGGTGAACCTGATGTTTGTGCTTATATTTGTGATAATGATCGAGTTTCTGGTGATTGGACTGATGTAAACCTATGTACACTTCATTATTCATTCTCTTTTTTTTTTTTTTCTCTTCGTATCCTGTCTTTTATTTATTGAACTTAGTAATTGTCATTATTTCCGTCTGTGATATGGGAAGAAAGATCTCATATGAGAGTAGTGTTTATTTGCATTTTGTTTTTGTACTTGTTCATCTTATCATATCAAGTGTGTGATTTGATCTCTAGAGTTCTTGTCGAAATCACATTTTGTGACAAGGCATGACATAGTCTATATCTTGCGATTATTTTTGTTATTGATTTCACAATTTTTGTTTTGTTGTTTATCTGGTTTTATTCAGGTTGGGTACTAGCTTAATTATTCAGATTGGGTACTAACTTAATATTGTTGTTTGTGAAGAGGGTGTTTTAAAATAAAATCTAATAGTAGTTTTTGAAGTTGTTCTGATAAATCGACTCATGTCAAATTTCTAATCCTACTTGTGAAATGTGACCAACATTTTCTTATCCTTCTGTTTGCACTTCTCAATCTGTTTTTCAAGTGGTTATGCTAAATCCACCTATTACAGGATTTTTGTTTTCTTTGTAGATAAGCGCACACTCTTGTTTAGAATTAAAACTTATGTCATACTACCTTTTCGTTTTCTTAAGGCTGTGTTTACTTGATTTCAAGAAATGAACAAAGCATTCTCAATTTGATCGTTATGCTTACTATTCTTGGAGTCGCATTCGCGTACTTAAACTTGTCTGTTTAGTTTCGTTAAAATGTGATTCAAAACCAATTATGTACTGATGCTTCTAGACTATACTAATACTTCTATATGGTAAAAACTGCTACTGCTGATTCATTGTCACTCACACCCCTGCATAAAGTTGCCTCATTTTCTCACTCATAGGAATGCCAATTTGAATTTCAGCAACGACCTTTTGTTTATTTCCTCCTCAAATCTGAATAAAGGGATTCATTTACTTGATTGATCGTTTTTGTTAGTGCTGTCTCTCGCTAAATTTCTCTTTCAGTTGTGTTTTCGTTATAGGCTTAGGTGGTTGAATCGGAAAGAGAAATTGATGAATTCGATGGAATGAGTGTTACTTTGGTTGCAAGAATCCTGATATAAGTAGAGAAGAGAACCAAATATATAACACCATCATCACTTTTGTTTGTCTCTGTATAATTGAAACCGAATTTGGAATGCTTTGGGAAGCAGTTTTTTGGATAAATGATCATCATTGGGTTGGGTAGATAAGTGCATTGACATATGAATTATTGCAAACAATTACTCACTTTGCTTTATTCCCTCCTCTCTAATTGAATGAATGTGTGACTGACTACAATACAAGGTTTCTTTCTACCTGTCTCTAGATAAGCAAACTGAATAAGCTGGACTACAACAGCAACATGAACAGCTATAAGAGCACGCTTCGACCTCAAATTTCTCACAACAAGTTTTGTTATAACAACGCAAAAAACATAACCAACCCATTAATTAGGAATGACATGCAACTAGGTAAGGTGATTGACACTCCGCTCGATAAATCTGAAAATTGTGATATGAAGTTGAGATTTTCTTGGTAAAAATTCATTAATGTAATTACAGGTCTTATATAAAAGAGAGATTAGTAGTGTTGGCACATAAAATATGAGAAATTGAATTTTCTTGGCGCTTAACCTTTATCATCTTATTAATAACAAGCACCAAGAAAATTCAATTTCTAATATTTTAACTTCTTTTTTTTTTTCATTACTCTCTCATGAGAGGGATAGAGGATCCATATCTACCAATAAATACTTTTCAAGCTCACAATTTCTCATAATTTATTCACCTTATATCGTTTTTACATTTCTGATTCAGTTCCACAAACAATAAAAACGAGTATTTAAATCTTCATTTTATCTTTCAAATTAATAAAATCAATGATAAAGTCAATAATGAAATTAAAAGTTAAATAATTGTAATTGATGGATCATACAGAGGCATTCTCTGTCTATAAAAATCATTCACAAATCAAAAAAACTATAGGCTTAGAAAATTGAATTATAAATTCATCAACCAAAGCTCCTGATATTGAGGAGGACGTGTTGGTCAAAGATGTGTGGGGAGGATTTACACACAAAATTCTTCTACTTGAATAGAAGGATTCTTATCCGCAAATCCAACCCCAAACATTTCCGAACAATCCAACCCCAAACATGTCCGAACAAGAAAGCGAAGGAGAAGAAAAACATGAAAAGTTGCAGCAGAAACAGTAGGCGGCTGTAGTGGAAGAAGAAGTTGAATGCCTTTTGTTGAAATTACAGTGATATCCAGTTTGTTTATATAATGAGAAATCTGCTCTTTACCCAACAGAAATTGCTCACTCTCAACTGAATTGACAATTTTACCCCTGCATGAGTTAAATCACGCCCCGTCAGTTAACTCATGCAGCTTATACCTTCTGCGTGACTTAAGTCACTTAACAGCAACACAAAAACACACACACACACATTTATTTTTCCAACTTCTGCTCTTGTGATTTTTTCCCCTCCAATTGCGATTTTCTTCATTCTTGGGCCATTCAAAGTCAATTTCTCCTACAATATCAAGTAAGTGTTGATTATTCTACTTCATTGCATTTTTTTGGTTGAAATATTAGATTTTTTTGAAGAAATTTAACATTTTTAGGTTTTTAAAAATTTGGCTTACATGTTAGTTTTTAGGATTGTTAGTGATGAATTAAGTTAGGAATTATAATTTAAATGTTGTTTAGAGTGCAATGTGGTAGTTTTAGGTTTTTGAAATTGTTTGATTTTAAGTTGATTGAAATATGGACTCTAGGTGTTTGATAAAATGTCTCAATGAATTTTCTTTTGATTTTTTCAATGTTAATGATGAAATTAGTTAGAATTATGTTTGTTAATGTTGATTATAGTTAGTTTGACTGCAATGTGGTAGTTTAAGGATTGAAATGACACTGCCGAAATTTAAGTGTTGTTGTTGAATTGTTAGAAATGACACAATGTTCGTATGAAAATGTCTCATTGATTTTTTGCTTTTTTAAATGTTGTGCAGATATGTCTCAGAGGGATATGTCTAATAGGAATCTTAGGCCTGACAGAATGAAGGGCGATAAGGAGTCGTTTACTAGTAGTGCACAGAGGGAGAAGGAAGCAGTACGCCCTCCTTTGGCGGGTCGAGGGAGAGGTGGGGGCACGAGACTTCATAGGGTTGATGCTGCAGGGGGATCAACGTCACAGACGGGTCCATCCCAGATGGTGGACCCGACACCGTATCAGCATCATCATGATGAGGAGTATCAACAGCATTATCAGGAGGAGGCGTATCAGCCTTAATATCAGGAGGGGTATCAACCTCAGTATCAGGTGGGGTATCAGCCTCAGTATGAGCAGCCTCCTCAGCAGCAGGCTGAGCCTGATATGGAGGATGGGATGAGGGCTTTCCAAGGGGGCCTTATGAGTTGTCGCTTTTACGGGACTTCGGTAAAAACGTGGTATGCAAGCTTTGGAATGATAAACAAGTAAGTATAATTGTTTTATTTTATTTAATGATATATTACTAATTATTTTACTAATTATTTTTACTTAGAATATTCAATGTTTTTTTTACTTATTATTTTTTTAACGGTTAGAATATGTGACATTTTTTTTTACTTGGAATATTTCATGTTTATTTTAATTATTATTTTTTTAACTGTGTTTGTTAGAATACGTGACATTTTGTTTTACTTAGAATATTTCATGTTTATTTGACTTATTTAATTGTTTTTTTTTTTGTATTTCAGTTGCAAAAGGACCATAAGATGACCGGTGTCTCACACGGGAAGAAACTTAAGCTTGAAAGCTTGACACTTCCGTTGCTGGTAGAAGATAATTGGTGGTTCTGGAACCCGGTGAATGCTTCCGATTTTACCCCCTCCTTAAGACTGGGTACGAAAGCATCTCGCACGGGCTCGTTTGTGCTTTGACTGAGAGATGGCATGAGAAGACCAGCAATTTCCATCTGCCTGTTGGAGAGATGACTGTCACACTAGATTATGTGATGTGTCTTCTAGACATCTCCGTCGCTGGAAGGCTCATTCAGGAGGATGAGTTATCTCATGACCGGGGCGTAGAGCTGATGGAGAATGAGTTGTTGTTTACGGTGGAGGATGCGGCGGAGCAGGTGCATAAACATTATGGCGCTCATGTCAGTTACACAGCCTTGAAACATCGTTATGAGGAGTTGTTGAATAGGTGTAACCAGTTGGTGGAGGATTTATCAGAGGAGGAGGAGGTGGAGCAAGGTGTTGTTAGGCCCGCCTGTGTTAAGGCGTTATTGTTGCTTTTGCTTGGCTACACCCTTTTTGGCGGCAAGAACAACAAAACCATTAATCTGTTGTGGCTGCTTGCGCTTCAGAATTTGGATGAGTTAGGCGAGTGGTAATGGGGCATGATGGGACTTGCTTTCCTGTATGAGCAGCTTTCTCTTACCTCCAACTCAAATGTTGGCGCCGTTGGTGGTTACATGAGCTTGCTTGTGGTAGTATATTTTTTCTTATTTTTTTAAGTGAATCGTAAATGTATAGTTTTTGTATGATACTTGTGTGCTGATATAAATTTGTCTCTTTGTGTTTGCAGGGATGGATTTTTGCTCACTTCAGACAGCTCTTTAGGAAATATGAAGATTACGATCGGGAGGACCCATATGTGGGTAGATGGAAACCTCCCAGGGGGTTTGCTGATGATGGACACTTCAGAGGATTGATAAATTCGATGGAGCATTCTCATGTCATCTGGAGGTCGTACGAGCACCGACGAGACGTGACGCCATTTCATGACGTATGCTGGTACTCTGGATGGATCATGGCCGACAAAGACAGGATGGTGTGTCACTTTCCAGAGCGGATTCTGAGGTAGTACGACTATGTATAGACCGTTCCCAGACCTCTTACGTCGATTGGGCCTCTTGAGCCAGCGAAGGTGGTTACTGCCTTCTTGGAGTTTGCTCTCCATGTCCTTAGCCAACAGGAGAGGGGTGATCTGATCCCGGAGGTCTAGGAGTGGATGCATTCGAAGGGGTATATGACATGGTTCTACAAAGTATCCCATCCTCTTATCATCGGCCCTGCTCCCATTCATGAGTACACAGTTCCCAGACCTGTCTATGAAAAGGTTATTATTGAGCAGCAGTGGGCCAGACATCCTCCCGGGCCATTCCAGATCATCGGCAATATCAGAGCCAAAGTAGAGAATGCAATGGGAATTCCTGATGTTGTTTCAAATCCACTCTTTTTCAACATTTTGAAGGGCATCTGGTCCGATTATACCGTGTTTGACGAGGTATCGGCTCCGCGGAGGAGGAGCAGGAGTCCACAGGAGCAGCAGTAGAGTCTTATTTTATGAGTTTTGTATATTTTTAGTTTTTTGATGACATTTTGTCGGATATGGTTGTAATATATTTACATTTGCACGTTTGCGTTTTATTTATGACATTTTGTGTTATTTTATTTCTTTATCTTCGTATTTTAATTATGAGTGAATGCTTGATTGAATGAATGCTTGAATGAATGATGAAAAAAATGATGCAATTGACTGAATGGATGTATGAATGATTGAAGGAATGAAGAAAATTAGGGAATATGCAGTTTCTGGATGTGCTGGTGTTTTACACAGACATAGCATGAGTTAACTCACGCAGGCACTATATCCTGCGTGACTTAAGCCACGCAACGTGAGTTAAGTCACACAAATTTAACATTAGCGTGAGTTAACTCACGCATGGGTAAAAATGTCTTTTCAGTTATTAACAAGCAAAAAATTGTTGGGTAAAGAACAAATTTCATATAATGAACCACCTTTAGGGTTACACTCTCACATTGGGCCTACTCAATATTATCAATTTGGGCCAACTATTTTCCTAAGGTAAAAATGAAAAATTTGTTTTGCAAGTGTACATTTGTATCTTTACCCCTATATTTTTTGTGAACTATTAATTTTAAATACTTTAATATTAGTTTATATAAATTTTATTATGAATTTAGAATTTTTTTATATATAATTTAACATTTATCAACTAGTTAAAACGTTACTTTTACCAAACTCCTTAAATCGCTACTATCAATCATCATTCATACATTGCTAGCTAGAAACTATCAGTCTTGATAAGCATAAAAAAACTAACTAACATATCAATTAACATATTAACATTTTTCGTTAAAAAAAACTATTTGTCATTAACCACAAACTATCAGTTAAATTATCAATTATCCGTATTTTTACCAAAACATAAATTAAAACCTTTCTCATTTAATTATTTTTCTTTGGATTTTTCAAAGTCTTCTAGAGAATGAGAGAATAAACTTTCGAACACTATTACAAAATATACATTTAACATTAGAGGGGGTTTAGTTTTCACATCAACACGAAAAATATCTGAAGGGAAAGATACACAATGTGAGTTTTTACATCAGATGATATAAGCACATGAGGGGAATTCCTAGTAACATATAACATTTACATCAGTGGATAATTGAAATGAGGGGAAAAACACGCGGTGGCATTTTCGCAAATTTATTGAATTCTTTGACTAATATTTTTCACATCAGTGGAGAAAATCACTAGAGGGGAAAACCAATTTTTCACCCTTTTCCTTCTCAGATTCGTTCTCACAATAAGAATCCTTTCTCACAATTCATATATTTTGCAGTGTAAATTCATATATTTTTGGCATTAAAATATCATTTTTTTTTCAAATTTCTAATATAAATAAAAGAAAAGAACATGGTCTCAAGCTGATTTTGTAAGCAGTATTAATAAAGCATAATTTTTTTTTAAAAAAAGTGTACATTTCACATCGGTGGGATAGAAGACTGATGATAAATATAATTATTTTACTTCAGTGTCTATCATAAAACTGATGTGAAAACCCTGATCTTAAATTTTAAAAAGAACGTATCACATCAGTGGGAAAAAAGCCTGATGTGGAAATTTCGCTATTACATCAGTTCGTACCTGATGTGAAATGACGTGCACATTCCACATCATATCACTTTACATCGGTTGCCACCTGATGTGAAAAGTAGTTTCCAACTGATGTGAAAACTGATTTCTGTAGTAGTGGTACAAATTGGAAAACTTTTTTAATTTCGGAAATATATTAATGAAATTCTATTCAGTGAGGTGCAATGATATCAGCACTAATGCACCGGATCTTATCAGAACTCTGCAGTTAAACATGCTTGGATGAAAGTGGTACTAGGATAGATGATCACTTAGAAAGTCCTTGTGTTTCACTTCTTTAAAAAAAATTAAAAAATTCTATTCAGTTGTGTCCAGTACAAAAAAAAAATTATGCATGTAAACAATACTGAACTAATTGTTGATACTATAACTCTCTTCTCATATGATGATTATTTTCTTTTTAACTAGGCTTACAATTTCCAACTTATGTTGGTCAAAATGTCAAATTGATAACTACTTTAAATAAACTTCGTTTTGTGAATAAAATAAAGGGTGGTGAACTATAACTTCTTCTACATAGATAAATTTAATTTTTTTTCCGGGTTATATTTTTTATTGGTAGTAAATCTTCTCATTTGTGGAATATGATAATGGGTCTTTCTTGTTTCCCTTGCGTGCTTCCTTTTTGTTGCAAGTAATACAGCTTGCAAGCACCATCTCCTGCAACTAGTACATTGCACACACTGCCTACGTAACATAACTGCATAGCTTTGGTGGAAGAAGTTAACCACATGCACTTGCTTAGAGAAAAGAAAAATTGCAACAACATAGTATTACTTTTTTTTTTTTTGAAAGAAAGCATAGTATTACTATTATACATGATAAAGGAAATGTCGTATAAGTAACTATGATTTGCCAAGCAGTATCAAACGAATACATTATGATTGTTTTAAGGAATTAAGGTTAAAAGACTCATTCCGCCTCTCAACGTTAAAAAAAAAATATTTTTGGGCAATTTCTCCAAAATTTGCGATTTTTTCTTTTGACCCATATATTTTCAAAGGAAAATGTTGTTTATCCCGAGAAACAACTTCGTGAAGCATAGCGAGAGACAGCCATTGGTTATGATAAGCACATGCACCCCTGATTTCCGCTAAGAAACTTCTTTCAATTTTTACCAGCCTATATGATTTTGACACGTGTATCTCGGGACAATTCGGGATGAAAAACGTTCGCTGCATATAGCAGTGCTCATTTTCAAAACGTCGAAGTTGTAGCTATGCTTATTAATTGATTTAAAGAACGATCCATTTTCAATTTTTTAACATAGCTCATAGGGTTTGGATAATTAAGAGTCAGCTCACTAAGCTTGCAATTAGTAAGACGTGGCAGAAAATAAGCAACTGATGGTTTAAATCATTTAGGCCATGATTACTAGTTTATCTATTCTCATAGGTTTCCAAAACATAGCTCAAATCCCAAAAGCTACAACAAACAACAATCACAATGAATTTCTTCCAGTTTTGCATTATAATTTGCACAACACAATAAAAAACATTGAGAAGGTGTTTAGCAGACACATATCTTTCATGCTATGCATCTCAGAATATCTAAGAACTAAAAAATCTATCATCATAACAATAACATAATTGGAAGTTTAAGTAAGTTTGTATTGAGCTCATAAACATCATATTCACAACATTAATAGGTTCTTATATGTCTAACAAGATCTTCAATGACAAAGTCATAAGCTTCATGCATAATAGTATCAAACATGCAAGTAACTCAAGTTTAGAAAACAAGTGTATGAAACATGATCTAAATTTGTGAAGAAACAAGAAAAAAACAATTAATAGGGAGTGAACAATCCTTATACAAAGGTATTCAGCAAAACTAAATCTGGGAAGTAATAATTCATTTAAATAGAAATTCAATTTCACATATTTTAACCTTTTTGCATAACTCATGAGAAGAATAAAGGATCCATATCCGTATATCTTTCTTAAATATCTTATTAAGTTCCATAAACAATAAAAAAAAAGTATTTATATGTTCCTTTTATCTTTTAAATTAATAAAATCAGTAATGAAGTCAATAATAATGACATTAAAAGAGAGAAATAATTTTAGTTGATGGATCATTCAAAGGAATATAGGCTTAGAAAATTCATTTACAAATTCATCAACCAAAGCTGCTAACTTTGAGGAGGACATGACATGTTGCGAAGAATATGTCCCAGGTGTAAAGCGCCAACAAGAATTCTTCTAGTTGGCAAGAAGGATTCTTCTTGGCGAAACCACCCAAAGACATGTTCTACACTGGACAAAGAAACTGAGAGAGGAGTCTAACAAGTGAAAAGGCGCAGCATACACGATAGCTGTTGTTGTGGGAGAAGAAGTTGATTGCCTTGTTTGTTTTTTTTTTTTGGTAGTGTTCATAGATTTTTTTTTTGGTAGTGCTTTGCCTTGTTTGTTTATATATACATTGAACCAGTTTTAGGGTTACAACACTTTAACATTGGGCTAACTCAATATTATAAATTTGGGCCAACTATTTTTCTAAGAAAATTGCTCTCCTCACAAACAAAAATGCTCATTCTCATAAAAACATGCAAAAATACCCCTACACAAATTAAGTCACGTTTGGTATCCATATATCAACGTGAGTTACTGTTTTTTTAATTATTGTTTTTTTAACGATTTAATTGTCATATTAATGTTTGTTTTAATTTTACAATTCAATTGTTACGTTAAAATATTTTAATTTTTGTCTTCTTTACGTGTCAATAATAGAGGAAAAAAAGACAAAATAAAAAAGAAGAAAAAAAGACAAAGTTGCATTTGTGGAATATGATAACGGGTCTTTCTTGGTATTTCCTTTTTGTTGCAAGTAATACAGCTTGCAAGCACCATCTCCTGCACATAGTACACTGCACACACTGCCTATGTAACATAACTGCATGGCTTTGGTGGAAGAAGTTAACCAACAAGTCCCTCATGGATAAAAAAAAAAAAATACAAATTTATAGGGGTTTTGTAAAAAAAAAAAATACAAATTTATAGGGGTTTTGTCATTATGATTGTTTTAAGGTTAAAAGACCCGACTCCGCCTTTCAATGTTAAAAAAAAAGTCATTTTAAAACAAGAATTGTGACCACACAAGAATTACTCTTTAAAATTTAGGATTTCTTCGTTTGAAGAATATTTTCAAAACATCAAAGTTATAGCTATTCTTATTAATTGATTTAAAGAACGATCCATTTTCAATTTTTTAACACAGCTCGTAGGGTTTGAATAATTAAGAATAAGTTCACTAAGAGGCAACTGATGGTTTAAATTATTAGGCCATGATTACTAGTTTATCTATTCTCATTGGTTTCCAAAACGTAGCTCAAATCCCAAAAGCTACAACAATCACAATGAAGTTCTTCCATTTTAGCATTATAATTTGCACGACACAATGCAAAAACATTGAGAAGGTGTCTGGTAAACATATCTCTCATGCTAGGCATCCCAGAATATCTAAAAACTAAAAAGAGAAATGATATTTGTACAACCATTTTATGACAACTTTTGTACAACTTTCTCTCTCATACTCACATGATGTACTTTTCCCCTCTCTTCCTTTTTATCTCTCTATTGTTTTTGACCAATGAGAAGAAAGGAAAGTAAGGTTGTCACAAAAGTTGTCATCAAATGTTGTCAAAATATCATTACTCAACTATCATAGTATCAATAACAGAATTGGAAGTTTAAGAAAGTTTGTATTGAGCTCATAAACATCATATTTACAATCATTTACAGAGATAAAACATGCTTTTACTTACAATCAATAGGTTCCTAACACTTCATATACATCATAGTAACTCATAAACTCAAGTATAAAAAATGTAAAACATATCTAATTTTTTGAAGAAATTGAGGAAATTTGGGAAGTAATAATTCATTTAAATAGAAAATCAAAGTGGGGTCTAAAAGAAAATAAATATCCAGCCATGCATCACCAATTTCCCCATGATTTAACATTTATAACATACTACCTCCGTCCCTAATTATAAGACCATTTTGAGAAATTTTTTTGTCCATTTTTATAAGACCCCTTTGCTATTTCCAACTACATTAATTATTTCTTTACATACATGCCCCTATTTATTATACATCTTTTTCTTCAATCAACAATAAATAACATGTTGAAAACATAAACAACTCTCTCTCTTAAAGGATAAAATTGTAAAAACAATAGTAATTACAAACATATTTAATACAAATATCCACTATCTTAATTCCCGTTATTTTTTCAAAAGGGCCCTATAATTAGGGACGGAGGTAGTATTAAATTAAAAAATTCATAACAAAAGCAGCAAGAAAATTCAATTTCTCATATTTTAACCTTCATTAATAACTCTTATGAGAGGAACTGAGGATCCATATCTATCTATAATACTTTTCAAGTTCAAAATTTCTCATGATTTATACACCATATATCTTTTAACATTTCTGGTTCAGTTCCATAAACAATAAAAAGAGTATTTATATCTTTATTATATCTTTCAAATTAAAAAATAATAATGACATTAAAATTGTGAACGGAGAGATGGTTTCACTTGATGGATCATTCAAAGGCATCACCATCACTGAAAAATGATTCACAAATCAAAAGAACAACATAGGCTTGGAAAATTATTAACCAAAGGTGCTCAGGTTGGGAGGACAAGTTGCGAAGGATATGACCGAAAGAGATTCCGGCAACAAGAATACTTCTAATTGACAAGAAGGATTCTTCTTTACAAAACGGAAGGATTCTTCTTTCCGAAACCACCTTCAGACATGTCCTAAACTGAACAAGAAAGTGACAAAAATGTGAAAGACGCAGCAGAAAGGCTGTGGTTGGAGAAGAAGCTGAATGCCTATGAAGCCCCGATACCTGACACAATACCGATACAATACGATACCGATACGGTGATACGGGAAAATTTTCAAAATTCCCGATACGATACGGCCTCGATACGTTATTAAAAAATTAAATTTAAAATTAATAGTATAAGTGCACAATGTATAAACATAACTAAAAATGATAATAAACAAACATTCACATTAATGAAAATGATCAAAACAAGTGACAATTACATATTTTTTTCCGCACAAATTAGATAGAATATAGCTAAACATCATTAGTACCATCCAAAGAGAACATCATAAGTACTATAAAAAAAAGAACATCTTTGTCTAATGTTGACTACTTAACAGTTAACACTAATTTATATCGAAAACAAACAGCAGAAGAAACATAACATTAGAGAGAAGAGAAACAGAGTAGAATTCAATCAGTGGTAATGGTTAGAAGAGAGAATAGCTATTGTTATGGGGTGACGAGAAACCCTATTTTTTTAGGTTAGAAGAGACAATATGATTTTGATAGCGCTACAGATAATTTGGTAATTTGGTAAAATTGCTATGACATTTGACTACTTTATTGCATTCCTTAATCTGTGTGCAATTGACTAAAGCGACACTCATTTTGAAACGGAGAGAGTATTATTTTATTTTTCTTTTTTTTAAAGGAAATATGTAAGACAGAAGTATAGGTGTCAGAGTATAAGTAAGTTGTGTCGGAGTACAAGTTAGTCGTATCCGACACGTATCAGTCATTTTTTTCCTTCAAAAAATAAATATTAACTTCCCGATACTTCTCCGATACGCGTATCGGGACGTATCCGACACGTATCGGTCATTGTTTTTCAAAAAAATAAATATTAATTGCCAGATACTTTTCCGATATGCGTATCGGGACGTATCGGGGCGTATCGGTATTAGATACGTGTCGGATACGATACTTCACCATTTTTGGAGTATCGGGGCTTCTGAGCTGAATGCCTTTTGTTGAAGTTACAGTAGGGTTTGTTTATATAATGAACCAGTTATGGGGTTATACTTTCACATTGGACCTACTTAAAATCAATTTGGGCCAACTATTTTCCTAATGTGAAAATTGAATTCTGCTATTTACCCAACTAAAAAGAGGAAAATACCCTACGCATGTTAACTTACGCTGGTGTAAATGGCAACGTGAGTTAACATACGCTAGTGTTAACATCAGTGCAAGTTAACTCACGTTGCCATTTACACTAGCGTGAGTTAACTCACGTTTATAGCAGACAGCAGTTACAGCAGTTAATGCAATGCAGTAACTGAACAACATTTTTGAAATGTCATAAATAACCCGCAATCACGACACATTCATAACTTAACAGAATTACGCCATTTTAACAACATTATCAGATAATACGACATAATCGATCGAAATTACACAAAATCATCGTTTTTCTTACAATCACATAATCACCCATAAACGATCCAAACGGTCCAAATTACACAAATTCGCCTGTAATGACCCGTAATCACTTAATCACACTTAATGACTCGTAAATGATCCAAATTACACCAATTTGTCCATAAATTTCAAAACATACATAATCTCACATAAACGGTCAAAATTACTCAAATTCATCGTTAAATTACATAAACACAAATTCATTAAAATTCAACAATACGGACACAAATTCGGAAAACATTAACATTTTACACTTAAATAAATATTACATTTCAACGGATCGGACAAATAGATACAAAGTGTTATTCTCAACCATTAACTTAAACATGTAATCAACGTCGCTATCATCTTTGAGAATTTGTGGATAATACACGGTCTTTCAGAAGTCCTCTTCCTTATCCTCCCCCAAGTCCAAGCCTGACACATTTACTATTACACCACATGTTCTTTGATTTGAACCAATATGGATAAAGAAGTCGTCAAGTTTTGCCTTCAACTTGTCCAACTTGTCGGTTGGGTTTACAAAGAACCTAGCCCTCTTTTTCACATCTATATAACGAACATCAAGTTTAACTAGATCTTGTGCATCTTCAGACATGTTTCACTTCACAAAATATAATGAAAAACAAATATGAGAGAAATGATATAAAATAAATGGTTGAATAATTAGAGACCAAAAAATGCGAGTAATAATTGGCGTGACATAGCCAACCACAAAAAAAAAATTCACTTCATATATTTATATAATATATATAAAATTAGTTACATATTGGCCATAAATATCCAAATTACATAACTGACCACCAAAAAATACATTGGGGGTGTAATACTGAAGGTGAGAAAAACACAAGGGGGGGGGGGGGGGGGTTGAATTGTGTTTTGAAAAATTCTTCAATTCTCCTAAAAACTGAACACACTGGTCAGAAGCTAAGTGAGACAGCTTCTGAAGTGATGATCATAATCTAAATGCAGCGGAATAAAACAGAGAGAGAGAAGAAGAACGACGCAAAGCAATTATACTGGTTCCTTCCACAATCCGGAAGTAGTCCAGTCCCCCTTGCACTTCCAAGGAGATTTCACTAAGAGTAATATCTGATTACAATTGCTCAAGCACACAAGCAAGAGACTTCCTTTGCTCAAGCACACAAGCTAGAGACTTCCTTTGCTCAAGAACACAATCAAGAGACTTCCTGCTCAAGCACAACTGCAAGAGACTTCCTAACTAAACAAAATTACACAGAAAATTGTTTAAGGTTGAACACTTGATATACAATCAGAGGTGCTCACAATACAAATCAGATACAGACTCAATGGACTTAAGAATTTCTAAGATATGACTTTGAGACACAGAAATTCTAAGTGAATGCAGAACAATTTCAGCAGAGGTTTGGCACTTGTAAAAATGTTGTGAGTCTTTCGTTCAGCGTTCTTGCATTACCAAATCTCTAGGTCTTTACTCCTTTATATAGAGGTGTGAAAGAGACGTTGTGAAATTGCCAGCACACCAAAGAGTCGTTGTTGAAGCTTGATCTTTCACCAATGATCTTTTGCCTGATTTGGTTGTTGTCCTATGAAGAACCAATTTGAAATCCATTCCTTATCCAAAGGAACATATATGCAGGCGAGACAGTATTCTGGAGCTGTTTTCTTGTCTTGTAGCGTGGACACAAAACAGAGTAGTGGAGAACGTGGTTGTACAATTCGTACAATAGTACAATGTCAACGCTTTCGTCCAAATTGCAAGCACATGCCTTCAAACACCTTTGAAATGACCGTTGCAATGTTCCACTGATTTTCTGCTGTGTTTTCGAATCAATAGACAGCTTTTGCAATGTAGATTCTTCAATCTTTGAATCTTTTGCAAATCCAGTTGATCTTCAGCTTCTGGTGAAATGACTTCTGATGAGGCAGCTTCTGATGATGCAGCTTCTGATGAAGCAACTTTTGTAGCTTCTGATGATGCAGCTTCTGATGATGTGGCTTCTGGACCTCTTGTCTTCAGAAGCACTATTTCTTCAGGAGCAGCTTGACTTCAGGAGCGCTTTTACTTTCAGGAGCGTATTGCCTTCAGAATCATCTAAGCTTCATTTTCTTTTGCTCTTTATTTGCTGATTCAGAACCAATCAATGATGTAACTTTTTTAACTGTGGTCCTACACTTGAACAAATATTAGCTAGTCCAATTTACAATTTTTAATACCTTGTTATCATCAAAACTTTTTAAGGTTCATTGTTAAACACATTTTGTTCCAACAATCTCCCCCTTTTTGATGATGACAAACAATAGTATTTTAAAAATTGATCAATTGTTGTTAATCTAATTAACAAGTGGACTAAATCATCAACACCATCTTCCAGAATATCCCATAATTCTTCATCTAGGCTCATGATGTAACTGTAAAAGTTGGTCTTCCACCAAGAGAATTCTTCAGCATCTCCATTGAATTTTGGAATCTTTCCAACACTGGATTTCTTACTATCACTATAATCATGTGAGACATGTTTATAGCTAGTATCACCAGAACCAGTAGGAGGAGGAATAGACATGTTTTTCTCAGATCTTTGACTGTTGCACGGTTAAGTGTTACACAACAGACCAAGGCTCTGATACCAATTGAAGGTGAGAAAAACACAAGAAGGGGGGTTGAATTGTGTTTTGAAAAATTCTTCAATTCTCCTAAAAACTGAACACACTGATCAGAAGCTAAGTGAGACAGCTTCTGAAGTGATGATCAGAATCTAAATGCAGCGGAATAAAACAGAGAGAGAGAAGAAGAACGACACAAAGCAATTATACTGGTTCCTTCCACAATCCGGAAGTAGTCCAGTCCCCCTTGCACTTCCAAGGAGATTTCACTAAGAGTAATATCTGATTACAATTGCTCAAGCACACAAGCAAGTGACTTCCTTTGCTCAAGCACACAAGCTAGAGACTTCCTTTGCTCAAGAACACAATCAAGAGACTTCCTGCTCAAGCACAACTGCAAGAGACTTCCTAACTAAACAAAATTACACAGAAAATTGTTTAAGGTTGAACACTTGATATACAATCAGAGGTGCTCACAATACAAATCAGATACAGACTCAATGGACTTAAGAATTTCTAAGATATGACTTTGAGACACAGAAATTCTAAGTGAATGCAGAACAATTTCAGCAGAGGTTTGGCACTTGTAAAAATGTTGTGAGTCTTTCGTTCAGCGTTCTTGCATTACCAAATCTCTAGGTCTTTACTCCTTTATATAGAGGTGTGAAAGAGATGTTGTGAAATTGCCAGCACACCAAAGAGTCGTTGTTGAAGCTTGATCTTTCACCAATGATCTTTTGCCTGATTTGGTTGTTGTCCTATGAAGAACCAATTTGAAATCCATTCCTTATCCAAAGGAACATATATGCAGGCGAGACAGTATTCTGGAGCTGTTTTCTTGTCTTGTAGCGTGGACACAAAACAGAGTAGTGGAGAACGTGGTTGTACAATTCGTACAATAGTACAATGTCAACGCTTTCGTCCAAATTGCAAGCACATGCCTTCAAACACCTTTGAAATGACCGTTGCAATGTTCCACTGATTTTCTGCTGTGTTTTCGAATCAATAGACAGCTTTTGCAATGTAGATTCTTCAATCTTTGAATCTTTTGCAAATCCAGTTGATCTTCAGCTTCTGGTGAAATGACTTCTGATGAGGCAGCTTCTGATGATGCAGCTTCTGATGAAGCAACTTTTGTAGCTTCTGATGATGCAGCTTCTGATGATGTGGCTTCTGGACCTCTTGTCTTCAGAAGCACTATTTCTTCAGGAGCAGCTTGACTTCAGGAGCGCTTTTACTTTCAGGAGCGTATTGCCTTCAGAATCATCTAAGCTTCATTTTCTTTTGCTCTTTATTTGCTCATTCAGAACCAATCAATGATGTAACTTTTTTAACTGTGGTCCTGTACACTTGAACAAATATTAGCTAGTCCAATTTACAATTTTTAATACCTTGTTATCATCAAAACTTTTTAAGGTTCATTGTTAAACACATTTTGTTCCAACAATCTCCCCCTTTTTGATGATGACAAACAATAGTATTTTAAAAATTGATCAATTGTTGTTAATCTAATTAACAAGTGGACTAAATCATCAACACCATCTTCCAGAATATCCCATAATTCTTCATCTAGGCTCATGATGTAACTGTAAAAGTTGGTCTTCCACCAAGAGAATTCTTCAGCATCTCCATTGAATTTTGGAATCTTTCCAACACTGGATTTCTTACTATCACTATAATCATGTGAGACATGTTTATAGCTAGTATCACCAGAACCAGTAGGAGGAGGAATAGACATGTTTTTCTCAGATCTTTGACTGTTGCACGGTTAAGTGTTACACAACAGACCAAGGCTCTGATACCAATTGAAGGTGAGAAAAACACAAGAAGGGGGGTTGAATTGTGTTTTGAAAAATTCTTCAATTCTCCTAAAAACTGAACACACTGATCAGAAGCTAAGTGAGACAGCTTCTGAAGTGATGATCAGAATCTAAATGCAGCGGAATAAAACAGAGAGAGAGAGAAGAAGAACGACACAAAGCAATTATACTGGTTCCTTCCACAATCCGGAAGTAGTCCAGTCCCCCTTGCACTTCCAAGGAGATTTCACTAAGAGTAATATCTGATTACAATTGCTCAAGCACACAAGCAAGTGACTTCCTTTGCTCAAGCACACAAGCTAGAGACTTCCTTTGCTCAAGAACACAATCAAGAGACTTCCTGCTCAAGCACAACTGCAAGAGACTTCCTAACTAAACAAAATTACACAGAAAATTGTTTAAGGTTGAACACTTGATATACAATCAGAGGTGCTCACAATACAAATCAGATACAGACTCAATGGAGTTAAGAATTTCTAAGATATGACTTTGAGACACAGAAATTCTAAGTGAATGCAGAACAATTTCAGCAGAGGTTTGGCACTTGTAAAAATGTTGTGAGTCTTTCGTTCAGCGTTCTTGCATTACCAAATCTCTAGGTCTTTACTCCTTTATATAGAGGTGTGAAAGAGACGTTGTGAAATTGCCAGCACACCAAAGAGTCGTTGTTGAAGCTTGATCTTTCACCAATGATCTTTTGCCTGATTTGGTTGTTGTCCTATGAAGAACCAATTTGAAATCCATTCCTTATCCAAAGGAACATATATGCAGGCGAGACAGTATTCTGGAGCTGTTTTCTTGTCTTGTAGCGTGGACACAAAACAGAGTAGTGGAGAACGTGGTTGTACAATTCGTACAATAGTACAATGTCAACGCTTTCGTCCAAATTGCAAGCACATGCCTTCAAACACCTTTGAAATGACCGTTGCAATGTTCCACTGATTTTCTGCTGTGTTTTCGAATCAATAGACAGCTTTTGCAATGTAGATTCTTCAATCTTTGAATCTTTTGCAAATCCAGTTGATCTTCAGCTTCTGGTGAAATGACTTCTGATGAGGCAGCTTCTGATGATGCAGCTTCTGATGAAGCAACTTTTGTAGCTTCTGATGATGCAGCTTCTGATGATGTGGCTTCTGGACCTCTTGTCTTCAGAAGCACTATTTCTTCAGGAGCAGCTTGACTTCAGGAGCGCTTTTACTTTCAGGAGCGTATTGCCTTCAGAATCATCTAAGCTTCATTTTCTTTTGCTCTTTATTTGCTCATTCAGAACCAATCAATGATGTAACTTTTTTAACTGTGGTCCTGTACACTTGAACAAATATTAGCTAGTCCAATTTACAATTTTTAATACCTTGTTATCATCAAAACTTTTTAAGGTTCATTGTTAAACACATTTTGTTCCAACAAATACCACCAAAAAATATGACGAACACCGACCGACCAAAAAGTGTCATAACTTATCTAACTAGATTGGTGATAGTGCATAATATTCGTCTTCATCCATGACTTCGAAATCTTGCTTTGGATTTTCTGGAGTTGGAGTGTCACAAGTAATAGGATTGTGCTCATTTGTTGGTTTCTTTGGCAGCTTCGACCCCTTAGACATGAGCTCATTGAAGGTGGTTTGTCTATCCATAAACTCAAAATGTCATTTCTTCGTCTCACCAATCATGTTGTTCATCCACTCCTTACAAGGAGGTGGTAACGGACAATCTTATTTCAACAAAACATGAAGAAAGTGGCCGGGAATTAAGCAAAGACACATTATGTTGGAATGTGTCTTAAGTGGTGGAGCACTTCGGATTGGGAAATATGTCTCACATATACCTATTTTCGGTAAAATCAATAGAACAACGGCTCTATTGTAGCAAGCAGCAATAATGTGACCCATATCCGGAGTGGTCAACCACTTATCTACCGGCGCAATACCACTTCTACTTGTTGGAGGGTGTAAACCATCCAAGATAAGTTTAAAATGCCTCTCGGTACCATATATCGGAAAGTAATCACTCTTATGATTTTTCAACTCATTAATAAGTGCATGACGAACCAAAACATGACTATCCTCATCCAATCCCATGTGCCTAGCTATGACCCGAAAACCACAATTATCATCCCCTCTAATATTCACAATGTCTTCAATGCAAGGTCTCATGATCGTTGTAATTTGTGAAATGTATGGTATTTTCAAATAAGGAATTGGTTTTGAAGTAGGAATCGAAGCTTGTGAGCGGGAGCAAGTTCCAAGACGTGCACCTTTACTCTTTGGAACATTAGTCTTGGCTTGTGAGCATTGACTATCGGGATTTTGATAATCAATAGTCTCCCACCTAGAGGGGATTCGTCCAGTGGACCTCGTTTTCGGTGTAGACTTCACCCTTTTAGGCGCTCCCTTGGTTACCACTTTTCTCGGAGGTGGCTTCAACATTGTGTCCTCCGGAAATCCTAGTTCACGCAACTTTTCTTTGATGTGGAGTTTCATCTTGTAAGGGGCCCTCTTGAGACGTTCTTGAATGGCGATGCATTCCTCCGTAACGGAAAAATGTGCATCAACCTCTTGTCCAATTACACTTAACCTTTGCCAATGAGGGTGTATTTCATCCAAAAAAATAGGCAATTTTTTCTTTCTCTTCTCGGCAATAATACAAGCACAAGGCAACCCGAACGTTGTCATTTGCACACAACCACAATCTTCTTTAGCAAAGCCGAATGTCCTAGAGCGTTGTAATTCTTCATAGAAGAAACCCAAAGCGGCTCTAGAGATATACCCCTCCAACTCAGAGAATAATTTGTTTTTTTTTTTGTATTTGTGCACCATGACAGTTATGCTCCTCCCAAAATTTCCCTATATCTCACCTAATTGGTTTTTCAACATTTTGTCAATTTCATCCCAACATGATGCCAAATCTCCCACACTACTCCTCAAATATCTTTTCAATTTTGCATGAGCCGATTCAACAATGTTGGTGGTTCTACACCCTAGATGCAAGTATTTATTTGTTCATGCCCTCACAAAATGCTTTTTAAGATTCAAAACCGCGGTTTCAACATATTTAACAAACAATGGAAACGGTCTGCATACCTCCTTTTTGAATGTCAACCATACAATTGCATATGAATCCTCCGTAGGAGAGTTAACCACATCTCTCCAAGCCCTCACTATTTTCTTAACATTCTCACAATGCTTCTCAAGATTCGCTTCCTTCACATGTTTATCATCAACTTTTGTTTTCAAAGGCTTGGCATTGACTCTACAATTTGTGATGCACTTAGGTTTGACATTCTTCTCAATATGAAAATAGCAAAGTATATGGTTTGTTTTAGGGAGAACTTTGGCAACAACATTCATCAAAGTGGTGTCCCTATCGGTGACAATCACTTTAGGCATGTTGAGTTTTGAGGTCAAAAGACCAACTAACATCTCAAGTACCCAAGTAAAGTTATTCTCTTGTTCAAAGGAAAGAAAGGCAAACGCAACCGAATACGTCAATTTGGTAGTAGTAACACCAACAATCTCAAATAACGGCATTTGGTAGGTATTGGTTTTGTAAGTAGAATCCATGACCAAAACGGTGGGGAAAATGTTAAGCATATCAATTGAATCCAGATGAGCAAAAAATAAGTCTTCAAGAGTGGTTTCCTCACTATTTTCTCTTGTGAAATAGACGTATTGATGCTTCTCCAACTTTGAAATCAAGTATTGCAACTCTGTCTTGTCCTCTCTTTGCTCCTTGCGCCATCTAGTTCGTGCATTGTACACTTGCTTGATGATTGTCACACTTTCTTTGTTTTTTTCCTTCAAATCCGTGAGAATATTCCCAGGCGGCGCCAAACTCTTTTTCATGTCGATAACTCTTTGCTTCTCCTCCGCTTTAAATCGACCCGCAAGAAGGTGCCTGGTTAACTTTGGCGCCAAGTCATGGTTGTGAATTGCACAAAGCATTGCAATCCACCAATCTTTGTGTATTTTTTTTTCAAAGAAGCATTTCAACCTAAACGGACAATTACATTTCCTTGAGCACGTGCCTTTAAGCTTCGGTTTCGTCCTCGTCTTAGGTGGCTTGTATTCACCACTCCTTTCACATTGCATCGTCATGTATGGCCTTATTGTACTAGATTTATCTATAGAAATAGTAAATTCGGCCCTTGACGCTTGTTGACGAACCCAACCAAGTAATTCTTCTCGATCTCTCCATCTTTCATTTGTTGTAAAAAATGACCCGGTGTTTACTTCAATAACACGAACACCGGTAGGTACCGGTTTAGGCTTTACTTCAAAGTTACCGGTAGGTACCAGTTTTACTTGGTTGTGAACAATGTGAGCTTGAAAAGGAATTTTCACTTTAAACTTCACATCTTTAGTTGGTTTGACATCGCCGGATGGTACGCCGGAACCTGCACCTACACCGGAAGCTTCAATTTTGGCCGGTTTCGGTTCAACCCCATCATTTGCCACATTTTCAACCATATCACTATATGTCTATTGAATAAAAAAATAAGAAGGAAAAAATAAATAAATAACTTGTGCAGCAAGCAAAGCAAGGAAAAAAAGCGGCACAAAAATTCAAATTTTGGGCATCACAATAGCGTGACTTAAGTCGCGCTAGTGTTAACTTCCTGCATGAGTTAACTCACGCAGCCCATACAACTAGCGTGAGTTAACTCACGCTAAGCCCTATCATCTGCAGCAAAAAATGACGAACCAACTAGTTAAACCACGTAAATCGGATGAGATTTGAGGATACATTACTTGTTCTTTGATGCTTGATGAGCGTAGAAACTTGCTTCCTGACGATTTGCAATTATTTGGAATGAAGATTTTGACCCAAAAATTCGCACTTTTTGGGTTTTTAGAGATGGAGGGAAAGCAAAATGGAGTGTGAATATGGACTGCTGGGTTTTGTTCGAAAAAATTACTCAGCGCGAGTTAACTCACGCAACGTGAGTTAACTCGCGCTGCGTGAGTTTAGTCACGCAGGGGCAAAATGGGCAATTCAGTTGGGAGCGAGCAATTTCTGTTGGGTAAAGAGCAAAATTCGTGAAAATTTTGTCTTGCGCACTTATATCTTTAGCCCTATATTTTGTGTGAACCACTAATTTTAAATACGTAAATATCAATTTACATAAATTTTATCATCAATTAAAAATAATCTATTATGTCGTTTTACATTTATCAGTTAATTAAAACGTTAATTTTATTTTCAAACACTTTAAATAGCTTATAGGACGGTATGTTATTTCTTACTGTGTTACCTTGTAAAAAGTAACGTGGAGTTCATATTTGAAATTCATGTCTAGCTTGATGAACATGTTTTGTGTGACATGAGAGGTTTTGTTTATTATTAACTGAGGACCCTCAACGAGGTGATATAGATGCAACATACGAAGTGTAACATCTTATTGAAGTAGTTTTCCTTCAACATCTCATGAAAAATATTATAAGGATTTCTAATGCACTTTCCAAGCTTTGTAACATCTCAATCTCAAGAAATTTTAAATGCATTGTGCATTTTGCTTCATCCACTACGCCATTCATTTAAAAGTTAGAGAGATGGATGTTGTATTCCAAGAGGCATATGTTTCTATGGATGTTGTATTCCAAGAGGCATATGTTTCTTATCAACTTATTAACGGAATTCTAACGAGTGACTTTAGAACATTGGTTGAAGTATTAAAAGTTGTGTAACTATTACATTGACAAAAATAACAATTTGCATTTCAAAAAAAAATATTTCTTTTAATGCAATTCTTAAACGTCTTTAGAGCACTCGTTAACAAAATTCCTGTAGCTGTAGGAACATGAGGCATTAAGTGGCACTGAAATGATTTATTTAGACTAAGATATATGGACTACGGCATCTAACAAAAGCAATTGAAAATAGTTAAAATAATCTTTTTGGCTGATTGGCCTAAGTGGTAGATAATAGAAATGCATTTGCATCTTAATTCTTTCCATGATGATGATGGGAAAGATTGAAAGAAATTTATTTTGATCTTCTTATTCTTTTTTTTTTCTTAAGAAATGTTCTCAGTGAAAATATTTGCTTGCTAGTAGATTTTTTTAATGGCATAGAATGAAAGAGAGGATATGAAATATAGGTGGAAGGAAGAATCAAGAGTGGATCATTTATGTTGGAAAAAATGAGGAGATATGTGTTGAAATTACACATGAGAAAAATAACATGAGAGGGTCTAATCTACCAGCAAGAGAAAAATAATTTTAGACTCATTGTTTCTTCATAATTTAGACACTTGTAATTTTTTCAATATAAATTTATTCCGGAGTTCCAAAACTTTCCAATGGTAATTTTTACACCTTATAATTTTATTCACAAAACTGACTTTATTTAAGGAGAGGTATATATCTATTTAACACTTGAACAATCATAAGTTAGAAATTGTAAGCCTAAATTATCATATTAAAATCCAGAAAATTCAAAGCACTGGTAATTTACTTGTCAATACTTGGAGACAACGTTACCAAAATAGGTAGTGGATTGACTTTAAACATATGTATTTGGAGTGTTATAGCTTTTCTGTTGCATGAATAGGTAGTGGTTGAATTAGATTAATTTGGATGAAATCTTAGTTGTATTGTTAAACCTGTTAGTGGCATTACTTGTGGTATAATTTAATGAATTTTCGTTGCATTACCCGTTTAAGAGGATTGGGTTTGCGATCCAAAAAGGTCTAGCGGCGCAGCTTGTTGCCCGCTTGCCTCCTATTCATGTGTAAATAATATTGATGGTATATATAATAAACGTCTCGGAAAAAAAAAGGAATATTAGAAATAGATATACCTCCAACCATAATTCTAGCTTGCTTGCACATTTCATCTCCTTAGACTTATAAAAGACATCCGAACCTTATTTTCTTTACCTTGGGTGTGCCCCATAAAATCTATTAAGACATATTCAACACCAATACTAAAATGAATAAAAAACTTCCATCATGAGGTAAATCGTTACAACCAGGGGCGGTTCCTTTCATGTAGGAGGGGTAGCCTTGGCTACCCCAAAAGAAAAAATATTCTTCAATCGGTCGGTATGTATTTTTATCCGGCTACCCCAAATAATAAACATTGAGCTACCCCAAACAAGTTCAGTTGTCGAAAATTAGGATAATTAAGAAAGTAAAAATATTACTACATGATTGATGTATTTATTTATGTTGGTTTGATACTTCCAGTCTCTAACAATTATATAGAAAACTTTTTCAACAATAAAAATTATCAAGACAATAGTCATAAACAAATTAAATGGACAATAAGTTTATTGCAAATAATTACCTATTAGTTTACATTGAAAAATACATTATTAATCTATTTAGTAAACACTCAATTATGGATAAAATTGGTTTCTTGAAATGCATTTTGTTCAACTTTTCTAATAGCTATCGTCAATTTTTATCCTTTGTTGTTGCTTTAATTTACATTTCGTATAAGTAAAAATTATTGTGATTTTTGTCTTGTATTGGTTAATTTACAGATTAAATTTCTTTTCGGTCTCTACAATACTTCTTGCAATTTTTAAGTTAAATTCATAAGATTTTGTTTAATTTTAGTCCTTAATTTTTTGTTATAGAAATTAAATACAAGACTAAAAACTTTTTTTTTTTTGTGAAATTTAAAAAATCGAGACAAAAATTGCATAAAATGTCTGTAAGGACTAAACTTTAAAAATTATAATCTGAGACTAAAAAATACTTTATCTTTAAATTTAATATGTTGGTTTTAAATTTTTTTCTTTATAGTTGGCCCCTGCGTAAAATTTTTGCTAGCTTCGCCGTTGGTTACAACAACAACCAAACCTTATCTCATTTAAGTAAAGTCGGCTACATAGATCAAATTATGCCCCAATGTTCTATCATAAACCATATTTTGATCCAGCTCATTAACCTCCAAATTTTTCGTAACAGTTTCTTTTATACTTTTTTTTAGGTCTTCCTCTATCTCTTTTGATCCGACCTTTCTTCATCCAATCTATTCTTCATACTACAACATCTACGAATCTTCTCTATACATGTTCAAACCACCTAACCCAATTTTCTACCATCTTTTCTATCCGAGCCTATGTTGAAATTCACATAGGGTTCATACAAGTTGATTTTAAATCACATTATGATAAAATTGTTTTTTGGGTGCAAATTTATTTTGAATCAGATCATCAACCAGCTCATTAAATTAAGGACATGATATATATATATATAGAGAGAGACACACACACCAAGAGGAATATAAATATGATGGTGTCTATAGTCTAATCAAAAGCATTATGAACAAACATGAACAAGCGAAAATCCTCCGAGGGAGACAACGTGTCTCTATGTCAGAAAAACTCACTACCGTTGCACAGTGCCTATTTGTGAATGCTATTGTTTTGTTCCTAGTTCTCATCTTTGAAACTCTGTATTCATTCATGGAACTCATTCTTATGCTTTCTCAAGAAGTGGATTTCTCTCATAGAAATTTTGAGAGGATCCATCTCTCTTTCACAATCTTGGGAAACAATTAGGATATTTAATCACAATGCATTCTCATCTTTCATGAATAGCGACTTGAAAATGCTCATCACTGTTATGCATCAATTGGCTTTTCCCTGTGTCTGCATGGAACAATTCAGGGGTTCATCGAATTTATTTTTGAGTTTTAATCCCAATTTTTCACCTATAATCCCAATTTTTTCATCAATATTCACAAGCCTTAGATAAATCATACGATAGAAGTAGTTGTTGTAGACATGGCTTCAGACAACTTAGCGGTCGAGGATCTGAAACTAGAAGATGACAGTCTAATTTTCTTCACCATTTTTAAATTATGCCGAATTGGTGTACAGGAGAGAATATTGTAGTATCCGAATGGCTTAAATATGGTATTGGTCCCTGCAAAATAGGTTAGTTTTGGTTTTAGTCCCTGCAAAATTTTTTTATAGTTTTTGATCCCTGCAAAAATAGACCAATTTTGGTTTTAGTCCCTGCAATTTTCTTTTAAAGTTTTTGGTCCCTGCAAAAAAATTTATTTTTGGAAATAGTCTCTGACCCCATTTATGTGATGATTTGTCACTTTTATAAATTAAAAAATAATTATTGTATCTGTTTTATTATTATTTTTTAATTAAAAAATAATTATTGTTATAAAAATTATAAAAAATAATATTCTTTTTATTAAGTAAGCACATATGCCACGTATGCACAAAAGTGACAAATCATCACATAATTGGGGTCAGAGACTATTTTCAAAATCAAAAATTTTTGCAGGGACCAAAAACTATAAAAAAAAGAATTTGCAGGGACTAAAACCAAAACTGGCCTATTTTTGCAGGGACCAAAAATTATAAAAAAAATTTGCAGGGACTAAAACCAAAATTGGCCTATTTTTGCAGGGACCAAAAACCATAAAAAAAATTTGCAGGGACTAAAACCAAAACTGACCTATTTTGCAGGGACCAATACCATATTTTAGCCTATCCGAATTAACACTTTACAATTGGACCACACAATTATAGGTTGTTAACAACTGAGGTACAACAATTTTAAGTTCTTTATTCGGTTTACTACAACAATATTCTCTCCTTTTATAACTTCATTGTGATTGGGTTCAAGACTCTGATTGCACAGTCATATCTGTTTTCCAGGGTTACAAAACAGAGCAGAAATCACAAAATCTACAACAATCACAAGAAGTATCCCAACTAAATACAAGTATGAAAAACAAGTGTATGAAACATGATCTTAATTTACTAAGGACAGAAATTAATAGAGTGAACATAACAAAGCTATCCCAATTTCCCCAAAATTTTAACCTTTATCATATTCTCCCTCCGTTCCTTTTTAATTGTCACTTTTGGGTTTTTTACACAAACCAAGACAACAATTACATTTTACTACTTTTGATACAACAATTTATATTTTTCCTATTATAACCTTCAACATTTAATATTTCTTTTCATATATTTCTCTCTCTGCAATAAATAACCAAGGGTAATAAAGGCAAAACAACATTTAATGTTGCATTGAACTTTGAAAGTGACAGTAGAATTTTGTAAAAGTGACAATTAAAAAGGAACGGAGGGAGTATTAACTTAAAAAAACTCATAACAAAAGCAACAAGAAAAAACTCATAACAAAAGCAACAAGAAAATTCAATTTCTCATATTTTAACCTTTTTTTAATAACTCGAGTTCTATCTATAATACTTTTCAGTTTCACAATTTCTCATAATTTATTCCCTTTATATCGTTTTTAAATCTCTGGTTCAGTTCCAAAAACAATAAAAAGAGTATTTATAACTTCATTTTATCTTTCACATTAATAAAATCAATAATAAAGTTAATAATAACGACATTAAAACTTGTGAAGAGAGAAATTATTTTTAGTTGATGGATCATTCAAAGGCATTCACCATCACTAAAACAATCATTTACAAATCAAAAAAATATACGCTTGAAAAATTAATTTATACAAATGTATCAATCAAAGGTGCTAATTTATGGTGGTGGACATGTTGCGAAGGATATGTTGAAGGGATATCTGCCCAAAAAGAACTCTTCTTTGACGAGAAAAAGAATTCTCCGTGACCAAATGTCCTGATCATAACAAGAAAGTGAAAGAGGTGATAGACACAGCCGATACAGTAGCGGCTGTGGTGGAAGAGGAAGTTGAATGCCTTTTGTTGAAGTTACAGTGATAGGGTTTGTTTATATATTGAACCAGTTTTAGGGTTACACTTTTACATTGGGCCTACTATCTGAAAATTGGGAAATTTTGAATATTACTTTTCCCACCCTACCCATTTCTCGCGTGACATGTTTTTTTTTTCTTCCAAAAATGCCCTGTGATTTTCGGATTTTAGAATCGAAAATGATTTTTCACTAATTTGAATTTTATAATCCGAAATATGCTTATGTATAATTGTTGGGGTGTGAGGTAAAAAATATTGCGCGAAATTGTTGAATCACGACTTCAAGATGTCGAGAGGTCTACATAGAAGGAGGATCATTTACCTCTAAAAGGCTTTTTGAATGGCATGTGGCCTGGCCTTTTAAGCTAAATAGGCTTCTAAAAAAGCTTGGGTCTTCTCTGTTTAAGAAAAAAGCTTGACCTGACCTGGCCTGTCGTAGGCTAGGTCGTAGGTCCCTGTAGGCCGGCCTAGCCTATTCCCATCTCTACTTTACACCTATACCCTACCCCAATTTCAAATTTATCTTCTAAATAACCCGGAGTAAAAAAAATCATATTCCAACATTTTCATTGTTTTTCAAAATTTTCAGGATGTCCAAACAATACATCAAGCAATTAAATACTATTCTGAATTTTTAACCCAAATTTTTTAGTTCAAATTTTTTATTCTCTTTTCAATAAGCAATTAAATACTACTCAGATTTTTTAAGTTAAGTTAGTCCACCTAAATTGTCGTTGGGAATAAATGAGCCTGAGATATTGAGGAAGAGCACGCTCCAATGTCTCAAGCCAACACCATCATACCAACTCAAGTGACTTACTACTCAGAACTTTAATCCAGTGAAATGTCTGGAAATGTGAAGCAAACCTTCTTATAATTAAGACCGAAGAGGGTAATGGTCAATTAAAAGTTGACAATGCTCTAAATATTGCTCATTTACTTTATATTATTGAGCTTGAACGTGGGAAAGGGAGTCATCAAATTGATTCTTTACAAAGAACATGGGATTCACATTGGAGTTCATATTTGAAATTCATGTTTAGCTTGATTAACATGTTGTGTGACAAGAGAGGTTTTGTTTATTCTTATACTGAGGACGAACCTACACCTCAACGAGATGACATAGATGCAACATATGAAGTGTAACATCTTATGAAGTTGTTTTCCTTCTACATCTCATGAAAAATATTTTGATGATTTCTAATGCACTTCGCAAGCTTTGTAACGTCAATCTCAAGATATTTTAAGGAGAGTTGCTATTCACTGCGAAAGAAATCATCGTGAACCCATCACGAATAGTTTTGAACGGTTAAATTTTGCCTTTATGAAAAGAGCTTTGCTATTTCTAGTGAAGCAATTTGTCGTGAAGTTATCCTAAATAGCCTGTCACCGTTAGGTTAGATTGGCAACTGTCACAATACATGGTTGGATTGAATACAAAATGGATTTATGCTACATTTACTTTAACACGGTCGCAATATGGTCATGAAATGCTTTCTCGGGACAAATAGCATTTTTCTTATGGAAATCATAGTACATCGTGATAATCGCGTGACAACATTTTTCGGGACATGTAGAATTTCTAAAAAATCAATTGCAAATATCAAGTCAATTGGCGAATCAATCAACATACCCACATAAGATTTCAATGTATTGCAAGAGGCACATGTTTCTTATCAAATCAAATTACCTTATTATGTGGCACCTTAGAACCTTTTGATGCTGAAGCAAAGCTTCAGGGTACTACTAAATCACGATTACCTAATTATTTCTTCTTTAAAAACTATCAAACATAGTGATGTTAAGGGTAAGTGATGAGCATCATTCAACAGCAACAATATAATATGCTTTAAAACATTCATTGAAATGATTTGTATACACTAAAACATATGGAATAAGGCATCCAATATCTTTAAAACATTCATTGAAATGATTTGTATACACTAAAACATATGGAATAAGGCATCCAACAAAAGCAACTGAAAATAGTTAAAATAACCTTTTTGACTGATTGGCCCAAGTGGTAGATAATGAAAATGCATTTGCATCTTAATTCTTTCCATGATAATGATGTGAAAGAATCTTCTCTATTTTATCTTATTGAAAAGGGCGCAGAGAGATATGTTTGAAATTCCTACCACAATCCCCCCCTATCACTCACTTATTTTAGTCTAGCAATAAAACTTACGCATACTGAGCTTCTGTTTGGTTTGGCGTTTAAATCACAATTCTCGCGTCCCAATGTCACTTTAACGTGATTTTTACGATGCTGGAAATTTTAGCTATAGTCTGGACGTGCGTTTTGTGGCTGTCCACCGCAATTCCAAACACAACATAAGTGAGAGAAAAAGGATATTGCGAGTTCATATTCGTGCCCTAATAACATATCATGTATCTCTAGTCTTTTTACTAATAAGAAGTGCATGAACGTAACTAGGATTTAAAAATGGTGGGTGAAGTGCAACACACGACTTTCCATTAGAACATCAATCCTAAATATTAATGAGTTGGAATTACACATGATAAAAATAACATGAGAATAATAATTTTAAACTCATTGTTTCTCATAATTACGACACCGTATAATATTTTCAATATAAATTTATTGCTAAGTTCCAAAACTTTCCAATGGTAACTTTTACACCTTATAATTTTATTCACAAAACTGACTTTATTGAAGGAGAGATCTATATCTATTTAACACTTGAACAAACATAAGTTGGAAATTGTAAGCCTAAATTATCATATTAAAAACCCGAAAATTCAAAGCAATGGTAATTTACATGTCAATACTTGGGCAATGTTACCAAAATGATGAATGTAAAATTATCCAAAGGGAAGATACACAAGCAGAAATTAAGCAGCAGGAGGCCTGAGCTCATGATCTTGGGACGTATCGCGAGCTGATTGAGGAAGATAATGCCACATTGGGATATATCCATAGTTTGGATAAACAGCCATTTTGTTCACTGGTGTTTGATAAGCAGCCATTGGAGGAGGAGGAGGCATAAAACCTGCAGGGGAAATAGGCATAGTTTTCAATTGCTTCTCAATCTTCTCTTTATCAGCTTTCAGAACAAGTTTCTCTTCACGGAGTTCGTTTTTCTCTGCCTACATGGATAAGAAAAATGTTATAAAATCTTGGACTAACACTCAAGCATTGATTGCAATGTCCCTGTTGATGTATGTATCTAATTCATTATTCATACAAAACGCCTGATACGTTTTCCTTCCTTGAGAAGGAGTTAAAGAACCAACATGCAGTCTGTAAAGGAGTTATAAAGAGACAACGTATAAAGATAACAGTTTGAAGCACAAATTGCCTCGTCCACACCTGTATTCTTGCTATTAGTGATTAGTCATTAATATATTTGAAGCAATTAGATTATGTAGCACCTACACTTCACATGTAAGGCATGTCAGGTGTCAGACACATGTAAACATCTGACACCGACACATGGTTGCATTCAATATTTCAGTTTCTCGAATTATTATCAGTGTGAATGTTGTGTCTGGTGTCCGCAACTACCCTTGAATGATTTTAAGGATCACCACTTGCTTAATCCATCTAAATTAATAGTGTTTCTATACTTTTTGGCAGATCTTAAAAAGATATACAATAATAGATTTTCCAATTCTAATCTTCAGAGTTTGAATTCCTTAGGTGTTTTTATTTGACGAAGCAAGAAAATAATATAAATTTACACATGCAGTTACAACTTAACATGACAGTCGATAAAACTTAATTAAAAGTAGAACTTACAGTATGCCAATCAATATCAATATTTTTCTCTTCAACTTTTATCTTTTTATACTAGGCACTAACTTAATTTGCAAACAACTAATCACTATTCACTAGTTTTTTCTCCACATGGGAATGAACCACCAAAGTTAATGCTTTATAGGTGTGTATTCCTAGTTCCTACATCAATCAACTGTATGGATCTAAAAACATATCATTTCAACACTAAGGACTCAGTAAACCGACTAACTTTGGCCGTATGAATGAATTGAGCATTGAATGGGAAAAAAGGCTTAACATCAGCCTTCCTAATGAACAAGAGTTGAAAAGAGATAATACAAAAAATTCATTTGAAGATAAATATTCTAGCAGTTGCACTAAATAAAAGTCAATTTCTTTTCCAACCATAGAGGGAGATTTCATGAATGAGGTAGCTAAAGAAGCGAACATTTCAGAGCAAAAAAGAGAAAGGAAATATACAATAGTCATTACTATCATCGGTAGTTGAAAAAAATACTAACCTTTAAAGATTTTATTTCCTCTAATAATTTTTCATTTGATTCTTTGAGTTCCTGAGCTTCAGTTTTAAGTTGGCTCAAGACTCTGATAGCATCATCAAGTATAGCCGGTTTATCTGTTCTCACAGGTCTACCGGGTTCCAAAACAGCACTCAAATCACAAAATCTGCAGCAAACAATCACGATGAAGCTACACCCTTTTGTCATATGAAGTAGCAAAACATAATACAAAACACTGAGAAGGTGTTTCGTTATGGTACACATGTACACATATCTTTCATGCCTAGGTGTCTCAGAATATCTAAGAACTACAACCATTAATGACATAAAAACAGAAATCTATCAATATATAAATGATACAATTGGTAATATATGAAAGCTTGTATTGAGCTAAAAAACATCATTCAAATCCTTTGAGGGAGATAAAAAATGCTTACAATTGGTGACTTCTGATGCCTAACAAGTATCTTCAAGGGCAGATTCATAAATTTCATACAGCATAGTATCAAACAGATGCAACAAACTCAAGTGTAAAATACAAGTGAATAAAACGTGAACTAAATTTCTGAAGCAACAAGAAACTGGAAGTTATGGGAAGAGTATACATTCCTTATACACAGCTAGAAAATTGATGCCCAGAAAAAGCTATAACAGATACATGAAAAGCTTAGAACAGCAGTTTCTAAATGACTAATTTTGACATCAACCATAAGTTTAATATATGGAAGCACACATGCCTTTCATTGAGTTTCTCCCTCCGCAATTTCTCACGGCAAGCTTTTGTTCCTGCCTTGTAGCATGATTCAGTGCGTCCCCTACAAATAATTCAGAAGGAAAATTATCAAAAAATCTAAACACTTAAATGATTCAAAAGATTGCAACATTAGACCATCGTAAAAAAAAAAGGTAATCAACCCGTTTATTAGGAATAACCTGCAACTAGCGGAAATAATAAGGTAACTGAGACTCCACCAGAGCCATATAATATCATGTGTGATTTGAAATTTATATTGTCTTGATACTTAACGTAATTATAGATCTTATAAACAAATAGACTACATCAGTGTTATCGATGGCAGATGGTGGAATATGGAAGCCAGCCAAAAATCTGCCATATAAACATGGTGTTGCGGCCAATGCGCAAACAGATAATGATAGGTGTTGTGGCCCCATGGCGGCTAGCATAAAATCCTCTATGCTATAACACCATGACAGAAATTTGACAACACTGGATTACATAGAATCAAAATCATATTTTCCAAGACCGTAATTATTCCTTCCTCACATTTTTTAAAAAGTAAATCAGTTCATATTAAACAGATAAAGATACCTCTTCCTGGTATTCTCTTCTTGACACACAACAGCACCACTTGGAATGTCAGTTTCCGCGCTCAAACTTGCAAATTCAAGCAAAAAAAATCTATCAGACATATTTACCGCATAAAACATAAGCTACACTATAGTGTTATTATAACCGCTATTTGATAACACTGGAGATTACATAGAATCAAAAGCGTAGTTTGAAGACAGTAATTATTCCATCCTCAAATTATCAGATAAGTAAATCACTCCATACCTCTTCCTAGCATTCTCTTCTTGACACGCAACCGCGCTACTTGAAATGTCAAATTCCGTGCTCACACTAGCAAATTCAGGGGAAGAACAAGTTGTATCAGACATATTTGCCACACAAAACATAAGTAACAAACAACTAACTACAAACGTGTCTTGTCTTAATCCAACATGTGAATTCTGCTAAAACATCAATCCTATAGTTTTGTAATTCAAAGTAAAAACAGAAAATGAAAACAAAAAAAATGTTTTCTCAAAGTAAGCACACTCTAAAATTCCAATCAATAGTAGGAAGAAAAGCAACAACAAATTCAAAATAACAATCCCAACTAGACCAATTCCAACTAACAATCAATCCTATTAATTACCATCAACCTATGAAGCAGCGACACATACACGAACACCAGACACGCCAACACCGATAATTATTTGAAAAAAGACATAATTAAATGTAATCATATGTGTTCGGTGTAGGACACCAGGTATGCCTTCGATCACAGCGCTACATAGCCATCAACAAAAGGGCAATAGGGATAATGGTAAAAGCTGAAAAAATTAAAATTCTTCACTCTTCCTCCAACTCAAAGTAATACAACAAAATCTGACAACAAAAATTAACATTTAAATTGAAATTCAGAAAAGGGTCTATGAAAAAAATATAAATCCAACCATGCAATCCAAATTTTCCCAAAAATTAACCTCTAATCATCACATACAAAAAATAATAACTAAAAACAAAATCAACAATCATGAATCATGAACTTGAATTGCTACAATAACTAGAATGAACAATGAATCATGTTGATTACCAAAAAAAATAAGCAAATTGCAAAATAAAAAACATTTTTTGGGAATCAAAATGAAAAGTGAATCGTCGAATTAAAGGGAAACCTTGGATTGGAATTGGACCAAAGGAAATGAGTGGGAGGAGATGGGTCGATGAAAGGATAATCGCCAAGAAAATCCAAATAATCGGTGTTTTCTAATAACTCTAGAGAATCCATTTTCGATTCAAACCGCTTGCTCTTGCTCTATCTGGGAATAACAACCTTCAACATTACCTTATGCAATAATAGGGGGGAACAGAAAACAATTTTACAACCTTGTTTTTTTTTTTTTTTCTTTCGAAAAATTGCAATTTAGAAAAGTTTTTTTATTTTATTTTACCAAGTGTGATTTAGAGTTAAAATCTTGCACGTAAACGTAATAGTTAATGAAAAAACAACGTAATAGTTAATGAAAAAACAAAAAACTTGAAAAGTAATTTTTTTTTTTTTGACAAAGAAAAGTAATCCTATTAGTATGCTATGTATTAATTAGGGTTAATAGGCTTTTACCCCCCTGTAATATAGGTGACTTTTGGTTTTGCCCCCTAGGAAATTTTTTTTTATATTCCGTCCTCGTAAAATGAAGATTCTTTGGTTTTGCCCCCGACCCCAATGAGTCAGCAGAATTTCCTATGTGGCACGCTGCGTCAGCAGATTCTGCTGACGTGGCGCGCTGACTGTATAATTATTTTTATTTTTTATTTTTTTATTGGGGTACACGTGGCATTTTTATTTTTTTTTAAAAAAATATTAAAAAAAAATAAAAAATTCTGGAAAATTGAAAAATTAATTAAAAAAATTTAAAAAAAATTAAAAAATTCTGGAAAAATTAATAAAAAAATTGAAAAAAAATATTAAAAAATTCTGGAAAATCGTAAAATTAATTAAAAAATTCTGGAAAAATGAAAAATTAATAAAAAAATTGAAAAAAAATAATAAAAAATTCTGGAAAATAAAAAAATTAATAAAAAAATTGAAAAATATATTAAAAAATTCTGGAAAATTGAAAAATTAATAAAAAATTAAAAATTCTTGAAAATCGAAAAATTAATAAAAAATCTGGAAAAATGAAAAATTAATAAAAAAACTGTAAAAAATATTAAAAAATTCTGGATTTTTTTTAAAGAAATTAAAGAAATCTGGAAAAATTAATCAAAATAAAAAAGTATCTGAAAAAATTTAAAAATTTTGGAAAAATTAATAATAATAAAAAATGATTAAAAAAATAAAATAATCTAATAAAATGAAAAATAATGAAAAAATTTTGGAAAATAAAAAATTTCTGGAAAATATTTAAAAAAATTCGAAATTTTCAAAAAAAATTAAAAAGATTAATCATTTTTAAAAAAATGAAATTTTTGAAATTTTCATTTGTATTTTTCAAAATTTTGATTAGTATATATGCATTCATCACTTTAAAATTTAGTTTTGTATGGTTGTATTAGGTCCAGTTTAAATTTGAAGACATGCAATTGAAATAAAACGAACCAACATGTCATAACATTAGTGAATGAGAAAGCTAGATTAATAGAGTTCGATATTGCACCCGATAGAAGAACAACCGGCAAAATTCCAGGAAATACTAATTAGTTGTAATTTTTAAATGGTCGAGAAAAGGGGAAATAATGGGCGATAATAGAACACATGAATCAACGAATGTAGTAGACATTGTTGAAAACAAAATTTCGAAAAATACGAATGAAAAATTCAAAAATTTCATTTTTTAAAAATGATTAATCTTTTTAATTTTTTTGAAAATTTCGAATTTTTTTAAATATTTTCAAGAATTTTTTCCAGAATTTTTTCATTATTTTTCATTTTATTAGATTATTTTTCATTTTTTAATATTTTTTACAGTTTTTTTATTAATTTTTCATTTTTTCCAGATTTTTTATTAATTTTTCGATTTTCAAGAATTTTTAATTTATTAAATTTTTTTATTAATTTTTCAATTTTCCAGAATTTTTTAATATTTTTTTTCAATTTTTTTATTAATTTTTCAATTTTCCAGAATTTTTTAATATTTTTTTCAATTTTTTTATTAATTTTTCATTTTTCCTGAATTTTTTAATTTTTTTTCAATTTTTTATTAATTTTTCATTTTTCCAGAATTTTTTAATTTTTTTATTAATTTTTCAATTTTTTAAATATTTTTTTAAAAAAAAATAAAAAATGCCACGTGTACCCCAATAAAAAAATAAAAAATAAAAATAATTATACAGTCAGCGCGCCACGTCAGCAGAATCTGCTGACGCAGCGTGCCACATAGGAGATTCTGCTGACTCATTGGGGTCAGGGGGCAAAACCAAAGAATCTTCATTTTACGAGGACGGAATCTAAAAAAAAAAATTTCCTATGGGGCAAAACCAAAAGTCACCTATATTACAGGGGGGTAAAAGCCTATTAACCCTATTAATTAACATCACAATACTAATTAAATTGACCGTATGTGTAAAATAATTGTGCAATGATAGACCATTCTAATTAAATTCCATCTATATTTATATATATTGTTTTGGATAGGCTAAAAGGTCAATCCAACGCTGACATGTGGAGAAGGAGCATGCCAGATCAACGCACGTCACTTGGACGAACAATCTAACTCTGGTGCACGTCACCCTACCTAAGCATGCCCCTGTGCATCATACACCGTACATGTGTCTTCTAACGGCCTCTTGATGAGGTTCGGCGCTTCGTGGAGACAGTTGTTCTCACACACGTCTATATAAGGGTGACTTGTCTTCACCCCAAGGTATGATTCATTTTTCCCACACATTTCATCTCATTTCCTACACTAACTTGTTAAAGTGTTAACGTGTTTGCATGCACTTTTTGTTCCACCGTGAAGACTTCGTCGCAACCGTACTGGAGCACTTTCCTCAATCATTGCCTCCATCAGTTCCTCACCAGACAATATATATATATATATATATATATATATATATATATATATATATATATATTCCCTCCATCCCAAATTGTAAGCAAAAAAATTCAAATCACACTTATTAAGAAAACTAAAACACAATAATTTGGAGTATAGTTTTGTGTTTTCTTTGAAATAAGTTTCATGGGAAGATGTATAGAAAATTTTCATTGGCTATTGATTATGGAGAAAATGAAAGAAAGAAAAGATTGAATGTAATTTGCATTTAATTTCATAAGAATAAGCAAAAGTTTTTCTTGGAAAAGATAGTTTTTTAAAAACGGTTTTTCTATCATGAGCAAATTTGTCTTTAAAAAAAAAAGATTAAATAGGATTAAAGTTTGTCTTTTTACTTACACTTTGTGACAAAGAAAGTGAGTTTTTTAACTTACAATTTGGAACGGAGAGAGAATGTATATATCTATTTATCTATTTATATATTACATTTGGGAATAATTTAAAAAACTAATTTTTGCAAGAGAAATATTTCTAAGATTGTCCACATCTCATGGAATTCTACATCACAGTCATTCCAAAAAATCAGGATAAATAATTTTTTTTTTTTACAATCAGGATAAATGATAAATAATTTAATATTAACATAAATGTAATTATAAGTAAGAGTAATGCTAGCAACACTCTTTTTTCAACACTCTCTCTAACATTCACTTTTTTATTGGCTTAAATCATGGTAGGTCTCAATAAGTAAATAAAATAATATTAATTGCCATTACATTGATAATTAAAAATACATCAATGTATTTAACCACATTAACTATCAATTTAAATTTTAACATTAAAGACATTTAAGATGAATAATCAACGTCAGTTAATGTCTTTTTGGTATTGATAAATACTAACCATTCTCTATGTTTTTTTTCAAAAATATACTCTTTGTTTTATCTTGGTTTTTCGGGTGTCAAACATTGATTAAGTTTGAACCTTTTTAACCTTTGATATCTCATTTTTTCTTGGGAAGGGAAAAATAAGCAAAACCCTTGAGAATCGAGGTCCAGGAGTTGTTTTCGCTACGGGAAGGTGTTAGGCACCCATAACGACTATAGTATCCTATAGGAACCGTCTTTACTTTCTACGCGCGCGCTTTATTTTTAAATGCTATTTGAAAAATGATATTTACACCTAAGAGTTTACTAAGTCAAGAATTGGAGGGAGAAAAGATGTGTTTGAATTTTTATTTTATTTGAATTGAAGGAATATTGGTTCCTTGCCTACGTACCCTTTTAAGGGATCAAATCCACCGTAGTTCTCTTCCAAAAAATGTTTTTGTTTTTGTTGGTTGATTTTAATTTTGAAAATGAAATTTCGAAGAATAAGAGGGAGAGGCCTCAAAGGCATAAGATTTGGAAAATGTGAGGTGGAATTAGTTATTTTGCAGAAGAAGTCTAAGTATGATTAAAGTTCATTAAGATTTTATTTAAGAAAAATAAAGGGAAAAATCAATGGGATTTTGATCCCAAGGTTTATTTGGAAAATCATTTGAGTGAAGTTGTTCATATTTTTTTGGGAAAAGAGAATTTTTCTAAGTATCATGATTCCTAAGCATACATCTAAAGCATACATTCCCTAAACATACATCTAAAATATCCATGTGATGTGTGTGCATGTGTCGGTGCTTGTGTCGGTGTACATCATTAGAGTCCATTGTCCTTTACATATGCCCTAGTTTACATTCTATGGTCTTGCAAGAATTTAAATTGCATAAAAGAAATTACAAAATTCCTAGGTGATACATGCTAAGCCTTGATATGGAAATTAAAGTGCAAGAAATAAAACTAAAACCAAGGGATGGAAGATGCTTATGGAATGCATGAAAACATGAAATGAGATGGTTAGTAGCATAATGCATAATAGAGTAGAAATTGTAAACAAAAGAAATACTAAAAAAACTTGACAAAAAGTAACAAAATTCTTAACATAAAAGTGGCAAAATAGGCTTAAAATTTATCATAACTTTTGGACAAGTATATAACCTATAACCCTCATATCATGACAATTTTCCAAAGGTCTCATTACCATCAATAATATGAGAATTATAAGAACACATTCAAGCCAAGAATTAGGATATATTTTTAGACACATTTGGCACTTTTATTTTCACAAACAATGTCCACATAGCTTGCAACACAAGAAATCAACAAATTGCATTCACAAACAGTAAAAAGGGACATAAATCAGAGGCAAACATATCACAAAATTGTACATCAAGTATAAATATCAATTTGACAAAATATCACATCAAAACATAGCAAGAATTCACAAGAATTTTAACCAGAAAGACAAACAAATTACAAGTGATATTATATATATTTTTTTATCAATTTTTAACTTGTAAAACAATCACAAATATATCAAAAAACACATTGAAAACACATAGGAATTTTTCTAGGATTTTATCAAAGTTTTTTAGGCTAGCAGTGGTGTAAACAACAACTTATAGTGTCAAAATAGCAAGAAACAAGAGCAAAACGAAAGCTGTAGGAAGATTAGGCCCAAGCCCAAAGGGGAAACGGATTCTGGATCATCCAAGTGCCTCAGAGGCATTGGATTGATCCAGATCAATTTTAACCTAGATCTAATGGTTCATAGCGCGTGGCACACAACATCCCAAGGCAGGCACACTGTAACATTGAATCTGAAACGTACACGTCATCACAAGGCAAATCAAACGGTGCAAGTTGCAAGAAAGCTGGTCTAGAGGTGAACCAGACTGGTTCGAACGAACCGGTCTGGTTCACGCCTATATAAAAGCAAAAGAGGCCGGTTTTTCCATTTTCAACCTTCATTTCTCTCTCTAAAGCTCTCTCCCTCTCACTCTAGCTCTCTCCAGACACAACATGTCGGAGATGATGAAGCCTGGCCGGAAACTGGAAAGTTCCGCCGGAAACTTCATCGTCTCCGATGAACACAAACGTTCTTCAAACCCTAACCCTACGAATCTAAGCCAAACAAACACCAAGACGCTCGGATTTTGAAGTTAAACGTCAATTCGAACCTCACCAACGCTAGGAAAGTATAGATCGGCGTAGATCGACGGAGATCTTTACGGTTTCGAAGTCATTTGAATTTTTTAAGACAAATTTTGGAAATAAACACTCACAAAACCCTCGATCTACGCTGATCCATGAATGGTGAACAAGTACGAGACCTAGATATTCGACTTTGCGAAAAAAAAAACGACGGAGGAAGAGGAACTAAGAACTTACCTCGTTGAAAACGGAGGAAAAAAGGGAGAAGACGATGGAACACCTTGATCCTCTTCTTCCCTCTTCTTCCTCTTCTCACTTTCGCGAACCTTCTTGAGCTTTTCTGGTGATTTCGGAGTTGTTGAGTATTATGTGGTGTTGTGTCATTGTTGATGATGATGAGAATTGAGAGATTCTGTGATGAATTGCTGAGAATTAGGCGAAATTGAAACGGTTAGGGTTTCTGGATTCATGTGTTCTTCGTAAAGTTCATGTGAATTTGGTGGTTTGATTCGTTTTTTCTGGAAAATGGAAATGGGAATGTGTTTGTGATGAGTTGGCGTTGAATGAATGGTCCTCTGACCCTTGACTATGACTGGGCTATTTATAGCTGATGTGGATGGACCTGAACCAGTAGAATGATGCCATGTGGCGCCTGGACAAAAGGACTTGTACAAAAAGGACTAATCTGCAATTAACTAAACTTAAAGGACTAAACTGTAATTAACCAAAAAGGTAATTTTGAAAGTAATTTTGAAAGTAACGTAAAGTGAAACCAAAAATAAAATCAACAAAAGGACTAAAATGAACCAACTACATAAATGAGGTACTTCAAAGTAACCTCTCTCTGTCAAAATTTCATGTGTAATGACCAAAATGCCCCTAGGGACTAAACTGACTCAAAATGACTCAGATGCAATTTTTGAAATGAATTTTGACATGAATTAAAGCAAGGACTTATACAAACCAATTGAAAAGACTCAGAGACAATTTTCAGGGATTAAAATGAATTTGAATGCATGAAATGACTGAAATGCCCTTGGGGGCTAAACTGACTCAAAATGACTCAAATGTAGTTTTGAAATGGATTCTGACATGGAACTAAATAAGAATTTATTCAAACCAATTGAAAGGACTCAGAGACAATTTTCAAGGACTAAAATGAGTTTGAATGTATGAAATGACTAAAATGCCCTTTTTCATGAGTTTTTGCAAATAATATTGAAATAAAATGCAGAGAAAGATGCAATTGACTAGAGACAATTTCAAATGACTTGATGTGTAAGAAAACATGGACAAATACACAGTTGAAAAGATTTTTAAAGCTAAATTGGGAGGTAAAGTAGTGTAAAACAATAGCAAGATGGCAATCTTCTAAAAGGTCAAAGACCATATTAGAGATGGAAAACATTTTGATCAAGTATTTTTAGGTCCAAAATTAGGGTATAACACTCTTTATTTGTTTAAAATAAATTGAAAAGTCATTTGATGAAATATAAACACAAAAATGTAATTAGTGGTAGAGTAAGATTTTTTTTTTTTATAAACAAAGGCAAAATGACATGTAAAGAATAGAGGGCGTCCCAATGAAGTTGACACCCCACCCTAATCCTACAATTGTTAACTGCTCATATATATTATTAAAAAAAAGAAGGAAAAAATACATAAAAACTGGGGGACAAAAAACCTGACCCAGTGAATCCAAGTGCATGAACCCTAAAGGGAAATACAAACAATAATTGTAGATTGTCAAGTGCTCATATATATTATTAAAAAAATAAAAAAATACATAAAAACTGGGCGACAAAAAACCTGACCCAGTGAATCAAGTGCATGAACCCTAAAGGGAAATACAACCAATAATTGTAGTGCACTTTATTCAACCCTGGTCAATTATAACAAACGATGTTTGCGAGCATCAACTGGGTCTATAAGTTGGCGAATGAACCGACCGTCAACACAGAACGGATCACGTACCTTCAACTCCCTGCTCCATTAGCAGCAAGTATTAACGACTCTTTCGAGTCCCAAATAATTTGTACCCCAACAATTTATTAAACAAAACGAATTTAATGGATCATAACAGATTTGTGTGAGTCTTCATTTGGATCGATACGGCGAATGAACCGATCGGCAACACGGTCAAATTCATGTTCCAACAACCCCTGTTAACAACAATAACAATAGGCATCAACACTCTTTTAAGCCAAATCAACACAAAGCAACCCAAAACCATTGATAGCCATATCGTGGGATGGTCAATCAACGAGACTGGGCACCACGAGCACAATAAACGTGTAGACAGATGCGCATCAAATCAAGATCTCTACGGTGAGTGAATCTAACGCCAACACGTTAAGGATTCCAATCACCTCACAATCTACTGTCAAAAGGCAGCAAACTCACGACCATTTCTAGCCACAACCATTTATAGCCTATGTTGTTTTTCGGGTTCAGAAACGTACCTTTTTAATAAAATCGAAATCACCACCGAAGATATTACCATGTTGAGTCTTCTTGAAGTCCTACCAGGTTGAGTCATGACCAGGTCGCTTTCTTTAAGACGTTTCCGGCACTACCCGAGATTGTGCAAGGTAGACTAACAACCGTGCGCCTCTAGGATAAAACAACCCAATTCACATGTTCGATTAAGTATTGCACCGTAAATAATCGTTCGAGAAATAACACCGTCTAATATGATACTAAGACCACTCTTTAATACTGAAACCAATATGGTATTGTTACCACTCTATTATGGTGTTGAGACCACTCAAATATGGTGTTACCACCATTGTAATTTTAACTTCCCCAACTATGGTACTATGACCACTCAAATATGGTGTTACTACTATTCTAAATTTAACTTCTCCAACTATGGTACTATGACCACTCAAATATGGTATTACTACCATTCTAACATCTAACATCTCCAAGAATTGAAGAAGGATATATATTTAAGATCATCTTTATTATACCGAAAAAGGGACTATGATCTTAAAACATTATTTATTCTAAAGAGACATACATAATTGAAGGGACTATGCTCTTAAGACCATTCTTATTTTCGAAAGGACAACAAACCGAATAGGGATTATGGCCTTAAGAACATTCTTAATTCCGAAGGGACAGAAGGAGTAGAAAAAGGAGAAGGACTTGTCAACACAAGTCGAAGGAGGGAGAAGAGAGGAAAAGAACAGGAAGCATCAACTGTGGATTTCGGTGAATAGAATGCACTGTGTGAGCTCTCTATTTATAGAGAAAGTTCACAACTAATAAGTGAGAAACTATGGGAGCAAGTAATTCTCATATTAGATCTAGTACAAAAATATCTCAAATTAAGTCTCAAAATATATCATATTGAGTACAAAAATATATTATTCAGAACATAAATATATTATTATCAAAATATATTTCAGATCACGCACTAAAATATATTAGATTGCCTACCAAAATATTTCAGATTATATTCCAAAATATTCTAGATTGTGTTTCAAAATATTTTAGCAAAACTTGGAGACTAAGAAAACACTTTCTAATAATGATTAAATTAATCATTTAATTTATCATTTTCAAATAATAAAATATATATCAATATATAATTTTTTAGTGCTTACTTCGTTCACTTAATTATGTACCCCATTAGTTACAGGTACACCCCACTATATAAACACTACTAATGTGTGATCTATCCGATGTGGGACTTCCACTTTTTTTTCAATTCACACTACATTAGTTCTACCCATTGTGGGAATTTGTGTTTAGTCTTTTTACTCAATTTCCACACATGTTCCAACAATCCCCCACTTGAATGTAAAAATTGATTTCAGTAATAACGTCAAAGACGTAAAAGAATTTAGATTATTATTTTTTGTTATATTGTATTATTGTCGGTGTCGTTGAAATAGATATTCATGATTAGTTTGATTTTTATATCTTGAAAGCAACAAATATTTATATTTTTTTTAGTTTTAATCAAAATCAAATTTCATAAAAAAATATTGTTCATAATTTTCAAACGTTAACGCAATAAAAAGAGCGGAAAGACTGACACTCATGTGAATGTCCTTCTTTTCGCTAGTAATAATAATGATGATGATGATAATAAATTAAAATTAAAATTGCCCTAATATTTTTTTGCGTCGATCAATTCTTTTTCTTTTTTTGTTTGTTTTCTGTTTGTCAATCAATCAATCATACGCTCTATTATGAATTTTCATATTCCTACGATTCAGACCTCGCTCAAATTACAGTATTTTTTATTTTTTTTAACATTGCTAACTATGAATCTAAAAGTCACTGAGTCAAAAAGAAAAAAAAAAAAGAATCTAAAAGTATCAGAAGTAAAATTTGTGTTTGTATTTTATAGAGGCTATTTTCAAACCTTGTCAATAATTACAAAGACTAATTAAGGTGTTAACCCTTTAAAAAATAAAATTGACGGGAAGTTTGATTGAGTCAAACAATGACGAAGGTATGTGATGAGTATGAATATACAGACGGTGTGAGTTGCATTTAGATAAATCTTATGGAGGTTCCCTAAAAAAAAAACCTTACGGAGGTAAGTTTATTTTTTCCTAAATATTAATAAAAATAATTACTACTTTTTTTTGTAAAAGTAAAAGTTTAAAAAAATTTAGTTTTTTCTTATTATGTATAAATATAGGAAATTGTTTATTGTGTTACGACAAATTGCTCACAAGAGACACATAAATCTTATGCGTGAAAAGAAGTACCAACTCTTTCAAATATAAATCACACCCACTATTCCCTGAATGGGAAACAAAAACTTGATTGGTCAAACCTCTATTTTTAGGCATTTTTATCTTTCTTGTATAGCTTCTTCATGACAAGTTGGAATGCTGATAAATATAAACTTGAGTTAGTACAGTGGTGTTGTCTCGAAATTTTGTAATGTGCTCTTTTAAGGTTTGATTCAAATAGAACTTTGCTCTAGTTTTAAATGAGACTCATGCAAGTGGACGATGAGATTGGATTATTTAAATTAGTCGATCATTGTATCGGATACTGAATTTTCAATATATATATATATATATATATATATATATATATATTATTAAAAAAAATCAATGAAATTATAAATATTGAAATCAATATAATTTTAAAGTAACCCTTCAAAAATGTGCACTAGAATAATAATGAAGTTTGGTTCAATTGGCATGGTGATGACTTACTCGCAATATTGTGGGTTCAACTCTTGCTGTCAATGTGAGGATCTCTTTGATGCGTGATTTTAAGTACATCGGTAAACGCTCTTTAACCCGTAAGCGACCTTAGTAAGCCCATGAAGTCTAACTCGCATACATTTTTCTTTATTAAAAAAAATGCACTTTAGACTAAAAAAACTCTTCCCCAATACACAATGAGTCACTGCCGCTTTCTGCCTCATATCTTCTTTTTTTTTTTTACAAGAGAAAACACAATGTTTTTCATTTACAATTAAAGTAGAGATACATGATGGAATTCTAATGAAAGTATGGAAACTAGAAAAACATGGAGCTACCTTAGATAAACTATGAGCAAATTCATTAGCTTAACTTCTAACCTCGAAAATCATTAACAATTAATTGTGTTGAAACCCAAAACGCCGTTCTTACCTTTGAAAATACTATCTACTAATAACTGAGTCTGTCTCTTAATCCATATGGACATGCTAAAGGTCGCACACCAATTGCATTTCCAAGACCAACCTAGGACCCTCCCCCATTTCGACATCTAGAAGCGGTGAAACCCCTTTTGCTTTTCCTAGAACAAAACAACCATCCTCGTCGTGGATACACATGTCAAGGCCTACTTTGTTTAAAGCATCGGAGAAAGATCCATCAACATTGCATTTATATATGTTGAGACTGGGTTTGCGCCACTGAATGTCACCTCTTTGATGTGTCAGACCTGTCCCTGGATTCTTGATGGCTTGTGAATTTATCCAACTATTGAGCAGCGTGCTTGGTCGCTCACATATCTTCGGGGGCTGACTCAACCATGTCATTCCATACTTTAATACTACGGTGTTTCCAAATACTCCACAAAGCAACCGCAAAAACCTGTTGTTGTAGGCTATCAAGATGTTGAAGCATCCCAAAGATGTTTGACGGAAATGTCAAAATGGGATCAAATACTTGCACGAGAGTTCCACAACCCTGTTTAGTGTCAACATGTGTTACATTTTTTGCACATAAAGAACAAATGGGTGTTGTCCTCATCATGGTCCACATAGACCACACACTACACCGAGAACTAACACCATGACTCTGGAGTTGTAATCTTGTGGGTAGGCAATTGTGACATGCGCACCAAAAGAAATTCTTCACTTGGGAGGGGGGGCACTTTAAGTGTACACAAGAGAAATGAAGTTCTTCACTTCGTAAATACGGTTCCAATGCCCTGCAAAGCAGTGTTGTACAACATAATTAGACTTATTCATGATGTTTGTGTAAGTAATATGAACCATATAATTATTGTCTTTCTGAAACCTCTAGGTAGGTGTGTCAAGTTGGACAGATGGAGAAGCAGTGTACGAAGGATACAAATAGTTGTACCAGGGTTGACGAATGAATTTATCAACCATGTGTTCCATTGTTTTACACCATAAAACATGAAGTCATCAACTTGATATGCGGCCATGCTAGCTATAACTGTGATCCTGGGTAAATGTTATATGCGATTTGCATCCAAGATTGATTCAAGACTAGTATATTTTCGTCGGTTTCAATACTCTACTAAAATCCTTGCCTAATCATGTCCTTTACACTCCAAATTCCATACCACATGAACCTTGGGCTATGGCCAATGGATATGCACTAAAATAATCACTTGAGGAAAGTATCTGGCTTTTTGTAGTCGGGTGATCAAAGCATTCGGATTTGAAATCAATTTCCAATCTTGTTTGTCAATTGGAGCCATGTTGAAATCCTTGAGACTCTTAAACCCATGCCACTAAAAATTTTCGGCGGGGAAAACTGTTCTCAAGATAACCAATGTAACCCTTTAGAATTCGTGGAAATATGACTCCCCCACCAAAAAGAATTAAGCATATTCTGAATCTCAATTGTAAGTGTGCATAAGAGAAGGGAAACACTCATCACATATGATGATATAGGTTGCAGGACCAATTTAATGAGGATTTCTTTACTAGCTTAAGAAAGACACCTACTACTCCATGAGTTAATTTTATTCCAGATTTGGTCTCTCACATATTTGAAGGTAGCTTTATTGCCCATTCTTATCATCGAAGTCAAGTTGGGGTACTTGCTAGTACCGAGCACCTGTTGAACACCGAGTATGTTTTGTAATTACGTCTCGCATCTCATCTGACTTATTCATACTACAACTAAGCTCATACTTCTGCATATTGATTTCTTGATCAGAAGCATGTTCATACATAGCTGGGATGCTCTTCATGGTTACCTCATCTCTTTCACAAGCTTAAAAAATATAAAGGAATCATCTGCAAACAACAAGTGAGATATGGATGGTGCCTCAGTGCAAATAATAGTACCTTGAATATCATTGCGTTGGTTCACGTCACATATCAAAGAGGATAAGACTTCAAAAGAAAGGATGAAGAGGTATGGCAAGAGAGGGTCGCCTTGGCAAAGGCCGTAGCCTGAGACAATATGACTTACTTGAGCCCCATTCACCAATAGAGAGTAATCCACCGTTTCAATATATACCATGGCATAGATGACCCAACTTGATGTTAATCCCATTTTCAACATAATCTCACGAAGATAGTCATAGTCCAATCGATAATCGACTAATTTGAGAGTCACATCACCTACTTAGCCTTAGCCTTGGTATTTATATAATGCACAAGTTCAATGACCACCATTGCATTGTGCAAAATTGATTGTCCCAGAACGCAAGCTGATTGATTAATGGAGATATATTTGTCCAACACTTGTTTGAGGTAATTTTCAAGGACCTTTGTCACTATCTTGTACACAACATTACATAGTGCTATATATCAACCGCCAATCTTTCATTGAAACTTGGGTGTCGCCTTTTAGAGAAGAGGTAATGTTGGTTAAATTTACATGAGTCAAGAATGATTTGCTAACCATTCACATCCAGCTTTGTACACATCTTGTCGACACATATCCCAAAATTGTTGGTAGAAACTCGGGTTAAAGCCGCCTGGGCCTAGACATTTGTCAGCCTGCATAGAAAATGTCCCGTCTTTAAACTCTTCAAAAGAAAACAGTGTTGCAACATGTCATTACCTTCAACAGTGATGTTGATTGGTACCTAAGCTCTTGAACCAATTGAAATCATAACCATCCATATGTAAATTGACAATATCAGTATCAAGGTTCGCATATCAAAAGCCTCGAGTTAGCCAAGGTTGGTGTTCGGACCTCCCATTTGTTTCTTCCTTTCATTATGTTGCATTATTATAAGAGACTTTTGTGTACAACAGAAAATCAACTTTATGGCTCTATAGGCTTAGATCAATTGGTAGAGACATTGCATGTAATATTATGCGGTGAGGTTCAAACCTCGAACACCCAATTTATTCACCTTATAGTATACGGTAAATATCTAGTCATTAAGTTACTTGCCAAAAAAAAATGAACTTTATATCCGCATCATGATTGGGGTTCCAACCCCAACTCCTACATCTGTGTGTGTGAGGGTTTTTAATAGTTATTGACATTTCGTCTATCTAAAAAAAAAAATCCTCACGACATTGCAATCTTCCCTGAATTGCGCAAAAACATGTATAAATCTAATTATCTATGTAAAAAAAAAATAAAAACTTGAATTAACCTTAAATTGTGTCTATGTGACACCTCTAAAAAAAATTACTCACCCTTTCTTGAAAATTTGCCACATACCATATACTAAATCTTTCAAATTTGTTTAATTTGGTTGAATTTCTAAGTTGGTCTTAGTTCAATTTTATTTATTTTTGGTGGGTTCAAAAGCAATATTCTGAAAGGAGATTTTTGCTGCCCATATATTCGTATTCGACTAATGTATTTTGTGTTGGATACATATTTGTATCATGAGAATAATTAAAAATTGAATGTATACACCTGCTCAAACAACGATCACAGGAAAGAAATCAAGTCAACACTGTGTGGACCTAGAAGATCCAAACGTCTCACCAGGGAGTCAACATTCAAAAAGGGTAGTGGAAAAAACATTGTTCCCATATAATGCTTGATTTTTCATTACTATTTTTCATTTTAATGTTAATAATGTTAAAATAAATAAAACATATCTTGTGAAGCAGAGTTGACCTCATCTTGCGAAGATACATTTTTATTTGAGAAAAATTATAAACTACCAATTCTTTCCCTAGTGACACAGAATATTTCAAGCAAAGCATTGATTTAATTTGTGGTATAAAACTTATGTTCCATATTCCAGCATCCCCACAAAATATACGTACAGTATATATATAGAAAAATGAATGTGGTGGTTACAGGATTCATATGATCATTTGATTACATCAAAGAAACAGGTCCAATTTTTTTTTTTTTTTTGTTATATACAATTATTATTATAAAACTGAATTGTAAGCAAGGTCGGTCCAACGTGTTTGGAGGCATGTGAATTGTTACGTAAAGCCTTTTTAAAATTAATTAACAATTTCGCTCAAAAAAAATTAATTAACAATTATATATTTTAAATATTACTCCTTGCGTTTCAAAATGAGTGTCGCTTTAGCCAATTGCACACAGATTAAGGAATAGAATAAAGTAGTCAAATGTCATAGCAATTTTACCAAATTATCCTAATCAACTATTGATTTGTTTTTCATTAAAGAAAAAATAATACTTTGGAAGTAGTGTAACATAATATTAATTGAAGGGTACAATTGAAAAGAAAAAGTTATTATTGCATTGAAAACAAAAAGCGACATTCATTTTGAAACAATTTTTTTTAGCTAAAACGACACTCATTTTGAAACGGAGGGAGTATATTTTTTGTTTTGTCATAAGATATATATTTTACGTGTCTCACACACACACATATACTGTGTGGAACTTAACTATTATTTGAGCAATCAAAATGGTTAAACAATATGTGTTTATTATGATAAGTGATAGGTAAATGTGTGACACCAAAATGAAACTATATGTATAGAAAATATGGACATCACACTTATCAATTGTAATTTGTTGTGTGGTGACTGTTGATATAAGAAATTTATTAATGTTTTTTGAAGGAAAAATATATTTATAAATATAAAGCACCTACAAAGCATAATTGGTTGAAAATTGAAATAGATAGAAGCAGTTTTTATAAAAAAGATTGAGATTAACATAAACCACCCATCTAAATCGTGTGTTGGATAACGTAAGGATTCATGCAATCCACGCTGGGATTTTATTATTCTAAATCGTCTGTTGGATTCATGCAATACACGTTTTCGTATTTACAGTCCATTTTTTAAGCAAAAGAGATGATAAAAACGGTTGGATTCATTGTTTGTTTCAAATTTGGTTAACCATATTACACTAGTATTTTACAATTCTTGACACGAACATTGAGCATATATTATATAATATAAATAATTTGGAGCTAAATTGAGACCTGAATAATCCCAATAACTAGATGTCTAAAGCATGACCATGAACACAAAACATATCTCAATTGATAGGGATAATGTATGCTAATGTTGGAACACTAGTTAAAGTCTAGTGAAAAAATTGGAAAGAAAGAAAACACTATGAGAAACTAGTGTGTGGGTATGTGACTTAAAAATGTCCCACATTGGAGAGTCACCCCAACTAGTAAGTGTTTATATAAGGGTGGGGTGACCTCCAAGGGTGTGCCCTTGGGGTACCCATTTTTGTGAACGGGTGAACGCTTACAAAATACATATATCACACGCGCGGCGACGCCGCCGTCCGTCCGGCCGGGCTTGGGTCGTGGGTTGGAAAATTGATATATATTTTTTTGTCACTTGAAAATGTTAAATTAATTAATTAATTTTTCATTATACGAAAGCGTTCGCGTAACAAATTAATGTGTTACATTTCGACCCGATCCAAACCAGTATCCAGAAACTTCCGGATATTTCCAATTAAAGAAAACGCGTTTGCATTGCTTAAGGATTAAGCAAACTTAATCCCCAAGTCACGCGTAAAACGCGTTTGCTTAAGGATTAAGCAAACTTAATCCCCAAGTAATTCTCGCGAACTCTGCCTATAAAAGGAGAGCTCCCCCCACTCATTCTTCACACCAAAATCTCACAGTTGATGCTTCCTGTGCGATTTTCTCTCTTCTCCCTTCGATTTTAAATCGTTCTTCTTCTTCTACTCCTTTCTGTCCCATCGGTTTCGAATAGAGCGGCTACGTACCGTATCGAGTGGCTTCGATCATACGATTGAACCATACTTTGAGGTGTAATTCTCGAGCGACTATATACTGTGCAGTATATACTCGTAACAGTGATCTGGGCTGTTTTATCCTGGAGACGGCGTGGTTGATAGTCTACCTTGCACAAACTAAGGTAGTGCCGCGAAACGTCTTAAAGAAAGCGATCTGGTCGTGACTCACCCAGTAATTTCGTTCGGTATAATTTTTAAATCGAAAACACAACAATTTTAAGACGTTTCTGAAACCATGAATACCAACAACGAAATTACTGTATCTGGAACAGCTGTCGATTTCAACAAACCGTTTAAGTTTCACGGTAGTAACTTCAAGCGTTGGCAAACAAAGATGATGTTTTTTCTAACTACGAAAAAGGTTGCCCACGTCTTGAAGGATAACATACCCGTGATACCATCGATGTCGGTTCCTATGGAAACGACTAGTAACGGTAAGACAGCAGTGGCTACAGATGCTTCTATATCTGCAGCAAATGCTGAGTTGGAAAGGCTTACTGCCGAACATGCGGAAAAGGTGAAACAGGCTGAAAAGGATATACTCCTCTGGAAAGAAGAGGATTACCTGTGCAAGAATTACATATTGAACTGTCTTGCGGATCATCTATATGATCTGCATCTGATTCATAAGACAGCTAAGGATGTTTGGGATGCTCTTCAGAATAAATATAACACTGAAGAGGCTGGCTCAAAGAAATTTGCTGTGAGCCGGTACCTAAACTATAAGATGAACGACGAGAAATCTGTCGAAGAACAATCTCAGGAGCTTCAGAATATAGCTCATGAGATTTTTGTTGAAGGAATTCAATTACCTGAGCAGTTTCAGATTGCTGTGATAATTGATAAACTGCCCCCTGCTTGGAAGGACTTCAAGAATGCCCTTAGGCATAAGACTAAGGAGTTTTCTCTTGAAAGTCTGATTACTCGACTTCGTATTGAAGAAGAGGCAAGAAAACAAGAACTGAATGAAGAGGTGTTTGCTGTCTCGAACAGCAACACTAAAAAGAAATCTGTGGGTGCTGTTCTGAAGCATGCTGGCAAACAATTTAAGAATCAGAATCGTCCTGCAAATAAGAATTCCAATCGGAATAAGAATGGGAACCCACAAAAGGTCCCAAGAGCTCAACCATCAAAGAATGACCCTGCTCAACCGTTTAATTGCTACAATTGCGGACAACCAGGTCATATGGCACGAAAGTGTAGAAACCCATCCACTCGACCGGCTCAAGCTCAGGCTCACTTGACAACAAATGAGGAGCAGCCGTATACTGCAATGATAACTGAAATCAACATGGTGGGTGGATCTGATGGTTGGTGGATAGACACTGGTGCATCTCGCCATGTCTGTTATGAACGTGCTATGTTCAAGACATACACTGCCGCTGAAGATCAGAAGGTGCTGTTGGGAGATTCTCACACCACTGAAGTTGCTGGAACCGGAGATGTGGAGCTGAAATTCACCTCCGGGAAGACTCTCATATTGAAGGATGTGCTGCACACTCCTAGAATTAGGAAGAATTTAGTTTCTGGTTTTTTACTGAATAAGGCTGGTTTTGAACAAATCATAGCATGTGATATGTACTCTATTACTAAGGATATGGTTTTTGTTGGGAAAGGGTATGCTACTGATGGTATGTTTAAGTTGAATCTTATGAAGAAAATTTCTCCTTCTGCTTATATGTTGTGTGATTTTAATATTTGGCATGCACGACTCTGTCACGTTAATAAACGAATCATTTCTAATATGAGCAATCTCGGTTTAATTCCTAAGTTATCTTTGAATGAATTTGAAAAATGTCAATTTTGTAGTCAAGCAAAAATAACAAAAGGATCTCATAAATCGGTAATAAGAGAAACCGAACCATTTGAATTAGTACATTCTGATATATGCGAACTTGATGGTAACTTGACTAGAAACGGGCAAAGATACTTTATAACTTTTATCGATGATTGCTCTGATTACACTTATGTGTATTTAATGAAAAACAAAAGTGATGCGCTTGATATGTTTAAAAATTTTGTCAAAGAAATTGAAACTCAATTCAATAAAAGAATCAAGCGCTATCGTAGTGACAGAGGCACTGAATATTTATCACACACATCCAATGAGTATTATAAAGAGCACGGAATCATTCATGAAACAACTGCACCTTACTCTCCTGAGATGAACGGTAAAGCGGAAAGAAAAAATAGAACCTTTACCGAATTAGTAGTTGCCATCATGCTTAATTCTGGTGCAGCGCCTCATTGGTGGGGGGAAATTTTATTAACTGTTAGTTACGTGCTAAATAGAGTACCTAAAACTAAGAACAAAATTTCTCCTTATGAAATTTTGAAGAAAAGACAACCTAATTTGTCTTACATTCGAACATGGGGCTGTTTAGCCTATGTAAGGATTCCTAATCCCAAGAGAGTCAAACTTGCAAGTAGAGCCTATGAATGTGTATTCATTGGGTATGCCTTGAACAGTAAAGCATATAGGTTTTATGACCTAAAGGCTAAGGTGATCATAGAATCAAATGACGCCGATTTCTATGAAACGAAATTTCCCTTTCTATCAAGAGATAGTGGGGGTAATAGTGGGGGCGCAAACATGAACACTACACCTGATCACAATCCAGTAATCAGAAATAGTGATGAAAACATCATAACTAATGTTACAGAACTTCGAAGAAGTAAGAGAGCAAGAACTGCTAAAGAGTATGGACCTGAATATGTGGTCAATACATTAGAAGAGGATCCATCAAATCTCAAAGAAGCCTTGTCTTCCTTGGATGCAGACTTATGGCAAGAAGCCATAAATGATGAAATGGATTCTCTACAGTCTAATGATACTTGGCACTTGACTGAACTGCCTCCAGGCTGCAAACCAATAGGTTGTAAATGGATTTTGAAAAAGAAACTGAAACCTGATGGAACTGTTGACAAATACAAGGCACGCCTTGTAGCCAAAGGTTTCAGACAAAGAGAAAATATAGATTTTTTCGATACCTACTCACCAGTTACTCGAATCACATCCATAAGGGTACTAATTTCCATGGCTGCTGTTCATAACTTGATAGTACACCAAATGGATGTGAAAACTGCTTTTTTGAATGGTGAGTTGGAAGAAGAAATCTATATGGAACAACCTGAAGGTTTTGTAGTCCATGGACAGGAAAGCAAAGTATGTAAGTTAGACAAATCTATGTATGGTCTAAAACAAGCCCCTAAGCAATGGCATGAAAAGTTTGACAACTTAATGATTTCGAATGAGTTCAAAGTGAATGAAAGTGACAAATGTATCTACTACAAGTATGATAAAAACATTTGCACTATCATATGTCTATATGTAGACGATCTACTCATATTTGGGTCAAACATTCCTGCCATAAATTCTGTGAAATCACTGTTGAGTAACAACTTTGATATGAAGGACCTAGGAGAAGCTGATGTAATTCTTGGCATCAAGATTACTAGATCAGATAAAGGAATTTCCTTGGATCAGTCTCATTATATTGAGAAGATATTAAGGAAATACAACTACATTGATTGTAAACCTGCAAGCACACCTTATGATCCAAGCGTAAAACTTTTTAAGAACACTGGAGATGGTGTTAGACAAACTGAATATGCGAGCATCATTGGCGTCTCAGATATGCCACTGATTGTACTAGACCCGACATTGCCTATGTCGTGGGACTCTTATGCAGATTTACAAGTAGGCCAAGCAAGGAGCATTGGCATGCTATTGAGAGAGTCATGAGATACCTGAAAGGGACTATGACATTAGGACTGCATTATCAAAAATATCCTGCTGTACTTGAAGGGTACAGTGATGCAGATTGGAACACCTTGTCGGATGATTCCAAAGCGACCAGCGGCTATATATTTAGCATAGCTGGAGGAGCTGTTTCTTGGAAGTCTAAGAAGCAGACCATTCTGGCTCAGTCCACAATGGAATCTGAGATGATAGCACTAGCTACTGCTAGTGAAGAAGCAAGTTGGCTAAGATCCTTGCTAGCTGAAATCCCTTTATGGGAGAAACCGTTACCAGCTGTGTTAATTCATTGTGATAGTACCGCGGCTATTGCAAAGATTAAGAATCGTTATTACAATGGTAAGAGACGACAGATAAGGCGAAAACACAGCACGATTAGAGAGTGTATCTCTAATGGAGCGGTTAGAGTTGATTTTGTACGTACGAATGAAAACTTAGCTGATCCTTTGACGAAAGGACTTAATAGAGAGAAAGTCCAAGAAACATCCAGTAGGATGGGACTAATGTCTATAGCCCACTAAATGATGGTAACCCGACCTATATGACTGGAGATCCCAAGATTTAGGTTCAATGGGTAAAAACAAGTCATGAAGTGGTAGAACATGCTATGAGAGAAAGAATATAGAAAGCATGATCCTGCAGCGAAAGAAGGATGAGTTAATGGTAACTCTTAATGAGATCTATACTCTAATTGAGTGGGGTACACAGCTACAGGAGTACCCTTGATAGACTCACCTATACGAATGTGGAACTTAGGCCGGTCCTATGGAATTTTGAGGCAGAATTTCTAGAGCATTCGTTAAAATCGGGATACACGTGCAGGGCCTTAAAACGCACGGGCTTTTAGAATACACCTATGAAAAGGTTTGTGTGTGGATTCTATGTCTGAGATAGAGTTCAATGCTGTAAGCAACTCTTGTTAAATCAGAATACCTTCCACTATGCAAAGGTTCAAGTTGTTAACAACACCTTTGTATATTAGCAAATCTTATGGAAACGTTTTACGTTATTTCTCGAAACCATTTTGAAGTCAAGTGGGGGATTGTTGGAACACTACTTAAAGTCTAGTGAAAAAATTGGAAAGAAAGAAAACACTATGAGAAACTAGTGTGTGGGTATGTGACTTAAAAATGTCCCACATTGGAGAGTCACCCCAACTAGTAAGTGTTTATATAAGGGTGGGGTGACCTCCAAGGGTTTGCCCTTGGGGTACCCATTTTTGTGAACGGGTGAACGCTTACAAAATACATATATCACACGCGCGACGACGACGCCGCCGTCCGTCCGACCGGCCGGGCCGGGCTTGGGCTTGGGTCGTGGGTTGGAAAATTGATATATATTTTTTTGTCACTTGAAAATGTTAAATTAATTAATTAATTTTTCATTATACGAAAGCGTTCGCGTAACAAATTAATGTGTTACATTTCGACCCGATCCAAACCAGTATCCAGAAACTTCCGGATATTTCCAATAAAGAAAACGCGTTTGCATTGCTTAAGGATTAAGCAAACTTAATCCCCAAGTCACGCGTAAAACGCGTTTGCTTAAGGATTAAGCAAACTTAATCCCCAATTAATTCTCGCGAACTCTGCCTATAAAAGGAGAGCTCCCCCCACTCATTCTTCACACCAAAATCTCACAGTTGATGCTTCCTGTGCGATTTTCTCTCTTCTCCCTTCGATTTTAAATCGTTCTTCTTCTTCTACTCCTTTCTGTCCCATCGGTTTCGAATAGAGCGGCTACGTACCGTATCGAGTGGCTTCGATCATACGATTGAACCATACTTTGAGGTGTAATTCTCGAGCGACTATATACTGTGCAGTATATACTCGTAACAGTGATCTGGGCTGTTTTATCCTGGAGACGGCGTGGTTGATAGTCTACCTTGCACAAACTAAGGTAGTGCCGCGAAACGTCTTAAAGAAAGCGACCTGGTCGTGACTCACCCAGTAATTTCGTTCGGTATAATTTTTAAATCGAAAACACAACAGCTAATATACATGGCTGATGTTCGAACCGAGATAGCTCACTTATTCATTTTAAAATTAAAGCCCTAGTTCTAGTGGTGCTATTTATTAACTCATTTGAAACCTTATCATGGTCTTATCTTATGTGAGACTTGACATTTTCTTAAATACAAATGTATAAATTTATAACTAAATTGTTGTCCTAAAGGACGTAATATTAAATCCAGTTTCTTTTTGCTGTATCGTACGTACAATCCTAAAACATACTCATTATATGCATATAATTTCTATAACTCACATCACAAACATCAGATATATTTCCGAAACTTTTATAGGATAATAAAAAGACTAAAGAGTAAATCAACATTTTGGTACTCGGAATTGTAAACGTTGAGCAATTTAGCTCCTTAAATATATATATATATATATATATATATATATATGTTGTTTTCGGATTTCCAAACTGTTAAATTTGGATTTCCAAATTCTGTTATCTACCGAAGTTGTTACTAGGTTGAGTCACGACCAGGTCGCTCTCTTTAAGACGTTTCGTGGCACTACCCAAAGTTGTGCAAGGTAGACTATCAACCACGCCGCCTCCAGGATAAAACAAGCCCAGCTACAACTGTTCGATTAACTACTGCACTGTAGAAAATCGTTCGAGAATTACACCCTCAAATATGGTTCTAAGACCACTCTTTAATATTGAAACCACTCAAATTAATATGGTATTATTACCATTCTATTATGGTGCTGAGACCACTCAAATATGGTGTTACCACCATTCTAACTTTAACTTCTCCAAAACATCAATATGGCACTACGACCACTCAAATATGGTGATACTACCATTTCTCATTAAATAGAAAATTATTGAAATAATTTATAGATTGTTAAGATCATTCTTAATTCCGACGGGACATTAGTATTACGAAAAGGGACTATGATCTTAATAGTACTCTATATTCCGAAGGGACTATGAACTTAAGATCACTCTTAATCCGAAGGGACATTAAACCGAAGAAGGGACTATGGTCTTAAGAACACTCTTAAAATATGGTTCAATCGATTGATCGAAGCCACTCGATACAGTACGTAACCGCTCTATTTGAAACCGAAAGGGACAGAAAGGAGTAGAAGCAGAAGAAACTTGTTAACACAAGTCGGAGGGAGAAGAGAAGAAAAGAATTCCCGACAACTCAATGAAATTCTTTTCGGTGTGTGGAATGTACTGTGTGAGCTCTCTATTTATAGAAAAAATTCACAACTAATAAGTGAGAAACTTTGGGAACAAGTAATACATTACTTTGTCATTAAGTAATTCACATATTAGATCTAGTACAAAAATATCTCAATTGAGTACCAAAATATATTATATTTAGTACAAAAATATTTTAGCAAAACTTGGGGACTAAGAAAGCACTTTCTAATAATGATTAAATTAATTATTTAATTTATCATTTCCAAATAATAAAATATATATCAATATATATATTTTTCTCTAGTGCTTATGTACCCCCATTAATTAGAGGTACACCCCCACTATATAAACACTACTGATGTGTGTGTTCCATCCGATGTGGGACTTCCACTTTTTTCAATTCACACAACACTAGTTCTACCCAACATGGGAATTTGTGTTTAGTCTTTTTAACTCAATTTCCACACATGTTCCAACAATATATATATATATATATATATATATATATATATATATATATATATATATATATATATATATATATATATTGTAGCCGGGGTTTGAACCCCAAACCTTGCATATAGCTCCTTAAATATTTATGAAACAACAAATTAATCTTTTAAATTGAAGAACAACGATTAATTTAGACCCTCAATCAAAATATCGATTTAATAAACATCCATCGAAATCAATGAAAAACCAAATTATCGATTTCATTTGTCTCTTGCTGCATAAAGAAAAGTAAACAAGATTTTTAAAATTTGGTGCTAAATTTGAAAAAAAAATGATTAAATTGACTGACACTATTCAAATTAAGGGAATAAATTATCCACAAATATGAGGGACTAAACAAACCAACTCTTACAATTTGAAAGACTAAAATGCCGATTTACTTGCTAAAAAAACTTTCAAGGGTCCAAATGAATTGGTAAAACATTTCTGATTTGCTAAAGAAACTATATTTATTATTCTAGAATTCATTATCCTATGGGTAATCATCGCAATTAGTTTGAATTCTTTCTTTAATCTCTAAAATTAGAGGATGTAAATACATGAATTATTTTGAAACAAAATGTAGCCATCTTATTCTTATGCCTTGTTTAAAGGGGAATTAAGGACAAGTCAGTTATAGACAAAGACAACTGCACCTTTCTTTTCCAATCTAGTCAATGGACTAAACATTGGTCAGGACATGGTCGTCCGTTAACCTTTTTTGTTCCACTAGAGAACCATCAAGTCAACGATTGCATATAGGGGAGTCTTCCTTTAGAAATTGTACCACACGTAACGCAAAATATTGAGTAGTAGTAGTAGTAAAGGAGATTTTTGAAGCCATGAATAATTGTCCAAGAGAGAATTTCACTAACTTGTATTCTGAGTTGATTAAGCGTGTGTTTGGTATGGCGACGGAGAGAATTGATTTTGATAGAATTGAGTTTGAGAGAATTGATTTTGGTTAAAAGTGAGTTGAATGTGAATTGATTTATGTTTTTATTAGAAGTGATTCTTGTGGGTTGATGTTGTTTGGATAGTTTGAATCAAAATTGATTTTCAATACTTAATTTCCAAAATGGGTATTAATATCTATTTTATTTGGGGTATTAATATCTATTTAAAATTGGACTTCATTTCTATTTTCTTTAATTATTCAAACTAGTATGGACACTCGTGCCAAGCACGGGCTAGAATTTCGTCATACTTAACATATTGCAAGAAGATGTAATATCATTCTCATTTGGTTAGTTGATCTATATTCAATAGACTGATTCACACCAGTGTTGACTCCTCCATAAAGTTTAACGATGGTACCATAGCCCAGTTTGATCTCGGATGCATAAAGTAGGCATTACAATGGGGTGCAATTGGGAAGAGTTTTACGTTTCCCGTCTTATCCTCGACTCTCATATACTTCCATGTTACCATACTCAAACCCAATGGGAGTGAGAAATTGAATCTCATCCCCCTCCCAGACAGGTTTGGGAATCCCCGTCGCATCCTCATCCCCACAGTGAATCATTTTTTTTCGAGCCCCGAGGAAAATGTTATACTGCATTTTTCAACAATATGTTAATATTCACATTTCCATGACCGGATAATTTGGTTGCTCCTTTAAATTTCAAAGGCAATTATTATAACATGGCAAATCTCAATAGGGAATAAAGTAATTTTCTACATTCAAGATGAGTTTGGGTATGTGTTCGAGGCAGGTATGTATATCCATGTTACCCATCTTGTACCCGTGTTGAGAAATCAGAGAAAACATAAACTCATAACCAAACCCAGTCAAAGAGGAGAACCCCGTCAAAGCGGGGTGGGTTCGGGCGGGTAAACGCGGGTACGGGTTTTGTTGTCATGCATAGTAGAAAGTCTTATAATTGAGGCAGAGATGGTAATGTGTCAGGTGTAAGTTGTTCCACATTGAATGCAAAAGTGGATGTTGAGAAACATAAAAGTGATATAACCCATATATCTAATGCCTTAAGGTTTACGGTGAAGATGTGGTGTCAAAATCGGTTGTGTGGATTCTCCTAGTTTGATGCTATAAGCAAATTCAATGTAGGATCCCCTGAAAGTCATGATATTATGATGAACTTTTTTTTAGTTTTTGGATGTCATTTGTTTAATTTTTTATCTTTAAATTTAGTTTTTGGATATCTTTCTTTTCCCTATGAATTTGTTCTTTCAGCCTTTATTATTTTAAATTTATTCATTTTTTATTTTTGGTGGCAAGTGATAATGGAAATTTGCATATGTGTTAATGCTAATTTGACAAAATACATGTTTATTACACATTTAAAATTATGTGGCGTTATTTTAATTGAATCTATTTTTTTGGTAAAATAATTACGCAAAAATTTCAAACTCTTTCAACAAACTCATAAAATTATCGTCAACTCACACTATTTTCGATACTATTACAAACAAATGCACACTACTTTTTTTTCTTATCTTCTTAGATGTTCAATTTTTTTTTACGTTCTTTTTCTTCGAATATCGTTTCCTTCTTCTCTTGAAAGGAATAAACAAAAATCTCCTCCATGAAACACCATGAACCAACCTTTTTGAACATGTTGTGTCAATGTTTGACCTTATTCGACTATATCCCATAATTACGGACGCGGAGAGTTACACGGTTGATTAACAAATGTTAATGTATCAAGTGTGAATTGAAGTTATATATTAGATGGAATAGTAGAACTTGAACAATGTATAAGTGAGATGACCCATATAACATGTCTTAAGGTTTAGGGTGAATATGTGATATCAAACTCAATGTAGGATACCCAGAAAGTTCCGAAATTATAATGAACTATTTTGTTAGTTTTTAGATGTTATTTTCTTTATTTTTTTCATCATAAATTTTAGTTATTGGATGTCATTCTCTTTCATGCTATTATTTTTATTCAACCTCCAATATTTCAAGTTCATTGGTGAAATCTAACAATAAAAAAATAAAGATGTGTATTGTTGAATTGAAAAAATATATGCTTGTTTGAAATTTTAAAATGATGTGACATTTTTTTTAATTGAATCTAATTTTTGATAAAATAATTATCTCAAAATCTTCAAATACTTCAAAATAAAACGTGCAAAATTAGCGTCAAGTCATTTAATTCCTTATACTATCACGGTTAAAGTACACATTCCTTTTCGTCTTTTTTCCCTTATCATTTTTTTCATGTTAAAATTCATTTTTCATCGTCTTTTTTTTTCTAATTTAATTTCTTTACTCTCATGAAGGAAAGAAACATAAAACTACCTCCTTAAAACCACCACCAACCACCTTTTTTACCATATTGGAACTCAACTTAACTTTATTTGGCAATGTCCCAAGATTAAGAGAAATGTCTTATATGTCATATGTGAGGTAAAGTTCTACATTGGATGCAATAGTAGATAGTGGGGAAAATATAAGTGAAATGACTCATATACCTAATGTCATAAGGCTTTTCGTGAAAGAAATGAACATAAATCTCCCTCTTATCCTCTTTATGTTTCTAATTTATTTTCTCTCTTATCATGAAAGAAATGAACATAAACCTCCCTCCATTAGCATGTCATATGCGAATTCAAGTTTTTAATTGAATCTAAGAGTGGATGGTGAGAAATATATAAGTATGTTGACCTGTACCTAATCCCTTGAGAATTTTGATGTAGATATGGTGTCATTCTCACTTGAGTAGTTGTTTTTAGCCTAATGTGATTATGCAACTCAGTTTCGGCCCTTTGGAAATCCAAACATTATGTTGATCTATTTTTATTTTATTTTCTGTTGACTTGACGCTAATTTTGAAAATCTGTTTAAAATCTATATTTTATTCAACCTTCGTTATTTTAAACTCTTTTACTTTTGATCTTTGGTGGGATCTGATTGTGACAAAATATAGATGATCATTTAACCTTCATCATTTTTAACCAAACACTTCTTTTTATTTCCTTATCATTTATATCATGTTAAAATTCAGTTTTCATATTTTCCCTTTTCTGAATTTTCTTTCTTTTCATATTTTTACGTCCACTTGTTTTAATATGATTGCACTCACTATTTTGATCATGCACAGACCCAATATGAATAATATCATATATCTATTGCTTACTGAATATCATGCACAAATTACGTATTCATTCATTGGGTTGTTATATCAATACCAAAAATTAAGATGAATTGTAATAGCATACAAATAAAGAGAGACAAGGTTGTTAGAACCTCGGCATTTTTTTTATATATAGTCACCTTTCTAAGATCTTGTAGAAGAAAAAAAAACTCTCATAAGAAATCTCATTAACCAACACTCACAATGGTATACATCAAAAACAAAAATAACTAAAATGAATCACATCAAAATAAATAACATCAATTATTCCAAAAAAAAACATGCTTTTTCATACTAAAAAACATGATGTACTTTGATTTTTTTTTCAAGACAATTTTATTAGAAAATTACTAAAATTGGAATTTGAAAAATTAATGGGTTTTGCTTAAATTTAATTTTGAGGATCATTGATTTCTTCCTCATAATCTTGTTTTTTTTACAATCTCATAATCTTGTTGTTATTACATTTCTATAATTATATGATTTTTTTTGTGTTCTTGAGTAATCTTTTTTCTTTTAGAATATCAAAATTAAGGCTTTCGTTTTGAATAAAAATTTAAGGCTTTTCAACGACAAATATCAAAATTTAAATAAGTTTGGTTCTGAATTGCTCACTGACGTCATGACATGTCTAATGATTCAAAGAGCACTAACACAAACACTTGAAAATTATCCATCAAAGTGGTTCTCACGCTAACACACATGTATATGTATGTGTGTGTGTGTGTGTGTGTGTGTCTATATATATCTATATATACATACATATATATATATATATATATATATATATATATATATATATATATATAATATAAAATATTAGCAAAATAAAAATAATCAAGATAATTACATTTTACGAATTTCCAATATTTATTTTATATTAAAAACGAAAATGTGTTTATTATAAGGATAATAGTGCATAATGTATGATGAGTGCTACATTTGTTTTGGCAAAAGTGCTACATTTTTTTAAAGTGATGAGTACTACCCTTAAATTAATTAAATTTGATTTATTTTATGATCATGTTAATAATTAGTTTTGACTTTAGTTGCAGATATATCAAAATAAAATTATTCTACATTACTTATTCTTATGAGTTTTGATAGTAATACAATTTGTTTTTTATGTCCTCTAAGCTTTTATACTTGTTTTTATTTAATATATTTTTCTTTGCTTAAAAAAAAGATAATAATACAATCACATCAATTGATACAAATTTCCTTCTCTAAAAAGAAAAATAGTACTCATTAATGAAAAGATATATATTAATAAATGTAAATCAATCAAGATAAAAATATTTTAATACCCTAAAAAACAGTAATTATGATTATTTACTCTAAAAAAGTTATTACAATTATTTATAAGTATTTATGTGTTTTAAAAAATTTCATGTTACTTTTTTTGTAAAAAAAAATTCATATTACTAACTGATTCAATTCAAGTGAGATGATTGTGTCCACCATTATTAATTAGTAATAATATAATAAAACCAATTGACACTGCTATTTTAGTGATGTATACAATTTTGAGGCAAAATTTTTGTTTTGTTTTGTTGAGGTGAATAATGCTTTGCAAGTTTTTTTTTTTTGACAAAAATGCTTGCAAGTTAAAGAGTCAAAACAAACAAAAAAAGTTATACAATATTTCACAACACAACTTTATATTGAAGAAAAACTACATTGTATTTGACAAAAAAAGAAAAACCGACTCAGAAAAGACTTTCAATGGAATGAATTACCTAAGCTCATAATTCTTTTACATATATTTTTTTTTGAGAGAAATTCTCTTACATATATCAAATAAGAGAAATCAAATAAGTTTTTACAATACATGTGTCATGGAAATTAATAAGAAAAATGCTTAAAAAATTGACAATGTAACAAAGAGAGAAAATAAAGGTTTGGAGAAGACTTACAATAATATGAATTTTGAATAGAGAGTGGCGTGAAAAATGTGAAAGTCAAACCCGATATTTATAGCCAAAGACATAAAGTAACCAAAATAATCAAGTACTTCATCCATGCATACAATCACGAAAAAATAATATTGTATATTAATATTCATCAATTGGTACATTTGATCTTAGAAACAAAATCACTGTAATTCAAACTAAATGATTTTATTTTATTGATGACCATATATTTGACATTTACACACACTATTTTTTGGCCAAATATATTTTTATTTAATTTAAATGTGTAACAAAAAAAAAACTAAAAATGCGTATAAACATATTATATACCATAGCATTCATTTCATGTTTCATAAACTATGGAAGGTGTTACAAAAATTTAGAGAGTTGTCTCTTCGTTGAAATATTTAAAAAGAAATTTGTAATAAAAAACGAAAAATAAAGAAAAATAAAACAAAATTAAAACACAATGCATGAATAAAGAAAACGAAAGCTAATAAAATTATAAGCATATTTGTGAAAACAATACTTATGCATCCATGATAACTATATATATATATATATAGAGAGAGAGAGAGAGAGAGAGAGAGAGAGAGAGAGAGGGAGGGAGAGGGAGGGAGGGAGGGAGGGAGGGAGGGAGGGAGGGAGGGAGGGAGGGAGGGAGAGAGAGAGAGAGAGAGAGAGAGAGAGAGAGAGAGAGAGAGAGAGAGAGAGAGAGAGAGAGAGTGTGTGTGTGTGTGTGTGTGTGAAATGAAGATAGAGGGAAAGGATGTCATATTACAATGAAGATGAAAATGATGACAAACATATTGACTATATATAGGAAAAAAAACCTAGGTAAAGGTTAGAAGGATGACATGTATTCTCAAATTTGATTGGTTGGTAATTTCAATCATGAATCATGATTGGCTGATAATTTAAATCATGAATCCTATTCAAATTTTATTGGCTGATAATACAAAACGTATTCATGATAGACTTTTTTTGGTAGTGTATTCATGATAGACTATTAAATTGTTTATAATTTCCATTTTGGTTTTTAATAAATTAATTGAAATAAATGAAATTTGTTTGAGTAATACAAAAATAAATATTTATTAAAAAACAAAAAGAAATATGATTGGTTCAACAAAATACATATTGTCAATAATAATGTGGCTGAGATTCGCTGACCATTTAAAATATAAGAAATATGATTGGTTCAACAAAATAATATTGACATATAAAAAATATTTTCTCACATTGTTAAAAAAAACATGGCTTAAATATGGTATTGGTCCCTGCAAAATAGGCCAGTTTTGGTTTTAGTCCCTGCAAATTTTTTTTATAGTTTTTGGTCCCTGCAAAAATAGGTCAGTTTTGGTTTTAGTCCCTGCAAATTTTTTTTATAGTTTTTGATCCCTGCAAAAATAGGTCAGTTTTGGTTTTAGTCCCTGCAATTTTTTTTTTTATAGTTTTTGGTCCCTGCAAAAATTCTGGAAAAATGAAAAATTAATAAAAAAACTAAAAAAAATTTAAAAAATTCTGGAAAAATGAAAAATTAATAAAAAAATTGAAAAAAATATTAAAAAATTCTGGAAAATTGAAAAATATATAAAAAAATTAAAAAATATTAAAAAAATCTGGAAAAATGAAAAATTAATAAAAAAATTGAAAAAAATATTAAAAAATTCTGGAAAATTGAAAAATTAATAAAAAATTAAAAAATTCTGGAAAAATAAAAAAATTGTAAAAAATATTAAAAAATTCTGGAAAATTGAAAAATTAATAAAAATGGAAAAAAATTTAAAAAAATACGGAAAAAAATTAAAAATTCTGGAAAAATTAATTAAAATAAAAAACGATTAAAAAAATAAAATAGTCTAATAAAATGAAAAATAATGCTAAATTCTGAAAAAATAAAAAGATTAAAAAATTCTGAAAAAATAAAATTTTGAAATTTTCTAAAAAAAATTAAAATTCTGGAAAAATTAAATTTTCGAAATTTTAATAAAAATTCTAAATAAAATTTTAATGAAAAATAAAAATTCTGAAAAAATTCTGGAAAATATCTAAAAAATTTCGAAATTTTCGAAAAAAATTAAAAAGATTAGTCATTTTTTAAAAAAATGAAATTTTCATTAGTATTTTTCGAAATTTTGATTAGTGTATATTCGAAATTTCCCTTATTCTCGATTTATAAATACACAAAAGTTCCCGGTTTATAAATACACAAAAATTCCTAGAAAAAATACTAATGAAAATTTCGAAATTTCGAAAAATACACAAAAAACCTAAGCTCGGTTTATAAATACACATATTTTTTCCCTTATTCTCGGTTTATAAATACACAAAATTCCCGGAAATTTTTTTGGAAATAAATACACTGAAAAAACTTAAGCTCGACATATATACTAATTAAATTTTCCAAAATTTTTATTAAAATTTCGAAAATTTCATTTTTCCAGAATTTTAATTTTTTCCAAAAAATTTTGAATTTTTTTTTCTTCAGAATTTTATAATCTTTTTTATTTTTTTCAGAATTTATCATTATTTTTCATTTTATTAGATTATTTTATTTTTTTAATCATTTTTTATTTTTATTAATTTTTCCAGAATTTTTTAATTTTTTCTTATTTTTTTTCATTTTTATTAATTTTTCAATTTTCCAGAATTTTTTAATATTTTTTTTCAATTTTTTATTAATTTTTCATTTTTCCAGAATTTTTTAAATTTTTTATTAATTTTTCAATTTTCCAGAATTTTTTAATATTTTTTTCAATTTTTTTATTAATTTTTCATTTTTCCAGAATTTTTTAATTTTTTTATTAATTTTTCATTTTCCCATAATTTTTTAATATTTTTTTTCAATTTTTTTATTAATTTTCCATTTTTCCAGAATTTTTTAATATTTTTTTATTACATAACTGGGGTCAGGGACTATTTCCAAAAACAAAAATTTTGCAGGGACTAAAACCAAAACTGGCCTATTTTTGCAGGGACCAAAAACTATAAATTTTTTTTGCAGGGACTAAAACCAAAACTAGCCTATTTTGCAGGGACCAATACCATATTTAAGCCAAAAAACATTGTCTGACATCATCTTTATTATATTATTACTAAAATAAAAATACAAATAAAAATTAAGATATTAATTTATTTTCATAATTGTTTGGCATTCAATAAAATATGTTAATAAATTGTCTCACAATTCACAATATTATTATTATTAAAATAAAAATAAAAATTAGTTTGTTTCATGAAATCATTAATTTCATAAATTCATTAGTTCATATTTACATTTCAATAAAATATATTTGACATTTTTTTGAAAGAGAAATATATTTTAAATAGTCTTAACCAAACAAATAGTGTCACATTACTATATTATTATGAAATAAAAATAAAGATAATGATTAGTTCATTTCATTAATACAATATTCCTTTATTATTCTTTTTTTCATTAATTGTTAAATGCACGAAAATGCTTGGTTTGGTTTAGACGCCACATTACACTTTAAAAAACAAATGTTTGGTTTGGTTTATGATGCCACATGTCAACACCAAAAGAAGAGAAAATAACTTTCATAATGAGACATGAAATAGGTCCTAAATTTATATTATATAGATTTTTGTTACATTATCAATTTAATTATTGAAGATTAGTAAATATTTTTGAAAAAAATGCATATTAATTTGAGCAAGGTATATTATATTAATTTTCTGCACATTAATTAACAAATTTTGGCTAAAAAAAATTAACAAATGTTGTCAAACAGTTTTTTCTTAGAAAAGTATCTGTCAAAAGTTTAATGGGCTTGCATAAGAAGGAGAGATTAATGGGCCATTAGAACCCAACTCCATTTTGTGAAGAAAAATAAAAATACAAACCAAATTCCATCTTCTTCTCAAACCCAGAGAGAATGTTGAAGTTTGCAGTTCAACATGAAGGCTGAAGCAGAAACATGGTAGAGAAAATAAATTGAGAAACGAGAAAAAAAAGTAATCACTTTGGTTGTGTTGTTTTCAACTTTGTAGGAAAATAAAAAAGAAGATCATGGTTAATTTGGGAAAGCACATCAACCACAAAAAATTGAATTCCTGAATTGTTTTTGAGTTGCCGCAAAAGCTTCAATTTGTAGCTTCTAGTAAACATGGGTTTGGAGGGTAGAAGCACGTTCAGGTGAAGCACGTTTTCAGTTACCCAAACATTACAAAAAAGGCAAAACCGCGTTTCACTTTTCCAAACTCCCGTTTGAGCCTAGAAAATGGGTTAGCAAACAAGTACTAAATAAAAGAAATTTTATCAAACGTGATATTGATATTGAGAGAGGGTAATGTGACTTTTAAAATTGTCATTTGAAAGGTAGTCTAACTCCTCCAAAAAGAAAGAAAAAAACAAACATTTCGTTGCAAGTATGATGATATATTTTTTTATTTGGATATTTGATCTAAGAATCGACTAATTTAGATGATTAAATTGCAGATCTTTTTAAAAACAATTTTTTTTGCTATACTCGGTAAAATCAGTCTATAATTATAATTAATATTTTCTGAAATTGAAGCTGATCTATAAACTCACTCTCATATTCTATGTTTTTCTCTAATTACTTTTGGAGAAAAATCATATTTTCTTTCAATTAATGCATTCATCACACAATAAATAAATCTTCAAAGGAAAAGTACCATTTCTTCTCTTTAAGCTTTTCATAAATTCACAATATCTAATACAACGCTATCTCTAGTTAATCTAGTATGGGTTTTGTTAACAAACAACACTTGATCTATCATGTGTCACAAGCTCATCCACCTACCCAAAATCATCTTGATTGTGATACAAATTTTCCAATAGTAATCGTTGTACTAACTAGGAACGATGGCAACATCTTTCTTGCTAATAGCCTACTACACCTTTTTGAATTGGTAAAACAACACTTCTTGATCTACTTTTAGGTCTACAACTACTGTCACCACAAATTAGAAAGGTGTATTAGGCTATTAGTAAGAAAGATGTTACCATCGTTCTTAGTACAACGATTACTATTGGAAAATTTGTACTAGAATCAGGATGACTTTGGGTAGGTGGATGAGCTTGTGACACATGATAGATCAAGTGTTGTTTGATAACAAAATCCATACTAGATTCTAGAGATAAATGGGTTGTCTTAGGTGATGTGAATTTATGAAAATCTTAAAGAGAATAAATGGTACTTTTCCTTTCAAGATTTATTTATAGTGTGATGAATGCATTAATTGAAAGAAAGTATGATTTTTCACCAAAAGTAATTAGAGAAAAACATAGAATATGAGAGTGAGCGAAGAGAAATGAAAGATGGAGAAAAGTGAAAACGTGAGGTGGTTTATAAATGAGGATGGTGGTGGTGAATGGACTTAAAAGGGGTTGAAAAATTCAATAAGTGTTGCCTAACGTCTTTTCTTCGAAGTTCATACATTTGAGTTTATAGATCAACTTCCATTTTAGAAAACATTAATCATAATTAATAAATTACTAACAAGTGCCCCACACACTGTTTATCGATTTCAAATCAAGAAATTATTTCTTAAAAATGTTAAATACTTCAATTTTTAATGCATAAATTTTCACAAAAAAATTATCATTTAAAATACATAAAGAGTGATCCGAGTGCACTCGTTAACATTAATCTTATTATTATAGACAACAAATTTTTTCGATTTTTTCGAGTATTGAAAAAAATAAGTTTTTTTTTAAAAGATCTGCAATTTGTTTTTTTATGTATCTAATTCTATAGAATCAAAGACATAATGTAAGGAATTACAGCATGACACCCAAGAGATGATTATGACTTTCTTTCAACTTAATTAGAGGAAATGAGTTCAAAGCTAATTTTGAAAACGCAAAAGATATCCAATTCACATCCATCGTAGCTACGTTCACCGTCTCAATATAAAACATTCTAAAATATATATACACGTTGATGTGCCTATAATATTTCTTTTATTTATATCTTTTTCCCTCGCCCACCTTAATTAAAATCTTTTATTTTTAAAGGTATTATGTTTTTGTGGTGTAGACTTGAGACCTATGTGCATTATCCTCTCTCTGTCTCAGTTTCAAATCCTTTAGATGTGAACAATCCTAAAACATATTTATTCTATAAATATAATTTATATTACTCACTTCACAAACATCAAATATAGTGAAACTTTTGTAGGATAATAAAAAGAGTAAATCAACATTTTGGTACCTGGAATTGTAAACGTTAAACAATTTAGCCCCTTAAATATTTATGAAACAACAAATTAATCTCTTTAATTGAAGAACATCAATTTAGTCCCTCGATCAAAATATCAATTTAATAAACATTCATGAGAATCAATGAAAAACCAACTCATATTCCACAAAGGGAATTGAGTGGCATTATTCAATCTAAGGGAGTAAATTCATATTCCACAAATATGAGGGACTAAACAAACAAACTCTTACAATTTAAAAGACTAAAATGCTTATTTACTCGCTAAAGAAGCTTTCAAGGGTCCAAATGAATTGGTAAAACAACACTTCTTGATCTACTTCCATGTCCAAAGGAAAAGAATGATCTCTTAGGTCTATTACTACTATCACCACAAACTTCAATGGAACTAACCTCATGAACATGCAAACTAGGTTGATATAAAGATTTATGTATTGCTAAGTCCATTGAGAAAGACCTTCTAATTGGTTGAACTAGAAAGCCATCGTCTTTGTCTTTAATACACTCATCCCCCATGCTAGTCACTTTTTGAAGCTTAATTGCTTTCTTGTGTGAATCTCTTGGTACCTCCAATTCTTTACCTCTTTCTTCTATTCTTTCATGCAAGATTTGACCTTCATGATCATTTTCATTATTATCCAAATCAATTACAACAAAATCTTCACAACCACCAATGATGTTTTCAACATTTTGGCTTTGCAAATAAGGTGAAGGTCTTGGAGTGACAACATGCTCAACTTGGATTTCTCTTGTCATTGAAACTTTTCTTCTACAAAGTGGACAATTTGCATTGTTTTGAAGCCAAACATCAACACAATCAATGTGAAATAAATGGTTGCAATTTGGTATAACTCTTAGTATCTCATCTTCTTGAAACTCACTCAAACAAAAAGCACATTCACTAGAGATTCCTAATTCACCATAGTCTTTCTCTTCTTTGTAATGAATCACTGGAATTGAATTAATCACCGATTGTTCTAATCCTCTATGCTCCGATGTCATTGAGTACGACGTAGATTGTTCTTCAAGTTGTCTAGAAAAAGAAAAACGTCTTACTCTAACAAGATCAATACTGTTCCAATTGAAGCAGCATTTGATCACAAAGGTGTAGTAGGCCATTAGCAAGAAAAATGTTGCCATCATTCCTACTACAATGATTACTATTGGAAAATTTGTACCACAATCAAGATGATTTTGGGTAGGTGGATGAGCTTGCGACACATGATTGATCAAGTGTTGTTTGTTAACAAAACCCATACTAGATTAACTAGAGATAGGGTTGTATTAGATATTGTGAAATTATGAAAAGCTTAAAGAGAAGAAATGGTACTTTTCCTTTGAAAATTTATTTATAGTGTGATGAATGCATTTATTGAAAGAAAATATGATTTTTCTCCAAGACTAATTAGAGAAAAACGGAAAATATGAGATTAGTTAGAGTGAGTGAAGAGAAATGAAAGATGGAGAAAAGTAAAAGCGCGAGGGGGTTTATAAATGAGGATGGTGGTGGTGAGTAGACTTAAGGGGCTGAAAAATTCAATAAGAAGTATAGTCTAACGTGTTTTCTTGGAAGTTCATACATTTGAGTTTATAGATCAACTTCCATTTTAGAAAAACATTAATTATAATTATAGACTGATTTTATCGAGTATAGAAAAAAAAATTGTTTTTAAAAAGATCTTCAATTTTAATCATCTAAATTAGTCGATTCTTAGATCAAATATCCAAATAAAAATAAAATATCATCATACTTGCAACGAAATGTTTGTTATTTCTTTCTTTTTAGAGGAGTTAGACTACCTTCCAAATGACAATTGTTTGATAAAATTTCTTTTATTTAATCAACTCAAAATACAAGTTAGTGAAATTCTCTCTTGGACAATTATTCATGGCTTGAAAAATCTCCTTTAGTCCTTTAATACTACTACTACTCTATATTTTGCGTTACGTGTGGTACAATTTCTAAAGGAAGACCCTATGCAATCGTTGACTTGATGGTTCTCTAGTGGAAAAAAAGGTTAACCGACGACCATGTCCTGACCAAGGTTTACTCCATTGACTGGATTGGATGAAATGTTTGAAAGTTTGATGCCAAATAATTTTCATCATATTGGAAAAGAAAGGTGTCCTTAATTCCCCTTTATACAAGGCATAAGATGGCTACATTTTGTTTCAAAATAATTCATGTATTTACATCCTCTAATTTTAGAGATTAAAGAAAGAATTCAAACTAATTGCGATGATTTTTTTTTGTGTTGGCTGGGATTTGAACCCCGAACCTTGCATATTTTATGCATTATCCAAACCAACTGAATTAAGTTCACGAGGACACTAATTGCGATGATTACCCATATAGGATAATCAATTCTAGAATAATAAATCTTATAGTTAATTTTAAAGAGGGATCTTTTAAGCATATTTTATTAGTTTGTTTTGTAGTATTATTATTGTGTGGTTTATTTATCGATCTTATTATGAGTATGCATAAATTTATATAAGCATTGTATGCCTCATTGATTAGAATCAATGAAAAATAATATATATATTTAAAAGATCATTTTTTAAAATAAACTATAAAATTCAATTTTTCTTTTTAAATATAAGATTCATTATTCTAACCTCCATCATCCTATCAAAAACATGATTCAACTCTTTACTTATATCAACTTTGACTTGAATTAATGTTCGGAATTCAACAATTGATAGGATGTAAATTCTCGACGAAAGTTGGTGGCTCTTTTTAATTTATATAAAGTTTATTTCCTTAATCTTTTAACTAACTCACCCACGTGATATATCTAAAATAATAATTAGGTTTCTCATTTGATAGAATAAAAAGATAAATTTAATTAATATTGTTTTTTTGACTAACAATAATATCTATAAAAAAAATTAATTTTACTCAACGATAGCCATATTTCATGTCATTTTTCTCCCCTTTCCTTTCTCTACACAAGTCAAGTGTTGCAACTTTTGGACTAATATCCTCACTTGCCCCATTATTTGTGTCAAATTCCTCCTTTCTTGTTATATATATATATATATATATATATATATATATATATATATATATATATATATATATATATATATATATATATATATATATATATATATATATATATATATATATAGGGCATTTCAAATGAGAGGACTTTTTAAATGAGAGGGTGAGAGGATGAAACAGTGGCCATTGGATTAGTTAGATGGCTGTGATTTAATTCTCACATTAGTAACTCACGTGACACTATTTTGCTGAGGAAAACAACACACGCGCTTCCTTCACTTGTAACGTTTCTTATTCCATCTTCTTCCCTTCATTCAACGTAAATGCTTCCTCTTTCTGCAGAAACCGTCACTACTTATTCCTTGCTTCCTTGTCTCTTCTTCTTTGCGTCCTTGTCTCTTTCAAAGCTGTTTATTTTTTATGTTCTTCCTTGTTCCTCGACAGTTTTTTCAAGATGTTTATTTCTTATGTTCTTTCATTAATCACTGATTGTTCCTTGTTCCTTCTTTATTTCTTACATTTATCTCTTACAGTTATTTCTTATGTTCTTAACTATTTAGTTTGTTTTTGTTTAGATATGTTTCTGAGTTAAAATGTTAATTTATGTTTATGTGTTTTCAGGTTTTGAAGACTTGCTTAGACGGAAGATGAATGGCATAGAACAAAAATGGATGATGGAGATGATTAAACAAGTAGAATGGCATAGAAGGAACATGGAAGATGAAGATATTTATGAGTTTATGTTTCTGATATACTAGCAATACTATTTTTAATTTGATGTATGGATTAAGCCATTGTGCTATTAGTAATCTTTTTTATTTGGCGTATGAAAGATTTAAGCTATTTGGTTGTTGGCATAGTTTAGTGTCACTGTTTCACAGCCATCTAACTAATCCAATGGCCACTGTTTCATCCTCTCACCCTCTCATTTAAAAAGTCCTCTCATTTGAAATGCCCTATATATATATATATATATATATATATATATATATATATATATATATATATATATATATATATATATATATATATATATATATATATATATATATATATATAGGGAGTCCTTAACATGAACCTCAATTTAAAGGACCATTGGTGGACCCTAGTTACTTACTTGAGATAGCCGGTGACACTATTTTTTTCTTAAAGAAATCAAAATGAAATATATTATAAAATCGAATAAGTTCTTCGAACACAAAACATATCAGAAACAAACTTATAAATAGTTTACATAGTTACACGGTGAGATCATTATAAAATATGATTAAATATTTTCAGTCAAAAAATATGATTAATTAATTGTACAATTTTTTGACACAATACACAACATCTAAAAATGTCTGAATGTTTGTAAGAAAACATGTTTTGATGAAATGGCGCGTCTTTTCTAGCATCACACGTCTTAGGCTATGTTTGGCCAAGCTTTTTTTAAGGCTTATAAGCTATTTGGAAGCCAAAGCTAACAATAAATGCTTTAGAAGTAAAGCTAAAGTTGTTTGGTAAATGTTATTTTTATTTTACTTCAGAGTGACTTTTAAGCTAAAAGTTGTTTGAAAGCTTAATTTTTTAGGACAAACTATGTTATAAATGAGCGAATATTTAAAAATAAAAGACAAATGTGAATAAATTTCATAAATTGTCATATAAAAGCACCTCTTAACAATATCATAAACAATATTAAAAGACTTCAGAAGATAATTCATTATTAGAAATATAAATTATCAAAAACTCTGACGAATTCTATTTCAACATTATGATGATATAACATCTTGAGAGAATGTAATGTAACACAACATTTCGTTTATTGTCCGATTTGAACGGAGATGAAATTAAAACTAAGTAAGTTTGTCGTATTCTATTGTTTTGAAATTGGTTTTGTATACTTGTGTATTTTTAGTTAGGGTTTATTTTGGAAATGAATGAATTGATCTTTCTAAGACATGCTTACAATAGAGCAAATAAATGTTTTTAAAAAATGTAGTGAATGATTGTGAATTAAAAAAAATGAAAGTAAGGTATTGTGAATGAATGAGTGTGGTAAATGAATGTGGTGATAGCCGATGATGGATATTGTAAAAAAATGCACGTTTAGGGGCTTAAAGAAATAACATCTCTGTCAAGAATTGCTGATTTGTTAGCTTACCTAAAATCAACGCATGTTAACTCACGCTGGGTACTAGCGCATGTTAACTCATGTTAGATATTAGCATGAGTTAAGTCACGTTGGATCTATCGAGCATGAATTAACTCACATTGGGTTATTTAGGAAAAATCAGGGTGGGAATAGGAAAAATCAAAGGACGAAGAGCAATTTTCTAGAAGATGCATTGCAATTTTTTGAGAGCTAAGAATATTTTCATCCATTCATGCCATTTTTTTGAGTCACCAACAACTACGCATAGTTATTACTACCACATTAGCAATAAAATGAGAATAGGTATCAAATTAAAAATGATTAGTAGTTGCAAGATTTTTTTAAAAGGATTAACAATTAAAAGGACCAAAAGTCAAGTTTGTCATATTTACAGGGGAGAAAATATTTAATCTTTTACTTTATCTCCATTTATTCATCGTTACATATTGAAATTCATTTGAGCCTTCTAATCTTTAATGACCAATGTATTTTATTTTATTTTATTTTTTAAAAAATTTAAAGTTCTTCTCTTTGATAAACAAGAGTACATGGTAAGTAAATATTTTATTTTCTCTTCCATGCTACTTTATATTTTTGTTTGAACAAATAAAAACTAGATACAAATGAAACCTCCCTTTTATACTCTCTTCATTTAATGTCATGTCACTAAAATAAGGGCTCCATTTGTATCTACAATTAAAACAAAGAAGAATGTTAACCAGTGCCCCCGGGGCACTTGTTAAGCACCAAATAAAGTAAGTTTTTATTAAAAAGTAATGTAATTATTACTTGATAAAAAGTGACAGTTTATATTTCCAAGAAAGTAAATTCTATTTATAGATTCCTTAACCAGTGCCCCGGGGCACCCGTTAACAAGACCCTAAAAAAAACCATGAGAGAGAGAGAGAGAGAGAGAGAGAGAGAGAGAGAGAGAGAGAGAGAGAGAGAGAGAGAGAGAGAGAGAGAGAGAGAGGGAGAGGCGGCAATCCTAGGTTCAACCTAAGGCCACAATGTCGGTATTCCCTTTCGCAGGCGGTGAGGTACAACGGAAAGGGAGGGGATCCAGCCAAGGTGGAACCAAATGGTGGGGGTGGGGATAGTGATTGGGATAAGGGAAATTGGACCACGGTTGGCTCAAGACGTCGGAAAGCGATCCAACCATGTGATCGAAGACATGACAGATCAAGGATTTCCAACCGGCACGGTGGAACGTCTTCAGGTGGTTTTCGGCAAAGGAGAGCGCGTATTCAGGTAGAGATTATGATTTTGATGACAGGGTTCAAAAGCAATTCTCAATTTGAGGGGCCCGTTGAGCAAATGAAGGGGCCTATTGAGCAATTTTCAGTTTAAATAAATAATGGGCGTTCATAGACTAAATAAACAATGATTCTGCATTTTGTATGCCCCTTACTGAATTACTATCTGCACCTCAGTGTTTGCTTTTGTTTTAATTAAGAATATAGAAATGTACTTTGGTTTGTTTTTAGTTTCTATCATAAACTAGCATTCAAACACCCACGAGATGTCGAGAATGTCAATATGTCCAATCATTTTCCATGTGTCAAAGCATATAAATTATGAACATATTTTTTATTTATGAAATTCTGAAAGCATATAAATTATGAACATATTTTTTTATTTATGAAATTCTGATTTTGTTTAAAACTACATTGATTTTGATGAAAATTATAAGTATAGATATAGATATCGAAAACATTCAAATTGTAACAAACTATTCTTTTCTTTTTCAAACACCAGCAAAATACAAATATAATATAAATTTTTATCTTTTTTGTTGACACCAACAATATGTCGATTTTATAGGAAATTTTGTATGGATATAATAGAAAATGAAAAAAATATTCCCAAAATCATGTATCCCATTATATATAGTATAGATATATAAGTAAAAACAAAAAAAAAAAGTGACGTGCAATTTCCTAGTGAGAGAAACTCAAACTTCTCTCTAAACTTTCTTTCTCCTTCGTTCATCGAGGAGGGGTGATTTTAGGTCATTTTTTTGACCTAATCACCCTTCTACATCTTTTATCCCCTTTTTTTTGTGATTTCGTCGTCTAAGTGCGGCGTTGTGTTGTTCGTCGTCTTGTGCGGCGTTGTGTTGTTCGTCATCTTATGCAGCGTTTGATTTCGCGTCTTGTCGCGGTGTTCGTTTAATTCCTATTGAAAGATCTACATCAGTCAATTACAAATTCAACCAATGATTTGGGCGTCAACGTTGCAGATCCGGAAGCATGGGTATTTCGGTGACTTAGGTTTTATCATATTATTTGTAGGCATTTTGCCGTTGTATGCTATTAACTTGGATGTTGTGAGTTTGTTCGCAGATTCACCCTTTACGTTTTTAGCGATGTTTGTATCTGATATACTCTATCGATTTGAATGAATGAATATCGTTGTTTTTGTCAAAAAAAAAAGATATATAAGTAAAAGTAGTTTGAGAGTTACCGCCCGAACTTGAGAGAGCGGAAGTTACCGACCAAGAGTTAAGATCGTATCTCTTCATAAGGGTATTTTTATCATTTCCAGTGGTCTGCGAAAAAAAAAAGACAATTGAGCAATTTCAATTTAAATAGACACTGGACTTTCATAGACTAAATAAATAGTGATTCTGCATTTTGCATTACTGAATTACTATCGGAAATGCAAAGTATACTCTGCGATTTATATATATTTTTTGGTAAATAGAGAAAACAAAAAAAAAGTGAAAGCAAAAAGAAAACTAGACTACGACCTTAAGAACTGCACTTTATATGCATCAGTGAGAAGTAAAGCTTCCAAGCCTGGGAGGAGGTTTTTCAAGCTGCACCATGAAGAATCGTGATTGGCACCATGCTTAGCTAAAAAGTCTCCACATGCATTTGCCTCTCGAAGGGTGTGGGTAAGATGCACATTCCAAGGGAGATTAAGGAGATCGTTGATATTTCTAATGATAGTTGCATAAACATGCCAAGCATCCGGAGGAGCTTGAATTAATTTTATAGCATGCTGGGAATCAGAGTAACAAATCACATTTCGGTGCCCTTTATCCCATGACAATTTGAAATCATGCATGATCACAAGTAGTTCCGCATGCAAGTTATTTGAAATGCCAATAAATCCTAAGAAACCACAAAGCCAAGTGCCATCCGAATCAAGGAGCACACCACCAAAGCCTGAGCGCCCGGGACTCCCAAGACTACTCCCATCAACATTGAGAATCGTAGCTTCCATACGGGAAGGGTGCCAATAGGTCCATCATTTCTGACGGCGAGAGAGAACACTGCTACCCAAGGACGTCGAGAGATAACTAAGATAGCTTCCAACATTATGTTGCATTTGATGATAGCCAACCTGCTCATTACCAAGACACACCACATTCCATGCTTTCCAAATACACCAGATACCTGCCACAAAAATGAGAGGGTTTGAGAGACGAAGACCTTTTTTGAGCCACGAGTGAGTGTGTAATTCCTGGAAGAAAGTTGTACTATTATACCCCAAGGATCTCCAAATACAAGCAACAAGAGGGCAATCTCTGAGACAATGTAACACATCTTCAACATGATCATCACATCTATGCACCAAGGGGATAAAGCCATATCGCGACGGTGTAAAAGAGCTTTAGTGGGGAGCGACTCGTAGCTAGCGGTCTAAAATAACAACTTGACCTCTTATGGAGCTTTCATTTTCCAAATCCAATTTCAAGAAATGTCATCATTATGAAGGTCATCCGAATTAGAGGAAAGGAGCCAGGAATTTCCTGATCTTGCTATACAAATGTCGTCAAGATGATCGACCCAAGTGATGCGATCTGGCACGTCATTATGCAAATAGGAGGGGCATGGATTTCACAAGGTTTTAAATATTGCTAGGAAGAAGAGTATACAACGGGTTAAAGTTCCACTCACCATTTGTGATCATGTCATGAATACACAAGGATATATCATGAATATCAACCCACGAAATCAGACTCGCAAAGGTTCCCAAGGTGGTCCAAGAGGAATACAAAAAGGATGTGTTGTCGTTACCTAGCCGAAAAATAGAACCATCTTTCAAGACCGAACTCTCCTTCATAATTGAGTTCCAAGTGGTAAAGCCATTCTTCATAGGAATATCCAGAATACTAGAATTGTCAAGATACTTGTTGGACAAAATTTGAACCCATAATTTGTTAGTATTTGTATGAATATCCCACACCAACTTTCCAAGGAGAGCAGTGTTAGTAGCGCGAGCCACTCGAACATCGAGCCCCCCCAGAAGACTTGGGACGGGTGATTTTATCCCAACCCACCAAGTGAACTCCTTTACTGCCAGTACCCTTCGAAATAAACTTCCTAGTAATTTCATCCAGTTGATTACAAATGCTCTAAGGGAGCCAAGATATTTGCATATAATAGGTAGGAATAACATTGAGGATCGATTTAGCAAGAGTCAACCTACCATCTTTATTTAATAATTTGTTCTTCCACGAAGCTAAGCGAGAGTGGACTTTGTCAATCAAAAACTCATAGTCGACCTTTTTCATTCTACCATGAAAAATGGGGAAACCTAAGTATTTATCTAGAGATGAAGTGCTGCGAATCCCCGTGATAGATAGCATGGTATTGATTTTGATCGCGTCATAACATTAGAAAAGAATGCTCTGGACTTAGAAATACTAATCTTTAACCCTGAAGAATCAAAAAATTTAGTAAAAGTTTCTTCCATCACTCGGGCTTGAGAAGTTGTCGCTTTAGAAAAAAGCAACACATCGTCCGCAAAAAAGAGATGGGACAAATAAGGACCATTTTTTGATAAGGTCACCGGTTTCCATCTAGAGTCATCAACCGCTTCCAAAATCATATGAGACAATATTTCCATGCACATCACAAACAGGTAAGGTGAGAGAAGATCACCTTGGCGAAGGCCTTTAGCAGGGGTGAAAGATGGAAGTTTATTCCCATTCCAAATGATTGAAAGAGAAGATGAGGTCACACAATGCATGATTAGATTAATAGTTAAAGAAGGGAACCCAAAATCCTCCAAGCAAGACTTGAGAAAGTCCCAACTAACATTATCGTAGGCTTTCTCCAAATCCAATTTATAAGCAACATCACCATTCTTCCCTTTTGATTTGCGCATGTTGAAAATCACTTCTTGAAGAATACTGGTGTTGTCACTTGTACTACAACCAGGGAGGAAGCTACTTTGAAAGGAACCAATAATTTGAACAAGCATCGGTCTCATTCTATTAACAAGGACATTAGTGATGAGCTTGTATATAGTGTTACACAAGCTTATAGGTCGAAACTCTTTGAAATTAGATGGTTGCTCAACTTTTGGAATCAAGATTATAAGAGTGTGAGCGAGTGAAGGATCAAATTTTCCCGTAACGAAAGCTTGGGTAATCAAATGATTTACATATTAATGTACATGTTCACTTTTGATTCAGTAAATAATTTAGAATTGTATATTTTGGTCTGTTTTTAGTTTGAGGACAATATTTTTTTAATCATAAACTAGCATTTAGGCATGAATTCACGTGTTTGTCTCTCCACTCATTTTCATTGTGTTGAAGCATACAAATTAGGCTTAAATATGTAACAGGTCTCTGTAAGTTCGCGTGTTTTTGCTGTTCATCCATGTATCTTTTTTTTTTCTTTCAAAATCATCCTTGTAACTTGTTAACCTTTTACTTTTAGTCCCTCCCGTTAACTTCCATTACAAAAACGCTTTGATGGAAAATGGAATCACACGTGGCAAAGTTTGAGTTGGCAAAAATAGGCTTATGTGTACTGAGAGATGACAAGTGGCTAGAATGGAGGGACCAAAACGAAAAACGCAAATGTGTAGAGGGATGAAATTAAAAAAACTTAAACATAAAAATTTGAAATCTAAAAACAAGAGATTTCAGATTTTCCCCCAATTCTTCTTCTCTTCTCCATTGTGTTCATCATTCATTCAATCTCCTTCTCCAGAACTCATCTCCATTATATCATCTTCATCCCTTCCAACCTCAATCTTCAGCTTCAACAATCAATTCAATTCTCAAACTCTGAAATTCAACACTTTATTCAAACTGTGAAGCATGTTAACACTTCATTTATCCCTCTTCTCATCTTCTTCATGTCTTGTTCAACAACACAACAACAACACCAACACCAACAAATTTGGAATTACGAAAAGCATCTCTTTTAGACTAGGTAAGTGAACCTTTGGATCCTCCGTTAGAACACAAACAGTGAAGCATGTTACCACTTAACCCATCTTTGTTAATTCCCTATTAAAATGTAAAAATCGTAACTTTTTCCTTCGCCTATCGTTGCTTGAATCTGTGTTCGAGTTTCCCTTGCTCGAATTTATAATTCTAGGTTTAATTAGTTTGTCTTTCTTGTCTTCACCATTGTTCTGCGATTTAAGCTGATGTGAAGTTCCTAGAAGGATTGAAGAAGATGAAGAACGAAATTTGAAGAATATGGAGAACAAAGAATGACGGACAAGAAAGATTAATGATGCAGGGGATTTTTTTGAAGAAAATGTGTATCTATTGCTGGAAATTGTGGGTCATGGCAGAGAGATGAAGAAGAAATTAAAAATAGAGGGATGAAGAATGAAACGCACCGTTTTAGTAATTGGGGAAAAAATAAAATAAAAAGCAAATAAGTATGAGAAGTATTATTAATTAATAGAAATATGTAGAACTTACTAGACACACGTGGGAGAAAAAAAAAATAAACATAACACACATAACTTTCCCTTTCCTTTCTCCTCTCACTCCCGTTAGCTCTCTGTCCCTCATTTCTCTTCTTCCATTTTTTTTTCCAAATCAACCAATTTCATCACCAAATCAATCGTCCTTAAGAATAATTGTTAATCTAAGTAAAGCAACTTCAAATTCAAGCTCTATTGGTAGAATTCTGGGGATTAGGGTTTGTGCTTTGAAGTAGAAGGAGAATACCCATATTGTCAAAGTTGCTCATTGAGACTTTTTGAGGTATATTCATCTACTTACATTTCAATTAGTGCATATTGAGGCATGACTAGTGGGTTAGAAATTAATGTTAGAGAGTAGAGTATAGAGGATTTCAACACATGAATATGATATATACTTTCATTTGATTTGAATGGTTCTATGAAACCTCAACAATGTTGGCACTATGTTGCTTCTGCTATTTGTTTTACGTACAATATGCATTGTTTTATACTCAATCTAAAACGAAAGTGGGAATAAACTAACAGATTGAAGCCTACATGGTATAATAATATTATAACATAAATATGTTGTTACTAAAGTTCTGGAATGAGTTTCTAATTTGTGGAAAACTATTATTGATGCTCAGATACGATGTCGTAAGCTTCACATGCTTCTCCTGGGGTGGTTGGAGAGCACACTTAGTCGATTCGTCATAACAGTGAGTTGATGACAATCATTATTGCTTATTTTCAATATTGTTATTATTAATATTTTTATGATTTTATATGTTTACAAAAATGGGGAACACACCCTTCGAATATTTTTCTCGTCTTGATACATGTTTAAAGTCAATGATATTATTGTGGTCTCTATTTGGATTTTATCTATGAATTATAAGCAAAGAATTACAAATTGGGATTTGATTGTGTGCTTTGACACAAGTTTGATATTTTACGAATTGTGGTTTTAAAGCTATATGTTTTGAGAAAAATGATTATTATTGCGACGACCTAGGTGCACGTAGTATGTGATTTCAATTAGGTATAGTTACCCCGTTAGATGGAGCCGCCAATATGGAAAGACCACCATTAGGAGGAGAGGGCTATCAATGAGAGGTAAACTCCCTAATTGAAAATGTTTTACACTTGCTTTGAGTCGAGAGAAAAGAGCTATCCGTTAGATGGAGCCGCTCCAATGGAAAGGCCACCATTAGGAGGAGAGGGCTATCAACGAGAAGGAGCTAGTTATCGATTCACCCATATTGATTATTTTCACTAAATGAAGTTTTCTATATTTATTTATTTATTTATTAAAAGGCTTTTATCATGATTTTCAACATATATATTTAAAGGCTTTTATTACGTTTTTCGGCAACATAATTTTAAAGGCTTTTGTTCTGATTTCGGCAATATATTTTCTAAAGGCTTGTAATCTTATTTTCACTTCTTTACAATATTGAGATTTTCACGTGCAATGATACAAAGTAATTACAAGCAGAAATATTCATGTTGCTTCTAAATGTTAGATTTGTGATGGCTTGTAGTAAGGTTATATGTAACACCCCAAAAATTACATGTATTGATTTAATGAAGTTAATTAGAAAAATTCTTGATTTTGTTTATTATAATGGTGTTATGATGCTAGAATATTATGTTAGATATGAAGAAATAGATTTATCATGATTAATGACGTGCTAGGAGGATTATTATGATGAAAGCGAAAAATAAATAAAGTAATATAGAGGCGGCGGAAGGTGTAGAATAGAAGTTTTTATTAAGTGGGGGAGGGAGAAGTAAAAATAATGGAAAATAAAATAGAAAGAATAATAGTATGAGGCTAGCCCAAGTATAAATAGAGAATTAACAATCAGAGGTCTTTCTTTTGCTGAAACGTAGAAGCAAGAGAAGAAGAGAGAAGAGGAGGAGAAAACCCTAGTTTTGGAGAAGAGAGCCGGAAAGCTGTGACTTCGAATATTCGAGGTAACGGGGAGATTCTTTGCACTTTAGGGTATCTTAATCTATGATGGGATTGTTGTATTAAATTTTAATATGTTGTTGCTGTTATTGTGTAAATTTGAATGAGATAACGAAGATGAATGAATTAAAATACGATGTTGAAAGATGAGAATTGAGGGAGAACTAGTTTAGGTTTTGAATGGAGTTTTTAGCCTTAAAAAGAATGGATAATCCGGTAGGTTAATGAAGAATTAATGTTCTAATGATAGAGTAATAATAGTGTGAAGATTAGGGATGTTTTTGGTGAATTTAGGATAGAAAAACGGAGCCAAGGAGGCTCCCTCGGTAGAAAATCGCAAAAAAATCTGTGATTACAGCATGTCTGATGCTGTCGAAAACATGAAGCGATTCCCATGATCATGAAGCGATTTTGACAGAAATCTGTAATTTCAGTATGTCTGATATTGTCAAAATCATGAAGCGATTTCACATATCATGAGGCGATTTTGATAGCAAGTGTCAAAAAGTTTTGCTATCAAAACATAAGTTAAAATAAAAGAAGTGATCCTTAGATGAGAGGGGTTTAATTAAGGGTCATGAGAGTAGTTTCATAAGCCATAATATATTCAAAATAAGACCAGTATCAAGAGTATTAGAGGAGAATAAAGGTGAAGATAAGAATAATTAGAAAATCAAGAACTATAGCAAACCAAGAATACTAAGATAGAAGTCTAAGGTAGTAGACGACAGTAAAGATGAACTAATACATGACGATGAGATCTTGAAAACTGAATAAGTTAGTCGCATAGATGAAAACCATTATGTGGGGAATGGAATAGTGAAAGTCGTAAAGAATGAGAATGAAGGATATAATGTATCTATAGAAGTAAAAGATGAAGAGAACGAGGGTAAATTAAGAATGGAGGTGGGATCTAAATATGATGTTGGTTTGACAAAAATGTAAACTAATATGTACATATGATGTTAACCGATGGATGCGATATTCACGTTATAAGATGATGAGGTATGATGATAGTATAAATGTCGAATGATGATGATGAACGACGTAAATAAAGATGCTTATGAAAGACTTAAGGGGAAAGTAGAGGGAGATGTAAGAGGGTTATTCATGAACTAATAAATATGAAAATGATAGTAAATTATAGTAAGGGATGAATATAGAGACGAGGCTTTATGAAGAGTGTGAACTTAGGAAAGTTGTCAGGTTGATGCGGAAAGGAGTCAAGGTAAAAGGGTAAAGATAAAGACACGATGAGGCGTAGGTGAATGAGGATTAGAGAGGAGTAGGTTAAATAAAGAGATGTGGTGAAAGATGTGATAAATATCGAGTTACTTATGATTTATGATACAAGATCATAACAGTAGAAATAGCGAGGATGAATTTAGAGAATTGATTACAATGTTGGGGTTATTAGGATGAAATGTAAACTGAGATAGAAAGTTGTGAACGAATTAAATGAACAGCGTGAGGGGTAGTAAGAGCGGTGAGTCAGGATATGAACCTAATAGAGGATAGTAAGATGAATGAGAAGGAAGGTAAGGGATAAGATAAGAAAAGATGATTGTTTTAGGAATAGTTCATAAACAAGAGACAAAGATAATAGAAGAAACTTAGAATAAAGATTGAGTCTAATGATTTAAACTATACTTTTAAAGGTACAAACCAAGTAAAATTAGTGTATAATGTTAGAGGACTAAGGTAATAGACGATAATAATGATGAATTTAATAACTGATGATAGGGTCTTATGACTTAATAAGTCTAGTCGTATAGACAGAAGTTATTAGGAGGAAAGACGAGGGAGTAGTAAAAATCATAAAGACCTAGGATGAAGGATAAGGTAGGTTACTAGGAGTAAATGGTGCAAAGAATGTAGAAGAAACCAAGAATGAGTGTAGGTTCTAAACATGACATGAGTTCTAATAAGAGAATGAGTTAGATATAATCAGATGAACATATGATGTTAATTAACGATAATGTGTTAATGATGATGTATAACGACGTTATGATTGTTAAAATGACGAAAGACGAAGAATGACGAAATATGAATAATGACGAATGATGAAAAATGACGAATGACTATGACGTAAAGATGATGTGTTGTTTTTGTGTCTTTCTAAATGATGTTTGGTGAGTCTTCATGCATCATATCATACTGCATAATGACGAATGACGAATGACGAAATGTATGTTTCAGTAACACATCTCTGAACTACATTATTATGACGATAGGATCCGGTACCGGCATGCATGTAGGTCTAGGAATGAAGTACGTTGCATATAGGTCATGATAGGTGAACTGTGATATGTGCTAATGATGTGAATATGGTATGTGTTAAAGGTGTGCATAAGATGTATGTGTTAATGATGTTTATGAAATAAATTGTATGAGTATCATGAGGAATGATTGATGATGATATGATGAATAATTGATGACGATGTGAATGAAGGACCAATGATGATAAGATTATCTGCTTTATTATTCATGTACCCCAATTATATGTTATGTTGTGAATTCTCACCCCTTTGTTGTTGTTTGTGTGTTTTGGTGTCTGTATCCTTGGGGTACAGACACTCAGGACGAGGAGTTTTAGCTTTGCGGGACGCTTAGAAGGTGGTAACGGGGATATACTCCTGTAGTTATTATTTGTGATATAAAGTAGTCGAATAAATACGTGCCCTGATCTGTAACACTGGGTTGGGTTAAACGTTGAATGTCCCTGAATTATGAAGTTTAAGCACTTTGATGTTTTATGCTATTTTTCTTAAATAATTTTGAAGACAAGATATTTTATAATATTGAAATTTTTATGAAGGATCTTCCGCTGTTGTATCTGATTCTTTATCATTTTATTACGTAGTAAGATTAATGAATGTGTGTGACACCCTTTTTCGTTAAAACCATGATTATTATTATGTAAAATTATCGTCGGGAATTAGGGTGTTACATTATACCAGAAGGATAAACTCACTGTTTAAAAGGTGTTATAAAATTTTTCCTAATAATTTAGTTCATTTTATTACGGTTTGGTTAAACAAGCTAAGAGTAACATATTTGTTATGTCGGCGACATTGGATTCAGAAATATTCCTATTTGAATTTGGATTAATAGAGCTTTATACGGTTACTAGTTTTGTAAATGAACATTAGATTTTGAGAAACTTAATTACTCGTGCCCAAGTGTGTTTCCCTTCTAGTCTGTGGTGGTTGTTGTCTCCTCACTTATGTCCTTGTGGCTTACTCTTTCTTTTTCTATTTTTTTCAGATTCCCGAGCAGCCGAGTAGGAAGCTACAAGTAGATCCGAAGTCCATCATTTCCACTTTTTGGTAGGCCTCTTTGATGGATGGCTCTTTTGTTTATGTAAATATTCAGTCAATGTATCTGCAGCTATATGGAGTTTAGAGTGTCTCATTTTGAGTTGTACAATTATGTAAAAAAATGTCTTTTTACGCTTCCGAATGATGGAACAGGTTTATGGACAGGATTCATATCTTGGAAACGTTAAAAATACAGGGGATACTCTGTCCAAATTTCTGTAAATATTATTTTGATGAAAAATGGTTATCTGTAAATTATTTATGTCATTGGTCGAGTTTGGTCGTTAGGCTTTTCGGACTAAAATGTATAAGTCTGTGCGCGGGTCACGATTTTTGTTCTTGGGTCGTGACAAAGTTGTTATCAGAGCCCGGTTTTAGGTCCACATAGCCGCAGACATAGAGAGATAATAGATTTTTGCTAGTAAATTGTGAACTGCGGCACCATTTACTCGCAAAAAGCTATTAGAACTCTTTGATAGTCTCATTTGTGTCTTTGATTCATGTGGTCTTTGATTGGTGTCACTTTCCTCGTTGTCTGTTTCTCTTTCTAATCAATGTTACTCTATTAGGTGAGGATGCCACCAAGGACTAGGAACCGTACTAGAAGGGAAGTTGTTGATGAGACAAATGCACCACCTCAAGGCACTCATCAAAGAGGCCGCGGTTGTGTTCGGGGTGGACGTGGGGTTAACGTTAGAGGGCGTGGAGTTAATGCAGGCAGACATGCCATTGTTGAAGAGTTATTCAATGTTGAGGTTCCTAGAAGAAGAAGTGGAAATCCAGTTGTGGAAAATGCTAACCTACAGGGTTTACAGCAGGTTGTGCAACAATTTGTTGGAATTGTTGCTGGGCAGCAACAAGGAAACCAAAGACATGAAAATTTAGAAGGTCAGCAAGAATTTAGACAGGTTGATCAGGTGGTGGTAGCTCCAACAAGGGGGATTGAGGTTACTTTAGCAGAATTTTTGAAACTCAAACCACCTACATTCTCCAGGTCTAGTGTGAGTGAAGATCCACAATGATTCATTGATGGACTAGAGAGGTTATGGAGAGCATTGGTGTAATATCCCGCGTATTAAGAATTAACGTAATATCTGAGAGCGATACAAATACGCACGTTCAAGCAGAAGGGTATAATGGTCATTTGAGTTTAAGGACTATTTAAGGCAATTGGGTCCAAAAATCTTCATTTTCATTCCATTTTCTCACTCTAGGTTACAAACTTTTCTCTTCCTCTCTTCCCTCTCTAGAAATCGATCCCCATCCTTCCATCCTTGCTCAAGATTTGTTCAAGATTTCATGAGCTAGTGATCATGTGAACTTTGGGTGTTTTGGAACAAGCTTCTCAACTAGTTTCCTTCCTCAATCAAGAGTAGTGATTCTAGGGTTTGTGGTTAGACAACTTAAACCAACATCAACCTTTCTCAAGGTGAGTTCTTAGATAGTTTCTCCTACCTTTGGGTTGTGCAAATCCTTGTGAGAAAAGTATGAATTGTGTTAGTATATGTTTTAGGGTTTTAGTACCCCTTTTGCCATTAATCATTGAAATTATGTTGTTTGTTGCCATGTAATTGTTCTAAGCTGTTTTCTATGTATTCTAAGTGGTTTAAGTGCAATGGAAACTTAATTTTGAGGTTTAGAGGTCAAAATTACGAATTCTGCAGGTCTGGTACTGAAGAACCTCGCTTAAGCGAGATGGATCTCGCTCAAGCGAGATTTTGGCAGGACTAAATTAAAATCTCGCTTGGAATCTCGCTCAAGCAAGAAATCTCGCTTGCAATCTCGCTCAAGCGAGATGAATCTCGCTCAAGCGAGATTTGACAGCACAGCACTTTTTACAAGAAAATTCATGAAATGTAGTGGTTTCGACCAAGTTTTTTCCTGCAGTCTCTTATAACTTTAAAAAACCCCTCAAAGTCAAGTTATCATTGCACATTTTACCTAAGGATATTGGTAAAGAAATGCATTAGCAACATCATGAATTTCAACGACGAATAGCACCTGAGATGTTATGATAGACTATGCAATATATCCGGTTAGTGATATATTAAGAGGGGGAAATGGAACTAGAGCCTCGACATAGTTGTTGAGAATAGAATGTCATATTACTTTCTAGGTTATATGAGTTATGATGCTAAGAATATTTTCTACGCCTATGTACAAGTATGAATATGTATGTATAGGAACATGACTAATATAAGATGTAGGTGCTCGTGTCTCTTGCTATCCACGTCAGGGGGATACAAGAGGTTCTCGACCTAAGGGGAACGATTCAAGCCGTAAGGGACCCGCACGACACCGAGGGAGTCCGATGTACGTACATCGGTCATGTATGGGATAGTTCTCGGGGTTACTCCACCCGGGGCTCTCCGTAAAACGAACCAAGATAATATTGTGTGATTCACGCTAACATAATGACTGAACAAATATGACTATGCATGTTATGATTATGAAATGAATGATTTACCGAAGACGAACTTAGGTTTCCCTATTCGTCCGGTATAGGTTGTGTCATGAATTAGTTTAGACTTCGGTGCATTCAACGTACCTTAGCAAGCGGTATTAGGATCTCTTTACCGCCATGACACGTATGATATAGTGAAAGCCTATAACATGTTATGAAGGTTCCAAGACGGTTTATAGTGTGCACATCCGTCTAGACATAAATGACCACACACACGTATAATCAACCGGCAGGTTGTATTTTAGACACGTGATAACCGTAGGTTTTTCCCCCAAGGTTATCACTAGCTTAGGCTAGGAAGAACTCACTGAGGCATTATGTCTCATCCAACTCCTTATTTGTTCAGGTTCACAGGTATCCCGAGGTAAAGGTAAAGAAAAGGTCACGGATTGATTGTGTTATCTTGGAGCTTTCATGGTGTGGATTAAGGAAGCATATGTTACATTATGAGTCATGTGGTTATATATATGTTGTGATTGTACTACGTTATGACAAAACTTTGGTGTAATAATGTAACATGAGAACTTTGGTTCATCGATGGATGTAGACTCAAGACTTGATGTTGTGTTATTATTGTATAATTAATGTATCCAGTATCAATATTAGCACTCTTTTGAATATTCTAGATATTTTTAAACATGGGTGTTACAATTGGGATGTTCAGATGTATGGGCAGAGGAATTGACCTCTTATCAGCTGGAAGGTGTGGCACATGACTGGTTTGACACAGTGACACATGGAAGACAAATGGGATCACCTCCCATGGCATGGAAAGAATTCTCTGAATTATTTATGGCTCCTTTTCTTCCTAAAAGTGTTAGAGATCAGTTAGCTCATGAGTTTGAGATATTCGAGCAAACAGAGGGAATGTCGATTTCAGAGTATAGTGCTCGTTTTACACAACTTTCTAGGCATGCTCCCTACTTTATCACAGAAGAGATGCGTATCAAGAAGTTCATCAGAGGGTTAAGGGAATACATATTCAGATCAGTGGTCGGTTCTAATTGTCAGACTGTTGCGGATGTTTTGAGTTTAGCACTTCAGATTGAGCAGCGACAGAAGGATAAAGGAGGTAGTAGACAAGATTCTCGCAAGAAACAATGAGTGAAAGGGTCTTAGAGTAATTATTCTAATCGTGGGTGGATCTTTGTCTGGTTATCAGGGGCAACAAAAATCAGTATCACAAAAGGGTGGTTTTAGTGGGCAATCATCTGGTATAGTGCAAAGTCATAGGTCGGGTTACAGGGGATCTACGGGATCTACTTTTCCTCATAGGTATTCTAGTGGTACAACTACAGCTTGTTCTGTTTGTGGTAGATTTCATTCTGGGACATGTTTTAATGATGTCAGAGAGTGCTTTCAATGTGGTCAAAGAGGTCACATTAAGAAGAATTGTCCCGTACCTACAACACAACCATCATCTAGTCATGCATCAACACCTGTAGCTTTAGCATCGTCTCATACCCCTACTGCACCTGTCAGACAAGGGGGAAATTCTTTTGTTCGGGGTTTAGCATCATCTCAACATGGAGGTAGAGGACCTGGAGGTAGAGGTCAGTCATAAGCAGGAAGAGGTCATGCTCGAGTTTTTGCTTTGACCCGTCAAGATGCTCAGGCATCTATTACAGTTGTTACAGGTACACTTTCTATTTGTTCCCAAGAAGCCCATGTTTTGTTTGACCCTGGCGCTACATATTCTTTTGTATCACCATGTTTTGCTCCTCGACTTGGTAAAAGTTCATCTTTTCTAGATGAGACCTTAGTTGTGACTAGACCTGTTGGTGATAATGTGTTAGCAAAGTCTGTATATTGTTCTTGTGATGTATCTATTGAGGGCAATGTGTTACCTGCGGATCTAGTAGTTCTTAATATGGTAGATTTTGATGTGATTCTTGGTATGGATTGGTTGTCTTTTCCTTATGCCACCGCAGACTGTCATAATAAAGTAGTGAAATTTGAACCACCTGGGGAAGCAACCTTCTCATTTCAAGGAGAACGCAATTGGGTACCAAACAATTTAATCTCATCATTGAGAGCTAACAAACTGCTAAGAAGAGGTTGTCAAAGGTACTTAGCATTGATTAGGAATATCCAAACGGGTGAAGAAAAATTAGAAAATGTTCCTATAGTGTGTGAATTTTCAGATGTTTTCCCTGAAGAACTTCCGAGATTACTGCCTGATAGGGAAATTGAGTTCTCTATAGACTTAATTCCTGGCACTCAGCCCATATCTATACCTCCTTACCGAATGGCCCCAGCAGAACTAAAGGAGTTAAGGGAGCAGCTACAAGATCTTCTTGACAAGGGTTTTATTCGTGCTAGTACTTCTCCATATGGGGTGCACCAGTATTGTTTGTAAACAAGAAAGATGGATCCATGCGATTATGTGTAGATTACAGACAATTGAACAAGGTGACAATAAAGAATAAATATCCTTTACCTCGGATTGATGAGTTGTTTGATCAACTTCAAGGTGCCCAATGTTTTTCTAAGATTGACTTACGGTCTGGGTATCACCAATTGAAGATTAAGAATGAGGATATGTCAAAGACAGCTTTTCGCACACATTATGGACATTATGAATTTCTTGTTATGTCTTTTGGACTTACGAATGCTCCAGCTTCTTTTATGGATTTGATGAATCGTGTTTTTAAACCATTTTTGGATCGGTTTGTGATTGTTTTTATTGATGACATCCTTATTTATTCCAAGAGTAAAGAGGAGCACGAGCAACATCTGAGGTTGGTACAAACTTTAAGAGAGAAGCAATTGTACGCCAAATTCTCTAAATGCAAATTTTGGCTGGAGAGTGTGTCGTTTCTAGGACATATTGTATCAAAGAATGGTATAAGTGTTGACCCAAGCAAGGTTGAGGCAGTGCAGAATTGGCCCAAACCCACTTCAATTAAGGAGATTCGAAGTTTTCTTGGTGTAGCGGGCTATTATCGTTGCTTTGTGAAGGATTTTTCCAAACTTGTGTTTCCATTAACTAGATTGACCCAAAAGAAAGTTGAGTTTAAATGGATCGATGCATGTGAAGAAAGCTTTCAAAAGTTAAAGGAATGTTTGATTTCAACACCTATTTTGGCATTAACAACGATTGGTGGAGGTTATGTTGTTTACTGTGATGCTTCTAGAGTTGGTCTTGGTTGTGTTCTTATGCAGCATGGTAAAGTTATCGCCTATGCATCTAGACAACTTAAAAGGCATGAGCAAAACCATCCTACACATGATTTAGAGATGGCAACAATGATTTTTGCTCTTAAAATTTGGAGGCATTACCTATATGGAGAGACTTGTGAGATTTACACTGATCACACGAGTCTTAAGTACATTTTTGAACAACAAGATTTGAATTTAAGATAAAGAAGATGGATGGAGCTCTTAAAGGATTATGACTGCACGATCTTATATCACCCTGGTAAAGCTAATTTTGTTGCAGATGCTTTAAGTAGGAAGTTGATGGGTAGTCTTTCTCATTTGACAGCAATTAAGAGGACTACAGTTAAAGAATTTCAAGAAATTGTTGAAAGTGGAGTTCAATTTGAGATTGGTCATTCAAGGACGTTGTTAGCCCACATGAAAATCTATTCTACCTTAATTGATGACATGAAACAGACTCAAAGTCAAGATTCAGATTTGATGAAGACAGTGGATAATGTGTGAAATGGTAAAGCTTCAAACTTCTCAGTTGACTCTGATGGTGTTTTGCGGTTAAAGTCTCGAAAGTGTGTTCCAAATGTTGGTGATTTAAGGAGGAAAATCTTAGAGGAGGCTCATCATTCTTCTTATACCATTCATCCAGGTTCTAATAAGATGTATCAAGATTTGCGAGAATTTTATTGGTTGGAAGGAATGAAGATGGATGTATCGGATTTTGTCTCTAAATGCTTAGTGTGCCAACAAGTGAAGGTTGAACACCAGAAGCCTGCAGGTTTACTTCAACCTACTGAAATACCTGAATGGAAGTGGGAAGGCATTGCTATGGATTTTGTTACGGGTTTAACACGGACTCAGAAGGGTTATGACTCTATATGGGTGATTATAGACCGTTTGACCAAGTCTGCACATTTCTTACCTGTGAAGACTACCTATACTGCTTCTCAGTATGCTAAGATTTATTTAGAGGAGATTGTTTCTTTGCATGGTGTACCAATTTCTATTATCTCTGACCGTGGGGCTCAATTTACCGCTAAGTTTTGGAAGCCTTTTCAAGCTGCATTGGGAACTCGTTTGAACCTTAGTACAACTTTTCATCCTCAAACTGATGGTCAATCTGAGAGAACTATACAAATTTTAGAGGATATGCTTCGTGCTTGTGTTCTTGATCTTGGAGGAAGTTGGGATCGATATTTGCCTATGATGGAATTTGCATACAACAACAGTTACCAATCAAGTATCTAAATGGCACCTTTTGAGGCATTGTATGGTAGGTGATGTAGGTCTCCTGTAGGATGGTTTGAAGTTGGAGAAGCTAAGCTAGTGGGTCTCGAGTTGATTCAAGATGCCATTGATAAGGTTAAGTTGATTCGAGATTGCTTAGTAACTGCTCAGAGTAGGCAAAAATTTTATTCTGATAAGAGGCAACGTCCCTTAGAGTTCACTATGGGGGAGCATGTATTTTTACGTGTTTCACCAATGAAGGGTGTTTTGCGGTTTGGAAAAAGGGGCAAGCTAACTCCAAGGTTCATTGGGCCGTTTGAGATTTTGGAGAGAGTCGGACTTGTAGCTTATCGATTAGCACTTCCACCGGATCTCTTGGGATTTCATCCGGTCTTTCATATTTCTATGCTTCGGAAATACCTTTATGATCCTTCTCATGTGATTAGTCGTGAAGATGTGCAATTGGGTGAGAATTTATCATACACCGAACATCCGGTGGCTATAGTAGATAAGGAAGTGAGACGTTTACGCTCAAAAGATATTGTTTCGGTGAAGGTTCTTTGGAAAGGACCGTCCGACGAAGAAACCACTTGGGATCCCGAAGAAGTAATGAGTGAAAAGTACCCACATTTATTTGAAAATCAAGGTTAGTAGTATTTATGTGATAATAAAAAAATTCAAGGATGAATTTTCTTAAGGGGGGGAAGAATGAAACACACCGTTTTAGTAATTGGGGAAAAAATAAAATAAAAAGTAAATAAGTATGAGAAGTATTAATAATTAATAGAAATATGTAGAACTTAATAGACACACGTGGGAGAAAAAAAAACATAACACGCATATATAATACACATAACCTTCCCTTTCCTTTCTCCTCTCACTCCCTTTAGCTCTATGTCCCTCATTTCCCTTCTTCCATTTTTTTTCCTTCCTTTTCCAAATCAACCAATTTCATCACCAAATCAATCATCCTTAAGAATAATTGTTAATCTAAGTAAAGCAACTTTATAGTCAAGCTCTATTGGTAGAATTTTTGGGATTAGGGTTTGTGTTTTGAAGTAGAAGGAGAATAGCCATATTGTCAAAGTTGCTCATTGAGACTTTTTGAGGTATATTCATCAACTTACATTTCAATTAGTGCATATTGAGGCATGACTAGTGGGTTAGAAATTAATGTTAGAGAGTAGAGTATATAGGATTTCAACACATGAATATGATATATACTTTCATTTGATTTGAATGGTTCTATGAAACCTCAACAATGTTGCCACTATGTTGCTTCTGCTATTTGTTTTACGTATAATATGCATTGTTTTATACTCAATCTAAAATGAAAGTGGGAATAAACTAACAGATTGAAGCCTACATGGTATAATAATATTATAACATAAATATGTTGCTACTAAAGTTCTGGAATGAGTTTCTAATTTGTGGAAAACTATTATTGATGCTCAGATATGATGCCAGACGCTTCACATGCTTCTCCCGGGGTGGTTGGAGAGCACACTTAGTCGATTCGTCATAACAGTGAGTTGATGACGATCATTATCGCTTATTTTCAATATTGTTATTATTGATATTTTTATGATTTTATATGTTAAAGTATTTACAAAAATGGGGAACACACCCTTCAAATATTTTTCTCGTCTTGATACATGTTTAAAGTCAATGATATTATTGTGATCTCTACTTGGATTTTATCTATGACTTATAAGCAAAGAATTACAAATTGGGATTTGATTGTGTGCTTCGACACAAGTTTGATATTTTACGAATTGTGGTTTTAAAGCTATATGTTTTGAGAAAAATGATTATTATTGCGACGACCTAGGTGCACGTAGTATGTGATTTCAATTAGGTATAGTTACCCAGTTAGATGGAGCCGCCAATATGGAAAGGCCACCATTAGGAGGAGAGGGCTATCAATGAGAGGTAAACTCCCTAATTGAAAATGTTTTACACTTGTTTTGAGTCGAGAGAAAAGAGCTATCAGTTAGATGGAGCCGCTCCAATGGAAAGGCCACCATTAGGAGGAGAGGGCTATCAACGAGATGGAGCTAGTTATCGATTCACCCATATTGATTATTTTCACTAAATGGAGTTTTCTATATTTATTTATTTATTTATTAATTTATTAAAAGGCTTTTATCATGATTTTGAACATATATATTTAAAGGCTTTTATTACGGTTTTTGGCAACATATATTTAAAGGCTTTTGTTATGATTTCGACGATATATTTTCTAAAGGCTTGTAATCTTATTTTCACTTCTTTACAATATTGAGATTTTCACGTGCAATGATACAAAGTAATTACAAGCAGAAATATGCATGTTGCTTCTAAATGTTAGATTTGTGATGGCTTATAGTAAGGTTATACCAGAAGGATAAACTCACTGTTTAAAAGGTGTTATAAAAAATTTCCTAATAATTTAGTTCATTTTTTTACGGTTTGGTTAAACAAGCTAAGAGCAACATATTTGTTATGTCGGCGACATTGGATTCAGAAATATTCCTATTTGAATTTGGATTAATAGAACTTTATACGGTTACTAGTTTTGTAAATGAACATTAGATTTTGAGAAACTTAATTACTCGTGTCCAAGTGTGTTTCCCTTCTAGTCGGTGGTGGTTGTTGTCTCCTCACTAAGTCCTTATGGCTTACTCTTTCTTTTTCTATTTTTTTCAGATTCCCGAGCAGCTGAGTAGGAAGCTGCAAGTAGATCCGACGTCCATCATTTCCACTTTTTGGTAGGCCTCCTTGATGGATGGCTCTTTTGTTTATGTAAATATTCAGTCAATGTATCTGCAGCTATATGGAGTTTAGAGTGTCTCATTTTGAGTTGTACAATTATGAAAAAAATGTCTTTTTGAGCTTCTGAATAATGGAACAGGTTTATGGACAAGAATCATATCTTGGAAACGTTAAAAATACAGGGGATACTCTGTCCAAATTTCTGTAAATATTATTTTGATGAAAAATGGTTATCTGTAAATTATTTATGTCATTGGTCGAGTTTGGTCGTTAGGCTTGTCAGACTAAAATGTATAAGTCTGTGCGCCGGTCACGATTTTTGTTCTTGGATCGTGACAAAGAAAATGAAATCTCTTGTTTTTAGATTTCAAGTTGTGATGTTTATGTTTTTTTTTTTTAATTTCATCCCTCTGCACATTTGCGTTTTTGGTTTTCGTGCCTCCATTCTAGCCACTTGTCATCTCTCAGTACACATAAGCCTGTTTTTGCCAACTCACACTTCGCCACGTGTGACTCCGTTTGCCATCAAAGCGTTTTTGGAACGGAAGTTGACAGGGGGACTAAAAGCAAACGGTTAGCCTGTATTTTCGACGGGTTATAATTAATGCAGTCAATTAAGTTTGACTTAGGTTTTGAAGAGAGTTAATGAGTTTCGACTCACTAATTTGATCGAATTCTTGAACTTAGAGAGATTTGTTGTCTTTATGGTGATTAATTCGACAAACAAGCAGGGGTCGAAGAGAAGTGGTTCGACGAGGAAGCGAGAGTCGAAGGGAAGTTGGTACCAGATAAAGAAGCCATGCGGCGGTTACCGTCGAAGGATGTTATTTGAAATTCAAAGAAGTGTATGTAACTGTTATTAGTAGTTACGTTTCGATACATTTCTGCGTAGGTAGTTACTTAGTATAAATAGTAGTGTTTCAAAGGGAAAACAGGTCACAATTCAATCATACAGAAAACTTACGTTCAAACTATCCGCATTCAGAGAGAAACGGGCAACAAGTCGCAATGTATGAATCTGTGTACCAATTTACATTCAGTCAATGCAATTTATGTTTGTTTCTTTCAGTTCTACTGCAATTTACTTGTTTTCTTTCAAACAATATACTTTACTCCTACTTCGATGGGTTCAACTTTCGTTGGATTTGACGGTTATCTTCATATTCTGCGTAACAATATCAAGAACATTCATCATTTTTCTGGAAAATAACAAATACAATATGTCTTAAGATTTACTGGTTGATCTTCCAAGTAACTATTTTTAAACCAACGGTTGTTTGCCAAAAACCAAGGTAAACAACAAGTTACAAGGATGGTTTTGAAAAGAAAAAAATACACAGGGACTAAAAGCAAAAACACTCAAACTTACAAGGACCTTTTACATATTTATGCTTATAAACTATAAACATAATTTTTATGAAATTTTTATTTTGACTAAAATTATATATTTTATTTAAAATATGGCTTAATTACAGTTTGGCCCCCTATGTTTCACAATCTTGCAATTTTGGCCCTTATAAAAAACAATGAGAAATCATCCCCTTAAGTTTACCCCTTTTGCACTTTTGGCCCTCTGATCCATATTTGACCCAATCAACGCACACGTGGCACTTAAAGGACGCCATGTGTATAATTTTTTAATTAAAAATAAATAAAAAAAGCTACGTGTGTATTTGTTGAATTAAAAAAAAAGGAAAAATTGGACCATATGGCTTTATTTTATTTTTATTTTTTTTAAATTACACAACTGGACTAACTCAAGTGAGTTACTTTGTGCTTTATATATTAATGTATATGTTTGCTTTTGTTTCAAAAATAATATAGAATTGTATTTTGGTTTGTTTTTATTTTGAGGAAAATATTTTTTTACCATAAACTAGCATTCAGACAATCACTCTTGTGCTCATTTGTCTGTTTCTTTTTATTGTGTCAAAGCATGTAAATTATGAACATATTTTTTTATAAATTTTTTGATTTTGATTAAAATTATTTTGATTTTGATTAAAATAATAAGTGTAGATATATTTAACTTTCAAATTACAACAAACTATGCTTATCTTTTTTTTAAATGTACATTTAAATATGTTTTTGGTCCCTATAAATATTCAAACATTTTAGTTTAGTGTTCGTACAATTTTTCTTCGACTTTTAGTCCCCCAATAATTTTTCATAACCACTTTTTGGTCCTTACTTTTAGATCAACAAATGTGTATCATTCGAAATTTGATTTTTCTATTTGTAGTCATGTTTAGGGTATTGTAAAAATATCTTCCAAATGTGTATTATTCAAACATTTGAAGAGTACAAATGAGTTGACTTGATAGCAGATATCAAAAGTGGTGGTTGAAAATTTTTGATGGACTAAAAATCGAAGAAAAATTTAAAAGGGACTTAAAATGAAAAGTTTGAATTTTCATAGAGACCAAACACATGTCTAACCCTAAATATAACATAAATTTTTATCTTTTTCAATGACATCAACATTATGTTAATTTATAGGATACTTTGTTTAAGACTATACTTGGAAGAGAAACAAATCATCCCAAAATCACGTAACTCATTTATATATAGTATATATAATGAAAATTTAATAAGCGTCCTCAAATGACAAATTATTTAGGAAAAACTGGATTTGATTTCAAGGTGATGGCACAATTTTTGGGAACGTTTACCCCACACCCCAACAATTATCTCCTTACCCCAACAAATAATGAAAAATACCGATTTTAACCCTTTTCAAAAGTACACCCCTTCACCCCCATCATATTTTCTTGAATTAAAAATAGTGGAAGATTTCTGGAAATCGTAGGAACAGTTTCTATTGAGATTAATTGATAGACATGAAATTCAATTCATTGTACCGTGAGGGTCAATTCATTGTTTCTGGAAATAGGGACTATACCATGGAGCCCTCAATTCGACCAACACAGGCCTCTCATATTCAATTACAAGGGACTGTCAATTTCCATCTGTATAGAAGCCACTTCAATGGCGACATTTTCATTCAAGAGCCAGGCACACGAAGCTTCTGTCGAGAGGAAAACAGGAAAACTCAAGGCAGATTGACTCCAGAAACAAGCGACGGTGGCGAGTCGGATCTTGAGATCGATGTATTGAGGAAATGTGACGGTGATCGGACGGGAGGAGGCAACTATAGAAGTAGAGATTTTGGGGAGAAAATGAGGGATATTGGTGGCCATGGATGCATAGAATCGCAGCTTCAAACTGATCATGAAGATGCGTCGGCAGCAAACTCATGTGATTAATAATAATAATAATAACAATATAAAACAACATAACAACAAAGGACAACTTCCAATTTTGAATAATAACAGTATATAAACAATTTGTGAACATGAAATTTTCTGGAATTTAGAAACAACCTGGAAAAGATTTTTAAGTTTTCCGGAAAATATTCATAGGGGGTGAACTCGTATCGAAAGTAAGGGTGAGAAATCAGAAATGAATGTGGAAAAGTGAAATGAAAAAAGGGTAAAATTGGAATTCCAATTGTTTTGTTGGGGTGATAGTATAAGTGTAGGGGTATAGGGTAAAATGTTCCAATTTTTGATTAAGTTTAACTCTACATTATCGGAACTCTTTTTTTTTTCAAGGAACCATCGTGTTAGCAAAAAAATATAATGAAATTTTTCTCCTTTTACCTTTTATCTAATCATATCAAACAAAATAAGAGAGAACACTTTTTTTTTTCTTTTGTTATGTTTTTATGCGAAAATAATACTATATCGAATCGACTTTGGTTTTCACTTCCCCTTTTATAACATTATTTATCTAACATGATTGATTTCCATCCAAACACGTAATTGACTAAATAGATGATGGTATTATTATAGTGTCATGAGTCATGACGAGTTTTCTTTTAAGTTTGCATAAGCAGGATATGAAAGAAAGTTCAAGATGCCTTTCCTCTTGCACGGGGACAAGGGTGCATGTCCTTTTTTAATATTATTCCAAATGACAAATTGTAAAGGTTTTGAGGAGTAAGACTTCTTTTTTTTTTTTTTTTTTGAGGAAAGGAGTAAGACTTCTTCAATGGTTACTAATACAAATGTTTGCAATTTAGATATACTCACAACTAATTACTACCTTTGGTCACATATATTGAGAACAATTAAGATAATTTAGTGTTCGTTTAACTGTGCTAGAAATTCTAAGTAAGTGAAATTATGTATCTGGATCAAGTCAACACTCTAAACTATGGTTAATACTCTGGACCTTAAAGTGAAGCTTTGTGTCATAGATAAAAGACAATGCTTTGTATCAAGACCAAGGTCAAAGCTATGTGAAAATCAATGCTTTGGCTCTGTTTGGTAAAAATAGTGGATAGCTGATAAGCTAGCTGATAGCTTTTAGCTGAAAAGCTAGCTGATAGCTTTTAGCTGATGACTGATGACTGATAAACTAGTTGAAGTGTTTGGTAAAATTAGCGGTTCAACTAGCTTATAAACGTAAAATGATATAAAAGGGTATTTTTAATGCATTATAAAATTTGTATCAATTGATATTTAAAATATTTAAAATTTCATAGTTTAAACATATTAATCTAATATGTCTTTCATATGTTATTTTTAAATTCATAAATTGGCTAATGTTTTATTTAAAATTGATTTTATTTCAGTTTTTAGACTTTATAAAAAAAAAATTAAACAAAACCTTTAAAAAAAATAATTGTTACCCTCTAAAACAAAATTAATTGTATTGACCCAAAATCAAATAAAATTTTGTTTTTAGACTTAAAAACAAAATTAAACATAACATAATATGATTTATTTAGGTAAACGTAACATATATTTTTTTTAAGGAAAAATGTAGTTTTTATTTTTGTAAACATGAGCATATATTTTGTAAAAAAAATAAAAGCGTGAGCATATATATTTAGTTAAAGTGAAATCTGGGATTAAAAGTGTCATGTTTTTCTTCAACGTAGTTATTTATTACAAAGGGTAAATATGGATTTTGTTAAATTGATAAGGGTAAAAATGAGACAAAAAAATGAGAAGCTATAAACTATAAGCTCAAACGCTACTTAGAATAGCTTCTGAAAAATAGCTTATAAGCTCGTGAAATAAGTTATAAGCTCATGGTCAAAAAGTGTTACCAAACAGAGCTTTTTTTGTCAAATGAGCTTATAAGCTATAAGCTAAGAGCTAAAAGCTCTTTTTTGTGGTTTACCAAACAGACTTTGTGGTTCAATCCTGAGGACTGAGATCCTATACACCAAGCGTCTGGTTGAAGTTCATGCCACTGATGCATGCAACTACTCCTCGCTAAGAGAGGAAACTTTATTCTAACTTATGCAATTGAGTAAAATTCATTACGATCTTCATTTATGTAAATGAATGACTGACTCACTGACTGCATTTAATCAAGAATATTTTAACATTCAATCAGACATTCAAAGACAAGGAATTCTTCAACAACTATCATCAAACTTCACCTTTATATAAAGGAAAATTTCTAACAGAAAATTGTGACGAACCTGTGAATACATACAATATACTGCACTCTGTTATACTTTATTCATATTGTATATCTTGTATTAGAAACAGTCAAGAAAATCAAAAGATATACACTTATAGTGTACAGGGCCGGCCCTAGGGCATAGGCCGCGAGTGCGACGGCCTAGGGCCCTTGCCGGTAGGGTGGCCCAAAATTTGTTTAAGGTGGGGGTGTGTATAGAAATATTTGGATTTTAGGGGGTATATATAGCAAACTTCACTGAAAAGGCCCAAACATTGAAATGATATAGGAATGGGCTGAAATCTGTTAATATTTTTGGCCCTTTTAGTGAGATTTGCTATATATATCCCATGCAGCACAAAAATTTCTATATACACCCTCCTATAAATTATTTTTGGTTGTTCTTAATAATATGCTTGAAAATTTATTATCGAAGAAATTGGTGATATTTTTTTGGGCCCTTTGTTCCTAATAATGTGCTTCACTAATATTAAAAATATCGACGATATTTATTATCCAAGAAATTGGGATAATTTTCATAACAAAGCAAATTCTATTTTAGTTGAAAATGTGGTGCTAAAATTTCAGTCTACTTTGCATGTGCTATTTTTCTCTACTTCTACGATATTTTATTTTGTTTTGGTGTATATAGAGTATTTAATTTATTTCCAGATGTTGTCTAAAAAACATTTATTTGGTAGTGAAAAGCGAAATAAAAAAACTAAATGAAGAGCTAAAAAATCACAACAATAAGCTAAAATAAAATTATGATGTATTATGTAAGGGCCCTTTTTTCATATTATGCTTAAGGCCCGTAAAACTCTAGGAACGGCCTTGATAGTGTATTGTGTAAACACATGTTGTAATCACTCTTTGTAAATCTTTAAATTGAGATTAGGAAGTCCTCTAAGCTGAGGCAAAGAAATCTAGTACTATGTTGTCTTAGTGATTATTTGTAATCTATTGATTACTAAGAAATCTCTTGGAAGTGCGAGGAGACCTGATTAGCTCCGATTTATGGAGTGAAATGGGATAAATATATCGTGTCATCTCTCTTCTCTTATCTCTTTACTTTCAACATTAGTCTTGTCAGTTAAAAGAGATCCAAACGTAAAAAGAGACCAACACATTTCAAACCTCCATTTTCTTATGTTTTTCTCACCTTCATAAATTACAAACAAAAGACAATTTGACTCGAAGGGATATGATGTTTGCGTATTCTTTTGTTTTACCCAAGAGGGTGTTGGGAAGCGGAGCTTGTTAAACATTTGTTTTTTAATGTGATTTCTTTGGTGCTATTTGGCATAATATTCTCAATCGGTTAGGCATTTCTTGCATTTTTTCTAATATTCTAACCGTTCATGCTCTTCAATTTGGTGGTTCTTTTTGTTTCAAGGGAAGATTCAATCCGTTTTGCAGTTGATTTGGGTGGCATATATTTAGGTTATTAGAAAAGAAAGAAACTCTGGTGTCGAATGTTGAGCTGAAATTTTGGTGGCATAATCCATCTATTTTTTTCAGCTTTGCTATTGATATATTTGGTTGGTTTTGTTTTTGTTCTCATTGTAGGTTGAGACTTTGCTTTAGTTAATTTTAGGCAAACATTGTGCTTAAATGGCTTGTTAATTTATAGATATATTTAAAATAAAAAGGTACATATATTAAAAATAAAAGTATATTATTTTCTTGGATAATAATGCCGATTTAATTTTTAAAGTATATTACAAGGATTGGTTTTGCCATCTAAAAAAGTCTAGCAGCGCAGCTTGTTGTCCGCTTGCCTCTTATTCATGTGTAAGTAATATTGATGATGTTAATTGTTTTTAATACATTAATATAATAATATATGGAGTAAAAAAGTAATCCTAAATTGAGCTTTCTCCAAAGCTATATTTGATAGTATATTCATTTTAGAGAACCATCAAAATGATTACCAAAAATCTTCGTTTTGAATGAAAATTAATTCATTAGGCATGCATCTTGAGCTCATTCAATGTACCAAGTTCCAATTGTGATTGAAAGCTCAAAATGATTACCAAAAATCTTTGTTTTAATTGAAAACTAGTATGGACACCCGTGCCAAACACGGGCTAGAATTTTGTCATACTTAAGGGAGATGATATTGTGATGTATCAAATGTTATTTAAAACTTAACATTGGATAAAAAGAGTGCACATTGAACAACAAATAAGTGACAAAATACATACTTAAGTCTTAAAATTTCGAATAAAGATGTGATATTTCTCTCACTTGTGTGGTTGGTCTTTCTCAAATGTGTCAATCCACAGCAGTGTTGGCTCCCCATAAGGCCCAACAACTGTATGATGTCCCGGTTTAATATTGTGGGAGAGAAGGAGTGGTTCTTGGTGATGAAACACGAACACGAAGACTCCAACACTTAATGAAGAGATGTTAATGTGTCAAGTGAGTTAAAGTTACAGTTTAAGAAAGAGTAGATGTTGAACAACCCAACGTAGTCTCCCATGAAAATCCAAACATTAGACACAATTAAAAATCCAATTTTATGTGTCTAACTTTTTTCTAAATTAATCATACAAAAATATCCAACTCCTTCAATAAACTCATAAAATTACCGGCAACTCACTCAATCTCTGAATTTAAAGTTTCCTTTTTATTAGACATATATATTTCTCGATCTCAAGTTTCTATTTCATCTTCTTTATTTTTCTAGTTTTCATTTTATTTTCTCATGAAAGATAAGAACATAAACCCCCTGTATTAAATTAGAATCAAATCGCTACTTTGACCATGTTGTGCCTTCATTTGACCTTATCACAGACACGGAGACTCGCACACTTGAGGGAGAGATGTTAATGTATCAAATTTGAGTTAAATTTCTACAATGGATGGAACAATAGATGTTGAATAACTTATAAGTAAGATGGTCATATACATAAACCTAAAGAATTTAAATGAAAATGTGGTGTCAATCTGAAATTTGACCAAATATGGGTTATGTTGATTCGACACAATACGTGCTTATTAGACATTTGAAATTGATGTTGAATTTGTTTAATGAGTTTAATATTTTGGTATCATAGTTACTTAACAATATCCAACTCTTTCAACAAACCCATAAAATTACCAATAACTCGTTATTTTCCCTTATCATTTCTTTTATATATTTAAATTCGTTTTTCATCTTATATCCTTTTCTAATTTACTTTCTCTTTTCTCATGAAAGAAAGGAGCAAAAATACCCTTCTATGAAATCGCCACCAACCCACATTTGTTTACCATTTGTACCTACGACACCTTATTCAGCTATTTCACCAGATCATAGACATAGAGAGTCTCACATTTAAGGGAGAGGTGTTAATGTGTCATGTGTATTTAAAGTTCTCTATTATTTGCAATAGTAGAAATTGAGCAACATATAAGTTAAGTTGTTGGATGAAGATGTGGTGTTATTCTCATTTGTGGGGTTTCTCTTAGCTATATACAATGATCCAACCAATTGTAGACTTCCTCAGAACTCGGAACTTTATGATTCTAGGTTTGTTAGTTTTTGGATTCCATTTGCTTAATTTTTTTGTTCAAATAAGTAAATGGTCCCCCTAAATATACAAACATTTGATTTTATTTCCCCTAAAAGATTCTTTAGGTTTTTAGTCCCTCCAAAATTTTTTCATCCATAAAATTAGTCCCTACTTTTCAGTCAACTCATGTCTAACCTTTATTTTTTTTAATAAAATTTTCCAGAAATGGGTAGAATATTATGACAAATATAGGTACATAAACCTCCGTATTTGTTTTTTTATTTATAATTCTTGTCTCTCTTCTCATGAAAGAAAGGTACATAAATCTTCCTTCATGAAACCACTACGTACTAACCCACCTTTTTTACAGATGTTGTGCCTCCATTTGACCTTATTAAAGAGTTTGAACAACATATAAGTGAGACGTCTCATTTACCTAATGTCTTAAGATTTTGTATGAGGACGTGGCATCAATCTCACTTGTATTGTACATTGCGATAAATTCTTTGTTAATTTTTACATGTCATTTATTTAATTTATATATCTTAAGCTTTTGTTATGCCTTTATCTTATCTTATTTGGTTACGTTACCAGATCACAGATGCAGAGAGTCTCACATATAAAGAGAGATATGTTAATATGTCATATGTCATATGTGAGTTAAAGTTTCACATTAGATGCATGAGTAGACGATAAGAAGCGTATAAGTGAGACGATCCTTATACCTAATATATATCTTAAAGATTTGAATACAAATGTGGTGTTAATATCACTTGTGTGGTTGCTCTTAGTCTAATGCGATTATCAAACTTAGTATAGACTCCGCTGAAAGTCCCAACATTGTGTTGGAACAAAATGTGTTTAACAATAAACCTTAAAGAGTTTTGATGATAACAAGGTATTAAAAATTGTAAATTGGATTAGCTAATATTTGTTCAAGTGTACAGGACCATAAGTATAAAGTTACATCATCATTGGTTCTGAATGAGCAAATAAAGAGCTATGGAAACAACAAAAATTTGAAGCTTGGACGCTCCTGAAGGCAACTTGCTCCTGAAGAAAAAGCGCTCCTGAAGTCAAGTTGCTCCTGAAGAAAAAGCGCTCCTGAAGTCAAGCTGCTCCTGAAGAAATAGTGCTCCTGAAGTAAGCTGCTCCTGAAGAATAGTGCTCCTGAAGACAAGAGGTCCAGAAGTCACATCATCAGAAGCTGCATCATCAGAAGCTGCAGAAGTCATCTCATCAGAAGCTGCATCATCAGAAGCTGCATCATCAGAAGCTGCCTCATCAGAAGTCATTTCACCAGAAGCTGAATATCAACTGGATTTGCAAAGAATCAAGAATTGAAGATTCATCAATGCAAAAGCTGTCTATTGGATTCGAAAACACAAACAAAGGATTAGTGGAGCTTGCAACGGTCATTTCAAAGGTGTTTGAAGGTGTGTGTTTGCAATTTGGACGAAAGCGTTGACATTGTACTTTGTACGAATTGTACAACCACGTTCTCCACTACTCTGTTTTGTGTCTGCACTTCAAGACAAGAAAACAGCTCCAGAATACGGTCTCGCCTGCATAGATGTTCCTTTGGATAAGGAATGGATTTCAAATTTGTTCTTCATAGGACAACAACCAAATCAGGCAAAAGATCATTGGTGAAAGATCAAGCTTCAACAACGACTCTTTGGTGTGCTGGCAATTTCACAACGTCTCTTTCACACCTCTATATAAAGGAGTGAAGACCTAGAGATTTGGTAATGCAAGAACGCTGAACGAAAGACTCACAAGATTTTCACAAGTACCAAACCTCTGCTGAAATTGTTCTGCATTCACTTAGAATTTCTGTGTCTCAAAGTCATATCTTAGAAATTCTTAAGTCCATTGAGTCTGTATCTGATTTGTATTGCGAGCACCTCTGATTGTATATCAAGTGTTCAACCTTAAACAATTTTCTGTGTAATTTTGTTTAGTTAGGAAGTCTCTTGCTTGTGTGCTTGAGCATTGGAAGTCTCTTGCTTGTGTGCTTGAGCATTGGAAGTCTCTTGCTTGTGTGCTTGAGCATTTGTAATCAGATATTACTCATAGTGAAATCTCCTTGGAAGTGCAAGGGGGACTGGACTACTTCCGGATTGTGGAAGGAACCAGTATAATTGCTTTGTGTCGTTCTTCTTCTCTCTCTCTGTTTTATTCCGCTGCATTTAGATTCTGATCATCACTTCAGAAGCTGTCTCACTTAGCTTCTGATCAGTGTATTCAGTTGTTTAGAGAATTGAAGAATTTTTCAAAACACAATTCAACCCCCCTTCTTGTGTTTTTTCTCACCTTCAATTGGTATCTAGAGCCTTGGTCTGTTGTGTATCACTTAACCGTGCAACAGTCAAAGATCTGAGAAAAACATGACTACTCCTCCTCCTGATGGTGATACTAGCTATAAAAATGTCTCACATGATTATAGTGATAGTAAGAAAACCAGTGTTGGAAAAGTTCCAAAGTTCAATGGAGATGCTGAAGAGTTCTCTTGGTGGAAGACCAATTTTTACAGTTACATCATGAGCCTAGATGAAGAATTGTGGGATATTCTGGAAGACGGCGTTGGTGGTTTAGTCCTTGATGAAGAAGGAGCTGCTGTGGATAGAAAGAAACATACTCCAGAACTGAGGAAACTTTACAAGAAGCATCATATTATCAGAGGAGCTCTTGTCACTGCCATACCCAAAGCAGAATACATGAAGATGAGTGACAAATCCACTGCTAAAGCTATGTTTGCTTCTCTCTGTTCAAATTATGAAGGGAGCAAGAAGGTCAAAGAAGCAAAGGCTCTCCTGCTTGTACATCAGTATGAGTTATTCAAAATGAAGGATGATGAAACTATTGAGGAGATGTACTCAAGGTTTCAAACCTTAGTTTCTGGTCTACAGATTCTAAAGAAGAGCTATGTTGCTTCTGATCATGTAAGCAAGATTCTCAGAAGCTTACCTGCCAGATGGAGACCGAAGGTGACTGCCATTGAGGAAGCTAAAGATTTAAACACTTTAAGTGTCGAAGATCTTGTTAGTTCTCTCAAAGTTCATGAGTTAAGTCTTAATGAACATGAGTCTACTAAGAAGAGTAAATCAATAGCTCTTCCATCCAAAGGCAAGTCATCAAAAGCTCTCAAAGTGGTTGAATCTGAAGAGGAAGAACAGTCAAGTTCAGATTCTGAACCAGATGCTGCAGAAATGGCCATGCTCTCAAACAGACTTCAATATCTGGCCAAGAAGAACAGAAAGTTTCTCTCCAGAAGGGGTAACTCCAGAAGCTCAAGGAAAGAAGATCAGAAGGGATGCTTCAACTGTAAGAAGCCAGGTCACTTCATTGCTGAATGCCCTGATCTTCAAAGAGAAAAGTCAAAGGACAAGTCAAAGATGTCTACATTCAAACCAAGCAAATTCAAGAAGCAGATTAAGCAGAGTTTAATGGCAACCTGGGATGATTTGGGTAGTGAATCTGGATCTGATAAAGAGGAAGCTGATGAAGATGCAAAGGTAGCTGTTGGGTTGGTAGCAACAGCAACTTCAGAAGCTGGGTCAAATTCAGACTTAGAAGATGAAAATGAGGTATATTCCAAAATTCCCAGAGATGAACTTGTTGAGTCACTTAAAGAACTTCTTACACATTTTGAAGTAAGAACCAATGAGTTGAAGGATTTAAAAGAAAAATATGCTGATTTGGTACAACAGCAAAAATCAACTTTATTGGATCTGAAAGCTTCTGAACAAGGACTTAGGGGCTTTGACTTCATGTGTAAAACATATGAAGATCAGCTCAGGTTCTTATGTCAGAAGCTACAAGAAAAGTGTAATGAAAAACCTTTAAGTAACCATGAAATTGCTCTTGAAGATTTTATTATATCTGGCATTGACAGAAGCAGAGTGGCTTCTATGATTTATAGCATTTACAAGAACAATGGCAGAGGAATTGGCTTTCCAGAAGTGAAACTGGAGAAAACCAATCTAAAGTCTTGTTGTGAATGCATCAAGGAAGGTCTGAAAACATTCTTTGTACCAGAAGGGGCTGAGTTGGAAACTGTTGTTCAATCAGAACCTGAAGCTTCTAGTTCTAAGGCTAAGATTACTTCAAAGCCAAAGAACTCTAAGTCAAAGGCTATGATCAAATCTGATTCCAAAACTTCAAAGGTTAGGATCCTGAAAAGATCAGAACCTATTCCTCAGAGTCTGGTGAAACCAAAATCTGGGGTACTGAAGTCTAAGTTTCAGAAGAAGACAGTTACTACTTCTGAAGTACCAAAACCTAAGGTGATGGTTAATCAGAAGCAATCCAACTCACAGCACAAGGTACAAGAAGTGAAGAGTAAAGCCTTATGTACTAACCTTCCAGGACCCATAGAACAATGGGTACCTAAATCTAAAAATGTCAATGATGCAGGTATGTCTAAGAGCAGTGCCAAAGCAAAGATCATGGTACCTAGACAGTGGTTGCTCAAGACACATGACAGGAGACAAGTCCATGTTCCTCAGCCTAACAATGAAAGAGGGAGGAAATGTGAAATTTGGAGGCAACCAGTCAGGCAAGATCATAGGTACAGGAACTATTGGTAACTCCTCTACCTCGATTAATAATGTATGGTTGGTAGATGGTCTTGAACATAACCTTTTGAGCATTAGTCAATTTTGTGATAATGGTTATGATGTGTTTTTTGAAAAACCCAACTGTACAGTATTCAACAAGGAAGACAAATCCATTGTGTTCAAAGGAAAGAGAGTTGACAATGTCTATAAAATCAATTTTTCTGAACTGGCTGATCAGAAGGTGATTTGCCTACTATCAGTGAATGATAAGAAATGGATGTGGCACAGAAGGTTGGGACATGCTAACTGGAGGTTAATCTCTAAGCTTAGTAAGTTACAACTGGTGAAAGGGCTACCAGACATTGACTATCATTCAGATGCACTCTGTGGTGCATGTCAGAGAGGGAAAATTGTGAAATCATCTTTTAAAACAAAAGATTTTGTTTCAACCTCAAGACCTTTAGAATTACTCCATATTGATTTATTTGGACCAGTAAGTACTGCATCCTTATATGGAAGTAGATATGGATTAGTCATTGTTGATGATTACAGCAGATGGACTTGGGTGAAATTCATAAAGAGTAAAGATGTTGCTTGTGATGTATTCAGTAGCTTCTGCACTCAAATTCAATCTGAAAAAGAATCAAAAATTTTGAAAGTCAGAAGTGATCATGGTGGAGAATTTGAAAATGAGCCATTTGAAGCTTTTTGTGAAAAACATGGAATTTTCCATGAATTCTCTTCTCCTAGAACACCACAACAAAATGGAGTTGTAGAGAGAAAGAATAGAACTTTACAAGAAATGGCCAGAACCATGATTCATGAAAACAATTTACCAAAACATTTTTGGGCAGAAGCAGTGAATACAGCATGCTATGTTCAAAACAGGATCTATATTAGACCTATTTTGGAGAAAACAGCATATGAACTCTTTAAAGGAAGAAAACCCAATATCTCTTACTTTCATCAATTTGGATGTACTTGTTACATTCTGAACAACAAGCTCTACCTAAAGAAATTTGATGCCAAGGCCCAAAGAGGAATCTTTTTAGGTTACTCTGAAAGGTCAAAGGCATACAGAGTGTATAATTCAGAAACACTCTGTGTTGAAGAATCTATGCACGTTAAATTTGATGACAAGGAGCTTGAAGATAAAACTTCAAAGCAGGGTGAAAGTTTTGCAGAGATACAGGTTCCTGAAGCTACTCCAGAACCTGATCAGATAGCTGAGTCTGAAGATAGTCCAGAAGCTGAACCCACATCAGAAGCGCAAGATGAAACTGCTTCTGATGAAGCACAAGATGGCTCACATCAAGAAGATCCTCCCAGAAACACATTCAAACACAAGTCTTCACATCCTGAGGAGCTAATCATTGGAAACAAAGATAGTCCAAGAAGAACAAGATCACATTTCAGACAAGAAGAGTCAATGATTGGACTAATCTCAATGATTGAACCTACAACAGTTGATGAAGCACTTTCAGATGATGGATGGATCCTAGCTATGCAAGAAGAGTTGAATCAATTTCAAAGAAATGATGTGTGGGATCTGGTACCCAAACCTCAGCACAAGAACATTATTGGAACAAAATGGGTATTCAGAAACAAGCTGAATGAGCAAGGTGAAGTAACAAGAAACAAAGCCAGACTTGTTGCACAAGGGTATAGTCAACAAGAAGGCATTGATTACACTGAAACGTTTGCTCCAGTTGCAAGATTGGAAGCAATCAGGTTACTTCTTTCCTATGCAGTTAATCATGGCATAATATTATTTCAGATGGATGTCAAGAGTGCATTTCTCAATGGTGTCATAGAAGAAGAAGTGTATGTTAAGCAACCTCCTGGATTTGAGGATATTAAATATCCTGACCATGTTTTTAAATTGAAGAAATCACTATATGGCTTGAAACAAGCTCCCAGAGCTTGGTATGATAGACTAAGTAATTTCTTAATCAAAAATGATTTTAAGAGAGGACAGGTTGACACTACACTCTTCAGAAGGACCCTTGGGAAAGATATTCTTGTTGTGCAAATATATGTTGATGATATAATATTTGGTTCTACTAATGCATCTCTTTGCAAGGAATTTTCTGAGTTAATGCAGGATGAATTTGAAATGAGCATGATGGGAGAGCTGAAGTTCTTCCTTGGCATTCAAATCAATCAATGCAAAGATGGAGTCTATGTTCATCAATCAAAGTACACAAAGGAGCTTCTGAAGAAGTTCAAACTTGAAGATTGTAAAGTGATGAACACTCCAATGCATCCTACGTGCAACCTGAGCAAAGAAGATGAAGGAACTAAAGTAGATCAGAAGCTGTATAGAGGTATGATTGGTTCTTTGTTATACCTCACTGCATCTAGGCCAGATATTTTATTCAGTGTATGCTTGTGTGCAAGATTCCAATCAGATCCTAGAGAATCTCATATGACTGCTGTCAAGAGAATCTTCAGGTATTTGAAAGGAACAACCAATCTTGGACTCCTTTATAGGAAATCCTTAGATTATAAGCTAATTGGATTCTGTGATGCTGATTATGCTGGTGATAGGATTGAAAGAAAGTCAACCAGTGGCAATTGTCAATTTCTGGGCGATAATCTTATATCCTGGGCTAGCAAAAGACAAACAACTATTGCTATGTCTACAGCAGAAGCAGAATACATTTCAGCTGCAAGTTGTTGTACACAACTACTTTGGATGAAACATCAGTTGGAAGATTATCAGATAACTGCTAACAGTATTCCCATTTATTGTGATAATACTGCTGCTATTTGTTTGTCTAAAAATCCAATTTTGCATTCAAGAGCGAAGCACATTGAAATCAAACACCATTTTATCAGAGATTATGTTCAAAAAGGAATTTTAGATATACAATTCATTGATACTGAAAATCAATGGGCTGATATATTTACTAAGCCTTTAACTGTTGAAAGATTTGATTTTATAAAGAAAAATTTGAACATGCACTTTGTATCTGATTAAATGCTTGCTTGCTCCTGAATAGGATTTTAGGTTCTGAAGTTAGTTCAGAAGCAGTAGTCCATCAGAAGCTCTTTATTGAGGTTCTGAGGAAAACTCGCTTCTGATGATGACGTCAGCATCTGAAGTCCAGAAGCTGGATTTATTGCTTCTGAATAGTTGAATTAGTGGAAACGTTGGAAGTTACCTTTTAAAAAAAAAAATAAAAATAAAAATAAAAATATAACTTCTGGCCCACTAACTTGGTAGTTACTCTATGAACTTCTTACGTGGCCTGTATGTGTTGGTGTATAACTAAAAGGGCAATGATGATTTAAAAAGCTTTGAAAGTACTTTTCACGCGCCCCCAATTTTGTCATTAATGTTATGTTTGTTTGTCTCTTTTGAATTGCAATCGTTTTACTTTTAACACTTTGTCAATTCACACACTACTCACTCACAACAAACACATTTGCTCTCAAACCTCTTGCGAAGTAAGCGCATTCTCTCAACCTTAGAACCCTAAAAATCTTCATCTTCTTCAAATCTTCGTCAATCATCAAATGGCATCATCAAGCTCAAAAGTTTCAGAATCTTCATCAAACAAGCAAAGCGTATCAGAATCTGGGTCCATCTACAAAGAAAAGACTATGGATATTCCATGGGAATCCTTGATAGTCCAAATAGAGTCACCAGTGGATTTTACTTCACTCAAGAAGTACGAAGTAAACATGGAAGGTTTAATAGAAACACAGGAGCTGTCTGAGTATTTCAGAATGCTAAATGGGCCAACATATGTGAATTTGGTCAAGGACTTTTGGTTAAAAGCTGAAGTGTACAATGAAAAGCCTGCAAAAGTTGTAAGCAAACAAGCTGGGTCAAAGAAAGGGAAAATGGTCATGGATATGAATCCTACATCATTTGACAGCTTAGAAATAAGGTCTGAAGTGATGGGCATTCCTATAACCATCACTGAGGAAGTTATAGCTAAAGCTTGTAGAAGGCATGCAGAGGGAAGATTCCAAGAAATAGTCAGGAAGGAAGATGTCCTGCTACAAGGTTACTACAACACTCTTTTGGGTGGGAAGAAGGATGCAAAGCCTTCTGAAATGGAGATTCACAACAGGATGTTGGTGAAGTTCAGTAATGATTGCTTCTTTCAAAGAGCAGGAGGATCTGACCAACCTAACAATCAACAGAAGCTAGCAATTTACTTCATGGCTATTTTGGAAAAGATAAACTTCCCAAGATATGTAATGGATCATCTCTGCTGGGCCATAAACGAAAGCATTACAAGAGAAAGAAAACAAGTACCCTATGGAAGATTGCTGTCTGAAATCTTTCATCAAGGAAGGGTGCTGGAGTTCTTAAAAAGGACAAGGAGTGCTTCTGATAAATGTTTCAAAGTCTCTACTGCTGAAAGGACTATCAGTAGCAGGAGCTTACACTCTATGAAGTTCTTCAAAGAAGCCCCTAAAGATGAGAAGTGGTTAGAGATGACAACTGCTGAGACTGAGATAATCAGGGACTTTCCTCCCATCTTTAAAGAAAGCAACCCTGAAATCTTAGCCAATTTAGTAGCTGAGTACATCTTGGAGGAAGATGCAAGCACTCAGGATGAAGCTGCTCCTGTTAAAGTGAAGAAAGTTAAAAATGCTCCTGGAGCTGCTGCTGATAAGGTCAAGCAACTGAAAGTTGTTAAGAGAAAGAGAGGAAAGACTGAAACTGTCTACCATAAAGAGAAGTTGGATGAAGCTCTGGACGAGTTAGAGAAAGAAGAAGCTGATCCCAAGTTGAAGAAGAAGAAAGCTCCTCTTGAGTTGAAAAACTCTATGTTTGAAGTAACTCCAGTCATGGAAAGGATGGCTAAGGAATACGCTGCTGATAAGTTAGCAGATAGAATGGAGAAGAAGAAAATTAGGGCTGCTTCTATTCCCATAAAAAGAAGCAAGGACAGATCAGAGTCAGTCATCACAGAAGAGCATCTGAATAAAGCTCTTGATGGGATAAAGGCAAATGAGCACAAGAAGAAGGCATCTGAACTAATCTTCACTCCAATGGTTGAAGTAACTTCTGATATGGAGAAAGAAGCTGATGGGCAAGCTGTTCAGATGCTAGCTGAATTAAAAAGGAAAGAAGCTCAATACAATTTGGAGAGGGATCAAAGGCTCAAGGCTTCAGGTCTGGAGAATTGTGATGAATTTTTCAAGAAGAAGTCTGAAGAAGTCAAGGAAGTGGCTGTTAAAGCTTCAGAAGTGTTTCTGAAAGCACCTAGTACTATCACTTCTGAAGCTGGCCCTGCAGATCAGGTAATCCAGATTCCAGTCACCTCTATCCCCACTTCACCCTCTTCACCATCAGCACCTGAACCAATAGAAGACACTTCTGTCTTAGACAATCTTGCTCTCCACTACTCAGGTGAGTTACCCATAGACAAAGCCTCAGAAAAAGCCTCTGAAACAACTCCAGAAGCAGCTGCTTCTGAAAAAGTTGTTTCAGAAAACCCTCATCAACAAACACCTGAACCACAAAAACCCACAACACCCCCACAATCACCAATAGCCATCACTGACCCCCAACTCAACACTCAAACAACAACTTCACCACAACAACCACCATCTGAAACTGAATTTCAACCTTTACCTGAACACTCTCCTGAACCAACTCCCATGGATGTTGACATCTCTCTAGTCAATGTTCAAGCCTCAACCTCCACCACACACATTGATTCTGACCAGCCCTCATCTTCTAACACACAAACACACCTTACCATTCCAGTTCCTAACCCTATTCAAGACTTAGAAATCAGTGATTCTGATCTTGAAATCCTTGAACATCCACCCACAAACATCCTGGAATCTGGATATATCAATTCTGAGCTTCTGACAATCTTGAGTCAGATGCACAATCTGGTGGATCAAAGAAGGACGATTGATCTCACAGGTGCATATGAAGACTCCTGGGTATCTCTTCAGAACCGGGCAGCTGAGGTTATTGAAGAAATCAAGGCTAAATGCATCAGAGTCAAGCAAGCTTCAGTCAGAAGGCTAATGGAAAATCTGAATCAGAGTCTTAGAGTAAGAAGTACTACACTGCTCTTGGCAAACCAGCCTTTCTTCTTTGAAACGGATTACTTGACCAGAGAAGCAAGGCTGTGTAAGCTTCTGAAGAAACAGATGGCACAGCAGCAGCAAGAAGCTAGAGAAAGGGAACAAGCTCTTCTTCAGAGGCAACAACAACTTGAAGAATTGTTGAAGAAGAAGATTGAAGAAATGGAAGAGATGAAGAAACAACAACAAACCAACCCTTAGTTGCACACCCTTGTGTTTTTCTTTGTTTGTTGTTTGTTTTATTTTCTTAGTCCTTGCTTCTGAAATCATCTTGTCTTATTTCTTTTGCTTCTGAATGCTTACTGATTCTGACTGTTTAGCTGCTTCTGACAATTGAATATACATGATTTTTGCTCTGACTTATTTAGTTCATTTTCTTTTATACTCTCTCCTGTTTGAGTTTTTCTCATATCTTTTTGTCTTTTATGCTTAAATTTATTCTAATTTTTTTTGATAATGACAAAAGGGGGAGTATATGTGACAAGTATTTAAAGGCTCTGAGCCCCATTAATGGCATTTGAAATTTTTGAAAAACTTCTATCTTTTTACCTTATTGGTATAAGCTATGAATGAACGAAGGAGTATCAAAATTCAAGTAAAGTTAATTGAACCATTCTTCTTATCTATAAGTAAATTCTTTCAATGATTCAATTTTGCTTTTAAGCTCTGATAATAATTATTGCGCAAAATGAATTTAATTAACCTGGATAGAACTTAGGGGGAGCTTACAAACCTCACCTTAAAGACTATCAGACTCAGGGGGAGTTGAGCTTACAAACCTCAGAACCCCAAAGTCAACTTGTTAATTAGATTAACAACAATTGATCAATTTTAAATACTTTTGTTTGTCATCATCAAAAAGGGGGAGATTGTTGGAACAAAATGTGTTTAACAATAAACCTTAAAGAGTTTTGATGATAACAAGGTATTAAAAATTGTAAATTGGATTAGCTAATATTTGTTCAAGTGTACAGGACCATAAGTATAAAGTTACATCATCATTGGTTCTGAATGAGCAAATAAAGAGCTATGGAAACAACAAAAATTTGAAGCTTGGACGCTCCTGAAGGCAACTTGCTCCTGAAGAAAAAGCGCTCCTGAAGTCAAGTTGCTCCTGAAGAAAAAGCGCTCCTGAAGTCAAGCTGCTCCTGAAGAAATAGTGCTCCTGAAGTAAGCTGCTCCTGAAGAATAGTGCTCCTGAAGACAAGAGGTCCAGAAGTCACATCATCAGAAGCTGCATCATCAGAAGCTGCAGAAGTCATCTCATCAGAAGCTGCATCATCAGAAGCTGCATCATCAGAAGCTGCCTCATCAGAAGTCATTTCACCAGAAGCTGAATATCAACTGGATTTGCAAAGAATCAAGAATTGAAGAATCATCAATGCAAAAGCTGTCTATTGGATTCGAAAACACAAACAAAGGATTAGTGGAGCTTGCAACGGTCATTTCAAAGGTGTTTGAAGGTGTGTGTTTGCAATTTGGACGAAAGCGTTGACATTGTACTTTGTACGAATTGTACAACCACGTTCTCCACTACTCTGTTTTGTGTCTGCACTTCAAGACAAGAAAACAGCTCCAGAATACGGTCTCGCCTGCATAGATGTTCCTTTGGATAAGGAATGGATTTCAAATTTGTTCTTCATAGGACAACAACCAAATCAGGCAAAAGATCATTGGTGAAAGATCAAGCTTCAACAACGACTCTTTGGTGTGCTGGCAATTTCACAACGTCTCTTTCACACCTCTATATAAAGGAGTGAAGACCTAGAGATTTGGTAATGCAAGAACGCTGAACGAAAGACTCACAAGATTTTCACAAGTACCAAACCTCTGCTGAAATTGTTCTGCATTCACTTAGAATTTCTGTGTCTCAAAGTCATATCTTAGAAATTCTTAAGTCCATTGAGTCTGTATCTGATTTGTATTGCGAGCACCTCTGATTGTATATCAAGTGTTCAACCTTAAACAATTTTCTGTGTAATTTTGTTTAGTTAGGAAGTCTCTTGCTTGTGTGCTTGAGCATTGGAAGTCTCTTGCTTGTGTGCTTGAGCATTGGAAGTCTCTTGCTTGTGTGCTTGAACATTTGTAATCAGATATTACTCATAGTGAAATCTCCTTGGAAGTGCAAGGGGGACTGGACTACTTCCGGATTGTGGAAGGAACCAGTATAATTGCTTTGTGTCGTTCTTCTTCTCTCTCTCTGTTTTATTCCGCTGCATTTAGATTCTGATCATCACTTCAGAAGCTGTCTCACTTAGCTTCTGATCAGTGTATTCAGTTGTTTAGAGAATTGAAGAATTTTTCAAAACACAATTCAACCCCCCTTCTTGTGTTTTTTCTCACCTTCACATTGTGGTGAATTCTTTTGTTCATTTGGATGTCATATGCTAAATTCTTTTATCTTAAATTTTAGTTCTTGTACGTATGTCATTCACTTTGGTGCATTTTTTTCTTGAACCCTTGTTATTTAAAATTCCTTCACTTTTGTTCTTTGGTGGGATCTGACAATAGAAAAATGTAAATGTGTTATGTTAACAAAATAGATGCTTATTAGACATTTGAAGCAAAAATGTGATATCAATCTCATTTATATGGTTACTCTTAGTCTAATATGATGATTCATCATAGTGTAGATTCCCCCAAAGTTCTAACATTATGATGAATTATTTTGTTTGTGTTTGGATGTCATTTTTACCCTAAAATTTAGTTTTGAGATGTCATTTGGTTTCATACTATTTTTTTTATTAAAACTTTATTATTAAAAATTCCTTCACATTTGCTCTTTGGTGGAGTTTTTTTTAATTAAGTCTAATTTCTTGGTAATATAATTATCCAAAAATCTTCAACTCTTTCAACAAACTCATTAGATTACCAACAAATCACTTTATTCCTTATACTCTCACAATCAAACCATACACCTTTTTTTTTCCTTATCATTTTTCTCATGTTCAAATTATTTTTAAATCCATTTCTTTTTTCTAACTTCCTTTTGCTCTTCTCATGCATTTTTTATGGTGTTTGTTTTATTCAATAAAAACATCAAATGTTATACCTCAATAGTCATTATCATGCAATGATCATTAAAGAATTATCTAGTAAACCTTTTTCTTTTTTAAATTAGTCATAAATATATAAAAAAATTACCTTAAAAGGCATTTACGTGCTATGAAAAAACATGACATGCTCTTTTTTTAAAGTCAAATTTTATAGAAAATCATTAATATTTAAATTTAAAAAATCACTGGGTATCATAATTTAGTTCTCATTGAAAATGTTGTTGTTGTTGTTGTTGTTGTTGTTATTATTATTACTCCCTCCGTTTCAAAATGAGTGTCGTTTTAGGTGTTTACACACATATTAAGAAATGCAATGATTAAGAGAAAGAGAATGGTTATTTTACCAAATTATCCTTATTAACTATTGGTTAGTTTTAAAAGTTATATTTTGGAAGTAGTGTGCAGAGTATTAATTGGAGGGTACAATTGAAAAGAAAAAGTTATTATTGCATTGGAAACTGAAAGCGACACTCATTTTGAAACAATTTTTTTTGGCTAAAGCGACACTCATTTTCAAACAGAGGGAGTATATGATTTTTTCCATATTTATACTCTTGTATATTTTTTTTTTTGAGGTAATTTATACTTTTGTATATTGTTGTGGGTGTATTTGGTCTTATTGATGAATACAGTTCATTTAATTAATTACTGACAAATTAGAAATGTATAAAGGGAGATAATTCAAAATGCAATATTATTGTCAAATGAAATTCAACATGACAATAAAAACAATTCAGTCAAGGAAAATAACTGAAATTAATGAAAAAAAAAATTCTTGAAGGGGGGATTAATTGAAAAGATCTCCTTACCTGTTTTACTTGATTACATTTATGCTTGAAATAACCGTTATTTTTGATATCATCATCCTTTAGAAAATTTTGATTACACACGAAGAGAGAACATGTGAACCAAGAAATCTATCTAATACTAAATGAACGTACTTGTCAGAAGTGAAATGAAGTTTCTTTAATTTTTTAACTGGAGTTTTGCTTTCATTTTTTCTTTGAAATTTAAATCTTTCAGCATAAAGTGATAATTAGCATTTTATTTTGACTATGAGTGTAACTTGCAATGTTTCAAACTCCTATCTGTCCTCGTGAGCTTAACTCAGTTGATAAGGACAATGCATAATATATGCAAGGTCCGGGGTTCAAACCCCAACCACCACAAAAAAAAAACTCCTATCTCACAAATACAGCATCCTTTGGAAAAAAATCTTGCCAATACAACATGAAGTCCTTCAATATAATCTTACCGTACTCAAGACTATATATGATCTTATTCTTCTGCATATAAGATTTGTCATTAGTCATTCACTCCAAAAGGCATGGCTTTATTTTTTTTTTGAGGGAAAAGTTATGGCTTTATATTTTGATGTTATTGACGCTTCAGAATACGTATAGTTATTTATTTATTTTTATTTTTGCTCCACAAAATTAAAAAAAAATATAGCCATATAGCCTATGACACTTATGGTGACACTGAATTACATCATTTTCTCAGATTATTATCCATATTGGTGTCTGTGTCGTGTTTGCGTTTGGCTTCATAGAATATAGCTATATCGTGAGAATTGTGAGTTAATGCTTACATCCTTGAATTATTCAAATATGTCTTATTGTGATCTATTATGAAGTGTGTTGAGGAAAAGGCCATAAGATCACGTGAGATGAAATTGCTAACTGCTAAGTTATATGGTATATTGGCTATCATGAAAACAAAGTGAACAAATAACAAAGTAGTTAGCAATTTTTTTTTTAAAACCGAATAAGATAGTTCTAAACACAAAAGTGAAAACAACAAAGAGAGAGATACAACTAAGTACACATGGTTTAATTGATAAACCAACAATAGTTAAACAAACCTATAGTAGAATAATATGTTAGTTTATAGTTAACACAAATCAACCATACACGAAAAATAGAAAAAATAAGCAAAACCAAAAAATCAATTATCAACTATCACACAAAAAACAGGTTGAAGAAATATAAAATTGGTAGAAGATAGATCACTATTCTATTTCTATGACAAACGTTTAGATTGGAAGCTATATTTACAGTAACTTAAGATTAATAGAGACACGTTAGAAAAGAATTCAGTAATTATAAATGATTATGGTCTTCACTACCAAAAAAAGAAGTGATTATGGTCTTGTTAAAAAACCACATATGACTAAAAATCACATAAGCAATTGCGTATGATTTGTGGATCGTAGAATAGAAAAAGTGAGGGAATCTGCTAAAATTAAAGGCTAATTAGTTACTTTGCCTGATCGATTACATGAATTGAAAAGCAATGCATTTTTTAGGAAAAGTAATGCATTTATTAGCAATTAAAAGTAAGAAGAAAATTTGGTTAATTTGCACCTTGTAAGTTAATGTTTTTTGGAAAATTTTCACTATTAAGCAATTAGAATAAATGACAAATTTTAATATGTATCATGCATGTGATTCAATATGTGTTGAAACTTATTAAAAAAATATACGTGCTAATATGAATGAGTGACTATGCAATAACCAATAAGCAAGCTTTATTTAGATGATGAGGAGTGTGCGTGTGTTAGTGATGTTTTGTGTTAACCCATAGTAATCCGGGTTTTTTCATTCAACATGTCCTTGGAGAACTTATTAACCATTTGAACTCGATTATTTGGTTTATGTATTAGTCATATTGAGGTGTATTAACAATGTTAATTTAACATATTAATTATGTTTACCAATGAATAGTATGAAGTGTACTTTATGTTTTATGCTTTAAAGGGTAATGCTTAATATCGTGACAGTAGTTTCACGAACCACTTGCAATATATAACAGTGTCGTTGCCGTTCTTTAAACTACAAAATTTAGATATTAATTTTATTTTATGCGCTATTAAAGCAATTCTACTTTTTTTTTTGATAACGAACCATTTAAAAAAATTGGGGAACTATATTAAAACAATCCACTAAGGCAGTTTATTTATGTTCTAATAGGTTAGAGAGAATCCAAATATTTGTGGAGCTTTCTAGAGAGAATATGCGTATATAAGATGCTATCTTATATTAACATTTGAATTTGGATATGAGAAAGGAAAAAAAAAATCCCCAATCTTTAAATCATTAACTGATTTTGGTTAACCAATTAGAAGATTATCCTAAAAGTTGTCACAAAATTGATTGCGCAAATATCACTACTCTTTTTATTATTACCACTCCAAAGTTAAAATCCACTTCGAGTTTGATCTCGACTCAACAGTGATGCATTTCTTCTTGTTTACTGGTTTGTTTCCCTCTCAAGTATAAATAGGAAAAATAAAGAATAAATCAAATCTAAGCACCAAAATAAAATATAAAAGAGAAAAATAATTAAAAGTAAAATAGCAACATAAGAAATAAAAAAAAGAAAAGAAATGTTAAACAAAGAACATATGAATGTATCAAGAGATAGAAAAATTAGCGAGTATTAAGGTATTAAAATAAATAGAAGAGGGCTGAAAGCGGTTATATTTGAACGTAGTAATAGCAATCTTTCATATACATTTTAATTGATACATGATGCATTTCTTCTTTTTTCTTGATTGACTTCCACATGTCTAAGATAAAAATCCGGTCGAAAACAAAAAACGTATAAGCACCGGAAAAAAGAGAAAAATACGAAAAAGAAATTGGCAAGATAAGAAATCACAACAAAAAGCAGATTAAGAATAAGAAATAAATATTAGCAATACATAGAATGAGTATTGAGGGATAAAAGAAAAGAGAATAAGGTTGAAAATGTAGCAATGCTTCCTTTATATACTAATCGTGGGTAGAATGATACTTTGCATAAACTGTGAGATTGATTTCAAATCAAGGGTAATATTTATTCTACACTAATAGCATTGAAGACATTGATTATTTTTCTATAATAATTTAGCATAAAACATGGGATTGTGGCGATAATATGAGGAGGAAAGTTGAAGAATGAATATTTGAAATTTTTCTACAATAATTTAGCATAGAACATGGAACCGTGAGAATGAACATTTGAAATTTTTCAATAATAATTTTTTGAAATTAGAGTCGAAAAAGAAAAAAAATATATTTATTCTTCTTGTTCTAATCTTTATATAATTTAATTTACGGTGATAAGACAATATGGTTCAATTTAAATGTAGATAATACATATAATTATTTCATTTTAAATAAATAGAATGAATGTAATATACACAAAACGTAATTAAGGCAACTTTCTTGATCAAATGTACAATGCATTGAACATTTTTATTAGAGGAGCAATAAATGCTTGCGAGAAACTTGAGATGCCACGTGTACTTTTGTCCAAAGATGTATGCTTTTGTATTATATAAAGATAAAGATTAGTTGGAAATTGCTCTTTTCCTTTTTAAAATTGCTCATTCCCTAAAAGATGCTCAGTATCAGTTAACTCACGCTCGGTTTTTTTCAACGTAAATTAACTCATGTTGAACATTTTTTGTTGTGAGTTAACTCACGCGGACACTTTTAAGATCGGTGAAAGAGAAAAACAAAAGGGAAAAGTGTAATTTTCAAATTAGTTTTTATTAAGCATGCATCTTGAGCACATTCAATGTACCAAGTTCCAATTGTGATTGAAAGTTCATATACTATGTCTTATGGATAAAGAATCTTCTTCTCATACAAGAAAAAATTATATAATTTTGAAGACAAAATTCATGCTTGACAGAGTCGGATAAGGGTCATTTTCATTTAATTTTGGATTCACTTGAAAAAGTTACATCTATTTTGCACCAAATTAACTTAATATGCTTTGTACTAAAACCTTTTTCACATGAACCTTTGCAACAAAAATTACATTCAACTTAAAGTGAACTGAGTTAAGTACTACTAATCAAGCCCGTGTTATCTCCGAAGATTGGAGAAACTTTTCTCAATTGATGCAATGTATATAGAAGTTCAAAGTGATTAGCATACCCCAAAAATTGTTTAAATATTTTCATATAATCATGACACCTTACTTTTCCACCATATTCATTGAATTTGAATAACTTAAGAATTCTAACACTTTTCATCCTCTCTAAAAAAAAAAAAAAAAACTTTTTCATTTACGAAAACTGTTATTTGTGTAATAGAAGAAGTTTGATTGACATATATGTTTTTTTTTTTTGAAAAATTGATTGACATATATGTTAGTAACATTGCATGGCATGTATAAAACAACCAGTTCATTATGATACATATGCAACTATTACAACATGTGCAGCGTTATTTGTAAGGTAAAGTAAACGATAAAAGTACTCCATCCCGAATAAAATATAATGAAAAATGGTAGTTAAAAAGTTAATATATATGGTTACAAATTTAATCCGCGTACATCAACTTTTTAACAACCGCTTATGTTTATATTTCATTCGGATAGAGTAATTTACATAAAATAAAATTGAATTGAGCCAATAATTTATTAGTAAGTTGACGGTGAGAATGAACCGCTCAGATCAGTTGATCCTTGGATCAAGTAACTGATGCAGAACAGAAGCAAGGGTTAGCAAGTGTTAAACCTAAAAAATAAACAGACAGGTTACAAGCGATAAACCTATCAAATAAGGGTTTCCAGAATCCCATCAAAATTGAGAAAAAAGTCTCGATAATTTTATTGAATGAAAAAGTTGTCTCTTAAACTACAACTGTTAAGCTTGAATAAAGAAATAACAAAACCCTAATGAGCGGAAAAACTAAAATAGAAAATAAAATAAGCAAATAATAAAATTGGACTGAAATAATTAAATACTAATGAAACCCTCCTACATCGCAAACAGATTCTTTTGAAAAAAAATAGCAATAATAGTTTATAGTCAAATAATAGTAAATTGAACCAATAATCAACATTTTGCCCAACTCAGAATAAATTTATCTAAGTGAGCCCAGCTAGCTGAACTAAAATTGATATTGCACATTCAGTTTCTAACGTTATTTTCAGACCACGTAAAGGAGAAAAAGATTGTAAATTTGTCCAAACTATGTTGACTAGTTGGGCACACGACTGTAGAACATGTCAATATTTGATGTCATCATCAACCATAGTTTTACTGCCGCATTTTTGCCGGTAATGAATACGTAATTGATTATATCAAATTGTTTTTAAAGAATTATGAGTAACTTATCCATGAAAATTAGTCACATCACATAAGCAACTTGAAGGTACCACTTCAAATGCCACTCTTTTCGCACTAAAATAATTGATCTAGTTGATTATTTCAGAGATATATGCGTAATTTTGACCTTCAATATCTTTAAATATCTAATGAATTTTAATTGAAAATAAAAACAGAAGGCGCAAAAGTTGATTCTGAACGGACATCTGTGGTCAACCTTTTCCAAACGTTACATTGTAAATTTTATTCTTTCCCTTTGGTAAGATAAGCTTTATTAGATTGTGAATGTATTTTAAAATGTTTTTGAAGATTATCATTATGCACTAAGTTATTAGAAAATGTGAATGTGTATTTCTTTGGTTTTGAAAAGTTCAATAGAGTAGAAGAGTGAAATTTATTTGGCTTGAAGTCTCACTAGTTATGCTATACATAAAAGAGGTGGTAACTATGACGGGTATCTTTCGCAGGAAGCTCTAAAAGTTATTGTGCTCATGAACTTGGGGCGGTAAGCTAGTCTTCTATTGTAATGGTTTAAAATAACTTTATGAAACTAAAACAATTTGGAATTTTAAAATGGAAATATTATGTCGTTTATGCAAAATCTAAAATTGAAAATAACAATAAGGAGTAACAACAATTAATATAAGCAATTGTTTTTGACAAGAAATCTTATTCGAAAGAAAAATAGCAAAGAAAATAAATTAATCAGTTGCCTCCAATATAGTGTTTTCTTAACGTCGGCTAGGGTGGCTTATGTATACACCTCGGTTTTTAATCCAAAGACCTTGCTTATAAATATATTTTTCTTTACAAAATATGAGGCAATTGTTGTTTTAAATAGACTATTAAAGTGAGGGATTTTATTTTTTCTGTCACTAATTTTCCTCCATAATTTTGTTTTTCATAGTAGTGACACCTCATGAAGAATTGGGACGACAATGAATGAAGATTCAAGAGGCCTTTAAAGACACTACAAGTTTAGGAAATTCTATCTAAAGTCCCACAACAAATTTGGAGGAAGAAAACTCTAAATAAACGAAAATAAAGGGAAAAATGCACTAGAAACAGGCAGTACGCGCCCCCGGTTGTGGAACAGTGCTGAAAAACACTGTTTTTGTGAATATGCGCGAAGCGCGTGCATTTCTGTTAAAAAACAGCAAACAACGTTATGCTGTTTTTAACAGTGGGAGATGATTTTACTTACCACCTTATTACTTAAGAGTATTTTATTACTTGAGAACGGTATGGTGCACTTGTCAATTTTAATAATAAGATATCGAGAGAGCTATGTAAGTAGTAAACATTAACAATTATGAACATGCAACCAATTCATAGATAAGGAAAAACATAATAATAAGCATAATATCAACCAAAATCATATTTCGAATCAAATTTAAGTAAATACCTAAATCAGATGGCACAAACCAAAGAAAGGGATATACAAAGCTAACTACGATGCTAACTTTTCAAAGGAGGGGCACTCGAGATTTGGAGTTGTTATTAGCGATGATCAAGTTTTCCCTGCTGCAGCAGCTACATGGGTTTTGAAAGGGACAAATCATGTTAGATGAAGTTGAACCGATGGCGATCTGGAAGGCGATTGAGTTCACAAAAGACGTTGGGTTCAGAAGTGCTATCTTTGAATCAAATAACAATAAGTTTATTGAGGAAGTAAATTTGGATGAAATAGATAGGAATGTCCAGAGATCGATGATTAAGGAGATTAGATGGAAATTATGATTTTTTAAATCTATAACAAACGTCCTTAAATCATTTGATAATATATTAGAAATGCATAACAAACGAAGAACATTATTCCATAAAATGTCAAACTCTGTTTTTAAGATAGATTTTCACTTCTTCTCTTTGTCCCTAAATATAAGATTAATTTTACAATTCAATATGCATGAATCATTTTTGTACAAAAATACTTTTATTTGATTTATCGTTGGAAACCCTAATATCTCCCCATCTCTCTCTCTCTCTCTCTCTCTCTCTCTCTCTCTCTCTCTCTCTCTCTCTCTCTCTCTCTCTCTCTCTCTCTCTCTCTCTCTCTCTCTCTCTCTCTTACTCTCTTTCTCTCATGATATCAATAATAGTAGGGATGAATAAAAATACTACAAACTTTGTAGGGATAAATAAAAGTAATACAAACTTTTTGACAAAATTATTGCTACAACTATATATTCTTAATACTCACAATTTTTTTCTTAGGCAAATGGGATGCAAATAGATTTGTGACACCCTAAATAGAAGAAATAAAAGGAAATAGTACAAAATATTGAAGGACATAAAACCTCAGCCAATAGAAACAAAAACAAACCCAAATGGTTAATACAAAACAACCAAACAGGGTAGAAGAGCCACAAATCCCATATATTAAGAACACTGAATGAATTAGATCATCAACACGAAAATAGGTCCAATCACGAATCAACTCACTGTGAAACAACAAGCATCAACAACCACTAAGTGATCTTAAATTCAATGGTGTGTTTGTTTCAAGTTTACTAGATTTATTTTTAGAAATGTTATTTCTGGAAATATAAAGAATTGAGTTTTATTCTTGGACATTTAAAAAAAAGATGTTTGGTTAATTTATTTATTCTCAGGAACTATTATAATAGGAAGGTTAATGTGTAGTTATACACTAATTTATTTCCATCTTCATGGAAACTTTTATTCCAACCATTTTCGATGGGAATATTTTTCTTTCCTAGTAATCTTTTATACTCAAGAATAAAATTTAATAAACTTATAACAAATGTATATTTTTATCATTTTATTCTTAGAAATATACAAATATAACTTGAAACAATAACACACCAAGAGCTTGAAGTCAAAGGCTTTTTCAAGACACGTGATTCATTAAGATCTATTTTTGTGGATGCTTATAACTCTTTAGTTTTCCTTTTATAAAAAAAAAAGGAAAATGTTATCAAAGTGTCTTTATAACATTGTTTAAATATCTTGTCAAAAAACATTGTTTAAATATCCAAAAGTAATAACTTTTACATTATAAATTGTGTAGTAATGAATTTTAAATATGTTTAACATATATTTTTAAGTTGAATATCATTTTGTTTTTGTAAAAAAAATAATATATTTTTAAAATAAAAATGATTTCTATGGATTCTTTAAACATTATCTTAGATCATCCACAAAAGTGGATGCTTCACCTATTTAGCACCACATTAAATAAGCACGTCCATTGTGAAGTATAATTTCGCGGGTCCCATTTAATAAATCTTAACCATTTAATAAATCTTAATAAAATAAATAAATTTTGTTGAAATAGAATGATATAGAATTATTGGTGGGACTTATTTAATAATTTCTTTTGAGGTGTTAAGTTGGAGAAAATTGGTGCTTATTAAGTATTACCGTAAAATAAACGAGATAGGCATATGGGATCTGTTATGGATGGTCTTATAGCATTAGCAAGATCTATGAGAGCATCTCTAATGGGAGTCCTTACTTAGCAATGACCACTCCCCGTTAAGGACCCTAATTGGATGAAGAAAAAATGAGTCCCTATTAAATGACGACCAACTATATAAGGATCCTTTCTCCCCTAAACAACTAACGGATCTCACGTTTAAAAGAAGTAATAAAATATGTATTACTTGAGTCCAAATCCTCTCCATTTGATGTGTAAATGGTAGGGATAGCAAAGCGGGCCGGCCCACCCCATTTAGGTCCGCCCTATCTAAGCCCACTAAAAACGAGACGAGACGAGTCGAGTCTAATTTTGTGACCGAGTCCAAAATCTCACCCCGCCCCGTTTAGTGGCGGGCGTGCGAGTTGGCGGGCCGGCCCGCCAAACAAAAACTTTTTTTTTTTAATTTCTTTTTACAACTTAATTGTTACAAAAAAAACTATGTTGCTTTTATCGTAAAAAAATATAAAAGAATAGGTAGCAAGTAAATTTGTGAAAAACAAGATAATTGTCAAATTGTCGAATTCAACATCATAACTAATAGAAAAATAAAGCAAATGCGCAAAATAAAACAAATCATAAAATAAATCCAACAACCAAATTATAAAATAAGTCTTAAAATAAATAAACTCAACAACCAAGATAAATTCAAAAGCATAAAATAAGTCTCAAAATATATCTAAAAACCAAAATAAATCCAAAAACATGAAATAAGACTCAAAATAACAAATTGAAACACGAGTTAAGCGGGACGCCCCGCCACGCCCCGTGCCCGTCCCGTTTCCAACGAGTTAAGCGGGCCGGCCCGCCTCTCCCCGTGCCCGCCCCCTATTTGAACGAGACGAGACGAGCCGAACCAACTATAGAAAGGGAGTTCAAAACTTCGACTCAGCCCGCCAAAAATAGCAGGCCAAACGGGCCGGCCCGGCGGGTCAGACCCGTTTTGCCACCCCTGGTAAATGGCAATATCAATTTATAGCCATACACAACCGACACGTGTAAAAAAGTTTATCAATGGCCCAGATTTATTTAACATTATTCAAGCATTTTAATTAAAAAAAACACAGAAAAACATTCACGATGCTCATACGGCGGAGGCCACCGTCCACCGTCCGTCGGAGAAATAAAGTTTATCAACGCCAGTCTCCGCTTCATCCACTTGTCGGTGCTTTTGTTTCACATTGGAGAACCCATTTAGGTTCCCCTTGCTACTGCTCTCTAATCTATGTTCTTCCCCTTTCATTTTTTTCTCTAATTTATCCTACTGTTCCTCAGATTGGCTCCGATAATGAAATCGTTTGGAATGATTGCTGGAAAACGTTGCCTTGCTTCAACCCATTTGGGTATTTTAACAGAGGAACATATGAGACAGAGTAAGAGGGTGGCCACCGACAAGTGGAACGACGAAGGAGCAAGGAGTGGAAAGCGGCGTGACGTGACGGGTGCAGTTGCTATCGGCGATAACCATGGAGATGACGAAAACCAAATAGGCCTTCTTAATTTTTTTTATTAATTGATATTAAAATGTAATCTGGGTAATAGTCACTTGGTCACTGAAATTGTAATGAGTAGTCAAAATAGTCATCAAAACTTCAAAGTTGTCCTTGATTGTGCATTTTGTTAGTCAAAATAGTCCTTAATGTTAAAATATTTCATTAATATTATCATATTAGTCCTTCAATATACTTACTTATTGTCATATTAGTCCTTATAAGTACTTGTTTATTGTCATTTTAGTCCCTATATGAAAAGAGTTTTGTGAACATTGAGAAGTTATTTTAGTGTCAAGGACTATTTTGACTAACAGAATGCACAATCAAGGACTATTTTGAAATTTTGATACAATGAAGGACTAAAATGACTAATCATAACATATTCAAAGACTACGGTGACTATTACCCCGTAATCTGGGTCATTGTAGACTTTTTTACTCGTGTCAATTGTGTATGGCTTTAAATTGAGATTGCCATTTACACACCAAATGGAGAGGATCTGGACTCGTATTACTTGGTCTCACTTGAAAAAAAGTAATAATTTTTTTTTAATGATGTAAAATTAATGAGGCCTATTTAAATACTTTTCATTGAAGTCCTTATTAATGTATTATCATTAAAGTCATTAAATCTTTAATAAATATTTTTATTTAAAAATTATAAATAAATGATGGGTAAATGTTGGAAAAAATAGTTCATTACTTTTCCTCATTCAGAAAATACAAATCCCATGTGGAAGATTACGCTCAAATTCCTTCCATTTCGTGGTTTCGTGGAACCTTCTTCTTTTACAGGAAAACGAGAAAGGGCAGGAGTCAAACCCCAAAGAAAGCCTCACCAAACACTTATCTGTTAGGAGTAGCAAATATATAGTTTGTCTCTTGTATGAATATTTTTCAAACCAAATATTTTGCACAATTACATTAAATAAATTTATATTTTAATTGAATATAATTTTTTTAACCATTATATATATTATGTTGATCAATGAAGTAAAAATTTATAATTTGTTTCAAATTTAGTAAAAAAAAAATCATAAGAAATTATGCAAATTATTTTGATTTTTCGTTTTACCGTGTTGTTTATTCCGTTCATAATGAAGCCTATCTTCGATCGAATGAAGGTTAAGTCAATGATTTTAACGTCTTCAACAATATTCCATATATTGGTTTTGTCACAATTAAGACATTTTGCTGCATGTTATTAACTTGAGTTTTATGAGTTTATTCATTGATTCATACTTTTTTATTTTAGTAATTTTAATTTGTGTTATTCTATCGAAGTCTTCTACCAATTTTTTTGGTAGTGTTACAATGTAATGAGGCAAAAAGAAAAGAAAAAAAGAGGGAGAGAAAAAATTAAGTTCCAAGCTTATCTCTTAAGATGAGAGATTCAATGTCAGACGGAGGGCAATTCCAGTGAGCATAGCACCTTGTATGTGACCCTTTTATAGCCATAAAATCTGTACACATATTTTGTTCCTTAAGAACATGCACCAATATTGTATTTCCATTTCCTTGTAAAGCATCTTTAATATGAAGGATGTCAGTAGCATAAGTGTGCAAGGAATGATCACGATCAGCAATAATTAGGTCAACTGTTTCCGAACAATCACTTTCGAAAATAATGTTGACATGACCTTTTCTACTATAAAAATCAAGATCTATCTGGATAGCACGTAACTCAGCTAATAACGCATCACCTCCAGCTTCATAGTGAGAAAAAGCAGCTATCCAATCTCCATTGTGATTGCGAACAACACCACCAGTACCTAAACAACCAAAATCTTCTAGAAAGCTACCATCAATATTGAGTTTTAGTGTACCTTCCGGAGGGAGATCCAATGAGGTAAGAGGTGCGATGAGTGTGGGTCCAAACCTCTTCTACCAATTTAAATGAATGAATGAATATCGTTGTTTTAATTAATAAAAACTATATAACGTTCTTAGAACAATTTTATTAAAAAACATATCTAAAGAGTTCGAATTTAGTTACTAATTCAACAATTTAACCTAAAATTTAGCGCAATAACCACTTGGTTTAATTGGTTTAATAGATATATCTTGTCATGTAGTTATGCAAATATCCATTTTAAAACCCTAAAAAATTATCAAAGAAAGTGTGGAGATTACGTAACCAGAAAACCCTTGTACTAAATACTAAATACCATGAATGTAGGATAATATATACCTATTGAGTTAACCTCTTTACACACTCTCCTAATCTATTGGCTCTTGTAGTGACTTTTACCATTTTTTAGTGTCCCCCAATTTGGTATATATAAGCAAAGGTAGTAAGGTTTCAATTCAACATTGAGAAAAAACAGAGCAACTCTGTTTTTTCTTTCTTCACTCTTTATTCTTCAAATACATTCATTCACACACACACACACACACACACACACATAACACTTAGAAATGGATTGTTCCTTCATACCTTTCTCATCAAAATCAAATTTTTTTCCACAATCTTCATTTGGGTCACAAGATTCAATCTCTTTGAACCCAAAGAACCATAACGAGTTTCTCCCTTTCAATGAAAACGACCCAGAAGAGATGCTTCTATATGGCATGATAACTTCATCACCACAAGAACAAACCCTTAGCAAAAGTAGCAATGAAAAAACAACAAAGAACAACAAAGATAAGAACCACAAATCTTATCGAGGCGTTCGACGTAGACCATGGGGGAAATTTGCAGCAGAAATAAGGGATTCAACTAGACATGGCATAAGGGTATGGTTAGGAACATTTGATAGTGCTGAAGCAGCAGCACTAGCTTATGATCAAGCTGCTTTTTCAATGAGAGGTTCATCTGCAACACTTAATTTTCCTGTTGAAAAGGTTAAGGAATCACTTAGGGACATGAATTATGTGTTGTCTAATGATAATGAGTGTTCACCTGTTATTGCTTTGAAGAGAAAGCATTCTATGAAACGTAAAATGGATGAAAAGAAGAAGAAACATGACACAGATGTTAGGATAGATAATATGGTTGTGTTTGAAGATCTTGGTGCTGATTATTTGGAACAATTGTTGATGTCTTCTGATGACAATCAAAATCCTTGGTGAATTAATGTAATTTGTAGCCATTAATTTAAATTCAATGGTGATCTTTATACAAATATATATTTGTTTATTTAATCCATATTTTTTTTTCATTATAAGGTGTTTGCAACTACAAATAGTGTTTTATTTTTGTCACAATCCTACGGCTTCAAGGAGAAAGTTCATGATAATAAAAAAATTTAAAGAGTATAAGAATAAGAGTCGTGCTAACGCCCTTAGAGTACATGTTGATGATTCCATAAATGGTAAATATTTATGACAAAACATTAATTTTCAATTTCTAGAAGAATACATTGACACAATTTTTTAGATAAAATTTTCACTTTAAGTTCTTTAACATGTACTTTAAGGACACAAATTAGCATTTCCCTAGGAATAATAATTGTTTCAATGAGTTCAGTTATTCCTGGTCAATTTAACCTTTAATAAATTTATTAACCCATTGAGTTCGACCATTTCATTAGATTTATATCATTCTAAATTAATCCCTTTAAAAAAAAAATTTGGTTACAAAAAAAAAATATTCTATATTAATCTACAAATTTTAATTTTTTGATTATGTCAAATGTTACATTATGTAAAGTCAAGATGCATGGTCAAACAACCTATATAAATGCTGACTGAAACTTACTATTTTTATCAATTTTTTTACAAATACTAATTTTATCATTTTCAAATTATAGTAAAATTTTTTTTATTACAATATTGATTATTCGTTTGAAAATTTTAGGCACTAAATTATTCGGTCTAAAGACTAATGTTGTCTTATATTTTCAGCTTTAATAATAATTTAAAATTTAATCGAATCATATGGTTCAACTTTTTTTGTTTTTTGTGATGAGTATGGTTCAACTTCTTTATCCGTGTTAGTAAAAGAAAAAACTTCTTTATCTCGTGTCTTCTTAGATATTTCATTAATTTATCTCAGGTTAATTTTTAATAATTTGTTCAACTTCTTTAGTTTCGGAAACTAAACTAGTGATTTACATTTTGAATGTTTATATTCCTTGTATTTCCTACCCCTTCTTTCATTCTAGAACCTTTTTTTACCAAAAGAATATTAGTCATAATATAATGTCAAATTTTGAGTTAGTTTACGTTTAATCCTTTCATTTTGTTTAAAAGAAAATCCTTATATACGTGGTTTTTTATTCTCCCTTCAATTTAGCTGTTTGTTAATATGAAAATTACAGAATTGGGAGCAATACTGTTTAAATTGATTGTTGTGTCAAATAACGACTTGTCAAAAAAAAAAAAAGTCTTAATTGATTGAGATAACCGTTTATTTAGCTCTTATGAAATTCAAGTCTATAAGTCAAGATGCATGCTCGAGTCTTGAACTATTTTAAGCCACGCGTTGGTGCACACGAGGATCTCTTTTGCATTTTGGCAACCTTTTTGTCTTCAAGTGCAAAAATTTCAGACTTCTAGTATGGCGACAAATTTTGTATCAATTTATGACAAAACAAGAACAAGAAAAAGTAGTGTATTTGTTTGATAATTTTCTCAAGAGTGGAATACTCACAGTTACAAGATATTAATAACAATGGTTAAGGTATTTTTCATGTTTACAATGATTGAACAATTATTTGATGAGGCAATTTATGGGACAACAAAAAAAATACAAAGAAATGTATGTTTTGACACTAAAACTAAAGTAATAGAAAAAGAAAATTAGAACATAATATGAGTATACGAGAAAAAATAGTCACAAAAGTTACAATAAAATGGTTGTTCAAATATCATTTCTCTAATTTCCTTGATTGTTGTTGTTAATTCTCTGGATTGTACTGAATTTTAATGTTTATAAGAAAATCACCACATTTTACTCCTCAATTCCAAAAAGTATAATATTTCCTTCATTCTATAGTGTAAGTGTAGTGAAGCTCATTAGTATGTTTCTACATGCATGTTTGGTAAATGTGTTCTAGTAAAAAGTAAATTATGGTTGAAGCTATTTTCGATCATGTTTAGTTAAGCCATTATAATAGTCCACACCCGTATAAACTAAACTAGACGAGATTTAGAGATTTAATAATTTGGGGATTAAATTCAAGATTTAGGGATTTGAGATTCAATGTGGGGATATTGATTTTTGGTTTAGAGACTAAAGTGACCATTTTTTACTTTCACTTTAGTCTCTATGAAACCTTATGCACGCCACTTCATAAGTTAACATAAGTTTTTAACGTTAGAGATTAAACTGATAACGAAAGTGCACATTCAAGGACTACTTTGTCCTTAATCCTGAATCAGGGACCTTTGTGACAGCGAGGTGTAGAGTCAGAGACCAAATTCACCATTTACTATTTTTTTTGTATATGTAGAAAATTTAATTGGTTGAAAAAACTCATTTGATATATCCAACAAGTTCTCTAAACAATTAATTAATGTTATACGATAATGAGTATTTCACACATAAAGAATGCTAGCAAAACACATTTTAACATTCATTTTTTAACAAAATCTTTTTTATTGTTTAAAATTCATACGATCTCACCAAATCATGTAGGTCCCATATAAATTTTGTGGATTTGATATGAATTTTTACCATTCAAAGAAAATATGTCAAAAAATGTGTATTAAATAAAATTCTTATTGGTGGTATTTCTCTTAGCACATATATCATGTTATTAAAAAACTTCGTATGTAGTTTTGATTGATGAATTAAGATGGATATGGTTCTACAAAGACGACATTTCTTTTAATTTTTAATTAACGAGGTATATGACGTGGGGGATATGATGCTTTTTTTAGTAACATCGAAAAAGACAATGATTTCATAGGATATCAAACTTTCCTATCTTGTTCAAAACAGGTGGCCAAGCAAGTTTGCCATTGTAATAGGCTAGGTCTATCTCGTGACTATAACTATACATCAACAAAACAAAGACTTGAGAGCACGTTGGTAGGAAAAAGACCCATATGCATGAAATTTTACTTGTTCAAAAGGGAATTCAAAACTAAAAATACATTAATTGTAATATTTTATACCCAAAATTTGATCAAGGAAAGTGGAAGGAAAGAGCTAAAGAGCATTATTATTGAGTTGGTGGGAGTTTTCTACAATTGAATCAAATCAAAAATCTAAAACTTGGAAGAGTAATATTAAACTCTTTGCCAACGTCATCGAGTCCAACTTTGAAGGGAAATAAACTTTTTTGGAAGTTGGTTATGGTCTTATTCAAATGGTATGATACTTGGACCAGAAGCTATGATCTCTTTATATATGAATCTTAATCATCACGTGGCCATTTATTTATTATACATTACATTTTAATGTTTAACCATTTTCCCTTGGTTCTAATTTCAGTGGTCCAATATTCAATTTTGTTGTCCGATAGGAAACTTCCTAGGTTTTTGAGACACAAGTAAACTTAAACAAATCATGATTTCCCCACATTTATCTATCTAGTTGATAATCGATACTCGTTCGATTAAAATCAGACGGTTGAAATTTAATGTTGGTTTCTTAAAATATAAACAAAATTTAAAGTTCATTTTTTTGTCCTTAAAAAAAAAGTTCATTTTTTTGTGGTCCAATCTGATCAAGATCGGATGACTACTAATGATTTTGATTGCGTGAATGCAGATCAATCTTATAAGATTGTGTACAAATTTATTTTTTATCTTTTTTTTAATTGCTAATTTTTAATAGCAACATCAAATTACTAAGAGTAAATTACTTTCTTCTCCCCTACGACAAACTTGAATTACACTCCTCTTGTTTTTTATATTAAAACATTCACTCTCATTCCTTGAGAAATAAAAACTTAGAACAATTCCCTTAAAAAAACCTAGATCAAATTATATGCCCCTCTCCCAATAGTTGCTTGAATTACACTTATCTCCCTCAAAAATTAACATGTACTACTCTTTAATCAACTCTAACATATTTTTTATTTTTTGACATCTATCAACTTTGAGTCACCATTTAAGTAAAAAATAGTTTAATTATCTATAATTTTCAATATCAATGATAATAAAATAGTCTAATTATTTATTGCGCTAACATATGTAATAAAAAGAGCGGAAAGACGGACACATATTCGCTAATGTATCTATACTATATATAAAGAAAATTACCCCTTTCAGCACTTTTGGGTTGGATTTTTCTTTTCAAAAATACTCTCAACTTTCAATACAAATAACACATGTAACAAATAAATAACAATAAATTTAAATATTAAAACAAAAGTAACAAACACGACATGAATATATATATATTTTTGTTTTTTACCTTTATCATTTAAAAAGTGTAACAAACTAGGTGAGTATATTTATACTTACTTTTTCATCATTCCAATTATACCCTTAAACAACTTTTTCTATAATAAAATTGTTGTTGGTGTCATTAAAAAAAAATTTAGATTATATTTTTTGTTATATTGTATTATTGTTGGTGTCGTTGAAATAGATAATCATAGGTAGTTTGATTTTTTATAACTTAAAAGCAACAAACATTTATATTTTTTTTAGTTTTAATCAAAATCAAAATTTCATAAAAAAGAACACCGTTCATAATCTTCAAGCGTTAGCGCAATAAAAAGAGTATCCGTCTTTTCGCTAGTATATATAATCGAAATCCAAGATTTAGCTTTTGTATATGGGCTCCACCGTGGCATGATTAAGTGAACTTGGCTAATTTTGCAAAGGACAAGAACAAACGGTCTTGGCAATTCCATAAAATAAGGATTATTGTTGAATCACTTATTAAAGTTTATACAATAAGAGAAGAATTAGGTGAAGTCTAATAAACTACAGTATTATCTAATATTTAATTGTCTAGTAAGGATAATTTAATTTGAATTCTGCGTTTTGCTCATTCCCAACTGAAAAGACCATTTTACCCCTACGTAAGTTAAGTTACGCTAGTGCAAAAAGCAGCGTGACTTAAGTCACGCAACAATAAAAAATTAACTAGAAATATTCTACTTAAAAAATAAATGTCACGTATTCTAACAAACACCATTAAAAAAAATAATACATAAAATAAACTAGTAATATTCTACATAAAAAATAAATGTCACGTATTTTAACAAACACCGTTAAAAAAATAATACGTAAAATAAACTAGAAATATTCTAAGTAAAAATAATTAGTAAAATAAATAGTAAAATATCATTAAATTAAATAAAGCAAATTATACTTACTATTTTATCGTTCTAAAGCTTGCATGCCACGTGTTTACCGAAGTTCGATAAAAGTGACAACTCATAAGGCCTCCCTGGAAAGGCCCCATCCTCATTCTCATCCTCCATACCAGGCTCTACATGCTGCTGAGGATGCTGCTCATACTGTTGCTGCTGAGGAGGCTGGTCATACTGCTGCTGCTCAAATTGAGGCTGATACCCCTCCTGATACTCAGGCTGATACGCCTGCTCCTGATAATGTTACTGATACTGTGTCGGGTCGACCGTCTGGGATAGACCCGTCTGTGACGATGAGGCCCCAGTAGCATCAACCTTAGCAAGTCCCGTGCCCCCCAGTATGCCTCTCCCTCGACCAGCCAAAGGAGGGTGTACTGCTTGCTTCTCCCTCCGTGCACTACAAGTAGAGGTAGGCCTCCCTAACCTAAGTCTGTCAGGCCTGTCACACATTTGCGAAGTATTCCTCTGAGATATATCTGCACAACATTTCAACAATAAAAAATTAATGAGACATTTTCATACGGACAATTCAACAACATTTCTAACCATTCAACAACAACACTTATATTTCGACAGTGTCATTTCAATCCGTAAACTACCACATTGTAGTCAAACTAACTATAATCAACATTAGCAACCACATTTCTAACTAATTTCATCATTAACAATTCAAAAAACAAAAAATAAAATCATTGAGACATTTTATCAAACACCTACAATGCAACTTTCAATTAACTTAAAATCAAACAATTTCAAACACATAAAACTACCACATTTCACTCTAAACAACATCTAAAATACAATTCCTAACTTAATTCATCACTAACAATCATAAAAACTAACATGCAAGCAAAATTTATATAAACCTAAAAATGTTACATTTCTTCAAAAATTTGAAAATTTAAACAAAAAAATGCAATGAAGTGGTTTAATCATCACTTACTTGATATTGTAGGAGAAATTGGCTTTGAATGGTGCAAGAATGGTGAAATTCGAATTGGGGGGGGATTTGAAGTTGGGAAGTTTAGAAAATGAGGGCTATGTGGCTCTGTTTTGCTGATAAATGACTTAAGTTACGCTGATGACACAATTAGCGTGAGTTAACTCACGCATGGGTTGTTTCGGAATTTCAGTTGGGAGCGAGCAATTTCTGTTGGGTAAAGAGCAGAATTCATTTATTTTTCCGTTAAGAAAGAGATGATTTTGAAAACAGACAATATACTTCTTCATAAGTTTATGGGCTTATTTTTTGTCAAAAAAAAGTTTATGGACTTAGTTGGCCCATACCTTTTGAAAATTGCTGTTCCCACATGAAAAATTGCTATCACACACATGGAAAAATACTATTTTACCCTTAACTGCAGCTAACTACCATTCAGTCTTTTTAGCGGTAGTTAACTACTGTTCTCTTCTTTTCCAACCGCAATTAACTGCTGTTGCGATCTGAACATATTCCAGACAGCAACAAAGTTCTGCATTGCATGTTTAGTAACCCAAAACCTCCAAACTTCCTACAAACTCCCTCCAATGTCATTTTCACGAAAATCAACCAAATCATTTCAATAAAATCACAAGTAAGTATTATTAATCCTTTTAATTTACAATGTAGTTTGTTTAAGTTTTTTTTTCTTGTTGTTAATTTTAGTAAAATGTTAGTGTTTAGGGTTAGTTTATAATGTTATATTTGAATGTTGTTGTTGCGAATGTTGTTTAAAGTAGGTTTATGTACAGTGTGGCTGTGTAGAAGTTGAGTTAACACAATGAGTCATTGTTTTATCATTTGCACTTAAAGTGCTTGATAAAATGCCTTAATGAATATTTCATTGATTTTTTTCTTTTGTTTTTGTGTAGATATGTTTGGGAACCACGTAGAAGTTGATTCGACAAGGAGACCATGAAAAATAGTGCAAGGGAGGAGAGAATGGCGACAAACCTTCATATGCCTAATCACCGCCGTCCTCAAATCCAACGTCGTTCGTCTACCCTGGACTCCCTCCGTCCACCACCCTTTCCCCACCAATAACCTCATCGTCGTCGTCCTTACCTCATGTCTCATCATCATCATCGCCGTCATCACCCTCAAATCTAACCACCGCCATCATCGACCTAACCACAGCCGTCGCCGACGTCACTGGAGTTCAAGTCGCATATTATTCAGAGAGCTCTGGTGAGACAGAAATGGTGAGAGAGACGGTGAGCAGAGCAAATGCCACAGTGAAAATGGTGAGGGTAAGCAGAAGATGGAAAGAGAGAAGGAGAGAGAAGAGAGAATGTATGAGAACATGAGCGGAAGATAGAGGAGAGAGAGTTGATTGTGTGGTGTTTCTGGGATTTGGATTCAGTGCTGTAAAAAACAATACAGTTGCTATTCTAACTAGCTATTGGATTGTTTTGACAAAAGTATAATACTACCATTCAATAAGATCCAGTGGCTATTATTGAACACTTGTGAAACTATGTTGTTTCACTACAACAACAACTATTTTGTTTTTTATTAGTAAAAAAAAATTGCCACCTCAGCAGGTGTATAACAATCGTGGTCTGTTTCTTTCATTTGGAGAAATAAAAACACAAAGAAGTTTAAAAATAATTAATAGTGGGGGAACCCATTTAGTGGAGGGATCCACTACACATTTTTTTGTATCCATCTCTCATCAAATGACATTGTCCATTTATTTTAAGCAAATGGAGAGGATCTTAACCCATAATTGGGGGCATTGTAAAAAGTTTACAAAGGGTGTACACACAACTTTACCCTTTAATTTATAAGCACAAACGGTGTGAGTATATTTTAAATAATTAGCTAATTATAACCGTGTGATTGTTAGAAACGATTGATTTTCTCCTTAATTATCTGTAAAGTCACGCATATGATGTGATAGTATAAATTTTTATACACTAACACACATAAGAATAAATTTCAATATTTGAAAATGAAAATATTTTTTTTGAATAAATTTTTTCTCTTGAGGAAATTGATATCAAATAAACTTTTGACAAATGAAATATTTTCTTTGAATGGAACGGAGAAAGTAGTAATTGAGCATGCCTATTTTGAGTTTGAGCCAAACCTCCTTTCTTTTGGATCGTATTTCTTTTGTCAAAATGGTGGACATACATTGCCACATCTCTGGGGCAGTTGGCATTACATTAATAATGCTTTTGAATTCAATCATTAGGATAGTTTGCAAAAAGTCTTATAAATGTTCCTTGTACCTTCTCTCTTCCTTACTCGTCCCCTTTCTTTAGAACAGAAAAAAATAAATAAATGTTCATGTAGTCAATTCAAATTTATGTTGCAATTGTATTTTCACTTCTTTTATATAATTTTGGGCGGGTTTGAATTATCTCATGTTTGTGCGCTCATGAGTTGATCATTTTAAGTTGCGGTGTGCATTACTCCATTTTCGCATCTCTTTTTGTAGAACAAAGAATACTAAATAGTAAATATTTTATTCGTAGTTATATAAATGGGCAAGACACATAGTTTGCATCTGAATTTTCGTTTCTATTTGATTTCCAATTACTGATATATTCTTTACATTACAACATTTTGGATGTAATGCAACTCCACTTTCAAAGGGAGCTTAAAAACATTTTTGATATGCAACAAACAAAACAATTTTCATTCGGTGGTTTTGATGTACTATTTTCACGCAATAATTAAAAATTGTTTTCAATATTAATTGTAATTAGATAACAGTTTTTATAACTACTATTAATTTTTTTTTTTTAATTTTAATCTTAGTGATTTTTGAGCTTGGTAACAGACTAATTATCGTTCGTTTTTACTTCTCGCTTCTCATGTTTCAAATCATACTGGAATATGGATGGTGAATATTGTTTTCTCTTATGATTTCCATTTTTCTCTCATCTAATCTTCATTTCTCTTATATTGATTGCGAAATGTTACTTGAGTCCTTCGCGCGTTTCTCTCATGTTGATTCTTTGCCTATTTGTTTAATTTCTCAAATCATTCTCAGATTTTTAAGTCTATATCGGAATCAATTGATTTTTTTATGTTGTGCTATCATTGATGTTATTATCTTGTTTGTTCTTGGTATCAACCTTGTTCATTTCAAGTGAATTTTAAAGTTTCAAATAGATAGTTTTTAGTTCAAATGATTTTTTGTATTTGTTTTCCATCATATACTTGATTCACAACTTATTTTAACTTTGATTTAGGGTTTTGATTTTTCTTTTCATTGATGTGTATGTTTTTGTTGTTTTTTATTTTATGTTGATTTTAACTATGCTTAGGGTTTCTCTTCATTCTCATCTACCAATTCTCATATCTTTTGGATTTCTTTTTAATTTCTTATGACATACCTATCTGCAACTAAAAATAATAAGTGTAAAGATAACCTGATTGATTTGAGTTGCAGAAGGATATACCGCAAGAGATGTAAAAAAAACTTCTTAGGGACATGAAAGGATAAAGACAGATTTAAGCAAAGTTTGAAACAACATAAAATTAAACTATAAATAACAAATCCTAAACATACATATCATTAAATAAAATAATTGAAAACTCTAAGCAGGGTTAAAATATACTAGTAATTAAATCTTTGATGTAAGACATATACATACAATAATTTTAAAGAGAAAACGTGTGTTTGAATCCAGAAAATTTGACTTGATTAAACAAAATTGATATCATAATAGCAGCAATGATTTTGTCAAAAAAAAAAACATTACACCAATAATAGCCCTTCATAACACAATCAATTAATTCTGAAACTAACCTCAAAATCTAAGAATGATTTGAGAAATTAGACGAGTAGTTGATAAATCAACATGAGTGAATTGAGATGTGTGAGGGATATTTTTTTTTTGTTGGTTTACTGTGTGAGGGATTCTTTGATGAGTAAATTATGCAATCGACTATAGAAAAATCAGGAATTGGCGAGAGATAAATGAGAAGTAAGCGAGAAAACAATATTATCCATCTTGTGTATGATTTGAGAAATGTAAAGCAAGAAAAAAATTTGGACAAAAAATGTGGAATGTGTTTGATCAGAAGTGGTTAAATTCTGATCAGAATTTTTAAATGCGAATTATTTTGTCATTAACCGAAGTCCATTAACAACTTGAATTCTTTTGCTTCTTTGAGAACCCTTCCACTGGAACAAGGTATTGTTTAAATTTGATTTATTTAAAATAGTATTATTTGAATTTTGCTACCAAAAAAGGTATTGTTTTAATTGGGTGTTCTTTTTGCCGAGTGATTTTGTAATGTTACTTCATAAAAAAAAATTGATTTTGCTGATAGAATCACATCTATGAAGATTGTAGATCATATATAACCGAAAGTTTATTTCATAAATCCCATAGGATATCACACTATTTCACACGAAATTGCTTATAATCGATGGCATGCATGCATAGCAAGCTCATCTTTATTCTTGAAATAAACAAAAGTATAAATACAATCAAATGAAAATAACATGACATGCTTTTATTAGTACAATAGCCAACATAAGATTGAAGTCTAATTAAAACCATATATTTCACAAGATTGCATGCATGGTGAATAATTTCAGATAATCAATCAATTTCCTGAAGGAGGATGCTTCTTCCATGGGTGCTTGTTGTGATGCTTGTGATTATCTTCAAGTATAGTATGGTCCTCTTGTGCTTGTTTGTTTTGTGGGATTGTTTGGTCCACTTTTGGAAGATCATTTTGTGTAGTTGTGGTAGGAGGCCAGTGTTTCTTTGGTGGCCAGTGTTTCTTAGGGTGGCTTATGTTTCCAAGAATTAACACTCACAGAGGATTCATCCTCTGAAAGATCTGCTAGTGAAGTAGTGGCAAGAAGCACTATCCCTAATAGAAGACACAGTGAGATGTATTTGGGAGACATTTCTTTGGTTTCTATGTCTGAATGGTGCATATATGAAAGCAGTGTAGTGGCCCTTTTATAGTGTATTTGGAACCTTAATGAGTTCAAGAAAAGTAAGTTATCATTTATTCTCAAACTAACCGCTGAAATTTGCCTATAAAAGAAATATATCATAGTTTGGTATTTAACTTTTTTTTTTTCCAAAAAAAACTTGTTATTTTTTAATGCAATGTTGCTGGTGCATTTCAATCAATTACCATCTTGGTTTAACTTGTTTGACTTTGTTTTTTTTTTAATGGTGGATTGGTGGTTTATCTTGTTTGACTACTAACATGTGTTAGTATATGATTAATCCATATTACACTCAATATATAATAATTAATTTGTAAAGTTGAACTAACTCCTCAAATTTTATCATTGGTGGAGAATATTGAGTGTAGGTATGATTAAACATAGACGTGAGTAACTTTTTAATCCCTCAATTTGGGTAAGGTTTTGGCTTTATCAGCACTCTCATTTTTTATTTTATTTGCAAGACTTACTATCTTTATCTTTTTATAACGTTTGATTAAGTCGTAAGAGGAATGCTAGCAACACTTACTTTTCAACACTCTCTCTAGCACTCACTCATTTATTGGATGAAATCAATGTATGTCCCACCATTTTGTGGGGATTCAATTTTCAAAGTGTAGACTCACAATGATTTAAACCAATAAGAGAGTGAGTATTAGAGAGATTGTTCAAAAGAGAGTGTTGCTAGCATTACCCAAGTCGTAAACTTTTATAATCAAAGTAGAGACAATAAACGATCCTTTTTTCTCTCTTTTTTTATAAGCAAAAAATTTATTTAAGAGAATACGCTGACCACTTCCACCCAGAATTATAAAGAGAATGATTGAATACAACTCACAAGATTTTGAAACTGATAAGTGCTCAAAAATGATATATTTTTTGTGTTAATTTAGAAACTTTAGTGATTTGTTTTGCAAATTACTCAAGGGAAAAGCTACAATTTGATGCAGTTACGCCATTAATTTATGCTTTAGTTGTCTTACTCTACCCATTTATGTAGGAAAATACAACCAAGGACCAAAGAAATCATAAAAAATGTAAGGAAATCAAAAGCTCAACTCGCTTGGAGCGTGCAAACTTAACGAAAGCGAGAAAACGACAGAGAGCAACAAGTCAACATGCTTTCAACTTGCCAAAAGTGAGCTCCCAGCAAAGCCCAACTCGCTTAAAGCGAGCAGTCTCGCCAAAAGCGAGAAAACACCAGGGAGCAGCAAGGCAGCACGCTTTCAGCTTGCCAAAAGCGAGCTCCTAGCAAAGAGAATCTCGCTTAGAGCGAGCAAACTCGCTGAAAGCGAGAAAATGGCAGAGAGGTCCCAAGATTTGCAAAAGACAACTCGCTTTGAGCGAGCAAACCTTGCTTAGAGCGAGTTCAACCGGATCAGGTACACTTGGCAGCCAACCATTGGAGCAGCGTAGATTGCAGGCAACTCGCTTTAAGCGAGCTAATCTGGCTTAGAGCGAGTTTACCCAAACTCAGCCATATAAATAGCTTTTTCTCTCATTTCTCATCATCTTTTCACTGTTTTATTCATTTTCTGGTTTTTAGAGAGAGAGAGAGAGAGAGAGAGAGAGAGAGAGAGAGAGAGAGAGAGAGAGAGAGAGAGAGTAGGGCATTTCTATTGAGAGAAACACAAAGCAAGGGTGTTAGAAGTAGATTCTTCCCAAGATTTGTAGAGATATCATGAATCTTAGAATGGAATCTTCATCTTTCTTCCATCTTTTGCAAGGCTATCACAGACATATGTAGCTACATCTAACCTTGTGGGTTTTGAGGTATTCAAACAAGCTATTATGTAATCTTTGATCATTTAATATAAGGCTCTAGCTTATTTATTCAATATTTTATTTTTCTTGTGTTTAATGTTTTATTTAAGATTTGAAATGTTATTGAAAAATACTTTTGAATCTAGGGTTAGAATAATAATCTATCAAAGTTTTATTCTAGGCATAAGGTTTAAGTTTTGATAATCACTTTGTAATCAAGAACTTAATGCTATTGGATCGTTTAATAGAAGTAGGGCGTTACACTGCAAATCTTTATCGGAAGTATAAGACACTTCAATGCCGACATTTTCGGCAAACTTTCAAGAATATAAATTAAACCCAACATCATCATCATACCACATATTTAGGGAGAATTTAATGTAACTTAGATGAAATTAAAACTAAATAAAACTGTGTATTTTTTGAATTGATTTGATGTACTTGTGCAACTTTATTCAAATTTATTCAATACGCAACTTTATTCATTACCAACATGTACCAAATTTAGTCATATGACATCCATCGAAGAAATGGTTGGATTGAAACAATGTGTTAAAAACACATAAAAGAGTGTGTATAAGCAGGTTATTCCAAAGCAGAGCTTCAGGGCGCATTGGCAGTTAACTGCCGAGGAAAAGGAAACTGGCAGCAGGAAACTGCTGAGGAAACCATCGGTTGTTAACTGCCGATGCAGGGTTTTTTGTGTGGATAGGGTTCCACCGACACTTTATGTGGTCCATATCCCACATAAAGTTCTATATATATGAGTATTGTTTTCATTGTTTCCACACTCAACACATATACTGTTTATAAGATGCGTAGTGATGGGACCGACAGTGTTCGAACAATGGTTCGAACACCTTCCCTCTTATCACTACTCCTCTTAAAGACTAAACCAAAAACCACCAACCCAAAAAAACTTCTTTATTTTATTTTTTTGGTTTTGAATTTAGAGGCGTAAACAGTTTATATGATGCGTGGTGATGTTGGAGAAGTTGTTCGAACATACAATGTTATGACAACCTTCTTCAACATCACTACTCCTCTTAAAAAATTAAAACAATATAGTTATAGGATTATTTATTTTCTTGCTTTATAGTTTTTTTTTCCTTTTAGTCGCATATTTTATCGTTTTTTGTTTCCTCATTTATTGATTTCGGAGGACATTAAAATGAACAAATGTGAAGTTTTGTTGAAAAGCACAACATAGATGCTTCGTCATCTAACTGCCGAGGAAAAAGTGAACGAACGGTAGCTAAGTACTGGGGATTTTCAATCCGGCGGCAACTAACTGCTGAGGGGTATTTACGTGTTTTACTGATGTTTTTTTAGCCTTCATTAAGGCGTCAACAACAATTTTCCAAAAGTTTATGGAATTATTTGGCCCATACCTTTTGAAAATTGTTGTTCCCACTTGAAAAATTACTATCACACACATGGAAAATACTTTTTTACCCCAACTACAACTAAGTACTGTTTGGTCTTTTTAACGGTAGTTAACTACCGTTCGCTTCTTTTCCAACTGCAGTTAACTGATGTTGCGATCTGAACATATTCCAGACAGCAACAATAGTTCTGCATTGCATGTTTAGTAACCCAAAACCTCCAAACTTCCTACAAACTCCCTCCAATCTCACTTTCACGAAAATCAACCAAATCATTTCAACAAAATCACAACTAAGTATTATTTATCCTTTTAATTTACAATGTAGTTTGTATAAGTTGTTTTTCTTGTTGTTGTTAATTTTAGTAAAATGTTAAGTGTTTAGAGTTAGTTTAAAAATCAAATTTTTGATTAGTTTATGATGTTATATTTGAATTTTGTTGCTGTGAATGTTGTTTAAAGTAGGTTTATGTACAATGTGGTTGTGTAGAAGTTGAATTAACACAATGAGTCATTGTTTTATCTTTTGCACTCAAAGTGTTTGACAAAATGCCTAAATGAATATTTCATTGATTTTTTTTCTTTCGTTTTTGTGTATACATGTATGGGAATCCACGCAGAAGCCGAATCGACAAGGAGACCGTTAAAAATAGTGCTAGGGAGGAGAGGATGGCGACAAACCTTCATATGCCTAATGACCGCCACCATCTCCCTCAAATCCAACACCGTTCGACCACCCTAGAGTCCCTCCGACCACCACCCTTTCCCCACCAATAATGTCATCGTCGTCGTCCTTGCCGCATGTCTCATCATCATCATCATCGCCGTCATCACCCTCAAATCTCACCACCGCCATCATCGACCTAACCACAATCGTCGTTGAAGTCACCGCAGTTTAAGTCACATATTATTCAAAGAGATCTGGTGAGACACAAACGACGAAAGAGACGATGAGCAGAACAAATGCCACAGTGAAAACGGCGAGGGTGAGCAGAAGATGGAAAGAGAGAAAGACAATGGAGAGAAGAGAGAACATATGGTAACATGAGCGGAAGATAAAGGAGAGAGAGTTGAGTGTGTGTTGTTTTTGGGATTTGGATTCAGTGCTGTAAAAAACAACACATTGTTATTCAAACCATTGGATTGTTTTGACAAAATTATAATATCATCATTCTATAAGATCCAATGACAATTATCTCTCTTCCTTGTTTTCACTTCTTTTATATAATTTTGGTTGTGTTTGAATTTTCTCCTCATGAGTTGATCATTTTAAGTCGTGGTATACATTACTCCATTTTCGGATCTCTTGACTGTTCTTCTATCTCTTTTTGTGTGTGTAGACTTTGAATAACAAAGAATACTAAATAGTAAATATTTTATTCGTAGTTATATAAATGGGCAAGACACATAGTTTGCATCTGAATTTTCGTTTCTATTTGAGTTTTCCTAATTATTGATATATTCTTTACAGTACAACATTTTGGATCTAATGCAACACGACTTTCAAAGGGAGCTTAAAAACATTTTTGATATGCAACAAACAAAACAATTTTCATTCGGTGGCTTTAATGTACTATTTTCACGCAATAATTAAAAATTGTTTTCAATATTAATTGTACTAAGATAAATTAAATTTTTATCTTAGTGATTTTTGAGCTTGGTAACAGACTAATTTTCGTTCGTTTTTCTTCTCGCTTCTCATGTTTCAAATCATACTAGAATATGGATGGTGAATATTGTTTTCTCTTATGATTTCCATTTTTCTCTCATCGAATCTTCATTTCTCTTATATTGATTACGAAATGTTACTTGAGTCCTTTGCCTCTCATTTCTCTCATGTTGATTCTTTGCCTATTTGTTTAATTTCTCAAATCATTCTCAGATTTTTAAGTCTATATCGAAATCAATTGATTTTGTTATGCTATGCTATCATTGATGTTATTATCTTGTTTGTTCTCGGTATCAACCTTGTTCATTTCAAGTGAATTTTGAAGTTTCGAACACATAGCTTTAGTTCAAGTGATTTTTTGTATTTGTTTTCCATCATATACTTGATTCACAACTTATTTTTAACTTTGATTTAGGGTTTTGATTTTTCTTTTCAATGATGTGTATGTTTTTGTTGATTTTGATTTTATGTTGATTTTAACTATGCTTATGGTTTCTCTTCATTCTCATCTACCAATTCTCATATCTTTTGGATTTTTTATTTTTTTTACATTTCTTATGACATACCTATTTGCAACTAAAAATAATCAAGTGTAAAGATAACCTGATTGATTTGAGTTGCAGAGGGATATACCGCAAGAGATGTAAAAAAAAACTTCTAAGGACATGAAAATTTAGAAGGATAAAGACAGACCTAAGCAAACTTTAAACCAACATAAATTTAAATTATAAATAACAAATCCTAAACATACATATCATTAAATCAAAAATTTGAAAACGCTAAGCAGGGTTAAAATAAACTAGTAATTAAATCTTTGATGTAAAACATATACATACAATAATTTGAAAGAGAAAACGTGTGTTTAAATCCAGAAAATTTGACTTGATTAAACAAAATTGAAATCATAATAGCAGCAATGATTTTGTCAAAAAAAAAAAAAAACATTACACCAATGATAGCCCTTCATAACACAATTAATTAATTCTGAAACTAACCTCAAAATCTAAGAATGATTTGAGAAATTATAGAGTAGTTGATAAATCAACATGAGTGAAATGAGATGTGTGAGGGATTTATTTTTTATTTTTTTTGGGTTACTGTTTGAGGGATTACTTTGATGAGTAAATTATGCGGTCGATTTTAGAAAAATGAGGAATCGATGAGAGATAAATGAGAAGCACGAGAGAAAACAATATTATCCATCTTCTGTTAAGATTTGAGAAATGTAAAGCAAGAAAAAAAAATTGGACAAAAAATGTGAAATGTGTTATTGATCATCTGAAAAGGGACTTCGACAATATATAATTTGATCTAGATGTTGGTTAAATTCTGATCAGAATTTTTAAATGCGAATTCTTTTGTCATTAACCGAAGTTCATTAACAACTTGAATTCTTTTGCTTGTTTGAGACCCCTCCAACTTGAATAAAGTATTGTTTAAATTTGATTTTATTTAAAACAATATTATTTGAATTTTGCTACCAAAAAAGGTATCGTTTTAATTGGGTGTTCTTTTTCCCGAGTGATTTTGTACCGTTACTTCATCAAAAAAATTGATTTTGCTGAGAAATATCACATGTATGTAGATTGTAGATCAAATATAACCAACAATTTATTTCATAAATAGTATAGTATATCACACTAATTCACACCAAATTGATGGGAAACCAAAAAAGAAAAAAGGAAACCCTGAGAATCGATGGCATGCATGCATGCATGGCAAGCTCATCTTTATTCTTGAAACAAACCAAAGTACAAATACAATCGAATGAAAATAACATGACATGCTTTTATTAGTACAATAGCCAACATAAGATTGAAGTCTAATTAAAACCATATATTTCACAAGATTGCATGCATGGCGAATAGTTTCAGATGATTAATCAATTTCCTGAAGGAGGATGCTTCTTCCATGGGTGCTTGTGGTGATGCTTGTGACTATCCTCAACTATGGTATGGTCTTCTTGTGCTTGTTTGTTTTGTGGGATTGTTTGGTCCACTTTTGGAAGGTCATTTTGTGTAGTTGTGGTAGGAGGCCAGTGTTTCTTTGGTGGCCAGTGTTTCTTAGGTGGCTTATGATCTGCTAGAGAAGTGGTGGCAAGAAGCACTATCCCTAGTAGAAGACACAGTGAGATGTATTTGGGAGACATTTCTTGGCTATTGGTTTCTATGTTTGAATGGTGCATATATGAAAGCAGTGTAGTGGCCCTTTTATAGTGTTAATGCATCTATCATTATTATTATAATAATAATTATTATTTTTTAATCATTTTATAGATTTGAAAAATATGCCACTGTTTGGCGGTAGTGCGAAACTTGTTGCCAATAATGTTTTCCTTTTTTAAACTAAATAAGCGAAACTTGTTGCCAATAATAGTTTAATCTCAACCTTTAGATTTATTTTTGCCTCATGTCACATATCTATGTATTAAAATGGGGTAAATTGAGAAAAGCTAAATGAAGCAAAGATGAACTCGATTTCTTCATATCTCTAGTTTTCTTTCATTTATTTTTTATTTTTGTTATTTCGTCGTCTTTCCTTAACTCTGTTTGTTTTGATTTCCCACATTTGTGCGGTGTAATTTTTATTTCCTGTCTATTGAGGTGTTTATTTGATTCATGTTGAAATATTAGATTTGAGCAATTGTCAATCCAATTCATGACTTTGGCGTCGTCAACGTTGTAGATCCGGAGACATGGGTATTTCAGAAACTTGAATATAGTCATATTTGTAGGCATAGATACTCTGCCGTTTTATGCTATTAACATAAATATTGTGAGTTTGTTCGCAGATTCATCTTTTTTGTGTTTAACGACTTTGAATTTGTATTGTATCGATGTACTCTATTAATGATGATTTTAACCTCTAACGATTTGTTTTAAGTGTGTCCGAGTTTCTAAACACATTTTGGTATGTTTTCGAAGGTGTAGCCGATTGATCTATGAGTAGGGAGACTTATCGAGCTCAAGAAAAAAATCTCCAAGTTCATTTATTCTCAAACTAAACACAATTTAGTATGTTCTCAAACTAAATGAGTAATAAAAAGGTCGAGAGTGTTAGAAATTTCACAATTTTTCTTTCCCCAACAGCAGACTCACCACTAAATTTTGCCTATAAAAATATATATCACATTTTGGTATTTAACTTGTTTTATTTTTTAATGCAAATGTTGGAGGTGCATTTCAATCCATTACCATCTAGGTTTAACTTTAACTTGTTTGACTTTTTTGTTTGTTTTGGAAAGGTGGTTTATCTTGTTTGACTAGTAACGCATATAATGTATTAGTTTACGATTAATTCATATTAGACTCAATATATAATAATTAATTTGTTAAGTTGAACCAACTCCTCAAATTTGATCATTGGTGGAGAATATTGAGTGTAGGTATGATTAAGCATAGACGTGAGTAACTTTTTAATCCCTCAATTTGGGTAAGGTTTTGGCTTTATCAGCACTCTCATATTTTATTTTATTCGCAAGACTTACTATCTATGATTAAGCATAGACGTGAGTAACTTTTTAATCCCTCAATTTGGGTAAGGTTTTGGCTTTATCTAATTTATTTTTTATAACCTTTGATTAAGTCTTAAACTTCAATAATTAAAGTAGAGACAGTAAACGATCTTATTTTTTTCTCTCCTTTTTATAAGCAAAAAAATTATTTAAGAAAGTACAATGACCACTTCCACCCAGAATTATAAAGAAGAGAATGATTGAATACAATTAACAAGATTACGAAACCAGTCCAAATAAATTAAGATGGTAAGAGATTGCATATACATTTGATATATATTAGTTTACAAGTTTGAACCCGCAATTTTTTATTTTTCAACAGTTAGTGTAATTGAACCTCGCAGTGTTACACTTAATATGAGATAAACAAACCAACACAAGAAACAAACATATAATATGAGAGACTACCCCGATGAAATCAGCAGCCTCCCCTATCATGCTAGTCTTCAAGGGTTTCTATCACTACTTGTTTTTTCTTTTTGAGTTTATAATCATAATAACTTTTTATGCATCATTCTTCCCTTCCTATTTATTAGTGGTGGCGGTAAAATCCTAGTCGCCATTCTTAGTACTCCTTTTTTACCTTCTTTATTTTTTGAAATATTCTCCTTTCTTACCTATCTTGACTTCTTTTAATCTATTAATTAAGACAAAAGCCACATTTTATTTACTTGCTTGAGGTAACATATAATGAAACGTTTATTTTTCTCAAGAAGCTAAATTTTATTTATTAATCTGTTAATCAAGACAAAACCCACATTTTACCCACAATGAGTGATATATTTGTTAAAAAAAGTTGTCTCAAAATGAATGACTCATTTCACTTTTCAATGTGATATTAAATACCATTTTTAAATTATACACTCTAATTTATACTAATTTAATCACTCATAATTCAATATATTTTCAACTTTGTATTTATGATAATGGTAAATACACCAATACTTGACAAACGTACTTAAAATAAACTAACTCTCTCTCTCTCTCTCTCTCTCTCTCTCTCTCTCTCTCTCTCTCTCTCTCACACACACACACACACACACACACACAATTTCTTTAACATGTATGAAATGATCAAATGAGTAACTCATTGTGGGTCGGAGGGAGTATGTTGGAGCGCGAATTTTAATTTGCAATTCTTCACTTTTCAATTGTTATTGCATGTGAATTTCGCTTCTAAACTCTGTCAAACAAAAAAAAAACATTAACAAGAATATGAAAGTACCCACAAAATAAAAGAACAAGAAGTTATAAATTTTTGTAAATAGTTCTCGTGAGCATATATAACTTACTTAGTAAAGACATTGTATATACTATGTAAGGGTTGTAGTTCAAATCCTTTAATCATATCTTATTCACCTTAGGAGGTGACTTTCTAACCTCTACATACTACTTGTCCACAGGGGGCGGACCTCTTCAAGGCACAGTGTGGCAAGTGCCACACCAGCCTAGGTCCCCCTTTTTATTTTTTATTTTTTATTTTTTTTACCGGTTCATTGTATAATTTTATTCGTATATTAACACAAACTTAATTCTTTATGTTTATACATATGCTTATATTTCTACTTATATATTAATACGAAGATATATTTTTTTTGTAATTTATACTTGTGTCTATATTTTAACTTATATATTTACACGAGGACCGATTTTTTTTTAATTTATACACATGTCTATAATTTTACTCATATTCAATACAGAAATAAATTTTTGTACAATTTGTACACATGTCTATATTTTTATAATTTTTAGGCAATTGCGACTTGTTTAAAAAAAAAGAGCGCAACACACTCACCCACCCGTATGCACGTGTATCATGCAAGAGCATTCGATTCATCTCTTGTAACCTATATAGAAAGAGATGTTCTTAGAACAATTAGTAATGATATAATTTTAGTTCATTTTCAACAAATGGAAAATAGATTAGTTTCTTTGTAATTTTGATTGCTACAACTATTTTTAATATAACTTCTTACTAAATACAATATTATTTAATTATTTGACAAAAAAAAAGTTGCCCCACTAATATTTTGAGTCCAGATCCACCCCTATATATATATATATATATATATATAGGGGAGGGATATTTTGACTCCAAGAGTAAGTTTAAAAACTTACTCCAAATCATGACTCTCTATTTTCTTTTCATCTAACGGTTGAAACCAGTCATTTATTTCCTTGGCGTGAGCAAAACAAGTATGCAGCCTACTTCCTTCAAAAAAAAAAAAAAGTATGCAGCCAACTGTAGTTTTCTGAAAAAACAAAAACTTGTTCTTCTCTATCATCATCTTCCTTGTAGAAAAAACTGTCCCTTAATTTATCAAAAAATAATTGGCTTAAGCTGATGAAATTTTTAAAGGATTATTTATTGATGAAATTTTTATGGGATTGTTTACTAAATCTATGCATTGCATCGTTGATATCTTCCAATTCAAAATAAAAATTCACAAATCAATTGGATGCTAAACCATCCTTTCCATCCCACACGACAAAGATGTACATTAGCGATTGAATGTTTTATGGGTTAGTGCTTGTGGTGGCGGTGATTTTTGGATCTATAGATTTATAACAGATTTAGTTCAAGTGTGATATTTTGTTCATAAAATTGTGCCAATGTTACTGCTTTGTTCATTAACTAGATTAGCTAGAGAGGTGAATTCCTTATAATATTGAGTAACAAAATTGGGTTGATACAATTTAAACACAGACCATCATAAAACTTTCGATTCAAAGGAGTTTGTATGAATGTATGTATGGCTATTTCCAAAACCTAATCTGCTGCACTTGTGAAGGCGCTCACTGCGGGTTTCAGTAAACGGAGGGGAAAAAAAAATTCCATACATGAGCAATAATTACTTATTAATCACTACTTAATCACAGCCATTAACTAATAACAACATCAAGGGTCATGATTTGGAGTCAGTTTTTAAACTTACTCTTGGAGTCAAAATATCTCTCCCCATATATATATATATTACGAATACTAAAGTAGCTAGAGTTTTATTGATAGAATATTTAACATCCAATCATTTAACATCATCTCATTGTATATAAAATTTGAGAATTGCTATACATAGCGACAAAATCCTCAAGAAAAAATCACGAACAAATAGGAACCGTTAGATGTAACAATTGTCCGGAAAACATGGGTGGAAAAAAATAAAAGAGATTATTGCCGCATTTAATTTCCCATATGGTGATGCTATCGTGAGCAAAAATTTTGGGAGAACTAGCATTTCTCATAAAATTTAATTAAATATATTTTGTCATTGTAGACTTATTTTACACATACATCCAATTATATTTTGTCAGGTTAATTAATGAATATAAAAACATATGAGTTTTCATATTTATTATTAGATGTGTAATATAACTGTACACTGACAATACATACTAATTAAACTCTTTTTTACATACAATTATATCGTATACACTAACTTTGTACATTGTCACACGGTTTATGTTTGTGTGCTCATCAGCTGGTCTTTTCAAGTTGCGGTGTACCATTTTAGGTTCTCTTGATTTTTCTTGCATCTTCTTTTCCTAATCGAATTGTTGATTTTGATGAACGAGGTATACTAAACTTTTACATCTTAATTTTGGTTTCTATTAGACATTTCCTAATTACTGTTACAATCCAATAAGAGAATAAGAGTCAAGAGAGTATTGAAAGAGAGTATCACTAACAGGGTAACATTCCTCTCTTTCTTCCTTAAAAAAAAAAAAAAAATTCCTCTCTTTCTTTACACGACAACATTTTGGATCTAATGCAAAACCATTTTCAAAGGGCTTAAACCAACTATACAATTTTAATTTAGTGATTTTGATGTTCCATTTTCACGAAATACTTAAGAATTATTTTTAACATTAACAGTTTTTATCAATATCATTGATATTTTTTTACTTTTAATCATATATCTCACACACATATAATATACACACACACACACATACACCCTTATTTTGGTTTTTTTTTTTTCTTTTTTCTTCTCATGCCTCAAATCGTAACAGAAGATGGATGGAAAATCTCGTTTTCTCTTGTTCTTTCCATTTTTTTCTCCATTGCAAAAAAGTTACTTATCAAGATATTCTCCCGCGTTTATTGACTCGCTCTCATTGATTCCTCACCTACTTGTGTAATTTCTTAAATCAATCTCAGATTTTCAAGTCAAATTCAGAATCAATTGATTGTGTTATGAAGTGTTATCATTGATTATTTTATCTAGTTTGTCTACGATATCAATTATGCTAATTTCCAGTCAATTTTCTGGTTCCAAACTAAAATATATTGTTTTTCTATAATTTTAGGTATATATTTTGCATCAAAGATTTGATTTAGTTGGTTTAAAATTTGTTTTAAGGTTTTGATTTTCTTTTCAATGATGTGCATGTTTATGATTTGTTGTTTCTGATTTGATTTTATGTTTATTTAATTTTTTATTAGGGTTTGTCTTCATCTTCATCTACCAATTCTCAAACCTACTTGAATCATTTTTGCATTTCTTGTAACATACATATCTATAACCCAATTGTTTTGAGTTATAGATAGATACTAGTATGGATACCCGTGCCAGGCACGGATTAGAATTCAACCATACTTAAGTGAAAAAATGTTGTATGTATCAAGTGTAAGTTACATTTTAACATTGAATAAAAGAGTGGAGGTTGGACAACATATAAGTTGGAAGATTCATATACTTAATACCTTAAATATTCGGTGAAAATGTAATATCATTCTCACTTGGATGATTGCTCTAGCTCCAATGGATCGATCCACATCACCGTGAGTTCCCCCATAAATTCCAACGGTCGTAACAAAACTCGGTTCGACTTTGTAGTAGAAGCGCGAGTGTGAGAGTTGTTATTGTGTCAAATGTGAGTAAAAGTTCAACATTGAATTCAAGAGTAGATATTGAGCAACATAATATATCTAATGTCTTAAGATTTAGGGTGAAAAAGTGGTGTCAATATCACTTATGTGGTTTTTTTTAGTCTAAAGTGATGATTAAACTAAATGTATGATCCCCGATAATAAGAAAATTATGAACTTTTTTTTTTTTTTTTAAGTTTTTAGATGTCATGTATTTCTTTCAAATAATTCTTAATTCATTCTTTCAAACATTAATTTTAAATGAAACATGAATTAAATTTGTATGAATAAAAGCTCTCACCAATTTAAGATTTTGAATGAGTCGCTTATACACATTACTCATTTATCTTTTAATAAGCCTACTTAATAAGAATGTAATTTCTTCAACAAATGAGTTCCACAAATAACTATATTGTTATATTCCCACAACACTTATTTATTTTAAAATAATTTATTTAATTAGATCTGTATAAAAGTGAAGAGAGTCGTTTCATAAACATTATTCTCTAGTACTCCAGCGGTTAAATTCACACAATGAGGGGTCTAAGTTTGAACATTGACACATGCATATCAATATCAATGGAGCTTCCAACCAAGTTGCAATTATAGGACTGTAAAATTTATTTGAGCATTAATATGAGTTATGAAATTAGAATTATTTGAAATATTTTTACTAAAAAATCATTGATTGTAATGTGATTGAACTCAAGTGGTTAGTGAGTTTCAAATTAATCAGGAAACCCGAGTTTGATTTTTCAGTAGAACAATCTTTCGATCAAACTCCGGTATACAAAGAGTCCTTTACAACAAAAAAAAAATTCACAAAGAAAAAAATTCCTATTTTGAGAGGTAAAAAATTAATTACTTCACAAATGTTTATAATTTAAATTTAATTTCAATTGAATACCGGTATTAATCATATTTATGTGGTTAAAGGTCACTGCATGAAATATATTAACAATATAAATATAAATTCCATATTAATAAAAAAATGGTAATACAATCTTGGTTTAATTTCAAAGTAACTTTTTAAAAATTAGCAACAAATTTGCTTAATTTTTTTTTTGTAGCAATTCTCATGGTCCAAGACAATAAATTGTAAATTATAATTAGTGATGATGGTGCTATGAATAAGAAACTTCTATAATAAGTTGAAAAAATTTAATGTATATAGCATAATATTTAAGGCTTTAGTAAAAAAATTAAGACATATTTTTTTACAAAAGTTTAAGGCATTGTTGTATACTTAGAAATATTTTATCACAAACTAATTTTAGCATATGTAGTCATATCAATGAACAAAGTTCATTTAATTAAATGTCATAATATTTTCAAATGAAATTCAAGATGATAAAAACAACAATTGGGACAAAGACTATCACTGAAATGAATAGAAAAGACCGTGTTGGCTCTTTTTTGGATTCGATTTATGTCCCTAATTTTTTATCGGGTTAGATTTACGTCCCCTACTTTTTTTTCTCCATAAATTTTATTTTTATCTTAAAAAAAACTTGTTAGTGTAGATCCTTAAAATGTCAATTATTTTCTATTTTTAATTTGCAAAATGTCTTTTTTTTAGGGAATTAGCAAAATGTCTTGAATACTATTTAAAATGAAAGACATAAGATTTTATTGATTATCATAGTTTCAAATTTATATATTTAATTAAGAAAAAAGATATCCTATAAAACAAATGCTTTTTTAATGTCAAATGTCAGTAATTAGTTGTTAGATTTTTTTTTCTTTCCCAAAAAAAATTAATTGTTTTCTTCTTCATCCAATTTTGTACCAAAAACCTATAACATCATGGAAAAACACATTCAAACCAAATCAATAAATACATTGAATTAGACAATTGATATAACATTAAATTCTTGCATGGTTTTGCATCTTTTGTTGAAAATTAAAAGAAAAAAATGTCATGTCATTATGCTATGTTATAGTTGAAAGTTGAGTGGAAAAACATACATTTTTGCTTGTTATAAGAATTATATTTGTTGGAAAAAAAATTATATTTAGCTTATTGTTAGAAAATACATGTATGATTGAAACCTTTCATGATTTTGTTAAATCTAATTGGTCAAAAATTAAGACAAAGGGTGCATGAATCCATTTGAGTGGTTGAGAAATCAAACAATGATAATAATTTGATGGTTGTCATTGAAACATGTTTTTTTTTTAGGGGGCAAAGTGCCATTGAAAAATATTAATAAGAAATCAAAAATTCATTTAGTTTTGTCATTATAAGACTTTTACAACTTTCCACTTATAAATAAGGCAATTAATAAAAATATTAATGCAGTTTTAAAGCATACGTGATTATTAATTTTAATAATAGAATGAATAATGGATACATTTGAATAAAACATTGTTGGAACAAAATGTGTTTAACAATAAACCTTAAAGAGTTTTGATGATAACAAGGTATTAAAAATTGTAAATTGGATTAGCTAATATTTGTTCAAGTGTACAGGACCATAATTATAAAGTTACATCATCATTGGTTCTGAATGAGCAAATAAAGAGCTATGGAAACAACAAAAATTTGAAGCTTGGACGCTCCTGAAGGCAACTTGCTCCTAAAGAAAAAGCGCTCCTGAAGTCAAGCTGCTCCTGAAGAAATAGCGCTCCTGAAGTAAGCTGCTCCTGAAGAATAGTGCTCCTGAAGACAAGAGGTCCAGAAGTCACATCATCAGAAGCTGCATCATCAGAAGCTGCAGAAGTCATCTCATCAGAAGCTGCATCATCAGAAGCTGCCTCATCAGAAGCCATTTCACCAGAAGCTGAATATCAACTGGATTTGCAAAGAATCAAGAATTGAAGAATCATCAATGCAAAAGCTGTCTATTGGATTCGAAAACACAAACAAAGGATTAGTGGAGTTTGCAACGGTCATTTCAAAGGTGTTTGAAGGCATGTGTTTGCAATTTGGACGAAAGCGTTGACATTGTACTTTGTACGAATTGTACAACCACGTTCTCCACTACTCTGTTTTGTGTCTGCACTTCAAGACAAGAAAACAGCTCCAGAATACGGTCTCGCCTGCATAGATGTTCCTTTGGATAAGGAATGGATTTCAAATTTGTTCTTCATAGGACAACAACCAAATCAGGCAAAAGATCATTGGTGAAAGATCAAGCTTCAACAACGACTCTTTGGTGTGCTGGCAATTTCACAACGTCTCTTTCACACCTCTATATAAAGGAGTGAAGACCTAGAGAATTGGTAATGCAAGAACGCTGAACGAAAGACTCAAAAAGATTTTCACAAGTACCAAACCTCTGCTGAAATTGTTCTGCATTCACTTAGAATTTCTGTGTCTCAAAGTCATATCTTAGAAATTCTTAAGTCCATTGAGTCTGTATCTGATTTGTATTGTGAGCACCTCTGATTGTATATCAAGTGTTCAACCTTAAACAATTTTCTGTGTAATTTTGTTTAGTTAGGAAGTCTCTTGCAGTTGTGCTTGAGCAGGAAGTCTCTTGATTGTGTTCTTGAGCAAAGGAAGTCTCTTGCTTGTGTGCTTGAGCATTGGAAGTCTCTTGCTTGTGTGCTTGAGCATTTGTAATCAGATATTACTCATAGTGAAATCTCCTTGGAAGTGCAAGGGGGACTGGACTACTTCCGGATTGTGGAAGGAACCAGTATAATTGCTTTGTGTCGTTCTTCTTCTCTCTCTCTGATTTATTCCGCTGCATTTAGATTCTGATTATCACTTCAGAAGCTGTCTCACTTAGCTTCTGATCAGTGTGTTCAGTTTTTAGGAGAAACGAAGAATTTTCCAAAAACACAATTCAACCCCCCTTCTTGTGTTTTTTCTCACCTTCAATTGGTATCAGAGCCTTGGTCTGTTGTGTATCACTTAACCGTGCAACAGTCAAAGATCTGAGAAAAACATGACTACTCCTCCTCCTGATGGTGATACTAGCTATAAAAATGTCTCACATGATTATAGTGATAGTAAGAAAACCAGTGTTGGAAAAATTCCAAAGTTCAATGGAGATGCTGAAGAGTTCTCTTGGTGGAAGACCAATTTTTACAGTTACATCATGAGCCTAGATGAAGAATTGTGGGATATTCTGGAAGACGGCGTTGGTAGTTTAGTCCTTGATGAAGAAGGAGCTGCTGTGGATAGAAAGAAACATACTCCAGAACTGAGGAAACTTTACAAGAAGCATCATATTATCAGAGGAGCTCTTGTCACTGCCATACCCAAAGCAGAATACATGAAGATGAGTGACAAATCCACTGCTAAAGCTATGTTTGCTTCTCTCTGTTCAAATTATGAAGGGAGCAAGAAGGTCAAAGAAGCAAAGGCTCTCCTGCTTGTACATCAGTATGAGTTATTCAAAATGAAGGATGATGAAACTATTGAGGAGATGTACTCAAGGTTTCAAACCTTAGTTTCTGGTCTACAGATTCTAAAGAAGAGCTATGTTGCTTCTGATCATGTAAGCAAGATACTCAGAAGCTTACCTGCCAGATGGAGACCAAAAGTGACTGCCATTGAGGAAGCTAAAGATTTAAACACTTTAAGTGTCGAAGATCTTGTTAGTTCTCTCAAAGTTCATGAGTTAAGTCTTAATGAACATGAGTCTACTAAGAAGAGTAAATCAATAGCTCTTCCATCCAAAGGCAAGTCATCAAAAGCTCTCAAAGTGGTTGAATCTGAAGAGGAAGAACAGTCAAGTTCAGATTCTGAACCAGATGCTGCAGAAATGGCCATGCTCTCAAACAGACTTCAATATCTGGCCAAGAAGAACAGAAAGTTTCTCTCCAGAAGGGGTAACTCCAGAAGCTCAAGGAAAGAAGATCAGAAGGGATGCTTCAACTGTAAGAAGCCAGGTCACTTCATTGCTGAATGCCCTGATCTTCAAAGAGAAAAGTCAAAGGACAAGTCAAAGAGGTCTACCTTCAAACCAAGCAAACTCAAGAAGCAGATTAAGCAGAGTTTAATGGCAACCTGGGATGATTTGGGTAGTGAATCTGGATCTGATAAAGAGGAAGCTGATGAAGATGCAAAGGTAGCTGTTGGGTTGGTAGCAACAGCAACTTCAGAAGCTGGATCAGATTCAGACTCAGAAGATGAAAATGAGGTATATTCCAAAATTCCCAGAGATGAACTTGTTGAGTCACTTAAAGAACTTCTTACACATTTTGAAGTAAGAACCAATGAGTTGAAGGATTTAAAAGAAAAATATGCTGATTTGGTACAACAGCAAAAATCAACTCTATTGGATCTGAAAGCTTCTGAACAGGGACTTAGGGGCTTTGACTTCATGTGTAAAACATATGAAGACCAGCTCAGGTTCTTATGTCAGAAGCTACAAGAAAAGTGTAATGAAAAACCTTTAAGTAATCATGAAATTGCTCTTGAAGACTTCATTATATCTGGCATTGACAGAAGCAGAGTGGCTTCTATGATTTATAGCATTTACAAGAACAATGGCAGAGGAATTGGTTTTCCAGAAGTGAAGCTGGAGAAAACCAATCTAAAGTCTTGTTGTGAATGCATCAAGGAAGGTCTGAAAACATTCTTTGTACCAGAAGGGGCTGAGTTGGAAACTGTTGTTCAATCAGAACCTGAAGCTTCCAGTTTTAAGGCTAAGATTACTTCAAAGCCAAAGAACTCTAAGTCAAAGGCTATGATCAAATCTGATTCCAAAACTTCAAAGGTTAGGATCCTGAAAAGATCAGAACCTATTCCTCAGAGTCTGGTGAAACCAAAATCTGGGGTTCTGAAGTCTAAGTTTCAGAAGAAGACAGTTGCTGCTTCTGAAGTACCAAAACCTAAGGTGATGGTTAATCAGAAGCAACCCAACTCACAGCACAAGGTACAAGAAGTGAAGAGTAAAGCCTTAAGTACTAACCTTCCAGGACCCATAGAACAATGGGTACCTAAATCTAAAAATGTCAATGATGCAGGTATGTCTAAGAGCAGTGCCAAAGCAAAGATCATGGTACCTAGACAGCGGTTGCTCAAGACACATGACAGGAGACAAGTCCATGTTCCTCAGCCTAACAATGAAAGAGGGAGGAAATGTGAAATTTGGAGGCAACCAGTCAGGCAGGATCATAGGTACAGGAACTATTGGTAATTCCTCTACCTCAATTAATAATGTATGGTTGGTAGATGGTCTTGAACATAACCTTTTGAGCATAAGTCAATTTTGTGATAATGGTTATGATGTGCTTTTTGAAAAACCCAACTGTACAGTAATCAACAAGAAAGACAAATCCATTGTGTTCAAGGGAAAGAGAGTTGACAATGTCTATAAAATCAATTTTTCTGAACTGGCTGATCAGAAGGTGATCTGCCTACTATCAGTGAATGATAAGAAATGGATGTGGCACAGAAGGTTGGGACATGCTAACTGGAGGTTAATCTCTAAGCTTAGTAAGTTACAACTTGTGAAAGGGCTACCAGACATTGACTATCATTCAGATGCACTTTGTGGTGCATGTCAGAGAGGGAAAATTGTGAAATCATCTTTTAAAACCAAAGACATTGTCTCAACCTCAAGACCTTTAGAATTACTCCATATTGATTTATTTGGACCAGTAAGTACTGCATCCTTATATGGAAGTAGATATGGATTAGTCATTGTTGATGATTACAGCAGATGGACTTGGGTGAAATTCATAAAGAGTAAATATGTTGCGTGTGATGTATTCAGTAGCTTCTGCACTCAAATTCAATCTGAAAAAGAATCAAAAATTTTGAAAGTCAGAAGTGATCATGGTGGAGAATTTGAAAATGAGCCATTTGAAGCTTTTTGTGAAAAACATGGAATTTTCCATGAATTCTCTTCTCCTAGAACACCACAACAAAATGGAGTTGTAGAGAGAAAGAATAGAACTTTACAAGAAATGGCCAGAACCATGATTCATGAAAACCATTTACCAAAACATTTTTGGGCAGAAGCAGTGAATACAGCATGCTATGTTCAAAACAGGATCTATATTAGACCTATTTTGGAGAAAACAGCATATGAACTCTTTAAAGGAAGAAAACCCAATATCTCTTACTTTCATCAATTTGGATGTACTTGTTACATTCTGAACAACAAGCTCTACCTAAAGAAATTTGATGCCAAGGCCCAAAGAGGAATCTTTTTAGGTTACTCTGAAAGGTCAAAGGCATACAGAGTGTATAATTCAGAAACACTCTGTGTTGAAGAATCTATGCACGTTAAATTTGATGACAAGGAGCTTGAAGATAAAACTTCAAAGCAGGGTGAAAGTTTTGCAGAGATACAGGTTCCTGAAGCTACTCCAGAACCTGATCAGATAGCTGAGTCTGAAGATAGTCCAGAAGCTGAACCCACATCAGAAGCGCAAGATGAAACTGCTTCTGATAAAGCACAAGATGGCTCACATCAAGAAGATCCTCCCAGAAACACATTCAAACACAAGTCTTCACATCCTGAGGAGCTAATCATTGGAAACAAAGATAGTCCAAGAAGAACAAGATCACATTTCAGACAAGAAGAGTCAATGATTGGACTAATCTCAATGATTGAACCTACAACAGTTGATGAAGCACTCTCAGATGATGGATGGATCCTAGCTATGCAAGAAGAGTTGAATCAATTTCAAAGAAATGATGTGTGGGATCTGGTACCCAAACCTCAGCACAAGAACATTATTGGAACAAAATGGGTATTCAGAAACAAGCTGAATGAGCAAGGTGAAGTAACAAGAAACAAAGCCAGACTTATTGCACAAGGGTATAGTCAACAAGAAGGCATTGATTACACTGAAACGTTTGCTCCAGTTGCAAGATTGGAAGCAATCAGGTTACTTCTTTCCTATGCAGTTAATCATGGCATAATATTATATCAGATGGATGTCAAGAGTGCATTTCTCAATGGTGTCATAGAAGAAGAAGTGTATGTTAAGCAACCTCCTGGATTTGAGGATATTAAATATCCTGACCATGTTTTTAAATTGAAGAAATCACTATATGGCTTGAAACAAGCTCCCAGAGCTTGGTATGATAGACTAAGTAATTTCTTAATCAAAAATGATTTTAAGAGAGGACAGGTTGACACTACACTCTTCAGAAGGACCCTTGGGAAAGATATTCTTGTTGTGCAAATATATGTTGATGATATAATATTTGGTTCTACTAATGCATCTCTTTGCAAGGAATTTTCTGAGTTAATGCAGGATGAATTTGAAATGAGCATGATGGGAGAGCTGAAGTTCTTCCTTGGCATTCAAATCAATCAATGCAAAGATGGAGTCTATGTTCATCAATCAAAGTACACAAAGGAGCTTCTGAAGAAGTTCAAACTTGAAGATTGTAAAGTGATGAACACTCCAATGCATCCTACGTGCAACCTGAGCAAAGAAGATGAAGGAGCTAAAGTAGATCAGAAGCTGTATAGAGGTATGATTGGTTCTTTGTTATACCTCACTGCATCTAGGCCAGATATTTTATTCAGTGTATGCTTGTGTGCAAGATTCCAATCAGATCCTAGAGAATCTCATATGACTGCTGTCAAGAGAATCTTCAGGTATTTGAAGGGAACAACTAATCTTGGACTCCTTTATAGGAAATCCTTAGATTATAAGCTAATTGGATTCTGTGATGCTGATTATGCTGGTGATAGGATTGAAAGAAAATTAACCAGTGGCAATTGTCAATTTCTGGGTGATAATCTTATATCCTGGGCTAGCAAAAGACAAACAACTATTGCTATGTCTACAGCAGAAGCAGAATACATTTCAGCTGCAAGTTGTTGTACACAACTACTTTGGATGAAACATCAGTTGGAAGATTATCAGATAACTGCTAACAGTATTCCCATTTATTGTGATAATACTGCTGCTATTTGTTTGTCTAAAAATCCAATTTTGCATTCAAGAGCTAAGCACATTGAAATCAAACACCATTTTATCAGAGATTATGTTCAAAAAGGAATTTTAGATATACAATTCATTGATACTGAAAATCAATGGGCTGATATATTTACTAAGCCTTTAACTGTTGAAAGATTTGATTTTATTAAGAAAAATTTGAACATGCACTTCGTGTCTGATTAAATGTTTGCTTGCTCCTGAATAGGATTTTAGGTTCTGAAGTTAGTTCAGAAGCAGTAGTCCATCAGAAGCTCTTTATTGAGGTTCTGAGGAAAACTCGCTTCTGATGATGACATCAGCATCTGAAGTCCAGAAGCTGGATTTGTTGCTTCTGAATAGTTGGATTAGTGGAAACGTTAGGAGTTACTTTTTAAAGTAACTTCTGGCCCACTAACTTGGTAGTTACTCTGTGAACTTCTTACGTGGCCTGTATGTGTTGGTGTATAACTAAAAGGGCAATGATGATTTAAAAGCTTTGAAAGTACTTTTCACGCGCCCCCAATTTTGTCATTAATGTTATGTTTGTTTGTCTCTTTTGAATTGCAATCGTTTTACTTTTAACACTTTGTCAATTCACACACTACTCACTCACAACAAACACATTTGCTCTCAAACCGTTTGCGAAGTAAGCGCATTCTCTCAACCTTAGAACCCTAAAAATCTTCATCTTCTTCAAATCTTCGTCAATCATCAAATGGCATCATCAAGCTCGCAACGAAAAGTTTCAGAATCTACTTCAAACAAGCAAAGCGTATCAGAATCTGGGTCCATCTACAAAGAAAAGACTATGGATATTCCATGGGAATCCTTGATAGTCCAAATAGAGTCACCAGTGGATTTTACTTCACTCAAGAAGTACGAAGTAAACATGGAAGGCTTAATAGAAACACAGGAGCTGTCTGAGTATTTCAGAATGCTAAATGGGCCAACATATGTGAATTTGGTCAAGGACTTTTGGTTAAAAGCTGAAGTGTACAATGAAAAGCCTGCAAAAGTTGTAAGCAAACAAGCTGGGTCAAAGAAAGGGAAAATGGTCATGGATATGAATCCTACATCATTTGACAGCTTAGAAATAAGGTCTGAAGTGATGGGCATTCCTATAACCATCACTGAGGAAGTTATAGCTAAAGCTTGTAGAAGGCATGCAGAGGGAAGATTCCAAGAAATAGTCAGGAAGGAAGATGTCTTGCTACAAGGTTACTACAACACTCTTTTGGGTGGGAAGAAGGATGCAAAGCCTTCTGAAATGGAGATTCACAACAGGATGTTGGTGAAATTCAGTAATGATTGCTTCTTTCAAAGAGCAGGAGGATCTGACCAACCCAACAATCAACAGAAGCTAGCAATTTACTTCATGGCTATTTTGGAAAAGATAAACTTCCCAAGATATGTAATGGATCATCTCTGCTGGGCCATAAATGAAAGCACTATCAGAGGAAGAAAACAAGTACCCTATGGAAGATTGCTGTCTGAAATCTTTCATCAAGGAAGGGTGCTGGAGTTCTTAAAAAGGACAAGGAGTGCTTCTGATAAATGTTTCAAAGTCTCTACTGCTGAAAGGACTATCAGTAGCAGGAGCTTACACTCTATGAAGTTCTTCAAAGAAGCTCCTAAAGATGAGAAATGGTTGGAGTTGACCACAGAAGAATCTGAGATTATCAGAGACTTTCCTTCCATAGTTAAGGAAAGTAATCCTGAACACTTAGCTAGATTAGTAGCTGAGTACGTCTTGGAGGAAGATGCGAGGTCTCAGGAGGAAGCTGCTCTTGCTAAAGGAAAAGGCAAGAAGGCCAAAGCAGTTGCTGTGTCAGAAGCTGCTGTTTCTGATGCACCTAAAGGAAAAAGGGCCAGAACTAGTTCTGAATCTGATGCTGCTCCTACTAAAGGAAAGATGCAGAAGATTGGTGCTGCTTCTATTCCTCAGAAGAGAAGAAAAGGTAAGGCAGACTTGGTAATCACTCAAGAGCAGCTGGAGGAAGCTCTCGAAGAAATGGAAAAAGAAGAGGCTGATCCCAAGCTGAAGAAGAAGAAGGCTCCCCTTCAACTTGTGAGTCCTATGGTTGAGATGACTCCAATAAGGAAAAGGATGGCAGATGAACGTGCTTCTGAACTTATTGCAGACAAAAAGGATCTAAAAGCACAATACACTCATCAAAGAGATGAAAAGCTCAAGGCCTTGGGATTGGAAGATTGTGATAGGTTCTACAAAGATAAATTGGCTGAAGTAAGAGCCATTGCTGGTAAGCCCACTGAAGACAATGAGGAAGACGATATGATGCTCATGTTTGAAAATGCTCCAGAAGAGGGAACTTCAGAAGTAGTTCCTCAAGCTGCTGATCCACAAGAGATCACTTCTGAAGCTGGCCCTGCAGATCAGGTAATTCAGATTCCAGTCACCTCTATCCCCATTTCACCTTTTTCAACATCTGTACCTGAACCAATAGAAGACACTTCTGTCTTAGACAATCTTGCTCTCCATTACTCAGGTGAGTTACCCATAGACAAATCCACCTCAGAAAAAGCCTCTGAAACAACTCCAGAAGCAGCTGCTTCTGAAAATGTTGTTTCAGAAAACCCTCATCAACAAACACCTGAACCACATAAACCCACAACACCCCCACAATCACCAACAGCTACCATTGACCCCCAACTCAACACTCAAACATCAACTTCACCACAACAACCACCATCTGAAACTGAATTTCAACCTTTACCTGAACACTCTCCTGAACCAACTCCCATGGATGTTGACATCTCTCTAGTCAATGTTCAAGCCTCAACCTCCACCACACACATTGATTCTGACCAGCCCTCATCTTCTAACACACAAACACACCTTACCATTCCAGTTCCTAACCCTATTCAAGACTTAGAAATCAGTGATTCTGATCTTGAAATCCTTGAACATCCACCCACAAACATCCTGGAATCTGGATATATCAATTCTGAGCTTCAGACAATCCTTAGTCAATTGCTTAATCTTGTGGATCAACGAAGGACAATTGATCTCACAAGTGCATATGAAGACTCCTGGGCATCACTTCAGAACCGGGCAACTGAGCTAATTGAAAGCTTAAGGGCTAAGTGCATCAGAAGCAAGGAAGCTTCTGTCAGGAAGTTAATGGAGCATCTGAATCAGAGTCTCAGAATAAGAAGTTCTACACTGCTCCTGGCAAACCAGCCTTTCTTTTTAGAAACGGATTACTTGACCAGAGAAGCAAGGTTGTGTAAGCTTCTGAAGAAACAGATGGCACAGCAGCAGCAAGAAGCTAAGGAAAGGGAACAGGCTCTTCTCCAGAGGCAACAACAGCTTGAAGAACTGTTGCAGAAGAAGATTGAAGAAATGGAGGAGATGAAGAAACAACATCAAACCAACACTTAGTTGCACACCCTTGTGTTTTTCTTTTTGTTTGTTGTTTGTTTTGAATTCCTAGTCCTTGCTTCTGAAACCATTCTGTTTTAATTCTCTTTGCTTCTGAATGCTTACTGATTCTGACTGTTTAGCTGCTTCTGACAATTGAATATACATGATTTTTGCTCTGATTTATTTAGTTCATTGCTTAGTATACTCTCTCACGTTTGAGTTTTTCTCATATCTTTTTGTATTTTGTGCTTAGATTTTTTTAATTTTTTTTATAATGACAAAAGGGGGAGTATATGTGACAAGTATTTAAAGGCTCTGAGCCCCATTAATGGCATTTGAAATTTTTGAAAAACTTCTATGTTTTTACCTTATTGGTATAAGCTATGAATGAACGAAGGAGTATCAAAATTCAAGTAAAGTTAATTGAACCATTCTTCTTATCTATAAGTAAATTCTTTCATTGATTCAGTTTTGCTTTTAAGCTCTGATAATAATTATTGCGCGCAAAATGAATTTAATTAACCTGGATAGAACTTAGGGGGAGCTTACAAACCTCACCTTAAAGACTATCAGACTCAGGGGGAGTTTGAGCTTACAAACCTCAGATTCTGAGCTTACAAACCTCAGAACCCCAAAGTCAACTTGTTAATTAGATTAACAACAATTGATCAATTTTAAATACTTTTGTTTGTCATCATCAAAAAGGGGGAGATTGTTGGAACAAAATGTGTTTAACAATAAACCTTAAAGAGTTTTGATGATAACAAGGTATTAAAAATTGTAAATTGGATTAGCTAATATTTGTTCAAGTGTACAGGACCATAATTATAAAGTTACATCATCATTGGTTCTGAATGAGCAAATAAAGAGCTATGGAAACAACAAAAATTTGAAGCTTGGACGCTCCTGAAGGCAACTTGCTCCTAAAGAAAAAGCGCTCCTGAAGTCAAGCTGCTCCTGAAGAAATAGCGCTCCTGAAGTAAGCTGCTCCTGAAGAATAGTGCTCCTGAAGACAAGAGGTCCAGAAGTCACATCATCAGAAGCTGCATCATCAGAAGCTGCAGAAGTCATCTCATCAGAAGCTGCATCATCAGAAGCTGCCTCATCAGAAGCCATTTCACCAGAAGCTGAATATCAACTGGATTTGCAAAGAATCAAGAATTGAAGAATCATCAATGCAAAAGCTGTCTATTGGATTCGAAAACACAAACAAAGGATTAGTGGAGTTTGCAACGGTCATTTCAAAGGTGTTTGAAGGCATGTGTTTGCAATTTGGACGAAAGCGTTGACATTGTACTTTGTACGAATTGTACAACCACGTTCTCCACTACTCTGTTTTGTGTCTGCACTTCAAGACAAGAAAACAGCTCCAGAATACGGTCTCGCCTGCATAGATGTTCCTTTGGATAAGGAATGGATTTCAAATTTGTTCTTCATAGGACAACAACCAAATCAGGCAAAAGATCATTGGTGAAAGATCAAGCTTCAACAACGACTCTTTGGTGTGCTGGCAATTTCACAACGTCTCTTTCACACCTCTATATAAAGGAGTGAAGACCTAGAGAATTGGTAATGCAAGAACGCTGAACGAAAGACTCAAAAAGATTTTCACAAGTACCAAACCTCTGCTGAAATTGTTCTGCATTCACTTAGAATTTCTGTGTCTCAAAGTCATATCTTAGAAATTCTTAAGTCCATTGAGTCTGTATCTGATTTGTATTGTGAGCACCTCTGATTGTATATCAAGTGTTCAACCTTAAACAATTTTCTGTGTAATTTTGTTTAGTTAGGAAGTCTCTTGCAGTTGTGCTTGAGCAGGAAGTCTCTTGATTGTGTTCTTGAGCAAAGGAAGTCTCTTGCTTGTGTGCTTGAGCATTGGAAGTCTCTTGCTTGTGTGCTTGAGCATTTGTAATCAGATATTACTCATAGTGAAATCTCCTTGGAAGTGCAAGGGGGACTGGACTACTTCCGGATTGTGGAAGGAACCAGTATAATTGCTTTGTGTCGTTCTTCTTCTCTCTCTCTGATTTATTCCGCTGCATTTAGATTCTGATTATCACTTCAGAAGCTGTCTCACTTAGCTTCTGATCAGTGTGTTCAGTTTTTAGGAGAAACGAAGAATTTTCCAAAAACACAATTCAACCCCCCTTCTTGTGTTTTTTCTCACCTTCAAACATAATATTTTATGTTTATTTAATTTTTTATTAGGGTTTGTCTTCATCTTCATCTACCAATTCTCAAACCCACTTGAATCATTTTTGCATTTCTTGTAACATACATATCTATAACCCAATTGTTTTGAGTTATAGATAGATATGACACATGAGACATAAAAATGGTCAAAATTTGTCTATGAGAGATAAAAACACACATAAACAAAGTTTAAATTAACAAACGTCAAATTCAGAACTAATCATAAACATACACATTAAATCAAAACTATAATCAAAGCGAAAATCAACTAGAATCAATTATATTATTTGATGCAAAACATATACAAAAAATCACATGAAAGAAAAACTGTTTGTTTGAAACTAGATAATTGACTTGAAATGAACCACAATTGATCATGAATAACCTAGATAATATGAATAATGATACATCCGCATCACCCAATTAATTAATTCTAGATCTGACTTGAAAATCTTAGAAAAATTTGAAGAATTAAATGAGTGAGTGAAATCGATGTGGAAGAAATGAAAATGGCGAGATTTTTTTTTTTTAAACGAAAAGAGTTTATATCATTTGATTACTTTTTTTTTTTTTTTACAAATCATTTCATTACTTAAAATGTGTTCAACGCAATATGATATTTCCATCAAAATCGGGAAACGAGCTGGGAAAGTGGCAGTCTTAGCTAATCTATGAGCTGCCTCATTTGCTTGTCTCCTCACAAACTCAACTCTAAAGTTGACATAATATTGTTCAAAGTTACTTTTACAATTATGAATAATCATCCCAAACTTTGTATTTAATCAAAGAGAAATAATCTACTCATTCACTACCAAACACAAAATAATTTTCTTTGTCCAAGAGGTTACATAGAGATTTTTTCAATGTTTGAGAAATCTTTGATAAAACGCCGATAAAACCAACATGCCCTAAAAAACATCTTACCCGTTTCAGACAGGAGGTAATTTTTCTATAACCTCTATTTTAGTTTGGTCTACCTGGATGCCTTATCCACTTATTTTGTACCCCAAAACTATACCTTCAATTACAGTGAAATGACATTTTTTCCGGTTTAAAAAATGTTAGTTTCGGTACACCTTTTGAGGACAACATCAAGGTGAAACACGCATTAATCAAAAGACTTCCCAAAAACAAAAAAATGTTCTGTTTTGCACAATACTTAAAAATTATTTTTAACGTTAACAATTTTAATAACTATCATTAATATTTTTTAAATTTTCATCATATATCCCTCACACAAATAATATATATACACACCCTCATGTTGGTCCATTTTTTTCTTCTCGCTTCTCATGTCTCAAGTCATAACATTTGGATGGAAAATCTCGTTTTCTCTTGTTTTTCCAATCTTTTCTCCATTGCAAAAAGGTTACTTATCAAGATATTCTCCCGCGTTTATCGTTTCTCTCTCATTCTTCACCTACTCATGCAATTTCTTAAATCATTCTCAAATTTTCAAGTCAAATTCATAATCAATTGATTGTGTTATGAAGTGCTATCATTGATTATTTTATCTAGTTTGTCTACGATATCAACATGGTTCATTTCAAGTTAATTTTCTGGTTGCAAACTGAAATGTTTTTGTTTAAATGATTTTTTGTATATGTTTTGCATCAAATATTTGATTTAGTTGGTTTAAAATTTGTTTTAAGGTTTTGATTTTCTTTTCAATGATGTGCACGTATATGATTTGTTGTTTCTGATTTGATTTTATGTTGATTTAAATTTTGATTAGGGTTTGTCTTCATATTCATCTACCAATTCTCACACCACTTGCATCATTTTTGCATTTCTTATATGTACCTATCTATAACCTGATTGTGTTGAGTTGTAGATAGATATGTATAAGAGACATAAAAATGGTCAAATGGATAGAATTTGTCTATGGGAGATAAAAATACACATAATAAAAGTTTAAATCAACGAACGTCAAATTAACAACTAATCATAAACATACACGTTCAATCAAAAAAATCAAACTATAATCAAAGCGAAAATCAACTAGAATCAATTATATTAATTATATGATGCAAAACATATACAAAAAATCATATGAAAGAGAAATTGTTTGTTTCAAACTAGATAGTACTTGAAATGAACCCCAATTGATCGTGAATAACCTAGGTAATAGAAATAAGAGTATTACTTTTCCCACCATAGTGCCTTCTCGCGCGCCCTGCAAAATTTTCAAAAATGCCCATGGTCCGGATTATATAATCCGGACCAGATTATTAGTGATATCCGGAACCGATGTTTGTTGCTTTTTTGTGTCTTTCTTTGATGTCAAGGGTCTCTGTTGACCGTTATATGAACCCCACACACGCTGCAATGCAATTGCAAGGTTCATATGAACGGTCAACAATGACCGTAACATCACCGACACCCCTAAAAAACTAAAAACATTTGAAGAAAATGGAAGAAAAGAGAAGTGAAGAATGAAGGTATTTGTTGAAGATGGAAGCCTATTTATAGCCTAAAACAAGTCCTAGGCCATTAATACAGTCAATGAAAACGTGTTAGTGGTTGTAACCTTCCAAATCCACATTAATGGCTCTATTTCAAAAGAATCCAGTGCTGAAATGTTCCGGATTATACAATCCGGAACTTCCTTAACCCTACAAGAAGTTCCAACTTTTCCCTCGTTCACCATTATCGTATTATTTTGGAAAATATATTTCGGAAACCAAAGGTGCATTCAGGATTGTATATTCCGGAATGCATCAGTGCATGGCCAGTGGTCTACACCACACGTTTTTGTCAGTGGTCAAGTCAAAAAAACGCGTTTTACCATGTTTTTTGATTGCATTTAAGGCCTCCCAACCGTTTTGACCCACCCCTCCCTATAAATAGCCTTCCAAACCCCACCATTTCTCACACCATCCTCTCCCACCCTCTCCTCCTCTTCTTCCTTCTACAATCATTATTTTCCATCGTTGGCCTTTCATAGATAAGGGTCTCGTTGAAAACTTTCAGGGTTTGTATGAACGGTCAATGAGGATGGATCCGCGCTGCAACTAAGTGCGGTTCATCTAAGGGTCATGTGGGTCAGTGTGGTTCTTAGCTTCGCCTGTCTGGGCGTAAGTTGGAGCACCCCCTACCTCCCTCAGGGGCATTGTTTTCTTCTTCCCGCCCTCCTCTTCCCTCCTCCTTCAGTTTTCCTCCAATAGGGAAACTACTGCTATGTCCTATCACATAGCAGTGGTTAGGCTCTTAGGAGATTAGAATTAGGCTCTTAGGAGATTAGAAATAGATTTAGGATCTTATGTAATAAGCTTAAAAAGCTTGAAAATTATTGTAATGTATTGTTCATATATTAATAAAATAAGTTGTTTTTATGTTTATGTCTTTTTATTTCAGTTTTTTATTTTATTTGCATTTTATTTTACGAATTGTAAAGCTTAAAATTGCAAAAGTTCTGGTAAAACATTATTCCGGGTTATAAAATCCGGAATCATCTGCAAAATTCTAACAATGCAATCCCGAAAACGAAATCCGGATAGGGGTAAAATTGGAAAAAAAATATAGGGCGCGCGAGGAAAGGCATAGGGTGGGAAAAGTAATAGTCTAGAAATAATGATACATCCGCACGCATCATACAATTAATTATAGAAAATTTGAAGAATTAAATGAGTGAGTAAAATTGACGTGGAAGAAATGAAAATGGTGAAATTTTTTTATTTTATTTTTAACAAAAAAAGCTTATATCATTTCATTACTTTTTTTTTGACAAATCATTTCATTACTCAAAATTTGTTCAACACAATATGATATTTCTATAAAAATCTGGAAACTAACTGAGAATGTGGCCGCCTTAGCTAATCTATGAGCTGCCTCACTTGCTTATCTCCTCACAAACGCAACACTAAAAGTTGACATAATATTGTTTAAAGTTAGTTTTACATAGGGTTTTTTCATCATCAAACACAATAATTTTCTTTGACCAAGAGGTTGCATAGGGGTTGTTTCAATTTTTGAGAAATCTTTGATAAAACACCGATAAAAACCAGCATGTCCCAAAAAACTTCTTACCCTTCTTACAACTTATTTTGTGCTCCAAATTATATCTTCAGTTACAATGAAATGACACTTTTTTCCAGTTTAAAAAAGGTTAGTTTCAGTACACCTTTTTAGGACAACATCAAGGTGAAACAAGCATTGATCAATAGACTTCCTAAAACCAAAAAAATCGTCCATAAATAACTTAATGTTTTTCTTTGTCATATTAGAGAAAATGGAGAACATGCACCTTTGGAAGGTTGTTGACGCTCTTCAATTGTTGAATTCTGACCTAAAAAGTAAAAGAGAGTTTCTCTTTTTACGAGAAAGTTTAATTTTACTATTGTTTCTCTTTTTTGCATCCAAGCGTATTTATTTATTTATTTTTAAAAAGTGAAACAATTTTTTATGCATAAACTTTGCAATGAACAAAGTCAAATCCTTGTGATGAGTTAAAGAAATCAATTGAGGAAGAGGGAGGGAACCTTCCCACACCTCTTGATAGATAGAAGTGACTAGAAGTGAATCTTGTGATCTTGTGAAAAGAATATTTTCAAGAACAGATATAATATATGTACATCGGGTAACTTTTTTGGTAACTATGTGAGAATGTTTCGATTGAAGGGTAGTTTTAACATTTTAAAATTAAAATGGAGGGCAGTCTTAGTGTTGTCATCTTTTCTCTATTTCATTTGTCTTGTTTTACACTTAGTTTCTATATTAGATCTAAAGTGTTGTCGTTGTGTGTCGTTATTTTGGTTGAGCGGTATTATATGGCACGACGTTCTTTCCCCACGACTGGCATAAAGTCTACACTGAATTTGCTCTATTAGGATTTGAATACTAGTTTATCCTTTTAAAAACACAACTACAAACTAAATATCAAAACAAAAAAGTAAGCATAGTGTTGGAACATGTGTGGAAATTGAGTAAAAAGGCTAAACACAAATTCCTATGTTTGGTAGAACTAGTGTTGTGTGAATTGAAAAAAGTGAAAGTCCCACATCGGATGGAACACACACATTAGTAGTGTTTATATAGTGGGGGTGTACCTTTAATAGGGGTACATGATTATGTGAATGAAGTAAGCTCTAGAGAAAAAATATATATTGATATATATTTTATTTTTTGGAAATTATAAATTAAATAATTAATTTAATCATTATCATTATTAGAAAGTGTTTTCTTAGTCCCCAAGTTTTGCTAAAATATTTTGGGATGCAATCTAGAATATTTTGGAACACAATCTGAAATATTTGGGTAGGCAATCTAATATATTTTAGTACTTGATCTGAAATATATTTTGGTACATAATATAATATATTTTTGTACTCAATAATATATATTTTGCTAATCAATTGAGATATTTTTGTACTAGATCTAATATGTGAATTACTTAATCACAAAGTAATGTATTACTTGTTCCCAAAGTTTCTCACTTATTAGTTGTGAATTTTCTCTATAAAAAGAGAGCTCACACAGTGCGTTCTACACATCGAAATTCACAGTTGATGCTTCCTGTGTTTTTCCCTCTCTTCTCCCTCCGTCGACTTGTGTTGACAAGTCCTTCTCCTTTTTCTACTCCTTTCTGTCCCTTCGGAATTAAGAGTGTTCTTAAGACCATAGTCCTTTTTCAGTATATTGTCTCTTAGGAATCAAGAACGGTCTTAAGAGCATAGTCCCTTCAATTATTTATGTATTTTCAGAATAAATAATATTTTAAGATCATAGTCCCTTTTCGGTATAATAAGAATGATCTTAAAGATATATATATTCTTCTTCAAATCATGGAGAAGTTAGATTTTAGAATGGTCGTAACACCATATTTGAGTGGTTGAAATACCATATTGATATTTGGAGAAGTTAAGAATTATACCATATTTGAGTGGTCTCAACACCATAATAGAGTGGTTACAATACCATATTGGTTTCAGTATTAAAATGGTGGTCTTAGTACCATATTGAAGGTGTAATTCTCGAACGGTTTTCTATAGTGCAGTAGTTAACCGCATAGTTGTAGCTGGACTTGTTTTATCTTGGAGGCGGCGTGGTTGATAGTCTGCCTTGCACAATTTTGGGCAATGCCACGAAACGTTTGAAAGAGAGCGACTTGGTCGTGATTCAACCTAGTAAAAACTTCTGTAGAAAATACACTACAAGAAACATTGAAGTTAGCTAGGAAACATTTCCTAGGAATAGAAGCAAAATTCCTAGGTATGGAGGCTTTCCTAGGAAGTTTCCGAGGAAACACTTCCTAGGTATATTTATAGTTGTCCCTAGGAACTTACCGAGGACTCACCGAGGAAGCAGTTAGCTAGGACACACCTAGGAAATATTTCCTAGGAAACGTTCCTGCAAAAAACTGTCAAATACTGCCACCACTGTCACAGTTCAGTCGATGTGACAATTAAAAATAAAAAACAAAATTTAAAATTCAATTTAAAATATTTTGAAACAATTAAAAATAAATTTGGAAATTCAATTTAAAATATTATTGCGCCAAAAATTTTAAATTTTAAAAATTGCGCCATTTTTTTTTGAACCAAAGAAATTTCAAAAATTCAGGATATTTAATTATTTGTTTCCTAGGAAATATTCCTCGGAAAACTACTAAAAAATTAAAAAAAATACAAATTTTCCCCTAAAATTATGTTAATTAAATAATAATTTTAAATATTATTTTACATTTCCAATAACCAAATAAACGGAAAATATATTCATCGACGAGAGGGTGTAAGACACACCCTCAACTCGCGGAAGAAAGTACAAAAGGGACCGTATATATGCGGCACACCTAAACCCCAAAAACAAGACCCAATCATGATGCGAGGAATATACAACATGCCACAACCAGCAAAAAAGATGCCGACAATAGCATATCCCTGCATCAAAATTGAACACAAAGGGCCACCAGCCAAAATGGAACCTAAAAACTAGCCTAAAACTATCTAAAACTATCCTAAAACTATCTAAAGCATCATATTTAAATAAAGAAGTCAAAATATTCTTCTCATCTGAAGCATCATATTTAATTGGTGCATCACTTTCATCCTCCTCAATGTTGGGATTGTCCGACTCATCTGAACCATATTCTTCAACACCCGGTCACCTTGATGTGCTTGCGATCAATTCCTCAAACCGTCGATCAACGCTTTCTTGAAATGCTCTATATTGCTCAGCGTCCCGTTCCATCTTGTCCCGCAACTCTTGCTCCATTAACATCACATGCACAAAATGCTGCAAGACAAAGGACAAGTAAAAATTCAGTTTATGAATCAAGCAACTCAGTAAAGAAACCATGATATTCCTATCCCCACAAAATAACCTATTCGTCTTTGGCTAATTTACTGAAACTGATAAGATTCTTAATAAAATAACAGACATGAAGAAGAATAATTGATTTGAACTAAGCCACCAAGCTTGAACAGGGCCAGGTTATTATTATGGTTTCGGATGCAAAATAAAATAAAACAGAAAACTAAAAATAGTAACATGAATATTCCTGGCAGAATGTAATGAAAGTTCAAAAACATCACACAACACCCAGCATACTGTCAGAGTAGAAATTCACCTGTGTATTATAGGAGCGATCATCAACGTAGACATCCGTACCATGTATAATATGGTTTTCTCGATGAAGCTCGTCTACATAGGGATCTCTTCCAAGATCTTTTGCCTAATTTATCACAAAAAGTTAATTAATTACATAAACTGACTAATTAAATATATACGTATATATAAAAACATGTACAAAGTTCATATACTTTTACCATATGTTTATTGTGAAGGTTTGTTTTTATTCTTATTATTTAATTTTGAAAAGTTATAGCACAATGGTATGTAATTGCATAATGGTTTTATAAAAGCCGAAGTAGAACAGGCTCAAGTAATCAAGTATTATAGGTTCTATAAAGGTAAATGAAGGATGAACAGACTCAAGTAATCAAGTATTAGAGGCCGGCCTTTTCACAAAGTTTAGCAATACGTGTAAAAACATGTTATAGGCCGGCCACTAATCTTAGTATTTAATTATCAAAAACATGTTATATTATCAATTAAAAACACAGAACACAAGTAATCTTCAACCGCATAACACAACAAAAACAAAACAGATCACAGTAACTATGCACAAAACAGCAGCACCTCATAGTAGCAAAACCAAATAAAAACTGCTCACACATTGGCTAAAAACGTCCTAAAAATCACAGACCCACCACACGCACAGCAACAATTGAAAAGGGACATAACAGTAGCAGCCACACACTTAAAAACAGACAGCTGACAGCCACAAACAGAGCCAATACCCGCCCCAGTCACCAAAAATTGACTGATAACTTAATCTCATGTATTCAAAGAAATTCATATCAAATAACCAATAGTCCTACTGTTAATTACATTCATGAATACCCTAGTTTCGCTTTATATATCAAGCTCTCCGTCCACGGTTAATTACATTCGCAAATTGGTTTGTCTATGTTGGTGTTTGGTGAAGTGTCACATGCGCATGTACAAGCAAAAACAAAAACACCTACGTTCAGAAACTAAGGTGCCCCTACACTAAGGATCATTATTGTACCCCTAGTGAGTTGAATTTGTAACATTTTGTGAAACAAACATATGCAATGTAACCAAAAGTTCTAGAAACCCCAATTGTCTTTGTGATTTGAATTTCCAAAGGAAAATTGTTAAATATATTCCAACACCTTGTAGTATATCTCTACCAAATCACATGAAGCGATTAAAATAGCCCTGCATATGTTTTTTTGTCATCGTAGCAGTATTAGTTTTAAAAGGGATCAGATCAACAAAAAAATCAGAGATACCAACCTTTACGAATGAGTAACTAAGAAAATACTTCAATGTGCATAACATCAAGATTATGTCTTAGTAAATTGTCTTTCCAATAAGGGAGATCCCAGAAAATACTTCTTTTGGTCCAATTGTGGTCTTCACCATATCCTTCGTATCTGACTCTTTGGCCAACATCTGGAAATCTCCATAGAGTGCTGACTCTACGGAATATTTCATTTGATGTTATCTTAGGAGGTGGACCATCTTTTTCTACCGTGTCTTTCCTGAACTGATTCCTCTTCCTCCGGAATTCATGATTCTCTGGTGTGAAGCAACGATGAGAGTCAAACCACGAATTCTTTCCTCCGTTTTTCAAGTAAAATGCCTTTGTATCTTTCATACAATGAGGACAAGCTAATCTACCACGAGTCGACCATCCAGACAACATGTCATATGCAGGAAAGTCGTTAATAGTCCACATTAAAGTTGCCCTCAATGTGAAATTCTCCTTTTTTTATGATAATATCGTACGTCAATTCACCAACCCACAACCTTCTCAGATCATCAACTAAGGGTTGTAAAAACACATCAAAAATATACTAGAAGAAAAAAAGGACCACCAAAAATAACTAAATATTTTTTTTCTCGTGAGTTTTGTAGCAAAAATATATAAAATAATTACTAACATGACATTGTTTTGACTAACTAATATTTTAATCAATAACTAAAACAACAATTTTACTTCCTTAAAAAAACAACAATTTTACTAACATCTTTTATTAGTTATTAACAAACAGTTTTAATGCTAATTCAACATTTTCTTTTACTAATAATTCTAAATAAATAAGAAAAACTAACCTCAAAAAATATAATCTGATAACAATGCAGCTCGAAAAAGTAGCAGCTAGCAGCAACAACAATAACTTTTAATAGGAAATGGAACCAAGTATTAACTAAAAAAAAATAATATAACATATATTACATTAATATTTTATTTATAAATATAAAAGTTTAAATCAGTTAAAAAAATAGTTACCTTATGTGGAAAAAAATATGCAAAAACAATTGTTGAATGGGAGAGATAGAAAATACAGTAGAAATATTAAAAATAAAATTGCAATGAGAAGTGTTCTTTTTTTCTTTCTGAAAGATGTAAAGAAGTGTTGAAAATATTAATGAAAGACACACACACACACACACACACACACACACACACACACATATATACATATATATATATATATATATATATAGAAGAACCCAATTAATTAATGGCTAAAATATAGTATTGGTCCCTGCAAAATAGGTCAGTTTTGGTTTTAGTCCCTGCAAATTTTTTTTTATAGTTTTTGGTCCCTGCAAAAATAGGTCAATTTTGGTTTTAGTCCTTGCAATTTTTTTTTTATAGTTTTTGGTCCCTGCAAAAAATTTTGTTTATGGAAATAATCCCTGACCCCAGTTATGTGATGATTTGTCACTTTTATAAATTAAAAAATAATTATTGTATCTGTTTTATTATTATTTTTAATTAAAAAATAATTATTGTTATATAAATTATAAAAAGTGACAAATCATCACATAATTGGGGTCAGGGACTATTTCCAAAAACAAAAAATTTTGCAGGGACCAAAAACTATAAAAGAAAATTTGCAGGGGCTAAAACCAAAACTGGCCTATTTTTGCAGTGACCAAAAACTATAAAAAAAAATTGCAGGGACCAAAACCAAAACTGACCTATTTTTGCAGGGACCAAAAACTATAAAAAAAATTTTGCAGAGACTAAAACCAAAACTGACCTATTTTGCAGGGACCAATACCTTATTTTAGCCTTAATTAACACAACTGTGCACTCAACGTTCACCTGCATTAATTAAATCTGCCAGGCTTTTGTCACTGTTCCACGTTAACACACAGCTGCAATGTTACCTTTTCCTGCAAAAAGCTGTACCACGTGTTTACCTAGGAAATATTTCCTCGGTAACCACCTCAATTTCCTAGCTAAGCATCATCCAAAGTGGTCAAACAGTCAAATATGCTTACCTAGGAAATATTTCCTCGGTAACCACCTCCATTTCCTAGCTAAGCATGGTCAAACGGTCAAATATGCTTACCTAGGAAACTTTCCTCGGTATGCATTATCTGTAGCGAGGAAGCTGGATTCCTAGGTATAATTCCTAGCTAAATGGATGATTTCTTGTAGTGATAGAATTTGGAAAACCAAAATACAACAGTTTGGGAATCCAAAAACAACAACTTTAAGACGTTTCAACTGCTATGTCTACCGAAGAAACTACTTATTGAGGTTTCGTTGTCCCTAAATACAAGAAGGATAAATCAAGCTGTAGAAATACATCTTACGACTGAAACGATGAATTGTTTGTTGTTATAACAACAACACTAACAAAATTCACATATGCTACTTTGAATCTGTTTGAAATTTATTTTCAAAAATTCAGAACTGCTCTGTGAATAAATAACTCTAATTGCCAAGGGAATATGAACCCAAAAAGGTCCTAAGTTAAAATCAGCAGCCACAATCAAGAATTGACATTGGTTCACAATTTTTTTTAATACAATTGTGAAATCATGTCATATGTCCCACAATTATATGAACATGTCAAGTGCTGCTTTGTAGCCTAACATGACTAAAGAGAAATTCACTAATATGACTAATTAAATTAGTCTAGTTGGTGAATGAAGTGAATGGTGGATAAACATTAGTGCATCACGCTATGTTCGAAACATATGTTACTGCTGAAAATAAGAAAGTGTTATAATATTATAACACCATTAAAGTTGTTGAAATTAGATATATGAAGTAAGAAAGAATCTGAATTTCAGATTTTTACTGAATAAGACTGAGTTGAATCAAACTTAAAAGAGAGACTTGTGTACCATGCATTCTTGTGAGAAAAGATTTCGCCTTCGATGGTTTGTTTAAAATTAATTTCTCCTTATATTTTATAAGTTGTGTGATTTTAATATTTGACATATCAAAACTTATTATGTGAACAAGCTTTTAATTTTAAACTTGAATAACTTGGAATTAATTCCAAAGTTATATGATTAGACAATTTTATTTTTTGCAGTCAAGATAAATGAATCAAAAGTTCATATAAATCAGTGTTTAGAGAATTTGAATCTCTAAACTTAATAAATTATGATATGTGTGAACTTGATGGCACATAACCTAGAAGTGATATTTTATCATATTTATTGATGACTGCAAATTTTGAAAAATAAAATTGATATGCTTGATATGTTCCATTTCTTTAACGAAATTTGAAATTTATGTTAGCTAGAGTACCCAAGGCTATGAACAAAAATTCTAATTAAGAGATTTTTGAAGAATCTAATTAAGAGATTTTTGAAGAAAAGACAATCCAACATGTCTTATTTTTTGAACTTGGGATTGTCTGACATAAGTTCGGATCTTGAACCCAAGAGAGTTAAACTCACTAGTAGAGCCTATGAATGTGTATTCATTGGGTATGCTATAATTAGGGAAGCTTATAGGTTTTATGACCTAAATGCTAAAGTGATCATAAAGTTAACCAATGTTGATTTCTATGAAGTAAGTACCCCTGTAAATTAAAGAATAGTGGGGGCAATAGTGGGGGTAAACTAAATTCCCCTTGTATATTAAGAACTAGTGGGGGCACTATATCTGATCACATTCCAGTAATCAGAAATAGTTATGAAAACATCGTACGATATGTTATAGAACCTCAAAGAGGTAAGAAAGCTAGAATTGCTAAAGAGTATGAACTTAGTTTATACATTGGAAGAAGATCCATTAAGCCATAAATAAGATATATCCTCATTGGATGTTGAATTTTGGCAAGAAGCAATATACGATGAAATGGATTCTCTAGAGTCTAACAAAACATGACACTTTGTTGACTTGCCTCATAGTTGCAAACTAATCGGTTGTATTTGGATTTTGGAAAAGAACTAAAACCTTATGGTACGATTGATGAATACAAGGCTCTCCTTGTAGTCAAAGGTTTTAGACAAAGAGAAAAATATAGACTTCTTCGACACTCAATCACCAGTCACTAGAATCGTATCCATAAGAGTACTAGTCCCTTTAGCCGCTATTCATAACTCGATAGTACTCCAAATGGAAGTGAAAGTTGCCTTTTTTATGGTGAACTAGAAGAAGAAATTTATAGTAAACAACCTGAAGGTTTTGTGATTCATGGACAAGAAAACAAGGTTTGTAAGTTAAATAATTATTTGTGAGGTCTAAAATAAACTCTGAAGGAATGACATGAAAAATTTGACATTCTAATGTTATCGAATGAGCATAAAGTGAATGAAAGTGACAAATGTATTTACAACAAATATGAAAATAATATGTACACAATCATATGTCTCTACGAAGACGACTTGTTCATATTTGGTTTAAAGATTCATGTTATGATTTATGTAAAATCATTGTTTATCAATAACATTGATAAGAAAGACCTAGACAAAGTTGAAGTAATTCTTGGTTTCAAGATTACTAGATCAGGAAAGAGAACTTTTCTGATGAATCTCACAAAGTTGAGAATATCTTAAGGAAATGTAATTATTTGACTATAAACTTGCAAGTGTAAAACTTTTCAAGAACACTTGTGATGGTGTTAGACAGATAGAATATGCGAGCATCATTGACACCTTTAGGTATGCCATTGAATTTAGTAGACTCGACGTTGGCCACATCGTGAGACTTTTGTTCAAGTTTACTAGTAGACGGATAAGAAGCATTGCCATGCTATTGAAAGAGTCATGAGGTTCCTTAAGAAGATTATGACTCTAGAATTACATTATGAGAAATATCCTATTGTAATTGAATAGTACAAGATACAAATGAGAAGTATCATATTGTACATGAATGGTAAAAGATACAAAATTGAACATCATTCAAATGAGTCTTAAGCGACCAGTGACTGCATATTAAGCATCACTAGAGGAGTTATTTGTTGAAACAAATGATATTGACTCAGTCCACTTTGGAATGAATTTGAGATGAGAACACTAGAGAAAACTAGTGTAGATGCAAGTTGATAAGATGCTTGCTAGTTGAGAACCCTTAGTGGGTAAAACTGTTTCCAGAAGTGTTAATTCATTGTGATAGTACTGCAGCTATTACAAAAATTGAGAATCGTTACTACAATGGAAAGAGACGATTATTAAGGCACGAACACATAAAGAATTAGAGAGCTAGCTACTCTCAAAAGGAACAGTTGAAGTATATCATGTACATACTGATAAAGAATTAGTCAATCCCTTTGACGAAAGGAATAACTAAGAAAGTCCTAAACACATCCAATAGGATGGGACTAATGCCCAAAGGTCACGAGTGATGGTAACCCGACCTAACTGACTGGAGATCCCAAGAAATAGGTTCAGTGGGTAATAACAAGTCATGAGTGATAGAACATGCAAAAGTAAGAAAGCATGCATCCTGCAGTGACAGAAGGATGAGATAATAGAAACTCTTAATGAGATCTATACTCTATGTGGAGTGGAGTACATAGCTATAGGAGTACTCTTGATAGACTCACCTATACGAATGTGGAACTAAGGCTGGTTCCTATGGAATTCGGCGCAAAATACCTAGAGCGTTCGTTAAAACTAGGATAGACGTGCATGGCCATAAACGCTCGGGCTTTTAGAATGCACCTTATGAAAAGGTTTGTGTGTGGGTTCTATGTCTGAGATAGAGTTCAATATTGTAAGCAACTCTTGTTAATCAAAATTTTACTCGTTATGCAGAGGTTCAAGTTGTAGGCGACACCTTTGTTTACTAGCAAATCTTATGGAGACGTTTTATACGTTATTTATGAAACCATTTTTTAAATTCAAGTGGGGGATTATTGGAACATGTGTGGAAATTGAGTAAAAAGACTAAACACAAATTCCTGTGTTGGGTAGAACTAGTGTTTTGTGAATTGAAAAAAGTGGAAGTCCCACATCGGATGGAACACACACATTAGTAGTGTTTATATAATGGGGGTGTACCTTTAATAGGGGTACATGATTATGTGAACGAAGTAAGCACTAGAGAAAAAATATATATTGATATATATTTTATTATTTGGAAATGATAAATTAAATAATTAATTTAATCATTATTAGAAAGTGTTTTCTTAGTCCCCAAGTTTTGCTAAAATATTTTGGAATGCAATCTAGAATATTTTGGAACACAATCTGAAATATTTGGGTAGGCAATCTAATATATTTTAGTACTTGATCTGAAATATATTTTGGTACATAATATAATATATGTTTGTACTCATTATAATATATTTTGGTACTCAATTGAGATATTTTTCTACTAGATCTAATATGTGAATTACTTAATCACAAAGTAATGTATTACTTGTTCCCAAAGTTTCTCACTTATTAGTTGTGAATTTTCTCTATAAATAGAGAGCTCACATAGTGCATTCTACACACCGAAATTCACAGTTGATGCTTCCTGTGTTTTTCCCTCTCTTCTGCCTCCTTCGACTTGTGTTGACAAGTCCTTCTCCTTTTTCTACTCCTTTCTGTCCCTTCGGAATTAAGAGTGTTCTTAAGATCATAGTCCCTTTTCGGTATATTGTCCCTTCGGAATCAAGAATGGTCTTAAGAGCATAATCCCATCAATTATTTATGTATTTTTAGAATAAATAATATTTTAAGATCATTGTCCCTTTTCGGTATAATAAGAATGATCTTAAAGATATATATATATATATATATATATATATATATATATATATATATATATATATATATTCTTCTTCAATTCATGGAGAAGTTAGATGTTAGAATGGTCGTAACACCATATTTGAGTGGTTGAAATACCATATTGATATTTGGAGAAGTTAAGAATTAGAATGGTGGTAATACTATATTTGAGTGGTCTCAACACCATAATAGAGTGGTTACAATACCATATTGGTTTCAGTATTAAAATGGTGGTCTTAGTACCATATTGAAAGTGTAATTCTTGAACGGTTTTCTATAGTGCAGTAGTTAACCGCACAGTTGTAGCTGAACTTGTTTATCCTGGAGGTGGCATGGTTGATAGTCTGCCTTGCACAGTTTTGGGTAGTGCCACGAAACGTCTTAAAGAGAGCGACCTGATCGTGACTCAACCTAGTAAAAACTTCGGTAGAAAATAGAATTTGAAAAACCAAAATACAACAGTTTGGGAATCCAAAAACAACACATAGTCTAAATAATGTTGCTATAATTATTGTCACAGTTGGTATAGCTACAATGCAAATTAGTGTGTTCTCCTAATGGAATAAATATTAAATTGTAAACCATCAAAGAGTTTATTTAAATATATTATAATATATGATTGATTTGTAGCGATGAGATTCATATGTTGTCGTACAACACCACTATAGGATATATTTTTTTTTAACAATCAAAAATGAAATATATTAACACCTTACTAGCAGTCTTGTACCACTATAAGATATATGCTTTTGATTTTTGATCAAATAAAAGATAAAAATCTTGTCGTGCAACATGCGAAAAATCATGTTGTGCTTTGTATCATTATTCATTTTAGTTATTTGTTTGTTATTGATACTTACTCCACAAATCTAAATTTCATCGATGTGAGATTTAAAGTTACCGAATTTACAAGAAGTTGATTGAGAATTATATTACATGATAGTCGAGGAGGTGATTCAAACTCTAATAATTTATATCGATCGCTATTTTGCATTCATGCTAGATGTATTTGATAAGTAAAATTATTCAAAATTAATCGAACACTTTTTGTTTATTTTTAATTTTAAATCTATTATTTAGATTAATGTAATGGCTGAGAAATAATATTATAGAATGACAGACAAAGATACGGAGAGGATCCACACCCCTTCAAAATTTTGGGTCTTTATCCTCCAATTTATAGGATAAAGGGACTTTGATAGTCTATAATTTGATCCAAGTAGCTAAATTCTGATCAAAAATTTTAAATGCGGATTCTTTTGTCATTAAACGAAGTTCATTAATAACTTGAGTTCATTTGCTTGTTTGAGACTCCCTCCAATTTGATTATGTGATCAATAGAGAATTTTAATAGTATTGTAATTTTGTTATTAATTTGGTATCATGTAAGATGCAATGACTAAGGTATTGTTTAAATTTGATTTATGTAAAATAGTAATATTTGAATTTTGCTGCCAAAAAAGGTATTGTTTTAAGGAGAATTCTATGGTGAAGTCATGATAATGACTTTTCGAGTGAAGTTAACTCTATGATCAATTATTGAGCATTTTGTATTTAATCTATGCCACATTAGATTATATGGTGTATTGCACATTCACCCATAAGGTGTGTCATTATATCTTTATTTATTGCAACCGAGTCTCTGAGTAAATAAAAAGTAAACATTATTATTATTATTATTATTATTATTATTATTATTATTATTATTATTATTATTATTATTATTATTTTGTAAATTATAAAGCTTATGCATCTGAAACAAAATATGTTCCTTTCGAATCTCTTTCATTTGCAGAAGTCTGAATTTGGTCATCTTCGTTCGTTTTGAATCCCTTTCATTTGCAAAAGTCCAAATCTGTTCATCTTCATCAGATCCTTTCACTCAAAAATCTTATCATTTTTCATCAGATCAATTTTGTTCATCCCTTTCTCTCAAAAATGCATCTTCCAACACTAACCATACCTTCATCACATCCCTAATTTGGGCAACCTCCGTGAAAATCCCTAATCATAAATGAATCAAATTCAATTTAGATCTATGATGGTGGAAGACGAACATTTGAGATCAGAAGATGGGAGACGAGGAAAGAGAAAATTGAAATTGTAATTTAAAAATGATTAAAGAGTTTCTACATAATTAAATAAGTTAATAAATCAAAAGTAATTACCGTTTTCTATGATGACTAATTTGTAATAAGAAAAAGTTTAGTGTAATATCCCGCTGAATTTATAATAAATTGTCGTATCAATTACATGTCAAAACATAAGTAATTGTTAAAGGGGTTAATTATTTATTAAGAAATGAGACATTAGTCTATAAATATCTCGCTCATTATTCCAATGAACTCGAAGAATTTAATGGTTACGTATTAACGGAGGATAATTATGTCTTTTCACTTAAAGGGCATTATGGTCTTTTGGAACTCAAGATTTTTTTTAAGAAAGAATTTGGACCATTTCTCTCATTTTTTCTCCAAGTTTCTAAACACTTCCAAAGCATTCTTCTCTTCTCCTTCCCTATCAAAGGCTGGATCGAAATTTTATGATAAAAGTCATAAGTTGCGAGTTAAACCATTTGGATAATAGCTTAAATTGCAATTCAAGTTGTGTCAGGTATTACCTTGCGATGAACAGTTTAGGCGAGATATGTTGAATTGGTATATGAGCAATGGAAAAAGAATAAGGTGTTCTAATCATGGTAAAGGTGCTTAAATGGTAATTAAGCTGTTTTGGAAGTGCTTAAATAGCCAAACGGTGAACTTCGGGTGCAGGGACTGGAATGGAAATTTTTGTATATGCTGGTTGATGAAGTAAGAGTATGTCACAAATGAGTTGAGCTGTTTCAGAAAGAGTAACACCTATGAGCCAAGACATAAGCTATTTTGGAAAATGGATTATGGAGTTTTGGAGCTAGCAAAAGCTGAAAATTTTGGATAAGCTGCTTGCAATTTCGGGACTAATGTCAAGGTGAGTTCCTTTAGCTTAGAACCCACCTTTGGGGATCAACTATGATTATGTTAGATTATTTATATAATATGAATAATTTAGACCATTTCTATGATTACTGGTCGATCGTCCAAGCATGACTATCATGCCATATGATTGGTACATTTGAAACATAATAAATGTGAGATAGTAGAATGATTAATTCTGAGTTAGGTATCCTTATTTGTTTTTTCTAAAATCTCAAATATGTTAATAAGTATGTTATGATAGTATAAATGTTGGAGGGAAAATTCTATCAACGCGAATGATTTATATATTGGATAATGATAGACGTCCTGAATTTTTTTTCCCCGAGTGAATCACGACTCCCAATGGTCTGTGGGGACCACTCCTACTTTCAACTTCCCAATGTTTATGCAAATGATAAATCCAACGGCTTGTATTAATTCGGGATGATGTCGGGACGTATTGCTTCGGGATAAATAGCAATACTGTTATATAATTATAGTAATGATTTGAAAGAAAATTGAAATGAGGAGAAAAATTGAAATGAGTAACATGCTCATAGAAAAAGAAAGAAAGAAAGAAAGAAAAAATGAGAATATTAAGAAAAATTCCGTTCGCCACAACGAAGAGATAATGTGGTATATTCCGTTCGCCACAACGAAGAGATAATGTGGTATATTCCCGTTCGCCACAACGAAGAGATAATGTGGTTTATGTACAAATAATGGAAAGAGATAAATGATGAAATAATTTATATTGAGTTGTATAAATGAGAAAATAATTTATATACTTTATTGATAGTAAATTCACATCATGAGATGCGAGGATAAAGTATACGAGAAGTGTATCAATAGGAAAAATTATGTTTGGAATGAATTAGCTACGAAGCAATATTTTATGGGAATTTTGCAAATCGTTGGAAATGAGGAATTTTAGTTATGGACCTCCGGCTTAGTTAGCCGAAACTAGTTGTTATCGGAAAAATTAGTTATGCAAATCGTTGGAAATGAGGAATTAAGTATGTTAAGGTATAAGTTATACCAGAATACGATAGATCGGATATATGTTTATGATTATATTTATTATATGATCAAAATAGTATTTCAAACAGCGATTTTAGTTATCCCTTGATCGCTCAGTTATGCATAATGAAATTGTATAAACCCAAAATGGGTTGAGGTTAGAAACAGATGGCGATCCTAGGTTCCCCGAGGTTGCCTACAACCTAGGATAGATGGAACTCACTGAGACATCTTGTCTCATCCAAATTCCTTTTATTTATTTCAGATATACGAGTTATTATACGACAGGATGGTACTTGATGAAGGAGCGGAAATAGCTGGACCATATAAAGTACACGTCAGTGGTACTATTTCTGAGTTAACAGGTGAGAAGTTCTATGAATTGTTCAGAGAATTTTTATTTATTGTAATTTTAATGTACCCGATTCCGAGTTTAACACTCATGCTAGATATCCTAGGTAATTTTCTAGTAGGGGTGTTTCAATTTGGTATCAGAGCAGGTCGATTCAGATCGGGCCTTGGGTCATTAGAATTCAATAAGATGTAGTGTGGCTATTGGGTTCCAGATATTTATTCCAAATGTCATGTTTGACTGAGCCTGATCAACTCAGACTAATATATGACAGTAGAACAAATGTCTGAGAGCTGAATAGGACCTTGGAGGAATGAAGCGTACGAAGAAGGAAAGGCATGATGTGAAGTTTATAATGAATTCTCTTAAGGAAGTATTCAACGCCAACGGTGGCTGGTACCTGCGCAGTTTAAATTGATCAGTCAGAAAGAATCAGTTCGTAACAGACGTATGTTGGAATTTAAAGTTGAAAGTTGGAGAAATTATTTGTGCTTATTAGCAAGTAAATCCCTAAATTTCGAGGACGAAATTTCTTTAAGGGGGGTAGATTGTAATATCCCGCTAAATTTATAATAAATTGTCGTATCAATTACATGTCAAAACATAAGTAATTGTTAAAGGGGTTAATTATTTATTAAGAAATGAGACATTAGTCTATAAATATCTCGCTTATTATTCCAATGAACTCGAAGAATTTAATGGTTACGTATTAACGGAGGATAATTATATCTTTTCACTTAAAAGGCATTATAGTCTTTTGGAACTCAAGATTTTTTTTAAGAAAGAATTTGGACCATTTCTCTCATTTTTTCTCCAAGTTTCTAAACACTTCCAAAGCATTCTTCTCTTCTCCTTCCCTATCAAAATTTTCGGTCATCATCTCCATAACCTTTCCACTCTAAATTCTTCAACTTCTTCAAAGAAATATCAAGCTTAAGCATCAAGTAAGCAAGTGGTGTTGTAATCAAGAAGTAAGTTTGAAATTCTTTCCCCCTCTATGTTTGGTCTTAACCGCCCTTTCCCTCCATGACTTTTCCAAATCTTCAATCTCACTTTAATCTCATGGGAATTCATTTGTAAGAATGATTTTGAGGCACACATGAAGGGTTAATCACAAGGTAAATGGCATAATCATTTTTTTCATGGAAATTTATTCAATTCAAGTTGGTGTATGTTGTATGTGTTTTTGAAGATAGATATGTGTAGTAATGGTTTTAGGAACATGGTATGAAGAATGATAATAAGCTAGGAGCATTGGTGTGAGAATTTAGGACTTAAAGTGTGTAAATTGTTTCTATAAATTATTACAAGTGATTATTGAGCATAGCATGATGGAATTTTGTAGAAATGGGTTAGGAGATATGTATTCATGTTTGATTTGATTCTGGAAAATTGGAATAGAAATTGAATTGTTTAGAGGGCATAAGCTGTTAGTTAAGCTGTTTTGAGCAAAATGCCTTAAATGACTAAGTTGTGGTTTAAGCTGCTGTACAAGTGATTCATAGGGCTGATTATTCACGTTGGAACTGTTGTGTCAAAGGCTGGATCGAAATTTTATGATAAAAGTCATAAGTTGCGAGTTAAACCATTTGGATAATAGCTTAAATTGCAATTCAAGTTGTGTCAGGTATTACCTTGCGATGAACAGTTTAGGCGAGATATGTTGAATTGGTATATGAGCAATGGAAAAAGAATAAGGTGTTCTAATCATGGTAAAGGTGCTAAAATGGTAATTAAGCTGTTTTGGAAGTGCTTAAATAGCCAAACGGTGAACTTCGGGTGCAGGGACTGAATGGAAATTTTTGTATATGCTGGTTGATGAAGTAAGAGTATGTCACAAATGAGTTGAGCTGTTTCAGAAAGAGTAACACCTATGAGCCAAGACATAAGCTATTTTGGAAAATGGATTATGGAGTTTTGGAGCTAGCAAAAGCTGAAAATTTTGGATAAGCTGCTTGCAATTTCGGGACTAATGTCAAGGTGAGTTCCTTTAGCTTAGAACCCACCTTTGGGGATCAACTATGATTATGTTAGATTATTTATATAATATGAATAATTTAGACCATTTCTATGATTACTGGTCGATCGTCCAAGCATGACTATCATGCCATATGATTGGTACATTTGAAACATAATAAATGTGAGATAGTAGAATGATTAATTCTGAGTTAGGTATCCTTATTTGTTTTTTCTAAAATCTCAAATATGTTAATAAGTATGTTATGCTAGTATAAATGTTGGAGGGAAAATTCTATCAACGCGAATGATTTATATATTGGATAATGATAGACGTCCCAAATTTTTTTTCCCCGAGTGAATCACGACTCCCAAAACATGTATGGTCTGTGGGGACCACTCCTACTTTCAACTTCCCAATGTTTATGCAAATAATAAATCCAACGGCTTGTATTAATTCGGGATGATGTCGGGACATATTGCTTCGGGATAAATAGCAATACTGTTTTATAATTATAGTAATGATTTGAAAGAAAATTGAAATGAGGAGAAAAATTGAAATGAGTAACATGCTCATAGAAAAAGAAAGAAAGAAAGAAAAAAAAAAGAGAATATTAAGAAAAATTCCGTTCGCCACAACGAAGAGATAATGTGGTATATTCCGTTCGCCACAACGAAGAGATAATGTGGTATATTCCGTTCGCCACAACGAAGAGATAATGTGGTATATTTCCGTTTGCCATAACGAAGAGATAATCTGGTATATTCCCGTTCGCCACAACGAAGAGATAATGTGGTTTATGTACAAATAATGGAAAGAGATAAATGATGAAATAATTTATATTGAGTTGTATAAATGAGAAAATAATTTATATACTTTATTGATAGTAAATTCACATCATGAGATGCTGTTATACCCTAATTTTGGACCTAAAAATACTAACTCAATTCTTCTTTTCTTGCATTTTAAGTCATTTGAACTGTCTCTGATCAATTACTTCTTTCTCTGCATTTTTATTTCAATATTACTTGCAAAATTCATGAAAAAGGGTATTTTAGTCATTTCCTATGTTAAAATTGCCTTCAGTCTTTAAAAATTTTGCTTGAGTCCTTTCAAACAGTTTGAATAAGTCTTCATTTCAATTCTATGTCAAAATCCATTTCAAAAATTGCATTTGAAGTCATTTTGAGTCAGTTTTGCCCCTAGGGGCATTTTGGTCTTTTCATGTGTCAAAACTCTGTTTAAACCCTCAAAATTGTCTCTGAGTCTTTCAAAATTGGTTTAAATAAACTTTTGCTTCAATTCTCTGTTAAAAATCCATTTTAAAATTGGCATCTGAGTCATTTTTAGTCGTTTTAGCCCCAGGGGCATTTTGGTCATTTCACACGAAATTTCGGCAAAGAGAGGTTACTTTAAAGTACCTCATTTAAGCCATTGGTTCGTTTTAGTCCGTTTTGTCAATTTTAATCGTTTCACTTTACGTTTAGTCAAATTTACCAATTTTTAATTCAATTTTATTTTAATTTTCCTTTTTTCTAAAAGTCCTCAAATTTCCAAAATTTGCATTCAAGTCCTTTTCCTAGTTTTAAATTTTACTTTTAAGCCCTTCCTTTGTTTATTTCGAATTTTAAGTCTTTTTTTGCTTTAAGTCCTTTTGAGTCAATTACAGTCCAGTCCTTTTATTTCAACAAATTGCAGATTGGTCCTTAACCCTCTTTTTTTTGCAGGAAAGTCCTTTTAAAATTTGCAGGTTAGTCTTTTTAAATTGCCAGAATTGCAGAAAGGCCCTTGAGCCCAAAATTGATCCAAAAACGAGTTAGTTACAGGTCCAGTACAGGTGTCACAAAATCATTGGGTCTCAAGCACACATGGCAGCCTATATAAGGGCCAACTCATCAATGTGCAGAATCAGAATCAATCACTGCAAGCCACATCATCACAAACAACTCACACGTTTTCTCTCTCTTCTAACAGAATCAAACAACAAAATCCATCAAGAATGAAGATGAATCTTCATCTTCTTCGTTGAACCCTAATTTCCCAGTAACAACTCTTTCAATCAATTGGAATGAATTCAAAACAGTTCTCAGAGATTCACTGAGGAATCTTCATCATCGAACCATGACTTCTACAATTCGAAGCTCAAATTCGTCACTCAGGCAACAAATTAGAGCGATCACAGAAGCAAAAAAGAGTGAGAAGAAGAGGATCGAAGCAAAATCACACCAGTGAAGAAGAAAGAGAAGAGAACAACTGATTTATTTTCAGTTCAAGACTTACCAGAAGCTTGCGTGATCTCTTGTTCGAATCTCCAAATCAAATCAGGTAAACACACTAAACCTTCTCGTTTTTTGTTTTAAATCATCATCGAAGGCTTAAAATTAAAAACAAACGGTGAATCGAAGTGAAAACTTCGAAAAGATTCGAAAAAGTTTGAAACGAAACCCTAAGATGTAAAATCAAGAAGGTTCACCGTTCGTTTTTCAAATCAGAGCTCAAATTCATCATCAGTGTGAAAAATAAGTCAAGATAGGGTTTGATTTCAAAGAGATTAGAAGAAAATTTCGAAACCCTAGGATGTAGCTTCAAGCGTAGATCTATTCAAATCCAGGCCTGTTTTCAAAAAACCAGTTTCGAAATCGTAAAGAAGAAGCTCAGGTGAACACAACGGTGTAAAGGATTTGCAGAAAACGTTCAGGTGTGGTGGCGCCGCCGGCGAACCACCACACCTCCGCCGTTGTGTCCATCGGAGAAGATGAAGGTCATAAGGTGAGAGACGAGAGCTTCTCTCTCTAAGGTTCAACTTAGAGAGAGAAACAAAGAAGCAAAATGAAATGAACCGGTCCACAATTCCTTTTATAAACCACTGAACCGGTCTGGTTCAGTCCTGGTTCGTTTGGTTTTGCATCTTAGCCGTTGGATCTAAGGCTTGATCCAATTGGATCAATCCAACGGCTGTGTTTACTCCCTGTGATCCAAGTCTGTTAGGGTATGGGCCTGGACCTTTGTTCTTTGCAGAATTTCGTTGTTTCTTGATTTTCTTGCTATGTGCACCACTGGACTTTGCTTTTCACACCTCCCTCATGTCAAATTTTTGTGCAAAAATTCCAAATGAATTTCCATGAATTCTTGATATTTTTCTTGATGTTTTTATAATATTTTTGCATAATAAAATTTGATAAAAGTAGGAGTATTAATTCTTGTTATTTGTTTACATTCCCTGTTAATTTTTTGAGGAATCTTGCTATGATTTTGATCATGACACATTGGTACATGATAAGGGTACTAAATATGTGATTTTGTGATAGATGTGCCCCTGAATTTGTGGTTGTTTTACTGTCTTGTGAATTAGTATGTGGATTTCTTGTTTTACAAGTTAGGTAATTACTTTAGTGCATGAATAAAGTGCCAAGTATGCCTAAGACCTATCATGATTCTTGACTTGAGTGTGTGCTTCTAATCCTCATATTATGTAGTGTGATAAGGCCTTTAGAAAAATTGACATAATGCGAGGGTCATAGGTCATGCTTTTGTCTTAACATTATGATAAGTTTTAGGAATATCTTGCCATTTTTTGGTTAGAAATTTCATTACTTTTGCCTAGTTTTTTAGCATTTCTTTTGCCTATAATTTTCAATCCTTATTCTTCCTTATGCCACTAACCATTTCATTTCATGTTTCACTCATTCATAAGCATTCCATACTTCAACTCCTCCCTCACCTTATTTTCTTGTGCATTTAAATTGTTACAAGACTTAGTATGTAAAAGCTTAGGAATTCTTGTATTTTACCTTTATGCAATTTTAAATTTTTCGCAAGACCATAGCATGTATCTAGGCCAATGATGTAATAAGGACAATGGACTCTAATAATGTACACCGACACAAGCACCGACACATGCACACACCTCACTTTAGATGTATGCTTAGAATATGCATGTTTAGATGTATGTTTAGGATTGTATGTTTAGATGAATGCTTAGGCTTTATACTTAGGAAAAAATCTTTTTTAAAACAAATGTGAACAACTTCACTCAAATCATTTTCTCAATAAACCTTGGGATCAAAACCACATTGATCTTCTTTTCGTTTTCTTAATCAAAATCTTAAAGAATTTTAATCGTACTTAGACCATATTTTACAAATAACTAATTCCACTTCACCATTTCTAAATCTCATGCCTTCAAGGCCTCTCAATCTCCGTTCTTCAAAACTCCATTTTCAAACTTAAAATCAACCAACAAAAACAAAAACATTTTTTGGAAGAGAACTACGGTGGATTTGATCCCTTAAACGGGTACGTAGGCAAGGAACAAAATTCCTTCAATTCAAATAAAATAAAAATTCAAACACATTCTTCTCCCTCCAATTCTTCACTTAGCAAACTTTAGGTGTAAATATCATCTTTCAAATAGCATTTAAAAATAAAGCGCGCGCGTAGAAATTAAAGACGGTTCCTATAGGATACTATAGTCGTTATGGGTGCCTAACACCTTCCCGTAGCGAAAACAACTCCCGGACCTCGATTCTCAAGGGTTTTGCTTACTTTTTCCCTTCCCAAGAAAAAAATAAGATATCACCGGTTTAAAAGGTTCAAACGTAATCAATGTTTGACACCCGAAAAACCAAGATAAAACAGCTGGCGACTTCACTGGGGAGATTCGAGAGTTACGCCTAGTCTTTATTTCCACGCTTGCGCTTGTATTTTTACTTGCTTCTTTTACTTGTTTTCTTATGTGAATAAATGTTTAATTTCTTGCAAACATGTGGGGTGAGAATATCAAAAGTCCTGCACCCGGGCTGAGTGAACTTAGGATTTAGGAGGGATATAATCGACAATTCATTCCAGGGGTTGCCTCGTGTTTTGGATTATGCGATCAATCCCACATAGCTGAGGCATTTTGGGGGTGATGTTGTCGGCGCGTGTTGTCGCGTTTAGGCACTTTACTTCTAATTGTTCTATGACGCTATGAACCGTAGATAACCAAACCCATCCATGGCCATTTTCTAGGATGAGTGCGGAGGCTAGACCGAGTGTTGTCTCGAGTTTTAGTCGTCACGCGATACTACACTCAAGCTAGACCTTCCACGGATAATCATGAAGCGAGTGTTGTCTCGTGGCACCATGATATACGTCGGAAAGGTTGCAACTTGGGAGCCTTTTTAGAACCCGGTTACTATTTCCTAAAGCCCTAGTTTCACCGGACACCGTGTCCACCCATGACTCCTCGACTTTGAACTTCAAACCCACCATGTTTTCTCCAAACTTGAATATAATCATGCATTCATGCATACATGCATAAACCTTTGTCATGCATTGTTATCGAAGGGCTTAGACAAGTTGAATTTGTGAACATTGTAGGAATGAAGAAGACTAAGTCTCACAAGTTCAAGGAAGTGGATTTGGCTAGTTTGAGAGATTTGGCACTCAAGATTAAGGATCCGACTGGTTTCCGACATCGTTACGGGGCTTTACTTACTATTCTCCAGACTAATGTGGATGAGAAGCTTGTGCACACTCTAGTGCAATTCTATGATCGGGAGTATCGATGCTTTACTTTCCCCGACTTTCAGTTGGTGCCTACTCTAGAGGCTTATTCTTCCCTGATGGGTCTATCTATTGCTAAGGGGGTACCTTTCTCAGGACTTGAGCATCCTCTTACTCCATTGGTTATTGCTAAAGATCTCTATCTCAAGGCCACCGATGTCTCCAAGAATCTTGTCACTAAGGCTCGCATCCGAGGGTTCACTTCAGAGTATCTTCTTGAGAAAGCCAACCTCGAGACCACTTGTCAGGACACTCTTGAAGCCATTCTTGCAATTCTCATCTATGGACTTATTCTCTTTCCAAATCTTGATGGCTTCGTGGATATGAATGCTATTATGATCTTCCGCTCCAAGAATCCGGTTCCTACTTTGCTAGCTGACACATACCATGCTATCCACGATCGTTCCGGCAAGGGTCGTGGATACATTCTTTGTTGTGTGCCTCTCCTCTATAGGTGGTTTATTTCGCACCTTCCGCAGTCTTTCCACGACAATCCGGAGAATTGGTCTATTTCACAGAGGATTATGGCTCTCACTCCTAATGAAGTGGTTTGGCTCACCCCCGCTTCTAGAGTCAAGGAAATTATCTTTGATGGTGGAAAGTTTCTTAATGTACCTCTTCTTGGTACCCGGGGTGGAATCAACTATAACCCGGAGCTCGCCTTGCGACAGTTTGGTTTCCCGGTGAAATAAAAGCCCATCAATCTTGCTACAGCTCCTTACTTCTTCCACTACTCCAATGCTCCCACGAGAATAAGAGAGGATTTCATGGAAGCTTGGTCTAAACTTCGAAAGAAAGAGGTGAAACATATGGGTGTAAGGTCCGGTGTTGCTCATGAGGCCTATACACAGTGGGTGATAAACCAAGCTGTGGAGATTGGTATGCCTTACCCCTCTATGAGATATGTGTCTGCATCTATTCCTACCATGCCTTTGCCTCTACTCCCACCTACTCAGGAGATGTATCAGGAGCATCTAGCTATGGAGTGTCGGGAGAAGCATCAGTGGAGGACTAGATATTATGAGGCTGAGAACTTAATCATGACTTTGGATGGAAAGGGTGAGCAGCAGACTCATGAGGTCTTGACACTGAAGAAAGAGTTAGCTAAGGCTAAGAGAGAGATTGAAGAGAAAGATAGGTTGCTTATGAGAGACTCTAAGAGGGCTAGGGGTGCCCGTGACTTCTATGCCCGATACTGCAGCTATGAGTCTGAGTCTGAGGACGATGCTTCCACTTCCTATGCTTGAGGATTTCTACTTCCTGTTGTTATTTCCAGTTGTTTATGTTGTTTTACATTTCAAAGTCTATCCCTTGGCTCCTGTAAAACTATATGTTGGTTGTTTGTTTCCCGTTTATGTTAATTGTTGTTAGTAATGTCTACAAGTTCTAATTTGTCTAAAAACCCTTCGATAACACAAAAAAAAGTCTTTTTGCATATGCATCAGCACATCTCATGCATCATATGCATTCATTGGTCACAAAAAAAACTTCTCTCGTGCTCATTGCCTCCTGGTTTTGTCCGCCGCAGCCTGAAAAGTGGCTCGTGTTCGCAAAGTCTACCAACCAGATAGAATTCATCAAACAAGATTTCACAAGAGAAGAATTATGGCTAACTTTGAAGAAGAAAATGCTCAGCTCCGTGCCGAATTGGCTGCTATGAAAGAAGACTTGGCTAAGGCTCATGACGCTATGTCTACCATGATGGCTGCACAAGAACAACCAGCCACATCTATTCCAGTTTCTACTGAAACAATTCCATCTATCCCACTGTCTACTGTGGCTACCGATGCTAGGTTTGTTATGCCCAATAGGCATCCTTATGGGCTCTCAGCTTACTATTCTCCTAATACTGCTGCTGGTGTCTCTGGTTTTGCTGGTCAAGGACAGATTCCCGTATCCACTGCTATGCCTCAGGTGACCACTGTTGTTACCGATCCCATTGTCCACACTGTGCAACAAGTGATTGATGTCGATACTCCGCGTGGACAAGATCCCGCAATGGAAGCTATGAAAAGACAGTTAAGAGAGTTGGCTGGAGAACTCCGTGAGGTCAAGGCTATCCGTGAAAACAATGTCTCTGCTAAAGCTCGTGATCTATGCTTGGTATCCCGATTTGAGATCCCTAAGAAATTCAAAGTGCCAGATTTTGACAAATACAATGGATCTTCCTGTCCACATAGCCATGTCATTCGGTACGTCCGAAAAATGGCCAACTATGCAGATAATGATGCACTGATGATACACTGCTTCCAAGACAGCCTAGCAGAAGATGCGGTAGATTGGTACACTGGTTTGAGCAAAGACAATATCCATACTTTCGAAGATCTTGCTGCTGCCTTTGAAAGTCATTATGAGTTCAATACTCTCCTGAAGCCAAATAGGGACTCTCTTAAGTCCTTGTCTCAGAAGTCAGATGAAACCTTCCGTGAGTATGCCCAGAGATGGAGAGGGAATATGTTGAAAGGATGATAGTCTCTGCTCCAAACAATTTCTCCGACATGGTTACTATGGGAACTCGTCTAGAGGAGGCTATCAGAGAGGGTATCATTGTTTTTGAAAAGGGTGAATCTTCAGCCAGTGCACCAAAGAAGTACGGTAATGGCCACTATAAGAGGAAAGAATCTGAAGTAGGGATGGTATCTGGTAACCCATCTGCAGCTGCTACTCAATTGCCTTTGCCCTATCAATACATGCAGTACTCTCAGCATCCTTTCTTCCCGCCATTCTACCAGCAATATCCTCTGCCGCCGGGTCAACCACCAGTGCCCGTCAATGCCATTGCTCAGCAAGTACAACATCAACCTCCTGCTCAACAACAGCAGCAACAACAGGGTCCCCGACCCAGACCTTCTTTTCCACCAATACCAATGCGGTATGCCGAGCTGCTCCCAACTCTACTTGCTAAGGGACACTGTGTCACTAGACCAGGCAAGCCTCCGCCTAATCCATTGCCTCCCAGGTTTCGACAAGATCTCACATGTGAATTCCATCAGGGCGCTCAAGGCCACGATGTTGAAGGTTGCTATGCTCTGAAATATATTGTGAAAGACCTGATAGAAAAGGGACGGCTGACTTTTGAAAATAGCGTTCCTCATGTTCTTGACAACCCACTTCCAAACCATGCTGCTGTTAACATGATTGAAGCTTTTGAAAGGATCCCCGTTCCTCAAGAGGATCCCATGTTGGATGTTCGCAATGTTGTTACTCCCTTGGTACCGCTACATATCAAACTTTGCCGAGCTTCTTTGTTCAATCACAATCATGCTTCTTGTTCAGGATGTCTTCAAAATCCTACGGGCTGTTGTGTGGTGAAAGATGATATCCAGAGTCTGATGGATGACAAACACTTGATTGTCAGTGATGTATGCGTGATTGTGCCAGTGTTTCATGATTCTCCTATTGAAACGGTATCCCAAATAAGGAATGTTGAACCTTTGGTGATCAGGTTACCTGGTCCGGTACCTTATGCCTCTACCAAAGCAATTCCTTACAAGTACAATGCAACCATGATTGAGAATGGAGTGGAAGTACCTCTGGTATCCCCAGCCGCAGTTGATAATGTTGCAGGAGAAATTACAACCCTGAGAAGCGGAAAAGTCCGTCCACCCTTATTTCAAAAGAAGGTGGTTACACCTATTGCCACAATAACTCCACCAGTTGCTCCTCCTATTGACAAGAGTCCTGGCCCAATAGGCCAATCTATTGAAGAGTCTAATCTGGATGAGATTCTGAGGCTTATTAAAAAGAGTGACTACAAGATTGTTGACTAGCTGCTGCAAACCCCGTCAAAGATATCCATCCTGTCTCTGCTCATGAGCTCAGAAGCTCACAGGAAAGTGTTAATGAAGGTACTAGAAAAGGCCTATATTGATCATGAAGTCTCTGTGGATCAGTTTGATGGAATAGTGGGTAACATTACTGCTTGCAATAACCTGGGGTTTGGTGACGATGAACTCCCCGAAGCAGGGAAACACCATAACTTGGCTTTACATATCTCGGTGCACTGCAAGTCTGACATGATATCCAATGTGTTGGTGGACACTGGATCATCCTTGAATGTAATGCCTGAGTCTACACTAAGACAGTTGAGTCATCATGGAATCTCTTTGAGGGGAAGTAGCTATCTGGTTAAGGCTTTCGATGGATCTCGCAAGGATGTTCTCGGGGAAGTAGACTCGCCAATTACAATTGGTCCGGAGACATTTCAGATTACTTTCCAGGTCATGGACATCAATGCTTCTTACAGCTGTCTCCTCGGAAGACCGTGGATTCACGACGCTGGGGCAGTAACTTCTACTTTGCATCAGAAACTCAAGTTCATGAGGAACGGTAAGATTGTCACTGTACATGGTGAAGAAGCATATCTGGTTAGCCAAGTGTCATCTTTCTCTTGTGTTGAAGCAAGGTCCGCTGAAGGGACGTCATTTCAAGGCTTGACTGTTGAAGGTGCGGAGCCTCGAAGAGCTGGTACTGCTATGGCTTCATTGAAAGACGCCCAGAAAGCTGTTCAAGAAGGGCAAGCTGCCGGCTGGGGCAAAGTGATTCAGATTTTGGAAAACAAGCGTAAAGAGGGCCTTGGATCCTCCCCGACCTCAGGCGTTTCAACAGGAACTTTCTACAGTGCTGGGTTTATTAATGCTATTGCTGAAGATGCTGCTGAAAATAGTTATGTGCCTACATTTGTTGTACCAGGAGGCACTGTGAGAAATTGGGAGGCCATTGATATTCCTTTAGTCATGCATGCTTCCATGTAATGTGTCTTATTGCTCATGTTTTCTTTGTTTTCAAAATAACAATCCTTTCGCTCTGCCCAAGGCGAAAGTGATATCATTGTAAGGGCGTGTTTGTTTCGGCATTGCCGTTATCAATAAAAGTTGTCGTCTTTCTCGCGACTCTTTGTTTTTTTACTTTTTAGTGCCTTTTTCTTGGAAATAATGGTAATGCCAGAAAAAACCAAAACATTTGTATTTTCTTATTAATTTCAAAAATCTGCATAAAAAACATTTTTCTAAAATCATCCCAATCATATTATGCAGATTGAACCATAATGAACCCGTTGAACACAGTGACCCTATGGTTCCTCCAAATTTTGAATTCCCTGTATATGAAGCTGAAGATGAGGAGGATGATGAAGAAATACCGTACGAGATCACTCGACTGCTTGAGCAAGAAAGAAGAGCCATTCAGCCTCACCAGGAAGAGATTGAGCTTATCAACAAGTGAGAGATCAAGATTGGCGCTGCACTTGAGCCAGAAGTGAAAAAGAAGATTACTCAACTCCTCCATGATTATCCCGACGTCTTTGCATGGTCCTATGAAGATATGCCGGGTCTAGATCCCAAGATTGTGGAACATCGGATACCGACAAGACCTGAATGTCCTCCTGTCAAACAGAAATTGAGAAGGTCTCGTCCGGACATGGCTCTTAAAATCAAGGCTGAGGTGCAAAAGAAGAATGATGCGGGTTTCCTCATGACAGCTGAATATCCTGAGTGGATTGCCAACATTGTGCCAGTACCAAAGAAAGATGGGAAAGTGCGAATGTGCGTTGATTACAGAGATCTGAATAAAGCCAGTCCGAAAGACAACTTCCCATTGCCTCATATTGATGTACTTGTTGATAGTACTGCTCAATCCAAAGTGTTCTCTTTTATGGATGGTTTCTCTGGCTATAACCAGATACGGATGTCACCTGAAGATAGAGAAAAGACGTCCTTCATCACTCCATGGGGAACGTTCTGTTATAAAGTAATGCCGTTTGGCTTGATAAATGCTGGTGCTACCTATCAAAGGGGTATGACTACTTTGTTTCATGATATGATTCACAAAGAGATTGAAGTATATGTTGATGATATGATTGTGAAGTCAAGTGACGAAGAGCAGCACGTTGAGTATTTGGAAAAGATGTTTGAAAGACTGAGAAAGTATAAGCTGCGGTTGAATCCTAACAAGTGTACATTTGGTGTAAGATCTTGAAAGTTGCTGGGCTTCATTGTCAGCCAAAGAGGCATTGAAGTTGACCCTGACAAAGTCCGAGCCATCAGAGAGATGCCGGCCCCTCAAACTGAAAAGCAAGTCAGAGGTTTCCTCAGACGTCTGAACTATATTTCAAGATTCATATCTCACATGACCACTACCTGTGGGCCAATTTTCAAATTGCTCAGAAAGAATCAACCTGTTGTATGGAATGATGAATGCCAGGAAGCTTTTGATAGCATTAAAGAATACCTGTTAGAACCACCTATCCTTGTCCCACCAGTGGAAGGAAGGCCTTTGATTATGTATCTGTCAGTGTTAGATGATTCTGTGGGTTGTGTTCTCGATCAACAAGACGAGACTGGAAAGAAAGAACATGCTATCTACTATCTGAGCAAGAAGTTCACCGACTGTGAGACTCGGTATACAATGCTTGAAAAGACTTGTTGTGCTTTAGCTTGAGCTGCCAAACGCCTGCGTCATTATATGGTGAATCATACAACTTGGTTGATATCCCGAATGGATCCAATCAAGTACATCTTTGAGAAGCCTGCTGTTACTGGAAAGATTGCACGTTGGCAAATGTTGTTGTCTGAATATGATATTGTGTACAAAGCTCAGAAAGCAATCAAAGGAAGTATCCTTGCTGAGCATCTTGCTTGTCAGCCTCTTGATGATTACCAGCCAATTAAGTTTGATTTCCCTGATGAAGAGATCATGTATTTAAAAGCAAAAGACTGTGAAGAACCACTGATCAATGAAGGGCCGGACCCCAATAGCAAATGGGGATTGGTGTTTGATGGTGCTGTTAATGCTTATGGTAAAGGAATTGGGGCCATCATTGTAACTCCGCAGGGGCATCACATTCCTTTCACCGCTCGGATAACTTTTGAATGCACAAACAATATAGTTGAATATGAAGCATGTATCTTGGGCATTGAAGAAGCCCTTGATCTGAGAATTAAGCACCTTGACATCTATGGAGATTCTGCGCTTGTTATTAATCAGATAAAGGGTGAATGGGAGACTCATCATGAGAAGCTGATCCCATACCGTGACTATGCAAGACGCCTGTTGACATACTTCACAAAGGTTGAGCTGCACGACATCCCTCGGGATGAAAACCAGATGGCTGATGCTCTTGCTACTTTATCTTCCATGTTTCGTGTCAATCACTGGAATGATGTGCCTGTAATCAAAGTACAGCGTCTTGATAGACCCGCTCATGTGTTTACCATTGAAAATATGCCAGATCAGGCTGATGAAGATGTGAATGGTAAAAAGCCTTGGTATTACAACATCAAACAATTCTTGCAGAATCATGAATATCCACCTGGTGCTTCCAACAGGGATAAAAAGACTTTAAGACGATGGGCTAGTAAATTCCTTCTGGACGGAGAAATCCTATACAAGAGGAACTATGACATGGTCTTGTTGAGATGTGTTGACAAGCAAGAAGCTGAGAAATTGATGCATGATGTACATGATGGTACTTTTGGGACCCATGCTTCGGGTCACGCCATGTCAAGAAAGCTGTTAAGAGCCGGCTATTACTGGATAACTATGGAGCGTGACTGCCACAAACATGCTAAGAGATGCCACAAGTGTCAAATTTATGCTGATAAGATCCATGTGCCTCCACATGCCCTCAATGTTATATCTTCCCCATGGCCTTTCTCTATGTGGGGCATTGACATGATCGGAAGAATTGAGCCAAAAGCTTCCAACGGACATCGTTTAATTCTAGTGGCAATTGACTATTTCACCAAGTGGGTTGAAGCTGCTTCCTATGCAAAGGTGACCAAGCAAGTGGTTGTCAAGTTTATCAAGAATAACATTATCTGTCGATATGGTGTTCCCAACAAGCTCATCACTGACAGTGGTTCCAATCTGAACAATAGTATGATGCAAGCTTTATGTGAAGAATTCAAAATTGAACATCACAACTCTTCTCCTTATAGACCTCAGATGAATGGTGCAGTTGAGACCGCTAACAAGAACATCAAGAAGATTGTTCAGAAGATGGTCACTACTTACAAAGACTGGCATGAAATGCTACCTTTTGCCTTGCATGGTTACCGTACTACAGTGCGCAGTTCAACAGGGGCAACCCCTTTCTCTTTGGTATATGGTATGGAAGCAGTTCTCCCTCTGGAAGTGGAGATTCCATCTCTTCGAGTGATCATGGAAGCCAAGTTAACCGAGGCTGAATGGTGTCAAAGTCGGTATGATCAATTGAATCTGATTGAAGAGAAACGTATGGATGCTATGGCTCAAGGACAGTTGTACCAAGTGCGGATGAAGAATGCTTTTGACAAGAAAGTCCGACCTCGAGAATTCAAGGAAGGTGAACTTGTATTGAAAAGAAGGATAAGTCAGCAACCCGACCCAAGGGGCAAGTGGACACCTAACTATGAAGGTCCTTATGTTGTCAAGAAGGCTTTCTCTGGTGGTGCTTTGATTCTTGCACACATGGATGGTGTTGAACTCCCAAATCCTGTTAATGCCGATATAGTCAAGAAATACTTTGTCTAAAAAGAAAAGAATAGCGTGATAGGTCGAAAACCCGAAAGGGCGGCCTAGGCAAAACTGCGCTTCCCGGTGGATCGAAAACCCGAAAGGGCGATCCAGGCAAAAGTTAGGGACAAAAAAAAATGAATATGAGAAAGCTCGCTGAGATTGTACACAGCTCAGGCAAGAATGAGCGCCTCGATGAGCCGAACACCCGAAAGGGCGGTTCATGCAAAAATGAGGTTGATAAAAGACAAGTAACTATATCTGGCAAATTACCATCCCTCCTTGGGGCACCTGCAACTGCCAATGATCATCTTCATCAGAAGCTTCTGTACTTGTGAATTCAAAATTTCTATGAAATGTAGCGGTCATCGTGTTCAATGTATCACCAACCAATAAAATTACCATTTTCCAAGCTTTGTAAATCCGTGGAGCTATGCCTTTGGCTGACTCTCACTCTTCTACATCAATTTGAGCCTGTGCTATTGTTTGAAACTCTATTTTTCTTTCTACTTTCAATACTATATACAAAATATTTTCTTTCTATCTGATAATGTCAATGTCTGAAACAAACATCTTTGAAAATTGAAAAATCTTTTCCTGTCTATTTTGAAAAGCAAACCTGAGCAATAGGCTACATTTCAATGAAACATGCATGAATAAATGAATGTCAATTTCAATACATGTTACAAGCAGGTTACTCCCCAGGATGATCTGTGGTCAATGGCAAGAATGAAAAAACAGAATGAAAATGAAAAAAAATTGAAAAATGAAAATGAAAAGCTCGCTAAGTTGAAAACCCGAAAGGGCGGCTTAGGCAAAAATGAGCACCCCGCTGATTGACAACCTATGAAGGCAATTCAGGCAAAAATGGGGCAATGAAAAGAATTTTATTCCCCGGTGAATCGAAAACCCGAAAGGGCGGTTCAGGCAAAAATGGGGTTGAAAAATGAAAGAATGAAAGAATGAAAATGAAATAAAAACATTGACCACAGATGCGAACATCCAATGTTTACTCAGCACTGACACGCCTAACAACGGCGACTTGTATCCAAGCATCTTCCAAGGGTCCCCCCTCTACAAGTTCATATTGCCCTCAGCCATGGTTTCGATGCGTCTTTCAACGACGATCTCTCCAAAGAGGTTTTCCCCTGTGAATATGCTGCAGCACGAGCCACTACGTGCCCAATCTTCCAATGTTTTGTCTGCCTCTGTGAAACTTCTCTGTCAAACTACAAACCAATCATGCATTTCAAGCATTCATACATGCATAATCATGCATTTTATGTGCTCATACATCCAATAATCTTGTTATACCATACATACATGTTGCATTTCCAATCTTCACTGTCAAAATTCAACCCAAATTCCAATTTCAACTTTCAATCCAACTCAGTTCCCAATTTCAACTCAATCCAAATTGCAACTGTCAAACTCAATTTCAATTTCAATTTCAATTTCAATTCCGACTGTCAAATTCAAATCATTTCAACTATCAAATTCGATGCAATCTCCAATCTCAATTTCAAATCATTTCAACTGTCAAATTCGATGCAATCTCAACTCTCAAATTCCAATTTCAATTCAATCCAATCCTAATTCGAAGCAATCTCAATTTCAATTCAATTCAAATTCGAAGCAATCTCGATTTCAATTTTAAATCAATCTCCAATGTCAATGTCAATTTCAATTTCAATTCAATTCCAATCCAATCTCAATGCCAATTTCAACTCTCCAATCCAATGCCTATGTCTATGTCTCTGCTCAATCTCAATTCTCAATCTCTCTTTCAATCTTAAAACTTTCAATTCAATTCAAATTAATGTCAATTCACTCTCAATTTGCTCTTGGGCCAACAAAAATGGTCATGTCTACCCTCAAATCCAGTCAATAACAATTTACCCTCAATTGGTACCTTGTCAAATCAGGCTTCCAATTTGTATCTTGTTATCGGTCAAGTGACTAGTTCGATCCAAAGAACAACTTGTACCTGCTTATATACCTATACTTCCGGACAAACGACAAGTTCAATCCAAAGAACAGTTTGTACCCAGCTTATGCTTTGTTATCGGTCAAACGTCAAGTTCGATCTAAAGAACAGTTTGCACCTACCCACATGATGTGGTGATAATCCAACGGCAAGTTCGATCCAAAGAACAGTTTGTATCTACCCTTTTGTCTATATCTCCATCCAAACAGTCAGTTCAATCCAAAGAACAGTTTGTGCCTACATATCTGTTTGTATTTTCAATCAAGTGTCAAGTTCGATCCAAAGAACAGCTTGTATCTGCCTATATGTCTATGTTTCCGGTCAAGTGCCAAGTTCGATCCCAAGAACAACTTGTACCTATCTCTTGTTTTGTATTCCTTGGTCAAGTGACTAGTTCGATCCAAAGAACAGCATGTACCTTATTTTCTATCCCCTGGTTTGTCTACCCTGTCAATGTCCACCTGAATCCCCAGTGACATGACATGTTCCATAGACTCCAGTTGTTGTCTTGCATTCATAATCAAAGTATTGCATGGCATTCATGTGTTTGAAAGTCTGAAAACGTATTTTTATGTCCAAAAGCAGTGCAAATGTTAATATTTAAGTATCTTCGTCCCGTCAACTCTAAGACTTCGTCTCTTGACTCTCCGGACAAAGAAACTTAAATAGGGGCAGCTGTTATACCCTAATTTTGGACCTAAAAATACTAACTCAATTCTTCTTTTCTTGCATTTTAAGTCATTTGAACTGTCTCTGATCAATTACTTCTTTCTCTGCATTTTTATTTCAATATTACTTGCAAAATTCATGAAAAAAGGTATTTTAGTCATTTCCTATGTTAAAATTGCCTTCAGTCTTTAAAAATTTTGCTTGAGTCCTTTCAAACAGTTTGAATAAGTCTTCATTTCAATTCTATGTCAAAATCCATTTCAAAAATTGCATTTGAAGTCATTTTGAGTCAGTTTTGCCCCTAGGGGCATTTTGGTCTTTTCATGTGTCAAAACTCTGTTTAAACCCTCAAAATTGTCTCCGAGTCTTTCAAAATTGGTTTAAATAAACTTTTACTTCAATTCTCTGTTAAAAATCCATTTTAAAATTGGCATCTGAGTCATTTTTAGTCGTTTTAGCCCCAGGGGCATTTTGGTCATTTCACACGAAATTTCTGCAGAGAGAGGTTACTTTAAAGTACCTCATTTAAGCCATTGGTTCGTTTTAGTCCGTTTTGTCAATTTTAATCGTTTCACTTTACGTTTAGTCAAATTTACCAATTTTTAATTCAATTTTATTTTAATTTTCTTTTTTTCTAAAAGTCCTCAAATTTCCAAAATTTGCATTCAAGTCCTTTTCCTAGTTTTAAATTTTACTTTTAAGCCCTTCCTTTGTTTATTTCGAATTTTAAGTCTTTTTTTGCTTTAAGTCCTTTTGAGTCAATTACAGTCCAGTCCTTTTATTTCAACAAATTGCAGATTCGTCCTTAACCCTCTTTTTTTTGCAGGAAAGTCCTTTTAAAATTTGCAGGTTAGTCCTTTTAAATTGCCAGAATTGCAGAAAGGCCCTTGAGCCCAAAATTGATCCAAAAACGAGTTAGTTACAGGTCCAATACAGGTGTCACAAAATCATTGGGTCTCAAGCACACATGGCAGCCTATATAAGGGCCAACTCATCAATGTGCAGAATCAGAATCAATCACTGCAAGCCACATCATCACAAACAACTCACACGTTTTCTCTCTCTTCTATCAGAATCAAACAACAAAATCCATCAAGAACGAAGATGAATCTTCATCTTCTTCGTTGAACCCTAATTTCCCAGTAACAACTCTTTCAATCAATTGGAATGAATTCAAAACAGTTCTCAGAGATTCACTGAGGAATCTTCATCATCGAACCGTGACTTCTGCAATTCGAAGCTCAAATTCGTCACTTAGGCAACAAATTAGAGCGATCACAGAAGCAAAAAAGAGTGAGAAGAAGAGGATCGAAGCAAAATCACACCAGTGAAGAAGAAAGAGAAGAGAACAACTGATTTATTTTCAGTTCAAGACTTACCAGAAGCTTGCGTGATCTCTTGTTCGAATCTCCAAATCAAATCAGGTAAACACACTAAACCTTCTCGTTTTTTGTTTTAAATCATCATCGAAGGCTTAAAATTAAAAACAAACGGTGAATCGAAGTGAAAACTTCGAAAAGATTCGAAAAAGTTTGAAACGAAACCCTAAGATGTAAAATTACGAAGGTTCACCGTTCGTTTTTCAAATCAGAGCTCAAATTCATCATCAGTGTGAAAAATAAGTCAAGATAGGGTTTGATTTCAAAGAGATTAGAAGAAAATTTCGAAACCCTAGGATGTAGCTTCAAGCGTATATCTATTCAAATCCAGGCGTGTTTTCAAAAAACCAGTTTCGAAATCGTAAAGAAGAAGCTCAGGTGAACACAACGGTGTAAAGGATTTGCAGAAAACGTTCAGGTGTGGTGGCGCCGCCGGCGAACCACCACACCTCCGCCGTTGTGTCCATCGGAGAAGATGAAGGTCATAAGGTGAGAGACGAGAGTTTCTCTCTCTAAGGTTCAACTTAGAGAGAGAAACAAAGAAGCAAAATGAAATGAACCGGTCCACAATTCCTTTTATAAACCACTGAACCGGTCTGGTTCAGTCCTGGTTCGTTTGGTTTTGCATCTTAGCCGTTGGATCTAAGGCTTGATCCAATTGGATCAATCCAACGGCTGTGTTTACTCCCTGTGATCCAAGTCTGTTAGGGTATGGGCCTGGACCTTTGTTCTTTGCAGAATTTCGTTGTTTCTTGATTTTCTTGCTATGTGCACCACTGGACTTTGCTTTTCACACCTCCCTCATGTCAAATTTTTGTGCAAAAATTCCAAATGAATTTCCATGAATTCTTGATATTTTTCTTGATGTTTTTATAATATTTTTGCATAATAAAATTTGATAAAAGTAGGAGTATTAATTCTTGTTATTTGTTTACATTCCCTGTTAATTTTTTGAGGAATCTTGCTATGATTTTGATCATGACACATTGGTACATGATAAGGGTACTAAATATGTGATTTTGTGATAGATGTGCCCCTGAATTTGTGGTTGTTTTACTGTCTTGTGAATTAGTATGTGGATTTCTTGTTTTACAAGTTAGGTAATTACTTTAGTGCATGAATAAAGTGCCAAGTATGCCTAAGACCTATCATGATTCTTGACTTGAGTGTGTGCTTCTAATCCTCATATTATGTAGTGTGATAAGGCCTTTAGAAAAATTGACATAATGCGAGGGTCATAGGTCATGCTTTTGTCTTAACATTATGATAAGTTTTAGGAATATCTTGCCATTTTTAGGTTAGAAATTTCATTACTTTTGCCTAGTTTTTTAGCATTTCTTTTGCCTATAATTTTCAATCCTTATTCTTCCTTATGCCACTAACCATTTCATTTCATGTTTCACTCATTCATAAGCATTCCATACTTCAACTCCTCCCTCACCTTATTTTCTTGTGCATTTAAATTGTTACAAGACTTAGTATGTAAAAGCTTAGGAATTCTTGTATTTTACCTTTATGCAATTTTAAATTTTTCGCAAGACCATAGCATGTATCTAGGCCAATGATGTAATAAGGACAATGGACTCTAATAATGTACACCGACACAAGCACCGACACATGCACACACCTCACTTTAGATGTATGCTTAGAATATGCATGTTTAGATGTATGTTTAGGATTGTATGTTTAGATGAATGCTTAGGCTTTATACTTAGGAAAAAATCTTTTTTAAAACAAATGTGAACAACTTCACTCAAATCATTTTCTCAATAAACCTTGGGATCAAAACCACATTGATCTTCTTTTCGTTTTCTTAATCAAAATCTTAAAGAATTTTAATCATACTTAGACCATATTTTACAAATAACTAATTCCACTTCACCATTTCTAAATCTCATGCCTTCAAGGCCTCTCAATCTCCGTTCTTCAAAACTCCATTTTCAAACTTAAAATCAACCAACAAAAACAAAAACATTTTTTGGAAGAGAACTACGGTGGATTTGATCCCTTAAACGGGTACGTAGGCAAGGAACAAAATTCCTTCAATTCAAATAAAATAAAAATTCAAACACATTCTTCTCCCTCCAATTCTTCACTTAGCAAACTTTAGGTGTAAATATCATCTTTCAAATAGCATTTAAAAATAAAGCGCGCGCGTAGAAATTAAAGACGGTTCCTATAGGATACTATAGTCGTTATGGGTGCCTAACACCTTCCCGTAGCGAAAACAACTCCCGGACCTCGAATCTCAAGGGTTTTGCTTACTTTTTCCCTTCCCAAGAAAAAAAATAAGATATCACCGGTTTAAAAGGTTCAAACGTAATCAATGTTTGACACCCGAAAAACCAAGATAAAACAGATGCGAGGATAAAGTATACGAGAAGTGTATCAATAGGAAAAATTATGTTTGGAATGAATTAGCTACGAAGCAATATTTTATGGGAATTTTGCAAATCGTTGGAAATGAGGAATTTTAGTTATGGACCTCCGGCTTAGTTAGCCAAAACTAGTTGTTATCGGAAAAATTAGTTATGCAAATCGTTGGAAATGAGGAATCGTTGGAAATGAGGAATTAAGTATGTTAAGGTATAAGTTATACCAGAATACGATAGATCGGATATATGTTTATGATTATTATTATGTTTATGATTATATTTATTATATGATCAAAATAGTATTTCAAACAACGATTTTAGTTATCCCTTGATCGCTCAGTTATGCATAATGAAATTGTATAAACCCAAAATGGGTTGAGGTTAGAAACAGATGGCGATCCTAGGTTCCCCGAGGTTGCCTACAACCTAGGATATATGGAACTCACTGAGACATCTTGTCTCATCCAAATTCCTTTTATTTATTTCAGATATACAAGTTATTATACGACAGGATGGTACTTGATGAAGGAGCGGAAATAGCTGGACCATATAAAGTACACGTCAGTGGTACTATTTCTGAGTTAACAGGTGAGAAGTTCTATGAATTGTTCAGAGAATTTTTATTTATTGTAATTTTAATGTACCCGATGCCGAGTTTAACACTCATGCTAGATATCCTAGGTAATTTTCTAGTAGGGGTGTTTCAATTTGGTATCAGAGCAGGTCGATTCAGATCGGGCCTTGGGTCATTAGAATTCAATAAGATGTAGTGTGGCTATTGGGTTCCAGATATTTATTCCAAATGTCATGTTTGGCTGAGCCTGATCAACTCAGACTAATATATGACAGGAGAACAAATGTCTGAGAGCTGAATAGGACCTTGGAGGAATGAAGCGTACGAAGAAGGAAAGGCATGATGTGAAGTTTATAATGAATTCTCTTAAGGAAGTATTCAACGCCAACGGTGGCTGGTACCTGCGCAGTTTAAATTGATCAGTCAGAAAGAATCAGTTCGTAACAGACGTATGTTGGAATTTAAAGTTGAAAGTTGGAGAAATTATTTGTGCTTATTAGCAAGTAAATCCCTAAATTTCGAGGACGAAATTTCTTTAAGGGGGGTAGATTGTAATATCCCGCTGAATTTATAATAAATTGTCGTATCAATTACATGTCAAAACATAAGTAATTGTTAAAGGGGTTAATTATTTATTAAGAAATGAGACATTAGTCTATAAATATCTCGCTCATTATTCCAATGAACTCGAAGAATTTAATGGTTACGTATTAACGGAGGATAATTATGTCTTTTCACTTAAAGGGCATTATGGTCTTTTGGAACTCAAGATTTTTTTTAAGAAAGAATTTGGACCATTTCTCTCATTTTTTCTCCAAGTTTCTAAACACTTCCAAAGCATTCTTCTCTTCTCCTTCCCTATCAAAGGCTGGATCGAAATTTTATGATAAAAGTCATAAGTTGCGAGTTAAACCATTTGGATAATAGCTTAAATTGCAATTCAAGTTGTGTCAGGTATTACCTTGCGATGAACAGTTTAGGCGAGATATGTTGAATTGGTATATGAGCAATGGAAAAAGAATAAGGTGTTCTAATCATGGTAAAGGTGCTTAAATGGTAATTAAGCTGTTTTGGAAGTGCTTAAATAGCCAAACGGTGAACTTCGGGTGCAGGGACTGGAATGGAAATTTTTGTATATGCTGGTTGATGAAGTAAGAGTATGTCACAAATGAGTTGAGCTGTTTCAGAAAGAGTAACACCTATGAGCCAAGACATAAGCTATTTTGGAAAATGGATTATGGAGTTTTGGAGCTAGCAAAAGCTGAAAATTTTGGATAAGCTGCTTGCAATTTCGGGACTAATGTCAAGGTGAGTTCCTTTAGCTTAGAACCCACCTTTGGGGATCAACTATGATTATGTTAGATTATTTATATAATATGAATAATTTAGACCATTTCTATGATTACTGGTCGATCGTCCAAGCATGACTATCATGCCATATGATTGGTACATTTGAAACATAATAAATGTGAGATAGTAGAATGATTAATTCTGAGTTAGGTATCCTTATTTGTTTTTTCTAAAATCTCAAATATGTTAATAAGTATGTTATGATAGTATAAATGTTGGAGGGAAAATTCTATCAACGCGAATGATTTATATATTGGATAATGATAGACGTCCTGAATTTTTTTTCCCCGAGTGAATCACGACTCCCAATGGTCTGTGGGGACCACTCCTACTTTCAACTTCCCAATGTTTATGCAAATGATAAATCCAACGGCTTGTATTAATTCGGGATGATGTCGGGACGTATTGCTTCGGGATAAATAGCAATACTGTTATATAATTATAGTAATGATTTGAAAGAAAATTTAAATGAGGAGAAAAATTGAAATGAGTAACATGCTCATAGAAAAAGAAAGAAAGAAAGAAAAAAAAAAGAGAATATTAAGAAAAATTCCGTTCGCCACAACGAAGAGATAATGTGGTATATTCCGTTCGCCACAACGAAGAGATAATGTGGTATATTCCGTTCGCCACAACGAAGAGATAATGTGGTATATTTCCGTTTGCCACAACGAAGAGATAATGTGGTATATTCCCGTTCGCCACAACGAAGAGATAATGTGGTTTATGTACAAATAATGGAAAGAGATAAATGATGAAATAATTTATATTGAGTTGTATAAATGAGAAAATAATTTATATACTTTATTGATAGTAAATTCACATCATGAGATGCGAGGATAAAGTATACGAGAAGTGTATCAATAGGAAAAATTATGTTTGGAATGAATTAGCTACGAAGCAATATTTTATGGGAATTTTGCAAATCGTTGGAAATGATGAATTTTAGTTATGGACCTCCGGCTTAGTTAGCCGAAACTAGTTGTTATCGGAAAAATTAGTTATGCAAATCGTTGGAAATGAGGAATTAAGTATGTTAAGGTATAAGTTATACCAGAATACGATAGATCGGATATATGTTTATGATTATTATTATGTTTATGATTAAAATTATAAGTATGATTATATTTATTATATGATCAAAATAGTATTTCAAACAGCGATTTTAGTTATCCCTTGATCGCTCAGTTATGCATAATGAAATTGTATAAACCCAAAATGGGTTGAGGTTATAAACAGATGACGATCCTAGGTTCCCCGAGGTTGCCTACAACCTAGGATAGATGGAACTCACTGAAACATCTTGTCTCATCCAAATTCCTTTTATTTATTTCAGACATACGAGTTATTATACGACAGGATGGTACTTGATGAAGGAGCGGAAATAGCTGGACCATATAAAGTACACGTCAGTGGTACTATTTCTGAGTTAACAGGTGAGAAGTTCTATGAATTGTTCAGAGAATTTTTATTTATTGTAATTTTAATGTATCCGATGCCGAGTTTAACACTCATGCTAGATATCCTAGGTAATTTTCTAGTAGGGGTGTTTCATTTAGACTTAAAGAAGTCCACCTTAGAGTGGTCCACCAGCAGTACACTAGCTGACACGACATCAATAGTTATACTATTGACTAAATAAAATAACTTTTTCAAGAAAGTCAGTTTACTGACTGCAACGTAGAAGTGCCCTTGTTTTAATTGGGTGTTCTTTATACAGGGTGATTCTGTGCTGTTACTTCTTAAAAAAAATTGATTTTGCTGATAAAATCATATGTATGTAGATTGTAGATCAAATATAACCAACAGTTTATTTCATAAATATCATAGTATATCACACTAATTAACGCCAAATTGATGGGAAGCCAAAAAACAAAAAAGGAAACCCTGATAATCGATGGCATGCATGGCAAGCTCATCTTTATTCTTGAAACAAACCAAAGTACAGATACAATCAAATGAAAATAGTACAACATGCTTTTATTAGTACAATAGCCAAGATAAGATTGAAGTCTAATTAAAACCATATATTTCACAAGATTGCATGCATGGTGAATAGTTTCAGATGATTAATTAATTTCCTGAAGGAGGATGCTTCCTCCATGGGCGCTTGTGGTGATGCTTGTGACTATCCTCAGCTATAATGTGGTCCTCTTGTGCTTGTATGTTTTGTGGGATTGTTTGGTCCACTTTTGGAAGGTCATTTTGTGTAGTTGTGGTAGGAGGCCAGTGTTTCTTTGGTGGCCAGTGTTTCTTAGGTGGCTTATGATCTGCTAGAGAAGTGGTGGCAAGAAGCACTATCCCTAGTAGAAGACACAGTGAGATGTATTTGATAGACATTTCTTGGCTATTGGTTTCTATGTTTGAATGGTGCATATATGAAAGCAGTGTAGTGGCCTTTTTATAGTGTATTTTGGAACCTAAACGAGTTCAAGAAAACTATGTTCAAGTTCATTTATTATTAAACTAAACGCATTTTGGTACATTCTCGAAGGTGGAGTCCAATGATATGAGTTGAGAGACTAACCACTAAAATTTGCATATTAAAAAAAAATCTTGCTAACCGGTGCCATCGGAATAATGGTTAAACAATTTTGTATTGAAAATATAAGATGTTACTTTTGATAAAGTAATGATTACACAACTTTTTTTTGTAAAAACTATTGTTTTGGATGCTTAACCAATGCAGGACACTAGTTATCATTCCCTAAAAAAAATTAAATCAAATTTTGGTATTTAACTTGTTCATTTTTTCTTGCTAAAAAAAAAACTTGTTCATTTTTCCAAAAAAAAAAACTACTTGTTAATTTTTAATGCAATGTTGGTGGTGCATTTCAATCAATTACCATCTAGGTTTATCTTGTTTGACTAGTAACGCATATAATGTGTTAGTATACGATTAATCCATATTACACTCAATATATAATAATTAATTTGTATAGTTGAACCAACTACTCAAATTTTATCATTGGTGGAGAATATTGAGTGTAGGTATAATTAAACATAGACGTGAGTAACTTTTTAATCCCTCAATTTGGGTAAGGTTTTGGCTTTATCAGCACTCTCATATTTTATTTTATTCGCAAGACTTGCTATCTAATTTATTTTTATAACGATTGATTAAGTGATAAACTTCTATAATCAAAGGACTTTACAATAAATGATATAATTTCTCTCTTTTTTTTACAAGTAAAAAAATTTATTTAAGAAAGTAGAATGACCATTTCCACCTGGAACAATTATAAAGTGAATGATTGAATACAGCTCACAAGATCATTAAACTTTTCCAATTAAATTAATCCAAGTTTTGTCATGTAAGTTAAATTTAGATGGTAAAAGATGGCGGAAACATTTGATATATATTAGTTTGCAAGTTTAAACCTGCAATTTTTCATTTTTCAACTGTTGGTGTATTTGAATTTCGCCATTGCAATTTTTAAAACATTGTTAGCCCAAATTAACTGATACTTCTTTAATAATAAACTAGCACAAAAACAATAATTTATGAGATATGATCATTAGTTTTCTCATAAAATTAAAAGTCTTTATGTTTTACTCCTATCTCAATTTATTGTAAATTTTTTGACTACGGATACTTTAAGAATAATGTTCTTTAGTTTACGGCAAATGCTAACTTGTGCTCTCAAGGGCACATGTTAATGAACTCATTAAAGAAATATACGTATTAAAAGTCGTGCATTCAACTTCTGAAAAGTTTGAAGGTGAGAAAAACACAAGAAGGGGGGTTGAATTGTGTTTTGAAAAATTCTTCGTTTCTCCTAAAAATTGAACACACTGATCAGAAGCTAAGTGAGACAGCTTCTGAAGTGATGATCAGAATCTAAATGCAGCGGAATAAAACAGAGAGAGAGAGAAGAAGAACGACACAAAGCAATTATACTGGTTCCTTCCACAATCCGGAAGTAGTCCAGTCCCCCTTGCACTTCCAAGGAGATTTCACTAAGAGTAATATCTGATTACAATTGCTCAAGCACACAAGCAAGAGACTTCCTTTGCTTAAGCACACAAGCTAGAGACTTCCTTTGCTCAAGAACACAATCAAGAGACTTCCTGCTCAAGCACAACTGCAAGAGACTTCCTAACTAAACAAAATTACACAGAAAATTGTTTAAGGTTGAACACTTGATATACAATCAGAGGTGCTCACAATATAAATCAGATACAGACTCAATGGACTTAAGAATTTCTAAGATATGACTTTGAGACACAGAAATTCTAAGTGAATGCAGAACAATTTCAGCAGAGGTTTGTCACTTGTAAAAATGTTGAGTCTTTCGTTCAGCGTTCTTGCATTACCAAAACTCTAAGTCTTCACTCCTTTATATAGAGGTGTGAAAGAGATGTTGTGAAATTGCCAGCACACCAAAGAGTCGTTGTTGAAGCTTGATCTTTCACCAATGATCTTTTGCCTGATTTGGTTGTTGTCCTATGAAGAACAAATTTGAAATCCATTCCTTATCCAAAGGAACATCTTTGCAGGCGAAGCCGTATTCTGAAGCTGTTTTCTTGTCTTGTAGCGTGGACACAAAACAGAGTAGTGGAGAAGGTGGTTGTACAGTTCGTACAGAGGTACAATGTCAACACTTTCGTCCAAAATTGCAAGCACATGCCTTCAAACACCTTTGAAGTGACCGTTGCAATGTTCCACTAGTTTTCTGCTATGTTTTCGAATCCAATAGACAGCTTTTGCAATGTAGATTCTTCAATCTTTGAATCTTTTGCAAATCCAGTTGATCTTCAGCTTCTGGTGAAATGACTTCTGATGAGGCAGCTTCTGATGATGCAGCTTCTGCAGGTGCAGCTTCTGATGATGCAGCTTCTGATAATGTGGCTTCTGGACCTCTTGTCTTCAGGAGCACTATTCTTCAGGAGTACTATTTCTTCAGGAGCAGCTTGACTTCAGGAGCGCTTTTACTTTCAGGAGCGTATTGCCTTCAGAATCATCTAAGCTTCATTTTCTTTTTCTCTTTATTTGTTCATTCAGAACCAATTAATGAAGTAACTTTTTAACTGTGGTCCTGTACACTTGAACAAAGATTAGCTAGTCCAATTTACAATTTTTAATACCTTGTTATCATCAAAACTCTTTGAGGTTCATTGTTAAACACATTTTGTTCCAACAATCTCCCCCTTTTTGATGATGACAAACAATAGTATTTAAAATTGGTCAATTGTTGTTAATCTAATTAACGAGTTGACTTTGGGGTTTCTGAGGTTTGTAGGCTCAGAGTCTGAGGTTTGTAATCTAACTCCCCCTGAGTCTGATAGAATTTTTTAAGGTGAGGTTTGTAAGCTCCCCCTAAGTTCTACCCAGGTTAATTAAATTCATTTTTCTCACAATAATATCAGAGCTTAAAAAAAATTGAAAGAATTGACTTATAGATAAGAAGAATGGTTCAATTAATTTTATTTGAAATTTGATACTTCACCCTTTTTGATACACCCTTTTAAAGGTAAAACAAAAAGATAGAAATTTTTCAAAATTTTCAAATATTATTAATGGGGCTCAGAGCCTTTAAATACTATCACATATACTCCCCCTTTTGTCATTAGCAAAAAGACATAAACAAAAAGAAGAGATGAGAAAAACATAAGATTAAAGGTTCAGAGCATAATTCAAATTATTTTAAAGCATATTAACCATCTTCAAAGATTAAATAAACAAGCATAGCAAGCATTATTATCAAAGCAAATAATAACACACAAGGTATAAACAGTTAAAGATTTTCAGAAGCAAGAAGAATTCAGAAGCTAATAATATCAGAAGCGAAAAGAACTAAATCAGAAGCAGAGATGATCAAAGAATATTAAAAGCCTAAAGAGACAAAAAAAAAAAGCTAAAAGTGTGCAACTATGGGTTTGGCTTATTTCTCTAAAATCTTCTTCAGAAGCTCTTGAACATCAGCATACTTCTTGTCCATATCTTTTCTGTAGTTGTCTTCTCTGATCTTAGCTTCTTGCATATCAGCTTCCAATTTTGATATCTTCAGCTTCTGCTCTAGTAGCTCTGTTTCAAGCCTTTCATTTTCTTCTTTGAGCACCTTGTTCTCCTGAGCTAGAGCCAGGTTAGGTGCATCAATCTTTTCCAGGATCTCAGAAGGAATAATCAGATGCAGCTCCTTAGGCAGGAATTCATCAGGTTCTTTGCCTCTGATACTGAGTGGATTCTTCACCCAAGTACCAAGAACTTCAACATCTCCAGTATTCTCTTCTATTCCATTCAACCAATCTTCCAGCTTCTGCTTGGCTTGCTCTTGAGCCTCAATGCAGGAATCATGCAAAGCTGAAATCAGGTTGACGACCCTTTCTTTTATCCTTCTCCATTGCTTCTGATAGCTAACTTGATGACCCAAGTTATTTCTTCCCGCTATCAGTCTGAGAACTTCAGAAGCAATATTTTCCCACACATCTTGTAGTACTTGAGAATCCAGGAAAATGGTGGGAGGTGAAGGTTGTTTAGAGGGTTTTGGAGGGGCTAAGTGTACAATGGGTAGGTTTGATGATGATTGGTCATTTGTAGTTAAGGATTGGCTAGTTGATGGTTGGTCAGGAGTGGGGTCAACTACCATATCAGAGGCATGATCATTTTGATCATCCTCAGAGTCTGTGTCCATATCACATACACCAGTATGATGGGTGATCTTGATAACTTGTACTGGTGAAGGAGTTATGGAAGCAGGGGTTGGCTCAGGAACAATGTGTTCAGGAGCGGCAGTTTCAGGTGCAGGTTCAGGAATGGGTTTAGTAACTGGTTGTTCAGGAATAATATGTTTAGGAACGGTCTTTTGAGGAATTGATTGTTCAGGAACAGATGGTTCAGGAACAATTGGTTGTTGTTGTGGGGGTGATGAAGTTGTAGGTTCAGATTGAGGGGGTGAAAAGGCTTTTTCTGGTGAAGGTTTTTGTTGAGGGGGGTTTTCTGAAACAACTTTATCAGAAGCAGCTGCTTCTGGGGTTGTTTCAGAGGCTTTTTCTGAGGTTGACTCAACATTTTCTGGTACAATCATGTTGAGGGGTTGAATGTTAAGAGGTTGAGGGTGATGGCGGAGGATAGTATCAATGACTCTGTCTCTCTGCTCAGCCATTTTTTCTATCTTCTGATTGATTATATGACCAACTGGCTTAAAAGTGCTTGACTGAGAGGACTTTTTGTTGGTCTTGGTTGATGTTGAATGGCTTTTTATTGGCTTACGAAACAGAAGACTTATAGGTTTATCATCATCAGAATCAGAAGATGATGATGAGGATTTTGAAGAGGTTGAAGGAGAGTCACTGGATATCTCATGTACTATTTGTTCTGAATGCGTGAAGATATTACCTGTTGTAGAGGGTTCTGAACAATTAGCTGACTTTAATTGATCATCTTCAGCAGTGTCAGGAATTTTAAGAAGTTGTGATGCTTCTGTTATTACCCTCTCTTGAAGTTCAGAAGCAATCTCCATAGCTTTTCCAATAGCTTCTGACACATTAGTAGCAGCTTCAGCCTTCTTGGTAATAAGAGGAAAATCCTTGGTCCTCCTTACTGCTTGCTTCCTTTTCTTCTTTGGTATTGCAGGTTGATCAAGAGCAATACCAATACTCAGGACCACACTAGAGTTGATGTCTTCAGCCACTTCTTCAATTGATGGCATTGCAGAACCACCAATGTTAAGCTTATCAGAAGTGACTTTAGACTTCTTCGCAGATTTTTCAACCTCTAGGTATTGCTCTGAAGTCATCTTCCTTTTTGACTTTCTGCCTCTGGCTCGTGGCAGAGCACCACCATACATTTCCTCTGGTACATCTTCCAATCTGATTCTCTCATTGGTTGCCTCAAAGTGTTCCTTGATATAGTACATCTACACTTCAAGGGGATCCTTCTTGCAGATGGGTGGAAAGTCCTTCATAAGGTCAGACTTAGCAAGTGATTCACTCAAATCAGTTTGAAGCTTGGTGACAACAGTGATCAACTTCATATTCTTGAGGGTTTGTGCATTTATGAACTTTCCAGTTTTAGTATCAAGCAGCTCATCTGTGAAGGCTTCAGCACTGCTTAGCTTGTCCAAGACTCCTCCTTGATAGAATATTTCTGACAAGAGTCTTCCATAAGGTACCCAGGTTCTATTCTGCAGCTGACTCTGTTTCAGACACTCTATTAAGTACTTGAACATATATTTTGGCACGTTCACTTTCTCCTTCTTAATGAAGTGCTGGAGAAAGACCTTCTGTGCCAAATTGGGTTTCTAACTTCCACCACATGGAAGTAAGTCATCATTCTGAATCTTCAGAAGCAGCTTCTTATCCATGCTCAGATCAGCATACTTTCCTGCTTGCATGGAGTTGTACAGAGCCAAGTTTACTTTCTCTTTCCAGAAGCGTTCTTCAGCTGTACTTGAGAGATCAATTCCAGAGTATTTTCCAGAGGCTTCTCTACTGAGTACAGCTTCTATCTGCCATTATGCAATTCTCACTGGAATACCACAAATACTTGACCTGATTTCAACTCCTGTAAATGGCTCAAGTCCCATTACTTCTCTGGTCTTCCCTTCCAGTTCGGGATAAATCAACACCATTTGACTTTCTTCAGCTATAGACGCAGCTTTGTCATAAACCTTAGCTCTCACCCAGAAGTGTCTAACCAATGCTTTGTATGTTGGTCCATTCAACATCTTGAAGTAATGCATAAGTTCCTGCTTTTCATAGTAGCTTCTGATCCAACACTCATGGAAGGCGAGTGATTCAAAATCCACCGGATTTTCTATTTGAACCTGTAGTTCCCATTCTTCCAGTTTCATACTTCTTCCTCTGTAGTCATATTCAGGAACCATTCGTGCAGAAGAGTCTGAAACTTCCTGTTGCGAGCTTGATGATGCCATTTGATGATGATTGAAGAAGATTTAGAGAATATAGGGTTCTAAGGTTTTTGCGCTTACTTCGCAAGAGGTTTGAGAGCAAAATATGTTTGTTGTGAGTGAGTAGTGTGTGAATTGAAACAGTGTTTAAGAGTAAAAATGTTTGCAATTCAAAAGAGACAAACAAACATAACATTAATGACAAATTGGGGGCGCGTGAAAAGTACTTTCAAAGCTATTAAATCATCAATGCCCTTTTAGTTATACACCAACACATACAGGCCACGTAAGAAATTCACAGAGTAACTACCAAGTTAGTGGGCCAGAAGTTACTTTTAAAAAGTAACTCCCAACGTTTCCACTAATTCAACTATTCAGAAGCAATAAATCCAGCTTCTGGACTTCAGATGCTGACGTCATCATCAGAAGCGAGTTTTCCTCAGAACCTCAATAAAGAGCTTCTGATGGACTACTGCTTCTGAACTAACTTCAGAACCTAAAATCCTATTCAGGAGCAAGCAAACTTTAATCAGACACGTAGTGCATGTTCAAATTTTTCTTTATAAAATCAAATCTTTCAACAGATAAAGGCTTAGTAAATATATCAGCCCATTGATTTTCAGTATCAATGAATTGTATATCTAAAATTCCTTTTTGAACATAATCTCTGATAAAATGGTGTTTGATTTCAATGTGCTTGGCTCTTGAATGCAAAATTGGATTTTTAGACAAACAAATAGCAGCAGTATTATCACAATAAATGGGAATACTATTAGCAATTATCTGATAGTCTTCCAACTGATGTTTCATCCAAAGTAGTTATGTACAACAACTTGCAGCTGAAATGTATTCTGCTTCTGCCGTAGACATTGCAATAGTTGTTTGTCTTTTGCTAGCCCAGGATATAAGATTATCACCCAGAAATTGACAATTTCCACTGGTTGACTTTCTTTCAATCCTATCACCAGCATAATCAGCATCACAGAATCCAATTAGCTTATAATCTAAGGATTTCCTATAAAGGAGTCCAAGATTAGTTGTTCCTTTCAAATACCTGAAGATTCTCTTGACAGCAGTCATATGAGATTCTCTAGGATCTGATTGGAATCTTGCACACAAGCATACACTGAATAAAATATCTGGCGCAGTGAGGTATAACAAAGAACCAATCATACCTCTATACAGCTTCTGGTCAACTTTAGCTCCTTCATCTTCTTTGCTTAAGGTGCACGTAGGGTGCATTGAAGTGTTCATCACTTTACAATCTTCAAGTTTGAACTTCTTTAGAAGCTCCTTTGAGTACTTAGACTGATGAACATAGACTCCATCTTTGCATTGATTAATTTGAATGCCCAGGAAGAACTTCAGCTCTCCCATCATGCTCATTTCAAATTCATCCTGCATTAACTCAGAAAATTCCTTGCAAAGAGATGCATTAGTAAAACCAAATATTATATCATCAACATATATTTGCACAACAAGAATATCTTTCCCAAGGGTCCTTCTGAAGAGTGTTGTATCAACCTGTCCTCTTTTAAAATCATTCTTGATTAAGAAATTACTTAGTCTATCATACCAAGCTCTGGGAGCTTGTTTCAAGCCATATAGTGATTTCTTCAGTTTAAAAACATGGTCAGGATATTTAATATCCTCAAATCCAGGAGGTTGCTTGACATACACTTCTTCTTCTATGACACCATTTAGAAATGCACTCTTGACATCCATTTGATATAATATTATGCCATGATTAAGTGCATAGGAAAGAAGTAACCTGATTGCTTCCAATCTTGCAACTGGAGCAAACGTTTCAGTGTAATCAATGCCTTCTTGTTGACTATACGCTTGTGCAACAAGCCTGGCTTTGTTTCTTGTTACTTCACCTTGCTCATTCAGATTGTTTCTGAATACCCATTTTGTTCCAATAATGTTCTTGTGCTGAGGTTTGGGTACCAGATCCCACACATCATTTCTTTGGAATTGATTCAACTCTTCTTGCATAGCTAGGATCCATCCATCATCTGAAAGTGCTTCATCAACTGTTGTAGGTTTAATCATTGAGATTAGTCCAATCATTGACTCTACTTGTCTGAAATGTGATCTTGTTCTTCTTGGACTATCTTTGTTTCCAATGATTAGCTCCTCAGGATGTGAAGACTTATGTTTGAATGTGTTTCTGGGAGGATCTGCTTGATGTGAGCCATCTTGTGCTTCATCAGAAGCAGCTTCATCCTGCGCTTCTGATGTGGATTCAGCTTCTGGACTATCTTCAGATTCAGCTATCTGATCAGGTTCTGGAGTAACTTCAGGAACCTGTATCTCTGCAAAACTTTCATCTTGCTTTGAAGTTTTATCTTCAAGCTCCTTGTCATCAAATTTAATGTGCATAGATTCTTCAACACAGAGTGTTTCTGAATTATACACTCTGTAAGCCTTTGACCTTTCAGAGTAACCTAATAAGATTCCTCTTTGGGCCTTGGCATCAAATTTCTTTAGGTAGAGCTTGTTGTTCAGAATGTAACATGTACATCCAAATTGATGAAAGTAAGAGATATTGGGTTTTCTTCCTTTAAAGAGTTCATATGCTGTTTTCTCCAAAATAGGTCTAATATAAATCCTGTTTTGAACATAACATGCTGTATTCACTGCTTCTGCCCAAAAATGTTTAGCCAAATTGTTTTCATGGATCATGGTTCTGGCCATTTCTTGTAAAGTTCTATTCTTTCTCTCTACAACCCCATTTTGTTGTGGAGTTCTAGGAGAAGAGAATTCATGGATGATTCCATGTTTTTCACAAAAAGCTTCAAATGGCTCATTTTCAAATTCTCCACCATGATCACTTCTGATTTTCTAAATTTTTGACTCTTTTTCAGTTTGAATTTGTGTGCAGAAGTTACTGAATACCTCATATGCATAATCCTTACTTTTCAGGAATTTCACCCAAGTCCATATGCTGTAATCATCAACAATGACTAATCCATATTTACTTCCATATAAGGATGCAGTACTCACTGGTCCAAATAAATCAATATGGAGTAATTCTAAAGGTCTTGAGGTTGAAACAATGTCTTTGGTTTTAAAAGATGATTTTACAATTTTCCCTCTCTGACATGCACCACAGAGTGCATCTGAATGATATCAATGTCTGGTAGCCCTTTCACAAGTTGTAACTTACTAAGTTTAGAGATTAACCTCCAGTTAGCATGTCCCAACCTTCTGTGCCACATCCATTTCTTATCATTCACTGATAGTAGGCAAATCACCTTCTGATCAGCCAGTTCAGAAAAATTGATTTTATAGACATTGTCAACTCTCTTTCCCTTGAACACAATGGATTTGTCTTTCTTGTTGATTACTGTACAGTTGGGTTTTTCAAAAAGCACATCATAACCATTATCACAAAATTGACTAATGCTCAAAAGGTTGTGTTCAAGACCATCTACCAACCATACATTATTAATTGAGGTAGAGGAATTACCAATAGTTCATGTACCTATGATCTTTGCTTTGGCACTGCTCTTAGACATACCTGCATCATTGACATTTTTAGATTTAGGTACCCATTGTCCTATGGGTCCTGGAAGGTTAGTACTTTAGGCTTTACTCTTCACTTCTTGTACCTTGTGCTGTGAGTTGGGTTGCTTCTGATTAACCATCACCTTAGGTTTTGGTACTTCAGAAACAGTAACTGTCTTCTTCTGAAACTTAGATTTCAGAGCCTCAGATTTTGGTTTCACCAGACTCTGAGGAATAGGTTCTGATCTTTTCAGGATCCTAACCTTTGAAGTCTTGGAATCAGATTTGATCATAGCCTTTGACTTAGAGTTCTTTGGCTTTGAAGTAATCTTAGCCTTAGAACTAGAAGCTTCAGGTTCTGATTGAACAACAGTTTCCAACTCAGCCCCTTCTGGTACAAAGAAGGTTTTCAGACCTTCATTGATGCATTCAGAACAAGATTTTAGGTTGGTTTTCTCAAGTTTCGCTTCTGGAAAACCAATTCCTCTGCCATTGTTCTTGTAAATGCTATAAATCATAGAAGCTACTCTGCTTCTGTCAATGCCAGATATAATAAAATCTTCAAGAGCAATTTCATGGTTACTTAAAGGTTTTTCATTACACTTTTCTTGTAGCTTCTGACATAAAAACCTGAGCTGATCTTCATATGTTTTACACATGAAGTCAAAGCCCCTAAGTCCTTGTTCAGAAGCTTTTAGATCCAATAGAGTTGATTTTTGCTGTTGTACCAAATCAGCATATTTTTCTTTTAAATCCTTCAACTCATTGGTTCTTACTTCAAAATGTGTAAGAAGTTCTTTAAGTGACTCAACAAGTTCATCTCTGGGAATTTTGGAATATACCTCGTTTTCATCTTCTGAGTCTGAATCTGATCCAGCTTCTGAAGTTGCTGTTGCTACCAACCCAACAGCTACCTTTGCATCTTCATCAGCTTCCTCTTTATCAGATCCAGATTCACTACCCAAATCATCCCAGGTTGCCGTTAAACTCTGCTTAATCTGCTTCTTGAATTTGCTTGGTTTGAATGTAGACCTCTTTGACTTGTCCTTTGACTTTTCTCTTTGAAGATCAGGGCATTCAGCAATGAAGTGTCCAGGCTTCTTACAGTTGAAGCATCCCTTCTGATCTTCTTTCCTTGAGCTTCTTGAGTTACCCCTTCCGGCGAGAAACTTTATGTTCTTCTTGGCCAGATATTGAAGTCTGTTTGAGAGCATGGCCATTTCAGCAGCATCTGGTTCAGAATCTGAACTTGACTGTTCTTCCTCTTCAGATTCAACCACTTTTAGAGCTTTTGATGACTTGCCTTTGGATGGAAGAGCTATTGATTTACTCTTCTTAGTAGACTCATGTTCATTAAGACTTAACTCATGAACTTTGAGAGAACTAACAAGATCTTCGACACTTAAAGTGTTTAAATCTTTAGCTTCCTCAATGGCAGTCAGCTTTGGTCTCCATCTGGCAGGTAAGCTTCTGAGTATCTTGCTTACATGATCAGAAGCAACATAGCTCTTCTTTAGAATCTGTAGCCCAGAAACTAAGGTTTGAAACCTTGAGTACATCTCCTCAATAGTTTCATCATCCTTCATCTTGAATAACTCATACTGATGTACAAGCAGGAGAGCCTTTGCTTCTTTGACCTTCTTGCTCCCTTCATGGTTTGAACAGAGAGAAGCAAACATAGCTTTAGCAGTGGATTTGTCACTCATCTTCATGTATTCTGCTTTGGGTATGGCAGTGACAAGGGCTCCTCTGATAATATGATGCTTCTTGTAGAGTTTCCTCAGTTCTGGAGTATGTTTCTTTCTATCCACAGCAGCTCCTTCTTCATCAAGGACTAAATCACCAACACCATCTTCCAAAATATCCCATAATTCTTCATCTAGGCTCATGATGTAACTGTAAAAGTTGGTCTTCCACCAAGAAAATTCTTCAGCATCTTCATTGAATTTTGGAATCTTTCCAACACTGGATTTCTTACTATCACTATAATCATGTGAGACATTTTTATAGCTAGTATCACTAGAACCAGTAGGAGGAGGAGTAGACATGTTTTTCTCCGATCTTTGACTGTTGCACAGTTAAGTGTTACACAACAGACCAAGGCTCTAGATACCAATTGAAGGTGAGAAAAACACAAGAAGGGGGGTTGAATTGTGCTTTGAAAAATTCTTCGTTTCTCCTAAAAACTGAACACACTGATCAGAAGCTAAGTGAGACAGCTTCTGAAGTGATGATCAGAATCTAAATGCAGCGGAATAAAACAGAGAGAGAGAAGAAGAACGACACAAAGCAATTATACTGGTTCCTTCCACAATCCAGAAGTAGTCCAGTCCCCCTTGCACTTCCAAGGAGATTTCACTAAGAGTAATATCTGATTACAATTGTTCAAGCACACAAGCAAGAGACTTCCTTTGCTCAAGCACACAAGCTAGAGACTTCCTTTGCTCAAGAACACAATCAAGAGACTTCCTGCTCAAGCACAACTGCAAGAGACTTCCTAACTAAACAAAATTACACAGAAAATTGTTTAAGGTTGAACACTTGATATACAATCAGAGGTGCTCACAATATAAATCAGATACAGACTCAATGGACTTAAGAATTTCTAAGATATGACTTTGAGACACAGAAATTCTAAGTGAATGCAGAACAATTTCAGCAGAGGTTTGGCACTTGCAAAAATGTTGTGAGTCTTTCGTTCAGCGTTCTTGCATTACCAAAACTCTAAGTCTTCACTCCTTTATATAGAGGTGTGAAAGAGACGTTGTGAAATTGCCAGCACACCAAAGAGTCGTTGTTGAAGCTTGATCTTTCACCAATGATCTTTTGCCTGATTTGGTTGTTGTCCTATGAAGAACAAATTTGAAATCCATTCATTATCCAAAGGAACATCTTTGCAGGCGAAGCCGTATTCTGAAGCTGTTTTCTTGTCTTGTAGCGTGGACACAAAACAGAGTAGTGGAGAAGGTGGTTGTACAGTTCGTACAGAGGTACAATGTCAATGCTTTCGTCCAAAATTGCAAGCACATGCCTTCAAACACCTTTGAAGTGACCGTTGCAATGTTCCACTAGTTTTCTGCTATGTTTTCGAATCCAATAGACATCTTTTGCAATGTAGATTCTTCAATCTTTGAATCTTTTGCAAATCCAGTTGATCTTCAGCTTCTGGTGAAATGACTTCTGATGAGGCAGCTTCTGATGATGCAGCTTCTGCAGGTGCAACTTCTGATGATGCAGCTTCTGATAATGTGGCTTCTGGACCTCTTGTCTTCAGGAGCACTATTCTTCAGGAGCACTATTTCTTCAGGAGCAGCTTGACTTCAGGAGCGCTTTTACTTTCAGGAGCGTATTGCCTTCAGAATCATCTAAGCTTCATTTTCTTTTGCTCTTTATTTGCTCATTCAGAACCAATTAATGAAGTAACTTTTTAACTGTGGTCTTGTACACTTGAACAAAGATTAGCTAGTCCAATTTACAATTTTTAATACCTTGTTATCATCAAAACTCTTTGAGGTTCATTGTTAAACACATTTTGTTCCAACAAAGTTGACATATTATGTTTCTCAATGTATAGTCATTTTTTATAATATGTTTTTGAGCTGCAATTTTCATTCATAAGTGATGTGCAGATTAGGCAAGTGTACCAAATCATTACCAAGTAATAAAGTGATAAGTAGAGTATTGTATCCACATGAATTGTCATTTCGTCCAAACGATTCCCGTTACTTATTTTTAGTTGACAATATAATAAAAAAGTTTGGGTTAGAGATTTGCAATTTTTATATGTTTGCAACAGAGCAAGTTTACCTGTTTTTGGTTACAGAAAAGTAAGTAGCAGTTAGGATTCTTTGAATCCCCCGATTTATATTGTTGGATATTAAATAGCTGTAATGCCGCATTCATTTATCTTAGGTAGATTATACAAGTGATGAGGCCGTTGGAACGTTACTAACCTGATCGGTCGTCAAGCTGCACCTACTGGTCACACAGTGATCCTTACGTAAGGGATCTATACTTCTCGGTTGACTAAGTTTGTCCCTCCAATGTTTGGTTGCATCTGTTGGTCAAACATGGATCCTTACGTGTGGGGTCTTACCACCATAAAGGTAATTGAAAGCATAGACTTTATATTGGCTTTCTATGATTTCTCAATGCTAACCGCGCAATAAGGGAGTTTAATTGCTCCCTTTCCCAAACGAACAACTCTCTACGCCAAAGAAACTGCTACCTATCACCACCCGAGTTACCTTGCCACATATCCCCCACCCTCACATCTTGACAATTAGCTAATGATAAGAGGCGAGGAAAAGATTCCATGAGCGGCGAACATGTCACCCAATCATCTTTCCAAAGTACGTCCCCAATCCGTTACCAACCTTCCTGACCAACTCCCTATCAAACGACATAACCCCACCATCCTCCTCCAACACCATTCGTCTTTCCACCAACGTGAAGCATGCAAAGACCAAGTCTCCCCCACCTCTCTACTTCTAAGACCCACCATTGACCCATATTTATCATCAAGGAGTCCTTTCGTAACGAAGGTTCATTCTCTAGAAGGCACCATTTCCACTTAGCTAAAAGACTTACTTTAGCCAATTTGATGTCTCTCACCCCCTCTTAACCTCAAAACCTTTAAAAAAGCTTTTGGCTAACCGCTTTCTCCACAAGACCACTATAACCCTCCACTATCAAAATAAAGAGAAAATGAGCTAAAGGGTCCCCTTGCTTTAACCTCCTTTTATTGTCAATTTCTTTGGTTGGACTTGCATTCACAAAAATTGACATACTACCACACACACACACACACACACACACACACACACACACACACACACACACACACACACACACACACACACACACACTTGCATCCAAGCAATCCATTTATCCACAAAACCAACCCTTCGAAGCATATACTCTAAAAAGCTCTAATCCACCGAATCATAGGCTTTCTCAAAATCCACCTTAAGAATTAAACACTCTCGGTTTCGTTGTCTAACTACATCCAGCACCTCATTCACTATCATCACATCATCCACCAAATGCCTACCTTTCAAGAAAGCCGATTGGGCCTTCGAAACGACCGAGTTCATCACCTTTGGTAATCTTTCGGCCAACACCTTAACAAGGAGCTTATACAAACTACCCAACAAAGAGATAGGTCTAAACTTTTTTACAAAAACGAGACCCTTGATCTTAGGGATTAGCGTAACAAAATACAATAAAAGGCACTTGGGAAAAACCTCATTACCATGAAATTGGTCAAAGAATATTCTCACCTCGTTCTTAATAAGATACTAAAATTTCTTGAAAAAAACAAAATTGAAACCATATGGACCCGGACTCTTATTACCGTCAGTCTCCTTCACCACAAACTCTATTTCCAACATAAAAAATGGAGCCATAAGAAAACCATTATCTACCTCGGAAATAGTAGGAAAGTTATCCCCATCCAACCTCGGTCTTTCCCATTCCAAACTCGCCACATGCCTCTTGATATAATCCACTGATGACAGTCCGTCATATCACATTTTTTGTGTCTTTTAATTAAGTTTTTAGTCTATTTTTATTAGTTTAGTATTTAATTTAAAGTTATTTTAAATAAATTATTATTAATTTATTGAGTCAAAGAGTATTATTATCATCTATTAGCACTAATGGGCAATGGCTATATGACCAACAAAAAGAGCGACAACGTGGCAGACCATTGAATAAAAGGAAATGTGTTTCATTGGCTTTGAAATAGAGAAAGGAGAGGATATTTATTTGCATAAACTCTTTTTCATAAGCTCAAAATAAGCTCAATCCAAACGAGGGGATATTCAAGCAATGTGATGCATAAGGAAGAAAAGAACAAATAATGAAGTGGGCTTTTGACCCAATGATACGTTGACCCGAGAAACAATAAAGGAAATAAAAATAGGTCATGTTGGGGCATTACAGAAAGGAATGGCCGAACCAGGAGAAGGGTATTCACGTTTCGGCACAGTGGAATCACGTTTTGGAACAAACCTAGTGCCATGCCAGGAAAAGGAACGGGAACGCGAGGGAATTGAAGGCAATAGGAAACTCACGAAGCAGTAGAGAACTGAGCAACAACATGGTTTCATGGTTAATTTTATTTTCCATGCTATTTATTTGTATCTCTACGTCCAGCTAATTTCCTTATTAATTAAGCCATGAGATGAATCTGTTGTAATATGTGATCACATAGTTTGTTGAAACTTTTTTTGATATTAATGAAAACCTAGTCTTTATTCATAATTATTCTTGCTTAATGCTTTTCTTAATATCGTGTGTATGACTATTACACTAGCTTCTATCGATTGCTTGAATTGTACCAACCCTAGCTATTGAACCAGACCTAGTAATTGTGACTAACTCAACATATGAAACTAGAGATAGGAAGTTGAGAGTTAAGACTTAGGTTAACGAACTAGAACATCACTTCCGCAGTTATTCAATCGACTTAAGAGATTAAGAGGTTATAACCTAGGAAAGGGTTGAGTCAAGAGATTGATAAAAACTAATAAGTCAATCTGTCGTAAAGTTAGGTGAACATTGAGAGCAAAGAGGAGCAAATTATTCACGGTGAACAATAGAGGATTCGAAGGCTTGATCATTTTAATATCTAATATTTTCCAAAACCATTTATTTTTATTTTGTTTTATTATTGTTAAACTCAAACATATACTTTACATACCCCTTATTTATTACTCCCTCCGTTTCAAAATGCATGTCCAACTCAACCACTTCACACATGCCAATTTACAATTTTGACCGTTAATATCTTTAATTATCTAAAGTAAAAAATTATAAAAATTTAATATTATGAAAATATTTGTCGAGACAAACCAAACATCTTACATGCTAATATTTGTATTTACACATTAGTTAAAAGTATGGTCAAAGTAAGTCAAGTGAATAGTGCACTTGCAAAAATTGGACATGTATTTTGAAACGGAGGGAGTAAATCCTTATTATAATTAAATTGTCGAGTAGAAAATGAAACAATCCATGTGGATATGAACTTATAAATTTTATTATTTCGATGCATTTTTAGTACACCTGCTAAAAGTCTATCAAGTTTTTGGCGCCGCTGCCGGGGACTGTTGAATCATTTCAACTTGGTAATTTCGTTATTATTTATGATTTCTGTCTTTTATATTTTTGTTTAAATATTGAAAAAAAATTAAGAAAAAATTATGATTTATGCCATTCGAATATATTTATTTGTGTTGTGCTACTAAAAGGTTTCTCTGAGTTTTGTAGCAATGTGGGATAGTCGATCACTGATAGATTATGAAGAGATCGAAATCCTACGTTATGAAAAATGCATGATATCTCTACATATAAAGGATTTGAAACAAGATTGAGTATGTATTGCGAATTTTGTGGAGGTTATCATGGTGGTTTATTTGTGAGGAGCAATTCATAGTTAAATAAAAAAAGCGTGAGGTGATCAACATCGATTACAATACTCAACTTAAAAATATTCTAGATGATTTCTTGATGTCAAATCAAGTTTCGTTTGAGAAGTTTGATGTTCAGTGTAGTGATCTTGTTGAGATAACATATGAGTGTCAGAAGAAGTTGGTTCAGATGGAGACTAATTGTCATGATATTGTGGTGAAAGAAAATCCACAAGTAAAAAGTATTGGTCTTTTTCTGAAGTTTCAACCAACGGGGGTTAAAGAAATAAATCTTGTGCAAATGGATTCATGTCCTTCTCTAAGGTGGGAGAGCTTAAATTCCAAAGGATTAACAATGAGTGCATGGGAGTATCTGATTCTTTATGCCAAGTTAATGGAATTCCTGCCAAACAAGAGGAAGAAGAAAGATGATATACTTTTTATGTCATTTTTGCCACCCTAATAGCGGTTGAAGCGTCAAGCTCAATGACGTAAAAGAAAGCGCTTGGTGGGAGGCAACCCATCCTTTTTTCTAATGTATTTTTATTTTGTAGGTATTTCTTTTTAGTATAAAAAACAAAACAAAAAAAAACAATGAAAAGATGGAGGGAAAAAAAAGGAAGAAAAAAAAAATCGAAGTCCACATCAATACTTTTTCTTTCAATAACTCGTATTTGTTAGATGTCAGTTGAACTTTTAATTGTTGTGTTGTTTATATGGATAACTCAGTGTACCCCCTGTTATGTAATTGAATATGAACTTGTTTATTATTGATGAATTTGCTTGTTTATTGACTTTTTCCAATTTAGTAACAATTGTGTAGTCAAGCGGTATTCCAAAGGTTCATAAGGAGGTAGTCACAACTCCCAGATATCTAACACTGTAAGGTTCATAGCCAAATTTTTATTTTTCAATTTACTTATATAGTGTTCGTGCAACTACATTTCTAGAACTTGCATTGTTTCTTTATTGTTGATTGGTCTTTGTCATTTACACACTGAGGCGAAAGTGCTTGGTCCTGTGAGCCTTTGAAGCCTACCTTGATTTTATTTGAAGTTATCCATTTTGAAAGCCAATTTGAGCCGGTAGGTTTAGATCTTTTTGTTCCGTGACAAACTGCACTATAAGCCTAGAGACTTTTAGGAATTGACCCAAAAATTTATTTTTGAGTTAGGCTAAGTAGGGTTTGCTAAACATTATGTTTTGAGTTGCTTTTGGAATTTGCAACCAACTAAGTTTGGGGTGGGGTACTAGAGAACAAAGAACAAAGCATGAAAAATACACACAAAAATGGTGTATAAAAAGAAAGAAAGAAGAGAAAAATAGAATGAAAAGAAAAAGGACAAACAATGAAAAATCTGAGTAATTTCAAACTCGATTGTCCTGATAGTTACAAATAATATCTAGTACCTTTATAATTGTTGTTTCAAGGGTGAATAAGGGAATAATCTATGTTTCAAATCCGTAGGAGTGCCTAACTCAAATTTTGTGTAGCCTACTTATCCAAATATTATCTCACCTTTACCTAATCCCCGTTATAACCCTTAAAGACCTCAAAGTGTGTAATGACATTGATTTTGATCGACGTTTATAAAATTTTCAAGCGTATGGTAATATGTAGGCCTGCACGTCGACTGTGTGTGAACCCTTATCAAATTTTTGCGTGGAGTTTTGAATGGTGGACGCAAGCAAGTCAAACTGGCTCATCATATGGCTATTCGGAGATGAACTTTTGGGTATTATCGCTTGATTAGGTAATTGTTATTTTACTGTCGATTGTCAATGCCACATGCCTCTTGAAATAATCCACCACCATCCTCCTAATATCGTTCACCTCAAACACCTACTCATTATCCATATGAAGCGATTAGATCCCATTTCGACAAGCTCTACTCTTAACACAAGCGTGAAAAATTTAGAATTAACATCTCATTCTCTAAGCCACTTAGAACTCGATCTTTGAAATAACAAAGTACCTTTACTCTTCCACAACCTCCATAGTTCATCAAACTTCGATTTTATTTCATCCACCTCTTCATTAGACATAACGCCTCTTTCACTTTTCCCATCTAAATCCTATATCGCCTCCCTCAACAACGAAAATCTCATCTCCATATTACCATACTTCACTCTATTCCATTCTCTAATATCACCCTCAACCCTTTCAATTTTAATTTCAACACAAAACTCATCCAACCACTCCCCCATACTTCCTCCACGCCTCCTCCACCACCCTCTTCAACTTTCGGGGTACAAGCCAATGATTAATAAAATGAAAAGATTTAGGATCTCAATCAGTAGAATCACTCTTCAAGACCAACAAACAATGATCAGACACATCTCTAGAAAGGGCCCAAAACACCACATTACCCCAATACTCCTTCACAAACCTCTTAGACCAATGCCCTATCGATTATACTCATCGCTTGGCCATAAAATTATACCAAGTAAACTTTCTCCCCACAAGATTCACATCCTCCACTCCAAATTATCAACCACCTCATTAAAGAGTTCAATTTCTCTTCTATAATCAATTCCTGAGACAACATTCACCCCTATTCTTTCATCTCGGCGAAGAACCGAATTAAAGTCACCAATAAAACACCACGCTTCAACATCCAATGTATTCTTAAGCAACATAAGCTTCTCCCATAAACATTGTTTGCCCAAAAAATAAAATTTAGAATACACATTCACCATCAAACATTTTCTCCTCAAAGGCCCCTGTAGACCATGATTTTCGGGTATCAATCCATTGATGGGTTTTGAACCTTCAATCGTTTGTACTTTTCGATCTTTATTCGTGGGAAGGGAAAAGATGAATTTAAAACCCTTTTTTGGATCCGGGGGTTGGTTACGACTGGGGAAGGTGTTAGGCACCCGCATCGTCCACGGTACTCCGTGGGAACCTCTTTCTAACTTAATCTTGTCCTAGGTTATTTTTATTTGAAAATTTATTACTTAAAGTCTAAGTGAAAGAATGGAGGGAGAAGAAGTATGAGTTTTGTTTTTTATTTGATCGATTTGGAAGGAATAAACCCTTGCCTACGTACCCTTAAAAGGGATCAAAACCGCCGTAGTTCTATCTCAAAAATATTTTTGGTGAGTTGGGTTGATTTTAATTTGTTTTTTTTTAAATGGTTTTAAGAAGGGTTGCGAGACCTCAAGGTATAGAAGAATAAAATGGCGTGAAGTTGGTCAATTTTAATTAAGAAATTTAGTCTAAGTTCAATTAAGATTCATTAGAAATTTGATTAAGAAAATAAAAGGAAAAACAACTTGGATTTGGATCCAAGGTTTGTTAAGAAAATATTTTTTGACTTTTTGCTTATTTGATTATTTTGAGATAAAAAGATTTTTCTAATCTAACGGTAAACTAGCGTAATAACGTGAAAAATAAAGCGAGCGTAAAGCGATAAATAAAGTGATATGGTGCCGGTGCAAGTGTCGGTGTGTGCAATTACTACGCTATTACATACCCTCCTAGATACATACTAAGGCAAGAAATAAAATGCTCAAAAATAAATTACATCAATACCTAAAATACACACTAATAATCATGAAATTTAAATAAATCGCAAGAGGAAAAGAAAATGCATGAGATCAAATTTGAATTAAAGCAATCATAACAAGACAATAAGAAACTTAAAAGCATCACATACTAGAATAAATCACCAAATAGAATGCATGATATTAAGAGTTTTAAAGCAATGCATGGCATAAAGTAAAGCAAAATTAACAAGAAAAATTATGGAAGAAAACACTTAAAATACCATGAGATAATATTCTAAAAATATTAAAGCAAAAATAAAAATCATGGAGATTAAAACATTGAAATGCATGAAACATAATTAACTGAAAGAGAATTAAAAAGAAACGCATTAGTTGTTTTTGAAAGAGTTACAAAAAGAGTAAGAGCAAATGCAAGAAGGGGGTGCAGTAAGCATGCAAGGGGATGTGTAAAGCAAAACTGTAGAGAAACACAAAGGAAGAAAAACACATGCTGGGCCTGGATTAATGGGTTAAACATGGAGCGGTTTGAACCAGTCTAAAACAGGTCAAAAGATTGGGTTTGGCTCAGACAGTAATGATCTGGACCGTCTGATGAATCAGAGGGTCCAGATTAAATCACAGAAAAACTCATCATAGCCATAAGATCGATCTCAAGGGTTTGAAAAAACAAAGGATCACAAGGACTGTCAGATCTTGGATCTGACGGCTCAAACAAAAGAGCACACCGTAAAGAACAAAGAGAGCGCGCACGTGGAATTAAACCAAACAAAAAATAGTATAAAATTGAAACTCAACAAAAAAACCACATAAAACAAACACACTTCTCTCTCTAAGGATAACTTAGAGAGAGAAGCTCTCAACTCTCTCTAAAACCAGACATGCCGGAGAAGAAGAAGGAAGGAGTTCCGACGCGGCGGCCGGCCGGTTTCCGACGGCGGAGCCACCGCATCGGAAAATTTAAACTACCTTCTTTCAAAACTTTTTTTATGGAATCAACTCCTCTTCTTCTCCTCTATTCGAAACCGAACTTAGATTTTAAAAAACAAGCTTATATTGGCCTAGATCTAAACCCAAAGATTCAAACAAATAACACAAATACAGTCATGAAAAGTAATACCAAACGATATACCTCTGTCCGCGAGATTCTTCTCCGGCGAGCTTCTTTTCCGACGAGCTCCTCTTCTTGACTCGGTTCTGACTTATTCTTGTACGGTTCGGAGCTTTCCCTTTTTTTTGAATTCGATTATGCTTCTTCTCACCACTTTTTGGTGCCGTTTGTTCTACTGTGATTTGGCTGTGTTGTCGAAGCTTGTGATTGCTTGAGTCCGATTTCAAATGAGAGTTGTAGCTTGTTGATGATTTGGATTCGATTTACGGTGTATACGAGTTTGGTTATGTTTGAGTGTGATTTGAGAATTCTGTATCTTTGTTCATCGTGTTCTTGGGTTTTTGATTTTTTTGAGGGGTTTGATCCGAAAAAGAAAGATGGGAAGATGAGATTAGGGTTTTTGATTGATGGGTAGCGGTTGTTGTCTATATAGTGCAATAAATGCTCCCCCTATTTATATCTGACAAATGTAGGGTTTTGCAGGTATTTTGATGATGTGTCTCTCTCTAACTGGACCACCTGTACACTTGCTGATGGCCGGATCAGACTTGAATAATTTTTGGACCAAGGACTTAAACTAAAAGAGAAACTAAAAAAAACGTGTAGACTTCTAAAAAAAATAGAATAAAGAAAGATTAAAATAAAATAAAATAACATACTAAAGCATTTAAATAATAACAAAGAATTAAAATTGTCCACTCGGAACCAAATGAGGTATTTTAAAATACCTCTGCCGAAATTTCATCTGAAACGACGAAGTTATTCGGCTTTAAAAATATGATTAAATTTTTTTAAAGTGGTAAAAAATTGGGGTATGACAGCTGCCTCTATTTAAGTTTCTTCGTCACGAGGATTTAAAAGATGAGATCAACGGGTCGAAGAGACTTAAATACTAAGTACACCAATTTTTGACCAGTTGTAATGCTGAAAATGCAATGCTTATGAATATAATGATATGAATGCATGCGATGCAGGTATGAATGCAAAGACGGCAAAAGTAAACTGACTGGGGAACAAACTGATTGGTATCACTGGGGAGGAGAAAAAGTTGTCTTATTACCAACTATTGTGGTGAAGACGAACATACTGAAGATAACGCGTGTCTGTTACCAACTGAAATACGGAAGATAAAGCTTGTCTGTTACCAACTGTCGTGGTAAAGACGACATTGCAAGAAATGTAAAAACATGTATATTACCTTTAGAAATGGTAAGAACGACATTGCAAGACATAAAACTGAACAGACACTGGGGAATAAATGGTTGTCTACTATCGCACTGATAGCTGTATGAAGACAAAAAGATAGATATTACCTACTATCGTACAGTGATAGTTGTATGAAGGTAAGAAATATGAAAGAGACATCGCCTACTATCTGTAAGATAGTTGTATGAAGACGAATGAAAGATACATTGTCTACTATCTGTAAGATAGCTGTATGAAGACAAATGAGAGAAAAGTTGTCTACTATCTGTAAGATAGCTGTATGAAGACAAATGCAAGAAAGGTTGTCTACTATCTGTAAGATAGTTGTATAAAGACAAATGAGGGAAAAGTTGTCTACTATCTGTAAGATAGCTGTATGAAGACAAATGAGAGAAACAGTGTCTACTATCTGTAAGATAGCTGTATGTAGACAAATGAGGGAAAAGTTGTCTACTATCTGTAAGATAGCTGTATGAAGCAAATGAGAGAAACAGTGTCTACTATCTGTAAGATAGTTGTACGAAGACAAAAGAATGGTTGTCTACTATCTGTAAGATAGATGTATGAAGACAAAAGAAAGATATGTTTGTCTACTATCTGTAAGATAGCTGTATGAAGACAAACCAAATAAAATTGGACAGATACTGGGGAAATTGAAATGTATTTACACACTCGTCATTTGTAGAAACTGACACTTGAAAAAATGTTTAATTGGTGACCTCTTTGGATCAGACACAACTGGGGATGACACTTTTGAAATACAATTGAAATAAGACGCAAGGTGGTCAATGCAATCATGTATGAATGATATTTGTATGCAAGTTTTGTGTGCCTGGATGTTTATATGTGTATGAATGAATGTATGAGTACATGAATGTATGAATATGTGACTGTATATGATAGGTGAACTTGATGAAACAAAACAGGACAGGTAAGATGAGAGATGTACTAACACCACAGTACAAACACTAGGCAATCTTCTTTGGGGATAACATTACTGGAGATGAATCAAGACATTGTTGGGGTAAAACCCTTCAAATAAACCACTGATGGGGATAAAGCCCCATAATCAAACCACTTGAAGGGAGAATGACCCAGAATCAAACCACTTGAAGGGAGAATGCCCCATAATCAAACCACTTGAGGGGAGAAATGCCCCATAATCAAACCACTTGAAGGGGTAAAGCCCAATAATCAATCCACTTGGGGAAACAGCTCATCAATCAACGATTTGGCAGAAGTCGCCATCTCTAAGGGATAAAATACATCAATCAAACCCCATATGAGAGACACCGTCAACCAAACCATAGGCAGGAGTCGCCATTTCTCGAGGTAAAACTCATCAATCAATCATTCTGGCAGAAGTCGCCACTTAATCAAACCACTGACAGAAGTTGCCATTTGTAAACCAGCACAAAGTGCATTCTTCTATTTGGCCCACTTGAACTGTGATGTCTCTGTCTTTTTATTCTTCTTTTTTGTATTGTTTTTTTTTTTTGAAAAATCCCTAACTTGCCACTGGTCTCTGTTTTTTGAAACGAACAACTAATCTTGGACTCCTTTATGGGAAATCCTTAGATTACAACACTAAAGCGCTATAAATTAAAACACGGAGGTTTTAGCTAGCGCTTTTTTGAAAAAGCACTATCTATCCTTTTAAGTATATATAGCGCTTTGTATTGAAAGCGTCAGTATAGGTTAAATAAAAATAATAGATATTTAAATAAAAAACATGATTAATCGCATATGGCGCTTTTTATGAAAAGCGCTATATATAAATCAAGCTTAAATAACGCTTATAAGTTAAAAAAAGCGCTACTGTATGCTTGAGAAAGATAGCGCTTATAGCTTAAAAAAAGCGCCATTTTATAAAGTGATTTAATGTAGATTAACTAACAGGTCCCCTGCATAGCATATTTCAATTTTTTTTTTTGAATTTTAATGAAAAATGGATTGCAGTAACTGTAACGCCCCATTTTTATTCTAATATTTTAGTAGATGTGTGAGTATTTTTATATGATTTTATTTGTTAAATAGATGATTTTATGTGAAATATGTGTTTTTGGTGATTTTATTTGATATATGGTGTGATGCTATTTTATTATATGATTTAGGGAGTTGTATATTATTTAAATGAATATGGCTTTATTATTTGTGGAAACATTAGGAGAAATAAAAATAGGAGTAAAATAATAATATTTTGGTTAATGGGAGTTAATTAGTAATTATGTGAGTTTAAGGGAGTTAAGAAAAATAAAGGAGAGGTTATGTTTATTGGGAAATAGAATAGAGAGAGTCAGAAACATTTTTCACATACAAAAGAAAAACATAAGTTTTGGGAGAAGAAGAGAAAATCTAGAAGAGGCAAAGAGAAGAGGAGGAACAATTCTGTAAGCTTTTGATTCATCTAAACTAAGGTAAGGGTGGGATTCCTTTCAATAATCTTGATATATAACTCTGAAATTTGATGAATTGTTGTTCTTAATTTTAGGGTTAGAAAGATTATGATAAATGATGAATTGTAATGATTTATGTTATTGGATGCATGATTATATGTTGTTTTGCTCCCTATGTTGTCTACTGAACCTGTAAACATGTTTATGAAACAATTTGGGTGATTAAGGGATCAAAAATTGGGTTTTGGAGTGAAAAATGGTGCAAAAATCGTAACAGCCTGTGCCAAATCGTGCTCCGATTTTGCCAAATCGTGCTCCGATTATTTACGAATGAAAATGCAAATTTTGACCCAGAAAATCGTGCTCCGATTTTCCAAATCGTACTCCGATTTGACAGCTTTCCCTGTTTCGCGTTCTTGCGTCTTTTTCACTCGTTTCTGTTTTGAATTAGCTTTGGGTGTAAACATGAAAGTTGTAGATAATTGAGTTAGCTTCCTAATGGATTTGGAGTGACTAGAAAATTATTTGTAGATTTTGAGTTATGATAAAAATAGTCCAAGTGGGTCTTCAGAAAACTTTAAGAAAACTTAGCATAACTAATCCCAAGTTAGTCTAAAAACATATGGTTGGTTTCCCAACTTCAAACTTAAGTGTTAGGGATTTAGTTGAGGTGTTTTATGGATATTTGACTTATGTTCTATTGATCAAAACTTAATTGCTTTTGGGGGATGTTTTAGACTTTGAGATGAATGTAATTGATTTATTAAGCCATGTTTATGAAGTGAATATTATTATTGAAGGTTGTACTATATGAAATATATGTGTAAACACTTTTGTATAATAAAAGTTGTTGTTCCATTGTTGAAAATTATTGTGTCGTTGAGTCATAGTAAATTATGCACATTGTCGTTGTCGTAGATGTTGTAGTTGTTATGATGATAAATGATTACTGATGATGATGTCTTGATGATGATGTTTTGATGATGATGTTGTTTATGATTGATGATGATAATAGTATGATCCTAAATGGTTATTAATTCTGATGTTTATGATGTCTGAAGCGGTTAAATATATGATGATAATTGATTATGAGTAATATTATGATGTTTTTTGACAATTATGTTGATGTAATTCATTCCTTAAATGATGTTAATGCATTCTATTATGCTATCTTGTTTCCTTTCCGTCGTTAACGTTGTTGTATCATCTGATGTCGAAGTTGGGGAGTGTGTCATAATTGTTTTAGGCACATACGTTGTTGTCGTTGTTGTTGTTGCCGTTGTTGAAGTTGTATGTTGATATACACAATTTGAGTCCATTTGCATACTCACACCTGTTGGGGGCATATGCCCTGGAATGTTCATCATTCAACCCGTTGGGGGCTTATGCCCTGGAATGTTTATCATTCACCTGTTGGGGGCTTATGCCCTGGGATGCTTTAACCATCCAAATTGTTGGGGGCTAATGCCCTGGAATGCTTAGCATTCAACGCGCGTAGATTGGTACCACCCGCATGATGCATTAGTTGTTGTTGTCGTAGCATTGTTGGGTTGTTGTTGTCGTTGTAGCATTGTCGAGTTGTTGTCGTTGTCGCATTGTCGAGTTGTCGGTGTCGTTGTGGATAATGTTGTTGTTGTTGTTGTTGTTGCTGTACCTTGTTGCTGAAAATAATTATGTCGTTGCTTATGTGTTTATTTAAATACATTATTAATGATGCCTGTTGTGATATGTTTTGTTGTTTTCATTAATTTGATGAACTATATATTATTATTATTATTGGATAAGTTTCTCACCCCTTCTGCGTATATGTTGCCTCGACCGTGGGTAATGTGCAGGTACTGATGACTTGTAGGTTTGGTCGGCTCAAGTGTCTAGGGCTCTGAGACATACTAGGATGGGGAAATCGTTGCGAATGTCTTCTCATTTCTTTTATGTATCACATATTTTGGAAAAGACTTGCTATTAGAGTTTATCGTTGTTGAAAATAAAGTTGAATTATGTTGGGGCCTTTGTGCCAAGATTTTCATTGATGTTGAATTTTGGTTGAAATTATATCTTTAAAGAATTATTCCGCTGCAGTTTATTAAGATTCTTTATGTTGGCCTTAAATAAATAGATATTTTCTATTTATGAATTTTTGAAAAGTAGTGTGACACTCCGTTGTGTGATTACTCTGATTATAATAATTAATATTACGTTGTTGGGAGAACGGGGTGTTACAATTGGTATCAGAGCAGGTCGGTCCGTCCGGCCAATTAGTAGAGTCGTGTCGAGCCTAGTAGTGTTGTGTGACAATTTTGTATTGTCCTTGTTGTCATGTTTGTTGTTTTTTGTGTAACCCTTTGTATGGACTGGTTGTAGTACAACCATGTCCATATTAATTGTTTTAGTAAGTCGGTGTGTTTTTCTTCTGCCGAAGAAGAGAGTGGAGCAGAATTGTTATCTACTAAACAGCTGAAGCAGTTAGAGCATGATGGAAACTTGATGTTCTCTTTAATGGCGTATTTGTCTGTGGAGAATCAGGCTGTGATTGATAGGTTGCCGGTTGTAAATGAATTTCCTGAAGTTTTTCCTGATGAGATTCCAGATGTGCCACCAGAGAGGGAGGTTGAATTTTCAATTGATCTGGTGTCGGGTACGAAGCCTGTGTCGATGGCTCCTTACCGTATGTCAGCAGTTGAGTTAGCAGAGTTGAAGAAACAGTTAAAAGACTTGCTTGATAAGAAGTTTATAAGACCAAGTGTGTCACCTTGGGGAGCACCTGTGTTGCTAGTTAAGAAGAAGGATGGTAGCATGAGATTGTGCATAGATTACCGTCAGCTGAATAAAGTGACGATAAAGAATAGGTATCCACTTCCGAGAATTGACGACTTGATGGATCAATTAGTGGGTGCTCGCGTGTTTAGTAAAATTGATTTGAGGTCAGGTTACCATCAGATTAAGGTGAAGGATGAAGATATGCAGAAGACGGCCTTTAGGACACGGTATGGACACTATAAATATAAAGTGATGCCTTTCGGTGTTACTAATGCGCCGGGTGTGTTCATGGAGTATATGAACATAATTTTTCATGCTTTTCTGGATAAGTTTGTTGTTGTATTTATTGATGATATCTTGATTTATTCTAAGACTGAAGAAGAGCATGCAGAACATCTGAAGATTGTGTTACAGGTGCTGAAAGAAAAGAAGTTGTATGCAAAACTGTCAAAGTGCGAGTTCTGGTTAATTGAAGTAAGTTTCCTTGGCCATATTATTTCTGGTAGTGGTATTGCTGTAGACCCGTCGAAGGTTGAAGCGGTATCACAGTGGGAGACTCCTCAGTCAGTTACGGAGATTAGAAGTTTTCTTGGTTTGGCTGGTTATTACAGAAGATTTATCGAAGGATTTTCAAAGTTGGCACTTCCATTGACTCAGTTGACCTGTAAAGGTAAAGCTTTTGTGTGGGATGCTCAGTGTGAGAATAATTTCAATGAGTTGAAGCGAAGATTGACAACGGCTCCAATTTTAATTTTACCAGAGCCGGATAAACCTTTTGTGGTATATTGTGATGCGTCCAAGTTGGGCTTAGGTGGTGTGCTTATGCAAGATGGCAAGGTAGTAGCTTATGCTTCGAGACAATTGAGAATACATGAGAAGAATTATCCTACACATGATTTAGAGTTGGCTGCTGTGGTTTTTGTGTTGAAAATTAATAATGATTTCTTGAAGAGTATCAAAGAAGCCTAGGAGGTTGATTTGAAATTTGTAGACTTGATGGGTGCTAGTAATCAGAATGCAGATGGTGATTTTCAGGTTGATGATCAAGGAGTGTTGAGATTCCGAGGTAGGATTTGTATTCCTAATAATAATGAATTGAAAAAGTTGATTTTAGAAGAAAGTCACAGAAGCAACTTGAGTATCCATCCGGGAGCTACAAAGATGTACCACGACTTGAAGAAACTGTTTTGGTGGTCTGGGTTGAAGCGAGATGTCGCATAATTTGTATATGCTTGTTTGACTTGTCAGAAATCGAAAGTTGAACATCAGAAGCATGCTGGTTTGTTGACGCCTTTAGATGTGCCGGGATGGAAATGGGATAGCATCTCCATGGACTTTGTGACGAGTTTACCAAACACTCAAAGAGGGCATGATGCCATTTGGGTTGTTGTCGATAGATTGACGAAGTCGGCACACTTTATTCCAATTAATATCACTTATTCGGTAGCTCAGTTGGCGGAGATTTATATTCATAATATTGTGAAGTTGCATGGTGTCCCGTCGAGTATTGTGTCGGATAGAGATCCGAGGTTCGCTTCGAGATTTTGGAAGAGCTTGCAAGAAGCTTTGGGCTCTCAGCTGAAGTTGAGTTCAGCTCATCATCAGCAAACAGATGGTCAGTCGGAAAGGACGATTCAATCATTAGAAGATTTGTTGAGGGTGTGTGTACTTGAGCAAGGTGGAGCTTGGGACAGTCACCTACCATTGATAGAGTTCACGTACAACAATAGTTACCATTCGAGTATTGGTATGGCACCTTTCAAAGCTTTATATGGTCGAAGGTGTAGAACTCCTTTATGTTGGTTTGAGTCGGGTGAAAGTATTGTGTTGGGACCTGAAATAGTTCAGCAGACTACGGAGAAGGTCAAGATGATAAGAGAGCATATGAAAGCGTCGCAGAGTCGACAGAAAAGTTATCATGACAAGCGTAGGAAGGACCTTGAATTTCAAGAGGGTGACCATGTGTTCTTGAGAGTCACTCCTATGATCGGTGTGGGTCGTGCATTGAAGTCCAAGAAGTTGACTCCGAAGTTTATTGGTCCTTATCAAATATCTGAGAGAATTGGCACGGTGGCTTATAGAGTCGGTTTGCCACCACATCTTTCGAACTTGCATGATGTGTTTCATGTGTCGCAACTTCGGAAATATGTAGCGGATCCTTCACATGTTATTCCTAGAGATGATGTGCAAGTTAGGGACAATCTTACGGTCGAAACTTTACCTTTGACAATTGATGATCGTAAGGTGAAGACGTTGGGGAGGAGCAACTGGTGAAAGTCTTACTTGGGAGTTAGAGAGTAAGATGCAGGAGTCATATCCTGAGTTGTTTGCTTGAGGTAATATTTCGAGGACGAAATTCTATAAGTTGGGGAGAGTTGTAACGCCCCATTTTTATTCTAATATTTTAGTAGATGTGTGAGTATTTTTATATGATTTTATTTGTTAAATAGATGATTTTATGTGAAATATGTGTTTTTGGTGATTTTATTTGATATATGGTGTGATGCTATTTTATTATATGATTTAGGGAGTTGTATATTATTTAAATGAATATGGCTTTATTATTTGTGGAAACATTAGGAGAAATAAAAATAGGAGTAAAATTTTAATATTTTGGTTAATGGGAGTTAATTAGTAATTATGTGAGTTTAAGGGAGTTAAGAAAAATAAAGGAGAGGTTATGTTTATTGGGAAATAGAATAGAGAGAGTCAGAAACATTTTTCACGTACAAAAGAAAAACATAAGTTTTGGGAGAAGAAGAGAAAATCTAGAAGAGGCAAAGAGAAGAGGAGGAACAATTCTGTAAGCTTTTGATTCATCTAAACTAAGGTAAGGGTGGGATTCCTTTCAATAATCTTGATATATAATTCTGAAATTTGATGAATTGTTGTTCTTGATTTTAGGGTTAGAAAGATTATGATAAATGATGAATTGTAATGATTTATGTTATTGGATGCATGATTATATGTTGTTTTGCTCCCTATGTTGTCTACTGAACCTATAAACATGTTTATGAAACAATTTGGGTGATTAAGGGATCAAAGATTGGGTTTTGGAGTGAAAAATGGTGCAAAAATCGTAACAGCCTGTGCCAAATCGTGCTCCGATTTTGCCAAATCGTGCTCCGATTATTTACGAATGAAAATGCAAATTTTGACCCAGAAAATCGTGCTCCGATTTTCCAAATCGTACTTCGATTTGACAGCTTTCCCTGTTTCGCGTTCTTGCGTCTTTTTCACCCGTTTCTGTTTTGAATTAGCTTTGGGTGTAAACATGAAAGTTGTAGATAATTGAGTTAGCTTCCTAATGGATTTGGAGTGACTAGAAAATTATTTGTAGATTTTGAGTTATGATAAAAATAGTCCAAGTGGGTCTTCAGAAAACTTTAAGAAAACTTAGCATAACTAATCCCAAGTTAGTCTAAAAACATATGGTTGGTTTCCCAACTTCAAACTTAAGTGTTGGGGATTTAGTTGAGGTGTTTTATGGATATTTGACTTATGTTCTACTGATCAAAACTTAATTGCTTTTGGGGGATGTTTTAGACTTTGAGATGAATGTAATTGATTTATTAAGCCATGTTTATGAAGTGAATATTATTATTGAAGGTTGTACTATATGAAATATATGTGTAAACACTTTTGTATAATAAAAGTTGTTGTTCCATTGTTGAAAATTATTGTGTCGTTGAGTCATAGTAAATTATGCACATTGTCGTTGTCGTAGATGTTGTAGTTGTTATGATGATAAATGATTACTGATGATGATGTCTTGATGATGATGTTTTGATGATGATGTTGTTTATGATTGATGATGATAATAGTATGATCCTAAATGGTTATTGATACTGATGTTTATGATGTCTGAAGCGGTTAAATATATGATGATAATTGATTATGAGTAATATTATGATGTTTTTTGACAATTATGTTGATGTAATTCATTCCTTAAATGATGTTAATGCATTCTATTATGCTATCTTGTTTCCTTTCCGTCGTTAACGTTGTTGTATCATCTGATGTCGAAGTTGGGGAGTGTGTCATAATTGTTTTAGGCACATACGTTGTTGTCGTTGTTGTTGTTGCCGTTGTTGAAGTTGTATGTTGATATACACAAGTTGAGTCCATTTGCATACTCACATCTGTTGGGGGCTTATGCCCTGGAATGTTCATCATTCAACCCGTTGGGGGCTTATGCCCTGGAATGTTTATCATTCACCTGTTGGGGGCTTATGCCCTGGGATGCTTTAACCATCCAAATTGTTGGGGGCTAATGCCCTGGAATGCTTAGCATTCAACACGCGTAGATTGGTACCACCTGCATGATGCATTAGTTGTTGTTGTCGTAGCATTGTTGGGTTGTTGTTGTCGTTGTAGCATTGTCGAGTTGTTGTCGTTGTCGCATTGTCGAGTTGTCGGTGTCGTTGTGGATAACGTTGTTGTTGTTGTTGTTGCTGTACCTTGTTGCTGAAAATAATTATGTCGTTGCTTATGTGTTTATTTAAATACATTATTAATGATGCCTGTTGTGATATGCTTTGTTGTTTTCATTAATTTGATGAACTATATATTATTATTATTGGATAAGTTTCTCACCCCTTCTGCGTATATGTTGCCTCGACCGTGGGTAATGTGCAGGTACTGATGACTTGTAGGTTTGGTCGGCTCAAGTGTCTAGGGCGCTGATACATACTAGGATGGGGAAATCGTTGCGAATGTCTTCTCATTTCTTTTATGTATCACATATTTTGGAAAAGACTTGCTATTAGAGTTTATCGTTGTTGAAAATAATGTTGAATTATGTTGGGGCCTTTGTGCCAAGATTTTCATTGATGTTGAATTTTGGTTGAAATTATATCTTTAAAGAATTATTCCGCTGCAGTTTATTAAGATTCTTTATGTTGGCCTTAAATAAATAGATATTTTCTATTTATGAATTTTTGAAAAGTAGTGTGACACTCCGTTGTGTGATTACTCTGATTATAATAATTAATATTACGTTGTTGGGAGAACGGGGTGTTACAGTAACAAAGCACACTTTTTTTTTAATAAAAAAAAAGCACACCTTTTTTTAAATATTTTTATCATATATATATATATATATATATATATATATATATATATATATATAACAAACTAAATCCAAACTTTTTCAAAAAAACAAATCAAATATATAACAAACTAAATCCAAACCTTTCCAAAAAAACAAATCCAAACTTTTTCCAAAAAACAAATCCAAACTAAAAAAACAAATCTAAAAAAACAAATCAAAATTTCTTGATCCCACTAAATCCTACTTTTCCATAAATAAATCATATCCTTGCAAAAAAAAAAAAATTAAAATACCCCATACACTCTTAATAATTGAATGGAAGTGTAGTAGTCAATATTTAGAGAGAAAATAGAGTTTTTTTAGAGAGAATAAGAAATTAGAGTGCGAACGGGGGATTAGTAAAACTGGGTAGAAAAGAAGTGTAGTTAATGAGATGAGTAGTGCATTAATGAGTTAAGTAGAGGGGAGTGTGAATAGCAAGACGGTGTAATTACAGAAATAATAGTAACAAATTCGAGAGGTGATAGTAATTTGAAAAGATTAGTAACAAACTTAGAGGACATATAGTAATTTAAAAAGATTGGTAACAAACTCAATTAGAGTTTATAAATAGAGAAGATAATTAGAGAAGAAGAGTTACCGAGGAAGAGAGAATCAAAGCGGCAAAAGAAAAATTAGGGTTATGGAGAGAAGATCAGGCAAAGAGGAATAACGAAAAGAACCTAGAAAGAGATTTCACCGTAGGAATTCATCACTTTTGCAAACTAGAGGTAAGGGGGGAGTCTCTATTCATCATAAGGGTTGTATAATCATATGGGTAGTGAAGGGTTTTGTTTTCCGTTACTTTTCATGATTTTTAATGAATTTATATTTAATTTGTATTCTAATTTATCGCTATAATTATATGTTTAATTTATTTGGGATAATATTCTATTTGTGCTTAAATTTTGTTCGTGTTAAGTGTATGCATCTTAGTTAGAGTGCACGGTAAATTATTTGATTTCCTTTATGTTTGTCGTTCAATATCGTTACATGGTGTTGATTATAACCTGCCTATTGTTTGTCTTATGCGTATATGTTTTGTCCAGCAACGATCATGATTAAATTGATATATGTGTCTTTATGACTATGTGTTATGGTTTCCAAATTTAAAAAAAACAAATCAAATAAAGTTTTACAGAATAAATTCAATCGTTTTCTTTCTGCCATGCTATTCAGTTGTTTATACATGTGCACCGCAACTTTGGATCCAAATTATAACCAAAATTGGTTCAAATTTATTTAGTTAATTAGGTATATCTCTATTGTACGATGCATCTATAGAGTTGGAGGCCTTACCATAATTCATTTATTCTTCCTTATTTTTATAGGTAATGATCCAAGAAGTTATTAAAATATAAAAGTAAGAGAATTTTAAATTTAGAGTTAATTTAAGAAAAATGGGTGGCCTAAGAACTCTATGAGATTTTGAATAAGATGGACCTTAGTTTCTCCTAGTTTAGTTTGACCTTATTATATAAATTAATATATAGCAATCATGTCTAACTGTGACGGTACTGTTAAGCTCATTCAAAGAATATATAGGAAAGAAAGTTTAGTTACTAATGAAATCATTTTTTATTAATATTATTTAAATGTCTTTGAAATAATAAATTTTAAATTATGAATTATTTAATGATGTAATTGATGTGTGATTTAAAGATGTGTTATATAAAGATGTTCTATTTGAAGATGTGTGATTTAAAGATGTGTTATATAAAGATGTGTTATATAAAGATGTGTTATTTGAAGTTGTGTGATTTAAAGATGTGTTATATGAAGATGTGCTATTTGAAAATGTTTGTTTTAAAGATGTATTTTAATTTATAATCTTGCTTTAATTTGTACTCTTGATCAGTAGTACTTTGAATTTATCTTTAATATAATATAGTATTATTGCTTAATGGTGTTTTCTGGTATATATTCAGGTGGAGGATTCAAGTGAAGGAGAGTGAACGAAATTTGGAAATGAATGATGATTTGCCTGCTTGTTTTGGATAAAAAATGTTGAGAAGATCAAGAAGATAGATGAAGACTGCATGATATCATAGATGATTTGCTTAATGATTTGCCTGCTTCCAAGATTAGATTATAAATCAAGCTTAAATAGCGCTTTTTTTGGCAAGTTAAGACACCGTTCAACACTAAATTAAAATAGCTACTCACAGTTTGTCCCGATCGTGAAAATAGAAAGCCAATAACACGATTCTTAGAATGATGTGCTAATATGTATAAGAACATAGCCACTTGTTCTTCAATAGTTATTAGTCCATCTTCTTTCAACTTTCCCTCAGTTCGGAGGAGACCACATAATAAACGAAAAGATCTAATATCCATGCGAAGTTGATTAACACATATGACATCATTTCGTTGGATCAAACTCTCTAAAAATTCTCCTCTTAATCCTTCTCTATCTACTAGTCGTTGCCTAAGAGTTTGGTTTTCGTGGAACCATATTGAAGAATGACTCATAATCATAACAATTGCATTACAAATTCTAACCATCTCTAGAAACTGTTGCACCAATATTATATATAACATCACATGATGTTCATACTGTTCCTGTGAATTCATATTAACCTATAAAAGAAACATGTATTGAGAGCAGTTTTCTATAGAAAAACATCAACATAACAACAATCATTAAACATTGTAACTATAAAAAAAATAGAAATATACAATAGACCTTTTTTTTCTTCCATCAAAACACAATTGAATTAGTATTAGACCAATAATAGTCCATAGAGAGTAATCCTTGTATTTATGTCAGAGCTTATACTTTTATTTAAAACTGATGATTAAACTGTTCAATTCTCACAGACGCATCCATCGTGCATAGATGTGGGAAGGAAGATGTGAAAAAGATAGCCCAATCATTTACCTCCTCTTTTCCATATTAAGAGCATGATTACCGTTTTGATATTAAGAAAAACAATTAAAAAAACCAAAGAAAGAAACAATGAGAAACAAATGAAATTCAATGGCATAGAAAAAAAGAACAAAACGTACAGCCACAAATTATTGTTTTGCATAGAAAATTAACATGAAACACTAAATACAAAAAAGAACAAGAAATTGAACAAATTTGCAAAAAGAAAACGTACAGTCGCAAACAAAGATTTTGGGAGGATTAGGGCAAAACGTACAGTAACCAAATATCAAATAAAGAAGTAGAGAAAAGAGGATTAGGGCAAATACCTTGATGAATCGCAGAGAAGGATTTTGGGAGGATTAGGGCAGAACGTACAGCCGCACAGAGAAAGTGAAAAGGAGGCGGTGGTAGAGCGTGAGGGTAAAATAAGAATTCAGTTGGATAGGTTAATTTTAACCCAGCCCAAACTCAGGATAGAAAATACAAAGGAGTGATAGGATAGGATAAGTAAAAGGAATAATTTATCATATCCTGTTGGTGCATCAAACGAAGGATTATGACAGGATATGATATATCTTTCCTATCCTGACTCTTTATCCTGACCATCAAACACACCCTGAAAGTGGAAGAATAATCATGATTAGTTTTTAGAAGTAACTAGGTGGTTATAGTTAAGGGAAAGTGGTAGAACTTATACTAATTAAAGAACCAAGTGTAACTAGTAAAGTCAAATGAAGATTGGCATTTAAGAAAATATCTATCTACCTCTTATACTCTTCCTCTTCCTCACACAGTTACCCCATATACATATATGTACAAAGAAAAGAAAAAGGAATGGAGATATTTTTGTGAGACTCCACCTACACCCTTGTTTTCCTATAAATGGAACCCATTCCATTTTCTTTCCTCTCATCCCTTTTTCTCTCACGTGTCTCTTTTCTCTCAAGTCTTCATTCTTCTTTCTTCTTTCTTCTCTCATCTCGATCTCTAGTTGTTTTCTTCTCTCTTCTTTCTTCTCTCTTCTCTCTCTCGTTACCTACTTCTCTCTCTCTAGAAATCTTTTTCTTCATATTCATCCTTAAGTGATAAAGAATAGTGTTTGGTCTTTCTTTGTGAAGATTAGTTGCACATGAGCCACCTAAAATTGACTAGCTTCGATTCTTTGAGCATGTTTCTAAAATTGACTCACCCTCCATTCCTTTTCTCTTCCGTGAGCTCCCTTCTTTCTCTACTTCATTTTGGGCCCGTTTGTTTCAGATTTTTTCGGAAAAAAATCTATTTTTTCCCTTAAAAAATCACTTTTTTTATTTTTAAGTGTTTGTTTAGGATTTTTAGAAAAATCATTTTATCAAAAAAATCTATTTTGACCATAAAATGAAAAGCTATTAGGATTTAACTTTTCTTAAAATCTATTTTTTTTCAACAACAAGGAGATAACACATGTGCATGTTAGAACTCATTTTTTTTTTTTTAAATGGATTTTTATGGATAGTAGGCAAACACAAATAACTTCAGATTTTTTTTTAAAAATCTCTAAAAAAATCTCTATATTTTTTTGACACAAAATCTATTTTTTTTAAAGCTGAAACAAACGCACCCTTTTTTTTATTTTCCTATAAGTAATTATGAAGAAAATTAAGTGGTGGTGTTTGGGAGTTAGAAACTATTATATTTTATGGTGACTAGAAGCCTAATAAGGTAACAATTTTCCTCCTTTTATTTTACCTCCTCTTTGATCAAACCTTTTTGTTGTCCATAGAAAAACGTTTTCAAGTTTTATTCTTAAAAACCAATTGATCTAATAATAGTTTATAGTAGTAGTAGGCTCTTAAAGGAACAAAGTCCTTTCCACTTTGATTCACTCCTGTGTTGGTCGAACCATATGGTTCTTTTTGACAAAAATATATTCTTTGACTTTATCATGAGTTGGGTTAAAAGTTAAAACATATTAGATTATGAATAGTTTATTTAAAAGATCAATAATTTTCTTTCATTTGGTTTAGTTGTATGAAGGCCGGACCATTTGAAATTGTTAAAAAGAATGTGATTAATTTTTAAGGCTTAATTCTTTCATGAATATCATAGTTTGTGTATAGGTACTAATGGATCCAAAAGAAAAGTTTGATTTTGAAGAAAAATAATTTTGTATAAGAATTGAGTTTTAATTATTTTGCTTTGATGATTTAACTAAGTATATGATCTAGCTGTGTGTGAGTGTGGGGAGGGTTATTTTAGAAATCATTATCTTTGAAAATGAAAAATTAAATAAAAAGAATGTAAAATAATTAAGCTTCGGATATACTTTTAAGCCAACACCCTTTCGCCATATATGGAACTTTCACCGGAAACATTGGACATACTGGACTTTTAACGTGTATGTGTATATACACACACACACATATGGACGATGCAAAGAAAAATGAATATATGGACATTTGGACTTTGATTTTCCTTCGAATCATGACTAACAAAGTATAACTGTGAGCACTGTATAAAACAAAAGTGTTAAGTTAATTTAGTAGACTTAAGAGTTGTTTAAAATAAGATAACTTTAATTAAAACTAGAAAAGTTTGCTTGATCAAAGATTATTTTGAAGTGTTGGTTAATTTTAGAAAAGAAAAACTTCTAATAGTGTTAGCTTTTATCTAAACAAATAAAATAAATAATAATTGTAACAGTAAATCCTAGCCTTATTCATGATCTTCAACATCGTAGTCTCCTTGGGTAGAAACTAGTTCAATTCTATCTTTTCCGCTTTCTCTCGAGTCCGATCATCTCTATATGTACTCCTTTAGTTTTCTTTTCCGTTTCTCTTGAGAATTGGTGTTGTGAACTTTGAGAGGTAAGTGAGGTTTGAGTGAGAGTAAAGTGAGATTGTGAAAGTTTGGAGAAGTGAGTAAGAAGAGAAGTAAAAACATTTATTTGGAGGTGCAACTAATGCGAGGGAAAAATTGGGTATATCACCTTTCCGAATGCTATCGAATTCTCGAGGGTCTTTCATGACTAAAAGAAATAAAAGGGAATGCATTGCTCAGGTAAGGGCACTCTCTCGAAACACTATAATTACTTAAATGCGTGGTTGGTTTATGTGCTTATATTTGTTTTGTTGTGAATAAACATTTGGAGTGAATATGTTTGCCCAGTCGGGGATGATATGCTATCAAATTGATCATGATATGTTGATGTGCTTTACTTTCAAAATAATTGAAATGCATGATGAATTTATGTTGTTATGCATGATGTTTATGAATATATGTATGAACAAGAATTCTATTGAAATTACATATGCTTTTGAGATATGTAAGTTGTTGCATTAGCATATAAGGGGAATCGTATGCTCATGCATTTCATAGTAAACGTGGCCACCAGAGAGGAGTCACGAGGTGCACACCGGAGAGGTGGCACGGGGTGCATTGAAGACCACCTTATCCTGTAGTGGATCATTGAGTCTGATAGATGGGTAGATACTCATCTCCTTATGTGGAGTTGCCACAACCCTCTGCGGAGGTGTATTAATTCCGGAATCAATTGCATGTGATGTCCTGTGATAGGCTTCACACTCATGTAGAGTCTGCATTTTTAGGCTAAATGTGCATTGTTATAGTTTATATGTTGAATGTTTTATTTTAAATCCATTTACCATGCCTACATGCAATGCATGTTGCATTTCTGTAATTATGTTGTTTTTAGATCGTGACCCTCTACATTAATTCGCGGATCGGGCTTTGCCCCACATCCAAATATTGAGTCGTTAAGCGGGAGTGACAAAGACTTCGGAGGAGTAGCAGTTTGGGAAGTCAAGCTTGAGGTCATCAGTAGGTCTCAAACCAAGTCATAACAGTTTAAAGTTAAGGATCAGCTTTAGGAGTCCTTTTAATTTTTAGTTAATACTTTTGTTAGGAAACTTTCCCTCTGCGTAGAGATGTACTTGTGTCTTGTAAATTATTCTGTTGCCAAACAAAGCTCTATATAACTCTGACGTTCATTTTGAAAAGGAAACTTCACTTTATTTTGTAATAAAAGTCTAGAACTTATGTTTAAAAAAGGATTAACATTATTCTTTCGTTTAAAAAAAAATTAGGCACAACATTTGGTGCTGAAAAATGGGGCGTTACATTTTACATATGTGATATATTTTCGTAAATACAACCTCAATTGTAGATATGTTTTCATTCAACTCAATTGTATAGTTCTGTATAAAATGTTAGATCATTTGTTCTTGATAAATTTAATTAATTTTAAAAGTGAACAAATGTATTCAATGTTCATTACAAGCTACAACTGTTGTGACAGGAAATCCTACTCCAATAACACAAGAACCACGTAGGTCTATCAGGATACGTCAAGAACCCGAAAGATATGGGTTTCTCATATCAGAAGAGGGTGATGTTTTACTCATGGATCAAGATGAGCCTGTGACTTACATAGAGGCCATTACTGGTCTTGAATATGAGAAATGTCTTGAAGCCATGAAATCTGAAATGGATTCCATGTACGAAAATCAAGTTTTGAACTTGGTTGAAACACGTGACAAAATTAATCCAATAGGATGCAAGTGGGTTTTCAAAAAAAAAAAAAACTGACATGGATGGAAAGGTTAATACCTACAAAGCGCGGCTGGTTGCTAAATGCTTCAATCAAATTCATGGTGTAGACTATGATGAAATTTTTTGACCAGTTGCAATGATGAAATCCATTCTCATCTTATTTGCTATCGCTGCATACCATGACTATGAAATATATCAAATGAATATCAAGACTGCTTTCCTTAATGGAAAACTTCTTGAGGATGTGTACATGACACAACCTGAAGGATTCGGCGATCCTAAAGCAACCAAGAAAGTATGCAAATTACAACCATCAATTTATGGATTGAAGCAAGCTTCCAGAAGTTGGAATATTCGTTTTGATGAAAATGTACAACTATATGGATTCATTAAAAATGAAGATGAATCTTGTGTTTACAAGAAGTTTAGTGGGAGCATAGTCTCATTTCTGGTTTTATATCTGGATGACATATTGTTAATTGGAAATGACATCCCTACACTACAACAAATCAAAACTTGGTTAGGGAAATGTTTTTCTATGAAAGACTTAGGTGAAGCCTCCTATATATTAGAAATCAGGATCTATAGAGATAGATCACAAAGATTGCTTGGTTTAAGTCTGAGTACATATTGATATTCTGGCACGTTAGACTTACGATGTTCCAAACGATGTTCCAACACAGAACACAGAAAAACCAGAAGTTGTATATGATGTTTAGAACATTAAGCTAACAGACATAAACATAATAAAGCAAAATAACAGACAGGAAAGAAAAGAGGCACGGAGAAATTGTTAACCCAGTTCGGTGCAACGTCACCTACTCTGGGGGCTACCAAGCCAGGAAGGAAATCCACTAGTGCAGTCCGTATTCAAAAGCTCTCAGCAAACCACGTTTGCACTTGTGACCTAGGACCTACCCCAACTAGACTTCAACCTAGGAACTCCTAGATCTGAGATCCCATCTCACTCCCTTACAACAGATCACAATCCCATGTGATTCCCAAATTACAGACTCAAATCAAATGAGGTTACCCTCAAAAATAACAACTTGCAACCTTGCTTAAAAGCTTAGATGCAGTTCACAATCTACCTAGCTCCTTGCTTAAAAGCTTCGGAGTAGTGTACAGTATTACAACTCAAAGCACAGTCCTAAACATGTATCAAGATGATACACGAAAGGCTCACATGATATAAGACTCAAAACCTAAACAAAACTCTATTTTGTAAACCAATGTCTTGAATAAAACTTCAGGTCTTGCAGCCTCCTTTATATACTGAAGCAAGGCGTGTCATTCCTTCAATCATGCTTCAGATCGAATCAGTGACTTATTGATTAAGAAACATGGACGGATATGGAATCTCCTAGAAAGTAGGCTCATTTAAAGTCACCTTGAAAATACTTTCCTAAGTCATTTTAACAATTCCTTAAGAAATCACATAAGTTCTGATCTCATCATAATTGCACATGGTTCAGACCAACTCAAGCTAGCGTGGATTCCTTCAATCAAGCAAGCGCGTGCGTAAACATAGGCGAAGCACAGAACGTACATACCAGGTCTGGATGTTGGAACATTGTGTTCCACATCTGAATTGAATATTTGTTTTAGGCAAAAGTGAAGCCAACATACAAATATCCAACAATCTCCCCCTTTGGCAAATTTTTGGCTAAAACAAATTTAGCCCACACCTGTTAAAACAGAGAGATAGCACACGCAACCTTTTCTTCAATCTTCAGAATTATAATCTTCCTTGAAGAAAGGTTCACATTCTCAGACTTCTAAAAGATACCGAAATATAGTTCTTCAGTCATCACACATAATCTTCAGGACTAGAAGAATTATATTATAGGTCTCAGATTCTGCTTCCATTATTATCACACAACAATTAACACATAGAATTATGCAGATAAGAGAAACTAAAAGGTATCAAAGCGAAAATCAGAGTCTTGTAGTAGAGGACGTATAAGGAAAAATAAATTCCTGTACATCCTAGACAGACAGTCAACTGTCACAACACGCTACTTAGAGAAATATAAAAAAAATACTCAGTAGCTCAAACCATCAGGATGTTCCAACATTTACAAGACCATTCAAGGTCACAGAAGTTTACTCCCCCTCAAGGACCACAAATCAAACATCTCTTACTCCCCCTGAATTCATGCATACTACTCCTAGTAGTCAACTAGAGACATGCATGCTTACACAGAATACCTCATACATGCACACACTTAAAAAACTTAATAGATACCAGAATGCCAGAATCTGATGTCTCAACATCAATAGGCACATTGTCAGGAAACATACAACATGGATATATCTACTCCCCCTTTTTAGCCATAAAATATGCCAAATTGAGAATTGATAAAAGCATAAATTATAGCTAAAAGTACTTGACACTCTGAACGGTGTTGCTATTCCTCATGGATGCAAACACCCAGCTTGCTCCGCAGTTTCTCAAATTGCTTGACATCTAAGGCTTTTGTGAAGATGTCAGCCAGTTGTTCTTCAGTTGTCACATGCTCCAGAGTTACTACCTTGTCTTCAACAAGGTCCCTAATGAAGTGATGCCGGATGTCAATGTGCGTTGTTCTGCTATGTTGTATAGGATTCTTGGAGATGTTGATAGCACTTAATTATCACAGTACAATGTTAGAACATTTTGTTGAACATCATACTCTTCCAGCATTTGCTTCATCCAGACTAACTGAGAGCAGCTACTACCTGCAGCAATATATTCTGCTTCTGCTGTTGATAGAGACACAGTTTTGTTTCTTGCTGAACCAAGACACCAGATTTTTCCAAGGAAGAAACAGCCTCATGAAGTATTCTTTCTGTCATCTTCACTACCTGCCCAATCTGCATCACAATAGCCAATCAACCTGCAACTTCCACTGTGAGAATAGAGAATTCCATAGTCTGTGGTGCCATTTATGTACTTCAGAATCCTCTTGACTTGAACAAGTGTTTTATCTTGGTTTTCGGGTGTCAAACATTGACTACGTTTGAACCTTTTAACCGGCGATATCTTATTTTTTCTTGGGAAGGGAAAAAGTAAGCAAAACCCTTGAGAATTGAGGTCCGGGAGTTGTTTTCGCTACGGGAAGGTGTTAGGCACCCATAACGACTATAGTAACCTATAGGAACCGTCTTTACTTTCTACGCGTGCGCTTTATTTTTAAATGCTATTTGAAAAATGATATTTACCTAAGAGTTTACTAAGTGAAGAATTGGAGGGAGAAGAAAGCGTTTGAATTTTATTTTATTTGAATTGAAGGAATATTGTTCCTTGCCTACGTACCCGTTTAAGGGATCAAATCCACCGTAGTTCTCTTCAAAAAAATGTTTTTGTTTTTCGTTGGTTGATTTTAAGTTTGAAAATTGGAATTTGAAGAATGGAGATTGAGAGGCCTCAAGGGCATAAGATTGGGAAAAAGTGAGGTGGAATTAGTTATTTTGGAAAAAAAAGTCAAGTATTATTAATTTTCATTGAAATTTGATTAAGAAAATAAAAGAGAAAATGCAATGGGATTTTGATCCCAAGGTTTATTTAGAAAATGATTTGAATGATGTTGTTCATATTTTTTGAAAAGAGGTTTTTCTAAGTGTAAAGCCTAAGCATTCATCTAAACATACAATCCTAAACATACATCTAAACATGCATATCCTAGCCATACATCTAAAGTGGGGTGTGTGCATGTGTCGGTGCTTGTGTCGGTGTACATCATTAGAGTCCATTGTCCGTTACATCATGCCCTAGTTTACATTCTATGGTCTTGCAAGAATTTAAAAGCATAGGAAAAATATTACAAACTTCCTAAGTTTTTACATTCTAATTTTGCATGAACTTTAAAGTGTAAGAAAGAAAAGGATGAGAATGTGAGATGGAGGATGAAATGCTCATGATATATGCAACATGAAGTAGAATGGTTAGTGAAAATAAGGCATAAAATGATAGAAAGATGGGCAAGGAAATACTAAACAAAGAATAGTAAAAATGACAAGAATAAAGTGTCAAAATGTAGTAAAAATTCACCATAACCTCTCAATAAGTACATGACCTATAATTCTCCTATCATAAGCAATTTTCAAAGGCTTCATTGTACTATGAGTGTGAGAATTATAGGGCATATTCAAGTCAAGGATCATGACATATTTTTAGGTACACTTAGCACTTTATTTTTACATACACACATTTACATGACTTGTAAAACAAGAAACTAATTACACCTATTCACATGCAGCAAGAAACACATACAAACAGTAGCTAAAACTTCACAAAATCATATGGTATAGGTCACAAACATTCATCAAGAAATTGGAACTAGAGTCAAGCAAATTTACACAAATTTTTTAATACAAAACATCACAAAATAGCAAAAAAAATCATCACATTATTATTTCCAATTTTTAATATGCAAAAATCATCACAAAAATACCACAAAACTATCAAGAAATGTGTATGAAAATTTTTAGAATTTTTAAAGAATTTTTAGACACAAGAGCATATAAAACTTCACAATTTTTTAACAAAAAATAGTAAACAATTAACAAGAAAATACCACATATTTTTCAATCAAGATTTAAGACATAACAACATCACAAAAATGCCAAGAAAGTGATCAAGAACATATAGGAATTTTTAAAGGACTTTTTAGACTAAAAAAAAACAAGGAATTCACAACTTTTAACAAAGAAAGTAAACAAAATAACAAGAAATACTACACATATTTTCCTCAAGTTTTAACACATAAAGATATCACAAAAAGGTCAAGAAAAATATCAAGAACATCTAAAAAAAATTATGGAATTTTTGCAAAAGCTTTAGGAAAGGCAGGGGGTGTAAACAGCAAGAAATATGTCACATAGGCAAAACGTCACATATTTAGTCTAAAAAGTCACATAGGCATGTTTGGGCTGAAAAGAAGAGATGGATCAGTTTGGATCCATGGGTTATGGGTCCTGGATTGCTATAAAAGAGGATTTACTGGTTTTTTCTTCATTTTAAACCCTCCATTCTCTCTCTAAGATTTCAAAACTCCCTCTCCTCTCTCTAAGATACCAGATCGGAGAAGATGAAGGTGGTGGTGCCGGAGCAGCTCCGGCGCGGTGGTCGGCCGGAGAGCCGCCGCGTCGGAGCTTTTTTTTTTGTTTTTTTCGAAATTTTTTTACATCAAAAGGCTCCACTCCTTCTCCTTTATTCAAATCCGGTACTAGATTTTCGAAACAAACCACATACAAGCCTAGATCTAGAAAAAACCTTCACCAACAAAACTTATTGTAAACACTATTTCATCACCAAGTGTGAACACGATAGCAACATAGATCGAATAAAAGATGAGGGAACTCGATTTACCTCTTATGAGATCGGAGAAAGATGCTAGGGAATGTCGACGGGAAGCTTGAATCTGCTTCTCCTCCTTCTCCCGGCTTGAATTGCAATTCCGATTTGTCTTGCTTGAACAACCTTCTTGATTCGGTTTTGACACGTTCACGTGCTTGAATCCGCGTTTTTTCTGCTTGATATATGTGTTATTGTGTGAATTCGAGTTTGAATTTGCACTGTGATGTTGTTATGAGCTTGGATCGGTTTCGTTGTGTAATTGATGATGATGATTCGGTTATGGAGGTTGGATGAATATTCAAGTGTTCTTGAATGTTCTTGAGTTTTATTGTGATTTTTGGTGGTTTTGATCCGTGAGAAGGAGAGAGAGAAAAGTGAAATCTGTTTTTTGCTGAGTTGTAACAGAATGAATAGTGATTGTGATGACTGGGCCTGTGACTGGGCTTTTATAGATGACACATGTGAGTGCTGGACCAATCTGTTGATGCCATGTGGCACTGGACTTTGTAACAAACTTTGACCAACTTTGACCTGTAAAAATAACAAACTAAAAGGACCAAAATGCAAAATGACAAAAGGACTAAAATGTAAATAAAATAAAATTGGTAAAAAAAAATGTAATTTGAAAATAACGTAAAGTGAAACGATTAAAAATAACAAAACGGACTAAAACGAACCAATTACTTAAATGAGGTACTTTAAAGTAACCTCTCTCTGCCGAAATTTCGTGTGAAAAGACCAAAATGCCCCTGGGTATTAAAATGACTCGAAACGACTCAAATGCAATTTTAAAATGGATTTTTAACAGAGAATTAAAGCAAGAGCTTTATACAAGCAAATTAAAAGACTCAGGGACAATTTTTAGGAATTAAACTGAGTTTTAACACATGAAAAGACTAAAATGCCCCTAGGGGCTAAACTGACTCAAAATGACTTCAAATGCAATTTTTGAAATGGATTTTGACATAGAGTTGAAATGAAGACTTATTCAAACCCATTGAAAAGACTTAAACAATTTTTCAAAGATTGAAAGAAATTTTAACATAAGAAATGACTAAAATGCCCTTTTTCATGAATTTTGCAAGTAATATTGAAATAAAATGCAGAGAAAGATGTAATTGATCAGAGACATATCAAATGACTTGAAATGCAAGAAAATAAAAAATTGAGTTAGTATTTTTAGGTCCAAAATTTGGGTATAACAACAAGATGACTCATTTTGGGATCTGCTTGATATCTAGCACAAACCCCTACAACAAAAGTTATGTCAGGTCTGCTTGCTGTAAGATATAGGAGACTTCCAATCATGCTTCTATACAGGCTTTGATCAACAGCAACACCATTTTCATCTTTGGATAACTTTACTTGAGTGGCTGCTGGTGTTCTTTTATGACTGGCATTGTCTAGCCCGAACTTCTTCGCAATATTCTTGGCATACTTGCTCTGGGAGATGAAAGTTGTGTCTTCCATCTGCCTGACTTGCAGACCAAGAAAGTAAGTCAGTTCTCCCACAAGACTCATCTCAAATTCAGACTGCATCTGATGAACAAAATGATGAACCATTTGATTCGACATTCCTCCAAACACAATGTCATCAACATAGATTTGTGCAATCATGAGTCTTCCTTTGTCCTTCTTAACAAACAAAGTCTTGTCTGTACCTCCCTTCCTGTATCCTTGATGGGTCAGAAATTCTGTGAGTTTTTCATACCAAGCCCTATGTGCTTGCTTTAACCCATACAGTGCCTTCTTCAGCTTGTACACATGATCAGGAAAATTTGGGTCAACAAATTCCTTTGGCTGTTCAACATAGACTTCTTCATGGAGATACCCATTTAAAAAGGCACTCTTCACATCCATCTGAAACAATTTGGACTTCAGGATACAAGCCACTCCTAAAAGTAACCTGATAGATTCCAGTCTGGCTACAAGTGCAAATGTTTCATCAAAGTTTAATCCCTCTATTTGTGTATAACCTTGTGCTACCAGTCTTGCCTTGTTTCTGGTAACAGTGCCATTTTCATCTGACTTGTTTTTGTAGATCCATTTTGTTCCAATGACATTTATGTCATTTGGTCTTGGCACCACATCCCATACTTCACTTTTTTTGAACTGGTTGAGTTCTTCTTGCATAGCTTCAATCCAGAAATCATCAGTGAGAGCTTCCTTTACATTTTTAGGTTCAAATTTGGACACAAAACAGGAATTGGTGACAACATCATTAGATCTCCTGGTTCTGATTCCTTGATCTGGATCTCCAATAATGAGCTCTTGAGGATGATTCTTCTGAAATCTGATTGAAGGTCCTTTGCTTGATTCTACATTCTCCAATTCAATATCTTCAGAGTTAGTCTCAGGTTCTTCATCAGTTTCAGGCCTTACTTTCTCTTGGGTAGATGTTTCAGGATATGCTTCAACACCTAGTACAACTTCAAGCATTGGTTCTTTAACCATATCATCTACCACCACATTGATGGATTCCATAACAACTTGAGTTCTGTTGTTAAACACTCTATAGGCTCTGCTGTTAGTGGAGTAACCCAGAAAAATTCCTTCATCACTCTTTGGGTCCATTTTTCTTCTGTAATCTCTATCTGCTAGAATGTAACACTTGCTACCAAAGACATGAAAGTAACTTACAGTAGGCTTTCTTTCCTTCCACAGCTCATACAAGGTAGTTGTAGTACCTGTTCTCAGAGTTACTCTGTTATAAACATGACAAGTTGTATTCATGGTTTCAGCCCAGAAATAAAGTGGTAGGTGTTTAGCATGTAACATGACTCTGGCAGATTCTTGTAGAGTCCTATTCTTCCTTTCCACCACTCCATTATGTTGAGGTGTTATGGGAGATGAGAACTCATGCCTGATTCCTTCATCTGCACAAAATTCATGAAATCTGGAGTTTTCAAACTCTGTTCCATGATCATTTTTTATCCTGACAATACCTCTATTTTTCTCTCTTTGTAGTTGGATACAAAGTTCCTTGAGTGATTCAAAGGTATCAAAATTCTCTCTGATGAAGTTCACCCAGGTAAATCTTGAAAAGTCATCAACAACCACCAGAACATACTTCTTTCCACCAATGCTAGCTACTTGCATGGGTCCCATTAGATCAATATGCAGAAGTTCAAGAGTTTTTGTGGTTCCATGATGTTCCAACCTAGGATGGGACATCCGAGTCTGTTTACCAACTTGACATTCCTCACAAATACTGCTATCAGTGATTTCCAGTTTGGGTATACGTCTGATTGCTTCTAGAGAGATAACTTTCTTTATTCCTTGCATATTCAAGTGACCTAGTTTTTGATGCCACAGTTTTACCTCTTCAGCTTTGCTCAGCATGCATGAAGATATGAGAGCCTGTTCTTGAGAGATCCATAAGTAGTAGTTGCCCTTAGACCTAGTACCCTTCATACTTACCTTACCCTTCTCATCTATGATCTGGCTCTCAGTTTTACTAAAGTTTACACTTAGCCCCAGATCACATAAAGTTGACTAATATTAATCAGGTTGGCAGCCAGTCCTTTGACCAACAAAATATTATTTAATCTTGGTGATCCTTCATTAACTAAGTCTCCAATCCCCACAATCTTCCCTTTAGCACCATCCCCAAACATGACATAACTTTTGGCATAAGGTCTGACATTTCCTAGAAAATTGTCCATCCCTGTCATGTGTGATGAGTCATAGAATAGTCTATTTTATTGCATTATTTAGTATCGTTTTATTTAGATTTGGTTTTATTTTATTTTAATATTATTTCCTTTTTGAATCTTTTACTTCAAATTGCATTTTATTATATTTTAGGAACGAATATATGATGGAAGGTGTCTTGGAGCAAAAGAAAGAGGACTGGAGCAAATACAATACAAGAATACGAAGATACGAGACAAAAATATGTCTCTACCAAGTCAGAAGCTTGGCACGGCCCGTGCCAACATGTGGCACGGCCGTGCCACCCTCCAGGACCACTTTTGCTGCTTTTCTTCAAGCCCAAGTTACTCCGTTGCAGCTTTACTGTTTTGCCCTTATAGTAGCTTAGTTTCTAAGTCAATTGTAAAGCTATAAATAGAGTAGCACTCCATCATAAACATTCATCTTTTGTTCTTGGAATAAAAGTTCACTTTTATATTACTATTCTTTTACTGCTTTCTCTCTTCTTCCCCTATGTCTACAATGAACGTTAGTGAGTAGACACTTCTTTGTCTTGGGATTGTTGGTAAGTCTAATGACATAATCCTAAACAAACCAAGCTTAAACCCTAATTTCTATGTAACCCTAATTTCTAATCTAGATTCACCGTCTTAACGTGGATTAACAATTATCAAACTGTGGAAGCGAAAGCGGAGGGTTCGATAATCGTTAATCCATCATCCCAAACATCAATTCATAAAGCGAGAGCGGAGCTTTGATGTTGGAACAAGTGAATCTAGACAATAATTGCAAAACAGTGAAATAGTCTTTGCAATTATTGAGACAAAGAGTAGTTTCAATCCTCTATGCATCTTCTAGTAATCATGTCAGTGAAATAGGCTTGGTTACTAGAAGTAAACTCTCATCGGACTTTCATCGGAAAGGTGAGGGGCTAAGGGAAACTGGTCTTTAGGAATTAAGGTGTAAACCATGAAATTAGATGTTTAAGTCTTGTCTAGTGAAGGGTTTGTTATTATGATAAACCAATAATCCCAAGGCTCTTTTATTATTATTGTTATTTATCTTCAGCAATTAACCCCCTATTTCATAATCTTTCTTCTTTTCTAATCATTCTCTAAAAGCTAATTGAATTCACAACTCCCTAGCGGAACGATACTCTTCTTACTACTATTACTTCGATAGGCCGTGCACTTGCGGTTTGGCTCTATCAAGTTTTTGGCGCCGTTGCCGGGGAGTTGTTGTAATTTGATTAACTTTTTAACAGTGATTAGACTAAAAAAAAATAAAAAAATCTTTTTCGTTATTTTATTTTATTTTATTTTATTGTTTTTATATTTCTTTCAAAAAAAAAAAATCTTTACTTTATTCTATTTTCGTTTTATATTTGTTTCAAATATATATATATATATATATTTATAAAAAAAAAAAGTAAAAAAAAATATCTTTCTCTCTCTCTCTCTCTCTCTCTCTCTCTCTCTCTCTCTCTCTCTCTCTCTCTCTCTCTCTCTCTCTCTCTCTCTCTTTCTCTTTTTCTATTCTATCTCTAACTGTTTTGATTTCAGGCATGGCTCAAAACCTTTATCAATGGACCTTTTCCCCCCTTTCACCACCTTGTAAAGCTTATGAAATTTTTGGTCACACTGGTGTTGAATGTCAACTAGGTAGTGTTGTTAGAAGTCCCGAGCAGGTAAACTATGGGTTTAGGAATGATCAAATTTTTTCTCAAACCCCTCAAAATCTTTTTGGACAACAAATATCACCACCCGGTTTTGCAAACAACCAAAGAGTCTCTCAAAAATCCGACTTGGAACTTTTGATAGAAAATTTTGAATTAGATAACATTAGGCATAACCAAGAGTTTAAAGTCAAAGCTGGAATTTTGAATGACTCTCTCAATAGGCTTTCCGCAAATGTGGATTCTCTTTCTACTCACAACAAAATGCTTGAGACTCAAATCCCTCAAGTAGCCCAACAAGTAACCTCTTCCCCACAACCCTCCGGAGTCCTCCCGAGTCAAACAGAAACCAACCCCAAAAGCCCAATAAATGCTATTACACCTAGGGATGGTAAGCAATTAGAAGACCCCGTTGTGGAAACCAAGAAAATTGAGGTTGAGGTAGAGAGTGAAAAGCCACAAAGTGAGAAAGTTGTAGTAGAAAGTGGAAAGCCTCACATATCACCACCATATGAGCCAAAAATTCATTTCCCACAAGGGTTTGATGAGTCCAAGTTAGATGAACAGTTTAGGAAATCTATTGCAATCATTCAAAGCAAATTGTCATCTAAACTTAAGGATCCCGAGAGTTTTTCCATACCATGTGACATAGGATCCAAGACTATAGAAAGAACAACATGTGATTTGGGGGAGAATATTAGTTTGATTCCATTGTCCCTTAGTGAGAGATTAGGTATCGGATAGAGAAAACTTTTGATCGTCAAGCTAATGACTTTAAACGAGCGCTTCGTGGGAGGCAACCCACGCATTTAATTGCTTTTGTTTTGTTTGTTTTTCTTTGTTTTAAGTTGTTTTGTAGGTAATTGTCCAAGTATGATTCAAGAAAAACTGAAAATTTTGAAGCCCCCTGACCAGAAAGGTGGCACGGCCCGTGCTAGGAATGGCACGGCCGTGCCAAGTTTTTAAAGCAAAAATTGGCCATGAAGTCAGAAAGATGGCACGGCCCGTGCCAATAGGTGGCACGGCCGTGCCCGACCTCTACACCCCATATATCCACAAATTTTTCTTTCTTCTTCCTCATTCACAAACAACAACCCTCTTTCATCTTTCAAACTTCTCTCTAAACCTCCATAACCTCCAAACCTTCAAACCTTCATATCTCCCTCAATTCTTCACCAAACCATTCAATTCTTTCACCAATCAATCATAAACTTCATCCCAAACAAAAACCACCAATCAAAAACATCTTTCATCCATTCAAACCCATAATTCACCAAAACCCTAATCTTTCAAAACCTAACCCAAACACCACAAAACCTTAACCAATCTCCACATCCAAACCAACAAACCTTCCTTAAACATCAACCCCAACCCTAAACCAATCCTTTCCACCAAAAATCCTCCCAAACCCTAAACCTTCAAAACCAATTCCAACAAGGGTAAATGGCTTCAAGAAGAAGTGGTAAAGAACCAGCAAGCTCACAAGGAGGACCTCCCCCAAAGAAGCAAGCACAAGTGAAGAATCATGGAATAAACTTCAAGAACAACAAGCAACGGGACAGGTATAAAATTCTAATCTCTAAACACTTGCATCCTTCTCGTTATCCTGATCCCAATACTTTAGATGTGCTAGAGCTGTTTGATGATGTTTCTAGGTTGATAGGAAAGTTAGGTTGGACTGAATTGCTGAAACCTATGCGGGGTTATGAAAACTTCACTTATGAATTTTTAAGCTCAATTGTTTTCATTAAAGATAAGTTGAATTTTGATAACCCTAACCATAGAGTTGTTTTTCGGTTGATGAATATTGATTATGACATGTCACTTCAGCACTTTTGTGAGGCCTTAGGTTTTGCAAATGAGGGATATATTCATGATCATTGGGATCCTAGCCTAAAACCGGATAACTATGACCCAGCTGCCTTTTGGACACGTATCACCGGCGTTTCCAACTATGTTCCTAGAGCCAACAAAGCTAGCAACATCCACAACCCCGTACTTAGGTACCTCCAAAGGGTAATGGCTTGCACTATTTGGGGTAGAACCGAGCTAGGAAACACTAGAACCGATGAATTGTTCATGTTATGGGCAATGCTCCACAACCACCCCGTCAATACTTGTTTTTATTTGATTGATTACCTAGACTTTGTCGGTACTAGACCGGCCGGTAGAGGAGACATAGTGGTGGGTGGCATCATTACATATATAGCTAGGTGTTTTGGAGTGGGTGAGAATGAGGGGATCAAGCCAATTGAGGGAAACAATAGGCTTAACATAGAAACCCTTATTGCTATGAATTTCATCAAACATCGCCCACCTCTCCATTACCAACTTAGGCTAAATGTGCCAATTGTGTTTTTATTGCCTAACCCATCTCGGACTACCACCGAGGTGGAAGAAAATTGGTTGTATGTTGATGATGTGCAGGTTCTATAACAACAAGATGATGAGGGAGAAGGTGCTAACTTGCACCATGATGAAGGAGAAGGTGCTAACTTGCACCAAGAGGGGCACCATGGCCATGCAGCCGGTGAGCTTAATGAAAATCAAAGATGGACATGGATTCATAATGAGATCGAGAGGATGAGCACCGAGCAACAAAGGCAAGGTGTTGAAATCTCCAGCCTTCGCAATGAAGTTCAAAGGGGCAACCGTGTCACTAATGAAAATAATGAGATGCTCCGTTGGATGATGCAACACCTCCAACTTCAAGGTCCTCCTTACGGACCACAATAAACAAATGTGAGCTTTCCTCTTCCTCTCTTCCCTTCTTCTTCTTCTTCCTATCTCTCTCATTCTTCTTCTCTCTTTCTCCTACTCTTCTTCTACTCCTTCTTTCCTCTACTTCTTCTCTTTTAATTTCTTTTTCTTTGAATCATTGAGGACAATGCTTCCCCTAAGTGTGGGGGGGGCCTAATAAAGTGTCTAGAGTCGTAGTGTTCCCAAACTCCCTTGAACTTTATTCTTTTGTTTTGTTTTTATAGCAAGAGGCATAACTAAAGTAGCTTGTTTTTAATGTAAATATGGCATGAAAATTTTTGTTCTGTCTTTTCCTTAGGTTGCTTCTTGTACATGAAAGTAGTTTCTAGTGTTTCCTGTGTTCTTGTTATACCCATATCTTGTTTTAATGTGAAAATTCTCCAATGATAAAAGCACCCGGTTGCAATCCTTGAGCAAGTGTATGAATAGGTATTTTAAGGAACACGTTCTATCTTTAGTGTTAACTTAGACCCTTTAAAGTCTTAAGAGTAAAAGTAGTATAAGTTTGTGTGGGAAAATTAATCAAATTGTTCTTAATTGTTATATTCTTTTTAATTTGTTAATGTTAAATGGAGCGGGAGAATGGCACCAACATGTGGGGGAAAGGACAATTACATCCTAACTTCCTAATTGTGGTGGTGACTCCTTAATTTGAACTTAAAGTGAAACAAATTCATCAAAGCTACGGGGAAAGGACAATTACATCCAAAAAGACTTCCTACGCGGAGATGAAACAAATAAATAATTTTGCAGCACTGCTTAGGGTGATTTTGAATCTAGGGGGAAAGGACAATTACATCCGAGAAGACTCCCTACGAGGATAGATAGCCCCTAAGCATCTGCAGCCCCTTGTGCTCAATTGTTAAATTAATTCAATCTTAACTTAAATTTCCATCACTCTTATATGAAATGAAGAAAGGACTTTTCTCGGTTACTTTAGCACTAAGGATAGAACCTATTCCTCATAATATCTGTCTTATACAGGAGCAAGAAAAGGGTTGGACTGCACACACACACTCACTTGAAACTTGATGTTGGGTAGAATAGGTTCATGAGAAGTATTTGAAATTGTAATTAGTGTACTTGAAGCAAAACCTTTCTTTTGAGACATTTGTTCTTAATATTGCCATAATCAAATCTTTTGTTGCTGCTATGTTTGCTGCCTTTTGCTTGAGGACAAGCAAAGATTCAAGTGTGGGGGAGTTTGATGAGTCATAGAATAGTCTATTTTATTGCATTATTTAGTATCGTTTTATTTAGATTTGGTTTTATTTTATTTTAATATTATTTCCTTTTTGAATCTTTTACTTCAAATTGCATTTTATTATATTTTAGGAACGAATATATGGTGGAAGGTGTCTTGGAGCAAAAGAAAGAGGACTGGAGCAAATACAATACAAGAATACGAAGATACGAGACAAAAATATGTCTCTACCAAGTCAGAAGCTTGGCACGGCCCGTGCCAACATGTGGCACGGCCGTGCCACCCTCCAGGACCACTTTTGCTGCTTTTCTTCAAGCCCAAGTTACTCCGTTGCAGCTTTACTGTTTTGCCCTTATAGTAGCTTAGTTTCTAAGTCAATTGTAAAGCTATAAATAGAGTAGCACTCCATCATAAACATTCATCTTTTGTTCTTGGAATAAAAGTTCACTTTTATATTACTGTTCTTTTACTGCTTTCTCTCTTCTTCCCCTATGTCTACAATGAACGTTAGTGAGTAGACACTTCTTTGTCTTGGGATTGTTGGTAAGTCTAATGACATAATCCTAAACAAACCAAGCTTAAACCCTAATTTCTATGTAACCCTAATTTCTAATCTAGATTCACCGTCTTAACGTGGATTAACAATTATCAAACTGTGGAAGCGAAAGCGGAGGGTTCGATAATCGTTAATCCATCATCCCAAACATCAATTCATAAAGAGAGAGCGGAGCTTTGATGTTGGAACAAGTGAATCTAGACAATAATTGCAAAACATTGAAATAGTCTTTGCAATTATTGAGACAAAGAGTAGTTTCAATCCTCTATGCATCTTCTAGTAATCATGTCAGTGAAATAGGCTTGGTTACTAGAAGTAAACTCTCATCGGACTTTCATCGGAAAGGTGAGGGGCTAAGGGAAACAGGTCTTTAGGAATTAAGGTGTAAACCATGAAATTAGATGTTTAAGTCTTGTCTAGTGAAGGGTTTGTTATTATGATAAACTAATAATCCCAAGGCTCTTTTATTATTATTGTTATTTATCTTCAGCAATTAACCCCCTATTTCATAATCTTTCTTCTTTTCTAATCATTCTCTAAAAGCTAATTGTATTCACAACTCCCTAGCGGAACGATACTCTTCTTACTACTATTACTTCGATAGGCCGTGCACTTGCGGTTTGGCTCTATCAATGTGACGAGAACACCCACTATCAAAGTACCAATCTTCACTGGAGGATGCTCTTAAGGAGGTATGGGCTATTAGACCTAAGCATTTAGTTTTCCACTCCTTCTTGACCCCTCTCAAGGTTGAACTAGGTTGATGTACACCATACAGATCGAAACAAAAAGGTGTTTTATGACCCTGTCTGTGGCAAAAATGACACTTCCAAGGGAGATTCCCTTTTACTGAGTCAGTTTTAGGATGTTGTACAGAATGTTCCAACATTGGACCTCTATCAGTGACATTATCTGCTCTAATTGAGGCTAGAAACTTAATTTTCTTTAAGGGCTTTCCCTTCTTGGCCTTATGATAGTGTTCTAAAGCCTGAATATAGCTACTGTTTTGTTGTTCCTGTTTCAGGTGTTCATGTGTAAAGCCTATGCCATTTGGTTTGCCTATCACTTGACCTTCTAACATCCTATCTAGAACATCAGTTCCAGTGGTCATCATTTTAACTTGTTTAAGGACATTATCAAGTTGAGAGTTGAGTAACATTACCTCTTTGTTTAGATTAGAGATTTTAGCCAGATGACCAATCCTTTCTTCCTGAAGATGATTAATGATTTTTTTCTGCTCCATTGCATGCCTGGAAGTGCTATCATCATGAATGTCTTGATAACCATGAGACACAGTTACTTTCTCATAGTCAGAATCTTCATTTTCAGACTCAGATTCCACTCTCCTAGTCATAGCACTGACACGTTTAGCAGCATCACTATTAACATCTCCATTTGTTCCTTCATCATCAGACCATGACACAATCATCCCTTTCTTTTGCTTCTTGAGAAAAGTTGCGCATTCAGTTCTGATGTGACCATAACCTTCACACTCATGACATTGTACTCCTTTGTATCAGCTGTTTTTCTCTTCATTTTTATCATACCTCTGATTACCTTGTTGCCTATCAGTGTTCCATCTGATGTTCCGCCCATTACCTCTGGATCTGCTACCTATTTGTTTGAGAATCTTGTTAAACTGTCTCCTAGCATTACAAAGTCCTCTGACAGATTCTCATCTTCTATGCCCTCTTCCAATCCTTCATCATCAGCTGTGTTTGCTGTAAAGGCTATGCCTTTTCCCTTCTTCTCAGATCTGTTATCAACAACAAGCTCAAAGTTTTGAAGAGAACCTATGAGCTCTTCCACCTGTATGTTGGATACGTCTTGGGCTTCCTCAATGGCTGTGACCTTCATGTCAAATCTCTTTGGCAGATATCTGAGAATTTTTCTTACCAATTTTTCATCCGACAGTTTTTCTTCAAGAGAATCAAATGAATTGGCAATGTCAAGGACATTCATATGGTAATCCTGTATAGTCTCATCCTCTTGCATTTTCAGACTTTCAAACTTGGTCGTCAGGAGTTGAATCCTTGAGCTTTTCACCTTGGAGGTACCTTCATGAGCTGCCTTCAGGATGTCCCAAGCATCTTTGGCAACATCACACTTTTTGATGAGTCTGAACATATTTTTGTCCACTCCATTGAAAAGGGCATTTAGGGCCTTGGAGTTTGCAAGAGACAGTTCATCTTCTGGCAGTGTCCACTCATCTTCTGGCTTCAAAACCGTGGATTTGTTGCCATTTTTGTCAAGAACAACTGGATGTTCCCAACCTTTCATCACAACCTTCCAAGTCTTGTTGTCAATAGACTTGAGATAGGCACTCATACGTGACTTCCAATAGTCATAGTTTGTTCCATCTAGTAACGGTGGTCTGTTAATGAAACCTCCTTCTTTCTCCATATTGCCAGAATAGATCTCCTCTGGTTCTCACCCAATAGCAGGCAGGGTGCCTGCTTCGATACCAATTGATATTCTGGCACGTTAGACTTACGATGTTCCAAACGATGTTCCAACACAATACACAGAAAAACCAGAAGTTGTATATGATGTTTAGAACATTAAGCTAACAGACATAAACATAATAAAGCAAAATAACAGACAGGAAAGAAAAGAGGCACAGAGAAATTGTTAACCCAGTTCGGTGCAACGTCACCTACTCTGGGGGCTACCAAGCCAGGAAGGAAATCCACTAGTGCAGTCCGTATTCAAAAGCTCTCAGCAAACCACGTTTGCACTTGTGACCTAGGACCTACCCCAACTAGACTTCAACCTAGGAACTCCTAGATCTGAGATCCCATCTCACTCCCTTACAACAGATCACAATCCCCTGTGATTCCTAAATTACAGACTCAAATCAAATAAGGTTACCCTCAAAAATAACAACTTGCAACCTTGCTTAAAAGCTTAGATGCAGTTCACAATCTACCTAGCTCCTTGCTTAAAAGCTTCGGAGTAGTGTACAATATTATAACTCAAAGCACAGTCCTAAACATGTATCAAGATGATACACGAAAGGCTCACATGATATAAGACTAAAAACCTAAACAAAACTCTATTTTGTAAACCAATGTCTTGAATAAAACTTCAGGTCTTGCAGCCTCCTTTATATACTGAAGCAAGGCGTGTCATTCCTTCAATCATGCTTCAGATCGGATCAGTGACTTATTGATTAAGCAACATGGACGGTTATGGAAACTCCTAGAAAGTAGGCTCATTTAAAGTCACCTTAAAAATACTTTCCTAAGTCATTTTAACAATTCCTTAAGAAATCACATAAGTTCTGATCTCATCATAATTGCACACGGTTCAGACCAACTCAAGCTGGCGTGGATTCCTTCAATCAAGCAAGTGTGTGCGTAAACATAGGTGAAACATAGAATGTACAGACCAGGTCTGGATGTTGGAACATTGTGTTCCACATCTGAATTGAATATTTGTTTTAGGCAAAAGTGAAGCCAACATACAAATATCCAACACATATATAGACAAAGTCCTGAGACGTTTCACTATGCATGATTCCAAGAAAGGATTCATATCTATGTCGTCAGGTATAAGTCTATAAAAAGACTCAATCCCCTTCGAGTAATGAAGAAAGGGATCGAATGCATGATGTTCCATATGCTTCAGCAATTGGGTCCATCATGTATGCTACGTTATGTACTCGGCCAGATGTGTCTCGTATGTTGGAACCAAATGTGTTCAACAAAATGATGATAACAAGGTATTAAAAATTGTAAACTGGACTAGCTAATATTTGTTCAAGTGTACAGGACCATAATTAAAAGTTACATCATTTATTGGTTCTGAATGAGCAAATAAAGAGCAAAAGGAATCAACAAAATTGAAGCTTAGACACTCCTAAAGGCAACTTGCTTCTGAAGAGAATAAGTGCTCCTGAAGTAAAGCCGCTCCTGAAGAATAGTGCTCCTGAAGACAAGAGGTCCAGAAGCTGCATCATGAGAAGCTGCGTTATCAGAAGCTGCCTCATCAGAAGCCATTTCACCAGAAGCTGAAGATCAACTGAATTTGAAAAATTCAAGGATTCAAGAGTTGTGTCATGGATCGAAATTCATCAAAGGACAACAAAAGATCAGTGGAATTTTGCAACGGTCATTTCAAAGGTGTTTGAAGACATGTGCTTGCAATTTTGGACGAAAATGTTGATATTGTACTTTGTTCGAACTGTACAACCACCTTCTCCACTACTCTGTTTTGTGTCCACGCTACATGACAAGAAAACAGCTCCAGAATAACAGCTTGCCTGCAAAGATGTTCCTTCACAATGGGAATGGATTTCAAATTGGTTCTTTATAGGACAACAACCAAATCAGGCAAAAGATCATTGGTGAAAGATCAAGCTTTAACAACGACTCTTTGATGTGCTGGTAATTTCACAACGTCTCTTTCACACCTCTATATAAAGGAGTGAAGACTTAGAGATTTGGCAATGCTGAACAAAAGACTCACACCATTTTTACAAGTGTCAAACCTCTACTGATATTGTTCTGCATTCACTTAGAATTTTTGTGTCTCAAAGTTTCATCTTAGAAATTCTTAAGTTATTGAGTCTGTATCTGATTTGTATTGTGAGCACCTCTGATTGTATATCAAGTGTTCAACCTTAAACAATTTTCTGTGTAATTTTGTTTAGTTAGAAGTCTCTTGCAGTTGTGCTTGAGCAGGGAAGTCTCTTGATTGTGTTCTTGAGCATAGGAAGACTCTTGCAAAGTGTGATTGAGCAAAGGAAGTCTCTTGCAGGTGTGCTTGAGCAATTGTAATCAGATATTACTCTTAGTGAAATCTCCTTGGAAGTGCAAGGGGGACTGGACTACTTCCGGATTGTGGAAGGAACCAGTATAATTGCTTTGTGTCGTTCTTCTTCTCTCCCTCTGTTTTATTCTGTTGCATTTAGATTCTGATTACCACTTCAGAAGCTGCTTCACTTAGCTTCTGACAAGTGTGTTCAGTTTTTCTGAAAAACGAAGAATTTTCCAAAACACAATTCAACCCCCCTTCTTTTGTTTTTCTCACCTTCAATTGGTATCTAGAGCCTTGGTTCTGTTGATAACACCTAACAGTGTAACAGTCCAAGATCAGAGAAAAACATGTCTGACGAATCTGTTTCTGGAAATGGATCTGGCAACAACAACAAAAGTGTTGCATATGATTACAATGTTGACAAGAAATCCAGTGTTGGAAAGATTCCAAAGTTCAACGGAGATGCTGAAGAATTCTCTTGGTGGAAAACCAACTTCTATAGTTATATCATGAGCCTAGATGAAGAACTATAGGATATACTAGAAGATGGTGTTGGTGACTTAGTTCTTGATGAAGAAGGAGCTGATGTGGATAGAAAGAAACATACTCCTGAGTTGAAGAAACTCTATAAGAAGCATCATATTATCAGAGGAGCCATTGTCACTGCCATACCCAAAGCAGAGTACATGAAGATGAGTGACAAATCCACAGCTAAAGCTATGTTTGCTTCTCTCTGTTCTAACTACGAAGGCAGCAAGAATGTCAAAGAAGCTAAAGCTTTCATGCTTGTACATCAGTACGAGTTATTCAAGATGAAGGATGATGAAACTATTTAGGAGATGTACTCAAGGTTTCAAACCTTAGTCTCTGGGTTACAAATTCTAAAGAAGAGCTATGTTGCTTCTGATCATGTGAGCAAGATACTCAGAAGCTTGCCTGCAAGATGGAGACCAAAGGTGACTGCCATTGAGGAAGCTAAATATTTAAACACTTTAAGTGTCGAAGATCTTGTCAGTTCTCTCAAAGTTCATGAGTTAAGTCTTAATGAACATGAGTCTACTAAGAAGAGTAAATCAATAGCTCTTCCATCCAAAGGCAAGTCATCAAAAGCTCTCAAAGTGGTTGAATCTGAAGAAGAAGAACAATCAAGTTCAGATTCTGAACCAGATGCTGCTGAAATGGCCATGCTCTCCAACAGACTTCAGTATCTGGCCAAGAAGAACAGAAAGTTTCTAGCCAGAAGGAGTAACTCCAGAAGCTCAAGGAAAGAAGATCAGAAGGGATGCTTCAACTGTAAGAAGCCTGGACACTTTATTGCTGAATGCCTTGATCTTCAGAAGGAGAAGTGAAAGGACAAGTCAAAGAAGTCAACGTTCAAACCAAGTAAATTCAGGAAGCAGATCAAGCAGAGTTTAATGGCAACCTGGGATGATTTGGGAAGTGAATCTGGATCTGATAAAGAGGAAGCTGATGAAGATGCAAAGGTAGCAGTTGGGTTAGTTGCCACAGCAACTTCAGAAGCTGGATCATAATCAGATTCTGAAGATGAAAATGAGGTATATTCTAAGATTCCCATAGATGAACTTGTTGAGTCACTTAAAGAACTTCTTACACATTTTGAAGTAAGAACCAATGAGTTGAAGGATTTAAAAGAAAAATATGCTAATTTGGTAAAACAGCAAAAATCAACTCTATTGGATCTGAAAGCTTCTGAACAAGGACTTAGGGGCTTTGACTTCATGTGTAAAACTTATGAAGATCAGCTCATGTTCTTATGTCAGAAGCTACAAGAAAATTGTAATGAAAAACCTTTAAGCAACCATGAAATTGCTCTTGAAGATTTTATCATATCTGGCATTGACAGAAGCAGAGTGGCTTCTATGATTTATAGCATTTACAAGAACAATGGCAGAGGAATTGGTTTTCCAGAAGTGAAACTTGAGAAAACCAATCTTAAATCTTGTTTTGAATGCATCAAGGAAGGTCTGAAAACCTTCTTTGTACCTGAAGGTGCTGAGTTGGAAACTGTTGCTCAATCAGAACCTGAAGCTTCTGGCTCTAAGGCTAAGATTACTTCAAAGCCAAAGAACTCTAAGACAAAGGCTATGATCAAATCTGAATCCAAGACTTCAAAGATCAGGATCCTGAAAAGATCAGAACCTGTTCCTCAGAGTCTGGTGAAACCAAAATCCGAGGTTCTGAAGTCTAAGTTTCAGAAGAAGACAGTTACTGCTTTTGAAGTACCAAAACCTAAGGTGATGGTTAATCAGAAGCAATCCAACTCACAGCACAAGGTACAGGAAGTGAAGAGTAAAGCCTCAAGTACTAACCTTTCAGGACGCATAGGACAATGGGTACCTAAATCTGAAAATGTCAATGATGCAGGTATGTCTAAGAGCAGCACCAAAGCAAAAATCATGGTACCTAGACAGCGGTTGCTCAAGACACATGACAGGAGAAAAGTCCAGCTTCTTTAGCCTAACAATGAAGGAAGGAGGAAGTGTGAAATTTGGAGGCAACCAATCTAGCAAGATCATAGGTACAGGAACTATTGGTAATTCCTCTACCTCAATTAATAATGTATGGTTGGTATATGGTCTTGAACATAACCTTTTGAGCATTAGTCAATTTTGTGATAATGGTTATGATGTGCTTTTTGAGAAAACCAACTGTACTGTAATCAACAAGGAAGACAAATCCATTGTGTTCATGGGAAAGAGATTGATAATGTCTACAAAATCAATTTTTCTGAACTGGCTGATCAGAAGGTGATTTGCCTTCTATCAGTGAATGATAAGAAATGGATGTGGCACAGAAGGTTGGGACATGCTAACTGGAGATTAATCTCTAAGCTTAGTAAGTTACAACTTGTCAAAGGGTAACTCAAATTCAGTGGTTTCTGCACTCAAATTCAATCTGAAAAAGAATCAAAGATTTTGAAAGTCAGAAGTGATCATGGTGGAGAGTTTGAAAATGAGCCATTTGAAGCTTTTTGTGAAAAACATGGAATTGTCCATGAATTCTCTTCTCCTAGAACTCCACAACAAAATGGGGTTGTAGAGAGAAAGAATAGAACTTTACAAGAAATGGCCAGAACCATGATCCATGAAAACAATTTACCAAAACATTTTTGGACAAAAGCAGTGAATACAACATGTTATGTCCAGAACAGGATCTAGTTTAGACCTATTTTGGAGAAAACAGCATATGAACTCTTTAAAGGAAGAAAACCCAATATCTCTTACTTTCATCAATTTGGATGTACATGTTACATTCTTAATAACAAGCTCTCCCTAAAGAAATTTGATGCCAAAGCCCAAAGAGGAATCTTCTTAGGTTACTCTGAAAGGTCAAAGGCTTACAGAGTGTATAATTCAGAAACACTTTGTGTTGAAGAATCTATGCACGTTAAATTTGATGACAAAGAGCTTGAAGATAAAACTTTAAAGCAAGGTGAAAGTGTTACAAAGATACAGGTTCCTAAAGCTACTCCAGAACCTGATCAGATAGCTGAATCTGAAGAAAGTCCAGAAGTTGAACCCACATCAGAAGCGCAAGATGAAGCAGCTCCTAATGAAGCACAAGATGGCTCATATCAAGCAGATCCTCCCAGAAACACATTCAAGCACAAGTCTCCACATCCTGAGGAATTAATCGTTGGAAACAAAGATAGTCCAAGAAGAACAAGATCATACTTCAGACAAGAAGAATCAATGATTGGACTGATCTCAATGATTGAACCTACAACAGTTGATGAAGCACTTTCAGATGATGGACGGATCTTAGCTATGCAAGAAGAGTTGAATCAATTTCAAAGAAATGATGTGTGGGATCTGGTACCCAAACCTCAGCACAAGAACATTATTGGAACAAAATGGGTATTCAAAAACAAGTTGAATGAGCAAGGAGAAGTAACAAGAAACAAAGCCAGACTTGTTGCACAAGGGTATAGTCAACAAGAAGGCATTGATTACACTGAAACATTTGCTCCAGTTGCAAGATTGGAAGCAATCAGGTTACTTCTGTCCTATGCAGTTAATCATGGCATAATATTATATCAGATGGATGTCAAGAGTGCATTTCTTAATGGTGTCATAGAAGAAGAAGTGTATGTCAAGCAACCTCCTGGATTTGAGGATATTAAATATCCTGACTATGTTTTTAAACTGAAGAAATCACTATATGGCTTGAAACAAGCTCCCAGAGCTTGGTATGATAGACTGAGTAATTTCTTAATCAAAAATGATTTTAAAAGAGGACAGGTTGATACGACACTCTTCACAAGGACCCTTGGGAAAGATATTCTTGTTGTGCAAATATATGTTGATGATATAATATTTCGTTCTACTAGTGCATCTCTTTGCAAGGAATTTTCTAAGTTAATGCAGGATGAATTTGAAATGGGCATGATGGGAGAGCTGAAGTTCTTCCTGGGCATTCAAATTAATCAATGCAAAGATGGAGTCTATGTTCATCAATCAAAGTATACAAAGGAGCTTCTGAAGAAGTTCAAGCTTGAAGATTATAAAGTGATGAACACTCCAATGCACCCTACGTGCACCTTAAGCAAAGAAGATGAAGGAGCTAAAGTAGATCAGAAGCTGTACAAAGGTATGATTGGTTCTTTGTTATACCTCACTGCATCTAGGCCAGATATTTTATTCAGTGTATGCTTGTGTGCAAGATTCCAATCAGATCCTAGAGAATCTCATATGACTGCTGTCAAGAGAATCTTCAGGTATTTGAAAGGAACAACTAATCTTGGAATCCTTTATAGGAAATCCTTAGATTATAAGCTAATTGGATTCTGTGATGCTGATTATGCTTGTGATAGGATTGAAAGAAAGTCAACCAGTGGCAATTGTCAATTTCTGGGTGATAATCTTATATCATGGGCTAGCAAAAGACAAACAACTATTGCTATGTCTACAGCAGAAGTAGAATACATTTCAGCTGCAAGTTGTTGTACACAACTACTTTGGATGAAACATCAGTTGGAAGACTATCAGATAATTGCTAACAGTATTCCCATTTATTGTGATAATACTGCTGCTATTTGTTTGTCTAAAAATCCAATTTTGCATTCAAGAGCTAAGCACATTGAAATCAAACACCATTTTATCAGAGACTATGTTCAAAAAGGGATTTTAGATATACAGTTTATTGATACTGAAAACCAATGGGCTGATATATTTACTAAGCCTTTAACTGTTGAAAGGTTTGATTTTATAAAGAAAAATTTGAACATGCACTTTGTGTCTGATTAAATGTTTGCTTGCTCGTGAATAGGATTTTAGGTTCTGAAGTTAGTTTAGAAGCAGTAGTTCATCAGAAGCTCCTTATTGAGGTTCTGAGGAAAACTCGCTTCTGATGATGACGTCAGCATCTGAAGTCCAGAAGCTGGATTTTATGCTTCTGAATAGTAGAGTTAGTGGAAACGTTGGGAGTTACTTTTTATGGTAACTTCTGGCCCACTAACTTGGTAGTTACTCTTAAAGTTTCTGACGTGGCCTGTCTGTATTGGTGTATAACTAAAAAGGGCAATGATGATTTAATAGCTTTGAAAAGTACTTTCACGCGCCCCCAATTTGTCATTAATGATATGTTTGTTTGTCTCTTTTGAATTGCAATCGTTTTTACTCTTAACACTTTGTCAATTCACACACTACTCACTCACAACAAACACATTTGCTTTCAAACCTGTACTTGCGAAGTAAGCGCATTCTCTCAACCTTAGAACCCTAAAATCATCATCTTCTTCAAATCTTCTTCAATCAATCAAATGGCATCATCAAGCTCAAAAGTTTCAGAATCTACTGCACGAAAGGTTCCTGAGTATGACTACAGAGGAAGAAGCATGAAACTAGAAGAATGGGAACTACAGGTTCAGATAGAAAATCCAGTGGATTTCGAATCACTAGCTTTTCATAAGTGTTGGATCAGAAGCTACTATGAAAAGCAAGGACTCATGCAATACTTCAAGATGTTGAATGGACCAACATACGAAGCATTGGTTAGGCACTTCTGGGTAAGAGCAAAAATTTATGACAAAAAAGCAACTCTAGCTGAAGAAAGTCAAATGGTTTTGATTTATCCAGAACTGGAGGGGAAGACGAGAGAAGAAATGGGACTTGAGCTTTTTACTGGTGTTGAAATCAGGTCCAGTATCTGTGGAATTCCAGAAAGGATTGCTGAATGGCAGTTAGAAGCTGTACTTGGTATAAAAGCTTCTGGAAAATATTCTGGAATTGATCTTTCAAATGCTGCTGAAGAACGCATTTGGAAAGAAAAAGCTAATTTGGTCATATATAATTCCACGAAGGAAGGAAAATATGCTGACTTAAACATGGAAAAGAAGATGCTTCTGAAGATTCAGAACGAAGATTTACTTCCATGTGGTGGAAATGAGAAACCCAATTTGGCTCAAAAAGTCTTTCTCCAGCACTTCATCAAACAGGAAAAGGTGAATGTGCCAAAATACATGTTCAAATATTTGATAGAATGTCTGAAAAAGAGTCAGCTACAGAAAAGTTCCTGGGTTCCTTATGGAAGACTCTTATCAGAAATATTCTATCAAGAAGGAGTTTTGTACAGATTAAGCAATGTTGAAGCCTTCACAGATAAGATGATTGACACTAAAACTGGGAAGTTCATCAATGATCATACACTCTTGCATATGAAGCTAATCGGTGAGGTCACCAAGCTTCAAACTGATTTAAGTGAATCCCATGTCAGGTCTGATCTTATGAGAGATTTTCCACCCATCTGCAAAAAGGATCCTATTGAGGTGCAGATGTACTACATCAAAGATCACTATGAGGCAACCAACAAGGTCATCAGGTTGGATGAGGTACCTGAGGAAATGTATGGTGGTGCAGTGCCTCTAGCAAAAGGCAAAAGATCAAAAAGAAAAATGACTGCAGAAGAGTACATGGAAGTTGAAAAATCTGCAAACAAGGCAAAAATCACTTCTGATAAGCTTAAAATTGGTGGTTCTGCAATGCCATCAATTGAAGAAGTTATTGAAAACATGGATTAAAGGTTGATCCTGGATGTTGGTATTGCTCTTGATCAACCTGCAATACCAAAGAAGAAGAGGAAGCCAGCAGTAAGGAGGACGACCAAGGACTTTCCTCATGTTACTGAGAAAGCAGAAGCTGCTACTACTGCTTCTGAAGCTATTGGAAAGGCTTTAGAGATTGCTTCTGATCTTCAAGAGATAGTTATGACAGAGGCTTCACAACTTCTTAACATACCTGGTACTGCTGAAGATGATTAGAAGAGAATAGCTGAACATTCAGAACCGGTAATACATGAGATATCCAGTGACTCTCCTTTAACTTCCTTAGAAACCCCATTATCATCATCTTCTGATTCTGATGATGATATACCCATAGGACTTCTTTTTCGAAAACCAGTAAAAAGCCATCCAACATCAACCAAGACCAACACAAAACCCTCTCAGTCAAGCACTTATGAGCCAGTGGGTCATATTATCAATGAAAAGCTAGTAGAAATAGCTGAGAGAAGAGACAAAGTCATTGATAGTATCCTTCGCCATCATCCTCAACCCCTTAACATTCAACCCCTCAACATGATTGTACCAGAAAATGTTGAGTTTACCTCAGAGAAAGCCTCCGAAACAACCTCAGAAGCAGTTGCTTCTGAGAAAATTGTTTCAGAAAGCCCCCAACAACAAACACCAGAACCACACAAACCCTCCTCACCTCCATAACAACAATCACCCATAGCTGAAATTGACCCACAACCTAATATTCAAACACAAAAAACTTCACCACAACAACCACCTCAATCTAACCCATAACCATAGCATACTGAACCACAAGAAGAACAAGCTTTACCCAAACCCACTCCCATGGATATTGACAACCATCAAGTCAATCTCCAAGCTTCAACCTCAAACGTACACATTGCTTCTGACCAACCATCCTCTTCAACACAATCTGATCATAACCTCACTATTATAACACCTGAGCATGTTCAGGATCTGTCCCTTAGTGACTCTGACCAATCCTCAGATCTAGAAATTCTTGAACAACCACCCCCAAACATACTGGAATCTGAGTACATTAACGTTGAATTACTCAAGATACTCTCAGAGATGCAAGGTCTTGTACAGAACAGAAGGATGATTGATCTGTCATCAGCCTATGAGGAACAATGGGAATCCTTGCAGAAGAGAGCTACTGATCTGATAGCATCTGTAGGAAGAAAATGCATCAGAATCAAGACTTTTGTTGTAAGGAAGTTTTTGAAGAATGTAGAGTCAATCAAGAAAGGTCCTAGGCTGCTTCTGACAAATGAGCCATTCTACTCAGAAGCTGACTACATGACTAGAGAGGCCAGGATGTTCAAGCTACTAAGACAGAAGATGGCACAGCAACAACAGGAAGCTAAAGCAAGGGAATTGGAACTTCTCAAGAGGCAACAAGTTCTTAAAGATCTGTTGAAGAAACAAGCATAACAAATGGAGAAGATGATGAAACAACAACAAACCAAACCTTAGTTGCACACCCTAGTGTTTATTTTTGTTTGTTGTTTGTTTTAACTGTTTCAGTTCTTGCTTCTAAACATCTTTTGTTTCTGAATGTTAGTAACTTGCTTAGTTGGTTCTGATCCATCATACTTGATATTCTGCTCATACATTTCTCTGAATTACTTTATATTCATGATTATATTTTTGATAAGTTTATAGGTTCTGATTATAGTTATACTCTCTTCATGTTTGAGTTTTTCTCAAATCTTTTTGTCTTTATTGCTTATTTGATTTTTTTTTGCTAATGACAAAAGGGGGAGTATATGTGATAGTATTTAAAGGCTCTGAGCCCCATTAATAATATTTGAAAATTTTGAAAAACTTCTATCCTTTCGTTTTACCTAAAAAGGGGTGTATCAAAAAGGGGGAGTATCAGATTTCAAATTAAAATTAATTGAACCATTCTTCTTATCTATAAGTTAATTCTTTCAATTTTAAGCTCTGATATTATTATTGTGCGCTAAATGAATTTAATTAACCTGGATAGAACTTAGGGGGAGCTTACAAACCTCACCTTAAAGACTATCAGACTCAGGGGGAGTTTGAGCGTACAAACCTCAGATTCTGAGCTTACAAACCTCAGAACCCCAAAGTCAACTTGTTAATTAGATTAACAACAATTGATCAATTTTAAATACTATTGTTTGTCATCATCAAAAAGGGGGAGATTGTTGGAACAAAATGTGTTTAACAATGAACCTTAAAGAGTTTTGATGATAACAAGGTATTAAAAATTGTAAATTGGACTAGCTAATATTTGTTCAAGTATACAGGACCATAATTAAAAGTTACATCATTTATTGGTTCTGAATGAGCAAATAAAGAGCAAAAGGAATCAACAAAATTGAAGCTTAGACGCACCTGAAGGCAACTTGCTTCTGAAGAGAATAAGCACTCCTGAAGTAAAGCCGCTCCTGAAGAATAGTGCTCCTGAAGACAAGAGGTCCAGAAGCTGCGTTATCAGAAGCTGCCTCATCAAAAGCCATTTCACCAGAAGCTGAAGATCAACTGAATTTGAGAAATTCAAGGATTCAAGAGCTGTGTCATGGATCGAAATTCATCAAAGGACAACAAAAGATCAGTGAAATTTTGCAACGGTCATTTCAAAGGTGTTTGAAGACATGTGCTTGCAATTTTGGACGAAAACGTTGACATTGTGCTTTGTACGAACAATATAACCACCTTCTCCACTACTCTGTTTTGTGTCCACGCTACAGGACAAGAAAACAGCTCCAGAATAACAGCTTGCCTGCAAAGATGTTCCTTCACAATGGGAATGGATTTCAAATTGGTTCTTCATAGGACAACAACCAAATCAGGCAAAAGATCATTGGTGAAATATCAAGCTTCAACAACGACTCTTTGATGTGCTGGCAATTTCACAATGTCTCTTTCACACCTCTATATAAAGGAGTGAAGACTTAGAGATTTGGCAATGTTGAACGAAAGACTCACAACATTTTTACAAGTGCCAAACCTCTGCTGAAATTGTTCTGCATTCACTTAGAATTTCTGTGTCTCAAAGTTTCATCTTAGAAATTCTTAAGTTAATGAGTCTGTATCTGATTTGTATTGTGAGCACCTCTGATTGTATATCAAATGTTCAACCTTAAACAATTTTCTGAAGTCTCTTGCAGTTGTGCTTGAGCAGGGAAGTCTCCTGATTATGTTCTTGAGCATAGGAAGACTCTTGCAAAGTGTGCTTGAGCAAAGGAAGTCTCTTGCAGGTGTGCTTGAGCAATTGTAATCAGATATTACTCTTAGTGAAATCTCCTTGGAAGTGCAAGGGAGACTGGACTACTTCCGGATTGTGGAAGGAACCAGTATAATTGCTTTGTGTCGTTCTTCTTCTCTCTCTGTTTTATTCCGCTGCATTTAGATTCTGATTACCACTTCAGAAGCTGCTTCACTTAGCTTCTGACAAGTGTGTTCAGTTTTTAGGAGAAACGAAGAATTTTCCAAAACACAATTCAACCCCCCTTCTTGTGTTTTTCTCACCTTCATCGTATGCTTTAAGTGTTATGAGCAGGTACTAGTCTAATCCTGGCAACAGTCATTGGATTTTTTTTCAAGAATATCTTTAATTACTTGAGAAGAACTAAGGATACTTTCTTGATCTATGGAGATCAAGAAGAGCTCTCTGTAATTGGTTACACTGATGATAGCTTTCAGACAGATCATGATGATTTCAAATCGCAATTTAAAAACTTGTTTTGCTTAAATGGTGATGTTGTGAGTTGGAAGAGTCCAAAGCAAGAGACAGTCGTTGATTCTACAACAGATGCTTAGTATATTACTGCATCTAATGACGCAAAAGAAGCTGTTTGGATCAAGAAACTCATTTCTGATCTTGGAATAGTTCCAAGTATTGTGGATCCCATTGAATTACTATGTGATAACAATAGTGAAATCTCACAAGATAAAGAACCTAGATCTCACCAAAGATCCAAACACATACTTAGGCTCTATCACCTTATTCGAGAAATCATCGAAAGAGGAGTTGTTAAAATATGCGGATTACCAACATCAGACAATGTAGTTGATCCACTTACTAAAGCTCTTACCCAACAGAAGCATGATGGTCATACTAGATCTATGGGTATTAGGTTTATGCCTGATTGGCTCTAGTGTTGGTGGGAGATTGTTGGTGTAAGCCCTAGAGGCCAATAGTTTATGTTAAACTTATGTTATGTATCATGACTTTTATTATTAAATAATATATGGAACTCTTTATGATATTTGTTGTAACGTTAATAAAGTCCTTAGAATAGATAGTTAGTGTAATTGTATATTACGTGAAGTAGTAATAAACGTTGCAAGAAGGGGGGGTTTGAATTGTGACCTTTTTTAAATTTAATCCTAAAACTTTAAATTAGTTTATATACTCAAGAATAAGAATATTGGTAAAAGTTAGATAAACAATTCTATATTATATTTTTAAATATGAGAGGATTTATATTATCTTTAATAATTAAAATAAGGAACAAAACACTCTGGAGAAAAATTATATTCATATGCAGAATAATAATATTACTGATTCAATTATGGAACCAGAGAACTCTAGATTAATTTAGGACTAGATCGTTCTGGAGAATGATTAAAATTAATTGCAAGATAATATTAAAGATTGGATTAGGATCAAAGTACTCTGGATTAATTTAATTAATATGGACCATATTATTCTGGAGAGTGATTAACTTAAATAGCAATATGATATTAAATATTAAAGTTAGGACCAGAGCACTCTGGATTAATATAGTGTAAAATAAATGACAAGAGAAGGGAAGAGAGATTAACACAGGAGAGTTATCCTGGTTCACCAAATCTGGCTACTTCCAGTCCCCACACTTAGTGTGATATTGTCCACTATAGTATCCTGCTAACAGAAACTTCTGACTAGCACTATAAATTCTTGATCACACCAGATCAATCTGTTACACCTTGTATTATGAACCTCAGCAGGTTTCTTATTCTTTCTCAAACTATTATGACAAATAGACTTGAGAATTTACAACAACTTTATATGATAAAGGTTTTTGTGGATCACGCTATGCTCAACACTTGTTTGAGTCTATGATTACCAAACAAACTCAAAAGATTATGATCCAAGATATAACGAGAGAGCAAAAGCTTGTTTGTTTGTGAAGAACTTTGTAAGTGAATGATATTTGCACTTGAGAGATGATTGCTTTGTATTGTAAGTTCTTGGTTTGATACTTGAAGGCTTTCCTCTATTTATAGAAGCTTGGAAACTTGTTCTCCACTTTAAGAAAACAGATGTCCTTTCTTATTTGAATTTTGTTTTGCGCTCCACAATTGTTGCCAAAAGAAGTACATATTACTTTGTACTTGAATATTGTTCTTGAGATGGTCCAAAATGAACTTGAAAATTCCAGCTTGCACAAAAGCTAAAAGCCACGCGCATTCAGCTAGCTACCACTTGTGGTTTGTGTCAAACAGCTACTTGGAAGTGACTTGGATGATGTCACATAATGAGCTCATGTAGATGTCTTTCATGGATGCATTCATGAGAATAAGTCTTTTTCTTTTAATGGGTCGATAGACTTTCTTAAGGCCCTTTTATATTTCCAAATCATGACATACTTAATTTGGTGAGACAATATCCTATTAAATTCTTGATCCTCATGATTTTTATGCCTTCCAATAAAAAGTCCATGCTTGTTCTTTTGTACGTAAATGACTTATGGAGAAGTTTATGTGTCGAGAGCATTCTTGAGATTATTCTTATGAAACAATTTCTCGCAAAAATCATTAGTAAATAACAAAGTGAATTATTTTAAATATGTTTATAATCCTTAAAACAATTAAAAGAGATTTTGCTTCAACATTATGTGTGACTTAATCATGAGATTACATTAACATAAAGAGCGTTATTCTTAAATGTATCTGTAGTCAAGCTTTAATATGAATTGAGATAATAATAAAGCGTCAAAACTATTATGTATGTAGACTGATGACCACATCTCATGGGTCATAGATATGAGATATTAAGTCTTTACATAGGTAAAAATATTAGGAGTAATATTTATACTGGATTGACCCACCGTGAGAATACTACGCAAGGTGAAAGTTATGCAGAGATACAGGTTCCTGAAGATACTCCAGAACCTGATCAGATAGCTGAATCTGAAGAAAGTCCAGAAGCTGAACCCACATCAGAAGCTCAAGATGAAGCTGCTTCTGATGAAGCACAAGACGGCTCACATCAAGCAGATCCTCCCAGAAACACATTCAAGCACAAGTCTTCACATCCTGAGAAGCTAATCATTGGAAACAAAGATAGTTCAAGAAGAACAAGATCATACCTTAGACAAGAAGAGTCAATGATTGGACTGATCTCAATGATTGAACCTACAACAGTTGAAGAAGCACTTTCAGATGATGGATGGATCTTAGCTATGCAAGAAGAGCTGAATCAATTTTAAAGAAATGATGTGTGGGATCTGATACCCAAACCTCAGCACAAGAACATTATTGGAACAAAATGGGTATTCAGAAACAAGTTGAATGAGCAAGAAGAAGTAACAAGAAACAAAGCAATACTTGTTGCACAAGGGTACAATCAACAAGAAGGCATTGATTATGTAACACCCTATTTCTATTAAGCGGTAAAACTTGCGAATACATCAGAAATATTCTAGAAATAGATGCTACGTCTCCGAATAACCACAATTCATACATGCATAAGAATCATGTTATACCACATAGCAGCGGAACAATATATAATTCATAAACACTCTGGATCTCCAAACTAAATACAAATGTATCATCCAAATCTCAAATAACAGAATATCTCAACAACTCCAAAATACAAAGTCAAATAAACAACATGCAAAGACTATCCTAGATCAGAGCCCTAATCTAGACACTTGCATGAAAAAGAGGAACTCCACTCCTCGGCATCAACAAGCAACAACTAAGCATCCTGCACTCCATCTACCCGTCCATACGGAAAGGTAGGTGGTAAACCACTGAGGGTTAGCATTACATCATCATAATCCACTTAAAATTAACAAGAAACTTTGAGAATGAAAGATACATTTAAGAACGATGAATAACAAACTACACACGTATTCACAAGTATTCTTAACATTCACATCATTCAATATCAACATCTCAAATTCATATCCACAAGTGTATCATACACACATCACAAGATCAACCATCTTAATCAACAATTAACAAATTCAATCATCATTCGCAACTCAAATGTATTTCAATTCACCAACAAGTATGCAATGACTCTAGACTCATCTAGATGCATGTGGTACCAATTCTCCTCAAGGTCGTCACCCATGATGCAACAAAAACATCATTATCAACGGCTATAGTCAACGGCAATATGGATATAACATCTGACACGACATATGATGCATGAACATATGACTCAATTCACTATGCATATGTTCACAACAATTCAACGGCTATAATCAACGGCTATAAGTCAACGGCTATAATCATCATCCAACTATATCATATAGTTCATATCTCCACATAGTTCCTTACATTCCAAATAAAAGAACAATCACAACATATGATCACAAACATCATATTCATCACTTAACAACCATTCATACATCATCTCATAATCATATCAATCTAATCATAGAGGGTTCATAAGCAATTGGCCCTCAATGATCATTTTCAATCAAGTTCGTCTCATAAATCACAATATTGAAAATAATTGAGCACCTAAGCCAAAACCAAGTAAACGAGCTCAATCGCCTATGCCATGTATCCTCACAAGTCACATATACGTGCAGTAGAGGTTACATAAACATTTCATCGGCCACATATGGAGAATTAACAAAAATTCCGAAGTTCATCTCAATTGATCACTTTTTACAAAATTCTCATTTTCAAAGCAAAACAAGTTCAAACTTGATGGAACCATTCACAACCATTTTTAGAAGTCATATAAACATCATACATACTTAACCCTATTTCATTCTTTTGAGAAAACAAGTTTTCAGAAAATCAGCGTTCTTGAACATTCCTTGAACAATCAACAATAAGCTTGATTAAATCCAAGGAGTCAAGTTCAACTCAATTATTTTGATGTTTCCATAGGTTTAGAAAGTCTAGAAAATAGTAAAACATCGAAAGAATCGGTTTTGGAAGTCCGGAATTGGCCCCAAAGCACCCCAGCACAACACAACAAGGCAGGCACCCATGAGGGGCTGCCAAGCTGCGCTCAGGCATGGCTTCCTGCGCCCAGGCGCAAATGGGCAGCAGCCAGTGTCCTGAGCTGCGGTTCTGTGCAGTTGCAGTTTCGCCATTTCGTTCGTAAAATCTCGACCGTTAACCCAAATTTAATTCCGTTTTCGCCTATATTCTCCTAACACTTAGCTCTATCATAATGTATAGAAAAATTCAAGTTTCAACCATCCCAAAAATCATTTTCCATAACCTCACATCACACTCATTTTTCAAAACGGTTAACGCTCAATTTCATATGAAAATCCCAATTTCTCCCAAACCATTCCTCATTACCAAACAACAACCAAAAACAGAAAATCATTATACCATAACTCATCATAATCAACTTGTTTCATTCATTAAAAATCATTGACACGACAATTCAACTTAATCTCATCAAAATTCACCAATTCATCAATTTCCACAACTTTCAACAACAACAACACAATCATCACCAATTCACCATTTTAATGATACCCATTGCATCAATCCAACAACAACATATGTCAAGATAACAACAACAACATTTGAACATAAATTCATGCACAATTCAACACTACAACTTCAATTCTCATCAAACTTGCTCAAGAACACAAAGCACCAACAACTATGCATTAAGACATGTTAATTCACATACTAACATACAATTATCATGTAAATCATGTTCTCAAACATAACAACAACAATCATGCACGAATTTTACAACAATTAGATTCAATTCATCAATTTCACAAAAATGGGTAAGAAAGAAAAAGTTATGAATTATGGTTGAATTCTAACCCTCTTACCTCTAGCACCAAGATTCTCTAACCCAAGCCTCAATTTAGCTCCTAGATGATGAATCCCTCCTCTAGCTCTAGCCTTCCTCTTCAATCTCTTCAAACCCTTTCTTCTCTCTATCTCTATCTCTTCTCTCAAATGAAATGAAATGATAAAATGTTTGTAAAACCTAGTTTCACCAGCAACTAGAGTTTATATACTAGCTCTACTCAATTGGGCTTATCTCTTAAACCTTAATGGGCCTAACCCATTTCTATTCTAACACCCAAATGTCACTACTCACTTAATGGTAAATTATAACACTAACGGTCACTTAATGGTAATTAAAATAATTACTACACCCTCTCTAGTAACTTGGTAAAATAATACTCCTACTAAACATTAAAAATAATCCTCGTTCAAAATTACAAAATTACCCCTACTCTCAAAATGACCAAACTACCCCTAAGTCCAAAATGACTAAAATACCCTTCTAACACCGAATTCTACGAATCCCAACCAAAAATACACACAGATGCAAATAATCACATAAGAGCACATATAACAAACACAAATAAATAATTAAAATAAAAACTAGCGAAAATCGGGCTGTTACAACTCTCCCCCACTAAAAAGAATTTTCGCCCTCGAAAATTACCTGAAGGAAACAACTCCGGATACGAAACCTTCATCCTACTCTCCGATTCCCAAGTGGCACTCTCACCCGTCGGTCCAACCCAAATCACTTTAACCAAAACGATCTCCTTGCCACGCAAACGCTTCACTTCACGATCCTCAATTCTAACTGGCCAAGTCTCAATAGTCAAATTATCCCTTACTTCCAAATCATCCACTTGGATCACATGAGACGCATCATACACATACTTCCTCAACTGAGACACATGAAACACATCATGAAGATTCGACAAAGATGGTGGTAACGCAATCCGATACGCTACAACCCCAACCTTCTCAACAATCTCAAAAGGTCCAACAAAACGAGGAGTTAACTTCCGACACTTCAAAGCACGTCCAACACCGGTTACAGGATTCACTCTCAAAAACACATGATCACCAACCTGAAACTCAAGGTCTTTCCTCCTCTTATCATGATAACTCTTCTGCCTACTCTGAGACGCTTTCATCTTCTCTTGGATCATCTTAACCTTTTCCGTAGTCTCTTGCACAACATCCGGTCCTAACAAAGCACCCTCTCCTGACTCATACCAACACAAAGGAGTTCTACACCTCCGACCATACAAAGCCTCAAACGGTGCCATTCCAATACTAGAATGAAAACTGTTGTTGTAAGTAAACTCAATCAACGGTAAACATTCAACCCAACTGACACCTTGCTCCAAAACACAAGCCCTCAACAAATCTTCCAAACTCTGAATAGTCCTCTCCGTTTGACCATCAGTCTGGGGATGATAAGCGGAACTCAACCTCAACTTAGTCCTCAAAGCAACTTGCAAACTCTCCCAAAACTTAGAAGTAAACCTCGGATCCCGATCCGACACAATACTAGAAGGAATACCATGCAATCTAACAATCTGCTCAATGTAGATCTCAGCCAACTTCGCCACAGACATACCGGTCTTAATAGGAACAAAATGTGCCGACTTCGTCAACCGATCAACAATCACCCAAATTGAATCAAAACCCTTAACAGTCTTCGGCAACGCTCCCACAAAGTCCATTGATATACTATCCCACTTCCACTCTGGCACAAACAACGGTTGCATCAAACCTGACGGTCTCTGATGTTCAATCTTGGACTTCTGACAAACCAAACAAGCATACACAAACTCTGCGATCTCCTTCTTCATTCCAGGCCACCAAAACAACCTCTTCAAATCCTGGTACATCTTAGTCGCTCCTGGATGAATACTCAAACTACTCCTGTGACCTTCTTCCAAAATCTGCCTCTTAAGCTCAAGAACACTTGGTACACAGACACGATCACGAAACATCAAAACACCGTTCTCATCCAACCTGAAGTCTCCACCCTTACCTTGATTAACCAACACCACTCGATCAACAAGTTCCAAATCTTCCTTCTGACCATTTTTGATCTCCTCCAGAATATTACTTGTCAGCTTCAACATTCCCAACCTCACACCATCCGGTGTCAACTCACTAACCAAACTCAAATCTCGAAACTGTTCAATCAACTCTAACTCTTTTACCATCAAAGCAGACATATGCAACAACTTCCTACTCAACGCATCAGCAACAACATTGGCCTTTCCAGGGTGATAACTCAGCTGAAAATCAAAATCCTTAAGATACTCCAACCACCTTCTCTGCCTCATATTCAACTCTTTCTGGTCAAACAAGTACTTCAAACTCTTATGGTCACTGAACACTTCAAACTTAGAACCATACAGATAATGCCTCCAAATCTTCAACACATACACCACGGCTGCTAATTCCAAATCGTGAGTCGAATAATTCTTCTCATGCACTTTCAACTGCCTCGAAGCATAAGCCACAACCTGACGATTCTGCATAAGCACACCACCAAGACCCATCTTAGAAGCATCACAATACACAACAAAAGATTCCTTCGGATTCGGCAAAATCAACACTGGAGCTGAAGTCAATCTCTTCTTCAACTCTTGGAAACTCTTCTCACACTTAGCATCCCAAACATACGCTTGCCCCTTCCGAGTCAACTGCGTCAATGGCAACACCAACTTAGAGAATCCCTCAATGAACCTCCGATAATAACCTGCCAACCCAAGAAAGCTTCTAACTTCAAAAACAGACTTAGGTGATTCCCACTGTAACACTGCATCAACCTTCGACGGATCCACGGCAATACCACCTTTAGAAATCACATGACCAAGGAAACTCACTTCTCGCAACCAAAACTCACACTTCGACAACTTAGCAAACAACTTATTCTCGTTCAAGACTCCCAACACAATCCTCAAATGCTCGGCATGCTCTTCTTCAGACTTCGAATACACCAAAATATCATCTATGAACACCACCACAAAACGGTCCAGAAAAGGATGAAATATTCTATTCATATACTCCATGAAGACACCTGGCGCATTAGACACTCCAAATGGCATCACAGAATACTCATAGTGTCCATACCTCGTTCTGAACGCAGTTTTGGATATATCTTCCGCCTTTACTCTAATCTGATGATATCCTGACCTCAAATCAATCTTACTGAACACTTCTGCACCAACCAACTGATCCATCAAATCATCAATCCTCGGAAGCGGATACCGATTCTTGATTGTCACCTTGTTCAACTGCCGATAATCCACACACAATCTCATGCTACCATCCTTCTTCTTAACCAATAATACAGGAGCACCCCACGGAGAAACACTCGGTCTGATAAACTGTTTCTCAAGCAACTCTTCCAATCGCTTCTTCAATTCACCCAACTCTGATGCAGACATCCGATAAGGCGCAATCGAGATAGGACTCGTTCCCGGAACCAAATCAATTGCAAACTCAACTTCCCTCTCCGGCGGTAATTCGGTAATGTCGTCAGGAAAAACTTCTGGAAACTCTTGCACTACCGGCAAATCACCAACTCCTTTCTCACTACTTTCCTTCAAGGAAGCAAACATCATGAACACACTAGCTTCACCATCCAAGGACTTCTTCACCTGCTCCGCGGTCAAGAACTTCCCACCTTCCTCAGCCACCGGCTTAGAAAACGTTACACTCTTGGTCAAACAATTAATGTTAACACCAAAAGTCAACATCCAATCCATACCGAAAATTACGTCCATATGCTTCAATGGAAGACACACAAGATCCAACTCAAAATCTACGTTACCAAAACTAACAGGACACTTAGCACATACTAAGGAAGTAGTCACCGAACCACTAGCCGGGGTATCGATAACCATCCCTCGCGACAACGGAGTCACAACCAAACCCAAACGCTCAACACAACTAGCCGCAATAAAAGAATGAGTAGCACCAGTATCAATAATTGCAATCAAAGAAGTACTATTGATAAAACACATACCTCGGATGAGATTATCCGGATGCTCCACCTCTTCCGCATTCAATGCAAACACCTTCCCCGCCGCCTTCTTCGGGTTGGTACACTTAGTACTAAGATGACCCTCTTCACCACAGTTGAAACAAGTAATATCCTTCTTGCACTCAAATGCCTTGTGACCCTTCTGTCCACACTTGTAGCAACTATCACCCTTGCGACAATCACTAGAGTAATGACCCAAGATTCCACACTTGTAGCATCTCACATCAGCAACATTCGTCTTAGAGCCTCCACCAGATTCCCTCTTCTTTCCTTTGTCCTTGTTGTACGGCTTCCCAAATCCATGACTCTTTCCTTTCTTCTCATTCATCGCCTTATAATGATTCACCTTGACCTTTCCAGCTTCATCGAACATGCGACACTTATGCACCAAAGTATCAAAGTCTCGGATCTCCTGAATACACATGTACTGATAGATATCGGGCCTCAAACCGTTCTCGAACTTCACACACGTAGAGACCATAGCATCCTCCGCATTGATGTACGGACAAAACCTCAAAAGCTCCTCAAACTTTGCTGCATACTCAGCCACTGAACGGTTCTCTTGCTTCAAGTTCAAGAACTCAACTTCCTTCTTAGTCCTCAAATCCTCAGGAAAGTACTTCCTCAAAAACTCAGTCTTGAACCTAGCCCAAGTCACAGCTCCACCAGCCTCAAGCCTTCCCTTAGCATTGGTCCACCAATACTCAGCCTCCTCTGCAAGCATATGAGTAGCCAACCTGACCTTCTGGTCCTCACTAGTCACCATAGCACGGAAGATCCTCTCCATGGCCTGCACCCAACTCTGAGCTCCATCCGGGTCATATCTACCCTTGAACGTCGGCGGACTGTTTCGCAAGAAACGATCCAACCTTCGCTCCTCAGCCTCACCAGGATCACGATGACCAACTGCCGCCTGCTCATTAGCCTGAGCCAACACCTGAGCCATCGAAGCCAAAGCCTGAGCAATTGCCGCATCATCTCTACCACCAGCCATCTCACTTCTACACAAAACCAACCAACAGATAAGAACAACAGCACGACAACACAAGAACAAGTACCGAAGGTAACTCATTACCATTCGCATACTAACAAGGTAAATCAACATACACTAGCCTACTAGTCTAGACGAGACTAACCAGGCTCTGATACCAACTTGTAACACCCTATTTCTATTAAGCGGTAAAACGCGCGAATACATCAGAAATATTCTAGAAATAGATGCTACGTCTCCGAATAACCACAATTCATACATGCATAAGAATCATGTTATACCACATAGCAACGGAACAATATATAATTCATAAACACTCTGGATCTCCAAACTAAATACAAATGTATCATCCAAATCTCAAATAACAGAATATCTCAACAACTCCAAAATACAAAGTCAAATAAACAACATGCAAAGACTATCCTAGATCAGAGCCCTAATCTAGACACTTGCATGAAAAAGAGGAACTCCACTCCTCGGCATCAACAAGCAACAACTAAGCATCCTGCACTCCATCTACCCGTCCATACGGAAAGGTAGGTGGTAAACCACTGAGGGTTAGCATTACATCATCATAATCCACTTAAAATTAACAAGAAACTTTGAGAATGAAAGATACATTTAAGAACGATGAATAACAAACTACACACGTATTCACAAGTATTCTTAACATTCACATCATTCAATATCAACATCTCAAATTCATATCCACAAGTGTATCACACACACATCACAAGATCAACCATCTTAATCAACAATTAACAAATTCAATCATCATTCGCAACTCAAATGTATTTCAATTCACCAACAAGTATGCAATGACTCTAGACTCATCTAGATGCATGTGGTACCAATTCTCCTCAAGGTCGTCACCCATGATGCAACAAAAACATCATTATCAACGGCTATAGTCAACGGCAATATGGATATAACATCCGACACGACATATGATGCATGAACATATGACTCAATTCACTATGCATATGTTCACAACAATTCAACGGCTATAATCAACGGCTATAAGTCAACGGCTATAATCATCATCCAACTATATCATATAGTTCATATCTCCACATAGTTCATTACATTCCAAATAAAAGAACAATCACAACATATGATCACAAACATCATATTCATCACTTAACAACCATTCATACATCATCTCATAATCATATCAATCTAATCATAGAGGGTTCATAAGCAATTGGCCCTCAATGATCATTTTCAATCAAGTTCGTCTCATAAATCACAATATTGAAAATAATTGAGCACCTAAGCCAAAACCAAGTAAACGAGCTCAATCGCCTATGCCATGTATCCTCACAAGTCACATATACGTGCAGTAGAGGTTACATAAACATTTCATCGGCCACATATGGAGAATTAACAAAAATTCCGAAGTTCATCTCAATTGATCACTTTTTACAAAATTCTCATTTTCAAAGCAAAACAAGTTCAAACTTGATGGAACCATTCACAACCATTTTTAGAAGTCATATAAACATCATACATACTTAACCCTACTTCATTCTTTTGAGAAAACAAGTTTTCAGAAAATCAGCGTTCTTGAACATTCCTTGAACAATCAACAATAAGCTTGATTAAATCCAAGGAGTCAAGTTCAACTCAATTCTTTTGATGTTTCCATAGGTTTAGAAAATCTAGAAAATAGTAAAACATCGAAAGAATCGGTTTTGGAAGTCCGGAATTGGCCCCAAAGCACCCCAACACAACACAACAAGGCAGGCACCCATGAGGGGCTGCCAAGCTGCGCTCAGGCATGGCTTCCTGCGCCCAGGCGCAAATGGGCAGCAGCCAGTGTCCTGAGCTGCGGTTCTGTGCAGTTGCAGTTTCGCCATTTCGTTCGTAAAATCTCGACCGTTAACCCAAATTCAATTCCGTTTTCGCCTATATTCTCCTAACACTTAGCTCTATCATAATGTATAGAAAAATTCAAGTTTCAACCATCCCAAAAATCATTTTCCATAACCTCACATCACACTCATTTTTCAAAACGGTTAACGCTTAATTTCATATGAAAATCCCGATTTCTCCCAAACCATTCCTCATTACCAAACAACAACCAAAAACAGAAAATCATTATACCATAACTCATCATAATCAACTTGTTTCATTCATTAAAAATCATTGACACGACAATTCAACTTAATCTCATCAAAATTCACCAATTCATCAATTTCCACAACTTTCAACAACAACAACACAATCATCACCAATTCACCATTTTAATGATACCCATTGCATCAATCCAACAACAACATATGTCAAGATAACAACAACAACATTTGAACATAAATTCATGCACAATTCAACACTACAACTTCAATTCTCATCAAACTTGCTCAAGAACACAAAGCACCAACAACTATGCATTTAGACATGTTAATTCACATACTAACATACAATTATCATGTAAATCATGTTCTCAAACATAACAACAACAATCATGCACGAATTTTACAACAATTAGATTCAATTCATCAATTTCACAAAAATGGGTAAGAAAGAAAAAGTTATGGATTATGGTTGAATTCTAACCCTCTTACCTCTAGCACCAAGATTCTCTAACCCAAGCCTCAATTTAGCTCCTAGATGATGAATCCCTCTTCTAGCTCTAGCCTTCCTCTTCAATCTCTTCAAACCCTTTCGTCTCTCTATCTCTATCTCTTCTCTCAAATGAAATGAAATGATAAAATGTTTGTAAAACCTAGTTTCACCAACAACTAGAGTTTATATACTAGCTCTACTCAATTGGGCTTATCTCTTAAACCTTAATGGGCCTAACCCATTTCTATTCTAACACCCAAATGTCACTACTCACTTAATGGTAAATTATAACACTAACGGCCACTTAATGGTAATTAAAATAATTACTACACCCTCTCTAGTAACTTGGTAAAATAATACTCCTACTAAACATTAGAAATAATCCTCGTTCAAAATTACAAAATTACCCCTACTCTCAAAATGACCAAACTACCCCTAAGTCCAAAATGACTAAAATACCCTTCTAACACCGAATTCTACGAATCCCAACCAAAAATACACACAGATGCAAATAATTACATAAGAGCACATATAACAAACACAAATAAATAATTAAAATAAAAACTAGCGAAAATCGGGCTGTTACAGATTACACTGAAACATTTGCTCCAGTTGCAAGATTGGAAGCAATCAGGTTACTTCTTTCCTATGCAGTTAATCATGGCATAATATTATATCAAATGGATGTCAATAGTGCATTTCTTAATGGTGTCATAGAAGAAGAAGTGTATGTCAAGCAACCTCATGGATTTGAGGATATTAAATATCCTGACCATGTTTTTAAACTGAAGAAATCACTATATGGCTTGAAACAAGCTCCTAGAGCTTGGTATGATAGACGAAGTAATTTCTTAATCAAAAATGATTTTAAAAGAGGACAGGTTGATACAACACTCTTCAGAAGGACCCTTGGGAAAGATATTCTTGTTGTGCAGATATATGTTGATGATATAATATTTGGTTCTACTAATGCATCTCTTTGCAAGGAATTCTCTAAGTTAATGCAGGATGAATTTGAAATGAGCATGATGGGAGAGCTGAAGTTCTTCCTTGTCATTCAAATCAATCAATGCAAAGATGGAGTCTATGTTCATCAATCAAAGTATACAAAGGAGCTTCTGAAGAAGTTCAACCTTGAAGATTGTAAAGTGATGAACACTCCAATGCATCCTACGTGCACCTTAAGCAAAGAAGATGATGGAGCTAAAGTAGATCAGAGGTTGTACAGAGGTATGATTGGTTCTTTGTTATACCTCACTGCATCTAGGCCATATATTTTATTCAGTGTATGTTTGTGTGCAAGGTTCCAATCAGATCCTAGAGAATCTCATATGACTGCTGTCAAGAGAATCTTCAGGTATTTGAAAGGAACAACTAATCTTGGACTCCTTTATAGGAAATCCTTAGATTATAAGCTAATTGGATTCTGTGATGCTGATTATGCTGGTGATAGGATTGAAAGAAAGTCAACCAGTGGCAAGTTAAAACAAATGGTGATAGTGCAAAATTAGATTATAAATCAAGCTTAAATAGCGCTTTGAAAGGAACAACTAATCTTGGACTCCTTTATAGGAAATCCTTTGATTATAACACTAAAGCGCTATAAATTAAAACACGGAGGTCTTAGCTAGCGCTTTGTATTGAAAGCGTCAGTATAGGTTAAATAAATATAATAGATATTTAAATAAAAAACATGATTAATTGTATATGGCGCTTTTTATGAAAAGCGCTATATATAAATCAAGCTTAAACAGCGCTTATAAGTAAAAAAAAGCGTTACTGTATGCTTGAGAAAGATAGCGCTTATAGGTTAAAAAAAGCGCCATTTTATAAAGTGATTTAATGTACATTAACTAACAGGTCCCCTGTTCGATCCCCTGCATAGCATATTTCAAAAAAAAATTTGAATTTTAATGAAAAATGGATTGTAGTAACAAAGCACACCTTTTTTTTTAATAAAAAAAAGCACACCTTTTTTTTAATATTTTTATCATATATATATATATATTATATAACAAACTAAATCCAAACTTTTTCAAAAAAAACAAATCCAAACTAAAAAAAACAAATCAAATATATAACAAACTAAATCCAAACTTTTCCAAAAAAACAAATCCAAACTTTTTCCAAAAAACAAATCCAAACTAAAAAAACAAATCTAAAAAACAAATCAAAATTTTCAAATCCCACTAAATCCTACTTTTCCATAAATAAATCATATCCTTGCAAAAAAAAAATTAAAATACCCCATACACTCTTAATAATTGAATGGAAGTGTAGTAGTCAATATTTAGAGAGAAAATAGAGTTTTTTAGAGAGAATAAGAAATTAGAGTGCGAACGGGGGATTAGTAAAATTGGGTAGAAAAGAGGGGTAGTTAATGAGATGAGTAGTGCTTTAATGAGTTAAGTAGAGGGGAGTGTGAATAGCAAGACGGTGTAATTACAGAAATAATAGTAACAAATTCGAGAGGTGATAGTAATTTGAAAAGATTAGTAACAAACTTAGAGGACATATAGTAATTTAAAAAGATTGGTAACAAACTCAATTAGAGTTTATAAATAGAGAAGAGAATTAGAGAAGAAGAGTTACCGAGGAAGAGAGAAACAAAGCGGCAAAAGAAAAATTAGGGTTATGGAGAGAAGATCAGGCAAAGAGGAATAACGAAAAGAACCTAGAAAGAGATTTCACCGTAGGAATTCATCACTTTTGCAAACTAGAGGTAAGGGGGGAGTCTCTATTCATCGTAAGGGTTGTATAATCATATGGGTAGTGAAGGGTTTTGTTTTCCGTTACTTTTCATGATTTTTAATGAATTTATATTTAATTTGTATTCTAATTTATCGCTATAATTATATGTTTAATTTATTTGGGATAATATGCTATTTGTGCTTAAATTTTGTTCGTGTTAAGTGTATGCATCTTAGTTAGAGTGCGCGGTAAATTATTTGATTTCCTTTATGTTTGTCGTTCAATATCGTTACATGGTGTCGATTATAACCTGCCTATTGTTTATCTTATGCGTATATGTTTTGCCCAGCACCGATCATGATTAAATTGATATATGTGTCTTTATGACTATGTGTTTTGGTTTCCAAATTTAAAAAAAACAAATCAAATAAAGTTTTACAGAATAAATTCAATCGTTTTCTTTTTGCCATGCTATTCAGTTGTTTATACATGTGCACCGCAACTTTGGATCCAAATATAACCAAAATTGGTTCAAATTTATTTAGTTAATTAGGTATATCTCTATTGTACGATGCATCTATAGAGTTGGCGGCCTTACCATAATTCATTTATTCTTCCTTATTTTTATAGGTAATGATCCAAGAAGTTATTAAAATATAAAAGTAAGAGAATTTTAAATTTAGAGTTAATTTAAGAAAAATGGGTGGGCTAAGAACTCTATGAGATTTTGAATAAGATGGAGCTTAGTTTCTCCTAGTTTAGTTTGACCTTATTATATAAATTAATATATAGCAATCATGTCTAACTGTGGCGGTACTGTTAAGCTCATTCAAAGAATATATAGGAAAGAAGTTTAGTTACTAATGAAATCATTTTTTATTAATATTATTTAAATGTCTTTGAAATAATAAATTTTAAATTATGAATTATTTAATGATGTAATTGATGTGTGATTTAAAGATGTGTTATATAAAGATTTTCTATTTGAAGATGTGTGATTTAAAGATGTGTTATATAAAGATGTGTTATTTGAAGTTGTGTGATTTAAAGATATGTTATATGAATATGTGCTATTTAAAAATGTTTGTTTTAAAGATGTATTTTAATTTATAATCTTGCTTTAATTTGTACTCTTGATCAGTAGTACTTTGAATTTATCTTTAATATAATATAGTATTATTGCTTAATGGTGTTTTCTGGTATATATTCAGGTGGAGGATTCAAGTGGAGGAGAGTGAACGAAATTTGGAAATGAATGATGATTTGCCTGCTTGTTTTGGATAAAAAAATGTTGAGAAGATCAAGAAGATAGATGAAGACTGCATGATACCATAGAAGATTTTGATGTTTATGTTAACTAATTAGTTGTAACTCCTAGAGATATCTATGTTACCATATTACAGCCTATACATTTCTGACTTTTATGCTTTATATACATACATTTTTTATGATATGGTTAAGTTTTATTTGATAAATAATAGTCCCAATTATAATGTGCCAAAATTATATATATTTCACTTTAAATTTCTGACTTTATATATATTTTACTTTAAATTGATAAAAAAATGCTATCTGCAAAGAAAAAAAAATTGACCAAAATAAATAAATAAATGCTTCTCCTAGCGCTTTTTTTCCTTTATAAAGCGTTATCTAAACATAATGTTGCATAGCGCTTTTAAAACAAAAACGCTGTCTTTAAACCTGTCTTAGATGGCGCTTTTTTTTAAAGTGCTATCTAAGGAGACCCTTTGCTAGCGCTTTTTGACATAAAGCGCTATATAAACCATGCTTTAGCTAGCGCTTTATACATAAAAAAAGCGCTATATTACTTTTACCAGCGCCATTTACAGTAGCGCTTCAAAAGCGCTATCTAAAGCAAAAAAAAAAGCGCTATATAAGCTCATTTTTGTAGTAGTGAACCTACAAAAAATTAACTTCATAACATTTGAAATTTAATAATATCTTATTAATATTAAGTAATATAATTTTGTAACAAATAAATATTAATTATATAACCTTAAAAACTAATTACTACAATTAAATTTTTAATTAGTAGGTTACTGTAATAGTGTAACAGACAAAAATTCAAAATATAATTTATTTAAATTATATATTATTATTTTGTAACCTAACAAATTTTTAATGTAACGTATAAATGTTAATCGAGTACTAATTCTATTAATAATTATTTGATTGTAACGTACATATTTTTAATGTAACATATAAATTTTAATCAAAATAATAATTATATTAATAATTATTTGATTGTAACGTACCAATTTTTTAATGCAACATATAAATTTTAATCAAAACAATAATTATATTAATAATTATTTGTTTGTAACCGACTATGTATTTCATGTACAATTTAATGTTAAATAAAAAACGGTTTTAAATAATAATTATAACTATTAAGCTTGTATTAAAAATAAGGAGAAATTTTTGGAACTAATGCCAATTAGGAGAATATTTTGAGAAAGGCTATTTCTAAGAACTCTAAATTGTTAGTATAAAGATGTATGGGGTAACCGTGTGAGGAAGAGGAAGAGTATAAGAGGTAGATAGATATTTTCTTTAATGCCAATCTTCATTTGACTTTACTAGTTATACTTGGTTCTTTAATTATTATAAAGTTCTACCACTTTCCCTTAACTATAACCACTTAGTTACTTCTAAAAACTAATCATGATTATTCTTCCACTTTCTTTTCTATAAACATCACTTAATTTTAAACGCAATCGATCGCGGTTGACGGTTATACGTGATACCGATAAAAATGTCCAAAATCATATTTACCGATAAAATAACTTTTTATCCGAGTATTCTATACGACGTTTTCTTATGAGAAAATTTTCGATGGACAAAATATTTTTATTGCATAAATCTATCATAAATAATTTTATGAGTCTATACGAAAAATTTCGTACAAAATGGAGTTTGTTTTAAAAATTAAGCGCGGTAAAATTTCCGTTTGTTTGAGGAGACTGAACATTAAATTCTCGAGAAATTTTCTGAAAAATTTATCATGAGTCGCTATCGCGACAAAAACTACAAAATATTCGAGTAGAGATAAAAATTCATCGTCGAAGGTATTATTTATTTTTTAGTTGAACAACAATTAAAATAGATATGAGAACATATTATTATATTCTTAATATTTATCTATTTTTAAAATTGCGGGTCTTACATAAAACACAATCTATGGAAAGGCAAGAGACAAAAATGAAAAATTAAATAAAAAAATATAAGATATGAAGGATAAAAATAGATTATTGAACACTCAAGTAGTTAAACTCAATTGTCTACCTTAAATTCCCCAATCTTTGCTCTTGAATTTGGATATGTTTCCATGGATGCAATATTCTAAAGGAAATGAAACTTTAAATTTTTGGTTTAAAATTTTGTGAATTTTTTTGGTAGTGTTACAGTGTAACGAGGCAAAAAGAAAAAGAAAAAAAAAATGCGAAATTAAGTTCCAAGCTTATCTCACAGGAAGAGAGATTCCATGTCAGGCGGAGGGCAGTTCCAGTGAGCAGAACATCTTGCAAGTAATCCGCCCTTAGCCATAAAATTTTGTGAATTAATGATGAATTTTTTTTATGCCTAAGGAAGGATTAAACAGAGTTTTTTTTTGTTGTTGACTGTGTTGAGTTTATTATTATTAATAATCTTGAAATAAAGAAAAAGTACCAGACATTTTCTAAAGAATATTGTTTTATTTAAACCAATAAATTTTTAACACTTACTACCAATATTTTCTTTTCGTTTCTTTTAAAACTATTTTGACTTATTATAAGCACATATTTATTAAAAATGTATTAAGTTACAGAAATAATTAAAATAGTAATATATATTTTCAAATTAATTAATTAATTATATACCAACATTATATTGGTCAAATTAAACCCTTAATAAAACAATAAATTGGTCAAAAATAATTCACATTTAATTAATTATATATATATATATATGTGTGTGTGTGTGTGTGTGTGTGTGTGTGTGTGTGTGTGTGTGTGTTTATAATTATATGTGGATTATATTTGACCAATTTAACGTTTTATTAATGGTTTATTTGACCAATATAATGTCGGTATATATATATATATATATATATATATATTTAAAATTAATTAATTTGAAAATATATATTGCTAATTTAATTATTCATATAATTGTTACTATTATATGGGAGGTCATTTTTCTTCTTGAAATCATAAAATTTTAAACCAAAAATTTGAACTTTCATTTCTTTTAATTTAGATGACTGCACCCATGGAAACATATCCAAATTCAAAAGCAAAGATTTGGGAAACTAAGGTAGACAATTGAGTTTAACTACTTGAGTGTTCAATAATCTATTTTTCTCTATTTTTCTCCTTCGTATGTTATATTTTTTGATTTAATTTTTCATTTTTGTCTCTTGCCTTTCCATAGATTGTGTTTTACGTACGTGATATATTTTCGTAAATACAAACTCAATTGTGGATGTGTTTTCATTCAATTCAATTGTATAGTTCTATATAACATGTTAGATCCTTTGTTCTTGATAAATTTAATTAATTTTAAAAGTGAACAAATGTATACATTAGGTGTGAATGTCTACCAACATTATACTAGTGTGAGGGCAACGGTGGTCGGATTCCTTAAGAATAGTCTTGGGTTAAAGTCTTCTGGGTTGAAAAAAAATGGAAAGCTAGATTATATCAATAAGTGTCTTTTAAAATCAATCATATGCTAAACAAAATCGGGGTTATATCAATAAAAAAGTGTTTCTCGCCTCGTTTGGTGAATCTTGAAAACTATTACACTTGTAGAATGATGTTTTAACATTTTCCAACCTTTTTCATGATTCCCGAAAATTGTTACACTTATAAAATGATGCTTGAACATTTTCCAACCTATTTTCACTTATTCCAACATCTTTTCACATTTTCCAAAATTGAAATTATCACTTCTACCATTTACGAAATGTAAATCTCCGCCTATTATAGACAAAGTTTTTCTAACCTCTTTCCAATTTTCTAGGAAACTTTAATCTCAAAATTATAAGTTTTCATTTTTGAACTTTTTGTCGCGTTTCTCATCAAGACTTTGTTGTTCCTCCATATGGCTATACCTAAACTTTTGTCGACTATAGCTTTAAGAAAATAATATGTTGCATAAATTACTTGACTATCTTAATAAAATCTATGGTCTACTCTTCTATCTAAACTTCTTTCTATTATACAATATGTTGTTTTCCCTCTATCAAAGTGTACACAATCCTTTTTTGTCTCAACTAATATAAGAGAAATAATTATACCCTCTAACTAAAAGAATAACACTAAAAATGAAAGAATTCTAAGGCATATAATATGTACTAATAAAATCATAATTCTTTGAAAAAATTTATAGACAAAAAAATTAAAAATCCCAATAAATATTAATAAACAAATAGAAATGTAAGGAAAAGGTTAAAATTATAAAACATAGACAATACAATACCTATAAAAAAATTATTAACATCACATAGAAAAAAGATGTAAGGAAATGGATAAAATAGACAAACTCCAAAAGGTCCAAAAGATGAAAAAGGTGCCCAAAAGATCAACTAATTTGAGAAATCTTAAAGTGGAAGCCGAAATCTCAAATCGGAAGCCAAAATCTTAAGGATGAAAAAAGGATTTTGTTGGGTATTTGTATTGGATGCATTATTGCTAAAACAAATATCCATTGATTGTGTAGTTTGACACTATGTTTTCAACATGGTTTAGGCATCCATATGTGATGTTGAACAGAATGTTCCAACATCCTAGCACGGTTCAGAGTGCCTAAGTATATGCCTATATGTACGCGCGCCATTTATTGTTTAAGGAAACATAATTTCCTTAAATTATTGTTCAAACAACGCACATATCATCTAAGAATCAACTGTGGAATATTTCTAAAGTAGATATTATATTTTAGGAAATATTTATTATTGTTTTGGAACGCTTCTATAAATGTTCCGACATTTTAGGACTTTACAGAATTGTTTCTGATTCTTGTTTTGCAGATTAGCTTAACCAATCTGCACTATGCTGAAGCCCAACGAATTATTTAGCCCAAGCTGCTTCAGTATAAAAGGAAGAATTCAAGACCTAATTGCTCATTCAAGCCGTCATTCTAAAAGTTAGATTTTTAGGGTTTGAGACTTCATGTATTCTGCTCTTGTATCATTTGTGATGCAAGTTTAGAATCTCTTACTGTGTGTCTTTCTTGTATCGCCTGTGATACTTGTTTAGGACTGAGTGTGTGTGTTTGATACTCTTGTGCACTAGACCGAAGTTGTGAAATAAGGTGCTATTTGTTTGTGTTGGGAGGTACCTTCTACTTTTGTTTTGGTTGAGGTCTGATAAGGTCACTAGGGCAGTGCCTGACCATTAGGATAGTGAGATGTGATCTCAGTTCTAGGAGTTCCTAGGTTGAAGTCTAGACGGGTAGGTCCTAGGTCATATAGTGTAAACGAGGAGTTTGCTTAGAGCTATTGAATAAGGACTACACTAGTGGATTTCCTTCCTGGCTTGGTAGCCCCTAGACGTAGGCGTGTTGTGCCGAACTAGGTGAACAAACTCACTGTGTTATTTACTTTTCTGTCATTTATTTTCTTGTTTTTATTTCTGTTTATCACGTGATGTTGGAACATTAAACGAAACACTGCAAAAGTTAAAACACCTGACAGAACATATTAAAACAAATGCGCTAGAATTTCAGATTTTGAAAACATTGGAAAATGAACATGCATCTCTAGTGAATGAGCACATTGTAAATTCTCCTACCAAAACACGTAAAGTTAATTTAACTAAAACTCATAAGTCAAAGGATATTGGTAAATGTGAAGAATGTCCTAAGTTACATGAAGAGATTGTCTCTTTAAAAAGTTTAATAGAACAAATCTCAAATGGTCCCTTGGTATTTACTCAACATTTGAAAAATGATGATTCACACTTCAAAAGATCTTTCAAAAGAAATTTCAAAGGAAAAGGAAAAATAAAAAAGCCCATGATAATAACTTAGGCGTCACTATTGTATAGAAGTTAGGCACACCACGCATCATGGCCATGTTATGAAAGTTATGTTGGAACAAAATATATTTAACATTGTCTCTTTGAATTTTGATGATAACAAAGTATTAAAAGTTCAGTTGGATATGCTAATAGTGTTAACTTGTGCCCTTAGGGCACATGTTAAGAAACCTAAAAGAAGAAATATTTTATAAAATTTTGTGCATTCAACTCATTAAAGAGTTAAAGATTAAATGTATTGCATACATTCCAATGAGTTATTTCTATATTTGTTTCATTAACTTGTGCCTTAAGGGCACAAGTTAACATTTCCCAAATTTATAAGTCTTAAAACAAGGTATTGGTGCTGGAAGAACAATTGAAAGCAAAAGAATTTACAAGAGAAGCTTTGTTGAAAGTCTGATGAATCTGAAGACATCAGAGTTTGAAGACCATCAAAAGCTAACTGTCAGAGTCTGAAGTCAACCAGAGTCTGAAGTCAAGAACCTGAAGTTAGTTAAAATGATTATTTGAAGACACAAGTGTGCAGAAGGAATAGAAGACTGGGGCAATGGACATTTTAGAGGAATTACAAGGCATTGAATGTTTATCCACAGAAAAAGGACATTGGAAGGATAATAGTACAATCTTACAACCACTACTCCACTACTCCATCATTTCCTACGCATAGTCATACTACAGTTGTGTCTGTGCTGGTTAATTCTTTATACAAGGAATGATTTTAAATTATTCTTTCCTAGGACATTAACCAAACCAAGCAACAAATCTTTGGTGATTGATCAAGCTTCTACAATGACTCTTTGATGTACTGGCACCTCTACAACGTCTCTTTCATACCTCTATAAAAAGGATGAAGACTTGAAGATTAGTATAGACTTTACAACATTTAAATTGTGCAAAAACTTTGCTGAAATTGTTGTGCATCAAATACTTAGAATTTCTTAACAACTTTCATACCTTATTAATTACCGAGCCTTAATAGTCTAGTTTGTTTTGTATTGTGAACATCACCGATTGTATATGAAGTGTTCAAACCAAATATATTACTTTGTAATTTGTTTGTTTAGAAGTCTCTTGCTTGTGTGCTTGAGTATTTGAAGTCTCTTGCTTGTGTGCTTGCGCATTTGTAATCAACTTGAATTATAGTGAAAATCTCCTTGGAAGTGCAAGGAAGACTAGACTACTTCCGGATTGTGGAAGGAACCAGGATAATTGCTTTGTGTCTTTCTCTTCTCTCTCTATCCTTACTTTATCTGTTGCATTAGACTCTGGACTCTATCAGACTTTGGACTTAGTTTAAAAAGAAGAAAAAGCTAACACAATTCAACCCTCCTTCTTGTGTTTTTATCATCTTCATTTGGTACCAAAGCATCTGGTTCTGTTGTTCTAACACTTAATAGTGTAACAGTAAAAAATTGAAAAAAAAACATGTCTGGTGGTAGTGGTCCTGTTGTTTCTAGTGTTGCTGTACCATATGATTATGGTACTAATGACAAGTCATCTGGTTCAAACAAGCCTCCAATGTTCAATGGTGAGCCTGATACATTCTCTTGGTGGAAAACCAAGATGTATAGTCATATCATGAGCTTAGATTAAGAATTACGCGATATCCTTGAAGATGGCTTAGAGATTTGCAGTTCGATGAAGAAGGTGATGTTGTTGATAGGAAGAAACACATTGCTACTAAGAAGAAGCTCTACAAGAAACATCACAAGATTAGAGGCATTCTTGTCGCTGCTTTACCTCACAAAGAGTACTTGAAGATGAGTGATAAATTTACTGCTAAAGTAATGTTTGCTTCTTTGTGGTCAAGCTATGAAGGTAACAAGAAAGTCAAAGAAGCTAAAGCTACGATGCTAGTTCAACAATATGAATTGTTCAGGATGAAAGAGGATGAAGACATTGACTATGTACTTGAGGTTTCAGACTCTAGTCTCTGGACTTCAGATTCTGAAGAAAATCTATGTAGCTTCTGATCATGTAAAGAAGATTCTAAGGAGCTTACCTGGTAAGTGGAGACCTAAGGTGACAACTATTGAGGAAACTAAAGATCTAAACACTTTAAGTCTTGAAGATATCATAAGCTCTCTCAAATGTAATGAGATAGGGTTCAATGAACAAGAACCTGTTAGAAAGACAAAATTTATAGCATTAAAGTCCAAAGAAAAATCTTCAAAAGCTCTCAAAGCTAACGAATCTGTAGATGATTCACCTACTGGATGTTGTGAAGAAGATCCAGAAGTTAAAGAGATGATTACGCTCTCCAATAGGCTTCAGTATCTGGCTTGGAAGAACAAGAAGTTCTTGAGAAGAGGCAGTTGTTACAAAGGTTCAAGGAAATAAGATCAAAAGGGATGCTTCAACTGAAAGAAACCTGGTTACTTCATTGTTGATTGCCCTAATTTGCAGAAAGAAAAATCAAAGGAGAAATCTAAGAAAGCAACTTCAAATCCAACAAATTCAGAAGGTAGATCAAGCAAAGTCTGATGGCTACTTGGGAACATCTAGACAACAAATCAGGGTCTGAGAAAGATGAAGTTGAAGATGAAGCCGAAGATGAAGCTAATGTGGTTGTGGGATTGGTAGCTATAGTGGCTTCTGATGCAAAATCTAGAACAGACTCTGAAGATGAAAATGAGGTATACTATAAAATAACTAGATCTGAACATATTGATTCTCTTAAAGTGCTTTTCAGTCACTATGAAAATAGATCTAAAAAGTTGAAAAATTTAAAAGAAAATATTTTAGTCTAACTCATAGAGCTCGTTTGAATTCCATTTGACAACGATATATAATAAAACTAATTATTTGAAAAATAAAAAGATTTAAGGAGAGGAATACCTTGAAGGTGAAGACACTTAAAGGTTCATGACAAAAGTTGAAATCCAACATATCATATTTTACTTCTTGATTGATTCTTTGTTCAAGAAATACTTTACCTATTCTTCGAAATTTATGACGATTATATATTTTACCATTGGACTCATCTACAAAGTCACCTTCAATCTCTATGAAAGAAAATAATACTAATACAAAAACTAAGACTACGCCATAACAAAAAATTATAATAAAAAAGAGTAAAACATGATTGCAAAGTGAATAAAAACAAATGATGTGAGACTAAGAAAGTAGTGTAATGTATTTACTTTATAAAAATCTTACACAAATGGCAAACAATCAACTAAGAGTAACAACAGAAGAAAAAAGGATGCAAACCATGATAAATTTAGTTTGAAAACTGATACAATTAAATAAGAAATCATATTCATGTCATCTCTAATTATATTTTTAAGAAAAACTTTCACAAATATGCAGGGGCGGATCTAGATATTTGGTACATGTAGGGTTAAATTTTCAAAGACACAATAATGCAATTTATATCAAAAATAATGCAATTTTCAATGAAAATAGTTTCTTATCCATTTGTTGAAAATGAGCAAAAATGACATCATTGCTAAAAGTTAAAAGAACATTTTTAAACAAAAAACATGGCAAACCAAATGCTAGGTCCTTAGATTCACTATACTCAGTCCAATCATACAAAATCATACAAATTAAACCAATTTTTACAAAATCGATGTCTTTGTTTACCATGATCAGACCAAGGGTAAACGAAATTTCTAGGAGGTTGAAGGGGACCTATTTTTAGGTAAGCTTTACGTACCTCATCTTGGATGTTAGGATGATAGCTTTAAATTGGAGGCCTAAGTCCTAGATATGTTTCCAATGATTCATAATCAAAAACTTTAATACCCTCATTGGTCGAGTTGGGTATAACTTTAGGTTGTGGCTCACTTGGAAGTCAAGTATTCGATGGTTCTTGATTAACCGAAGAACTAGCTTTATCTCTAGAAAGCACGGGAAAAAAATTTCTTCATCCTATAAAACATAATAATGACTTTGTGAGCATAACAAACAAAAAATTCAATGGCCAATTAGAGTTATTCCTTCAATTAAAAACAATCAAGACATTTTTCACAACTTTGCTATAATAAACAATCAAAACATGAAAACAAAAGGGAAAAGGCATGAATAAGATTAAGGGAGTAAAACCCTAACAAAGAAACCCTAATATAACAAACCTTTAGAACGTTACTATTGTTGTTGTCCTCTAATTCAGAACTTCATAATAGGAAGAAACAAATGGAAAATCATAAACTTGTTAGTTCAAACTTGAAATCAAAAACAAAAAAATCCTAAAATAAAAAACAATAAAAATAAAGTAGACACAACAAGAGTGAGAGAAAAACAAGATTCAAGGTCAAAGGTTGAGATTTAAAGAAGAATAAGAGTAAAATAACAAACCTTTTGATATCTACTATTGTTGTTGTCCACTAATCCAGATCTTCATAATAAGAAGGAAAAAAAACGAAAAACCATAAACTTGTTAGTAAAAATTCAATATTAAAACGAAAAACCATAAACTTATTAGTAAAAATTCAATATCAAAACCGACAAAACCTTAAAATAAAGAAATCTGAGAACGTAGAGACAATAAGAGACAAAAAGAGTGACAAACAAACAGTATTTAAGATCTAGACTTGAGAGAAGAACCAAAGAGATTGAGCTGTGATATTTACGATTGCAGTAGAGAAAAGAGGAGAGCGGCTGCAAGATAGGGTTTCTATCTCAACAAATGAAATGTTTTTGATTTTATACCATACGAGTTGGGTTAGAGTTAGGTGATAATGGGCTGACTCAAACTGGTTGGATGATTGTATATTTGCCAAATAAATTTAAGCTATATGTGTGTTCGATTCTAAACCTTCAAACCAGACCGGCCCATATTTAATAATTAGAAACCACATTTATCACATGTAGGCAAGTATAGACCCAAGGCGAAGGTCGATTTTGGTCGGGTTGAATCCATTTGTTCAACCCAAAATCGTGTATCCTCTGTATATATACAAAGGGTTAAATATGTTTTTGGTCCCTATAAATATACAAATTTTTCGTATTAGTCCCTCATAAAAATTTCATTGACTTTTTGTCCCCCTAAGTATTCAATCACAACTTTTTGCCGTTACTTTTAAATCAACTCTTGTTTAGCCTTAGTAATATCTATAGAAAAAAAAGTTATAATTTTTTAACATAACATGAATTAAATATAAATCTTTAAGCTCTACAAAACATACAAATTTCATATTTAATTTGGAGAGATTCTTATGATATTCAAAACATTCTTGAAAAATTTCATTAAAAAATATGAAACCTACACAAGATTTGATTTAAAAGTAGAGAATAAAAGTGGTGACGGAAAATTTTTTGGGAACTAAAAGTCAAAGAAAAAGTTCAGAGGGACTAAAACGCAAATTGTTATATTTATAAGGACAAAAAATTTATTTAACCGTAATAAAAATTAGCTTTTAGGAATCTGTTTCTCTCTTCTCTCAAAAAATAAATTTGTTACTCTTTCTTACAAACTTTTAATATAATGATAATTTGAAGAAAAAAAACCTAAAATTATTCTTGATAAGAAGCTATTCTGAGTAGACTCTTTTGATAGTCATTTTGAGTATATGTTTTTTAAAGAAATTTTATTATACTAAACAAACAAAATAAAGTTCAACTTTTTTTAAAAAAATTCTCTAACTACTAAACTTATATCTATATATCTATAACAATATATGAAGGGGATTCACCCTTTTGAGCTGGATTTCTTCTTTCATTTTTATCCTTCATTTAAACTATTTTATCATTTTTAAAATATTGAAATTATGAATTAAAATTTAGTTAAATCTCATTAAAGTATGAATAATGCAAAAGAAGGGAGACCAATCCACAACAATAGAAACAATATTGGGCACTATAACAAAAACTTATTTTGAACTTATATAAAAAAATAGGCTTAATTGCATGTTTGGTCCCTTGTGTTTATTTTAGTTTTCAAGTTGGTCCCTTACGTTTTGAAAGTTTCAAGTTGGTCCCTTACGTTTTAAAAGTTTTCAAGTTGGTCCCTTACGTTTTGAAAGTTTCAAGTTGGTCCCTTATGTTTATTTTAGTTTTCAAGTTGGTCCTTTATGTTTATTTTAGTTTTCAAGTCGGTCCAAAACATAAGGGACCAACTTGAAAACTAAAATAAACATAAGGGACCAACTTGAAAACTAAAATAAACATAAGGGACCAACTTGAAAACTAAAATAAACCCAATGATGACTTGATACGAATTAATCCCGACTTTGAGGTGAAATATGCTGTTTATTTTTATTTTTTTATTTCAGATTTCACATAGGATGTTTCTCAAGTTATTGTGCTATCTCACAGAGGTGAGTTGTGACATGGCCCACTACACCAATGTGGTTTTAGACATTGTTATCAAAAACCCGACTTAAGTCTCAAAATCCTAGTTTTTGCGACTTTGCGTAGCTTCAACGACTCAAATCCATAGCAAAGTCCCAAAAACAGGCAAAATCCTATCAAAATCGCACAAAATCGTGAAATCCATTCAAAATCGCAGGATTTTGATGGATTTTGAAGGATTTTGTTCATTTTTTTGATAAGGGTCAATTTTTGACCTGATTCGTAAATTGACCCGATTTGAATCCATGACCCGTTCTATAAATACCCGAAAGGCCAAAAAATTTAATTCCTTCACTTCTCCCACATTTATGTATATGTATTTTGTGGACTTTGAACTTTAGACATTTATGACCAGGGGCGGAGCCATGTAGCAGGGTATGTGGGCACATGCCTGCACAAATTTGTGAGAAATTATAATTTTATTAGTGTATATGTTGATAGCTCCAATAATCTCAAAGCTCCAAAATGACTTGGCATTTACACTGAACATCCAAACTGTTATGATGTTCAAACAGGTAGTAATTGAGATTGGGGCCATTTCTTTTACTATGGAGGACCTGGTAAAAATGCAAATTGCCAATGATGCAAAAGAAAAAAAATGGGAAAAAAAAGTCATGTGTCTGTTGTATCATTCAATCATCAATCAATTCTAGCAGTGTTATTATAAAGAGTCGTGTTAATTTGTGCTCTAAAGACATATGTTAAGAAACCTAAAAGTAATAATGTTCTTTTAAATTTTGTACATTCAATATACAATTAATCAAAAGTAAAAAATTAAATTTAAATGCATTAATTACTATACAATATTTATATTTTTGACTCATTAACTTGTGTTTTAAGGGTATCATAAATCCTTCTTCTCTTCGATCTTTGTACACCTTTTCTTTTCTTTTTTTCTTTTCAGAAGTTGAAAGTTTTGAATGTAGTTTATTTTATTTCTAGCAATAAACAATGGAAACATTTTTTTAAAAGAGAGAGTCAAGTTTAAAGCAATCATCAGTTTTTAATCCTCAAGCAATTGATGAATGTGAAAGTATAAAATTGGGATGTGAAAGTATAAAATTGGGTCTACAAAAAAGGAAAAACTGAAATATTTGATGCCCCCACTGTTAAAAATTTCTGGCTACGCCACTGTTTATGACCATATGCAATTTATAACATATATTTAACATTATTTTTGTTTTGGTAGAATCCTCGATTTTGATTGCGTTTGTACGAGTCCCGACTTTGCTATCCTACATCGATTCTGCAAAAGTCCTTGAGTAAAATCCTTCGATTTTGATTGCGATTTTACGAGTCCCGATTTTGCTACTCCCTTTCGACTTGAAGTAAAGTCCCGATTTTGATAACCTTGGTTTTAGATGGTCATATATTAGTAGAGACTGATGTTGAAGAGGATCATGAAAAAGATAACCTTCAAAAGCGAAGAGTGGGATGAATAATAGTGTTGGAGGTGGAGGAAATGATGAACATGTTATCCTTTAGTTAGACAAGATTGAAGAATATCCTACGAATCAAGTTGGTTCGCCTTATGTGATGGACACCACAGTCAAAGGTTGAAATACTAATTTGTTGGTGAAAGATGTTGCTCTTGATGCTTCTGAGATAAAGGATCAACTCGACATGAACGATGATGTTAATGTGCATCTTTAGGTCATTTGAACTTGTAGTCGGTGATGGTAGTTACATATTTGCACTCGATTTTATCATGGGTTGGTTTGTTGTACTTCGTTGGTTAGTGGTGACTTTGTTTCACCGAGGTCTATGTTGAGGTGTCTGTGTCAGTGGCGGTTTCACCGCCCGGCGACCCCGGGCACGCGCTCGGGATCCGGCCCAAATTTTTTGCAATTTCTTATGTATATTCCTCTGAATTTCTTATATAAACCCCTATAAATTGGACAATTTCTTTAGATTTTTTTATTATTTACTTGCAATTTCTTATGTAAACATTTATATATGTGTTGCAAATTTTTTTGGCTTAGACTTTGTAATAATCCTGGTTCCGCCACTCGTCTGTGTCAAGGTGACATATTTGTCTGCATGCCAAGGTGACACGACGAGGTGTGACCTTACCTTTATCATGTGGTACAAGGTGCATGGCGAGGTGTGAGGTGACCTACAAGACGGGGTGGATGGTGAACTTAATTCTGACGTACGAGATAACATAAATCCTAAGGTGCGGGTTAACCTCAATCTTGAGTTGTGTGATGACCTCAATATTGAGGTGATAATAAACCTATATGCTTAGGTGATATATAACTGACCTGTACTGTGATTGGCTTTACTTGCAATCATAGAACAACTCAGGGTACTGTTTCTTCTGCTAAACCTCTAGATATAACTTCACATCCTCTCAATATGTTTATGAGCAAGTAAGGCTCAAGGTGTCGTTTGAAGTTTGAACAACATACTTGATTCAATTTGGATGTGAAAAATTCACTGGAGGCTGTCCTGTGAAGATCTACACCTTTCAATGTCTTTATTTTTAATAAAAATACTTGTTACAAAAATAATTGTGTGGTGTTGATTTCACTGCACACACTTCACACCGGAGAGGATCTCCACCTTATATCTCAAGAATTTATATTTATTTAACTCTAACAAAGTTTGTAGAGAATATTCGAATATCAAGTAAAAAATATAAGATCACAATATATTGTTTAATAAGACTTTTTAACTCTGCCATATTCTCCATGATCAGTGCTACAACTTTGAGTTCCCAGCCCCCAAAATGGGTAGTTAAACTCCTTAGGCACATCTTTATATCTCCTTTAAAGGTTGTCAAAATCGGGACTTTACTTCAGGTCGAAATGGAATAGCAAAATCGGGACTCGTAAAATCGCAATTGAAATCGAAGGATTTTACTCAAGGACTTTTGTAGAATCGATATACGAAATTGTAAAATCGCAATCAAAATCGATGGATTTTACCCAAAAAAATAATACTAAATATATGTTATAAATGGTATATAGTCATAAATGACTTAGTTTATAAGAAATCGTAAAATCGCAATCAAAATCAATGGATTTTGCTTATTTTAGGATTATACTTTGGATTTAAGTCGTTGAAGGTGAAGAAAGTCGCAAAATCCTGGATTTTAGGATTTAAGTCGGGATTTTGACAATAATCATCTTTATATGTGTATGCGATTATGGCTTTGAGTTCCCAAGCCCCGACTGATTTTACCGTGGTGATAATTCAAAAGAGTGTATAACCGAGAAACTTTCATTCAATAATTTTTGTATGATGCAATTAATTTTTGGTGTGGATTAGAGACGAATTCCTTGAGAGATTTAACACTGCAATATTCCCTGTTTATTTGAAGCTTCCATATTTTAATTAATTTTAATTTTAATTTTAATTATAATTATAATTTATAATCATCAGAACCTATATACAGTGACTCAATTAATGGTGTGAATGTGATCCGATGATATATATAGTTAAACCAGTTACAAGATAAATAGAATGCAACGGATCATTCTAAAAGAAGCAATCTTCATCTGTGCCAAAGACAAAGTTTTCAAATCTGTAGAAAGCTCTTGATGCAGTGGAAATCTTTTCAAACAACGGCTCTATTCAAATCTCCTTTAAAAGGACCTTGTGCGTTTGAAAAAATATATAGAACATCACGAACTCTGATCAAATTTCAAACACATAAACACTTAGAAAAATTCTTAAAAGCTTTGTTTAGAAATCATTTGACCTTAATTTAGTTTACCATTCGTTGAATCTGAAATGTAAACGACAATCATTATATGGTAAACTCTGATTGTAGAAGTCCTCAAGCAGATGAAAAAAATCTTAGATTTGTTTGTCTAATTATATTGTAATATCTTGTGATTATAGTGGAAGTGTGACAGGATTGGATTTAATCACAGGTTGTGGGGTGAACTAGGATAAATATCTATGTGTTTCTCTTCTATCTTCTTCGAATATGTTTTGCATCCTCTAATTGGTTTTCAAGCATTTCTTTGGGCATCATGAGTAGCATCATGAGTAACATTCACGTGTAAGTAATGCAGAAGGGTTGTTTGTAATGTAATTTTTTGACATCCCTTGTCAAAAAAAGAAGAGATTTTTCTCTCTCTATACTTTACTAATTACTATCTGTTCCATTCTAGATGATAACAACTTTCAATTGACGGTGTTCATCCATTTTCCAGTCCTTATTTAGAGAATAGTTATGCAAAGTGGTGTTAGTCTGATTGCAACTATTGATTGATGTTTATAGAATTATTTTTATAAATATCGAAAGCTTGATTGCAGCAGCAACAACTTTGTTGCTTAAGATCTTTATCTCCTGATTATTTTATTACAGGATAATAGTATAGACTCCAAGTAACCTAGCATAGCTTATTTTTCCTTTCTCTATATGTTGTTGCATACCTACTGTATGGAATTGTACATGCTTAACTACCTATAAATAAGCTTGTAACTACTGATTCCATAAGCAATAATACACTTCTTTTGTCACTGTTCGAACATTGGTGTGAAGAGGGAAATAAATTGGAAGGTTGGAAGATTAACACTTAAGTAATTAAACTTTGATCTAGTGTTGTGTGAATTGAAAAAATAGAGTGTGGGGGTCCCATATAAAATAAAGCACACACATTAGTAGTGTTTAAATACTGGTATTTAATTTTAAATACTTGATAATGATGAAAAGATGTTCGAATAAGTGAAAATAGGTTGGAAAATGTTCAAGCATCATTTTATAAGTGTAACAATTTTTGGGAATCATGAAAAGGGTTGGAAAATGTTAAAACATCATTCTACAAGTGTAACAGTTTTCAAGAATCACCAAACGAGGCGAGAAACACTTTTTTATTGATATAACCCCGATTTTGTTTAGCATATGATTGATTTTAAAAGACACTTACTGATATAATCTAGGTTTCCATTTTTTTTCAACCCATAAGACTTTAACCCAAGACTATTCTTAAGGAATCCGACCACTGTTGCCCTCACATTAGTATAATGTTGGTAGACATTCATACCTAATGTATACATTTGTTCACTTTTAAAATTAATTAAATTTATCAAGAACAAAGGATCTAACATGTTATACAGAACTATACAATTGAATTGAATGAAAACACATCCACAATTGAGTTTGTATTTACGAAAATATATCACGTACGTAAAACACAATCTATGGAAAGGCAAGAGACAAAAATGAAAAATTAAATCAAAAAATATAACATACGAAGGAGAAAAATAGATTATTGAACACTCAAGTACTTAAACTCAGTTGTCTACCTTAGTTTCCCCAATCTTTGCTTTTGAATTTGGATATGTTTCCATGGGTGCAGTCATCTAAATTAAAAGAAATGAAACTTCAAATTTTTGGTTTAAAATTTTATGAATTCGAGAAGAAAAATGACCTCCCATATAATAGTAACAATTTATGAATAATTAAATTAGCAATATATATTTTCAAATTAATTAATTTTATATATATATATATATATATATATATATATATATATACCGACATTATATTGGTCAAATAAACCATTAATAAAACGTTAAATTGGTCAAATATAATTCACATTTAATTATAAACATATATATATATAATTAAATGTGGATTATATTTGACCAATTTAACGTTTTAGTAATGGTTTATTTGACCAATATAATGTCAGTATATATATATATATATATATATATATATATATATATATATATTTAAAATTAATTAATTTGAAAATATATATTGCTAATTTAATTATTCATATAATTGTTACTATTATATGGGAGGTCATTTTTCTTCTTGAATTCATAAAATTTTAAACCAAAAATTTGAAGTTTCATTTCTTTTAATTTAGATGACTGCATCCATGGAAACATATCCAAATTCAAAAGCAAAGATTGGGGAAACTAACGTAGACAATTGAGTTTAACTACTTGAGTGTTCAATAATCTATTTCTCTCCTTCATATGTTATATTTTTTGATTTAATTTTTCATTTTTGTCTCTTGCCTTTCCATAGATTGTGTTTTACGTACGTGATATATTTTCTTAAATACAAATTCAATTGTGGATGTGTTTTCATTCAATTCAATTTTATAGTTCTATATAACATGTTAGATCCTTTGTTCTAGATAATTTAATTAATTTTAAAAGTGAACAAATGTATACATTAGGTATGAATGTCTACCAACATTATACTAGTGTGAGGGCAACTGTGGTCGGATTCCTTAAGAATAGTCTTGGGTTAAAGTCTTCTGGGTTGAAAAAAAATGGAAAGCTAGATTATATCAATAAGTGTCTTTTAAAATCAATCATATGCTAAACAAAATCGGGGTTATATCAATAAAAAAGTGTTTCTCGCCTCGTTTGGTGATTCTTGAAAACTGCTACACTTGTAGAATGATGTTTTAACATTTTCCAACCTTTTTCATGATTCCCAAAAATTGTTACACTTATAAAATGATGCTTGAACATTTTCCTACCTATTTTCACTTATTCCAACATCTTTTCACATTTTCCAAAATTGAAATTATCAGTTCTACCATTTACGAAATGTAAATCTCCGCCTATTATAGACAAAGTTTTTCTACCCTCTTTCCAATTTTCTTGGAAACTTTAATCTCAAAATTATAAGTTTGCATTTTTTACCTTTTTCACGTTTCTCATCAAGACTTTGTTGTTCCTCCATATGGCTATACCTAAACTTTTGTCTACTATAGCTTTAAGAAAATAATATGTTGCATAAATTACTTGACTATCTTAATAAAATCTATGGTCTACTCTTCTATCTAAACTTCTCTCTATTATACAATATGTTGTTTTCCCTCTATCAAAGTGTACACAATCCTTTTTTGTCTCAACTAATATAAGAGAAATGTTTATACCCCCTAACTAAAAGAATAACACTAAAAATGAAAGAATTCTAAGGCATAAAATATATACTAATAAAATCATAATTCTTTGAAAAAATTTATAGACAAAAAAAATTAAAAATCCCAATAAATATTAATAAACAAATAGAAATGTAAGGAAAAGGTTAAAATTATAAAACATAGACAATACAATACCCAATACCTTTAAAAAAAATTATTAACATCACATAGGAAAAAGATGTAAGGAAATGGATAAAATAGACAAACTCCAAAAGGTCCAAAAGATGAAAAAGGTGCCCAAAAGATCAACTAATTTGAGAAATCTTAAAGTGGAAGCCGAAATCTCAAATCGAAAGCCAAAATGTTATGGATGAAAAAAGGATTTTGTTGGGTATTTGTATTGGCTGCATTATTGCTAAAACAAATATCCATTGATTGTGTAATTGGATACTATGTTACCAACATGGTTTAGGCATCCATATGTGATGTTGAACAGAATGTTCCAACATCTAGCACGGTTCAGAGTGCCTAAGTATATGCCTATATGTACGCGCGCCCTTTATTGTTTAAGGAAACAAAATTTCCTTAACTTATTGATCAAGCAACACGCATATCATCTAAGAATCAGCTGTGGAATATTTCTAAAGTAGATATTATATTTTAGGAAATATTTATTATTGCTTTGGAACGCTCCTATAAATGTTCCGACATTTTAGGACTTTCCAGAATTGTTTCTGATTCTTGTTTTGCATATTAGCTGAACCGATCTGCACTTTGCTGAAGCCCAACGAATTATTTAGCCCAAGCTGCTTCAGTATAAAAGGAAGAATTCAAGACCTAATTGCTCATTCAAGTCGTCATTCTAAAAGTTAGATTTTTAGGGTTTGAGTCTTCATGTATTTTGCTCTTGTATCATTTGTGATGCAAGTTTAGAATCTCTTACTGTGTTCCTTTCTTGTATCGCCTGTGATACTTGTTTAGGACTGAGTGTGTGTGTTTGATACTCTTGTGCACTAGACCGAAGTTGTGAAACAAGGTGCTAGTTGTTTGTGTTGGGAGGTAACTTCTACTTTTGTTTTGGTTGAGGTCTGATAAGTTCACTGGGGCAGTGCCTGACCATTTGGATAGTGAGATGGGATCTCAGATCTAGGAGTTCCTAGGTTGAAGTCTAGACGGGTAGGTCCTAGGTCATATAGTGTAAACGAGGAGTTTGCTGAGAGCTATTGAATAAGGACTACACAAGTGGATTTCCTTCCTGGCTTGGTAGCCCCTAGACGTAGGCGTGTTGTGCCAAACTAGGTGAACAAACTCACTGTGTTATTTACTTTCCTGTCATTTATTTTCTTGTTTTTATTTCTGTTTATCACGTGATGTTGGAACATTAAATGGAACACTGTAAAAGTTAAAACATCTGACAGAACATATTAAAACAAGTGCGCTAGAATTTCAGATTTTGAAAACATTGGAAAATGAACATGCATCTCTAGTGAATGAGCACATTGTAAATTCTCCTACCAAAACACGTAAAGTTAATTTAACTAAAACTCATAACTCAAAGGATATTGGTAAATGTGAAGAATGTCCTAAGTTACATGAAGAGATTGTCTCTTTAAAAAGTTTAATAGAACAAATCTCAAATGGTCCCTTGGTATTTGCTCAACATTTGAAAAATGATGATTCACACTTCAAAAGATCTTTCGAAAGAAATTTCAAAGGAAAAGGAAAAATAAAAAAGCCCATGATAATAACTTAGGCGTCACTATTGTATAGAAGTTAGGCACACCACGCATCATGGCCATGTTATGAAAGTTATGTTGGAATAAAATATGTTTAACATTGCCTCTTTGAATTTTGATGATAACAAAGTATTAAAAGTTAAGTTGGATATGCTAATATTTATTCAAGTGTGCAAGACTATAGACTAAAATTTATAAGTCTTAAAACAAGGCATTGGTTCAGGAAGAACAATTGAAAGCAAAAGAATTTACAAAAGAAGCTTTGTTGAAAGTCTGATGAATCTGAAGATATCAGAGTCTGAAGACCATCAAGAGCTAACTGTCAGAGTCTGAAGTCAAGAACATGAAGTTAGTTAAAATGATTATTTGAAGACACAAGTGTGCAGAAGGAATAAAAGACTCGGGCAATGGCTATTTTAGAGGAATTAGAAGGCATTGAATGTTTATCCACAGAGAAAGGACATTGGAAGGATAATAGTACAATCTTACAACCACTACTCCATTGCTCCATCATTTCCTGCGCATAGTCATACTACAGTTGTGTCTGTGCTGGTTAATTCTTTATACAAGGAATGATTTTATATTATTCTTTCCTAGGACATTAACCAAACAAAGCAACAAATCTTTGGCAATTGATCAAGCTTCTACAATGACTCTTTGATGTACTGGCACCTCTACAACGTCTCTTTCATACCTCTATAAAAAGGATGAAGACTTGAAGATTAGTATAGACTTTACAACATTTAATTTGTGCAAAAACTTTGCTGAAATTGTTGTGCATCAAATACTTAGAATTTCTTAACAACTTTCATACCTTATAAATTATCGAGCCTTAATAGTCTGATTTGTTTTGTATTTTGAACATCACCGATTGTATATCAAATGTTCAAACCAAATATATTACTTTGTAATTTGTTTGTTTAGAAGTCTCTTGCTTGTGTGCTTGAGTATTTGAAGTCTCTTGCTTGTGTGCTTGCGCATTTATAATCAGCTTGGATTAGAGTGAAAATCTCCTTGGAAGTGCAAGGAAGACTAGACTACTTCCGGATTGTGGAAGGAACCAGGATAATTGCTTTGTGTCTTTCTCTTCTCTCTATATCCTTACTTTATTCGTTGCAATAGACTCTGAACATTGTTTTAAACTCAGAACTCTATCAGACTCTGGACTTAGTTTAAAAAGAAGAAAAAGCTAACACAATTCAACCCTCCTTCTTGTGTTTTTATCATCTTCATTTCGTACTAGAGCATCTGGTTCTGTTGTTCTAACACTTAATAGTGTAACAGTAAAGATTTGAGAAAAACATGTCTGGTGGTAGTGGTCCTGTTGTTTCTAGTGTTGTTGTATCATATGATTATGGTACTGATGACAAGTCATCTGGTTCAAACAAGCCTCCAATATTCAATGGTGACCCTGATACATTCTCTTGGTGGAAAACCAAGATGTATAGTCATATCATGAGCTTAGATTAAGAATTACGGAATATCCTTGAAGATGGCTTGGAGATTTGAAGTTAGATGAAAAAGGTGATGTTGTTGATAGGAAGAAACACATTCCTACTAAGAAGAAGCTCTACAAGAAACATCACAAGATCAGAGACATTCTTGTTGCTGCTTTACCTCACAAAGAGTACTTGAAGATGAGTGATAAATTTACTTCTAAAGTAATGTTTGCTTCTTTGTGTTCAAGCTATGAAGGTAACAAGAAAGTCAAAGAAGCTAAAGTTACGACGTTGGTTCAGCAATATGAATTGTTCTGGATGAAAGAGGATGAAGACATTGAGACTATGTACTTGAGGTTTCAGACTCTAGTCTCTGGACTTCAGATTCTGAAGAAAATCTATGTAGCTTCTGATCATGTAAAGAAGATTCTAAGGAGCTTACCTGGTAAGTGGAGAGCTAAGATGACAACTATTGAGTAAACTAAAGATCTAAACACTTTAAGTCTTGAAGATATCATAAGCTCTCTCAAATGTAATGAGATAGGGTTCAATGAACAAGAACCTGTTAGAATGATAAAATTTATAGCACTAAAGTCCAAAGGAAAATCTTCAAAAGCTCTCAAAGCTAATGAATCTGTAGATGATTCACCTGCTGGAGGTTGTGAAGAAGATCCAGAAGTTAAAGAGATGGTTATGCTCTCCAATAGACTTCAGTATATGGCTAGGAAGAACAAGAAGTTCTTGAGAAGAGGTAGTTGTTACAAAGGTTCAAGGAAATAAGATCAAAAGGGATGCTTCAACTGAAAGAAACCTGGTTACTTCATTGTTGACTGTCCTGATTTGCAGAAAGAGAAATCAAAGGAGAAATCTAAGAAAGCAACTTCAAATCCAACAAATTCAGAAGGCAGATCAAGCAAAGTCTGATGGCTTCATGGGAACATCTAGACAACAAATCAGGGTCTGAGAAAGATGAAGATGAAGCCGAAGATGAAGCTAATGCGGTTGTGGGATTGGTAGCTATAGTGGCTTCTGATGCAAAATCTAGAACAGACTCTGAAGATGAAAATGAGGTATAGTATAAAATAACTAGATCTGAACATATTGATTCTCTTAAAGTGCTTTTCAGTCACTATGAAAACAGATCTAAAAAGTTGAAAAATTTAAAAGAAAAATATGTTAGTCTAACTCATAGAGCTCGTTTGAATTCCATTTGACAACGATATATAATAAAACTAAATATTTGAGAAATAAAAAGATTTAAGGAGAGGAATACCTTGAAGGTGAAGACACTTAAAGGTTCATGACAAAAGTTGAAATCCAACATATCATATTTTACTTCTTCTTGATTGATTCTTTGTTCAAGAAATACTTTACCTATTCTTCGAAATTTATGACGATTATATCTTTTACCATTGGACTCTTCTACAAAGTCACCTTCAATCTCTATGAAAGAAAATAATACTAATACATAAACTAAGACTCAAGCCATAACAAAAAAATTATAATAAAAAAGAGTAAAACATGATTACAAAGTGAATAAACACAAATGATGTGAGACTAAGAAAGTAGTGTAATGTATTTACTTTATAAAAATCTTACACAAATGGCAAACAATCAACTAAGAGTAACAACAGAAGAAAAAAGGATGCAAACCATGGTAAATTTAGTTTGAAAACTTTAACAAATATGCAGGGGCGGATCTAGATATTTAGTACATGTGGGGCTAAATTTTCAAAGACACAATAATGCAATTTATATTAAAAATAATGCAATTTTGAATGAAAATAGTTTCTCATCCATTTGTTGAAAATGAGCAAAAATGACATCATTGCTAAAAGTTAAAAGAACATTTTTAAACAAAAAAAATGGCAAACCAAATGCTAGGTCCTTAGATTCACTATACTCAATCCAATCATACAAAATCATACAAATTAAACCAATTCTTACAAAATCGATGTCTTTGTTTACCATGATCAGACCAAGGGTAAACGAAATTTCTAGGAGGTTGAAGGGGACCTATTTTTAGGTAAGCTTTACGTACCTCATCTTGGATGTTAGGATGATAGCTTTAAATTGAAGGCCTAAGTCCTAGATTTGTTTCCAACGATTCATAATCAAAAACTTTAATACCCTCATTGGTCGAGTTGGGTATAACTTTAGGTTGTGGCTCACTTGGAAGTCAAGTATTCGATGGTTCTTGATTAACCGAAGAACTAGCTTTATCTCTAGAAAGCACGGGAAAAAATTTCTTCATCCTATAAAACATAATAATGACTTTGTGAGCATAACAAACAAAAAATTCAATGGCCAATTAGAGATATTCCTTCAATTAAAAACAATCAAGACATTTTTCACAACTTTGCTATAATAAACAATCAAAACATGAAAACAAAAGGGAAAAGGCATGAATAAGATTAAGGGAGTAAAACCCTAACAAAAAAAACCCTAATATAAAAACCTTTAGAACGTTACTATTGTTGTTGTCCTCTAATTCAGAACTTCATAATAGGAAGAAACAAAATGGAAAATCATAAACTTGTTAGTTCAAACTTGAAATCAAAAACAAAAAAACCCTAAAATAAAAAACAATAAAAATAAAGTAGACAGAACAAGAGTGAGAGAAAAACAAGATTCAAGGTCTAAGGTTGAGATTTAGAGAAGAATAAGAGTAAAATAACAAACCTTTTGATATCCACTATTGTTGTTGTCCACTAATCCAGAATAAGAAGGAAAAAAAAAAAGGAAAAACCATAAACTTGTTAGTAAAAATTCAATATCAAAACGAAAAACCATAAACTTGTTAGTAAAAATTCAATATCCAAACCAACAAAACCTTAAAATAAAGAAATCTGAGAACGTAGAGACAATAAGAGACAAAAAGAGTGACAAACAAACAGTATTTAAGATCTAGACTTGAGAGAAGAACCAAAGAGATTGAGCTATGATATTTACGATTGCAGTAGAGAAAAGAGGAGAGCGGCTGCAAGATAGGGTTTCTATCTCAACAAATGAAATGTTTTTGACTTTATACCATACGAGTTGGGTTAGGGTTAGGTGATAATGGGCCGACTCAAACTGGTTGGATGATAGTATATTTGCCCAATAAATTTAAGCTATATGTGTGTTCGATTCTAAACCTTCAAACCAGATCGGCCCATATTTAATAATTAGAAACCACATTTATCACATGTAGGCAAGTATAGACCCAAGGCGAAGGTCGATTTTGGACGGGTTGAATCTATTTGTCCAACCCAAAATTGTGTATCTTCTGTATATATACAAAGGGTTAAATATGTTTTTGGTCCCTATAAATATACAAATTTTTCGTATTAGTCCCTCATAAAAATTTCATTGACTTTTTGTCCCCCTAAGTATTCAATCACAACTTTTTGCCATTACTTTTAAATCAACTCTTGTTTAGCCTTAGTAATATCTCTAGAAAAAAAAAAGTTATAATTTTTTAACATAACATGAATTAAATATAAATCTTTAAGCTCTACAAAACATACAAATTTCATATTTAATTCGGAGAGATTCTTATGATATTCAAAACATTCTTGAAAAATTTCATTAAAAAATATGAAACCTACACAAGATTTGATTTAAAAGTAGAGAATAAAAGTGGTGACGGAAAATTTTTTGGGGACTAAAAGTCAAAGAAAAAGTTCAGAGGGACTAAAACGCAAATTGTTATATTTATAAGGACAAAAAATTTATTTAACCGTAATAAAAATTAGCTTTTAGGAATCTGTTTCTCTCTTCTCTCAAAAAATAAATTTGTTACTGTTTCTTACAAACTTTTAATATAATGATAATTTGAAGAAAAAAAAACGTAACATTATTTTTGATAAGAAGCTATTCTAAGTAGACTCTTTTGATAGTCATTTTGAGTATATGTTTTTTAAAAGAAATTTTATTATACTAAACATACAAAATAAAACTTTTTTTAAAAAAATTCTCTAACTACTAAACTTATATCTATATATCTATAACAATATATGAAGGAGATTCACTCTTTTGAGCTGGATTTCTTCTTTCATTTTTATCCTTCATTTAAACTATTTTATCATTTTTAAAATATTTAAATTATGAATTAAAATTTAGTTAAATCTCATTAAAGTATGAATAATGCAAAAGAAGGGGGACCAATCCACAACAATAGAAACAATATTGGGCACTATAACAAAAACTTATTTTCAACTTATATAAAAAAATATATATTGCGTTTTGGTGTAACTTTTTTTCTTCCATTTTTCCATTCACTTAAATTTTTTTTTTTTTTTTTTACCATTTCACAATATTTAATTCTCATTTTCCACTTACCAAAAGGACCGAGATTTTTCTTAATCGATGTGGCTTAACCAAAGAATGACAAAATTTCTCTTGATGAAGATGATGCCGATTTGAAGAAACCCAATGATGACTTGATACGAATTAATCCCGACTTTGAGGTGAAATATGCTGTTTATTTTTATTTTATTTTTTTGCAAATTTCACATAGGATGTTTCTCAAGTTATTGTGATATCTCCCGAGGTGAGTTGTGACATGGCCCACTACACCAATTTGGTTTTTGAAGGTCATATATTCGTGGAGACTGATGTTGAAGAGGATCATGAAAAAGATAACCTTCAAAAGGTTGAAGCTGAAAGATGACTTGTTTCATCCAGAAGCGAAGAGTGGGATGAATAATAGTGTTGGAGGTGGAGGAAATGATGAACATGTTATCCTTGTGTTAGACAAGATTGAAGGATATCCTATGAATCAAGTTGGTTCGCCTTATGTGATGGACACCACAGTCGAAGGTGGAAATACTAATCTGTTGGTGAAAGATGTTGCTCTTGATGCTTCTGAGATAAAGGACCAACTCGACATGAACGATGATGTTAATGTGCATCTTTAGGTCATTTGAACTTGTAGTCGGTGATGGTAGTTACATATTTGCACTCGATTTTCTCATGGGTTGGTTTGTTGTACTTCGTTCGTCAGTGGTGACTTTGTTTCGCCGAGGTCTATGTTGAGGTGTCTGTGTCAGTGGCGGTTTCACCGCTCGGCGACCCAGGGCACGCGCTCGGGCTCTGGCCCAAATTTTTTGCAATTTCTTATGTAAATTCCTCTGAATTTCTTATATAAACCCCTATAAATTAATTGGACAATTTCTTTAGATTTTTTTATTATTTACTTGCAATTTCTTATGTAAATACCTATAAATGTGTTGCAAATTTTTTTTGCTCAGAATTTGTAATAATCCTGGCTCAGCCACTCGTCTGTGTCAAGGTGACATATTTGTCTCCATGCCAAGGTGACACGAGGAGGTGTGACCTTACCTTTATCATGAGGTACATGGTGCATGGCGAGGTGTGAGGTGACCTACAAGACGGGGTGGGTGGTGAACTTAATTCTGACGTACGAGATAACATAAATCCTAAGGTGCGGGATAACCTCAATCTTGAGGTGTGTGCTGACCTCAATATTGAGGTGATAATAAACCTATATGCTTAGGTGATATATAACTGACCTGTGCATATAAAACTGTGATTGGCTTTACTTGCAATCATAGAACAACTCAGGGTACTGTTTCTTCTGCTAAACCTCTAGATATAACTTCACATCCCTCTCGATATGTTTATGAGCAAGTAAGGCTCAAGGTGTCGTTTGAAGTTTGACCGACATACTTGATTCGACTGGGATGCCTTCACTGCACACACTTTACACCGGAGAGGATCTCCACCTTATATCTCAAGAATTTATATTTATTTAACTCTAACAAAGTTGGTAGAGAATATTCGAATATCAAGAAAAAAATATAGGATCACAGTATATTGTTTAGTAAGACTTTTTTAACTCTCCCATATTCTCCATTATCAGTGCCACAACTTTGAGTTCCCAACCCCCAAAATGGGTAGTTGAACTCCTTAGGCACATCTTTATATCTCCTTTAAAGGTTGTCAAAATCGGGACTTTACTTCAGGTCGAAATGGAATAGCAAAATTGGGACTCGTAAAATCGAAATCGAAGGATTTTACTCAAGGACTTTTGTAGAATCGATATAAGATTGTAAAATTGCAATCAAAATCGATGGATTTTACCCAAAAAAAAAAAAAAAACTAAATATATGTTATAAATGGTTTTTGACAACAATCCTCTTTATATGTGTATGCGATTATGGCTTTGAGTTCCCAAGCCCCGACTGATTTTACCGTGGTGATAATTCAAAAGAGTGTATAACCGAGAAACTTTCATTCAATAATTTTTGTATGATGCAATTAATTTTTGGTGTGGATTAGAGACGAATTCCTTGAGAGATTCAACACTGCAATATTCCCTGTTTATTTGAAGCTTCCATATTTTAATTAATTTTAATTTTAATTTTAATTATAATTTATAATCATCAGAACCTATATACAGTGACACAATTAATGGTGTGAATGTGATCCGATGACATATATAGTTAAACCATTACAAGATAAATAGAATGCAACGGATCATTCTAAAAGAAGCAATCTTCATCTGTGCCAAAGACAAAGTTTTCAAACCTGTAGAAAGCTCTTGATGCAGTGGAAATCTCTTCAAACAACGGCTCTATTCAAATCTCCTATAAAAGGACCTTGTGCGTTTGAAAAAATATATAGAACATCACGAACTCTGATCAAATTTCAAACACAAACACTTTGAAAAATTCTTAAAAACTTTGTTTAGAAATCATTTGACCTTAATTTAGTTTACCATTAGTTGAATCTGAAGTGTAAACGACAATCATTTTATTGTAAACTCTGATTGTAGAAGTCCTCAAGGAGATGAAAGAAATCTTAGACTTGTTTGTCTAAGTAAATTGTAATCTTGTGTGATTATAGTGGAAAAATCTCTCAAGTGTGAGGGGATTGGATTTAATCACAGGTTGTGGGGTGAACTAGGATAAATATCTCTGTGTTTCTCTTCTATCTTCTCTGAATATGTTTTGCATCCTCTAATAGGTTTTCATGCATTTCTTTGGACATTATGAGTAGCATTCATGTATAACGTGTAAGTTATGCTGAAGGGTTGTTTGTAATGTAATTTTTTGACATCCTTTTACCTTGTCAAAAAAAGAAGAGATTTTTTTTTCCTCTATACTTACTAATTACTATCTGTTCCATTCCGGATGATAATAACTTTCAATTGACGGTGTTCATCCATTTTCCAGTCCTTATTTAGAGAATAGTTATGCAAAGGGGTTTTAGCCTGATTGCGACTATTGATTGATGTTTATAGAATTATTTTTATAAATATCGAAAGCTTGATTGCAGCAGCAACAACTTTGTTGCTTAAGATCATTATCTCCTGATTATTTTATTACAGGATAATAGTATAGAGGATAGCTTAGACTTCAAATAACCTAGCATAGCTTATTTTTCCTTTCTCTACATGTTGTTGCATACCTACTGTATGGTATTGTACATGCTTAACTACCTATAAATAAGCTTGTAATTACTGATTCCATAGGCAATAATACACTTCTTTTGTTACTCATAATATGGTATCAGAGCCATCTTTTGTTTCTCATGCTTCCTCTAATTTTGAACTTTTACACCTTAACATTTGGGGTCCTTTATATGTTCACTCCATTCATGGCCACGGATATTTCCTCACCATTGTAGATGATCACAGTAGATTCTTGTGGATTATTTTACTCAAAACCAAATAAGAGGTTTCCCATGTGTTCAATCTTTTATTAAAATGGTCCAAACTCAATTTCATGTCACCCCTAAGTGCATTATATCTGACAATGATCCTTAATTCCTTATTCCTTCCTTTTATAATTCTCATGGTATTTTACACCAAAAATTTTGTGTTGAAACTCCCCACAAAATGATAGAGTTGAAAGAAAACATCAACACATTTTGAATGTTGGGAGAGCTCTTTTATATCAATCTAAACTTCATGCATCTTATTGGACTTATGCTATTTTACACGCAGTTTTCCTTATTAATAGAATTCCGACCCATTTACATCAGGGTCAATCACCATATCAAATTCTTCATAAAAAATTACCTGACATTATACATTCAAAGTTTTTGGTTGTTTGTGTCATGCTTTATCCCTTCAGTCTCATAGAACTAAACTTCAAACTAGAGCCAGAAAAACAATTTTCTTGGGATATAAGTCAGGTTATAAAGGTTACATTCTTCTTGACATTCAATCTAGAGAAATTTTTGTATCTAGACATGTTGTTTTTCATGAACATTTTTTACCTTATCCCAGTATCCTGAGTCTTTCACCACCAAATGGGAATATTTTTCTCCTCCTGATATTCTTCCTTCTACACCCATTGATACTTCACCTTCTATTACTATCATTGATGATGATGACACTTCACCAACTCCTGATACTTCACCATCCTGATACTTCACCTATTAATACTTTACCTGTCATACCTCCAGCAATTCATATTTCCCCTAGAAAATTTATAAGAAATAAGACTGCACTAGTTTATCTTCAAGATTATGTTTGTAATAATGTGCATGTTTCCCCTTATCTTATTTCCAACTATTTGTCTCATCACAAGTTATCTAACACTCATTATCCTTTTGTCATGTCTTTGCATTCTCAAACTAAACCTGAATCATATGCTGAGGCAAGCAAATTTGAATGCTGAAATCAGGCTATGCAAACTGAACTATCAGCTCTAGAGACAACTGGTATTTGGGAAATTATTGATTTACCAGATCACATTAAGCCTATAGGCTGCAGATGGATAATCAAAATTAAACACAACGCAGATGGATCAATTGAAAGGTATAAAACAAGACTTGTTGCCAAAGGCTACACTCAAATAGAGGGTCTTGACTACTTTGATACCTAATTCACATGTTGCTAAGATTACTACTATCAAGCTTGTTATTGATTTAGCATCTATTCATAACTGGAATTTACACCAATTGGATGCTAATAATTCCTTTCTTCGTGGTGAAATACAAGAGGATGTTTACATGATGCTACCTCCTGATGTTACTTCAACTAAGCCTAATCAAATTTGCAAGCTCTTGAAATCTTTATATGATCTAAAACAAGCTAGTAGAAAGTGGTATGAAAGACTCACTTACATTCTTGTCCAACAAAACTATACTTAAGCATCTGCAGACCATTCTCTTTTTACAAAGCAAATTGATTCATCTTTCACCATTCTTTTAGTATATGTTGATGACATTATACCAGCTGGAAACTCATTATCTGAATTCCATCATATCAAATCCATTTTGCACTCTTCATTCAAGATCAAGGATTTTGGTCAATTTAAGTATTTTTTTGGTCTTGAAGTTGCTCACTCTATGCAAGGCATTTCACTCTGTTAAAGAAAATATTGCTTAGACTTACTTTCTGATTCAGGCATCATCAGTTCCAAACCAGTTTCCACACCTTCAGATTCCTCTTTGAAGCTTCATAATGATTCTTCTCCACCTTATGAGGAGATTCCCTCCTATAGAAGATTGATTGGCAACTTCTCTATCTTAATACAACCAGACCAGACATAACTTTCATTACACAACAATTAAGCCAGTTCCTCTCTAACCCAACTCAATCTCATCATAATGCAGCTTTGAGGGTTCTCAGATATCTCAAAGGTTGTCATGGCAAGGGTTTATTCTTCCCTAGAGCTTCTTCACTTCATTTACAAGGGTTTTCAAATGTTGATTGGGCCGGTTTTGTTGACACAAGGCGTTCTATATCTGGCCAGTGCTTCTTCTTGGGGAAATCTTTAATTTCATGGAGTACAAAGAAGCAAATCATTGTTTCTAGGCCATCTTTTGAAGCTGAGTATCTTGATCTAGCTTCAGCTACATGTGAGCTTCAATGGATTCTCTATCTTCTCATGAATCTCCACATTCAATGCCCTAAGCTTCATGTTCTTTTTTGTGACAATCAGAGTGCCATTCATATATCTGTCAGTCTTGTGTTTCATGAACCACCAAGCATTTGGAGATTGATTGTCATTTGGTGAGAGAAAAGCTTCATGCAGGATTCATGAAGCTCCTTCCTATCACTTCTTAAGATCAGCTAGCTGATTTCTTCACGAAGTTTAGAGGATAGCTTAGACTCCAAGTAACCTAGCATAGCTTATTTTTCCCATCTCTATATGATGTTGCATACCTACTGTATGATATTGTACATTCTCAGCTACCTATAAATAAGCTTGTAACTATTGATTCCATAAGCAATAATACACTTCTTTTGTTACTCATAATCTATTTTTCACTAATATAAAGAGAATTTAAACATTCTCATGTTTTGCTTGACACTTTTACTTCATATCAAGCTTTTGTGTTATATGCATGTTCTTTATAGAGGTCATTTATGTTTTGCAAGTTGATTATGTATGTACACCCGAAAAATTGGATCAACACTTTTATAACGTTGTTTTTTATCCAGGTCAACAAACTTTCAAAAGAGGTGTGTTATTTGAACAACCAACCATACCATTTGTGCGACAATTTTTGGAACAACCATAAATTTACAAAGAATAATAGGTATTGACACGGAAGCCAAAACAAGAGAGAGTAAAAATAATGTTGCGTTTGCTTCAAATATGTTGATCTAACTCCGGTATGCTTTTATATAGTGGATATGTTTGTAGTTCTGCAGTGAAGATTAGAAGAGGGACTCTACTTCTGTTCCAAAACTGAATTGAGTTATGCTTGGTTCATCATAAACACATTGAAGTATTGCTTGTTTGTTTAGGAGTGCTCAACTTTGGCCATGAGTCCAAGTCAATGATTAATCAGTACAAACAACGAATATTTAAATTCCAATTTAAAGTAGTGATTTAGATTGATTGTTGCAACTTGTTCCGTGAATGTGACTCACTAGAAAGAGAGATCAAAGTTTCAAGGTTTTTTCACCAACCATATAAAGCTCCTTACTCTTCCAATTGTTGTGAGAATTGTATAGCTTCATAGCCAATGTCTAGCTACTTCTCTTGAACTTAAGTACTTTACTCAATTTTGTTGCTTGTCCTTTATTTTACATACCCACCAGTTACAAACCCGTGCTTCGCACGGGTTCAATAACATATTCGATAAAAAAAAATTGAAAGAAGAGATGTTAAAACAACGTAACATTGTGATTCATCATAAAATATGTATGAGCTGATTAATAGAGCATATAATCAGTTGATGAGATTAGAAATTGACATAATATTTAGGATGAAAACAATTGGAACCAATAAAGGAACCAATGATGTGTGAATTTACATATTATCCAAAATTATAAAAAAGAGTGTTGTTGTTATAGAGTTACCAAAAAATGATTGATACCCATATTTACATCAAATGAAATCAAGCAAAGAAGTAGCATCGGTGAGTGAAGATAATCTAGTCTAGGATTAGAGTTAAGGTGATCTGTTGAAAGTGCGGATCATGAACACCAAATCTTTATTTCGAAACGACTTGAACGTGCATATTTTTAGGTGGCTTCTCTAGATCAAAAATTAACTTATCACCTACCTCTAACATATGTTCTCGGCAAAATTTGAACCATTGGCCGCCTAAGTATTTTTTGTAACTTGCTCTCTTTGCCGTTATCAAGCGACACTTATACCTTTTTTGAGCTCGTTTGTCGATGAGTGTGATTGTTTTTCGTGTTCCTTTTAGAAATTTCATTGATATCTCATTTGAGAAGTGCTAGGTACAAAACACATTGCAGTGTTAATTAGAAGTTATATATGTGTACATTTCTAAAACATTTACCAAAGCATTATAAAGATTTAATGTAGGAAAAGAGCATGTTTTATTTTGTTCAAGAGATTAGGAAAACAACATTACAATTAACATGATACTAATTGGAACCAATGAAGGAACCAACAATGTGCAGATTAACGTTATATAATAGTTAGGTTCATAAAGTTTCATAAACTAACCAAAACGGGATTTTTGCCAATACTAACATCAGACAAAATGAAAAGAACAAATGACATCCCAAAGTCAAGATAGTTTACGACTACAGTCCAAAGTGATACATCAAAATAGTAGAAGTTCAAATAGTTCAACAACAAAGATCTACTTTGGAACAACTCGAATTTGCAAGTTCTTCTGTGATTTTTCGAGATCAAAGATGAACTTACCACCTTCTTCCATCACTCGTTATCTGCAGAAATTGAACCACTGCCCACCCAAGTAATTTTCATAGCTTGCTCTATCGGCGGTAATGAGGTTATAGTTATACTGTCTCTGTGTCTGGTCAGTGATTGTTTTGCGCTTTCCTTCCAGAATTGTTTTTGACACCTCGTTTGGGAAATGCTAAACAGGAAAATAACTGCAATATTAGTCTAATGCATATTTACATGGATAATATGTATGCGAATATAGTTACATATAATTTATAAAATAAAGGTAGCATAACTGATTTTAAGCTAAATTAAATGTAGCATGACTTCTAATTTATCTTCCTATTATCTTCCTATAAAGTCTAGATAAATGCATGCATGCACATTATATGTACCCCGTTGACCAATTAACATTGTTGAAGCAAATGGGAATTAAGCATCACTTCCGCATGCGCATGTATAGCTAGCACCATTTGACATTGATGTCTTTGAACATTTGGTACAACTCTCATAATACAATCCAAACTGGTTAGGATTCAATTTAGTTGTTTTTCAAATAGTGATGCAGTATGTTTCCTAACACAAATTATGCACATGAAATAAAGAATAATGCAATATGTATTTTTAATTTGTGCGTAAAAAAACTCAAAGCATGTTTGTGCATAAAAAAAGCAGACATTGACTAAGTTTATAAATTCAGCAATCGGCCTAACCTGAGACAGTTTGGAAAAATCGTTGTACGAAGTACGTTGAGAAGAAGTCGAACTCTGACTTAAGTTCTAACTGAAGCTTTGACTCTATAAAGGTGCAATAAATATATAAGATAAGCATAATTTTTTTAGGCATCTATACCTTTTTTAAAGAAAAGACATCTACAATTTTACTTTTAATTAAAATCAAAATATTATAAAAATTATACGCAATAGTGTAACAAAAAAACAGACACACATAAAGTATTACTCTAAACGCTAATATGTGTGTTTGTATATTTGCAAGGTTGAAGAAAGAAAATAAAAATATTTTGTGTCATTAAATGATAGCGTGAATAAAAATATTTGTGAGGTTGTTATGATTAAACGATATTTAAATTAAATATATAAGTGATAAAAAGATAATAAAATTTCTTTGAAAAAAAGGTAATAAAATTAAATGGAACCTCCTTAAAAAAATTAAATGGAACGGCTAAAAAAAATTAAATGGAACAAAAAAACATATTTAAATATAATATTAGAAAATAAAAGAAAAGATTCCCAACGTGAATTGAAGAGAGATACTTGTGAAATAAATTGACGAGAAGTAGTTTTTTGAAGTAGCATTCAACAACTTTTGGCAGAGCTCATTCCATTCAATTTTATGCATTAAAAAAAAGTAACTTTTTTAGTAAGTACTTAATTGATATTGTACATGGCCTAACTTCTCCTTAAAAATGTAGAGAAGTTGAACAAAAATCGGGTCAAACGGTATAATCTCCCACAACGGCAGTGTAGAAGCAACTGAATTTGAGACAAAAAATTGAAAAATAGTTAAAAATAAAAAATTGGAAAATAGTTAAAAGTTTTAAAAAATATAAAATTTGGAAAATAGTTAAAAAAATCGGTGAGGTAGCACTCAACAAAGCAACACTAAAAAAAATGATATCCATCAGCGTAACAAAAACACAGACAGACAGACATAAAATATTACTCTAAATGTGTGTAAATATTTGCGAGGTTGAAGAAAGGAAATAAAAGTATTTGATATCATTAAATGACAGTGTGAATGAAAATATTTGTGAGGTTGTAATGATTAAACAATATTGAAATTAAAATAATTGATAGTGTGTTTGACCTAACTTCTCCTTAAAAATGTAGAGAAATTAGAAAAAAGTCACGTCAAACGATACCTTAATCTCCCACAACGGCAATGTAGAAGCAACTTAATTTTAGGTGAAAAAATTGAAAAATAGTTAAAAAAATAAAAATTGGAAAATAGTTAAAAGTTATTAAAAATATAAAAATTATAAAAGTTATTAAAAATATAAAATTATAAAATAATTTAAAAAAATTGGTGAGGGGTAAAATGGGAAATTTGGCTAAAAAAACAATGATGTGGCAACAACCACATTCCACTAATTTGAAATTACAAAAATGCTCCTCCAAGGGGCAAAATGGGAAATTTGAATGACATCAATTTTAATACAATAGATAGATAGATAACTGGTAAGGCTTTGGAGGGTAATTGTTTCATGCATTCACCATATACAACACATTCATTACTTTGGAAATTCAATCAGTTCAAGTCATACTACTACTCTTTAATTTATATTAGGGTTAATTATGTTTTTGGTCCCTACAAAATTGCGACATTGTAAGTTTAGTCCTTACTTAATTTTAATAGCATTTTTAATCCCTACAAAAAATTTCTGCTCTCAATATTAGTCCTTACTCAATCTAAATTTGTTTAATTTATGCTTAAACTCTTAAGTTTTTCAACAATTTTTTACAGGCGTGTTAAGTACGTTATTAAAAGGTCCCCCGGAAAAAATATCGCAAAAATTTGATTTCTACGTCCATATTTTTGTTACTTATATCTTAAACTTTTGTCGTTTTAAAAAATTCATATTTAATTTATTTCATGTTAAAAAATTATAGATTTTAGTAAATGAACCTTTCATAGTGTTCTAAACTTGTATAAAAAGAATCGTTAAAAAATTTAAGAGTTTAAGGATAATTAAACAAAATTTATTTTAGCAGGGACTAAAATTATAAGTAAATTTTTTTTGTAGGGATTAAAGCTGCTATTAAAATTAAGTAAGAACTAAACTTACAAGGTCGCAATTTTGTAGGGACCAAAAACATAATTAACCCTTTATACTATAGCTAGTAATTCTTCAAGAATTGAAACAAAAATGCTAATTTTTTATATCAAAATAAATGGTCTCGTGTGGCATAATTTCGTTTTTCCTTGTCTATTATGCATATTTACACATTTCATTTTTATGCTAATTAATTCTTTCTTTAGCTCTCAAAAAAAAAAAATCCTTTCTTTAATTTCTCCATCAGCTTACCATAATGTTTTTCTTGCTTTTTCGATCTATATTTGAATTCATTCATCAAGATATATTAGGAACAAATTAATCCTCCCCCTCTTGCTTTCTACTTAACCTAGATTTCTTCCAGATCCTTCTTCAAAATCGTGCCACGCCACCAGACATCGTATCACGATTTCAGTAGCTTAAAAAACTTACTCTCTGCCAAGAAAATCGTGTCACGGTTGTGAAAATCGTGCCACGATTTGTTGCTTTCAGCACTTCTAAAATTCTTGCTTTTAACATCCCTGGATACCTCATATTGCATCAGAACTCTATCAAAATGTAAAAAATAAGTCCTAAAAATTATGTAACGACAGCATGTCATCAATATATTAGGAACAAATTAACCCTCCCCCTCTTGCTTTCTACCGATAAAAAAGGATTCATAGTACTGGCCATTTGTTAATGTATTGATTTTTGGATTTATTTTTTGTTTTATACAGCTTGCTTGGAATTTGTCCCAATCATGGCGGCGTGTATTCTCCTCTGTCTATGTGTGTACTAATAAAGTAATTAATGTAGAAGATGAATGCTAGCAACACTCTCTTTTGAGCATTCTCTCTAGCACTCACTCTTTTATTTTGTGAAATCAATGTATGTTCCACCACTTTACGTGGATTCCATTTCCAAAGTGTAGGTTCTTCATTGATTTTATCCAATAAAAGAGTGAGTGCTAGAGAGAGTGCTCAAAAAAGAGTGTTGCTAGCATTTCTCTAATGTAGAATGACTATTTAAATAAATGAGGATAATATTTAAAAAGAATAATAAATATTGTCTTATTCTTCTAAAGCAAATTAAATATAATTGGAGATAGAGAAATATTTCAAACAAGATTTAGACCTTGAATATGATATAGAGGAATACTTTTATATCCTTGATTAATTTAGATTCAACCTAAAAGTACGGAAATTAGGGAAAATAATGAAGAGCTGTATTATGTAATCTGTGACTGGGATATATAGCAAATTGTTTTAATATGTAGCAGTTGATCCTCAATAAAAGATTTAAATACCAATGCAAGGTACAAAGTTTGAACAGTTTATCAATATAACGTTAATTACCTCAGCCTCACAAATGTCAAATTAGCTTTAATTTTCTTTTCACACTAAAAAGCCGGCCCTAGTTTTCAAGTGAGAGAAACTCTAACTTCTCTCTAAACTTTCTTTCCCCTTCGTTCATCGAGGGGTGGTTTTAGGTCATTTTCTGACCTAGAATCACCCCTCTACATCTTTTTTTTCTTTTCTTTCAATCTAAATAAGTGGTTTTCACATAGATCAAGTTTCTTCTTTTGTGTTTTTTTTGTGATTTCGTCGTCTAAGTGCGGCGTTGTGTTGTTCATCGTCTTGTGCGGCGTTTGATTTCGCGTCTTGTCGCGGTGTTCGTTTAATTCCTATTGAAAGATCGACATCAGTCAATTACAAATTCAACAAATGATTTGGGCGTCAACGTTGCAGATCCGGAAGCATGTGAATTTCGGTGACTTATGTTTTATCATATTTTTTGTAGGCATTTTGCCGTTTTATGCTATTAACTTGGGTGCTGTGAGTTTGTTCGCATATTCACCCTTTACGGTTTTAGCGATGTTTGTATCTGATGTACACTATCAATTTGAATGAATGGATATCGTTTTGTTTTTGTCAAAAAAAAAAATTTCTTTTCACACTACCACACCTAATTATTGGGTTGATTGACTAATATGTTTATCGTGGTTCTCTGTAATTTATACGAATTATATTTTTGTTATATGATTTTTTTTTTGTGTTAATCCTCTGATTTTTAGAGAAAGGGAACCTCGATAATTCGGATTTCGGTCGAGGGATAAATAAAGCTTGATTAAGAATTGTACCATCTTGTAATCGATCTCGGGTTATCTTAATCAATTTATCCTTTAGTAAGATCATATTCACTAATTATAGAAATAAAAACAGCGGTAGTAGTTAGGGATGGGAATAGGTCAGGTCAGGCCAGACTTTGATAGGCCTGAGCCTGGCCTACGAAATTTTTTGCAAGCCTCAGCCTGACCTATGGCCCTTCATAAGCCTATTTTTTGGCCTGACCTGACCTATTTAAAAGTCTGGTCTGGCCTGAAAGCCTATTTACTGGCCTACTTTATATTAAAGTCATTAAATATTGAATTTTGTCTACTTCTAAATAGGCCAAATTGGCCTTAAAGCCTATTTCATTGTAAGGTTTGTCTATTGTTATAAGAATTTTGCTCTCCACCCAGCAACTTTTACTCGCACCCTGCACTGCTTCCAAATATACCCTTGCGTTAGTTAAGTCACGCGCACCTTGTAAGCCATGCGCGACTTAAGTCACGCAAGTTGTAAGCAATGCGTGACTTAAGTCACGTACCACTGGCCTATGCGCGAGTTAACTCACGCACGTTGGCCGGTGATCAGAACTGAAGAACAAACGTTTTTTTGGTCTATGGTCAATGTTTCAACATTCAATCCACACGTTTTCTACCAAATTTTACACGTTTTTTGACCACATTAATGATATTTACCACCTATACTACCATTCCCACCTATAAATACCCCTCCATACTTCCCTAATTCCTCACACCATACTACTTTCTCCCCCTCATCACTCTCTCCCTCTATTTCTCTTCTTTCTTTTTTTTTCTTTTCAATATTCTCTTTGGGGTAAGGGTGATCAATTTTCGTCGGGGTAAAATAGTGAGTAGCCGACTTGGGGAAATGATCGACCCTTGGGATAATTTTAAACCTGTTTTTTTAACCGCAGAAACTTTTTACCGTGGGTAAAAAGAACTTCGTGTAGTAAAGAAAAACAGTTTTATATTTAGCCCAAGGGTTGATGATGTATTTTCCCCAAGAAGGCTGCTCACTATTTTACCCCACGAAGATTGATTACTTTTTACCCCAAAGAGAAAATAAGTAGATTTAGTGAATAAGTAGATTACTTTTTATCATATGAATTATTGTAATGTAATTTATGAATTATTAATAATATGAGAGATTATTTATGCCCCAATTTTGTTCCTTTGTTTTATATTTGTTGTAATTTAATTTTATTTATATTTGTATTGTATTTACCTTTATTTATATTTGTATTAATTTAAAGAATAATATCGAATTAATAATTTAGAATAAAATTAAGAAAATAATTTAGATTAATGTAAACAAAATAATTTCAAAATAAAGTTAATAAAATAATTTTGAATAAAGTTAAGAAAAAAAACATAATTTGAATAAAGTTAATATAAACAAAATAATTTTGAATAAGTTAATAAAAATAATTTGAAAAAGTATCGTTGCGCCATTTAACTTGCGCCACGTGAGTTAACTTGCGCAGTAACTTACACTTGCGCAAGTTAACTAGCGCATGGACATTTTCGGCATGGCTGCAGGGTGCGAGTAAAAGTTGCTGGTGGAGAGCAAATATCTTGTTATAAGGCCTTAAAAGCCTATTTCACTATAAAGCCTCAAAGCCTACTTAAAAGTCCATTATTTGAGTTTTTTTCCTGATTTTTATTTTAGGGTTAATAGTATTTTACCTCCTGTAATATAGGCGACTTTTGATTTTGCCCCTGTAAAAAATTTCTTTTAGATTCTGTTCTTGTAAAATAAATATTCTTCAGAAATAGACCCTGATCCATATGATCATTCACAATGTTACCAACATAGCAACAATAACAACAAAACAACAACACAATAAACAAAATGAGATAGTGGAAGATTGATGATAAAAGGGGGGAAATCTAAAAAGGGTTAAATTAAGAAAAGAGAGAGAGCAGAGTTTAGGTTCTGGTCACAAGAGAAAGAGAGGGGAAGAGAAGAAAAGAAGAGAATGGAATAGAACGAGGAAGAGAAGCGGTTAGAAAAAGAAGAGAAGAAGAAAGAGAAGATGCAACCGAGAGAGAGAAAGGAAAAGAGAAGGATGGGGAAGAGAGAGAGAGATGAGAGAAAACTATGGGGTTTTTTCTTCTTATTAAATTAATTAATCACAATTTTTTAATTAATTTATTTAATCCAATTTAATAAAAAAATGAAAAACAAAATTAATTATACAGTCACAGTGCCACGCCATCAAAAAATGCTTACTCAACGTGTTACGTCAGCGCCACATCATCAAATTTGATGAGTCATATGGGTGAGGGTCTATTTTTAAAGAATCTTTATTTTACAAGGACAGAATCTAAATTTTTTTTTACTGGGGGCAAAATCAAAAGTCGCATATTAACCCTTTATTTTAATATAAATAAAAAATAAATTTTAATAATATGCATAAATAGGCCGACCTATCAGGCTTCGTAGGCTTTTTTGATAGCCTAAACCTGACCTATTTACTTAAATAGGCTTTTCCAAAAGCCTAAGTCTGGCCTTTTTCATAAACAGGTCAGGTCAGGCTTAAACAGACCAGGCAATAGGCCCCTATAGGTCGGTTTGGCCTATTCCCAACCCTAGTAGTAGTAGTATTAAGTTGTTAATAATTGATGTTGTTTTTTTCTCTCAAAAAAAAAAATTTGATGTTCGTAGAAGATGCTTGATTTATGTTTCTGATCATAGTATTTTTCTTACCTCAAAAGAGAAATTAAATAACTAGAGATATTTTTAGTCCTGTTCAAAAAACCTAAATGTAAAAAAAGATGAAGAATTGTGATAAAATGAGAAAGGAAAGTAAATACATGTATCTTAATCTCAAACAAAGGCTAAAATCAATTATACAATAGTAGATTTTACCTAAAATACAATTACAACCAAGGGCTTACACTTTATGTAGTATATGTTCTTGGACCAAGAAGCATAGAACTACATCATTATTGTGAATACAACAACCAATAACTAGTTTAAAATTTTCAAACAACATAATTGAAATCACTTTGTTGAAAACTAACATGAACCAAATAGAAACTATATCCTAGCAATTATAACTTGATCATTCACAACAGCCGCTAAGTACAGTGGGTGCCAATAATTATAGGGTTTAGGGTTTATAGGGCTCACAAAAATTCCTTTACAATCTTCTCATATTCCAACGTAGTAGAATCACACAAAATAATACTGAATTGATAACCTATGGAATGGAAAAATAGAAGGTATAAGATTTTAAAAACATGTTGCAAATATAAAATTAATTCAAGCTGTAATGCCCACAATCGCATCGGTAACACCTGAAACGGTATTTATGACTGTGACTGCAGTTTAAACCCTTGATCCTTCTTGCTCAGTGGCCTCGGCACCTTCTCCCTCATTCTCTCCACTTAACTCTTCCAACGATTTTCCCTTTGATTCCGGAACAAGCAAAGTGCATAACATCCCAACAAAGTTGATCACACCGAGCATGATAAGCGAGTTCTTAATCCCAATACCAGTTGGATACCCTTTATCGGTCTTGGTAGGATCTTTACTTTGTGCAGCATACAAGAATCCAAATGCACCAACAATTGCTCCTGCCTTTCCAGCGGCAGCTGAGATTCCGTGACAGGTTGACCTTAACCTAGCCGGAAAAATCTCCGCAGGTACAACAAATGTTGTAGCATTTGGACCAAAATTAGCAAAGAAGAATGTGAGTGAGTACATTACAACAAACCCAATTCTATTCTCTTCCTTGCTCCAATGATCATATGGTATGGCAAGAGCAAACATGAAAACAGTCATGAAGAAGAATCCCATCATTTGAATAGCGAAACGACCCATGTAATCGATAAACGCAACTGTGAACCAGTAACCCGGAACAGTACTGCACAGCGCAATAAGTGTTTGTGCTCTTGCAATCTTGTAAACCTCATGAATTGCATTCATTTCTTTTGCCGGAGGGATCCATCCGATTGCACTAAAAATGTCCTTTTGGAAAAGATTTTGACTATAGAAAGCAATATCCAACAAAAACCAAGTACTACATGTTCCAAACAAAGCCCAACCATGTCGTTTCGCGAATTGCTTGGTGAACAAGCCATAACTATTCCTTTTATCACTAGTCATTTTTTGTACCTTCTCCTCTTCAACTTCAAGTTCAACTTGCAATACCTTAGACATATCCGCGGCAGCTTGTTTCGCGTTCTTGGCAACAAGAGCTGTGTAACGGGCTGTTTCTGGCATTTTCATACGCCAATAATAAGTTAATGCAGCTGGAAGAGCGCCGAACATAAGAATAAGTCTCCAAACATAATCAAATTGAGGCACTAACAATGATGCTGCTGGATTTTCTTCAAATGTGGGAACCTTATATTTGTGATCAAATATAGAAGCCACAATCAAAGCAACAATTCCACCACCTAAGATACCAAAACCTTGCATAGCAAAAACAGCAGCAATAAATGCACCTCTAGTTTTTTTGTTAGCATATTCAGACATGATTGTAGCTGAAAGAGGGTAATCACCACCAATTCCAAAACCAAGCCAAAACCTAAAGAAACAAAGTGTTGCCATAACACTCTTTGGACTTGATCCAAAAGAGAGTCCTGAGGCAACAGAACAACCCACCATGAGAATTAGAGTTAAACCATAGACTTTTTTCCTACCAAGTTTGTCCCCAAGCCAACCAAAGAATAATTGGCCTGCTAGTGTTCCAACAAGTGCAACACCAGTTACAGCTGATTGAGCACTTGGTGGAAGTGTTCCTGGTCTTGTCGGATTTGGTTCTGTGTAATATATTCTCCCTAACAACTTTGTGACAAGGGAAATGCAGAAAAGATCATATGCATCAGTGAAGAAACCCATTCCAGCTATCACAATTGTGTCTTGGCCACATCAAGTGCATTTAGCACTCCTAGTTCTCCTGACATGGCTGAATTTGTGACCTAGTCCCCTACATAAAAATAAAAAGATAAGTTTACCAACCTTTGACTATATATACATATATATACAAGGCCATTAAATATATGAAATGAAAGCAATAAATTTTTTCATAATAATAAAAAGTTTAGGTGAATTGAATTCAGGGATTATTAGAGTTGGGGAAAGCATGGATGCTCGAAAAGTGCTAACAAAGATACTTACACATTACCCATTAACGATGTCCCACACTGGCAACAAGATTCGAACCCAGATCCTTGAGATCTGAACTAAATACTTAGCAATTGGACTAGTTTAGGTTGCTTAACCATACAATACTCTTATTAGAAACACTATTTAATACGGTCTCAATTGCAACTCAAATTATAGTCAAGATTGAAGAACCTTCATTCATAATCTTGACTTATATATCTAATAAATATCTAAAGTAATTAAATGATATCTAATTTACTCTCACAGCATAGTAGAAATAGAAAACATACGAGTATGCCAATTCTTACCAATTACTATCATTGTCCTTAAACATATAATCCTCTTTAAAACATATTCTCGTCAAATTATTTTTTCTTTTATTTAGCAAGAAATAAATAATATGATGAAAAAGATAAATCAATTCTCTCTTATGAACGTATGAAAGGTACACTAAAAACAGGGCCGTTCCAATAAAATTGGAGGCTCGGCTCTAATTTTAAAGATGGCCCCCAATAAAAAAAATTAATTATAATTTTAACAATTACAAATTAAAAATAAGCATTATTTTGATTTTAATTTATTTTGTTGAAATTTTTTTGTTGATAGATGTATGAGTTTGGCCTAACTTGTCCATTTACTCTTTATTTTTCTCAAATAATAAGTGTTTGATTTGAACTTATATAACAAAAGAAAATATTATCCTACATCCCAACAATTATACTCATACCCCCTACAAATAATTGAGACCCCCATAAACTGGAGGCCCGGCTCCGTAGAGCACTTTGCACTTGCCCAAGAACGGGCCTGATTAAAAAAATAAGGGTAATTATAAGTAAAAAGAAGAAATTATAAGTAAAAAAATATATTTTTTAAGCATTGATTACACAACTTTGAATGCAAATATTATCTTTTTTGGGCCATTATTTAAGCATTTAATACAAATATTATTATATTTGACTTCTTAACCAGTACCCCGGAGGCACCGGTTAACACGACCCAAAAAAATTTGAATTTGACTTCATTATTATATTTGACTTCTTAACCAGTGCCCCGGAGGCACCGGTTAACATGACCCAAAAAATAAATCAATTATTAACAGATTCAAGACCAAGGAATTAGAATTAATGGATGGTTGAGAAATATTAATTATTTTCATAAGCATTATTTAATTTCCCTAAATTCCTTATTAGATTGAATCTACAACCCACCCGGAATATCAAGACCAAGGAATTAGAATTATTGGTTAAGAAATATTCCGGCAATTTGTTTCTAGTCCTAACTTAATTTATTTCTAGAAAGCTACAATGATAGAAAGATAGACTAGATAGAGACTCAGATAGAGACGACAATTTTTGTTTCATTAAATTATCTTTATTGGTGGCCCTACCAAATAATAAATAAGAGAAAAAAAGTAGTTTCTTGTCATAGTATTAACTAAGAGTCAATGTTTTGTTTAGCATATTTTTCTTTCTCAAATTATTTGTAGTTTAAATTACAAAGTAATGTTTATTATTATTTTTCAATACATGATCTCATTGATTCAAATAGTTTATCATTGTCTAGTTTGTATTGTAAAAAATTGCATGATGACTTGATATATTTGAGTGCGAATTCGAAATCTTAATTCCTCAATTTTCTGAATGTAGTGTGTGAATTTAGCTATTAAACCCTTTCAAATAAACAAATAAATAGTTTTTCATTAAGCTATTTACTATTATTACTTTTGTCAAAGTTTATGTTATCAATAGTGAAAAACAAGTATGCATAAATAGGGGAAGAGACACACATGGCAAGGGCAGAAAAGAGACACACATCGCAGAAGGCAAGCTGCACATATTAGGACAGATTGCAAGCAAAGAGGGAAAAGATTAATTTGTTCCTAAAATATCTTGATAAATACCAAGATAGATCCTCTCAAAAAAAAAAAAAAATACCAAGATAGATAGAAAAAGTGGAGGAAGGAATAGGGGCTTGTGACAAATTATGGTAATTAATACTCTCTTCCTAATTATAAACACTTTATAGTTATTTTACACATGCATGAAATAAATTTCTGGTGAATAAAATGATGCAGAAATTAGAGAAATGAGATTAACATTGAAACGAAATGAAAATAGGCATAAGAGATTAAAGGTACATGAGACCTTTTCTTAATTCAGCAATTAGGATTTTTGTCCCACTTCTTGAAGAAGTTCTATTGACTAGTACTTTACCAAAAGAGTAGTAAGATTAGAACTAATTGAATTTCCAAAGTAATGCATGGGAAAAAATCATGAAAATAAGACATATCCACGTAGTCAAAGGTGTAATGAATGATTGTTTGTTAGTCAGGCTATAACTGACTTTACAACTAGAAAAGTACTATGTGGGGCCTCACATTTGATCTCACTATGGAAACTGTTATAAGTTATAGTAGCACCATGCACAAATGAAAAATATATTAATTTCTAGATTTCTATGTAGTTATCTCAAGGCATTAATTTCTACATTTCCATGTGGAGATTAATTTTGATATACCAAAATAAAGTAAAGCTTGATTTTTCATTAAGGAAAATGATAAAGGTTGACAAACTCACCAAGCTAGAGAGATAGAGAGAGAAGACCTCCTTGTGAGAAGTCAAGTTAATTGTTGTATGAGGAGGTAGCTAGGTGCCAGCACTGTGAGCAGCTAAACTATTGCTATATGCATATATATAGGAAACATAAACCTTGCTAGGTCAAAGGAATCAATTCAGCATCAATGGTATATGCCTAATCTAATCACAGCTCACAAGCATTCATCAATGTAAACGCTTCATAAGCACTATTTTTTGTATTAATTTCGTGGTTTCTTAAATCTGAATGCTAGTTATTTAATTAATGATTAAACTTGGATACTCATACCCCAGACATTCAACATTCACGGTAACACATACATCATTGTAATAAAAAATGTGAACAAAAATAAAAGGATACACTTCCATCACTTGCATCCAACTATGTTTATTTAATAAAAAAATTAGAAACAAAAAAATTTATTATAGAGAAATGATATTTGTACAACTAAATTTACATAATTTTGCGGCAAATAAATATTGCATATATCAAGAGTTGAAATTCATTAATCACCAAAGTAATATCATAAATCGCAAATTTAAACGCGGTTAAGCATAATTTCGGGATGTTGACCTAAACAGATTTAAACACCTTATGGCTTATGTACAACAATTATGTTGTTCAACACATCAAAAACCCTAATAGTTTTTTTAGCATAATTTTGAATAAGAGGTGAGAAAAATGTATATTTTCACATAAGAGAGGAAATGAGTGTAATTCAAACATCTTTAAGAGAAAAGAAGTGTAGTTTACGCTTTTTTTAGAGGAAAACCTCTATAATACTCCCTCCGGTCCTATTTACAAGAGACAATTTACTTTTTAGATACATTAAATAATTTATGTATTTGGTTTAGGTTCTTGACTAGATAAATACATTATCCAATGTATCTAAAAAGTCAACTTTCTCTTGTAAATAGGACCGGAGAGAATAGTTGACTTTTTTTTAGTGAACTACTATAGTTGACATGCATTAAAAATATAGGACATCCATTCCACTTATGGTAATTAAACGATATTTCAGATTTGACATTGATTCCACTTGTAGTAACAGGTAGTTGCTCAATATATTTAATTCCCATTGTATCTGGTGCAACCCAATATTCAACTATACTGGTAGTTAGAGGTTCTCCAATATCAAAATTCTGGGTTGTATAATAGTTTCTATTATGCTATATCATAAATTATCCATTCATAGTTTGCTTGTTTATTTTTTAAGTAATTCTAAATTTTAATATTTTTCCGTTCAATTTTAAGCAAATAACAAGTGGCCCCGCACAAAAAAAAAAAGAAGGTGGTCCCAGTGCTTAAAAAATAAAGGCAAGTTGCCTCTAATACAATAATAAATTAACTTTTATGTGTACTAGTTACAAACCCGTGCTTCGCACGGGGGTTCAGTAACGTATTTGACAAAATATTATATTGGAAGGATAGATTGTGAAATGACAGATAATTATAAACCATAATACAATATTTAGAGTACTCTTGCATTACGGATTACAAAATTAAATCTTTAAAATGGTTTGATCACAAGTAACAAATGAAAACATATTTTGTCAGCGGTAGAAACACTTTTCCAGTAATAATTGATATCTATCTATAAACCAATGAAAACCCTATTACCAAAGCTGCCTGATTTATATCATTTTGACTTTCAGCTTCAACATATATAAATCATTTCACATGATCTACAACAAAGACAGTAACTGCAATTTAGTATCCAGTTCTTTCAGGCGAACAAACTTCTGCATCAGATAGATAGCTGAAAGCCTCTCTACCTAATTTATATCATTTTGTGTTTTAGCTTCAACGTATATAAATCTTTTCACATTATCTACAGCAAAGGCTAGGGATGTCAATGGATACCAATGGGTACGGATAATATGATACATGTCCCCGCCCCGTTGGATAAGTATGATACCCGTGCCCGCCCCGTATCCTCGTGGGTACTCACTATACCGGTACCCGTGGGTATTGAGGTATCCATGGGTACCCATGAAGTTTTGAATTTATTTATTTTTTGGTACAAATAATAACTTTTTTTAATTACCAAAAAACTTCAACTTTTAAACATCCATACATAATCCACTCAAATTTCATTAATCATACATAATTCATAGAAAATTCATGATTCTTATATAATCTATATGTTTTATGATGTGAATGAAGTAGAAATGGTGAACTTAATAAGATGAATTAAAAAAATTTAAAATAAAAATAGGTTATTATTGAGGATTTTTAGGTGGGGGGTAAAATTTTCTTCAATAAGGTACCAACTTTAAGTAATAAGATGTGATATATAAAGATATATTAGTAATTTACTTAATTTATTATCGGGTATGGGTACCCATAGGTATGGATACAATCCCATCCATGTCTATGTCCATATAATAATGGGTAGTCAAATACCCGTGGATACCAATTTAGCTACCCGCTCCATACCCGTGACGGATTTTACCCACGGGTACCCATGGGCATGGGTATTTTTGCCACCCCTAGCAAAGGCAGATATTAACTGCAATTTAGTACCACATATATAAATCACTACAAGAAAGCATTGAAATTCCGAGGCACAAAACTTCTTGGAAATCGTCCATATCTCCTCGGAATGTCAATTTTTTCCGAGGAACTCATGTCCTGGAAAAATAGTTGGTTGCAATCCTATTACCGAGGAAATTTCCGAGGAACTTTAGTTTCCGAGGAAAAATGTCCTCGGAATAATGATTTGACAACTGCACCACAGACTGACGCATCTGTGGAAGCTGCCACTAAATTGACTAGCGTTTCCGAGGAACTTTGTCCTCGGAATATATTTAATTTTAAAAAAAAAAATATAATTATTTTTTTGGGTGCCGAAACTTTTGAATTTCAAATTTTTAAAAGACCACCAATATTATTTTCAAATTTCAAAAAAGCGCCAATTTTATTTTCAAATTTCAAACAACTCAACACTCAAACAACATAATTTTACTAATTTTTCACACTAAAAAAAACTATTTTTTCACTACTTTCACACTTGCAGAAATTAATTCTTTAGTTTTTCACAAATTTTTGCAGCATCAATTACACAATACATAAAAAGAAAAACATGATTAAACACTAAAAACTTGAAGTTATTCTAGATTGAATACAATACAACACAGATAATGCACAAAATTGAACATAATCGGAACAAAATCAAAGAAGGTTGTAACATCAACATAGATAATGAACAAAATCAATGGAAGATGTGTGTAACAGCAACACAAATAATGAAAAAATCTGAAGTGTGTAACAATATCACCGTAATCAAATGGACTATGTTGCATTTGTCACACGTCAAAACAGCTCCACATTTATCAGCAATCTTCCTAAACCTTGCATAATCACATTCTCTAAGATAAGAGCCACCACCACAAATAAGTATCTTCGGCCTATAATCCACTGTCACCATCAACAACTTTATCTTGTTCTTGTTTCAGAAACAGCAACAAAAAATACCCAATTTAAAAAACGAAATCAAAAAGGGAAAAGTGGGATTCAATTAAAAGGGAAAAATGGAATTTTGGGGAAAAAGGGTTTTGTGGGTTCAACAAAAAATCAAAAACGAAATTTGATGAATGTCAACTCACCTTGATTCTTTTTAGCTTCTATTAAAGGGTATGAGAAGAAAAAGATACATGCAAATCTTTAATTGCTCAAAAATGGAGGTTTTGTGAGGTATGGGTGAGAGAGAGCATGGTGTCACACTTAAGAGAGATGATAGAGCACGTTCAGCTTTTTTTCTTTCTTCTTCTTTCTAAATTTCAATATTGTATTATGTAATAGAGACAACATGTATTCCGAGAAACATTGTCCTCGGTAGTTCCTCGGTATGTAATCTTGAAAACCGTGTTAAGCTGATTATGCAGACAATGGGACAGAGATTCCTGACACGTGCATACCGAGGAAATTGTTCCTCGGAAAACCTTTATTTTAGCGAGAAACCAAGTTTCCTCGGAATTTTTTGGTCGGAATTACTTTCGTTTCTTGTAGTGAATCCTTTCACATGATCTACAACAAAGGTAGATAGTAACTACAATTTAGTATCCATTCCTTTCAGGTGAACAAACTTCTGAATCAGACAGATAGTTGAATGTCTCTCTACTTGATTTATATCATTTTGCCTTTCAGTTTCAACGTATATAAATCATTTCACATGATCTACAGCAAAGGCAGATATTAACTGCAATTTAGTATCGAGTCCTTTCATGTGAATTATACGCATTTTTAAAAACTTGTTTTAAAGGAGAGATGTTCAAATTACGGAATATTACCATTCTTAGTAAATTTGGGAATGAAGTTCGCATAATCCAAATATTTGTGATGCATGGTTTAAGGCATGGGGTTCAGTAACGTATTTTGTAAAAAAATTGTTCCGAAGGAAAAATGAACAAATTAATGAATATTGCACAAAAATTAAAAAACTTTATCAAAATATTTATGAAAGCTTTATCAAGAGCAGGAAAACAACATAAATTACATAATAGTTAAAATTATAAAAGTGAGCGCTACTGTCATAGAGTTACCAAAAAGGGATTAACACCAATATTTACATGACACAAAATGAACGAAAGAAACACATTAAACTCTTTAGCGTCTTGTGTAGGAACTTGGTTATTAATATTTTGACCGTTAAAAAATAAAAAATCTCTTTGACATCAAAAAAGTAATATCAACTGAGCAATATTCAGTCTCTTCACATATGCTTAGTAATATTCAGTCTGAAAGATTACATTGAAAGGATAGATGGTAAAATGACGGATAATTGTGAATCATTATAATATGTCAAAATATAAACCTTAAAAACCATGAACCATCAACTTAGTTTTAAATAGTTAAAAATAAAAAATTGTAAAATAGTTAAAAGTTTTTAAAAATATAAAAATTGGAATATAGTTAAAAAAATTGGTGAGGTAGCACTCAACCAAGCAACACTAAAAAAATTACATGCATTAGCGTAACAAAAAAACAGACAGACGGACATAAAATATTACTCTAAACGTTAATGTGTGTATATATTCGCGAGGTTGAAGAAAGGAGATAAAAATATTTGGGATCATTAAATGACATCGTGAATAAAAATATTTGTGAGATTGTGATGATTAAACGATATTGAAATTAAATATATAAGTGATAGAAAGATAATAAAATTCCTTTGAAAAGAAGGTAATAAAATTAAATGGAATCTCCTTAAAAAATTAATGGAACGGTTAAAAAAAAGTTAAATGGAAGAAAAAAACATAATGAAATATAATATTAAAAAATAAAGAAAAAGTTCCCGGCGTGAGTTGAAAAGAGGTGCTTGTGAAATAAATTGTCGAGAAGTAGTTTTTTAAAGTAACATTCAACAGCTTCTGGTCAAAGCTCATTCCATTCAATTTTATGCGTTCAAAAAAAGTACTTTTTTTAGTAAGTAATTAATTGATATTGTATTCGGCCTAACTTCTCCTTAAAAATGTAGAGAAGTTTGAAAAAAGTCGGGTCAAACGATACCTTAATCTCCCACAAAGGCAATGTAGAAGCAATTGAATTTGGGAGAAAAAATTGAAAAATAGTTAAAAATATAAAAATTGGAAAATAATTAAATGTTATTAAAAATATAAAAATAAGAAAATAATTAAAAAAATTGGTTAGGGGCAAAAATGGAAATTCATAGGCCAAACCTTAAAAAAAAAAAAAAACTTGTCGAGAAGTAGTTTTTTAAAGTAACATTCAACAGCTTCTGGTCAAAGCTCATTCCATTCAATTTTATGCGTTCAAAAAAAGTACTTTTTTAGTAAGTACTTAATTGATATTGTATTCGGCCTAACTTCTCCTTAAAAATGTAGAGAAGTTTGAAAAAAGTCGGGTCAAACGATACCTTAATCTCCCACAACGGCAATGTAGAAGCAATTGAATTTGGGAGGAAAAATTGAAAAATAGTTAAAAATATAAAAATTGGAAAATAATTAAATGTTATTAAAAATATAAAAATAAGAAAATAATTAAAAAAATTGGTTAGGGGCAAAAATGGAAATTCATAGGCCAAACCTTAAAAAAAAAAACCACTTCCAATAATTGAATTACCAAAATGCCCCTCATAGGGGCAAATTGGTAATTTCAAGGGGCATTTCCTTTCTTATATATATAAGTAGATGACACGGTACGTTATCTAAAATACTTAAAAAAATAAATATTTATAGAATATACAACTTGACACATCCTTTGATTGCTACAATGAGGAAAAATGACAAGGGGATTGTTTTATAAGACCTAAAACCCAGTATGAATGCCGTGTCTGTGGTGCCGTTTAAGGTAGGAGACGTGAATAGGTCCCCTACGGTAGGAGACTATATAAAAGACTTCTTGTTTTTTTTTGTTACCAAAGTGACATGTGTTTGTAGGTTGTGGTACATTGGTAACCTGTTATTAGAGGTAAATTCTATTTAAATTATTTATTTAACTGTTGGGCAATCATGGAATTTCCTCCGGAATAAAAAATTGTTTTTCCACCAAGATCTGCGATGATTGCAGAATCGTTGCTATTCCTTGAACACCCATTAATATAATTGCTGCAATTTTTCTTTTGAGAAATATAATGACTTCATATATAATGAGGTAGCTGAAAATATATTTACGTTTTTATTTAGATTGAATATTATGAGTTTTTTTTTTTAATAATTGAATATTATTAGTTGAATGGTCAATAGACAAAAAGAGTTAAATAAATTTTTAGTCTCGATAAATATACTGAATTAAAAACAATTTGACATGTTAATGTCCAAGTCAAAAAAAATTCAACATCCAATTTTAGTCTCAATTAAATTAAAATTTGTTTAATTATGCTTAAACATTTTAATTTTTGAACACTTTTTTACATAAATGTTAGGAACATTAAAAGGAACACTTTTATTAAAAAAAAATATTTTTTTAACATACAATGAATTAAATTAGAATATTTCTAAACAACAAAGTTTTAAGATTAAAGTAATAAAAATTTGGAAATATTCTCATAGACAAGAAGTTAGTCTTTGATAGATTCTCATAGAACGGATGTTAGTCTTTCGAAAGATTTTTCTAGATAATATATTAGTCTTTGGACGATTCTCATAGACAGGAAGTTAGTCGTCCGATGATTCTCATAGAACAGATGTTAGTTTTTTGAAAGACTCTTATAGATAAGAAGTTAGTCTTTGGAAGATTCTCATAGAACGGGTGTTAGTCTTTTGAAAGATTATTATAGATAGGAAGTTAGTCTTTGGAAGATTCTCATAAATAGTGTGTTAGTCTTTTGAAATATTCTTACAGATAAGAAGTCAGTCTTAGGAAGATTCTCGTAGAACGCATGTTAGTCTTTTAAAAGATTGTCATAGATAAGAAGTTAGTCTTAGGAAGATTCTCATAAATAGTGTGTTAGTCTTTTGAAATATTCTTATAGATAAGAAGTTAGTATTTTAAAAGACTGTCGAACTGAATTACACTGAAGATTTTGATCGCCGAAATTTTAAATGATACTTCGTTCTTAGTCCAATTAGGTCATATTCAACAGTTGGATTAATTATATTTGATACCGTTAGTCGGTTGACCTCGTTTTGATCGTCGAAGGAATGTCCTTCCATGTTGATTAGGTTTTTGAGGGGATGATTCGTCGGACTGACTTATACCAAAGATTCTGATTATCAAAATTTTAGTTCCTACTTTGTTGTTAGTTCAATTAGATTTCATTCAACGGTCATATTAATTATATTTGATACCATTTGACAATTGAATCTGCTTTGAATGTCGGAGGAATTTCACTCCATGTTGACTAAGTTTATGAAGGGATAATTTGTCAGATTGACTTATACCAAAAAAATCGTATTGCCGAAATTCTAGTTCCTACTCTATTCTTGGTCCAATTAGATCATATTCAACAATCAGATTGATTATATTTGATATCGTTAGTCAGTTGGATTTATTTTGGTCGTCGAAAGAATGTTCTTCTAAGTTGACTAAGTTTTTGAAGAGATAATTTATTGGACCGATTTATAACTATGATTCTGATAGTCAACTAGTATTTTAGTTAAAAATTAGTATTTCCCTTCACTTTTTATTTTTTTATAAAAAAAACTATGATTTTAATATTATTTTTCTGTGGCATTAATATCTTCACACTTTTCTCTTTGCATCTTCATCTTCAACCTCTAAAAAATCTGGGTTTTATGGGTTTCTAACATTAAAAAAAAAAAAAAAAAACAATTTTTACACAACTACTTGAGTCCACCAACATAATCTTTGGGTGAAGCTTTTCTCTCTTGCAAGGGTTTCCTTATTAACCACTTGAGTTTTTAAACCCAGATAGAGAATAAAGATTAAAGTTTAAAGATTTCTACTCCATTCAGATATTTATTTTGTTTTTTAGACCAATTATGTTAGAGGAGCTTTACTGTTTTCTGGATTTCTATGAATCTCCTCGAAGATGACATGAACATGAATAAGAAGAAAGAGGAGGAAGAAGAAGAAAAGTAGAAAAAAAAACATCAGGTGTTGGTGTGTGAGGAAGAAAGAGACTTCCGAAATTAAAATTAGGAGGGGATTAGATTTTGTGACAAATGGAAGGAACTTGTTGTGTGAAGTCAAGAACAAACGAAGTCGAAACTCCGACATGGTGGCGGTGGTGGGATACAGATATGTCCTTTTTTTTTTTCCATTGGATTAACCTTTTCCTGGGCTGCTCAAATATTTTTCAGTTCAATTACAAAATAACCTTTTTTAAAATGGTACTGGAAATTCCACTATGCATACAACAATGTTTTCCAATAGTGATAACAAACAATCTTGTATGAGCTTGCGGCTTCCAAATTTACAATGCCAAAAACACCCTTTTTTAAATGAATATAGATGTTTAAATAGTACAATCTTAGTGGGTCATATAGCATGTAAATCTCAACCATTCAAAAAAATTACAATTACATCTAATGGTTGACATTTATTTTGCAAAAAAAAAAAAAAAAATCAAGTCTCCTACGGTAGGAGACCTAAAGAGGTCTCCCACCGTAGCCTTTGCCCGTGTTTGTAAGTATAGAAACCTCTTACTGATCAATCATATAAATTAAAAAAATTTGGTAGTAATATTTGGTAAGAGTCCCATCTTCTACTTTTTTTTTTTTTTCTATTTTTTTTAATTTTATACTATATGAAAAAGGAACTTCAAAGTTTTACAGGATATGAAATGGTAATTGATTTAATTAGTGGAAGGAAGCGTATTGTTTTTGAACGAATGTAAGCATGTTGTTTTTGAACGAATGGAAACATACTGTAGATTGTAGATTGGAATTCTAGGGCTTAAGATAGGGTGGAGTTTAGCATGGGAAAGGAAAGTTTTTTCCCATCATGGGAAAGTTTAACCACAACCATTGATTTAATAGTTTTTTATTTGAATGGCTTAGATCTATGACTTGGTAATTGTTGGTGGAAAAAAAAAACCGACCCCACCACTGATTAAACAACATTTGTTTTATTGATTTATTTGTTTTTTTATTGGTAATTTCACATCCCCAACACACTTTCTTTCACCCTTCTCTTCTCTCTCTGAACTTACAACCACTCTCTTTCACCCCACCACCACCGCATCCTCCATCCACACCAGCCACCACCATCCTCAGGCTTTTCTCAGACAAGCCGATTGCTCCTCTCCTCCTCTCCTCCGCCTGCCTCACCCTCTCCGGCGTCGCCGCCATCATCGAACCATCTTCCTCAAGATTATTACCTTTTATCACCAACACTAACACCATGTCCACTCCTTCTTCACCCAACTCCATTAACACCCAACTTCAATTTTATTTAAGCCTGTAATTTATTTATTTACCTTGTAGTTCCTTCAATTGACTTTATTATCTCTTTTCCAATTTCAATTTTTTGAGAAATGGGTGGGTGGGTATTCCATACTGGATTCGCAATTTCTATTTTCCACCGCCTGTAATTTTGTTTTCTTCCTTCAATTCCATATTTACAACACTATGGCATCCTCAAAACTACCATTGTTGAAATTATTAAGTAATCAAACAAAAGAAGAAGAAGAATTGATGTTTAAAATGAAATTTCAATGGAACAATAGTAGAAGAGTATACTTCGGATATGTTAAGCTTTTTTTTTTCTTCTTCCTGGGTTTTGTTACTTTGCATTGTTCTGGAATGTTTAAGAAGAAGAATTGATGTTTTAATGCTTACTAAAAGTGGGTGAGATATACTCTATGCTGCTGTGAAAAAATGGGAGGTGCAGCAGTAATATTACAAATAACATTAAAAAACAAAACTGAGTTTTTTTTTTTTTTGGACATAGCCAGTTATAACTGACAGCTGTGCTGGAAAAATGAAGTTTCCCATGGTGGGAAAGAAGTTTTCTTTCCCAGGCTAAATGCCACCTTAAGATAGAGCCTTAGACCTAACATATTTCGACAAAAAAAGTCTAAAAAAGTTTAATTATAAATATTCAATTGTTAGCATGTAATTTCGACAGACTCAATTAATGTAGTCAATGAAATTTGATTTTTTTCAAGAATTAAAGATGTTATCTTTAACATGAAGATTTCGACATGGTCTGGGACTTAGTATTGGGAAGAGTTCAAGAGCTTTGAAGTTCGACAAGAGGTAATTCAGAGAGAAGAATGGTCGAAGTTAAGCACTTGATGTCGAAAGGAAATAATAAAAAATCAAAAGTAGCAGTTTTTATTTAAGACGTGGGGAGCATGCAGTTTTCGACGAGGACATGCAATTTTTAGCAGTTTAGGTTCTGCAGTTATTTTCTATATGTATATATAGCAGTTTTTCATAAGAAAAAAGGGTCGCAAATCACTTATAGAATTCTAGCACTTGAAGTACCAGCGTCTAAATAAGAAAAATTATATAGGGTTAAATAAGAAAAATTAATAATTGACTTTTGGTAAATTATATAGGGTTAAATATGTTTCTGATCCCTATAAATATGTCAACTTTCATTTTAATCCCTCTAAAAATTTTCTTCAACTTAAAGTCAAAATTTTAAATTGTCACAACTATTATACTTATAATCTTAATCAAAATCAAAATTTCAAATAAAATACCGTTCATAATTTACACGTCTTTTTTTAGTATAAAGTACAAAACGTACCAGTGCCAAACACTCTTATCAAATAATATGTGCCAACGGTTTGCCATGTAGAACAACTCAGTTAAACTATGACATTTTTTTAGGGGTATGACGCTATGTTATGTGGGTTTATATCGGTAAACAAAGTCAATTATTATTTTTGTACCAAATAACAAAAGTCAATTATTAATTTACCAACAAATAAAGTCAAATTTTTTTAAAAGTCAATTATTATTAGTTTGTGCCAACAAAAGTCAATTATTATTTTTCATTAACGTAGACATAATCAAAGCTTAATTAATTTTAGACATGGTTCATTAACGTAGACATAATCTCTTGAAAATCAAAGGAGATAACTTTTATAAAACTTAGAAACTAAAGGTTAAGGGTCTTTTGGTGATATTCAAATGTTCAAGATGTAAATCTTGAAGAACCAAAAGAGGGGCTCTTCAAAAAGCGTTGGTGCATTTTGGATAGAGATTCGTGTGTTGGAAAACACATGAGAGGAGAGTCATTGTGAGCAACTTGAGTGAATTTTGGAAACCAAAAAGAGAAGATCTTTAGGAAATCAGAGGCTAAGGGTTGGTTCATTTTAGGCTTAGATTCTAGAGTTGAGAAACAATTGTGAAATACCTTAGGTCATAAAATCATTGAGTTTCTTGACCACGATATGAGATTCAGGAAAAATGTAAAAATTAGGTTTGTTCTTGGATAACTTGTTGAAGCTAGTATATCGTAACTCTTTGTATTTTTTTTTCTTCCAAGAACTAATTGATAGTAGATTGGAAACTCTCTCCCCTAGATGTTGATCATTGTTGGGCCAAAACTAGATAAACAACTTTTTGATGTTGTTCTATATAGGGTCTGTTTGGTAAACACCAAAAAAGAGCTTTTAGCTCTTAACTTCTAGCTTATAAGCTCATTTGACAAAAAAAAACTTTGTTTGGTAACACTTTTTGACCATGAGCTTATAGCTTATTTCACGAGCTTATAAGCTATTTTTCAGAAGCTATTCCAAGTAGCGTTTGAGCTTATAGCTTATAGCTTCTCATGTTTTCTTCCACTTTTACCCCTATTGTTTTATCTAAAATCCATTTTTACCCTTTTATTATAATTTAATTCAAACCTACAATTCCCTAATATACATCCCTCGTTTTTTTCCCTAATAAATATACATCCCTCGTTATTATTATTATTTTTTTTTTAACAAATACATCCCTCGTTATTATTTATCTCACTTGCCTTATGTTGCTGACAATATATATACCTCCATTTATCTTTTGCCTTATGTTGCTGACAATATATACCTCCATTTATCTTTTTTTTTGACAAAATACCTCCATTTATCTCTCTTGCCTTATGTTGTTGACAAAAAATATATATACCTCCGTTGACAAAAAAGTATATATACCTCGTTTTACTTAAAAAAAAAATAGTGAATAAAATTTAATTTACAATATAAAAGATATATTAAATTTATAAATTTCAATTACTTTTTAAAAAAACAAAATTGAATTAAGAATTCCTGAATATTTAAATATCAAGTTATATAAGCTTTATATTTTGAATTAATAATACCCTTTTATGTCATTTTACATTTATCAACTAGTTAAACCGCTAATTTTACCAAACACTTCAACTAGCTTATCAGTCATCAGTCATCAGCTAGCTTATCAGCTAAAAGCTATCAGCTAGCTTATCCGCTAAAAGCTATCAGCTAGCTTATCAGCTATCCGCTATTTTTACCAAACAGAGCCATACTCTACCTCTTTATCTTGTTATTCTTTAGTTCGATTGTGGTTTTGCTTTACGTTTGGTTTCTATATTAGATCAAGATTTGTTGTTGTTGTTTGTGGTTATTTTGGTTATTGATTTCCATTGATAATTTTCCCACATGTCTAAGTTTATTTTTTGACTTACTGAATTCACACCAATTGACGTCCACCACTGGGAAAAGCGAAAAGTTTGTCAAGTGAACTTCATATTGATTAAGAAGGACTTCAGAATGTCTGAAAGGTACTTCATATTAAGATCAAAATCATTTTAGATATAGATCAAAATGACATCAGAACAATAGTTCAAAAGCAATCTCATGTACTTTAGAATGTAGATCAGTTAAGTCTGAATGCAGTTCATAAGCACGTCAGATTGAAGCTCTGAAGATCATATTAGAGTTCAGCAAACACAAAACAAATGATCAATGAAAGTAACTTCAATTCTGAGTAAGAAGATCTAGGTCAACTTCAGAAGGAAAAAATCATATCATAGTAAAACACTCACCCTGGTCACCAAGGCAAGAGTCCACATCACTAAGGAGAAAGTAAAATCTAGTATAACGACTAGTTTCTTACTTACTCACCAAGACAAGAAAAGATCCCACCTTTTCTATATAAAAGACATCATTCAAAGGATCAAACATGATCTCACATATTTGATATCATATCAGAATACAAAAGATCGCACAATACCATTGATAACAGAATCACACTCAATGATCTGAATCATCTTCATAGATCAGTAGCAATCTCAAATACACTTAAGTCTACATTATAACTTTGTTTGAATCTTTAAATGTATTTCTTAGATCATAATGTATTTTCAAACTAACCCTTGTAAAGTTTCCAATATTGTAAACTTGCACCTTAAATTTTTCAAAAACTATAAATTCTCTCCTATAGTTTTTTTTTTTTGAAATATGCAAATTGGTCCCTTTTTTTAAATTCTACCAAAAACTCTTAAAATTTATAAAAGTAGCCAAAAATGTTAACAATCACATTTATCATCACTCTATCCAAAAAAACAAAAACAAAACCATTTAAAAATGAAAGAGTTGCAATGTAATTATTTAAATTACCTAAAATTTTAAATTCTATAAAATCTTCCAATTATCTGATCCAAACACACTTGTAAGGTTTTTTTATCTTCTTCACAAACCTCCATTAATTTAATGCATATAAACTCTTATGGATGTATCAGCTCAACTATTTGAACTAAACATTGAAAGACAAAAAAAAAATTTATGACTTGATAATATTACAATACAATTACACTCAGTTGCCGAAATTGTCAGTGCCACAGTAATACAACCAGATTTATGAATAGAGGAAGCACTAGGGAATTATCTCTCATAGAAAAAGTTTAATAATGAAAAGAAGAAAAAAAAAAGGAAGTGAAAGATGTGCCCTCCATTTGTGTTGAGCCAGCAATTAAGTTGTTCCATTGACAATTGATGTCATCCTTCACATTGTAGTGAACAAAGAACTTTTTCAATGTCAACTTTATCTATATTCCAACTTTAGTCATCTTATAGTCAGATCAATCAGCTCTTACTTTAGCACCAAGAAATGCCTTCTGAAAATAAAATAAAAAGTATAAAAACATTTAGATAACATAGATAATATGAAACTAAACAATCGAATTAAATCAAAACAAACATTATACAATGAAACACAATAAAATATAGGCAAAATTACACTTGTGTACTATTAAGTTGTTTAATTGTACCAAATTAGTACATTAAGTATATTGAAATTTATGAAAGTGATGTAGGAAGGTTGGCTGCACATATCAAAGATGAAGTGACGCATAAGAAAGAGGTTCGACAGAAATAGTGTAAGTTTGATATTTGGTGTCAGAATGCTTATTATTATAACTTTTTGGAAATCAGTTTTTTATTATTTTCAACCCAATTTTAATAATTCTTGTTTTATTTTCTGTTTTAGATTTTCGGTCCATTAAGGTTTTCTTAGTATTTAAATACTTTAGTTGTAGCCAGAGAGACATCTTTTCATTCAATAAAATTTCAGAGAATTTTTTCAAATTCTGGTGGATTTTAGAACCCTATTTTCACAGGTTTCGCGCTTGCAAACTTTCCTCTTTTCAATCTAGGTTTAACGTTTGCTAACCTATGCTTCCGACTAAGGATAATCCAAGAATGACAAACTATTGACTCAATCAAATACTAAAAATGATAACACATTTTGGTAGTTCCTGTCTCTTTGTTTCTTGTACCTACTCAAATCTATGTACTATGTGTTCAAAAAATAAGAACTTAAATGATATGAAACTTAAGTAAGGGAACAAAAAACAATGATATTATAGAGACCAAAACCAAAATGAAAAAAACATCAAAGTATTAAATTTTACCTTAAACATTATTCTTTTTCCCATTTGTATTCATAAACTTAAGTATGCAGTTTTAAATTGACCATGTTATGTTATGTATAATTTTAAAACATTCTAGTTTTCAAAATGACAATGTTAAGGTCAGGTACCAATGAGAGTAATCCTCCTTGCAAAACTCATCATTTAGGACTCATCATTATATTTGTCGTTAACTATTTAGCATCAGACACGACACATGTCGTCACATTTAACTATTTTACTTTCTCAAATTATTATTGTCGAAATGTCATTGTCGTGTTTAGTGTTTGTATCTGTTTTAATGTTTCATACGATACTAATCATTAGATGATGGATAAAATGAACAAACTACCAAAAACATTATTCTAATTGCTTAACATTTGCAAATTCTGGATTGAACTGAAATATCAATATTTCTGTTGGATTACTAACCTTGAATGAAGTTGTGCTCCTAAAACCAAACTTAGGCATTTTATGATCCACAGGTTTTAATATCTGAAAAGAACACATAAGTGACTCATCAACACTCATCATTGCCCCAGCATTGTCAAACTCTCCACAGTAATTAGGAGCAGAAAAAATAGTCACGAGTTGTCTATTAGCAAAAAACTCATATCCATCTTCAACAACCTATAGAAAACAAAACACAAGAAAGTTATTTATATACTTGATAAACTCTTTTCAACAAATAGCATATTTTAAACTTTGATATGTTGATCTCAATAAAATCACAACTGTTTATTCTTAGTCCTTAATTTTTTTAAATACTCATTTTAATCTCCAAGAAAATTAGCGACACCTAATTTGGTCCTTGAATAAAAAAAGTAATTTTATCGTTGAGAAAAAAAAACCAGGAAAACTTCATCCTTGAGGCCTATAGAGTAGACGTGAAAAAATTGGATCTTACGGACTTAGTTGCCCGATTTTTTTCAAGGACTAAGTTGTCTTTTATTTTTCTCAGCGACCAAATCGGGTCTGTTGGATTGACCAAGGGAATGTTGGAGGCAACATCAAACCAATGATCCGATTCCACAAGAGATCTGAACCATCCAAAATCTTAACTCTTAAGGCATTAGGTATATTAGTCATCTTTGTTATATATCAAACATTTATCTCATTCGTAGTTGATGTGCGACTAGCCAATCAAAATTGAACCCAACATGGTCTCGAAATTGGGTCTTCACTCAACATCTAAGTATAAAAGCATTGTGCTAAAAACAAAATTTTTCTCAAATTTAGGGATTACTAAAGTCGAAGTTTCATGATTATATAGGAACTAAAAACATATTTAACGGTATGAAAATGAATTTACAAAACCTGATGAGCTCTACAAATCAAGTCAAGATCATGCCTTTGAAGAAACTCTTGAATCTTACTAGCACCAAAAGTAAATGAAACACCACGTTCATTAACACCCCAACCATGAACATCTTTACTAGGATCACTCCACAAAAGATCACATAAAAGACCAGTTTCAGGAACTTCACTTGGCCTTGGCAAATTACTTATCTGTTTCAAACTATGCAATTCAGGAGATAATCCACCATGCATACATATAATCTTTTCATCGATGATAGCCGCGACCGGCAAACAGTTGAAACAATCTGAAAATATCTTCCATACCCTTACATTGAATCTCCTCTTGCATTCGTCGTAGAATCCGTAGACGCGATTTATGGAAGCACATTCATGGTTTCCTCGTAGAAGGAAAAAGTTTTCAGGGTATTTTATTTTGTAGGCTAGAAGAAGACATATAGTTTCCAAACTTTGTTTTCCACGGTCCACATAGTCACCTAAGAACAAGTAGTTGGAACGTGGAGGGAATCCACCATGCTCAAATAGGCTTAATAGGTCAGAATATTGACCATGAATATCTCCTGAAAATAATAACATAGTGAAATTAAACAACATATTATTTCCTAATACCTTGTTTTAGTAGACAAGAATTCTTTTTTTTTTTTGGCAATAATTCAAAACTTTTATATCTGAAGAAGCTAAACTAGCCATCTAAAATTAGCACTAAGAGTATCAAAACTAAGACTCTGAGAAGGAGCACACTCCAATACTCAAGTCAAAACAAAAGAGATTATGTCTAATGAGGTGTCGGCTCGGTGTTAGGTTTGACCTTGGAACCTCAAGGGACAAAGTTCTAAATTTCAATCTCCTCGAAGAGAATTGTAAAATACCCTTTAAGAAAAAAATAAAATAAAAAAACCAAATTATGTGATGTCTATAGAAAACAAAGAAATTCAGATAAATCATTAATTATATTTTTGGAAAACAGAGGAAATGAAACTAAATTTAACAAGGTAACTGAATCATGGAAATCTCTTATTTCCACTAGTTATAACACACTGAATGAACATGAATGTTGTTCCATAGGTTGCTTTAATAAGGTTCCTCAAAAAAAAAAAAAAAAAAAAAAACTTTTCTCGATTCTTTGTAACCACTAACCAGTAGCAACAGAGAGTAACCAATTTCAATTAGACCAAAAATGAACATAAACTTTAAAAACATTAAATATAGACACATAAGAAACCACTAAGTAGAAAAATATACCAACAAACCGTGCTTCTGAAAAAAGTTAAATACTTGAACTTCAAAAGCAAAAAGTGCATATTGCATTGTAAAGTTAGAACAAAAAATCTAGTTCCTAAACTATTACTTTTTTTTTCTTTCTTTCTAATTTACTTCGTAAACTATGTAAATATAATAAATAGTCCTTAAAATATATAAAACGACTTAGAGAGTTGAAACGGCTAATGTTACTGCTATTAAGATGTTAAAGACTAACTTGATGAATTTTTATATAATTTAAAGACCAAATTTGCAGATTTCATTTATTTTAGAGATTGATTATTATATAGTTTAGAGACTATATCGAAGAGAGAGCAACAATTTATGAGCTAAATTAATGGTTTATTCGTAAAATTATAGCAACATCTAGAAATTCTTACCAAGCCTTCCACAAAGTGGATATAGATTGGTAGTTGTTTGAAACTTCTGATTATTGGTGTTCAGTATGACTCATATTTAATGATTAGTGGGCAGACGCTCGAGCATAGCCTAGCTGGGCAATTGCTCGTACTATGTTGGGTTACGACTTAGAGAGTTTTTTTTTTTTTTTAGCAACGACTTAGAGAGTTGAAATGGCTAATGTTAATATTATTATTAAGAGTTTTTCTATCATGTGCAAATTTGCTAAGAGTGGGGATCAAATCCCCGACCATCTTATCACTACCCTCGTAAACTTGCACACACAACCAAACCAACCTTATATCCCCTTGAATGTAACAAAATTTGATGTCAAAACTACTAACTAATGAAAAACCACATAGAAAAACATGGCCATACACTTAAATTGACTAAAATCAATAAGTATTTTTTTTTTAAAAAAAAAAAAGAAAAAAGAAAATGAGGTTGAAAAATAGTTACCACATATCTTAATTGGTGCCTCAAGTTCCAACAAATTAGGCTGCTTCAAGAAAATATCTCTAGAAACCACACAAAGCTGCTTGATTTCTCCCTCTGAAAGCTGAACCTGTTTCCCAGGTCTTCCTCTAACATCAAGCAACCTATTAATGATACCATCAAGAACCCTTCGTTCCATAATCAAGAAAGTAACAACAAAATTTAGAGGAAGAAAAAAAAGGACTAATTACTAGAATAAAGAACATGTGGTTGATGTTGTTCTTTCTTATATATAATTAGCATCACTTTTGAAACAAAGGCTATAACTACAACTCATACAAAGGAATCAATCCTTTGGTTCTTGATATATATTATTTTGAGGTTCATATTTGGCTCTGTTACTAAAGTTATTGGTAAAGGGTGGTGGAAGTTGAATTGAAAAGACAAGAATATATTCGGTTGAAGGAAAAGAGTAAACTTTATACATTAACAAAATCATAAAATATATAAGAAACTCACTATATATGTAGGGAAGGAAAGAATGAAGAATATAAGTTGATGAGTAAAGTGGTGACTGGGGAATGAGTGGACAATACATTGTCCTAATACGCGTTTGGTTCAATCTACAACTGGAAAATAACTAAATCTCTTAAATATTTTAGTAGGAGATTCATATTTCATCTCATGAGTATTGAAACACACAATATTACGTACATGTCTTTTTTTTAATATTACGTACATGTCTTTTTTTTTAAGAGACAATATTACATTTAATAAAAAAATATATCAACCTGATAAATGAATTTTGGTATGGAATAAGCTCTCCAGCTCCAGCTCCTGGTAGAGAAATAGGCCATGTTTAGATAAATAGCATAAATTTGCAGCTTATAGAATAATCATTTATCATAAGTGTTTTTATATATAAACTATTTTTATTTATTGCTAAACGGCAGTAGAAACTTCGTATAAATATTATGGTAACCCAAACAAAAATCACATTCATGATTATAAGATATTATGAATCGTGTCACGGCAAAGGGTTGAAGCTTGTCAAGCTACTTGATGTAGTTGGAAGCAAGGGAAAATGAAAGGGAGAATGGTGGTTGATGGTTAAAGTGGCATCATCATCATTTTCGAGTCAAGGTGGAGAAATGTTGTAAAGTGACTCAAAAATGGAGTTTTGGGAAAGAAAAAAAAAGAATCGTGACACGATTTGGGTGGCGTGACACGATTTGGGTGGCGTGTCACGATTTGGCAGGGCCGTGAGCATGGTGTTTTCTGAAGGAAAATCGTGACACGAATTTGAGCAATCGTGACACGATTTTTGGCATGCTTGGCACGTTTTCAGGATAAGGTTGGTCATACCTTGGGTCGTACGCATCAACTGTGACACGATTTTGACAGCTGCAGAGTACTATTTAAGTGTTTCAGTTCGTTTTTTAAGAGAGAGCTTCAAGAAGAAAACTTAGGAAATCAAAGGAGGTAACTTTAGGGTTGAGGGTCTTTGATTAGGGTTCTCTTGGGTTGGGAAACATTTTAAACACCTTGGGTGAGAAAAATCATTGAGTGTCTTGTTCATTTGTGAGATTGGGAAAATGGGTAGAAATTAGGTTTGATCTTTTGTGAGCTTTTAAGCTAATTTCTTGTAACCCATTTGTATCTCTTTGTAAGAACTCATTGATAGTGGATTGGAGAGATCAATCTCTCCCTCAAAGTAGGTCAAGTTGGACCGAACTAGGTAAACATTTCTTGGTGTGTTTGTTTCTCTTCTCTCCTTATCTTTTGCTTGTGGTTTTGAGCTTTTCACTTTGATTCCTAGATTAGATCTAGGTGTTGTTATTGTTGTTGCTGCTTATGTTTACTTTTGAAATTGGTTACTACTTTCCCTTGCTCCACATATCTTTGTTTTCATTAGTGTGATTTTGAGTCCGAATTCACAACTCATAAATATGATCTTTAGGTGAAACGTAGATATTTTTTTGGTGGTGGTCGGAGTTTGAACCCCAGGCCTTACATGTATTATGCATTGTGAAACGTATATATAACAAAAAGAGTAAAATTAAATTTAAAATAAGTATTTTATTAAAATTGATGAAAAATTCACCACAAGAAAATTTACTTCAATGATTTTATTAATATCCTATAATGCCTTCTGATGATCAAAATCCCATCGAAATTCTTCTTTTTTCAATTTTAACAAAGGTGTGAAGACCTTCATCCTTCAGGAAGATTTGAGAAAATATTGAAGTTGCTTCTTATTCCATGATGGTGAACCTTAGGTATAGTTTTGATTTTGTTTGCATCCACCTCTACTCCTTTTCTTGTATGAAGAATCTAAAAAATCTTTCTTGTGGATACACCAAATGTGTATTTTAGTGGATTCATTTACAGATTGAACTTTCTCGATCTTTCGAATAAAGTTCTTAGATGTTGTAAATGGTCTAATTTTTATTTTGACTTAGCTACAACATCATCAATATAGACCTGAATAAAGTCGTCATCAGTAAAATCATGGAAAATTAAATTTATTTCTCTTTAATAGGCTTCCCCAACATTCTCGAATCCAAATGGCATTACAACCCATTCAAATGTTCCAATGGACCTATGGCATCTAAACGGTGTTTTAGACACATCTTTTTTTGCATTGAAATTTTGATTATATCCTGAATACCCATCCATTAGACTTAATACCAGGAGGTGGGAACAGTTGAAAACAAAGTGGCGAACGGGTGCGTAATGCGTGGGAATCTGCCGAACAGTTCGGGCCAAATCCTGAAGAAAGCTAAAAAGCGCTGTTTGATGAGCCTGCGTAGTATTAGGTAGTTGGTCAGGTAAAGGCTGACCAAGCCAATGATGCTTAGCTGGTCTGCCTAAACTGGATCAATAGAATAGAACACAGGTAAGGACGAATGCGAGAGAATGAGACTCGTAGGTAGTATTTGTTACTTGCACCGGTCGTTACACCGACGCAAAATTCATAGCGAGAAGGTCAATTTACAGCTGACAGCTGACCCATGAGAAAGCTCTGAAAGCGAACAGCCTTTAGGAATTCCCTATTTATGAAAAGCTAGACTGCGTGCGCTCCTGCTTTAAGAAAAACAGCCACTTCATTACCAGAGGCAAAATCTATTAACATATCAGCGATAGGAATAGGATATTCATCTTTAGAAGTAGACATAGGAATTGGTATTTTAATCATTCATAGAGGTGTGTTATTTTTCAGTGAATTTTAGTTTACAAGTAAGTTTGCTTGAGGACAAGCAAAAGTTCAAGTGTGTGACTTCGATGAAAAGAAACCATATAGCTTTTTAGTCCCATTTTAGAGATAAAGTAATCAGTTTACGTGCGTTTCGGTCGAGTTTTGTAAAGAAATCATTTAAAAGTCATAAAAAGACAAAAAAAAAAAGGGAGAAAGCCTTGAAATCATGGAATCCCACCCGAACCAGGTAACTATGTGACCGTATAATGCTTTTTGCAAGTTTATCACAAATGATGCTTGGAGCATGGTCATTATAGACGTTCTGGTGAGAAGAAATGGAGCAAGGATTGAAAAAACCTAGGAGGTTGTTATTGCCAATCTCGCATCGCGGACTATGAGCTCGTAAGACGAGATATCATTACCAGTCAAGGTGTTTGCTACTGTCTATCTTGCAACGTGGGCAATGAGCCCCGCGTCGTGAGTATTGAGTGAGAGGCCAAGGGACTCAGCTATGTTAGACTCGCATCGCAAGTAGGAGGCTTGTATCGTGGGCCAACTTTCCATATATATATAGTGGACATCTAGGTCAGTGGAAAAACACCTTTTAACGAACAGACGAAGGCAAAAACACAATTTCTGGTTGGAGCGACCGGAGCGATCGGGAGCCAATGAATCATCAACTGATGAACCTTTTCTCATGTTTTTTTTATTGATATCTATTTGTATATGTTTAGGAACTATGAGTAGCTAATCCTCTATAGCCAGGTCAGGTCATGAAAGATAAACTTCTCTGTAATTGTTTGATTATGTAACTTTAATTTATTCTATGAATTCCAGTCGATTACTTTGCTATTTTATTCGATTAATATTATTCTTAAATGTTTTATATGTGTTGACGGATGTCCATAAATTGATCTAGGTCACATTGATTATTAACCATAACTTTGTTGGCTTTACCTATTTTAACCGTTCAATTATTGATTAGATTTAGATATAAACTAATGATAATTGTGTACATAATCTGACGTTTTTAAACCTTCAAGGGTTAAGGGCTCATCTAAGACCTTATGAAGAAGTAACCATTGAAGAGAGCTAGTGACGAAAACATTGGTGTAGCGAATTTGTTCAAATGTCTTAAAATCAAGTAATCAATAACGCTACCTTCATAGTTTGAAGTTACCAAAACAGTTCAAGGAAGGAAATCTGACATGACCTATTTGCTTTCTCTCTCTCTTACGGAATTCAAAGCAACCAATTTGCCACTTGCTAAACCCCCGTTTTTGTTACAAATATCTTAACCATAATCGCAGTAGTAAAGTTGAAACTGGACAATCCTTGCGGAGATGAATCTCTTATAAATGGTACTACTTGTCGACATGCTAGTACACTTGCTAGTATTTTGTCACATGAACACACCGTGAGGAATTTACAATGTTTGTAGAGAGAATGATGCAAGATAACAAACATGCTCCTACCGCGGTAAGTCGGAAGTGATTGGAATTACCACCATTACAGTTCGATGATTTTGATTAAATCTTGACCTTAAAAAGTCCGTAATGTATAGCAGACATAATGTTATCATCAACCCTATGATTATACTTTAACTAACACAAGATGACAAAGATTTAGTGTGTGTTAGCATGTGAAGGGAATCAGAGTAACCTTATTAACTTGAAATACTGAATAGCCTCGTTATCGGAGAGTAAGGAAAGTTATAATGGATGAGATGATTGACAAGATCATTCTAACATTGGATGATAAATATTGAAACAAAAATTCAATAGAAAAAACAGTGGATGATAAAGAGGGAGTTGGTGCAAACATTACACAATATTGTAAAATAAATAAATTTATCAAACATAAAACCAAATATAATTTGTTGAATCAATCTGTGCCTAACAAATTGTTTCAATTCTTTATAATGAAATAAAAGAAATGCGAAAATAAAAATAGATTTAACATCGAAAAACCCGGCATTCTAGTAGCTATTTTAGTAATCAGTTATAAATTTTCATAAATCTGCTCTGCCAGGATATCGTGGGAAGGGAATCACATCTCGAATATTTTCCAGGCCGGTAGCAAAAAGAATCATCCTTTCAAAGCCAAGACCGAATCCAGCATGTTTCACTGTTCCATACCGCCTCAGGTCAATGTACCATTGATATGGCTTAACAGGCAGATTCTTCTCCTTTAGTCCTTGTTGAATGACATCATAACGCTCCTCCCTTTGGCTCAGTGGCGGAGCCAGACAAAAAAGTTTGGGGTGGCCGCCATCTCGCCATCAAAATAAACTAAAATATATAAATCATATTAAACACAGCACATTTAAGTCGTAATAAACCAAAAATCGATCATTCAAAATTTAAACTACATAATATAATAAAGTCGTTGATTACATACCTAAAGATGCACTTTACGCTTTCCGAGTGCCTTGAAATCATCAATAATTGATTCGGAACTAATACATGCGCTAATCTCCCTTTCAATATAAACTGTCATGCTATCTGCTAGATACCCATGTCCCATCTTGTTTCTCAACTTAGACTTGATAATTTTCATTGCTGAAAAAGATCTTTCAGTTGTGGCGGTAGAAACCGGAAGAGTCATAACAAGGCGCAACAATCTATCAATCAATAAGTAATTTTTGGCTTGTCCAGTTGCAACCAAACATGAGCATAATTCTTGAATAGTTGATAAATTCGTCAAACTTGGCAATCGGTGAGCATGAAAAAGGAATTGTCGAAGTTGAAATTGCAAATTAGTCTTCTCTTGATCACTGAAATCCATGGGATAATACTTTTCAACAAGAGTACTTATAGTATCAATGTTAAAAGATTTGTAATTATCCTCAGGAGACAAAGCACAACTTAGAGTCAACAAATCCATTGCTTGCTCACTAAACCTGCTATTCAACTCTTGTAATTGTTTGTCAATGGTAGTAAAAAAAATTTCAACTCTAAAATAATGCTCTATTGTGACCTGATTCTCTTCAAGGCGAGAGCGCCCAAATCTTGAAGCTGAATGACAATCATTGAGGTCGGGAATCTCAATATCATGTTTTTCACAAAAAGATACCACACTAGCAAACAACTTATCCCAACCATTTTCTCTCAATTCTTGAATAAGAGCTTTTGTTGAACAAACCAAAAGCATAGCATTAACAACATCCTGAGATTGTTTTTGCAAGGCTTGACAAAGCACATCAGTTATCCCCATAATTTCTTTCATCAAGTGCAAGATAAAAATAAAATCAAAAGACTTCAAGTAATTGTAAGAACTATCAGCATCCGCACGTTGTGCAAATTTTTTTGCTTCTTTTGCAATTTTTTTCAAAACTACACAAGTTGCTTCATACATACTTATCAAGCTACAAATAGAGTTGAAATGTGAACTCCAACGAGTATCTCCGGCTCTTTTCACGGTACCAACTTGATTTTTACCTTTACCAGTTACAATCTCCCCATTCTCTAACAAATTTTCAATTTCTTTTGATTGGGCAGCTTGTAGCTCATCATGGCGTTTAGTAGAAGAACCAACAACATTGACAACAAAAGCCAGCTTCTCAAAGAATTGATGAATTGATGTAACTTCTCTTGATGCAGTAACTAAGGCAAGTTGCAATCGATGAGCAAAACAATGGACATAGTAGGCATAAGGACAATCTTTCATAAAAAGTGCTTGTAAACCATTCCATTCTCCTCTCATATTGCTAGCACCGTCATACCCTTGGCCACGAATATTAGAAACATCAAGGTTATGTCGAGAAAGTATACCACACACTGCTTCCTTAAGAGTTAACGAAGAAGTGTCATTAACACGTGCCACATCAAAAAATCTCTCTTGTATCAAACCAGCTTTATCAACAAATCTTAACACAAGAGCCATTTGTTCCTTTTTTGACTCATCACGAGCTTCATCAACAACAATGCAAAATTTAGAATCACCAATTTCTTCACGAATATGTTTTCTCACCCTACTAGAAAGAATTTGCAAGAGCTCTTTTTGAATTTGCAAGAGCTTCCACCAATTAACTCTCCAACCTTTGGCACAAGAACATCCATAGCAGCCACTGTCTCTAGGTCATCATTGAGGCGCATGTAGAATGGTTTGATACCTTTTGGATAATTATAGACTATGACAGGCTTCTTATACTTCGTCTCTGTTAGGTATCTTTCATGCTCAGAAGCTAAATCGATTCCCCATTTTACTTCCTTCTCAAATTTCTGACCATTCTTCGCAGATTCTTCCAGTATTTCCACGGCTTCTGTATATGTAAGTCGAATGAAGGGGGTGGAGGCAACCATTTTCAAACGATCGATGCAACCTTTATCAACCTTATCAGCCATAAATTGCATATCCTCAAGACAGTTGTCAAGTAACCACTGACACAAAAATTTGACATATGCCTCAGCGCACTTCATATCATCCTCCAAGTCTGCAAACGCGATTTCAGGTTCTACCATCCAAAATTCAGCCAAATGCCTGGAAGTGTGAGAATTCTCTGCTCGAAATGTCGGGCCAAATGTATACACACTACTAAGAGCACACGCATAAGACTCAGCTTGAAGCTGACCAGAAACAGTCAAAAATGCTTGACGCGCAAAGAAATCTTGAGTATAATCCACCTTTCCATCCTTTCGAGGAATATCGGGCTGAAGTTTAGATCTTTCATCCACAGCAGCACTAATCTCCTTCTTATCTGCTTTTGCAGATTTCAATTTTGAAACAACCAGCTTTTTTAAGTTCGTCCACAGCAGCACTAATCTCCTTCTTATCCCCTTCTCCTTAACAACAGCTTCAACATCGAACAAAGTTGTCACTTGAAACCTTTCACCAGCACCCTCGCAGTCAATAGTCGTGACAATTGGCGTGCGCACATGAAGAAAACCATGCTTGTTGAAAAATGTATGTGTAGCATAAGCAAGAGCATTACTGATCCGAGCAACAGCAGATATCGTGTTGGTTCTGGAACGAAGATGAACGAAATCACGCAAAACTTCAAGAGGGAGTCTCCTTTTAGGCAAAGGATATTTAGCAGGATCAACAGGACCAACATGAAGAACCTCTTCAGCGCGAAGCTCGATCTTCTTTTTCTGTTTCGCTCCAGAATGAGGAAGTTTGAGATGTCCATCAACAACTACACAAGTTCCAGTAAGAACAAGTTGTCTAAGATCAGCAAGCGAAGCTTCAACGATAACTTGAAGGTTACCGGCACAGGTTCCGTCGTTCAATTCCAAAAAGGCGAAAGCACCCTTATCGGCTTTTCTTCCTGTTTTCACCCATCCTCCGATTCTAGCTTTCTTGCCTGCTAAACCTGATCCGCCGTCTTCACGGCAGATTATGGATTGAATCGGGACGCGGTCGGAGAATTCAGCTTTGGGAACCTCGTCGGAGGAGAGGGTTACGGTGGATAACTGGTCGGACGGTGGTGATGAGAGGTCTGACATTGTTGTTATGCGACGGCGATAGATGCTCAGAGTTCTGAAAATATTAAACCCTAAAGTGTGCAATCTGTTTTTTGAAACGGATTTGCTACGTATGAAGACTGAGTTGTAACATTGAGATACGCTCACAATATATAATTTTTTTTTACGTGCTCTCCAAGCAAGAGGTCCTTGTGTAACAAGAAAAAAAAAACAAGAGGTCCTTGTAAAAAAATAAAATCATGATGCATATACAAGTTAAAACACTATTTTTACTAGCTAAAATTTGGAAATTGATTAAAACTAAAAATATAAATGTCTTTTTTTTTTTCGTTATAACAATTCAAATTAAACATGATTATATATTTAAATAACACCAACAACAATCTTTATTATAGAAAAAATTGTTTAAGGGTATAATTGAGATAATTAAAAAGTAAGTATAGATATAATCATTTAGTTTGTTACACTTTTCAAATGATAAAGGAAAAAAAATCAAATATATATATATATATATATATATATATATATATATATATATATTCATATTGTGTTTGTTACAATTTTTTAATATTTAAATTTATTCTTATCTATTTGTTACATGTGTTATTTGTATTGAAAATTGAGGGTATTTTTGAAAAGGGAAAAAGTCAACCCAAAAGTGCCGAAAGAGGTAGTTTTCTTTATATATAGTATAGACTAGCATGGACACCCGTGCCAAGCACGGGCTAGAATGTCGTTATATTTGATGGAGGGAATATTGTGATGTACCAGGTGTTACTTAAAATTTTAGATGGAGTTTTGGTTGTATCATTATCACTTGTGTGGTTTCTCTTTATCCAAATTGTCGATCTACATCAACGTAGGCTCCCACAGAAAGCCCAACGGTGGTATCACATCCAGGTTCGACGTTGTGGGGGATCGAGAGTTGTTCTTGGTGGTGGACTACAGACACAAAGATCCTAACACTTAATGGAGAGATGTTAATGTCTCAAGTGTGAGTTAAAATTCCGTATTGTATGCAAGAGTAGATGTGAGAAACATATAAGTGAAATGACTCATATACATAATGCCTTAAGACTTTGAAAGAAGATAGGATGTGAATCTCACTTCTGTGATTGATCTTAGCTTAATGTGATAATACAATCCATTGTAGGATCCTAGCCTAATGTGATGATTTGTTTCGTTATTTTTTGAGTGTCATTTGTTTAATTTTTCATCTTAAATTTTAGTTTTTGAATGTGATTAGCTTTCATGCACAAAAAAATAAGCTTTGTCATTTCAAATTCCTTCACTTATGGTATTTCATGGGATCTTGCAATGGAAAAATGTATTTGTATGATGAGTTGACAAAATACATATTCGTTAGACATTTTAAATAGATGTACATATTTTCAATAAATCTAATATTTTGGTAGCATAATTGCCCAGTAATACTCAACTTCTTCAACAAATCCATAAAATCACCAGCAATTCATTATGTTTCTTATGCTCTCATGAATAAAACGCACACTCCTTATTTTTTTTCTCTTTTCATTTCTATCAAGTTCAAATTCATTTTTAATCTTCTTTTCTTTTATAATTTACTTTATCTCTTCTCATGAAAGAAAGAAACAAACACCCCTCTATGAAACTGCCGCCAACCCACTTTTTTTTACCATGTCGTGTCTCTGACCTTATGTGATATCTCACCAGATCACATACATAATAGTCTCACGCTTAAGGGAGAGATGTTTATGTTTCATATGTGAGTTAAACTTGTGTGCAATAATATACATTGAGTAACATATAAGCAATAAGAACAATATATCTAATGTCTTAAAATTTTACGCAAAGATGTGATGTCAATCTCACTTGTGGAGTTTCTCATAGTCAAATGTGATGGTCCAACCCATTGTAGACTCCCTCAGAACTCTAAACATTATAGTGAGTTAAACTTGTGTGCAATAATATACATTGAGTAACGTATAAGCGAGAAGAACAATATACCTAATGTCTTAAGATTTTACGCGAAGATGTGCTGTCAATATCACTTGTGGAGTTTCTCATAGTCAAATGTGATGGTCCAACCCATTGTAGACTCCCTCAGAACTCTAAACATTAAATTTTTTTTCTTTTTTAGTTTTTGAATTTCATTTGTTTAACTTTTTATATCAAGTATAAGTTTTTGGATGTCATTTGCTTTCATACAATTTTTTTATCCAATCAATATTATATCAAATACCTCCATATTTGGTCTTTGGGTGAACGAACATGCGAATGGAAAAATACAAATGTGTTATGCTAAATTGAAAAAGTACATGATTATTAAACATTTTATAAAGATATGGCGTTTTTTTAACCGAGTCTATTTTTTGGTGAAATATTTACTCTTAAATTTCCAACACTTTTTAACTGACCCATAAAATTGTCAGTAACTCGCTATATTTCCGATACTTCCATGGACAAAACACACACTATTTTTTTCCCTTATCATTTCTTTCATGTTCAAATTTCTTTTCATATTCTAATTTAATTTTATTGTTGCTAAATTTATTTCTCTCGTTTCATGAAAGATGGGAACACAAACTTCCCTCCGCAAAAACACCATTAATCCATTTTTTTTAACCATGTTGTGCCTTCGCCTAACCTTATTTGACTATCAACAAATTACAGACGCATTGAGCGTCTCACACTTTAGAGATATATGTTCATGTGTAAATTGTGACTTAAAGTTCCACATTATTGGATGCCAAAGTAGACGTTGAGAAACATATAAGTAAGATGACCAATACACCTAATGCCTTAAGGTTTTGGATAATGATGTGATGTCAATCACAATTGTGTGGTTTCACTTAGCCTAATGTGATAGTCCAACCTACTGTAGACACCCTTAGAACTCTCAACATTACGATAGACGGTTTCGTTAGTTTTGGGATGCCAATTATTTAATTTTTATATCAAATTTATGTTTTTGGGTGTTGTTCACTTTCATGCAATATTTTTTAATCAATCTCTAAGATATTAAATTCCTTATCCTTTGATCTTTGGTGGAATTTAACCATAGATAAACACTTAAGTGTTATGCTGAGTTAACAAAATATGTGCTTAGTAAATTCTTTATATGTTGTTGCGTTTTTTTACCCGGATCTAACTTTTTGGTAAATTAGTTTTTTTAACGCAATCTAACTTTTTGGTAAATTAATTACACAAAAATCTTCAACTCCTTCAACAATTTCATAAAATCACGTGCAACTTACTTCGTTCTTTATAACCTCATGGACAAAATACACAATTCTTATTTTTTTTAACCGGTATCAGTTCTCTCAATCTCAAATTTATTTTTCATCTTCTAATTTCTTTGATCTCTTCTCATGAAATAAAGGAACAAAAACACACTTTTAGTAAATTACCATTAATCTACCTTTTTGATCATGTTGTACATCGGTTTGACCTTATTTGGCTATGTCACGTAATTACGGACACAGAGAATGTCACACTTGAGGGAGATATGTTATCGTGTAAAATAAGAGTTAAAGTTCTACAATGAAAGGAATAGTAGATATTGAATAAGATATAAGTGAGATGACTCACAAACGTGTGCCTAAATAATTTTTGAGAAATTGTGGTGTCGATATCATTTGTCTAGTTTCTTTTAGCCTAATGCAAAGATACAACCCAATGTAGGTTACACTTGCAGTCCCGAAATTATGATGATTTGTTTTGTTAGCTTTTGAATGTCATTTGTTTAATTTTTTTATGTTAAATATTATATTTTGGAAGTCGTTCGCTTTCATGCAATTTTTATTTGTCAAGGCGATAACTTTTTTTTATTTAACCTCTATTATTTTAAGTTCCTTCACTTTTAGTCTTTAGTGGGATATGACAAAGGAAAAACGTTTATGTGTTATGCTGAGTTGAAAAATACATGTTTATTGTACATTTTAAATTGATGTGACATTTTTAATGAGTCTAATATTTTTGGTAGAATAATTACTCAGTAATATCCAACTCCTTCAACAAACTCATAAAACTACCCACAACTCACTCGTTTTCCTTGTCATTTCTTTCTAGTTCGAATAATTTTTCTAATTTAATTTCTCTCTTCTCATAAAATAAATGAGAAAAAAAAAACACATCTCTATGAAACCACCACCAAGCCACCTTTTTTACCATGTTGTGCCTCTGGCCTTATTTGAATATTTCATCATATCATAGACATAGAGAGTCTCACGTTTAAGGGAGAAATGCTAATTTGTCATGTGTGAGTAAAAATTCTATATTGCCAGCAAGATTTGATATTTATGAACATATAAATGAGATGAGTAATATACATATTGTCTTAAGGTTTTGGATGAAAATGTGGGGTTTCTCATTTTGAAATGCAATACCTTGGTATATGTTCCTCATCAATATTATTGGACATCCAACTTTAAATCTTAATTTGTGGTTTGAAATATGCAACTGTTAATATCATTCAAGAACTCAATTGAATACCATTTGCTTTGTAGCTTTTTATTTTGGTCAGATTGACAAACCAAATCAAAGCTAATATTTTCCTTCTCGTTTTCTGGAAACAACGATAGAATAATATTGTTAAAGTGCTCAAATGGGTCCAAAGTTTGAGCAAGTATCCCTCGCTCTTGATTTTTTTGGAGATCTATATATTTTCCAAATTATTTGGATAAAAAAAGTCAATAAGGGAACACAATGAATAAGTTTGATCTAACCCACTTGTTTTGGCCTGGGACTACTTTTAAGGTCTCGTGTTTGATTCTCTCTGCTGCCTTCATATCAATTTTAAGGTCTCGTATTTTCTTTTCAAATCCATGTATCAATGCTTCATTGATTTTCAATGGAATATTGAAGGATGAACCGGTTGTACGAACACCTGGAATTAACATGTAAGCTATGACCCTAGGAAAAAATGGTCAAATTGATAATAGATTAGAGCCTCGTAAGTATGTGGATAGCAGTTCAATTTCTGCCTCATGTGTATGGAAAATATTCGGATGAGATGAGAGAACTCGTCTTATGTATCCCACAGGTTTTCCAACTAAGATTAGTCACTGCTAAGCGGTGATGTAAGCTTTATACCAATTTCATGATAACTCGAAAAAATATCAAATATAAAATTAGTTACCAAACTTAATTGATACATTTAATTAGTATATCTAATAAACATTAAAAATCAATATTTATTATTATTAATAATAATATAATAATAATAACAATAATATTTAAAAATTGATAATTTCAGCAAGCATTTATTTTGTATTATTTTCGACCAAAAATTTTCATCAATAAGTTAATCGATTGTTAGAGCATCCACAATGGACCTCTCCTTTTGGTTGCTTAAATGAGTCTCTATGTACATGTCACTTGCTCTTATAATTAATACTTAATAAGATTTAATCTTTCAAACTCTAGGAGTATATATGTTACCTAAATAACTCAAGGACTTTCTCTTAGTTCGTTCCTTTTATTTTTCTTTTGGTTTTCTTTACTTTTTATTTTTTTGTTATTTACTTTTTTCTTGGTTTGGTGTTTGCCCCTCAGCTTTTTGCTTAGCTTTATTGAGAAGGTTTTGGTCCATCCCCAACTCCTTTTGTTCTTGTTTCCTTTTATTTATGCATTTATAAAGTGATGCAGCTGGTTCATAATTGAACCCCATTTAACTAAAAAAATAAAAAATCTCTCAAACTCAACACTTCAAAAAATATTAAATGGGTCTTAGTAATAAATAATTGTTGTGCATTTTATATTAAATGTGTAGTTTTTTAATAAATAATAGTTGTTTTCAATAAGAAGTTATTACTTTCAGTTGCTTTAACATGTGCAATATTGCATCTAAAAACCCATAGGTCTAGCCACTGTATATGTTCTACACCTAATTTTCTAGTACTATCTAGTGGAGGTTCGGTTTAAAATTAACATAAAAAAAATACACATTTGTTGGCTAGTGCCCCTTTTAAAATAGATATATTTTGATTAATGTGTATATACACTCTTTACAACTTTGTTTGTATGAGAGGTAGTACAATACATATATTATTGAGTAAACGTGTTTTATTCAAAATATTGATTGTTATAATGATTTTTTTAAATTACCATTTACATGCTCTTCAAAGTCAAATGAGGTTTGGGTTTTATCATTTTTTAAAAGTGAAAACGAACCAAACTGAATCGATGGTGTACGGTTTGGTTCGACCAAAACTGCATTTAAATAAAAGAGGAATTCCCTCAAAAAAAATAAAAGAGGAAATTTTTTTTTTTCAAATGTTTGTATTTATTTAATACTGAAAATAAAATATATGAAATTCCGTGAGAACACATAATTCAGAAATAAAGTTGCAATAAAAATTTAGATTTTTTTTAGCAAAATTCAGAAATAATCATAGTAATAAAATTCAGAAAAACTTTTGCAACGTAAGAATCTAGAATATGTCAAAAAAGAAACTTAAGAATCCAGAAGAGAAGCTGCAACAAAGAAAAATGAAACCCTAATTCAAAATTCTTATAATGTAACACTAATCCAAACAACACAAAGAAGAAAAATAAACAAAAGCCTTAAAAAGACTAAAATACACACTTATTACATATGATTTGTGGTATAAAATGAGTAAATGACAAATTACCAAAAAAACTAAAGTTTGGCCCTGACAGTTAATATAGGATGCGCGACCTTGAACTGAATATATAGATAGGAAACTACTTTGTTCTCAATATTATAAAGGTCTCCGCAAAATAATGAACACGTTGTAAACAAAACCGATAAAAGAAATTTCAATAATGTTGAGTTTCCTCCCAATTAGAAGAAACACAACAAAACTGGAAGGAATTAAAGTCGATTAAACTGAGATATACTCTAGTTATAAATCCGATAAGTTCTTTGTAAATTTGAGGAACATTGAGTAGCAATATGGTCATCCGCAAACAAATATATGGGAAAATAAATATGTTACATTAATAGCAAAAGAAATTTAATGAATAAGATCATATCATTATATGATGAAAATAATGTCTCAAATGAAGCATTTTCAAAAATGATATATAGTAGACAATTATTTGGAACAAATATAAATCATGAGAGAATTGGAACAAAATATAAATCATGAGAGAAGATTCAAGATCCCTTTCGTTTATGCCTTTCTTCAGCTTCAAAATCAATTTCTCAACAAATTATTTGATAACTAACATTCTCCCTCTTATTTTCTCCTGTACAGCTAAAAATCCAACTATTAGCAATAAAATCATAAACCATGGTCACAAACCATGATGAAGGGGAACGGTCTGATGCAATCAACAATAAAATTTGATGAAATTATAGGAACTAAAGGTGTTCTTCATCTTCTTACCGTTCTCAAAACCATTTTTGAAAAATAGTAATAGTGATGAGAATAGGATGGGAGATAAAGATCTGAGCTATTTTATTTCCTTTTTGTGACAAAAAGAATCATTACCTTTCACTATTTTATTTTGGTTTTAATTTGATTTTAATATGTGAGAAACAATTCAACCATAGTCTTGAATTAGACCAATTGTCAACATTCTTTTTTAGGACTGTTATAAGTGTTGAATAATTTTGAATTTAATTTCATTAATTGGCAGTTGATAGTTTCTTGTTTGATTTTTTTATGGGCAGTTTCTTGTTTGATTTGATATCAGGCAGTTAAATTTCTAGATATCATTTTGATCATAATAATAAATCGAATGATTTCTTAAAATAGAGGTAGTATATGGAAGTATGTGTTGAGACTGAAATACCAAGTGCTAAGCATATACCATGTAATGGCAATTTGAATTTTTCTAGCATTAATTAGCCTGACATTAATTAGAATGAGACTATAACATGCCACATGTACTTTTGAATGAAAATGGTTTCACTTGTTTATATTGTAGATTGTAGATGTAGATAAGGATACGGATAGAGATATTGATAGTTTAGCCGAGATTGTTGTCTTTTTTTTTTAATATAATTTTAAAATTAAAAAAATATGGGTATGAAATAAAGGCAAATAAATATTATCGATGTTGATGAGTGACTCAAACAACCATAAGTATGTGTTTTATCGTGCAATTTGTAAAAAAATTAACAAAGAAGTTTGAGTATGTGTTGATGGCAGAAATAAATAAATATGGGGAGATAAAAATGGAATGCTTGATTAGGTGATAAAGAGTATTTGATGCATGTGAACTAATTTATCAAATGAAATGAATGGATGAGATTTGATGTTAAAATAATTTATGTGAAATAATATATATATCAACGCCATGTTTAGTGAAAATGAGTGATTGACAATAGAAACGAAAAAACTTAATAAATTAAATCAGTTCTTTTGAATAGGAGCAAATGAAAATAATAAAGAAAATAGTGAGGTTTAGATAAAATTCATTGAAAAAAAATAACTAAAATAAATTTTCTACATTTTCGCAGTGGTTGGTCTTGTTCTACAACATACATGAATAGTTTGCACCACAAAAATGTAAGATAAAAATACAATATCTTGAGAACTATCAACTAATATGTTACCCAAAAATACTTGAGAATTCTCTGTTTTTTTTTAAGGAAGAATTCTCTTTTATATGCACAACTTCAATGTTGGAAGAACAAAACATTGACATGCCTTTCACATATCTCTCATTATTAATAGTGGCAAAACACAACTTCAATGTTGGAAGAACAAAACATTGACATGCCTTTCACATATCTCTCATTATTAATAGTGGCAAAAAAAATAGTTTTGGAATGAAGAAATCTGATTCAAAACGTCTTTCAATTACGTCGCTTCAAATTAATAGAATAATAATGAAATTCATTAAAACGTGAAGCAAACTTTTTCAAAAGGTGTAAATATATATGGGGATGAAAACCCTAAAATTAACAGAGCCGACAGCTAAACCTATAAAAGGGAATCAAAATTCGGAAGGAAAAAAAAAAGGTGCCTAAATCAATTTGATAATAATGAAATCAATAAAATTGAATTGGTCAGGAGGTAGAAATATTTGCATTTCAAATAAATGATATTATAAACAATTGTACGAAAGGAAGATGCATATACAAATGATGAAAGACAAATTGACTATATATAGGAAAAAAAAACTCAAGACTGACTAACTTAATATGATGATGTGTTGATTACAATTCGATTGGATGATAATTAAGAATTATGTACCAACATGTAATTGGTACATATCTTGTCATAAGCCGTTAGAACTCGAGGGTATAATAGGATGAATATGTGAATTTGAACAAAATACATGGATCTATACAACATGTAGTGGAGTAATATCATAAATTGAATCAATTTTTGAAATTAGAGTGATGAAAAAAATATGTTAAGAAGAAAAGTGTTTCAATAAAATAAAAGAGAGATTTTGAGAATAATTTTAAAATTTTAGTATGAATTCTAAATGATGTGAAGATGTTTGAGACGGACAAACAATATTTATAGGAAAAAAGAAGCAAGTAAGTCACATCAATTATGCCATTAATTTAGTAATGAAATTACACATTAAATAACAAAAATAATTTGAATAAAATATTCCATTTATTTTTTTGTCATTATAAGCCTTTTAGTCAACTTGCATAATCATGTTAATTACATAAGTCTTGCACAAATCACATAATATGTACCAATTACACAAAACATTAAATGCACCTTTCAATTTAAGGATGCCATGTGTACTATCAAAATAAAATAGTGCAAATATATATAATAGAGATAGAGATGAGACATGTGATCCATTTGTAAGACTTGAGAAGCAACCAGGGGCGGATCTTTATGCATCTTAGTGTGGCTATTGCCACGCCAATTTTTTTCCCAATTTTTTTTTTTTCGCATGAAGGATGTGAAATTTTAGCGAAATCTGAGAGCTTATTTTGTTCTAATTAGCAATTCTTAAGGTTACAAATGAATTTGGGATAGTAAAAGTAGCTCAAATAAAACTACTATGACTATTATTTTGGATGAAATAAAACATAATATTTAATTTCATTGGATAAATTGTTTGACACTATTATTTTAGCCACACTAAAAATCTAATCCTGGATCCGCCCCTGGAAGCAACTCCTTAATACTCTGCATTCATTCCAATAAAGAATTCTATAATTTTATCTTCCGCTCTATAGCCCTTAGCATTTTGCATAGCCAAGAATGTACAAGGAACTGGACAATTATATTGTGTCATAGGCCTATATTGATCCATTCTTCGCATAGGCCTCTTGATTGAGTGAAATAATCTGGAATCTTATGATTTGCTTGCTTGAAAATTGTAATTTCTTGATGCAATTGTGCTACTCTAATGCGATCTCCTCTCATTAATCGATCTATCCTAAGATCATTCCATAAATATATGGCATTCCCTATGAAGAAATTGAATTAGTAACCCTGGTATGAACAAGATTATTACACCGTTCCCACACAATATGATTCATATCATCTTCCTTTGGAACTAGCATCGAACCGTCCACAAACTTGAACTTATTCTTCATCACAAAAGCTATTCACATCTTCATCGACCCAGCTTGATAGTTATCTCCAGATAACTGTGGCGTTACACTCACAGTAGTTGAATTTTCTTATTGATGAATGAAATACGGATCAAGACCTTGATCTTGGTTCTGCACATTGTTGTTATTTTTATTCCTCGCCATCATTTCAAGGTTCTCGAACAGAATCAATCTAGATACTGAGCAAAAATTTGAATTGAAGAAGAATCGAAACACAATTGATGAACAAAAATCAATGAAAATCTGTTAAAATGTACGAAGAGCAAGCAGAGCAGGATGAACCTGTTGTCCTGCTCTGATACCATCAGAGTAAATCTCAATCACACTGAGAAAGAAGATGAATTAGTGAAAACTAAGATTATGATTCATAAACCGAGTGAAATACAATGTTGAGGCTTATATACATATTCGTAATGCCAGCTCATCATAACTACTCTAACTAACTAAATGAGTGTGATATGAAATGTAAAACCAAGAGAGATAACTTGCACTACAAGCTAAGTGAGTCAAGCTTATGTTTATGTCTTCTCTTCCTTTTCTGTGTTTAATGCTAAAAGCCAACATATCCAACTAGAACAACTCGTATAACAAAATGAAAAGTTGTGATTAAATGCGACGGGACAGTAAATAGTGCAAGTAATCTCAATCTCAAACAAAGGCTAAAATAAATTATACAATGCAAGAATAGATTTTAAATAGTAGTATATAACCAAAGACATACACTTTACATAGTATTTAACCTTACACCAAGAAGCATAGGACTGCATCACTAGTGTGATTACAACGACCAATAGCTAGTTCTGAAATGTTCAAACTACATATTCAAATCACTTTGTTGAAAGCTAACATGAATCAAACCGAAACCATCCTGACATATCTTGCCCGTTATTTCAAATTGCAGACCATGTCACATGCCAATGGCCGCAATGCACAATGGGTGCAATCGGTTGAATCAGATTGTAATCAGTTACATGAGACTGCGACGGGCTTTGAAGTGCTCACACAAATTATTTTTCAATCTTCTATTTTGAAGTGGTAGACACATATAAAACATCAAAGGACTTGGGATATTTCTAAATGACACTGAACTGGGACAGAGGGAGAGGCGAAATGTAAACAGAAAAATGGTATAAGAGTTCTAAAATGTGTCACGAAACTTCTTGCTCAAGCTACATTTTCAAACCGCGGTCCTTCTTGCTCAGTGGCCTCGGCACCTTCTCCCTCGTTCTCTCCACTCAACTCTTCCAATGATTTTCCCTTTGATTCCGGAACAAGTAATGTGCATAACATCCCAACAAAGTTGATCACACCAAGCATGATAAGAGAGTTCTTAATCCCAATACCGGTTGGATACCCTTTATCAGTCTTGGTAGGATCTTTACTTTGTGCAGCATACAAGAATCCAAATGCACCAACAATTGCTCCTGCCTTTCCAGCGGCAGCTGAGATTCCGTGACAGGTTGACCTTAACCTAGCCGGAAAAATCTCCGCAGGTACAACAAATGTTGTAGCATTTGGACCAAAATTAGCAAAGAAGAATGTGAGTGAGTACATTACAACAAACCCAATTCTGTTATCTTTCTTACTCCAATGATCATATGGTATGGCAAGTGCAAACATGAAAACAGTCATGAAGAAGAATCCCATCATTTGAATAGCGAAACGACCCATGTAATCGATAAACGCTACTGTGAACCAGTAACCCGGAACAGTACTGCACAACGCAATAAGTGTTTGCGCTCTTGCAATCTTGTAAACCTCGTGAATTGCATTCATTTCTTTTGCCGGAGGGATCCATCCGATTGCACTAAAAATGTCCTTTTGGAAAAGATTCTGACTGTAGAAAGCAATGTCCAACAAAAACCAGGTACTACATGTTCCAAACAAAGCCAAACCATGTCGTGCTGCGAATTGTTTGCTGAACAAGCCATAACTATTCCTTTTATCACTAGTCATTTTCTGTACCTTCTCCTCTTCAACTTCAAGTTCAACTTGCAATACCTTAGACATATCCGCTGCAGCTTGTTTCGCGTTCTTAGCAACAAGAGCCGTGTAACGAGCTGTTTCTGGCATTTTCATTCGCCAGTAGTACGTCAATGCAGCTGGAAGAGCGCCAAACATAAGAATAAGTCTCCAAACATAATCAAATTGAGGCACTAACAATGATGCTGCTGGATTTTCTTCAAAGGTGGGAACCTTATATTTGTGATCAAATATAGAAGCCACAATCAAAGCAACAATTCCACCACCTAATATACCAAAACCTTGCATGGCAAAAACAGCAGCAATAAATGCACCTCTAGTTTTTTTGTTAGCATATTCAGACATGATTGTAGCTGAAAGAGGGTAATCACCACCAATACCAAAACCAAGCCAAAACCTAAAGAAACAAAGTGTTGCCATAACACTCTTTGGACTTGATCCAAAAGAGAGTCCTGAGGCAACAGAACAAACCACCATGAGAATAAGAGTTAAACCATATACTTTTTTTCTTCCCATTTTGTCCCCAAGCCAACCAAAGAATAATTGGCCCGCTAGTGTTCCAACAAGTGCAACACCAGTTACAGCTGATTGAACACTCGGTGGAAGTGTTCCTGGTCTTGATGGATTTGGTTCAGTGTAATATATTCTCCCTAACAACTTTGTGACAAGGGAAATGCAGAAAAGATCATAAGCATCAGTGAAGAAACCCATTCCAGCTATCACAATTGTAGTGAAATGATACAATTGTGTCTTTGCCACATCAAGTGCATTTAGCACTCCTAATTCTCCAGACATGACTGAATTTGTTACCTAGCTAGTTCCCTGCATAATTAAATACAAGGCACATTAAATATTAGCAAACAAAATAAAAATCCCACTAAGGATCAAGCAAGTTCTACATATTCAAATGTATTGAGACCCTAAATTCCTTATGTTGAATCTTCAATCCTATTTGAGGACACCAAGACAATAATTAACTATGTTCGGTTCTAGCTTAATTTTTAGGCGGTCCCATTAAAATATAAGGAAACACTTGATATAATGGAAAGCTAGATAGAGATTTAGATGCATAAACACTTGATATAATTTGACAGTTTTGTTAAATTAATTATCTTTCTTGTTAGCCCTACCAAATCATCATTAAGGATATAAAGTATTCCCTCTCATATTAATATAATAATCTTGTTTGAAATATTTCTATATCTTAAATTATATATTTCACATGAGATTTGTTTTGGTTTACAAAACTCATTTATGCAAATAGTCTTTCTACCTTAACTAATTTTTTAATTCTTGAAGAAGCTAAAGTAGGGTTAATTTGAAAAAGTTGAATATTGAAAGGGATTGTGACATAATTTTTTTAAAGTTAAAGTAGTTCATCCAAATTTATTTTTGAAGAAGCTATAAAATTACCCACCTAAATTGGCACTGGGGAGATTGTGACAAATTATGGTAACTTTTGGTAGCTCCTTAATCAAATAAATTAATTTCTGGTAAGTTTATAGAGAAATTAACTTTGAAATAAAATAAAAGACTAAAGGTACATGAAACCATTTCTCGTATCAGCAATGAGTATTTTTGTTTCAATACTTGAAGAATTTAGATATAGTACATTAGCAAAAGATTAGTATGACTTTGGTCAACAAAAAGAAAAGGAGAGTAGTATATGACCAGAATTGTTTGAAAATTATGACGTGCATATCCAAACTAGCTAGTCAAGGGTCGAATGATTGCTTGTTAAATACTCTCTCCTGTTCTATTTATAAGAAATATTTGGGTCAACAAAAATTTATGTATCTGATCCAAATTTGAACAAGATGCATCAACTTTTATTGATTCAAATGTCTCTTACAAATAGGATTAGAGGAAATACCTTATAACTGTTTTTATGTTTAATGCATAAAAAAGCGGGGCCTCTCATCTTACTATCTAAATTCTAATATGCATGACCAAATAGGGTACAACTCAATACCAATATGACATGACACAAATAGTATAGCATGATACCAAATTTGTGCCTAACGCCTATTAAATATATATATTTATACACACGTACACACATACACCCAAACACTAAACTCTTTAAATATATCTCAGTTATCTCGGACCATTAATCTATATTGTTGTATGATGCGGCTACGATTTAATTACCAAAAAAAAATGTACAATATGAATACTCATTTGGTGTCTACAAACTCACTAAGGAAGATAGATTGAGTTCATACCTCTTGCAAGAAACCAAGTTGATAAAGAAGTAAAGTGGTATGAGGAGCTAGGTATATGCACATTGTGAGCAGATAATCAAACTCATATATATAGGTAACAATCCCAGGCAAGCCAGGAATGCCTCCAAAGTCAAAAAGAATCAAATTAGCATCAATGGGGTATATGCCTAATTAATCATAAACATTCATCAATGTCAACGCTTCACAAACACAATTTTTAGTATAAAGATTTTCATTTTAAGTTTCTAGCCGCAACGTGCCCTAATTAATTTATACTTTTTAATTAAGATGTCCTTAATACATAGACATAACCAATTAAAAATCTAGGACAACCATTCTACTTAAGGAAATTAAACGATATTTCAGATTTGACATTGATTCCACTTGAGGATATGCTAAATATATTTAATACCCCGTGTATCTGTTGCAACCTAATATTCAACTATATGTTATACATTCTTTAAAAATTATACATTAATCAGAGGATCTCCTACATCAAGATATTGGGTTGTATAACTTTTTTTTTCTCAAGTAGCTTAATGACTAAAATTCATCTTTTAAATAAATAAGTGGGGAGTTTAAAGTTCGAACTCAAATAAGTGAAGAATCTGAGTTTGAACCCCAACCTCTATATAACAATACATTCACTGTGTCAACTGTGTGCTATGGCCATTAAGACCGAGCTTTATAACTCTACCATTAAGTAAACATTTTAGTTGGAATGTCAACCATAAATTTTTTCATAAAATATTATGCAATAACATAATATATCACAAGTACAAAACGTACAAGTACCAAACACTCTTGTCAAATAGTATTTATCAACTCGTGCATGCGCCATATTATGCAACCAACTGGCAATTTAACTCCTCTAAAAAAACTAACAGTTAAACTATATTTTGTTTCAGACCAACTGTCAATTAAACTATGACGTTATATGATGTGGGTTTATGATAATTATAATCGGTACATAAAGTCAATTTTTTGTCAAAAATATAAAAAAACATAAAGTCAATTTTTTGTCAAAAATATAAAAAAATAAAGTCAATTATTTATATTTCCCCTTAAAAAGTCAATTATTATTTTTAACCAAAAAATAAAAGTCAATTAGTATTTTTTTTTTTTTATCGACTTAGTAAATGGGTACCTTTCCCCGCTTGGTCTGTTTAGAGACTTTGTATTTTTCTCATTCTATCTACATATATAAAATATATTTTTCTGTTAAATAAAAAGATCATTTAAATGGCATTTTACTCGACTTTTTGTTTTTTTTTTTAGGTGACGTTTCTCGACTTATCGATAATCAGATTCATTTATTTGGAGGGTAAAGTTTAGGATAAACAAAATTGACCTCTATAAATTTTAATGATTTCTGGTAAAAAAAGAAATAACAAAATTTAAGCGATTGTACATGGAAAAAAGAGTAATAAAAAAATAAATAAGCATAAATATGAAAATCGTTCCTGTAAATATATTATATATGTTACTTTTATTTTATTTTAGTCCCTATAGACAATTTTAGTAAATTCCCCAGCAATTTGAAGGAAAAAAAAAACATTTAATTTAGACTCTCATCAAATTTTATTGATGAAGTAACCAAATTTTCTGATGTGACATACAAAATCTTTCGTGACATGAATTATAACATCATGACTCGTTTCTTAAAAAAAAAACATCATGACTCGTATAATTTCATTATTGAATTAACTAGTTAAATAAATATTGTATTGTCAAAAAAGAATTATAGGAATTAAGATATAGGGTTCGATCAAGTTCTGGATATGTAGATGTAGAATTCATGGATTTTCGCAATTAATTAATTAAATATAAGTTCTAGATATGCAGATGTAGAATTCATGGATTTCGTAATTAATTAATTAAAATATAATGTCAATTATTTAAAATCTCGATGCGCTTATTTAAATATGAACGAGTATTTTAGTTGAGTTGTATTGAAAATGACTCATGATGGATTGAGTTATTTATTTTTTGGGAAATGTTAACGAGTGCCTCCGGGACACTCTTTAAGGGCTATAAATAGCAGGTATTTATAAAAATGTGTGTAATTAATGCATTGGAAATCGAAATATTTTACTTTTTTAAAGAATAATTACTTATTTTGGTATGCTTAAAGAGTGCCCCGGGGGGCACTCGTTAACAAGACCCTTATTTTTTTAGTAAGTTTGTCGAGAGGTTCCTCCTCCATTGGTGAGTGTATATTTTAATCATTTCATTAGGTTAGAATATACACCATCCGGTCACTATTATAAGCAAAAATCCACATTCTAGGTTCATTTAATAAATGATGTATGTAGTCTATATTAAAGACCACATACATCATTTATTGAATGAACTTAAAATGTGGATTTTTGCTTATAATAGTGACCGGAGGGTGTACACTCTAATAGAAACAAGCTGCACGCTCATCAATAAGAAACTTCGATTCATAACATTTTCTAAGTTTTGATAGATAGGTTAAATTATGGGACTTACAATCCATTTAACATAAGGTCGGTGCCACTATTGGACAATGCACGTAAAGAAGTTTGAGTTTGTATTAATTGATACAAAGTGATTACTCGGATGATTACTCTCAAAGAGAGGATATTACAATGAGATATTACAATGAAATTATATAATTCAAGTGTACTTTGACTACTTGATTGATTTACATCATGATCTAATACCTCTCGTTTGAGAGGATTTTACATTGAGTTTCCTAAATTACATTCTTGGCATTTCTTGATTTTTCCTTTCTATAAGAACATATCAATTTTCCTTTTTAAGTGTGTGGTGTTGTGAACACCGACATTAGTCTTTCTTTTTCCTTTAGATTTCTCTGTTTGTGAAGATTTTTGCACTTGAATATTGCTCTAACACTTTGAGTCAGATTTAAGATAAACCAGAATTTCAATTTGTTGCAAGAGGGCGTATGATTAGGATAGTTGGTTGATAACATAGGTCCTGCAGTGGGAGAGGGGGCATCCACTATGTTTTTGAGAGATCCTTGACTGAAAGGAGCTTCATTTCATGTTATATTAGCACGTTGTATGAGTTATTTGAGAACAAACTGGCGACAATGGCGAAGTAGATTGTTAGCTTGGGAGGAAGAATGGGTGGGGGAGTGTTGTGAATTGTTAACTTCTATTGTTTTACAGAAAGGTGTGGAAGATAGGTGGGTTTGACAATTACATCCGTCTAAATCCGACAACATAAGCGGTGCTTATTAATTTTTGACATTAGTGAACAACGGCAACTCTACGTTTAATTCTCACATTCTTTGGATTAAAGAGGTTCCTCTTAAAGTTAATCTCTTTTCTTGACATTTGTTCCTCAACCACATTCCAATTAAAGATAATTTGTTTACGAGGAGGGTGCTTCAGGGTAACAATCAAAGTTGTACAAGAGGTTGTGGTATGATTGAAGATGTGGATTATTTATTTGTTAGATGTGATTTTTTTTTTTTTGTTGGGTTTTGGTTTGATTACAAATTGGTTAGACTTTGTTACAACGAATTCAGGTATGATTATAGATCAACGTGGCCATTTATGTTGTTTAGGTGGCTTCTCTAAGCAGACTCATTTGGCTATGTTGTGCTTGAGTTATTTGGAAAGAAAGAAACAAGCACATTTTTCAGTTAGAGGAGAATAATTTGCATTATTAATATATAAAGATTATGCTTCAAATTTATTGGTGGTTGAAAGGGAGATATATTACATTCGTTTTTTTATTACCACTATTGGTGGCTTAATTGTAGTGTTTTTCTTCGATGTCTCAAAAGTGTATTGAGCTTTGATGTAACTTTGTAAACTCCTATCAAGTTTTCTTTGACATTTCTTGTACGGTAAGGACTTGTTTTGTTTGTTTACTAAATTTCATTTTAGGTTTTTTAAAAAATTATTATTAAACAAGGTTGTTTCTAAATAACAAAAAGACAACCAATTGTATGAGCGAAAAAGAAAAACAAAAAACGCACAATCAATTGTAAATCATAACTACATGTATTACTAGTGGGTTAACGCGTGCAATTCATAGGTGATAGACTATTTTTTAATCTTAAATTGTTTTATTTTTTTTATTTATCAATAAAAATTGTTTATCGCATAAATTTTTAAATATGTTAGTATTTTTTTTTTGCCGCAATGATGACATATATGTGTCACATGTTTTTTATGTTTATTAGTGATAAATATATGTCCCGTGTTTTTATGTATAAATGAAAAATATATAGATGGGTTTCAGATCGTCGTCGATGAAGCATCGTCGCGGCTGTCCTTTCACAGTTTTGGTGTGTGTTGATTCCGTGGTGGTCACTAGTTTCATTCAACGTCGTCATTGTCTTGTAGAGTGATGATAGGTCATCTTACATTATTCTTAGCATGTTTTTCATTTATTTTTAGTAGGGTTTAGCAGCAAAAAGGAGGAGTATTAGAACGATTGCCTGTGATTTTGGGACTTTTGTAATGTTTTCTATATTTGAGTATGCAATTCTAGTTTTACCGAAACATAACAATTTTAGGGGATTTTTGAAGTAATTCACGAAGAAATCATGCAAATCAGCAAATCAAGAACATCTGAAGAATTACGACGACTTAGGAAAACCAAGAATGAAGATTCAAGAGGCTTCGGAAGACTTCACATAGGAAGACCTAAAACGACGGAAAATCAAAGAATTTGGGCCCAGGAGAAGGCCACATGCGCCTAGCACATGGATTGGCAAGCCATGCGCCTAGGGCACTATCCATGCGCCTAGGTCTTGGCTTTTGCCATACTCACATGCACCTAGCATGCTGGTCATGCTCCCCCGTGCATCTGAAAATGCGGGGTACAACCATCTTTTCTGCTTTTATTTTGGGTAAAGCCCGCACGTTTAGCCCAAACTCAGATAGAAACTATAACTATAAATACCAGCCTTCCTCATTCATAATTTCTCGTTCAGAATTGTGGCAGTTCAAGAGGAATGCAACTTTGGAGCTTCATGAGAGTTTATATCTTCTCCTTGATTTTCTAGGGTAAGTTTTTGTCTTTCGTAATTTGTGTTTGTTACCATGTGTAACTAAATCTTTTTAGGTTAGAGTTCTAAGATGAACATCTGTTTATTTTTGTTTGATATTTATTTAATATAATATGTCTTTTAGTTTATTTATTCTTTTGTTCGCTATTAATTCCTGATTTAGTGATTTATTTCATAGGAGCGTAACCTTATATTAGATACTTAGGTTGTGACAGGACCTAACATTGTTATTACTATCTTGTTGCGTATATCTTGATATTTATAACACTATACGAGTAACTATCTATCTAGGAAGTAAGTGAATATTAACTAGTGAAAAATACCGAAAGAGAGTTGGCCTAGTAGTAAGTACTTAGGAGGTGACATTACTAAGACTGAGTAGTAACTATGTTGAGCCTAGGATGTAACTGGTTAGTAATTAGGGAAACAAGCGTCTCAGGGGAATAAACCTTTATCGAACCATTCTCTTGAAACTCTTAGTAAGGTAGACGAGATAGGGCTGCCCGTTTGTAGAACTACTAGGAGTGTAGAGAGGGTCGTGCTATGAGTGTCCTAAGATTCATAGATGGGCTGAACTAATGGAACCTTGGCCTTCATTGCCTTGGGAAAAACCGGAATGCCAATTTAAGTTTATGTTTCAATTACATTTGAATTAACAAGACCCCGCAAGTAAAGACCACCGTGCGAACAGCATGTGCAGTTAGCAATCGGAGGGATAGACCTAAATCAACCGAGATAGTATAGACCCCACACGTAAGGATCACCATGCGATCAGCAGGTGCAGCTTGACAACTGACTAGGTTAGAACGTCCGAACGGTCTTATAACTTGTATAGTCTACCAAAGATAAAGAAACGCGACATTACTGTTACTTAATATCCAACAATATAAACAGGGGGATTTGAAGAATCCTAATCGTTGCTTACTTTTCTGCAACCAAAAACAGGTAAACTTGCTCTGTAGCAAACAAATAAAAATTGCAAGACTTCTAACCCTTATCTTTTATATCGTCGACTTACAAAAATAAGTAACGAGAATTGTTTGGACGAAACGACAATCACTGTGGATACGATACTCTACTTATCACTTTATTACTTGGTAAACGATTTGGTACACTTGCCATATCCAGCCATCATAGAGCTCTAGCGCCGACACGAATATGAGTTAGCCTCGATCTGGTTTTTGTTATGTTTTGTTAGTTTCTGTTTATTTGCATTTGTTTTCATTTTGTTCAGTGGAGATGAAGATGGGTGGTAGCTTTGTTTCGGCTCTGTGATTTGGTCTGAAAATCTTGAATTTGATTTTCTGGATTAATGATATGAGTTCTTTATTTAGGAAGTTGTTCTGTTGGATGCATATCACGATTCAACATGACTAGTTTTATCATGATGTTTCTTGAAAGGGTTAGTTGCGTAGATGCCCCGTGTTGACGGTAGTAGTCGTTCATCGTACCTAAAGGATTTTATCCACTGTGGTTTCTTCTTGCATCATTGGTGGACAATGATATATTTATGTTGTTTGTTCATCCCTCGATCTTGACTGCGATGAAATTTCAAGATCACTGCGACTCTGTGGATTCAATTCGTAATTGGTTGCTTTGCCTCGAAATAGTGTTTATGGCAAATGACCCATACATCTTTTTAAATGCTTAGAATATTCATTCTGCGTTTTTTTGCAATTCCGTTCGTTTCACGCACATATATCGATTCGCTGGAGTTCCCATAGTAGTGGGTGTCTAGAATTGTTCTCTTTTATTACCACTTTTGTACTGAGTTTATTTACGATTAATTATCATCATAAACCCACATACAAATATAATGTCATAGTTTGATTGTCAGTTGCTCGATATGGCGCATGCACAAGTTGATACAGTATTTGACGAGTGTTTGGTGGTTGGTTTGTACGTTTTGTACTTGTGATATATAATTGCGTAATACTTTATGAAAAACTTTATGGTTGACATTCCAACTAAAAATTTTACTTAATGGTAGAGTTATACAAACCCAAAATCTTGATGTCGGAGATCCTCAAATTAATGTAAATATAGTTGAATATTAGGCTGCAACAGATACAAGGGGTATTAAATATATTGAGCATATCCTCAAGTGGAATCAATGTCAAATCTGAAATATCGTTTAATTTCCTTAAGTAGAATGGTTCTCCTAGATTTTTAATTGGTCATGTCTATGTATTAAGAATATATTACTTAAAAAGTATAAATTAATTCTTAAAAAAAAAGTATAAATTAATTAGAGCCCGTTGCTGCTAGAAACTGAAAATTTTAAACAAAAATAGTGCTTGTGAAGGGTTGACATTGATGAATGTTTATGATTAATCAGGCATATACCTCATTGATGCTAAATTGATTCTTTTTTACTCATGAGGCATACCTGGCTTGGCTGGGATTGTTACCTATATATAGTTGAGTTTAATTATCTGCTCACAGTGTGCATAAACCTAGCTCCTCATACCACTTTACTTCTTTATCAACTTGGTTTCTTTGCAAGGAGGTACGAACTCTATCTATCTCTCTTAGTGAGTTTGTAGACACCAAATGAGTAATCATGTTGTACATTTTTTCTTTTTGGTAAATCATAATCGCATCATACAACGGTAGAGATTAATGGTTCGAGATAACTAAGATATATTTAAAGAGTTTAGTGATCGAGTTATGTGTGTATATAAATATGTGTATATAATGCATAGGCATTAGGCACTAATTTGGTATCATGTTATACTATTTTTGTCATTCCATATTGGTATTGAGTTTTACACTATTTTATCATGCATATAAGAATTTTCGGAGTAAGATGAGAAGCCCCACTTTTTAATGCATTAGATATAAAAACAGTTACAAAGTAATTAACAAACAATCGTTCGACCCTTTACTAGCTTGGATATGCATGTCATATTTTCATGAATATTTCCCATGCATACACCATAACACATTTCTTCTGGTCATATACTTTTTTTTTTTTTTTACTAAAGTCAAGTCATACTACACTTTTGGTAATACATTATAGATAAATTCTTCGAGAATTGGAACAAAAATACCAATTGAGAAATTAAGAAATAGTCTAATGTGCCTTTAATCTAGTTTCCTTTCTCTCATTTCTTTAACAGTTTACCATAAATTAATTCCTCGATTAAGGTGTTAGCAATAGTTATCATACATACTTTGTCACAATCCCCTACAATATTCAACCTTTTCTAATTAAGGCTATCGCTCGAGTTTATGATGAAAATGGATTCACATTGGTCATTTGATAATGTAATACTCCCTCTGTCTCACAATAATTGTCTCTTTACCCATTTTTCTTTTTCTCAAAATAATTGTCATTTTAGAATACCAATGCAACATTTATTATTTTTTCCATTATAATACTCTTATTTATTGAACTTCATCCAACTTAACTACTCCACTAACTACAATTAACAATGATGTTTTAGTAAATGATATTAATTTTATTATCAAAATCAACACAATTAATCATTTCCTTAATAATCGTGTATAAACTTTAAACGACTATTATTTAGAGACGGAGGGAGTATTGATTAATGGCTTGCTTTCGATGTGTCTACTAATAAAGTAGTTAAGGTAGTCTTACCAACAAAAAAAGTAGTTAAGGTAGTAAAAGACTTCTTTTTTTGTTACATGGTAGTAAAAGACTATTTAAATAAATGAGAATAATATTTAAAAAGAATAATTTTGTTGACAAAAAATTCAAAATGAATAATAAATATTGCTTTAATATTAATCTAAAGCTAAAATTAATTAAAGATATAGAAATATTTTCAAGGTCTAACTAGGGACGTAAGCTAAAAATAGTAGTTTTACATCGCAAACAACAATCTTAAAACTTTTATAAAGTTGAATTCACCATTTCTCAACCATATTATTTTTGTATTTGCTTACTTAACCAATGTCACAGAGGACACTTCTTAACATTTTTCATATTTTAAACAAGATTAAGATATTTAATATGAGAGGGAATACTTTATATCCTTAATGATTTGGTAGGGCCTACAAGAAAGATAATTAATTTAACAAAACTGTCAAATTAGTTTATCTCCATATGTCTATGAATCTAAATCGTGATCCAGCTTTCTATTATATCAAGTGTTTCCTTATATTTTAATGGGAAAAATTAAGCTAGAACCGAACATAGTTAATGTTTCAAAAACCATTAATTATTGTCTTGGTGTCCTCAAGTAGGATTGAAGTTTCAACCTAAGGAATTTAGTAAAACTTTCAACCTAAGGTATTTTGTATCAGTAACTTGTGCAGCATATTCAACCTAAGGAATTTAGGGTCTCAATACATTTAAATATGTAGCACTTGCTTGATCCTTAGTGGGATTTTGATAGGTCAAAAGTTTGAGCAGTTTATCCATATCTTACCTCAACCTCACAAATGTCAAATTAGGTTTTCTTTTTAAATATTTAATGTGCCTTGCGCTTAATTATGCAGGGAACTAGGTAACAAATTCAGCCATGTCTGGAGAATTAGGAGTGCTTAATGCACTTGATGTGGCAAAGACACAATTGTATCATTTCACTACAATTGTGATAGCTGGAATGGGTTTCTTCACTGATGCATATGATCTTTTCTGCATTTCTCTTGTCACAAAGTTGTTAGGGAGAATATATTACACAGAACCAAATCCAACAAGACCAGGAACACTTCCACCAAGTGTTCAATCAGCTGTAACTGGTGTTGCACTTGTTGGAACACTAGCTGGCCAATTATTCTTTGGTTGGCTTGGGGACAAAATGGGAAGGAAAAAAGTATATGGTTTAACTCTTATTCTCATGGTGGTTTGTTCTGTTGCTTCAGGACTCTCTTTTGGATCAAGTCCAAAGAGTGTTATGGCAACACTTTGTTTCTTTAGGTTTTGGCTTGGTTTTGGTATTGGTGGTGATTATCCTCTTTCAGCTACAATCATGTCTGAATATGCTAACAAAAAAACTAGAGGTGCATTTATTGCTGCTGTTTTTGCTATGCAAGGTTTTGGTATCTTAGGTGGTGGAATTATTGCTTTGATTGTGGCTTCTATATTTGATCACAAATATAAGGTTCCCACCTTTGAAGAAAATCCAGCAGCATCATTGTTAGTGCCTCAATTTGATTATGTTTGGAGACTTATTCTTATGTTCGGCGCTCTTCCAGCTGCATTGACGTACTACTGGCGAATGAAAATGCCAGAAACAGCTCGTTACACGGCTCTTGTTGCTAAGAACGCGAAACAAGCTGCAGCGGATATGTCTAAGGTATTGCAAGTTGAACTTGAAGTTGAAGAGGAGAAGGTACAAAAAATGACTAGTGATAAAAGGAATAGTTATGGCTTGTTCAGCAAGCAATTCGCAAAACGACATGGTTGGGCTTTGTTTGGAACATGCAGTACTTGGTTTTTGTTGGACATTGCTTTCTACAGTCAGAATCTTTTCCAAAAGGACATTTTTAGCGCAATCGGATGGATCCCTCCGGCAAAAGAAATGAATGCAATTCATGAGGTTTACAAGATTGCAAGAGCACAAACACTTATTGCGTTGTGCAGCACTGTTCCTGGTTACTGGTTCACTGTAGCATTTATCGATTACATGGGTCGTTTCGCTATTCAAATGATGGGATTCTTCTTCATGACTGTTTTCATGTTTGCTCTTGCCATACCATATGATCATTGGAGCAAGGAAGAGAATAGAATTGGGTTTGTTGTAATGTACTCACTCACATTCTTCTTTGCTAATTTTGGTCCAAATGCTACAACATTTGTTGTACCAGCAGAGATTTTTCCGGCTAGGTTAAGGTCTACATGTCATGGAATCTCAGCTGCTACAGGAAAGGCAGGAGCCATTGTTGGTGCATTTGGATTCTTGTATGCTGCACAAAGTAAAGATCCTACCAAGACCGATAAAGGGTATCCAACCGGTATTGGGATTAAGAACTCTCTTATCATGCTTGGTGTGATCAACTTTGTTGGGATGTTATGCACTTTACTTGTTCCGGAATCAAAGGGAAAATCGTTGGAGGAGTTGAGTGGAGAGAATGAAGGAGAAAGTGTTGAGGTCACTCAGCAAGAAGGATCGGGGGTTTAAACTGTGATCACAGTCATGAATAAAGTTCCAGGTGTTGCTGGTACGACTGTGGGCATTGCAGCGAGATTTAAGTTTATATTTACTCCAGCTATTAATAATGTTTGTGACACATTTAAAAACCTTATACCTTGTATTTTTCCATCCATATTTCGTCTTTTCCTGTTGCAGCCTCACGCGATCATCGTTGTGTGATGTGGCCTGCAATTGGAAACCATGAACAAGATATGCTAGAATAGTTTATGTTTGATTCATGTTTGTTTTTCAACAAAGTGATTTGTATTATATTGTTTGAAGATTTCAATACTAGTTATTGGTTGTTTGTATTGTATTCACAATAATGAAGTAGTTATATGCTTCTTGGTGCAAGAATAAATCCTATGTAAAGTGTATGCCTTTGGTTGTATTTAATCTACTCTTGTGTAATTGATTTTAGCCTTTGTTTGAGATTGTGGTAACATGTATTTAATTTTCTGTCTTAATTTCTTCTGAATGTTATTCTAGTTTGATATATGTTGGCCCATATTATATATCATGATTCTGTAGCACCATCACAACAAAGGGAACCAGAAAAAAAATCCATAAATTAATATCTAATCTAGATGATTTAAAAGATTCAAATGGAATGATACACAAGCATATACCTGATTACAAGTCTATGTATCATTACTAAATAGGGTTTTAAAATCTTATTATCTTCTACTAGATATAAAATCAATACTAAAGTGTTCAGAACTAGTTATCCGGGTATTCAAATGATTATAAAGTCATCACCATTTAATAAAATGTTAAGATGTAAAAATGGACTTAAGATTGATATATGAGAAATGCTAGGAACACTCTCTTTCTAGTTCTTAGAAAGGAAATGTTGGTTGGCCTAACGCATGTTCAAGCCATATTTCGTCCGATGTGGGAATCTGACTTCGACACTAGCACTCTCTAACACTCGCTCTCCTATTGGGTGAAACCCATGTGGGTCTCACCTCTTTATGTGGGATCCATTTCCAATGTGTGGTACCACATGGATTTCACCCAAATAAGAGTGTGTGCCAGAGAGAGTGCTAGAAAGAGTGTGTCCATAGCACTTTTCTTGATATATGGTTACTTATACGAAGAGGAGTGCGTAGACTTGAACATATAAGAGAAGATGAAAGTCTAATTCAAACATCTCTTTAAGAAAGTGTAATTACCTTATTATTCTATTAGTAAGCTTTAGATTAGCTATTTCTCAGAAATATGCTCATACATATTTTCTTGAACTATGTTCTTACCATGACAACTTTATATTAGTAGATGAGGATAGGAACATTGTTATGGCACATAAAATGAACAACTGCTTGAACTCTGTCTCTTGGATGAAGATTCAGCTGTCGAGCACACTTCTTGATCAATGCATGACACTCCGGTATCAGTCCACTTGCTAAGGTTACTCAAATTAACCTGTTCTCGATCCTCTTTATCGATACATTTTTGTTTCTTCGTATTAGGAGGATCATCACTCTTTGGATTCTGAAGTATTGGTACCCTTTGATCATTTGACGAAGAAGTAGCGCCGCGTGGAGCCTTGTCCTTCAAGAAAACTTTTGGAATCGACAAATTTTCACTGTCATCAACAACTTCATGTTTATTTTCTGAGGTGGAAGATTTTGAAGCTGCCTCATCTTCCCACATCTTGAATATAGCTTGAGTCAATTGCTCTCTAGCCAAATCTATGTCGATGATTGGTTTTGGATAGTTTTGACCTAACTCTACACCTGATGCTCTTAGCACTGTAGGTGGTGCATTCCATGGATGATGGATCCACTCAGTTGGAATTCTCGCCAATTCAGGTAGCCATTGACGAACGTATTCGCCTTCTGAATCGTATTTTGTCCCTTGAATCTGTTCACAAAAGTTAGACAAAATTACAGTTCATGCTATAATGTGTTAGAATTCTCTTCTTTTAAACATCAAAGTACAGACAGATTTTAAAACCGTGCAATACAAGAAAACACAACTTACCTCTGGATCGTCCAACCGCTCAAGCTCGTGACCATCAGGTAAGCTCCCGGAGATATACTGCCAACCCAAGATATCACTTTCAAGATCAGCATCTAATAGTGTATCCCAAAAATATTTCATTCCCCATTTCCAAGGTATAAGCAACATTTTTACTGCAAAACTAGAAACTATAACCCGCATTTTGTTGTGTATCCATCCGGTCGCCCAAAGCTCTCTCATTCCTGCATCAACTAATGGATATCCAGTCCTACCTAGCCTCCAAGCCTTAAACATTGAAGGATCAGTATTCCAAGGAAAAAATTTCAAGTTCCCTAGCAATGGCCTCTCGACGGTGAACGGAAAACTAAAACAAAGATAACGTGAGTACTCTCGAAATCCAATGGCTTTGAGAAAAAACGTTGCACTCTCTTCGCCGACGATGTTTCCTTCGTTTTTCCATAAAATCTGTTTCGTTCGTGCCAACTGAAATACTTTCCTCACACTCAATTCTCCAAAATGAATATACGGAGATAGGAGTGAGGTTGAGTCAACGCCAAGATTTAATCTACTTTTCGTGTAGTGAATTAGGTTGTTTTCGACAAATTCGGTTAATGCCTTGTCACTTTTGCTCCAACCTGGAGACCATGCTCTAGCTAATAATGCATTGCTTGATGTTTCTAACTCATTTTCAAGACCTAGTTGCTCAATTGAATGTTTCTCAACTTTACCTGTCACCAAAACAACAAAAGAAACAAACACTCACTTGAATTTGTAGACAGTATACTATAATAACAGAATAACATCATCACATAGTAAATTGTAACAGTGTATATATAGTAAATTGTACCTTGTGCTAGAATTAATTGACAAGGAGGAATAGGTGAATAAGTTTTCATTTGCATTTGCAAGCATCTATTCCAAAAAGGATCAAAGGTTGTAAATGCATGTCCACTTTCGTCATATATATGCCACGGTTCATGTAACAAGTCCCCATTGTAGCTTTGCACAGAAATACCAAGTTCCACTAATTTTTCTTTGATGTTGTGATCACGAACAAGTGAGACTGGATCTGTTAAAAGAAGTGGAGATCATCAGGTATCTATCATTGTATTGATATGAAACAGATCTGTGAAGGAGTTTTTGCATCAACGATGATGAACTGTAAATTATATCAATGTTTTTCAGCCGCATATCAGATAACCAAATAGAAAGACGGTGAAACATTCAGACACCGGAATGAGTGTGATAAATTCATGGAATGATCAATTTGACATATAGCTAAAGAGTGAGAGTTCCACAAATACTTGTATGATATCTGCTAGATGATTTGTAAACAAGTTTCAAATTACCAACTACACTAGTTTTTTTTGAAGGAAAATTACCAACTATACTAGTTTTGTTACATCTTTTTCGACAATCTTAATAAATACTATGATGAAAACATAAACTGATTCTCACTCTGGAACGATAAATTTGTAAAACCATATCAATTGTAAACAAGTTTGATACTACTACCGATTTATTAACTCTCGAGGTAACAGGATGCATATAAAAATTTGTCAAAAACATTCAACAAAGAAAGTTAAATTCTATAAAAAGAAATCCATCTTTTCAATGGAATCACTTACCATAAAGATGATTAAACACAACTTTTTCAGCTTGAACAGCATTTACACATTCCAAAAGTGCTTTAAGAGTACTATCAGTTTTGATCATCACAAGTCCAGCTCCAAGAGATTTCAGTGACTGATCCAAATGAGAAAGAGACTGCTTCAGCCACCACCTCGACACTCTACCCGGATAAAACTGTCCTTCCTCTTTAGGACACCAAATAAAGATAGGAAAAACAGAACCATCCCTTGCAGCAGCAGCTAATGCAGGATTGTCCTCAATTCTTAGATCCCTCCTAAACCAAACTATGGTCCTATTCATACCCATTTTCAGATTTTTCATTCCACAACCAAAACCTTCACTTCACCTTCATACACCTAACTATAAGTACAATCTCCACAACCCACTTGGCTTAGCCTGGTGGTATTGACTTGGGACCTGAGAGTGTGCTCCTCTTAAGGTCTCAGATTTGATTCTCCCTGCTAATTTGGGTCGGCTAATTTAGCTTATTCAAAAAAGTACAGTCTCCTCAAATTTCTACTTTTAACTACAAACTAGCAAAGTGTTCTAACAACACAATAGAAAGTAACACATATCTCAACCGAGACAGGTGTCATATTTAGTGTCTGACAGTGCCTCGAACAGGATTACCTCCTGCGGAGGGAACATGTGGCAAACTAAAAACAAAAATATATGTAGGAGATATCTGATCACTGGATCTAAGATGCAGCAAAACACAAAGGTAGCTTCAAATCAGTGTCAAAACTCAAAATTGATTTAATTCATAGACATGAGACCAAGATTATGCCTCTTTGTTTTGTAAAAAGTATGCAATCAAAATCTATGTCATAGAAACCTTTCCGTACATGTCTCACTCATCAATAATAAAAACATGAAAAACTGAATATTTCCATTTTATAACAAACAAAAAAAAAGACCAAGGATCATTAACAAAACAAATGACTAAATATCAACAAAATAATTGTGTCCACAAACAACTAAAGCTAGAACAAATCTAATGATAACAGAAAGAGATCTTTAGAGACAAAAAAAAAAAAAAAATATGACTAACATAAAAGTTATTGAATTCAAGTCAACCAACTTTAATTCTGAATTTCAAAGAAATATATAAGATATTAATTAAATGTGTATGTGCTAGATATTTTCATGGAACCTTAGTGTTTCTTAATAGAGTGGAATTGAAGTGATATGTGATTGATAGTGAACAATGAAACTATGGTTTTGTTTTTTTTTGTGTTAATAGGATCAAAGTATAGATCAAGGATCACGTGGGGGACATGCAATGAAGTAAAGAGGACAGTGGGGCTAATGGGCAGGTTCACAGTATATCATGCGATACATTACAAAAAAATATCCTAAAAGTATATTCTTTAATGTTTTCTTTATTGATTATAGTAATTTAATTTTGATAATAGATATTATGATGAGTCATTATCATCAATTTGGAAGTTTAGGTCGGCATAATCTCTTACAAGGAGTTATTCTCCTCAACACCATTGACTAATTAAGTTTGTTTGAAAACATCATTTTCCATTACAATTCTAAGTGGAAGTATAGATAAGATTGAAGTGTAGAAACTAAAATAAAATTTGTTATTTTCTTTTACAAATAAAATAAAGGGTTAATAATATAGGTCGCTTTTGGTTTTGCCCTCTGTAAAAAAAAAAAATTTCGATTCGGTCCTTGTAAAATTTTTTTGTTTTGGAAAACCCCCTAGGCCAGCTGACTATGCATTTTTGCTGATGTGGGGTGTTGTGTCACCTTTGTCGGATGACATGGCGCGCTGACTGTATAATTTTTTTTATTTTTTATTTTTTTGGCGGGGGTACACGTGGCATTTCTTATTTTTTTAATAAAAAATATTAAAAAATTCTGGAAAAATGAAAAAAAAACTATTAAAAAATTCTGGAAAAATGAAAAATAATGAAAAAATAAAAAATATTAAAAAAATTTAAAAAACGAAAAAATATGTCAAAAAAATGAAATAAATTCTTGAAAAATAAAAATATTAATAAAAATGATTAAAAAAACGAAAATAATTATGGAAAAATTAATAAAAATGAAAAATCTAGAAAATTTAGTAAAACAAATCTGGAAAAATTTTAAAAATCTGGTAAAATGAAGAAAAATATAGAAAATTTAATAAAATAAAATCTGGAAAAATTAAAAAAAAATGAAAAAATTAATATATTTCAAAAAATTCATATTTCCATATTATTTTCAATAGCGGAATAATTAAAAATTTTGGAAAAATGAAAAAATTAATATATTTCAAAAAATTCATATTTCCATATTATTTTCAATAGCGGAATAATTAGCGGAAAAAAAAGACAAAAACTCAGTTTTTTCAAAAAAAAAATTATCTTTTTTGAAATTTTTTTGAAAATTCATATATTTTTTTTATCTTTTTTTTTCGAAAATTTAGTTTTTGTAAATATGATTAATCTTTTTTCAAAAATTTCAAGATTGATCATTTTCAAAAATTTGAAGATTAATCATATTTATAAAAATCATGTCCGAATAACAGGATACAATGTATATTGATTGACACCGGTATATAAATCATGTTATACGGTTGAATGACAAGTACTTTCCAAAAAAATATGAATTTTTTTCATTTTTCCGGTATTGAAAAAAATCTGGAAATATTAATTTCTCGAAATTTATTAATTTTTTCTCGAATGTTTTCATTTTTTAAATTTTTCCAGATTTTATTTTTTATTTTTAAAATTTTCCAGATTTTTGTTTTCATTTTTATTAATTTTTCCAATTTTTTTTAAATTTTTTTATTATTTTTTTTCAGAATTTTTTTAATTTTTTTTATTTGTTAAGAATTTTTTTTATTTTTTAAAAATATTTTTTTAATTAAAAAAAAAAGTAATGCCACGTGTACCCTATATAAAAAATAAAAATAATTATACAGTCGGCGTGCCACGTCATCAGAAAAAGGTGACGCAGCACGCCACCTCAGCGAAAATGCACAGTCAGCTGGCTTAGGGGGGTATTCCAAAACAAAAAAAAATTTACAAGGACCAAATCGAAAAAAAAAAATTACAGGGGCAAAACCTAAAGCGACCTATATTACAGGGGGTAAAGGTCTATTAACCCTAAAATTAAATTTGTTTTGATAATGAGAATGTTATATTTGATGAAGGGATTATATAGATCACTTATATAAAATGTAAATTAGTAACTAATTAATAACAAAATATTAATGAAATTTTAATATCGTCTTCATAAATAATCCAATGAGAACTAATATTTCAAATAATGTTTACAATTTCGACGAGTCGTTTTTAGTTGTAAATGTTAACGATCCTTCTCGTTTTTACGAATAAAATAGTGATTTAATTGATATTGTGTATAAAAATTAGAGAAAAATGTGCATTTAAATTTTGGCTATATTAAAAAAGACTCGCGATACTCTTTTTCTCCATCCTTTGTGTGTTAGATTTTGGTCGTTAACTTATTAAAAAAATACTAATGGAAGGAAGCGTAAATTTTAACATAAGTGTCGGACCTAGAGGACACCTTAGGGGTACTACCATTTGTGGAGATGCGCAATCAGTGTCTCATTTACTGTTTGTTGATGATTTTTTCCTTTTCTTTAAAGTAGAAGAATGTCAGACTCAAGTGATGAAGAATATCCTTACAATGTATGAAGAAGCCTCTAATCAAGCCATTAGTTTGCCTAAGTCTAAGATATATCACAGTGTAGAAGTGTCCCTGATGTATTAAAAAACTCTATCAATAGAATTATTGAAGTTCACGTTGTACTTGGTACCGGGAAGTACTTAAGGTCTTCCTTCGATGATCAGGAGGGATCATACAGCGGTATTTTCATATATCAAAGACCGTGTATGGCATAATATAAATTCCTCGAGTAGTAAATATTTAGCTAAAGCACGTCGTGAGGTGATGATCAAATTTTTGTTGCAGGCTATACTGTCGTATGTTATGAGTATGTTTCTAGTACCTACTTCTATTATTTCTACTATTGAGAAGATGAAGAACTCATTTTGGTGGGGTTATGGGTCCCCAATAATTGTGGTATCCATTAGATGTTTTAAGAGAAGCTATTGATGCATAAAAAATCATGGAGGTATAAGATTCAAAGATTTGACTGCTTTTAATCTGGCTATGTTATGAAAACATGGTTGGAAATTTCAAAAAAAAAAAACTTGATTTTCTGGTTTTTTGTACTTACAAGGCTCGGTATATTCCTTCATGTAGCTACTTGATGGAAAATTTGGGTCACAATCTTAGGTATGTATGGAGGAGTATTTCGAAGGCACGCTTCATGGTACGCGTTGGTGTATTGGTACGGGTCACTCTATATCTATACTTGATGAACCATTGTTGTTGAATGGGGATCGCATAGATGGAAGTATTGTGGGGGCAAATTTTGTGAGGCATTTTTTGTGAGTAGTCTGATGAATGACTCATCAAAGTGTTTGAACCAGGAAGTGATTCAACAAGTTTTTATCTCTGATATAGCTGACTATATTCTGCGAACATTGTTACTTGATATGGTGGTGGATGACCGGTTAATTTGGAAAGCTGAGAATAATGGTTTATTTTCTGTCAAGAGTGCTTACAGATTGTGTGTGGAAGAATTGGTATATGTTTTTCACCATCAAAGGCCGAGAGATTGGTCTGTTATTTGGAGACTAAAAGTGCCACCAAAAGTAAAGAATTTGATTTGGTGAATGTGTCGTAGGTGCTTGCCTAACCAAGTTTGACTTCAAAATAAAGGAGTGCAATGTCCCCCAAGTTGTGTGAGTTGTGATGGTTCACATGAGGACCATGCTCATATTTGTTTCGAGTGCTCTTTTACTGAGCAGGTTTGGCATTAAACTGGTCTTTGGAATGTGGTTCATAAGGTGTTTCTTGACAAGAATTCAGCAGTTGATTTCATCTTCGAATTGTTGCATCAGCTCTCACAAGAATTTTGCCAACGATTTGCAATTGTCATGTGGAGCCTTTGGAAGCATATAAACCTCAAGGTTTGGCAAGATGTCACATAAACATGTGCTTAGGTAGTAGATCGAGCTTGTCATCTTATGGAGGACTGGTTCGCAACTAACGTTACTATTCCCGTAGCTAGTCGCCAGAACACATTAACAAATTTCATTCATAAAGATCAGACGACATCAACAACACCGGTAAGACAAGGTGATCCAGGAACAACTCAAAACTCGTCTCCTGCAGCAACGAGTGATATGGTTTTGGTCAGGTGGCAGCATCTATAACGAGGTCGTCTCAAATGTAATGTTGATGCTTCGTTTTCAGAACAGTTGAATAGAATAGTCATTGGCATATATATTTGTGATGACGAATGTACCTTTGTACTGGCTAAGATCGTACCTCTCTCTCTCTCTCACTCTCTCTCTCTCTCTCTCTCTCTCTCTCTCTCGCTTGTGTGTTCTGTTGCCGTGGGAGAAGCTATGGGCTAATTCCACGCCTTACAATGGCTAAGTGACATGCAAATTGACAATGTCGATTTTTCTTTGGATTCAAAGATTACAACGGACACCTTCCACCATTGTCGGGTTGATGTTATAGATTTTGGACAAGTGATTTTAGTATGTCAGAGGCTCTTCAATACACACTTCTCAAACTCTAAGGTCGAGTTCAACAAGTGCAAGCAAATGAGGTAGCTCACACCCTTGATGGGGTTGCCGCATTATTCACTAGTCCCAATATTTATTATCGTGTACCTCGTTGTATAAACTGCCGTATTATTAATGAAATGTTATAAGCATACTCTTTTCCATTCAACAAAAAAAACATAAGGGGAATAAAAATTATTAGCATCTATATTGTATAAAGAAAGTAGACTATTTTGGACTGGTTTTTTCTCCTTTATACCCTTAACCAAATTTGACCAAAAGAATGATATTTTGTTGGTATCATTAAAAAAAATATGAATTTATATTATGTTTGTTATATTTTTTTCAAAGATATTATATTTATTATATTTTTGGTATCATTGAAAAGATAAGTATTATTTGTATAATATTAATTTTTTGACAAATAGTTTGTTACAATATGAAAGTGTAAAATATATGTTATCTATACCAATAATTTTAATCAAAATTTCATAAAAACTATTGTTTGTAATTTTTATGCTTTAGCCCAATAACAAGAGTGGACAGAGGGGCAAGGAGTGTTTGTCTAAATGCATAGTTTTAAAAATTGGACCGGTGATCGACTCGGTAAGGGTACTGAGTCACTGGTTCAATGGTTGAACCACTTGGTAACTGATCGAACCGCATGATTGAATTGGACTGAATCGAATAACTCGGTTATATAACTCCATCTATAATTTTTTTTTTACACAAATAAAAGCACATTTTTTACATATAAATAGAAACATCTTGATAGATGTCCTTGAATTTAGCTGCATATATTCTTTATTTTATTTTTTTGGTTACAAAGCTAAAGGAAAGAAAAAGAAACAAAAACAGAAAAGAGAAAAGACTAAGCTCTAGGGAAATAAGTTACCATTGCATCGGTCCTGATCAAGGGCAGGAGGTCACTTGGGGGAGTAATATGAGTGACTAATTCTTCATTGGAGATGGCTCCAAGCTTAGCCAAGAAATTTGTACATTGATTCCCTTCTCTAAGACAGTGATGAATGGAGAAGTTTATGGTGTGAAGCAGGTCTTTAATGTCTTGAACTAAAACAGTGTATGCATGATAAGTGAAAGCATGCTCAGTGAGGAGCTTGATGGAGAGCATAGAGTCAGAATAACACACCATTTCCTCAATGTATGTTTCGGCATCTAGCAACAGACCTCGATGAATTGCAGTCAGCTCCGCCATCAAGATGTTTGTCGTTGTTGAAAGAAAGCCGGATAAACATGAGATATAGAAACCGGCAGAATTCCGAATAATACCACCATAACCAGCTCGAGTTGGCGATCCCAAACAGCTGCCATCCACATTGAGTACAACGCAATTGAAATTATTGTTGTTCCAACGATCCATACAGTTAAGATGAGGGACATGCGCGGTATGGAAAGTTGCCTTGATTAATCAGCCGTGTTTTGAATTTGAAGGTTGATCCGAGTGAGGCACCAGGTTTCATGACTCAAACACATTTGATTATGATGTCTCCAAGTCCACCAGAGGCCGGCAAGAAAGGTGTTAGAGTGCGCACCAGTAGCGTTAATCTTTATCCAATTAAGCACAGATTCTTCACCAAAGAAATCATGATTCGTAAAGCTTAATTTGAGCCAAATATTTTTGGAGAAGCTACAATCGCGGAGGCAGTGCAACAAAGACTCATCTTCTTCTCCACATTTGGAACAGGTAGCAGAGGTAGCAATGTGGCGGTGGTGAAGATGAGAAAGAGTAGGGACAACGTTATGCCATACCAGCACCTTGAATTTTTCAGGGATTTTTAATCTCCATATACAAGACCAAGACACCAAAGCTGAAGGATTAAAACTGGAATCTGAATGGCTGAGGAGCCAAGATCATCCGCTTTTTGCTATATAGGTACCATTAATGTTATGATTCCAAATGAAAGTGTCGTCGACTCTCTCATTAAATTTGATGCCGGTGTTGTTGATGGAATCCACAATTGGTTGCGGGAGAGTAGTGTAGAGAGCCTGAGTGTATTGACTGTTGTAGGTGAAGACATCTCGCACAGTAAGGTGTATGTCATGTATATCAGTGATGGGAACTAAAGAACCAAGAAGGCCATAAGAGCTCCAGTTGGAAAACGAAAAAGATGAAGAGCCCGAACCAGCACGCCAAACATAACCGTTACGAAGAATATCTTTGGCTTTGATAATAGAGGACCAAGAGGGGGAGCTGTTGCTATTGGAGGTGGCATAGAGAGTATTCGGTCCTGAAGTGTACTTGTTGGAGAGGATGTTTACCCACAGTTTGTTTGTTGATTGAACCATATCCCAAACCAGTTTCCCAAGCAGACATGTGTTTGCATTTCTTGTCGTTCGAATACCCAAGCCTCCAAGATATTTCGGTTGAGTCACTTTTTTCCAGTTAACCAAGTGGATTCCTTTGTTATCAGTGCCTTTCTAAATGAAGGTCCGAGTTGTTTGATCAATACTACCGCAAATATTTTGAGGAAGCCGGTTTATTTGCATGTAGTAAGTAGGAATGGAGGATAAAACTAAAGCTGAAAGATTTAATCTACCTGTTCTGTTTAGCAGTCTATTCTTCCAAGAAGTCAAGCGAGCTTGCATTTTTTCGATGATGAAATTGAAGTCGATTCTCTTTGGTCTACCATGAAGCATAGGAAAACCCAAATACTTCCCAAGAGAATTGGTGCTTTGAATCCCTGAAATGGAGGTGAGGGTGGTGATTTTACCATGAGGAGTACCTGAAGAATAATAAGCTCTTGACTTGGAAATGTTGATTTTTAACCCAGAAGCTTGGCTGAATCTTTCAAAGAGGTTGTGGATGAAATGAAACAGAGAACTCTTCGCTTTGGTGAAGATGAGGACATCATCTGCAAAGAGGAGGTGAGATATCTGGGACCCCCTATTGGTGATTTGAATTGGTTCCCAGCTTCCTTGGTTGACGGCGGAGTTGATAGCAACGGAAAGCTTCTCCATGCAAAGAATGAAGAGATAGGGGGACAAAGGATCACCTTGTCTGAGACCGTGAGTTGGCTTGAAATATGGCAACTTGTTTCCATTCCATAAGATAGAGTAGTTGGATGAAGAAACACAGTGCATGATGAGCTTGATGGTGATGTCGGGGAAGCCGAAATCATGGAGGCAAATGCTGAGGAAATCCCAGTTGAAGTTGTCGAAAGCTTTTTCCAAGTCTAGCTTGAAGGCTACAAAACCATTCTTCCTTTTAGATCTCTTCATGTAGTGGATTATTTCCTGCAAAACAATAGAGTTATCTGAAGTGCCCCTTCCAGGCAAAAAACTGCTTTGGTAGGGACCAATAATGTTAGTAAGAATAGGCCGTAACCGGTGAACCAGAAACTTAGTAATGATTTTATAAACAATATTACAAAGGCTGATGGGCCTGAAATCTTTGTAAGTAGTCGGGGGGTCAATTTTGGGAATGAGTGCGATGAGAGTGTTTGAGATCTCCGGATCAAAGTAACCTGTTTGGAAAGCTGATTGGACCATTTTAAAAATGTCATCACCAACAATGTGCCAGTATTGTTTAAAGAAGATGCAATGGAAACCATCTGGACCTGGGGCTTTGTATGGTTTCATAGAGTTAATGTAACACCCATATTTGAAATTATCTAGAATAATCAAATGTGCGTTATAAGGTGATATTGGATACATTAATTATACAATACAGAAATGACTTTAAGTCGAGAGTTAAGATACAAAGCTTCCGAGTCATATGTTACATTATTACACACCAAAGTTTTTGCTTCATAAATCTAGTTACGAAGTCTAACAACATAACTTAAATAATATAACATATGCATCCTTCATTCAACTCCACTTTGATTTCTGCAAACTTGATCAATCCAAAGCTTTTTCCTTACCTTTTCTTTGAGCAACCTGTGAACCTGAACAAATAAGGAGTTGGATGAGACATAATGCCTTAGTGAGTTCTTTCTAGCCTAAGCTAGTGATAACCTTGGGGAAAACCTATGGTCATCACGTGTCTAAATTACAATCTGTCGGTTGATTATACGTGTGTGGATTTTGCTTATCTAGACGGTAGTGCATGCTATATCCGTCGTAGATTCTTAAAATCTTACTAAAGGTCTTACTACTCAATACATGTCATGGCGATCAAGGGAAAAGTCTAAGATCGCTATATCAAGATACGCACTAAGTATCAAGAACTATCTTCCATGACACATCTCTAAGTCGGACGATTAAGTAAAACCTAACTCGTCATCGACATACTTCCTTTACTTGATTTCTAAACTTGTACATATTAAGTCATATTTTATTTCATACGCAAGCATAATACATGTTCAAATATTAAGTTAGAAGTTAGCGTTGAACAATCAAGAATATCTGAATTCATTTTACGGATTAGTTCCGAGTGGAGTAACCCCGGAAGTTAATCCCTTACTACCGGTATTAGTGCCTAGCAAGGCATACCGGACTCCCTTAGTGAAGTGCGGGTCCCTTATGGCTTACCCCATTTCCCTTGGAAAACCTTTTATACCCATCCTTGATGGAATACAAAAGACACAACACTCTTTTTTGCTTAAAGATTATAAACGTATAATTCTTATCTTAACTTGATCGTGAATAGATTAACTAATCACAATTCTTCTTATTATTCAAAACTCAATACTTAACTATCTAGTTCTCGATACATATAAATCGAGGCTCTAAGTTCTTTCCCATTATCTAATTGCATAGCATGCTACCCATTCTTAACTTAGTTTTTTCTCATGTCATGTTTTGCCATCAAAACAAATACTTGCTTCACCCTTTTTCTTTAAGAAAACTTTAGGAAGCCTATGCCTTAAGACTTTGCTATGAGGGGTTCACTTTATAAAAGGACTGTTCAAGAAAACAGCTCGAGGAACGGCAGAGGGGAAAAAGGGCGAACGAACAATGCATTGCTGCACTGACTCACTCGCTGTGGCGAGTACATGAGCTTGCGAGGCGAGCAGCCTTACTCACCATTGCGAGTAGAAGGCGAGCAACACCCCTCTTCCGGCCTTCGAGCTCGCCGTTGCGAGCAACTTACTCACGAGGCGAGATTAATACAGCCCAGATTCGCCTAAAATGGTGTTTTTGATCAAAAATCCACATATACAAGTATCCCAAAGCATAATATGACCTTAATGAACATATAAACCTGTAAAAAAGCCTCAAAGCAAGTATTCATAAGCAAAACAAGCATCACATGAAAAGGGGTAAATAATCTATATATATATATATATATAAACCCTAAACAAAACAACTTCTATTTCACAAGCAATACACCTACCCTTGGGAAGGATCTACCTAAGAACTCACCTTAATTAAGTTGACAACAAGCTCATGTTCTTGAAGACAAAGTCCTAAGAGCAAAACCCTAGATGAGAAAGAAGTGTGTTGGAGAAGCTTGCTTCCAACCCTTTACCAACACCCTTAGCAAAATGATAGAGCCAAACCGCAAGCGCACGGCCTATCGAAGTAATAGTAGTAAGTAGAGTATCGTTCCGCTAGGGAGTTGGTCAATTTAACTAACTTTTAATGAATGATTAGAGGAGAGAAAGTTGATTAGAAAGAGTTTGATTGCTGAAGGTAAAAACAATAATAATAAAAGGGCCTTAGGATCATTGGTTCATCTTAATAACTAATCCTTCACTTGACAAAACCTAAACTTCTAATTTCATGGTTTACACACTAATTTCTAAAGACCGGTTTCCCTTAGCCCCTCACCTTTCCGATGAAAGTCCGGTGAGAGTTTACTTCTAGCAACCAAGCCTATTTCACTGACATGATTACTAGAAGATGCATAGAGGATTGAAACTACTCTTTGTCTCAATAGTTGCAAAGACTATTTCACTGTTTTGCAACTATTGTCTAGATTCACTTGTTCCAACATCAAAGCTCCGCTCTCGCTTTATGAATTGATGTTTGGGATGATGGATTAACGATTATCAAACCCTCCGCTTTCGCTTCCACAGTTTGATAATTGTTAATCCACGTTAAGACGGTGAATCTAGATTAGAAATTAGGGTTACATGGAAATTAGGGTTTAGACATGTTTTGTTTAGGATTGAGTCATTAGACTCCCCAATAATCCTAAGACTAAGAAGTCTACTCACTCATGTTCATCGTAGACATGGAGGAAGAAGAGAGAAGTACGGTAAAATAAATTGCAAAGAAAGTAAAAAGGAAAATAAAGACTTTTATTAAAATAGCAATTGAAATAAACAAAGTAAAGGATGATTGTTCATGGTGGAGAGCTACTCTATTTATAGCTTTACAATCGACTTAGAAACTAAGCAACTAAAAGGGTAAAACAGTAAAGCTGCAACAGGGTAACTTGGCCTTGAAGAAAAAGCAGCAAAAGTGGCTCTGGAGGGTGGCACGGCCGTGCCACATGTTGGCACTGGCCGTGCCAAGCTTCTGACTTGGTGGGAACATATTTTTGTCCCGTATCTTCGTATTCTTGCGCTGTATTTGCTCCAGTCCTCTTTCTTTTGCTCCAAGACACCTTCCACCATATATTTATTCCTAAAATAAAATAAAACACAATTTGAAGTAAAATATTCTAAACTAAAATAAAATGCAATAAAATAAAATCAAATCTAAAATAAAACTAAACTAAATAAGGCAATAAATAATACTATCTATGACTCATCAAACTCCCCCACACTTGAATCTTTGCTTGTCCTCAAGCAAAAGGTAACAAACATAGCAGCAACAAAGATTGATTTATGGCAATATTAAGAACATAAGTCTCTAGAGAAAGGCCTTGCCTCAAGTACACTAATTACAATTTCAAATACTTCTCATGAACCTATTCTTCCCAACATCAAGTCTCAAGTGAGTGTGTGTGTGCAGTCCAACCCTTTTCTTGCTCCTGTATAAGACAGATATTATGAGGAATAGGTTCTATCCTTAGTGCTAAAGTAACCGAGAAAAGTCCTTTCTTCATTTCATATAAGAGTGATGGGAATTTGAGTTAAACATTAAATTAGATATAACAATTAAGCACAAGGGGCTGCAGATGCTTAGGGGCTATCTATCCTCGTAGGGAGTCTTCTCGGATGTAATTGTCCTTTCCCCCTAGATTCAAAATCACCCTAAGTAGTGCTGCAAAATTATTGTTTGTTTCATCTCCGCGTAGGAAGTCTTTTTGGATGTAATTGTCCTTTCCCCCTAGCATTGATGAATTTGTTTCACTTTAGGTTCAAATTAGGGAGTCACCACCACAATTAGGAAGTTAGGGATTGTCCTTTCCCCCACATGTTGGTGCCATTCTCCCGCCCCATTTAACATTAACAAATTAATAAGAATATAACAATTAAGAACAATTTGATTAATTTTTCCCACACAAACTTATACTACTTTTACTCTTAAGACTTTAAAGGGTCTAAGTTAACACTAAAGATAGAACGTGTTCCTTAAAATACCTATTCATACATTTACTCAAGGATTGCAACCGGGTGCTTTTCTCATTGGAGAATTTCACAATAAAACATGATATGGGTATAGCAAGAACATAAGAAACACAAGAAACTATTTTCATGTACAAGAGGCGACCTAAAGAAGAGACAAAACAAAATTTTCATGCCATATTTACATTAAAAACAAGCTACTTAGTCATGCCTCTTGCTATAAAAACAAAACAAAAGAATAAAGTTCAAGGGAGTTTGGGAACACTACGACTCTAGACACTTTATTAGGCCCCCCCCACACTTAGGAGAAGCATTGTCCTCAATGATTCAAAAGAAAAAGAAATTAAAAGAAGAAGAAGAAGAAGGAGTAGAAGAAGATGAAAGAAGGAGATGAGTAGAAGAATGAGAGAGATAGGGAGAAGAAGAAGGGAAGAGAGGAAGAGGAAAGCTCACATTTGTTTATTGAGGTCCGTAAGGAGGACCTTGAAGTTGGAGGTGTTGCATCATCCGACGGAGCATCTCATTATTTTCGTCATTGACACGGTTGCCCCTTTGAACTTCATTGCGAAGGCCGGAGATCTCAACACCTTGCCTTTGTTGCTCGGTGCTCATCCTCTCGATTTCATTGTGAATCCATGTCCATTGTTGATTTTCATGAAGCTCACCGGTTTCATGGCCATGGTGCCCCTCTTCATGGTGCAAGTTAGCACCTTCTCCTTCATCATGGTGCAAGTTAGCACCTTCTCCCTCATCATCACCAAGAACCTGCACATCATTATCATACAACCAATTTTCTTCCACCTCGGTGGTAGTCCGAGATGGGTTAGGCAATAAAAACATGATCGGCACATTTAGCTTAAGTTGGTAATGGAGGGGTGGACGATGTTTGATGAAATTCATAGCAATAAGGGTTTCTATGTTAAGCCTATTATTTCCCTCAATTGGTTTGATCCCCTCATCTTCACCCACTCCAAAACACCTAGCTATATATGTAATGATGCCACCCACCACTATGTCTCCTCTACCGGCCGGTCTAGTACCGACAAAGTCTAGGTGATCAATTAAATAAAAACAGGTATTGACGGGGTGGTTGTGGAGCATTGCCCAAAGCATGAACAATTCATCGGTTCTAGTGTTTCCTAGCTCGGTTCTGCCCCAAATAGTGCAAGCCATTACCCTCTGAAGGTACCTAAGTACGGGGTTGTGAATATTGCTAGCTTTGTTCGCCCTAGGGACGTATTTGTTAAGACCGGTGATTTGTTTCCAAAAGGCAGCTGGGTCATAGTTATCCGGTTTTAGACTATCATCCCAATGATCATGAATATACCCCTCGTTGACAAAACCTAAGGCTTCACAAAAGTGCTGAAGAGACATATTATAATCAATGTTCATTAACCGGAAAACAACTCTATGGTTAGGGTTATCAAAATTCAACTTATCTTTAGTGAAAACAAGTGAGCTTAAAAATTCATAAGTAAAATTCTCATAACCCCTCATAGGTGTTAGCATATCAGTCCAACCTAGCCTACCTATCAACCTAAAAACATCATCTCTAAGCCCTAGCACTTGCAAATCATAGGAATCAGGATATCTAGAGGGATGTAATGTTTTAGAAGTAAGAATTTTGTACCTGTCCCTTTGTTTGTTGTCTTTGAACTGAATTCCATGATTCTTGACTTGTGTTTGCTTCTTTGGGGGAGGACCGGAAGAACTTGCTGGTTCCTTTCCACTTCTTCTTCTTGAAGCCATTTGACCTTGGTTGTGGTTGGTAAGAAAGTTTGGGGTTTGGGAAGATTTTTGGTGGAAAGGATTGGTTGAGGATTGGGGTTGATATTTAAGGAAGGTTTGTTGGTTTGGATGTGGAGATTGGTTAAGGTTTTGTGGTTTTTGGGTTAGGTTTTGAAGGATTAGGGTTTTGGTGAATTGTGGGTTTGGATGGATGAAAGATGTTTTTGATTGGTGGTTTTTGTTTTGGGTGAAGTTTGTGGTTGATTGGTGAAAGAATGGAGTGATTTGGTTAAGAATTGAGGGAGATATGGTGGTTTGAAGGTTTGAAGGTTATGGAGGTTTAGAGAGAAGTTTGAAAGATGAAAGAGGGTTGTGGTTTGTGAATGAGGAAGAAGGAAGAAAAATTTGATGTTATAGGGTGTGCAGAGATCGGGCACGGCCGTGCCACCCTTGGCACGGGCCGTGCCAACTTTCTGTGGCTCATGTCCCTTTTTTTGTTCACAAACCTGGCACGGCCGTGCCAGCTTCAGCACGGGCCGTGCCAACCTTCTGGTAAGGAGGGCTTCAAAAATTTTCAATTTCTTGATTTTTTCGAATCACACTTGGACAATTACCTACAAAACAAATTAAAACAAAGAAGAACAAAACAAAAGCAATTAAATGCGTGGGTTGCCTCCCACGAAGCGCTCTTTTAATGTCATTAGCTTGACGGTTAGAAAGAGTCCTTAGAATGGATCAAAGATATCATATTGTGTAGATGACGCTATAAAACGTTCTTTCACAACATGATCATTAAGCATGCAACAAGAGTAAAGAGCGGGACCCTTCATAACATTTTCCAACTCGTATCCTACCATTTTATCACTCACTTGAAAGACGATCCTACCAAGTTTAACATCAATGAGAGCTCCTGCAGTTGCGAGGAACGGTCTACCTAGGATTATAGGGACGTCATCGTCCTCTTCAATGTCAACGACTACAAAATCAGTGGGGATGTATATCCCTTCTATCTTAACGGGTATGTCCTCGACAAATCCTACAAGTTTCATGGTAGAACGATCAGCAATTTTCAATTCCATCTCGGTAGGTTTCAATTCTCCTATCCCTATCCTTTTAAGAAGAGACAAAGGCAGCAAACTAACACTAGCTCCTAAGTCACATAAGGCTTTGTTTATGGTTTCATTCCCAATTTCACATGGTATGGCAAAGCTACCTGGATCTCTAAGCTTAGGGGGTGCTTCTTGGATGATTGCACTAGTTTCCTTAGCCAAGGCTATTGTCTCATTATGCTCTATAGCCCTTTTCTTTGAAAAAATTTCCTTTAAAAACTTGGCATAAAGAGGCATCCTAGACAAAGCTTCAGCAAAGGGAAGTTTAATGCAAATCTTCCTAAGTATGTTAACAAATTTTTCAAATTTACCCTCTAATTTAAGCTTTTCGGGATTTAAGGGGGATGGAGTTTTGTTTTCTTCAAGTGGTTTAGCTTCTACTATCGCAACTTTATCACCTAAGGGCTTGACATTTTCTTTCCCAATGTTTTTAACCTTAGCAAAAGTTTCGCCTAACTTACTACCCCTAAAAGATATGACATTAACTTGGGCTTTGGGGTTGGCTTCGGTTTGACCAGGAAAGACTCCCGGTGTTTGGGAAGATGTAGCCACTTGTTGGGCTATTTGAGCGATTTGAGTTTCAAGCATTTTAGAGTGAGTAGCAATAGAATCAACCTTGGTATTGAGCTTGGAAAGAGAATCATTCAGAAATCCAGTTTGGTTTTTAAGTTCTTGAAGTTGTTTGTTTTGGTTGGCAATAGAATTTTCCAACAAAATTTCCAAATTGGATTTTTGAGTGAATCTTTGGTTGTTTGCATAACCGGGTGGTGCTACTTGTCCAAAGGGATTTTGGTTTTTATAAAAATTTTGATTTTGTCGCATCCCTTGGTTGTATTGAGCATAATTCATTTGCTCAACACCATTAATAGCACTACCTAGTTGGCAATCAACACCAGCATGACCAGCTATACCACATATTTCACAAGAAGGAGTAGATGCAGAATTGATAGCACTAACATTGAATTTTTCAAGTTTTTCAGTTAGTGTATCAATTTTAGAAGCAAGGTGATCATAGTTAGAGACTTCGTGTATACCTGCCTCCTTTTTGGAGGGTGAAGAACTAGAGATGGCTCTCTCGTCGGTCCATTTGTAATGATTCTGAGCCATGTCTTCAATCAAGGCATACGCCTCCGTGTAATTCTTGTTCATAAGTGCTCCACCTGCAGCTGCATCAACAGACATCTTAGTGGTATAAGACAAGCCATTATAAAAAGTGTGGACTATAAGCCACTTCTCTAGGCCATGGTGGGGACAAAGTCTTAGCATTTCTTTGAAACGCTCCCACGCCTCATAGAGAGATTCCCCATCTTTTTGATTGAACCGTGTGATTTGGTCTCTAAGTTTAGCGGTTTTAGATGGTGGAAAGAAACGGGCAAGGAATGCTTGCCTCATCTGATCCCATGAAGTAATGGAACCGACTTCGAGGGAATGGAACCAAGCGCTAGCTCTATCCCTTAAGGAAAAGGGAAAGAGATGAAGTCTTACGGCTTCTTGGTTCTCCTTCATGGTTCCACTAATTCGTAGGAAAACAGAGATGTGAAGATTGGGATCCTCTGTGGGGGATCCCGAGAATTGGTTTTGCTGCACCAAGTTAAGTAGGGCAGGCTTGATTTCAAAGTTGTCATCCTCAACCGTTGGGTACACAATAACAGCTTGTGGCTCAGCCGTAGACGGCGTTGCATACTCTTTGAGAGTGCGATTGGCCATGGCGGTGTTATTTTGTGCTGCTCTCCTCCTTCTATGTAAGAACCTTTCGATCTCGGGTATAAATACCGCTTGATTTCTAGTTCTTCGCATACAAGGTTGAGAACCCAAGAAGTTAGCGATAACAGAAAAATAAAAAGGTAAAAATAAAAATAAAAAGAAAAGAGAAAGAAGAAGAGAGAATTCTAATCACTAAGAAAAAGCTAATCAAATTAGTTAACTCCCCGGCAACGGCGCCAAAAACTTGATAGAGCCAAACCGCAAGCGCACGGCCTATCGAAGTAATAGTAGTAAGTAGAGTATCGTTCCGCTAGGGAGTTGGTCAATTTAACTAACTTTTAATGAATGATTAGAGGAGAGAAAGTTGATTAGAAAGAGTTTGATTGCTGAAGGTAAAAACAATAATAATAAAAGGGCCTTAGGATCATTGGTTCATCTTAATAACTAATCCTTCACTTGACAAAACCTAAACTTCTAATTTCATGGTTTACACACTAATTTCTAAAGACCGGTTTCCCTTAGCCCCTCACCTTTCCGATGAAAGTCCGGTGAGAGTTTACTTCTAGCAACCAAGCCTATTTCACTGACATGATTACTAGAAGATGCATAGAGGATTGAAACTACTCTTTGTCTCAATAGTTGCAAAGACTATTTCACTGTTTTGCAACTATTGTCTAGATTCACTTGTTCCAACATCAAAGCTCCGCTCTCGCTTTATGAATTGATGTTTGGGATGATGGATTAACGATTATCAAACCCTCCGCTTTCGCTTCCACAGTTTGATAATTGTTAATCCACGTTAAGACGGTGAATCTAGATTAGAAATTAGGGTTACATGGAAATTAGGGTTTAGACATGTTTTGTTTAGGATTGAGTCATTAGACTCCCCAATAATCCTAAGACTAAGAAGTCTACTCACTCATGTTCATCGTAGACATGGAGGAAGAAGAGAGAAGTACGGTAAAATAAATTGCAAAGAAAGTAAAAAGGAAAATAAAGACTTTTATTAAAATAGCAATTGAAATAAACAAAGTAAAGGATGATTGTTCATGGTGGAGAGCTACTCTATTTATAGCTTTACAATCGACTTAGAAACTAAGCAACTAAAAGGGTAAAACAGTAAAGCTGCAACAGGGTAACTTGGCCTTGAAGAAAAAGCAGCAAAAGTGGCTCTGGAGGGTGGCACGGCCGTGCCACATGTTGGCACTGGCCGTGCCAAGCTTCTGACTTGGTGGGAACATATTTTTGTCCCGTATCTTCGTATTCTTGCGCTGTATTTGCTCCAGTCCTCTTTCTTTTGCTCCAAGACACCTTCCACCATATATTTATTCCTAAAATAAAATAAAACACAATTTGAAGTAAAATATTCTAAACTAAAATAAAATGCAATAAAATAAAATCAAATCTAAAATAAAACTAAACTAAATAAGGCAATAAATAATACTATATATGACTCATCACAAAACCTTACTTAGTTCTAGCTTATGGAAGATTAAGAGAAGATTGAATGATGTGTGTAGAGGAGAGTAGAGGAAAGAAAATCCTTAGAGAGAAGGGAGAGCAAAAGTTGCAAACCCTAGAGAGAGAATGGAAAGAAAGTTATGAAGATTTGTGGTCCTAACGCACATAAATATCTTCTCCACGTGAAAGGTCTAAAATACCCCTTGCATCACTCGTTTGCATTCTATCGTTCCAATTAATATATCAGTCTTTAAAAGCGGGATGTTACATTCTACCCCCTTAAAAAAAATTCGTCCTCGAAATTTAGAGCATACCTGAAAACAAATGCGGATACTGATTAAACATCTCTGATTCAAGCTCCCATGTAGCCTAACCATCTGGCGAACCCTTCCATATAACTTTCACTATAGGAATCTCTTTGTTCCTGAGAGATTTGACGTCACGGTCATTTATTCTTTCTGGTTCTGGCTGAAAAGTCAAATCCGATCTCAATTATATGGAATCTAACTCGACTGGCTGGAAAGGATCTGGAATGTACTTCTTCAATTGAGATACATGAAACACATCATGTAATCCCGACATAGCTGGAGGTAAAGCTAGCTGGTAAGCCACCGGTTCGATACGCTTGAGTATCATAAACGGTCATACATATCTAGGACACAACTTCTTGGTTCTGAAAACACCTCTCAAACCCAGTTTAGGCGTAACCTTCAGGAACACATGATCACTTTCTTCAAACTCTAAAGGTCTTCGCCTATTGTCCGCATAACTTTTCTGACGACTCTGAGCTATTCTCATCTTCTCTTGTATTGACTTAATCTTCAAAGTCGTTTCTTGAATAATCTCTGGTCCAATGATGCTCTTATCTCCAACCTCAGCCCAACATAGAGGGGTTCTGCATTTCCTACCATACAACGCTTCATATGGTGCCATTCCGATACTCGAATGATAACTATTGTTGTAGGAAAATTCTATCAGAGGCAAGTGATGGTTCCAACTCCCTCCATCTTCTAAAACACAAGCACGTAACATGTCTTCTAAAGTTTGGATAGTCCTATCTGACTGTCCATCCGTTTGCGGATGATGCGACGTGCTCAACTTCAAACGAGTTCCTAAGGCCCTTTGAAAAGCCTTTCAAAAGTGTGAAGTGAAGATAGGATCTCTGTCTGACACAATGCTCACCGGAACCCCGTGTAGCTTAACGATTTCTAAAATGAACAATTCGGCATACTGTGATGCTTTGTAGGTAGATTTAACTGGTAAGAAATGAGCTGACTTAGTTAATCTATCTACAATCACCCATATTGAGTCTTGACCTCTCTGAGTACGAGGTAAACCTCCTACAAAGTCCATAGTAATGTGTTCCCATTTCCACTGAGGAATCTCTAATGATTGTAGCATACCAGCTGGTCTCTGATGTTCTATTTTGACTTGTTGACAAACAATACACCTTGCTACAAATTCAGCAATATCCGTTTTCATGCCAGGCCACCAGTACTCCCTCTTTAAATCTTGATACATCTTGGTAGCACCAGAATGAATTGAAAAACTACTCTTATGCGCTTCATCCAAAAATCATTCTTCTAAGCTCTTGATCATTTGGAACACATAACCTTCCTTCAAACAACATTGCTCCATCCGAAGCCATAGAGAATTTTGGGTGAACACTCCTTCTCTGATGTTCTGAGTCAACAATCTGAGCCTGTATAATTCTTGACCGTAAATCACATGATACTTCCAATCTGTGCAACCAAATACCATCATCATCTTCTATGACTCCAAGATTAAGGTCTCGAACCTTCTCATACATGTTACAAGTGTGCATTAAGACTTCAGCTTGAGCTAAGGCCATACGACTCAAAGCATCTGCCACCACATTGGCCTTTCCTGGATGATATTTCAAATCAAAGTCAAAGTCTTTCAAATATTCCATCCAACGTCGTTGCCTCATATTCAAATCCCTTTGATCAAACAAGTACTTTAGGCTCTTGTGGTCACTAAACAATTCAAAGTGTGCTCCATACAAATGATGCCTCCATATCTTCAAAACGAAAATTATGGCTGCCAACTCTAAGTCATGAGTAGGATAATTTTTTTCATGCGTCTTGAGTTGTCTAGATGCATAAGCTATCACATTATTTTCCTGCATAAGTACACCACCAAGTCCCTTAGACGATGCGTCACAAAACACAACACATTTCTTCTCCGGGTCAGGTATGGTTAAAACTGGTGCCTGTGTCAACTTCTTCTTCAGAGTCCTAAAACTCTTCTCACATTCTTCATCCCACACAAAAGGTACATCCTTCCTTGTGAGTCGGGTTAATGGCAAAGCGATTTGGGAAAACTTCATGATGAATCGCCGATAATAACCAGCTAACCCCAAAAAGCTTCGAACCTCTGAAACATTCTTTGGTCTAGTCCAATTTTGAACATTTTCTACTTTCGACTGATCAACTGCTACTCCTCCTTGAGAAATAACATGACCCAGGAACTTAACTTTTGACAATCAAAACTCACACTTGCTAAACTTTGCATAAAGTTGTTTCTCTCGGAGAACATCCAACACTGTTCTCAGATGTTGAGCATGCTTCTGTGGATTCTTAGAATAAATCAATATGTCATCAATGAAAATAATGACAAATTGATCCAAATACGGTTGAAAGATCTGGTTCATATAATCCATAAAAACTGCTGGAGCATTGGATACACCAAAAGGCATAACTACTAATTCATAGTGTCCGTAATGAGTTCTGAAAGCCGTTTTAGACACATCCGAAGATTTGATGCGTATCTGATGATATCCAGATCTAAGGTCAATCTTTGAGAACACGGACGCTCCCTTAAGCTGATCAAGTAGGTCATCAATCCTTGGCAATGGATACTTATTCTTGATGGTTACCTTATTCAACTGGCGGTAATCAATACACAGTCTCATGCTACCATCTTTCTTCTTGACTAACAACACCGGTGCACCCCAAGGAGATACACTAGGCCTGATGAAATGCTTCTGTATAAGCTCTTCAAGCTGAGACTTCAGTTCCTTAAGCTCCAAAGGAGACATTCTATAAGGCGCTACCGACACCGGCTCCGCTCCTGGAATCAGATCAATTGAAAACTCAATTTCCCTTTCTGGTGGTAAATTTGTGATATCGGCCGGAAAGACATCCAGATACTCACTAACAATCGGAATATCACTTGGACTTAAATCTGTTTCTGAAGTCACGGTGAGCATAACATAAAAACCCTTATCTTGAGCACAAATAAATTGAGCCATTTGATACGTGTGCTTTAATAATTATGATAGAGCCACTCCTTCCACCGTGTTAGTAGTTGGCATGTAAATACTCTTCTCTGCACACCCTATATATACATGATTCGCCGACAACCAATCCATACCTAATATCACATCAAGTTGCTTCATCGGAAGACATACCAAGTCTATATAATAAGTCTTACTAGATACGGTGACAGGACAATTCTCACAAACATAATTCGCTACAATTCCTCCGTCGGTGGCCGTAGTTACCATCATAGGGGGATTTAGTAACGAAACAGATAACTAAAGAGCTTCAACACATTGGAAAGAAATGAAAGAACATGAATCATCTCCCATTATGCACTGCCCAGCATGAGTCCTTCCACATTTACTGCAAATAACAAAAAAGTTGGATGAACCCATCTGTCTTCCCTTCTGAGGAGACCCCTTCTGAGGAGATCCCCTTGGCTTCAACTTATCATGATGCCTATCAACAAAATTGCCTCTTCTTCTATCAAAGGACGTGGTACCCTCTCTGACAGCTTTATCAAAACCTCTCTCAGCCTCCAAACTATTATGCACCATCTCATCAAAATTTGTTAACCTTTGTTGACTAACTACCGCATAGAGTTCACCCCTCAAAGCATGCTTATATTGGTTAACTTTCCAGATCTCATTACCCGCATACTCATGGTGAGTAGAGTAATAAGATAATTCCTCAAACTTCTTTGTGAAATCTGTCACCGACATTTGACCTTGTTTCAAATGAAGAAATTCCTGCTCCTACCTGACCTTGAACGACAAAGGAATATATTTCTCTTTCATCACTTGCTTAAAGTTCTCCCAATTCACTAGTATTCCATTTGTCACCATCCTGCGTCGAGCAGTTTCCCACCAATCCTGTGCTGCACCTCAAAATTGATTAGTTGCATAAACTACTTTCTCTTCCTCGGTACAATTGGCCATAAGAAAAATCTTCTCAATATGCTTGATCCACCTCTTAGCTTCAGGTGGCTCCCCACTACCGTCGAACTCTGGAGGATGGTTTCGATTGAATTCTCGGAATGCTGGATTTCCCACAACTGGAGGTGGTGGATGCGGTTGATGCAATCCCGGACCTTGTTGCATAGTTGCAGCCCACTGCTGCTGGGACTGTGTGTTCTGTTGGATCTGCTATTGCATCATGTGCATCATCTGCTGATTCTGCTGCATCATCTGTGCCCACATCTGAGCATCAGGGTTAACATTCTGCTCCACATTCTGATTGGCTCTTGGCTGGCCTCGTCCTCTTTGTGCTCCAGACATTCTCGCTCAAACTGTCATATTTAAGTCAAAGTGATCAATTTTAACCAAATATAACAATGAGGACAACATCCTAAACTCAAAAGAACAGCTACTTGGATTGTAATATTAATGACCCAAGGCACGATCTGAAACGACCTGCTCTGATACCAATTGTAACACCCATATTTGAAATTATCTAGAATAATCAAATGTGCGTTATAAGGTGATATTGGATACAATAATTATACAATACAGAAATGACTTTAAGTCGAGAGTTAAGATACAAAGCTTCCGAGTCATATGTTACATTATTACACACCAAAGTTTTTGCTTCATAAATCTAGTTACGAAGTCTAACAACATAACTTAAATAATATAACATATGCATCCTTAATTCAACTCCACTTTGATTTCTGCAAGCTCGATCAATCCAAAGCTTTTTCCTTACATTTTCTTTGAGCAACCTGTGAACCTGAACAAATAAGGAGTTGGATGAGACATAATGCCTCAGTGAGTTCTTTCTAGCCTAGGCTAGTGATAACCTTGGGGAAAACCTATGGTCATCACGTGTCTAAATTACAACCTGCCGGTTGATTATACGTGTGTGGATTTTGCTTATCTAGACGGTAATGCATGCTATATCCGTCGTAGATTCTTAAAATCTTACTAAAGGTCTTACTACTCTATACATGTCATGGCGATCAAGGGAAAAGTCTAAGATCGCTATATCAAGATACGCACTAAGTATCAAGAACTATCTTCCATGACACATCTCTAAGTCGGACGATTAAGTAAAACCTAACTCGTCATCGACATACTTCCTTTACTTGATTTCTAAACTTGTACATATTAAGTCATATCTTATTTCATACGCAAGCATAATACATGTTCAAATATTAAGTTAGAAGTTAGCGTTGAATAATCAAGAATATCTGAATTCATTTTACAGATTAGTTCCGTGTGGAGTAACCCCGGAAGTTAATCCCTGACTACCGGTATAAATGTCTAGCAAGGCGTACCGGACTCCCTTAGTGAAGTGCGGGTCCCTTACGGCTTACCCCATTTCCCTTGGAAAACCTTTTATACCCATTGATGACATGCTGTCATTACGTAATTTTTAGGACTTATTGTGACATTTTGATAGAGTTCTCATGCAATTTATACTGTTCTGGAGTGCAAAAAGCTGAAATATTGAAGTCTGTTTGAAGCAAATCGCGCCACGCCAATTTCAAGCCGTGCTGTGATTTTTGAAGCGAAATTACAACATCCCTGTTTGAGGGAAATCACGGCACGCCAATATACAAGGCGCGGCGCGATTTTGATGGGTCAGGCCCATGACTTCTATAAATACTGCACTCAATCTGAAGAACAGGAGTTACGATTTTGGAGAGCAAAGTGCGATTTTGAGACATCGGAGATGGCTAGAAGGGCGATTTCTTCAACCTTTTACCAATTCATGTATGTTTTATTTCAATCATTGATTATGCTATTTGTAAACTCGATTATGAGTAGCTAAATCTCTTAGAGATTAGATCCGAGATGAATCTTTGTAACCCTAATTGACACATGTTGCTGTGAAACTCTATTTTGTTTATGAATTCAATTCTAGTTTATTCAATTCAACTGTTCTTAATGCTTTTTATATCTTGATCACATATAACCTGATTTTGTGAGAACGAATGACCACTGACCATGGCTTTCAACTTAGACCTAATTGAGTGGTTCTAATGAACAGGGTTAGTCCAGGAATAGATAATCGTTTGTAAGTGATAATAGGTTAACGTTCGGTAAAACCTTCAAGAATTATTAGACCACCAAGGGATTGGGGGTCGTAGTTTGAGAAGAGGGTTCTAATTCAAGGGATTGATTAGAGCTATTTTGTTAATCATCGTAAATTAAAAGAAGATTCATAACAAATATGTGTGGTATACCGATTAGGGGAACTTAGAGGATTCGAAGGATCTGATCTCATCTCTCTCATATTTTTTTAATCAAATCTTTATTTTCTGTTACTTGATTTAATTAAAATCAAACCAAATCTACTGCCTAGTGGCAAAACAAAATAAACTTTTATACATCCTATTTTTATAACGCGATTGAATTATTGAAGTTAAAAACAGTCCTCGTGGGATCGATATTTTTACTACTTCGATAGTATTTGGTGCACTTGTCAAACTTCTATCAAGTTTTTGGCGCCGTTGCCGGGGACTGTTGAGTCATTTCAATTTGGCAATTACGTTATTATTCAGGATTTCTGTCTTTTATATTTTTGTATATATATATATTAAAAAAAATATTATGCTCTTTGTTTTCTTCTCATTGTACTGTGCTACTGAAAAGTTTATCCAAGTTTTGCAGCTATGATAGACAAGGTACTCTTCTATGACACAGAAGAGATTGCTAAGTTGCAGTATGAAAAATATATGCTATCTTTTAAGATCAAAATTTTGGACAACAAAATCTCGAGTTGTGATCATCAAGAGGCAAATCAACCAGGTAGTGATGGTGAAGGGAAGAAAGAGGTGATCAACATCGATTACAATACTCAACTTCAGAATATTTTAGATGATTTCTTGGTGTCAAATCAAGTTTCATTTGAGAAGTTTGATGTTCAGTGTGGTGATCTTGTTGAAAAAGCACATGAGTCTTAGAGGAAGCTGGTTCATATGGAGATTGAGTGTCACAAGGTTGTGGTGGAAGAAAATCCAAAAGTGAGGAGTGCTGACATTTTCCCGAAGTCTGAACAAACAGGGGTTAAGGAAATCACTCGTGTGCAAATGGATGCATGTCCTTCTCTAAGGTGGGAGAGCTTAAATTCCAAAGGTTTAACTGTGAGCACATGGGAGCACCTACTTCTTTATGCCAAGTTCATGGATTTCCTGCCTAACAAGAGGAAGAAGAAGGGTGATGTGTTCTTTCTGACATATTTGCCACCCTAACAGTGGTTGAAGCGTCAAGCTCAATGACGTAAAAGAAAGCGCTTGGTGGGAGGCAACCCACTAGATTTAATTTCAGGTAGTATTTATTTTTATTGTTTTCAATATAAAAAATAATATTTTCAACAACGAAACACAAAACAGGCAGGAATTTTTCTTTCAAAGTTTTAGTGTGCAAGCCCTGCCAAGAAGATTGTGATACAATACTGATGTTGTGTCCCAATCTCCTCTTCAAAAACTCTTGTTTCTTAAAAGTGGAAGTCCAGGATAAAATTGCAAACTTTAAAATTTTTTATTATGTCTTCAAAGTCGCGTTACGATTGTCGAATCATAATACGATTTTGAAGTAAAACTGCCTGGACTTGACCGCTTAAATTGTATTACGATTGGGGGATCGTGGTTCGATTTCAGAAAAATTTTGCACCCCTTTCTGCCTCAGCCAAATTGCGTCACGGTGGTGACAATCGTGATACGATCCTTGTGATAATTTGAAAAAGGTAACCTTTACAAACTGCCATCGCACCACGATTTCCCAATCGTAACGCGATTTTGCAAGAGCCTATTAAAGAACCAGCAGTTTCAGCATAAACCTCTTTCCATTTTCCTAGTTACTCTGCCCAATTTTCTCCAAGAACCCTAACCCACGAAAATCAACCCTTTTTCATCAATTTTTCATCTCCTTAGCATATCCCAACACCAATTCATCCAACATTCTTCATCTTCATCCATTTCAATTAACCAAAACAACCTACCCTTTTTCACACACTCTCAAACTTTCACACAAATGGCACCCAAAACACAAAATGTTTCAAAACCAAAAACTAGACAACAAACCAAGCCTAAGACAACTACCACCCAACCTTCATCTAGCCAAAACAAACGCAAAAGAAACGCTGCCCCACCATCAAATGTTAATTGGTTTATTTCTGATGACGCAAGAGAATGGTTCGATTATTGCAAGAGTTTGAGGGTGATTTGCATACTCCTACTATTCAGCCTATCACCGACAAGACCATGGATGTCTTTATGAAGAAGTATGAAGAGTTTATGAGGAAGAGAGGTGGTGCACCTGAAGCACCCCCACAGTAGCAGCTACCTCAAATGGAGAGAGGAGAAGGTTTTCCACTGAGTTTGCTGTAGCGGCACAGATGCATAGGAGGCTGATCACTGGCTCTTTCGAGAGATTTGAGAAATCCCGCCAGCCTCCTTTGATGGGTTACCTGAGACTGGTGGTGATGAGGATGTGGACATGGGACTGGACCACTGAGGGTTCAGCTTTGCTTGTTTTAGTGTTTTCGTTGTACTTTTCTTTTTAGTACTTTGTTTTTGTTTCGTACTGTTTTTATATTCTTGTATTGTCAAAGTCCGTTGAACATGTTATTCCCCGTATTGTGATGAATCTGCACTTGTTTATTATTGACGAATTTGTTTGTTAGTTGACTCTTTACAGTTTAGTAACAGTTGTTTGATGAAACTGTATTCCAAAAGTTCTAAAGGAGGGGTGACTTGATTCATAGGCGAAGTGTACGGCGTTGCTAGGTAGTCACATACTCCCAGAAATCTCAGCCATAAGGTTCATTGCCATATTTTGTTTTTCAATTTACTTATATTTAGATTAGTTTTCCATGCAACTACATTTCTAGAACTTGCATTGTTTCTCTATTATTGATTGGTCTTTGTTAATTACACACTGAGGCAAAAGTGCTTGGTCCTGTGAGCCTTTGAAGCCTACCCTATTTTAATTTGTTTTATCCTTTCTTAACCAATTGTGAGCCGGTAGGATTAGAACTTTTTGTTCGGTGACAAACTACAAATGAAGCCTAGAGCCTTTTTAGGATGATTACCTTGAAATTTTAATTTGAGGTAGGCTATGTAGGATGTTGCTTGATAATAAGTTTGGGGTTGCCTTTGGAATTTGCAACCTACTAAGTTTGGGGTGGGGGTACTAGAGAACAAGTGATGAAAAATGAAAAAGAATGAAAAACATACACACAAAAATAGGTGTATAAAAAAAAAAGATGAAAGAAATTGAAAAAGGGGCACACAATGTCATATCCAAGTAACTTCAAACTCGATGTGTCCCAAGCTTTTGATAAAGTTATTGAAAATGTTCTCTAGGTACCTAAGTTTTGTTTCAAATAAGGATTGGGGGATTGAATCTTGTTTTACACTTGTAGGAATGCCTAACTCAAATTTTGTGTAGCCTACTTATCTAAATATATCCCACCTTTCACCTGAGCCCCGTTATAACCCTAAAGACCTCAAAAGTGTGTAATGATATTGACTTTGATTGATGTTTAGAAACTTTTCAAGCGTATGGTAATATGTAGACCTGCATGTCGACTGGTAGAACCCTATTTCAATTTGATGCGAGGAGTTGTGAATTGGTGGATGCGAACAAGTCAAACTAGCTCATCTTTAGCTAGAAGGAGAATGAACTTTTGGGTACTAGCGTTTTGTCAGGTAACTGTTATTTTACCGTCGTTTGTCACTGTTGCAAGCAAATTCCTTGAGGACAAGGAATGGTTTAAGTTTAGGGTTGTAATGACATGCTGTCATTACGTAATTTTTAGGACTTATTGTGACATTTTGATAGAGTTCTCATGCAATTTATACTGTTCTGGAGTACAAAAAGCTGAAATATTGAAGTCTGTTTGAAGCAAATCGCGTCACGCCAATTTCAAGCCGTGCTGCGATTTTTGAAGCGAAATTACAACATCCCTGTTTGAGGGAAATCGCGGCACGCCAATATAAAAGGCGCGGCACGATTTTGATGGGTCAGGCCCATGACTTCTATAAATACTGCACTCAATTTGAAGAACAGGAGTTACGATTTTGGAGAGCAAAGTGCGATTTTGAGACATCGGAGACGGCTAGAAGGGTGATTTCTTCAACCTTTTACCAATTCATGTATGTTTTATTTCAATCATTGATTATGCTATTTGTAAACTCGATTATGAGTAGCTAAATCTCTTAGAGATTAGATCCGAGATGAATATTTGTAACCCTAATTGACACATGTTGCTGTGAAACTCTATTTTGTTTATGAATTCAATTCTAGTTTATTCAATTCAATTGTTCCTAATGCTTTTTATATCTTGATCACATATAACCTGATTTTGTGAGAACGAATGACCACTGACCATGGCTTTCGACTTAGACCTAATTGAGTTGTTCTAATGAACAGGGTTAGTCTAGGAATAGATAATCGTTTGTTAGTGATAATAGGTTAACGTTCAGTAAAACCTTCAAGAATTATTAGACCACCCAAGGGATTGGGGACTGTAGTTTGAGAAGAGGGTTCTAATTCAAGGGATTGATTAGAGCTATTTTGTTAATCATCGTAAATTAGAAGAAGATTCATAACAAATAGGTGCGGTATACCGATTAGGGGAACTTAGAGGATTCGAAGGATCTGATCTCATCTCTCTCATATTTTCTTAATCAAATCTTTATTTTCTGTTACTTGATTTAATTAAAATCAAACCAAATCTACTGCCTAGTGGCAAAACAAAATAAACTTTTATACATCCTATTTTTATAACGCGATTGAATTATTGAAGTTAAAAACAGTCCTCGTGGGATCGATATTTTTACTACATCGATAGTATTTGGTGCACTTGTCAAACTTCTATCACCCATCCTTGATGGAATACAAAAGACACAACACTCTTTCTTGCTTAAAGATTATAAACGTATAATTCTTATCTTAACTTGATCGTGAATAGATTAAATAATCACTATTCTTCTTATTATTCAAAACTCAATACTTAACTATCTAGTTCTCGATACATATAAATCGAGGCTCTAAGTTCTTTCCCATTATCTAATTGCATAGCTTGCTACCCATTCTTAACTTAGTTTTTTCTCATGTCATGCTTTGCCATCAAAACAAATACTTGCTTCACCCTTTTTCTTTAAGAAAACTTTAGGAAGGCCATGCCTTAAGACTTTGCTATGAGGGGTTCACTTTATAAAAGGATTGTTCAAGAAAACAGCTCGAGGAACGGCAGAGGGGAAAAAGGGCGAACGAACAATGCATTGCTGCACTGACTCACTCGCCGTGGCGAGTACATGAGCTCGCGAGGCGAGCAGCCTTACTCGCCATTGCGAGTATAAGGCGAGCAACACCCCCCTTCCGGCCTTCGAGCTCGCCGTTGCGAGCAACTTACTCGCGAGGCGAGATTTGACAGCCCAGATTCACCTAAAATGGTGTTTTTGATCAAAAATCCTCATATACAAGTATCCCAAAGGATAATATGACCTTAATGAACATATAAACCTGTAAAACAGCCTCAAAGCAAGTATTCATAAGCAAAACAAGCATCACATGAAAAGGGGTAAATAATCTATATATATATATATATATAAACCTTAAACAAAACAACTTCTATTTCACAAGCAACACATCAACCCTTGGGAAGGATCTACCTAAGAACTCACATAAAGAATATAATATTTGCAGCAAGAATATAACTCACATCCCTTGATTTCTACATCCAGATTTTATTACTTTTTATCTTTAATTTTTGTCGTTTTAAAAAATTTATATTTAATTCATTGCATGTCAGAAAATTCTAAATTTTAGTAAACGAACCTTTCATAGTGTTCTAATCTTGTCTCAAAAAAATCGTTCAAAAATTTAAGAGTTTAAGGATAATTAATCAAACTTTGTTTTAGCAGGGACTAAAATTATAAGTAAATTTTTTTTATAGGGACTAAAAATGCTATTAAAATTAAGTAGGGACTAAACTTACAAGGTCGCTATTTTATAGGGACTAGAAACATAATTAACCCTAAAAACAAATGTGCTAAATAAATAGTTTTAACTTTTAATCAAGTTAAATGTTCATAACAATATTTTGTATCTTTGAAAAAAAAAATATTTTTTATTATATAATTATGGTTTAAATATGGAAATGGTCCCTGCAAATATCTGGCGTTTTGGTTTTAGTCCCTATAAAAATATTTTTTTGGTTTTAGTTCCTGCAAATATAGAATATTTGGTTTTTGTCCTTGGTATTTTGTTTTAATCCTTGTAAAATCATTTCATATTGAAATTGGTCCCTATAATATTCATTTTAGTCCTCATTTTGAGGGACTAAAATCAAATATTCTACACATTAAAAGGACCAAATCCAATATAAAATCAATTTTACAAGGACTAAAACCAAAATTTTTTATATTTGCAGGGACTAAAACCAAAAAAATATTTTTACAGGGACTAAAACCAAAATATCATATATTTGCAGGGACTATTTTCATATTTAAGCCTATAATTATTTATTAATGACAAATTATTTTGAAGCTTACAAAATTGACCAAAAAATATATATAATTGAGTATATAATGACATGCGAAGATGACATTGTCATCTCAATTCATTCCTTAAAAAAACAATGTTGTCTCAATTGAAAATGTGAAAATTAAATTTCAAAAGAGAATCTTGGTGCAAATGTCAAAGGGAGTGGCCATTCAGGTCATAGATTCAACACCTTGTTTTGCCATTTTTTTTAATAAAACTCACTGATTAAATTTATGTATCAAATCGGTCCGGTTTGTTATAACCAACGGTTCATCGATTTTGATCGTGTCACACCGGTCCACGCCGGATTGAATGCACGACTGATCTGGTTTTAAAACTATGTCTAAACGCTAGTTAATATAAGGCTTAATAGCAGTTTGACCCCCTAAGTAGCACGATCTTGCGATTTTGGCCCTTTAACAAACTAAATTATAACCCAGCCCTAGTACTGCCCAATTTGCAAATTTGACCCCAGGTTAATTTTTACCAGGTCAACATGTGCTACCTTACTTAAATGAGTAGGATGTCACGTGTGTAATTTTTGAATTAAAAAAATTTAAAATTGCCACATATTCATTTATGGAATTAAACAAATAAAAAAGAAAAAGAAAAAAACAAGAAAATTTTTGCAGGGACCTTTTTCTACAATTTTATTTACATTGACTAAAACCAAAACGATACATATTTGCAGGGACTAAAATCATATTTTAGCCTTAGTTATTTAGCTTTAGTACTCCATTAAACCCTCGAAATTAGAAATATTATGAGTTTAATCGAGGTCAATCAAGTAAATTTGGTGGATTATTAACTTTAATATAGTATAGTAGATATAGTAGATACCCCATTAAACCCTAAAAATTAGGAATATTATGAGTTTACTCGGTTAATTAAGTAAATTTGGTGGCTATTAACTTTAATACAGTATATAGTAGTAGATAACTTTAATATAGTATTAAATATCAATGATCTGAACCCACTTAAGTTGATCTGTTGGTGTAGGCTTGGGACCTAAAGTGTGGTTCTACTCAAGGTCTCGAGTTTAAATGATTAAATCTAATCGATGTCAATAGTTTCTTCAACAAAAAAAAAAAGATATCAATGATCTGAATAGAAAATCGATTTTTAAGGATCTCAGGTAACAACTAATTATTTAGATCACAATGATTTGAATACAAATTTTGATATCGAAAATTAAGGCTAATATTGTGAGGGTAGTTTTTTATGTTTTATTTAATTTTTAAATCAATAATGATTAAGTTTTTCCCTCAAAAAAAATGATTAAGTTTTAGTGGACCATTAAACCCTCAAAATTAAGAATATTTTTTGAAGAAGTCAAAATTAAAAAAATTATAAGTTTAATTGAGGTAAATTAAGAAAATTTGGTGGCTATCAACTTTAATATAGTAGATATATGATTTAAAATAACAATTTAAAATTAGTTAAATTTTATTAAAACATGAACAAACCACAACAATAGGAACAAAAATTCATAACAATAAAAATGATATTGGATACTACAAAATATCTTATTTTATTTTTTATTTGTCAAAAATATTTTATCCTCTTAATATAAGTGTATCATGAAAGTGGATAGACTAACACAAGATATAACAAAATATTCTCTCGTCTCTCCTTCTCAAACCCTAGCCGTCACCTCTTTCTTCTTCTTCTTCTTCTTGTCAGAGGGGTGATTTAGGGTCAATTTTGACCCAAAAATCACCCCTCCGAGTTGTTTTTCCTTATATCCTATTTGAATAAGTGATTTCACATATTTTCTGTTTTCTTTCATTTGTTTTTGTGATTTCGTCGTCTATAAACGACTCTGTTTGTTTTGATTTTTCGTCTTTGTGCGGTGTGTTTTTTATTTTCCGTCTTAGTGCGGTGTTTATTTGATTCAAGTTGAAAGATTAGCTTTGAGCAAGTGCAGATCTGATCAATGACAATGACTTTGGCGTCGTCAACGTTGCAGATCCGGAGACATGAATATTCCGGAGACTTTAATATAGTCATATTAGTAATATTTTTAGGCATAAGTACTTTGCCGTTTTATGCTATTAACATGGATGATGTGAGTTTGTTCACAAATTCATCCTTTTTGTTTTTAGCGAATTTGAATTTGTATTGTATCGATATACTCTATCAATTTGAATGAATGAATATCGTTTATTTTTGTCAAAAAAAAAATGAAAGTAGACAGACTGCTACGTTAATGCCATCAATTCGTTAGTATGTATAAATATTTTGCACTTTTAAATTGTAACAAACTTTACTTTTTTTTTACAAAGTAACAAACTATACTTTTATTTCTCAAAATCACAAGTGTAACAAACATAAGATAATTTTCTTTTAAGGAGCAAATATAATATAAATATTATCTTACACCATTATAACAAACATATTATATCTTTCAAACAAAACAAAAAAACAAACATATTATAACAAACATAATATAAATATTATCTTTTTGGAGGACCCGTGAATTTGTTTAAGGCTCTGATTGATCCGTTTTTTGCACTTAGGCATGTCTTCATCATCGTCTCGCAAAGACATGATTAGCACCCTTCCAGACTCAATTCTTTCTCACATAATCTCTTTTCTTCCCACCAAATACGCTGCCGCCACAAGACTCCTCTCAAAACGATGGAACCCTTTGTACCCATTATGGCTCTTGGTTCTCACCCTCGACTTCGACGTCCAAAGCTTTGAAGACTTGAACACCTTTCGCCATGATGTATATCCCAACATGCTACCAATACAACATTTCATTAATGCCTCTATGCAACAAGGAATCGAAAACCAAGCCTTCGAGAAGGTTTATGAATTGAAATTAACTCATGGCATTCTGAGTGTGAATCTGGTATGAAAACTCACATAATTTAGTGTAATTATACATGTCATTGTTGTGTTGGTGTCAGAAGTGACACGTGTCCGACACCAGGACACACCTAATCCAAAGAGTGTCCGTGCTTCATTACTGCTGACTTTCTTATTGATTAAATAGTCTGTCATTGTGTGTAAATGTTATAATAATGCTTTGTTTTTATAACTAATGCAGAGATGTCCTCATCTTCTCTACATAGTCCACACTTTTCATAACCTAACCCAAATAGAGGTTTTCTTCCTTGGCTATAAGGGTAAAACTTGGAGTGGGAAATGGAGGTGGATGCTAGAAGTGCTTCAACAGAGTCCCAAGCTTCAACATCTTGCCATTCATCAGGTTATTCATTTAATTTGCTTGGTTTATTGTTTTTTTACTGCAAATTATATTCAAAATTTGAAACGCACAGTCAGCGCAAGAAGCGCAATCTAGCACAAAGATCATAAAAAAAAAAATATATATATATATAGACGGAACAACCAAAATACCAACACGGCAACAACCGATGCTGCTCTGCTGCTACTTCAAAACAAAACACTATCCGCTGCGCAAAAAAACAGAAGCACAACAGTATTAACACAAATACAAAGAACCAAAAGGCTAAAGCTTAACAAACCAAAATTCCAATTAAGAAGTAATTTTCACGAGAATGCGACAACTTTGGATGGAATCGGACTCTTCTAGATCGATGTAAACACCTTTTCCACCAAGCTATCCATCCTATTCTCTTTCAAAAGGACCCCCTCTGACAACTTATTTGTCGACTTCACAAAAAAACTCCGTCTTTTGGAAGCCACCCCCATCGATCCTCCTATTTTGACCACCACCCTCCTCCACAACTCCACTAAATTATTCAAAAGTGTTTCTTCCAAACAAATAGATTTTTTTGCCAAAAAAAAATCCCACCTCCACAACCTGAACCTCAAATGACTCACTTTAGCTTCTTTTTGAACCGATAGAGAAAACAAACGCGGAAATATTTCTCAAAGAGACTTTGAACCGATAGAGAAAACAAACGTGGAAATATTTCTCAAAGAGACATTTCTCAACTAACCATCCTTCCAAGAACTCGTCGAGCTTTTGTGTCCCATAACATGAACAACTTCCCCTTTGAACCTCTTAGAGATCGTGGTTGGGCCTAACATATAACCCCACAAAACCGGCTTGTGAGGTGAGGATTACCCCACTTATAAACACATTGTCAGGTCATCACCTATCCGATGTGGGACTCTTAACACACCCCCTCACGACCAGCACTATGGGCTTGGTTCGTGGACATAAATGGTGGGTGGCCTGATAGCGGAAACTTGATAGCAGGTGGCCCATTGGATCTTGGAGAGGCTCTGATACCATCTTAGAAATCGTGGTTAGGCCTAACACAACCCCAAAAAACCGGTTTGTGAGATGAGGTTTGCCCCCACTTAAAAACACATTGTCAGGCCATCACCTATCCGACATGAGACTCTTAATAGAACCAATCACTCCCTACCGACGCCTCTAACTAGACAATATCATTGAAGAATGGTAAGGCCAATGAACATTTTCCAATCGACATTCGAAACCCCATTCCCATATTTTTCGACTAACACATCCTTCGAAAGGGACCTCCGATTTTGAATTAACCTCCATCTCCATTTAGTCAAATGACTTAATTTGATTTATATGTTGTATAGAATTCTAACTTCATTAATTTGATTTGTGAACTCTACCTTTACATATTTCAATTATTATTATTTTCTTTGTGGAAATTTACTTGAACATAATTTTTTTTTACAGGAGATGGAAAACAATTTAATGGAAAATGTAGGAATACATGAAACCAATTGGGAAGACCCACAGATTGTTCCACATTGCCTTTCATCTCAGCTCAAAACTTGCTTGTTTAGAGATTTTAGAGGCAGAAAGAACGAGATTCAATTTGCAAAATATGTAATGCAAAACTCAAGAGCATTATGTACCATGACAATTCATAGTGTGTGTTCTATCGATTTAAATGCTAAATACCAAATGTTACAGAAATTAGCTACGTACCGAACGGCCTGTAAACTCATATTTGATTGATGAGGTTAGGAAATATATAATAATTCCTAAATGACTAGCTTTTTGATAGATTTTAAATTTATAATAGCCAGATTTGATGGTGTTTCAAATAGGGTTAATTATGTTTCTAGTCCCTATAAAATAGCGACCTTGTAAGTTTAGTCCCTACTTAATTTTAATAGCATTTTTAATCCCTATAAAAAAAATTTACTTATAATTTTAGTCCCTGCTAAAACAAAGTTTGATTAATTATCCTTAAACTCTTAAATTTTTTAACGATTTTTTTGAGACAAGATTAGAACACTATGAAAGGTTCGTTTACTAAAATTTAGAATTTTCTGACATGAAATGAATTAAATATGAATTTTTTAAAACGACAAAAGTTAAAGATAAAATGTAATAAAATCTGGATGTAGAAATCAAATTTTGCGATAATTTTTTGCGGACGAACTTTTAGTAATGTTCTAAACATGTCTGCAAAAAATTGTTCAAAAATTTAAGAGTTTAAGCATAAATTAAACAAATTTGAATTGAGTAGGGACTAATACTCAGTAGGGACTAAAATTAGGGACTAAAAATGCTATTAAAATTAAGTAGGGACTAATCTTACAAGGTTGCTATTTTATAGGGACTAGAAACATAATTAACCCTTTCAAATATACATTGGTGTTTCAAATACTGATATTTTGCATAACTACATGGAATGGAACAAAGTGTATAAACCTTGAAATGGACTGCTCTCACTCACTCATTCAACTGCTTCTCCCTGGTTTCTACTCTCTCTAGTCACTTATAAGTAAAAAACTACTTTTTAACCAAATACAATATGTATTCGGTAAATCTAAAAAATAGTTTTTTCTCTTATAAATATGACATCAAGGTTTATAAGGGATCTTAGCCTTCCGCTCTGCTATTAAAAATTCAGAAAGTGAAGAAGAACCGAGTGCGTGGACCATAACGCAACACAACTTCAAACCCTCATATATTTTCTCAACTTTGAATTTTTTCTTGCCCCGGTGATGATTGTTAATGGTTGTTTAATTGTGTTGTGTCCAAACATCATATGAAGAGGAAGTGAATTTCAAAGGATGAGGGACGGGGAAAGACAATTATAGAGGGGAAAAACTTGCTACAAAGAGAGAACTGAGAATTTTTACATTTCATTTAAATATAACATTCTTATTATCAAAACAAAATGTCTCTCTTGAAGAGTAAATTAGTAAAACAATATCAATTTTCTACAAATTTGATACCGCTACCAAAATTTATCAAAAACATTGAACAAACAAAGTTAAATTCTATATTAAAAAATAAAATAACAACCTTTGGATTGAAGCACTTACCATAGAGATAATTAAACACAACTTTTGTTTCTTGAACAGAATTTACACATTCTAAAAGGACTGTAAGAGTACTATCAAAACCTTCACTTCACCGAAAGTGTGTTGTTCGGATAGACATATTTTAATGTGAAATTGACTAATTTAGGTCCTTATTTTTAAGGGATCGGAAAAATATTTAATCATATGTTGTAAAATAAGATGCAACAAGGTTTTACAAATTGAATTATCTCTTTCATTTGAATTAACTCTTCCAGTCTCCTTCTCATCTCTCTCCTTTAATCTCAACAAAGAGTAAATTTAAGAGAGACATATGCTAGGAAGAAATAAGAAGAGCTAATCCATATGCTAGGATATGTTACGGTTAAATAATCTTCTACCGAATTAAAGCTCGAGTCAAGAACTAGCATTTCAGTTTAGTTATATATATACTTGAAGATACCCTTTCAAAACGTATATTTCTCCGATGTGGGACTTCAATATTTCTAATTCTTCACACACACACCCCACCCACCACACCAGTACAACTTAAGCATCCTATCTACTATGACAACACCAAAAAACCATGGCAGCACCTAAAATTACTTTTTAAGCATCCTAATATTTCTAATGTATAAAAGAGATGATTTACTTTTTTGAGTGTGAGCCTAAAATTACTTTTTAGTTCTTACTTCTTTGAGCCTAGAAACCATATATTTATAGCTTTTAATTTTTATACACAAACATGTTTCGTCGTGTGGTTTTGGCTAAAATCAAGATATTCTACTTTATATTAATCATTTGTTCATTGCAGCATAAAGTCAAAAATATTATAGGGACATGATTCCACTTTTTTTTTTTTTTTAAGGAAACATGATTCCACTTAGATTGTATATGATCACTTCATCAACAATACTCATACATATAGAGGAATCTATTAGAATTTTTAAATGTTTTTGAAAAACTTTACATCCAACCCCAACCCAAGGACCGTCTAGTTTGAGGGGTACAATTTCAGAGTCAATTTGTTGGTTTTTTATTTAAAGTATGGACTAGTCCACTTCAATTGTTAACTTATTTGTAACACGAAATAAGTTAAAAATAAGGTATACATCGTCTAATTAAAGTATGGACTAGTCCACTTCAATTGTTAACTTATTTGTAACACGAAATAAGTTAAAAATAAGGTATACATCGTCTAATGCTTGAGTAGTTGTTGCTAAAATCAAAATTTCTTTTTGTTACGAACAACAATGAGTGTATTTCAAAGTCTTCATTAGGTAGAAAGTAGTGGGAAGACAATTGTGTTTTGTAGAGTGTAGACATATCTGTGACGGGGTGACTCGAAGTTTTTAAACATACTCCTCAATCGTAAGTTATAATTTGTTTTAAAAAAAAATTTATCGCAAATTATAAGTCATTTTATATATAATAGCAATAAAACATTAAATACAATTTTTCATATTATATCTTCAATTAGTTATTACTCTTTTTTTATCTTTTCTATACCATTAAAGAAGACAAGTTTTATAAAATAAGTTATAATTTCTCTTTCTCCTTTAACATTAATACGTAGCTATTCTTCGATAACAATGTCTAACAGTGCAACTCTTAAAGAATCAAAATGAAAGCAATCAAATGTTACATGTTCAACTCTTCATTATCACAATATAACTGTCCTTTTCCGGCAGCATAACTAACTCCGGTGACCTTCCGGTGAGTCCTCCTCCGCCGTTTTCTCAACTTTCCTCTCTGATTTCTCACCTTTGTTGCTCTAATCGCACTTGCTCCACCTTGTTTTGCGGTGTTTCTGGATTTTTTGGTTTCTTTTCCGTTCACGCTTTTTCTCAAACACCTTGCCGGCATTTTCGCCATGGTTTGTCCCTGGCCTTTCATGGCGGCCGTGGATGCTACGGTACCCAAACCCACCACACCTGCGAAGTCTTTCGCACAAGCCTTATCGGATTCTGGTGATTTTCATCTCAATCAACTTCCTCCTAAAGCGATAATGGGAAACTCTGTTCGCGTTCGCACCATGGCCGAGTTACTCTGCATAAGGGTGACACGCCTTTAACCACACAAGCTTTGAAATTGAAACTAGAAGGTTTATGGCCAACTCTGAAAAATTGGAGTGTGATTCCCCTAGGTAAAGGTTTTTTTGAGTTCAAATTCAACAATGTTGAGGATATGCGTAAGGTTTGGGCTATGGGAGTGGTGAGTCTGAAACCTGGCTTCTTGAGATTCTATTGCTGGTCCAAAGACTTCACTCCTCATAATCAGACTCAAACCCATGCTCAGATTTGGGTCAGATTGTTGCATTTGCCCCAAGAATAATACTAGAGGAAGCAAACCCTCTTTGAGATTGCATCTGGTTTAGGCACCCCTCTCACTATTGATGAGGCTACTCAAAACAGAAAATTTGGTTTGTATGCCATGGTACTTCTGGATGTGGACTTATCTGAGAAATTGTTTGAGAATGTGTTTGTGGAAAGAGAGGGTAATGTTCTCTCTATTGGTGTTCAATATGAAAAACAACCTTCATTTTGTGCTCATTGCAAGATGTTGGGCCATACCCTACAAGATTGTGTGAAAATTGGAAAGACTAGCTCATCATTGAATGTCAAAAAGATACAATAAGTTAATACCACTGGCAAGCACAACTCCATCACAGCCTTACATGGCAAGAAAGCTGAAAACTCTAAGAATATGCAGTCAAACAAAAAGATTCATGAAGTTACTCTCACCAATGATACACCTGCCAAACAGCTGGACCAGGATAGTTTGATTGCTTTTGATACTATAGAGAAGGATGGAGCTAATGATGATGAGACTGTTACAGTAATCATGAAGGATGCTACCACAGATCCGGCCTTAGCTCTACACAACTCATTTGACCTTTTAAATGAGGATGCTGAAATTCCTTTTAGGGAGAACATGTTAGTGGAACATGAACAAACTCAGCACAACAGATATGCAACATGATATCTTGGCGCTTGTTGAATCAGGTTCTAAGGGGAATGCTTGCATTGAACCTGGTGTCAGTATTAAGAAGCCTAGTGAATTGAAAAAGGGGCTTTCTCAATCTGGCACTATGGATTCAAGTAAGCAGCTGTTGAAGGATGTCAATGGGAGGCTGTCATTCCCCATTGCATCTTCATCTTCTCCTCAACATGGTAACTCAACTGGGAGGCTGTCATTCCCTGGTGTTACCAATGCTTCCATTAAAATGGTCTGTGATGAGCAAATATCTACTGTCTATTTTGATGAGCATGCTGCAGGTATGGATGTTTTGTTTGTGCCTGAGTCACCCATAACATCTCAGCAAGACATATATGGGAGGCGAGTCTATGCTTATTCTTCCATCAGGGTTGTGGACCCGAATATTGATCCTGATCCAGGGATCTCCTTGGTGCATCTTCCTCAACCTATTACCATCTATGCTAGTGCCTTGACTTTGGACAAGCTACATGTGGTAACTAACTTGAAGCCTAGCACTGCTGAGCCCTCTAGTGATGTACAAAGGAGTGTTAAGCTACTCCAGAAGTTATGGGGAGACTCAGTAGATGAAGAATCAGATAATGAATGGCCCTCTGATCACTCTTATAGTCCATCAGGCAACAAGTTGTTGCTTTAAAGGATCATAAGAAGAAAAATAAGCAGAAATAACATGGCCCCCATGAGACAGGCATCACCACCCGCTCCAAAAAGAATAAAGCTCACAACATTTCATCATAATTTTACTGTATTGGAATATCAAAGGCTGGGGAAACAATGCCGCTCAAAGTGATTAGTGCTAACCTCAACAATGTGGTTCTTTGATTCATTTAGCTGATATATATGCTAATACCTACTATGTAAAAAGAAGTCAGCTTTGGCTTGACTTACAAAATCTGCAGGAATGCTTTAATTGCTGAGCTAATTGATGTCTTGTTGGCTGCTAGCCCTTTTTTTTCTTTTATCCTTTGTTATCTAGAGATGGATCTGGGCTCCCTTATTTTAGGGACTCTCATGTGTAAAAAGGTTCTAGACTCTCCAGTTTTTAATACATTTTGCAGCTTTGATAAAAAAAAATAACATTAATACGCTACTTAATTTAATTTGTATGAAATGATTAAAACATGGTATAATTTGAGACTGGTGAAGTATTGTGTAAATGGTATTTTGTGGATATGCCTCATGCACCGTTGACCAAAAGTGTGTGGAAGTTCATATAAACATATTTTAATGCGAAATGGACTACTTACAAGTGTCTCATTTGTTGGCATAACTCATAAAAAAAATCTAAAAAACTTATTTTTTTGGTACGAAAAATCTCAAAAACTTTGATGCCAAGTTTGATGTCAACTCATTAATGAAGACATGGTTTGTGACGTGCCAAACTAAACTTGCAAATTGTAGTTACTTAACATTAATTGGGTCCCTATTTTAAAGGGATCGGAAAAATATGAGTTCTGCTAACCGGTGCTCCCGAGACACTGGTTAAACATACCATAAAAGAGAATTATTACTATAAAAGGAAACTGTTTTTGACTTTATTAGAAATTAGCTACACAATTTCAATGCATTAACTACTATATAGTTTCCTTTTTCATATCCTTAACCAATGCCCCAGGAGCACCGGTTAGCATTTCCCGAAAAATATTTAATCCTATATTGTAAAATAAGATTAAACAATGGTTTACAAATTGAACTATCTCTTTCAGTTTCCTTCTTGTTGCTCTCCTTTAATCTTAACAAAAAGTAGCTTCTTGTTGCTCTCCTTTAATCTTAACAAAGAGTAGCGTAAATTTGAAAGCTATCTCTTTCAGTTTCCTTCTTGTTGCTCTCCTTTAATCTTAACAAAAAGTAGCTTCTTGTTGCTCTCCTTTAATCTTAACAAAGAGTAGCGTAAATTTGAAAGCAACAGTAAAGAAAAGAAAAGAGAAAATCCATATGTCAGAATATGTTACAATTAAAGTGAAAGCTCTGGTCAAACTGGCATTTCAGTTTAATTATATACTCCATGATACACTTTCAAAACATATATTTCTCCGATGTGGGACTTACACCAAAAAACAATGGCAGCACCTCGTTGTCAAATAACATTGTATAGCCACAAATGATATATATATGCTTTACTTCATGTTTTGATTTATATAAAACACAGTAAGCACTAGTTGTTGAAACTTATCATCAATTAGCTTTTAAAACTAGTGACCCAAAATTAACTTAAAGTTTCATTGTATCATTGGTCCATGTAGGTTTGCTAGTATTGGGATTTTCATATTGCATTTGACTTTGTGAAACACTTGGCCATCGTTTTTCTTTCTTTTGGTAAAGTCCTGCCCTTTCATAAATTTTGAACTTTTTTCCTTCATCGTTATATATGGTAAAAAAAAAATTATTAAAGGAGAGTTTATGTAATTGTTTAAAACTAATAATAAATTGGACAAATTTATAATATCATTGTAGGTTCATGATATTGTGAAGCCCTAGAGGCAACATTTTTATTTCTTTCGGAAAGTTGTTGCTCAACCCAACCTCTCATGTGTTTCCAACTCTTTTTTCCTTCTCGATAGAATATCCACATGTTTTTGTATAGAATATATAAAACATTTTCCTCCAAAAAGAAATTTTACTATTATACAAAAAAGTTATAGACCTTCAATATAGAAAATAGAATATATAAAACAGTGGCGCCTCCGGAATTTCTCTCATCCAATATTACTTTAATTATCCTCTCTTTGGAGTCTTGATCCAGTATCATCTAGAGCGAGTCCATGATATGGTACGTCTGGGTGTAAGTTGCAAAGGGATCCCGAAAAACATGACTTGCAAACATTTCAAAATACAATTGGATTGGAATTCCAAACATGGACTTGCAAACGTACTTTCTGTTCATTCCAATCCAAACATTTGAAAATACAATCTAAAATTGTGTTTATCTTTATACAACTTGCAAACAAATGACTTGCGGTTTCAGCTTTATTAAAACAAAATACACAATGTTGTTGATGCACATCATGGATGATACCTTGTCTCTACCATTCCACATGGGTCGGTAATTTGTCTTGGAGTAATCTACAGCTGAACACACATATCTTCTATGCCATTGATGTATTCCTTAGTTGTTGCATCGCTTAGAGAAAATCATCGCCATATTCATCACACAACTGTAGTCTTCTAATGGGGATTGATTTAATGAAGAAATGTGAGATTAATCTTTTGCATTTTTTTTATTTTTTTTTTAGGTTTTGAAAACTCGGTATCTGGCTCAATGACTAACTAATCTAAGAGGTTCAATTCTACGGTCAATTTATGTGGATTTCATTTAAAGTCAATTTATTCTAGACTAAGCCACAGAACTACGAGTACAGAATTTGTGGGGACTCCAATTATATTTATATTCTTATATTTTAAAAAATAATTTATTTTAAATTTCTTTAAAATGTATTAATGTAGCACCGAACATGAGTACAAAATTTATGAAGGATTTCCAATTTGAATCATCTCTTTAACTTTCCTTTCCATACCTCATCTTTATTCCCACCAAAGAATAAAACTAAGGGAGGAATGCAAAGCGAAAGAAAAAGAGAGAATTCATATGATTGAATCTTATGTCCAATTAATACATTTCAGTTTACTCTTATATAGTTGATAATACCCTTTCCAAATGTTTACTTCTCCAATGTGGGACTTCAGTGTATCTAAATTCTTCACACACATTCAGCTTAAGCGCTTACTCCTATAATCCAAAAGATACACTATGACAAAACCAAAAAAACCATGGCAGCACCTAGTTGTCAAATATAGTTGTATAGCCACAAATGATATTTGTTTTACTTCAAGTTTTGATATTTATAAAACACAATAAGCTTGTTGAAATTTATAATCAATTAAATTGTAAAACTAGTGGACCCCAAATTAGCTTCAAGTGTCATTGTATCATTGGTCCATGTAGGTTTACTTGAATTGGGCGTTTCATATTGCATTTGACTTAGTGAAGCACTTAGCCATCGTTTTTCTTTCTTTTGGTTAAGTCCTTTCATCATAAGTTTTTAACTTTTTTCCTTCGTCATTATATATGGGAAAAAAAGGTTATAAAACGTGAGTTCAGGTAGTTGTTTCGAACTATTTGTAGGTTCTTGATATTGTGAAGCACTAGATGAAGCATTTTTATCTCTTTTGAAAAGTTGCTGCTCAACCCAACCTTTCATGCGTTTCCAACTCTTTTTTCCTTCTCGATAGAATATCCACATGTTTTTAGTATAGAATATATAAAACTTTTTCCTCCAAAAAGAAATTTTACTATTATACAAAAAAGTTATAGACCTTAAATATAGAGAAAAAAAAAATATAAAACAGTGGCGCCTCCTGAATTTCCCTCGTCCAATATTACTTTAATTATCCTCTCTTTGGAGTCTTGATCAAGTAGTATCTAGAGCGAGTCCATGATATGGTACATTTGGGTGTAATTTGCAAAGGGATCCTGGATCCAGACAAAGATTGAACATTGGTCAAATCCGAAACAATTGTACTTGAAAATGGATTAACTCAAATGGTATTATGATTATGTGAAATCTAAACTCTTAATAAAAGGGATGGAGTGTTTTATCATAAATTGTAAAAGAAAGTTTGTGATGTTTAAATGGTGGGGTATAATTTTTTTTATAAGCAAAATTTTGTTAAAAGTGAGTAAAGGGGTACTCAAAACCTATTACAATAAGTCTATATCAAATACATTGGAGACAACTGAGTGGGTTAGTCCATCAATTTGAGGTAACAATTTTTTTATTACGACTACCTACTCTACAAATAAACCATATACCATGATAATCTCTTAATCAGATCTACAGAATTTGTGGGGACTCCAATTATATTTATATTCTTATATTTTAAAAAATAATTTATTTTAAATTTCTTTAAAATGTATTGTAGTATAGAACATGAGTACAAAATTTAAGATGGATTTGCAAATTGAATCATCTCTTTAACTTTCCTTTCCATTCCTCTCCTTTATTTCCACCAAAGAGTAAAACTAAGAGAGCAATGGAAATGGACAGAAAAAGAGAGAATTCATAGGATTGAATCTTATATCCGATTAAAGCATTTCAGTTTACTCTTATATATACTTGATAATACCCTTTCCAAATGTCTACTTCTCCAATGTGGGACTTGTGTATCTAATATATCTAATCTAAATTCTTCCAACACATTGAGCTTAAGCGCTTACTTCCTAGAATTACAAACCCTAACTCAATTCTACTCTTAATTATCTTATCAATTAAGTGAAGAGAAATCATCATTACTCATTTTTTCAACTCAAATGAGACTACTGGAGCATAAGCTGTCTGATGTAATTTTATTTTACTTTAGTTGCAAAACCGGTTGTAAAATTGTATCAATGTTTATAAAAGGGATTTGCTGTTTAAAAGTTTCAAACTTAAAATCACACTAATAGAGTACAATAAAATGTCTAGAGTCAAATAAAGGAATATGAAGAGGAATATGGAGATACCTAACATGTAACATTGAAAGTTTTTTTTCTGCATTATCGATCGATTATGCAGAATGAATCAAAAAAGAAAAAGAAGGGATAAGAAACAAAATAAGTACAAAGGGCTGAGAGCAAGGTTATCAAAATCGGGACTTTACTTCAAGTCGAAAGGGAGTAGCAAAATCGGGACTCGTAAAATCGCAATCAAAATCGAAGGATTTTACTCAAGGACTTTTGTAGAATCGATATAGGATAGCAAAGTCGGGACTTGTAAAATCGCAATCAAAATCGAGGATTCTACCCAAAAAAAATAATGTTAAATATATGTTATAAATTGCATATAGTCATAAATGACTAAAGTTCAAAGTCCACAAAATACATATACATAAATGACTCAAAGCCTAGATGCAAATATTCTTTAGTAGTCATAATAATGGTAAATAATGTAGACAAAATACTTAAAGGCAAATCCTAAATGCCTGACAAAATGATGGATAGGAAGGAAGCAATCTAGTTAGGTTTAGTTCATTTTGAACAAGATGAAAAATGAACAATCCCGTGTAACTATTGAGGAAGTGTGGGGGAAGTGAAAGAATGAAATTTTTTGGCCTTTTGGGTATTTATAGAACCAGGTCATGGATTCAAATCGGGTCCATTTACGAACCGGGTCAAAAATTGACCCTTATCAAAAAATGAACAAAATTCTTCAAAATCCTGCGATTTTGAACGGATTTCACGATTTTATGCGATTTTGTGCGATTTTGATAGGATTTTGCCTGTTTTTGGGACTTTCCTATTGATTTGAGTCGTTGAAGCTACGCAAAGTCGCAAAAACCAGGATTTTGAGACTTAAGTCGCGTTTTTGATAACAATGGCTGAGAGGAAACAAAAGAAACTTACCTGATATGTATGTAGTTTTTCATCAGTGGCAGCAACTGCATTTGTTATGTCAAGAACCAAAAGTATTATTCAACCATTTGAAAATACAATCCCAAGTTATCTTTATCTTTGTACAACTTGCAAACGAATTACTCGTGGTTTCAATGTCTTTAAAACAAAATACGCAACATTGTTGATGCACATCTGTCGCGTCATTTTTCGGAGATCAAGGCTATTTGGTTAGCGTTTGACTCACTTTTTATTTCACGACTTTGAAAAAATTTATTTAAATTGGGGGGTCCGGGGGTTGGTTATATTTAGGGAAGGTATTAGCACCCTAAATATTCGTAGTACTCTACGAGAACCTTTTGATTTTATTTAATGTTTTGTGCTATAAACTTGCATGCTTTTTTTTAAAAAAAAAAATGAAACTTTGAAATGATTAAAAAAAGGAAGACCTAATTATCTACATTTTATTGATTTGGAAGGACGAGTGTCATCTGCCTACGTACCCGTGAGGGATCAAAACCTCGTAGTTCGGGGTATAAATTGACGTTTGATTGGTTGTGTGTTTTTTATTAGTTTTGAAAAAAGTTTTAAAGAGAAAAAGCCAAGTGGCAAATGAGAATTGGTTTGTATTTTTTTATATCGAAAATAGACTTAAAGTAGAATTAAAATTTGATTTGAAATTTGATTAAGAAAGAAAATAAAAAGAACGTCACTTGATTGAAAATCAAGGTTTATTATGAAAATATTTTTGTATTTTTGGTTATTTGAATGTTTTTTGTTGTTTTTGAATATTGAATAGAACATAAAATAAACTAACGTAGCAATAAAAATAAAAGCGTGAGAGTTTTGTAGTGACGTTGGATCACCACAAAATCTCCTAACCTAATCTAATATTTTTGCATTTTTTGATATATAAAGCAGTAAGAGAAATAAAAGACAGACACACACACACACACACACACACACACACACACACACACTATTTTTTATTTATATTGTACATTGGACCTAATTACATTCTAGATATATGCAATAAAATAAATGACTAAAAATATACATGCATGAATAAATAATACAAATGCAGAATAATAAATCTAAACTTATAAAAGTGCATGAGATAAAATTAACAATAGATAAACTAAAGGGATAAATAAATAACAAAAATAGAAATGCATGATAATAAAACACTAAACAAATCAAACAATGCATTATTATTTACCTTTGTTTATCGTTTAATTCAAAGATCAAATTAAATTCTACGACAAACAAAAGCAACCAAAATAATAGTATAGAAACAATGTGAATTGACCAAAAAACATAAATGGAATCCAAAATAGTTTATACACGGTTAAAAATTAGTATCATGGTAAACATTGCCTCATACAAAAACTAATTTAGTGTCACAAACAAACAAAATTTGCCTCAAAACATATAAACATACACGGTTAAGGTACAGAGTTTGCTTGCTTAAAAAACGTATGAAAATTAAGTATAGAAGAGTTGTTGCAGTATTAAAAGGCTGAAATATCATGAAAGAATCAAAATCAGACGAGTGAGCCTGCAAAGAAATTGATATTCGCAAGTATATATAATTGAATTGAACCATGGTTTTGATAGAGTTCAATCAAGAAGCTGACTTGCGTTTTACTGACACTAGATCTATAATCCTTTTGCAATTTCAACCAAAATCAAGACATGCATAAATTAAACATAAGAAAAGACGATTGATAAGATTAAAGAAATAAAACAAAAAAAGAACCAAAAGTATAAGAGAGAGAGAGAGAGATGCAAGACAATATGAGTGTGTTGTGTTTTGGCTTGGACCTTTTGATTGGAAAGAAAGTGAATCGGTGAAAGAAAGCTGCCGCCACCTCCAAGGTAGCTCCCCCGATCCCCCCTTTGATATGTGACTCTGTCCTCCTTTTAAACAATTATGCAGTTTTTAATTTGGACAGAAATTAAACTCCAATTAAAAGTGCATTGAATAGGATTGAATGGCATTGCAAGATGCTGGACGCGTTTGGCATGAAAAAGGGAAGAAAGAGTAGACTTGAGACTCTGCCTGTGATTGAGGCGTGGAAAAGAACAAGAAAATTGGAAAAGAGCAAACAATATTTTTTGGACACTATACTATTTTGGACCCATTAAAAAGTTAACAAAACAAAAATCAAAACTAAAGAAAACGTATTTGACTAAAAGGATAGAAATGGAAAAGAAATGATAAAACTAAATAAATAATAATAATAAATATGGAAAGGTGTAAACTACAAACAAAAGACAAAATCAAATAAAAATATAAAAGATGGAAATTAAAATAAAAGACTAATAAAATAAAATAAAGGAGAAGTGGGCTTGAACTCGGAACAAAATATGAGGTATTTTAAAATACCTCTCTGCCGAAATTTTCACTGAAAAGACCGAGAATATTCCAGGTCAGAGGACATGTGTCAGTGGGACCTTAGGTCAAAAATTGGGGTATGACAGATGCCCCTATTTAAGTTTCTTCGTCCGGAGACTTGAAGATGGAATCTTTGAGTTGACGGACTGAAGAGACTTAAATATAAAAGTACACCAATTTTGGACCTAAGATGAAATGCTCATGATGCAAGTATGAATGTAGGACGACAAAGATTATTTGACTGAGACGAGAAACAACAACGGGATACCCAAATTTGTTGAAGAGAAAGGGATTCGATTCCGCTAGGGGAATGTAGTTTCACTGGGGAAAAGATTGTCTACTACCGTATTGACTTGGAACGATAGCTTAATGAAGACAAAACTTTTTATTAGCGACACCTCTCGACCAGACACACTGGGGATGACACTTTTGAAACAAAGGGTTCAAGCTGTCCTTTTGTCGGAACTAGCCACTTGAAATTGATTAGCGACGTCTCTGGAACAGATAAACTGGGGACGACACCATTGAAATTGAAGGGTTCAAGCTGTCCTTTTGTCGGAACTAGCCACTTGAAAGCCACTTGAAATTGATTAGCGACGTCTCTCGAACAGATACACTGGGGACGACACCATTGAAATTGAAGGGTTCAAGCTGTCCTTTTGTCGGAACTAGCCACTTGAAATTGATTAGCGACGTCTCTAGAACAGATAAAACTGGGGACGACACCATTGAAATTGAAATTGAAATTGACCGGTGACATCACTGGAATAGCTAACGCTGGGGATGACACCTCTGAAATTGAAATTGAAACTGAAATTGATATTGATTAGTGACATCACTAGAACAGCTAACGCTGGGGATGACACCTCTGAAATTGAAATTGAAATTGACCGGTGACATCACTGGAACAGCTAACGTTGGGGATGACACTGAAGAAAATAAAATGTGATTTCAAACTGAAACGTGACGAAAGGTATACTCAAGCGGTCCGTTGTTTAGGACTGGCAGCTTGAAACAAGATAAAAAGGTAAACTCAAGCGGTACGTTGTTTAGGACTGGCAGCTTGAAACAAAATAAACTCAAGCGGTTCGTTGTTTAGGACTGACAACTTGGAACGGGACAAAAAGGTAAACTCAAGCGGTCCGTTGTTTAGGACTGACAGCTTGGAACAAGACAAAAAAGAGAAGCGGTCCGTTGTTTAGGACTGGCAACTTGGAACGGGACAAAAAGGTAAACTCAAGCGGTCCGTTGTTTAGGACTGACAGCTTGGAACAAGACAAAAAAGAGACTCAAGCGGTCCGTTGTTTAGGACTGGCAGCTTGAAACAAGATAAAAAGTAGACTCAAGTTGTCCGTTGTTTAGGACTTGCCACTTGAAACAAGATAAAGGTAAACTCAAGCTGTCCGTTGTTTAGGACTTGCCACTTGAAACAAGGTAGACTCAAGCTGTCCGTTGTTTAGGACTTGCCACTTGACACAAGATAAAATGTAGACTCAAGCTGTCCGTTGTTTAGGACCTGCCACTTGACACAAGATAAAATGTAGACTCAAGCTGTCCGTTGTTTAGGACTTGCCACTTGAAACAAGATAAAAGATAGACTCAAGCTGTCCGTTGTTTAGGACTTGCCACTTGAAACAAGATAAAGGTAAACTCAAGCTGTCCGCTGTTTAGGACTTGCCACTTGACACTGATGGGTGACATCTCTTGACCAGACACACTGAGGATGACACTTTTGATGATGAGAAGGTAAATGTCAGATGTTCATGTGTAGAAACTTGCGGCTTGACACAATGATAAGTAGAGACCAAATTGAAAAGACATGACCGAAACAAGATTTTGGTGACCAATGCAATCATGTATGAATTGGTATTGCGTATATGATATGTATGAATGTATGAATAAGTGAAGGTATTTATGTATGATTGTATGAATGTATGAATTGTATATGACAGACGACTCGATGAAACGAGACAAGATATGTAGGACGGGAGGCGGACTGACATCGCAGTACAAACACTCGGCAAACTTCCTTGGAGATGATATTATTGTGAACAAATTGAGCCATTGATGGGGTGAAACCCGGCACAAGGTAGCAACTGATACCTCCTGGGGAGAGAGCCCAATGTTTAAACGAAAGTCTGGAAGAAGTCGCCATTTGTAAACCGACGCAGAGTGCTTTTCCCTTGGCATGCTTCAGCAGTCATTTTTTTTGTTATGAGAATCCCTAACTTTTGCCTGGACCGCCCTTTCGGGTTTTCAGTCCACCGGGAGTATATTCCTTTTTTGTGCCCCTAATTTTTGCCTGGACCGCCCTTTCGGGTTTTCAGTCCACCGGGACGCTCTCTATTGCCTAAGCCGCCTTTTCAGGTTTTTCGAATTAGCGAGCATTGATTTTTTTGTATCATTTTTTGTATATATTTTTTTGACTGTGAAAGCATCTTGCTTGAAGCAGAGATCCCCTCCATTGCGTTTAGACATGTTTCTCTTCCGGAATGTAGCCGTTCTCAAGGCGGATGCTGATGTACGGTTCGACTACTCACAAGTTCAAAGAGAGTGTGTTTGTTGTTAACGCTTTTCAAAAGATGAAAAAAAAAAGTTTTGTATTTTGAAAATTTTTGCTTCAAGTATTGCCATCAAAAATAGAAGAAATTTTGCAAACAGAATAAATGAGAGTTCCAAGTAAATGGCACAGGCTCAAATTTGATGAATTGAGTGGTGGCCTACCAATGGCGTGACTCCACGGATCTTTGAAAATTTTGGAAAATGGTAAATATAATGGGAAGGGTACATTGAACACAATAACCGTTATACTCCCTGACAACTTTGAATGCCCCCGTTTCGAGTCTTTGATATGCAGATGCTTCGAATCGGAGATTCTTTTGATGACTGGGTGCCCCAAGAGGACAGTGCTGGCGGATGCAGTTACTTGTCATGATCCTTAACTTTTGCATAGATCGCCCTTTCGGGTTTTCAATCTATCAGGATAATCATCAGTTTTTTTTTGTCTCTAATTTTTGCCTGGACCGCCCTTTTCGGGTTTTCGGTCCACCGAGACGCTCATTTTTGCCTAAGCCGCTTTTTCAGGTTTGCGACTTATCGAGCTTTTATTTTTGACAAAGTATTTCTTGACTGCATCGGCATTCACGGGATGTGCGAGTTTGTCACCATCCATAGTTGCACACAAGCCTTCAAAGTTAGGCATCCACTTGTCCCTGGAGTCTGGTAGGAAAGTAGTACAAAGTTCCGTTCTTGAAATTCATGGGGACGAACCTTTTTGTTAGAAGCTTGTTTCAAACCTCTTTTGATATATTTGTACAAGGTCGTCATGTGTTTAAATTTGATCAAGCTTGGACTTTAGCAGAACTCCTATTGACGGGACTTCGATCTCCGCGGGAGGCACGACCTCCATGTTGCATATTGGGGAAGGAGGGAGGGTTACCCCTGTTGAAATTTGTACTGAAGTATGATGTCCATGCGAGGCAACGGTAACATCTCATGCCAGTCTTTGTGAATGACTGCCATCTTCTTGGACAATCTTCTTGATTTTTGTTTGCAGCTTCGACGGCTAAGATGCCCCAGTATGTGTGAGATCTCATTGGGAGTCTCTTCATCCTTCCCTTCTTCAGCTTCGGACACAGGGAACTCAAAGTCGGAAGAGAGTACATGGTTAATGTGTTCAACGGGTTTATTAATGCATGATTTGATTATTGATTTTGACAAGTGTAAGTTATGATTATGCAGATATTTGAGAATGATTATATTTTTTTGGTTTTTTGTATTACCATTTTTCCAGAACAAAGCACAAAATAAAAAACAAATTCGGGATCAAAACAACCTTTTTATTATTGATGAAAATGCTTAAAGCAAAAAGCCCTACACCAGTTCACTTTCGTCTCGGGCAGAACGAAAGGGTTTTTTTTGAAAAGCAGCAAACAACAAACCAACGCATTATTTGAACAGATAAGTAGTAGAAGGAACATCAAAAACGACCCAAATGTGGCTTGCAAGTCCGAATTCAATCTTCGAAGAGCAACATATTGGCTTTAATCAGCTTCTGGACTTCAATCTTCAAAGATAAACAGTGCTCGATGTCATGGCCGGGTGCTCCTTGATGAAAGGCACATGAGAGGTCAGGTTGATACCCAACCGGCAACTCGTTGGGCACTCGAAGAGGCTTTCTAGTTTTGACAAGGTTCTTCATGAGCAAGATGGGAAGCAGTTCCGCATACGTCATTGGGATTGGGTCAAACTGCATCTTTGGAGCCTGTTGTCGAGGCTGTTGTTGATGTTGGCGTTCGGGCCCTTGCTGGAACTGCGGTTGCTTTGACTCGGCCTAGAGTGTTGTCCTGTTCAGACTGATACGTTCACTCTTTTTATTTGCACGAGTGTTGTAGGTGCGAGTCGACTTTGGATGAGAACAGTCGGACCACTTTGTGAAACGGGTTGACCTTTTATTGAGAAAACAATGACTTGTGAGACTCAGATTTGAAACTTATGAATGCAAAATGATGCATGATATGCTTATGCAAAAAAATGGACGAATTTGAAGGCCTTGTCAAAGTAATTGTAAACATCATAAGGAATAATGTTTCATTTGATAATTTGAAACGTTAAAAACAGTTCCCTTAAAAGCAAAGACAAAGTCCTCGACCAAAGTTAAGGTCTAGTTTAAGACTTTTGAAATTGTATTCCTTGGTGTCCCTCTTTACAAGGTCCACACCTCTAATGTTTACAAGGACTTATCAAGGTCCTTCGATTTTAATGATTTTTTTTTTATGGGTGAATGCATGTATGCATGTTTATGCTCGAAATACATATTGAGGTTAAGTCCACATGTTGGAGTCCGGGTAACAACGCCATTTGGTAAGGACTAAAGTTTCCATTTGCATTTGTAACAAGGGTTCTACCAAGTTCCCAAAGTTTTCAACCACTTCCGAATATTTGTTAGGTGACGAGAGTACTCTCGTTCCAACAATATTCGTAGGTTAGTCTCGTTTGGGTGTAGTATCGCGTGTCAACCAATACGAGAGTACTCTCGACCAGCCACCGCACTACGTCCTAAAAGGCCAAGATGGGTTAAAGGTGACTAAAGGTTCTCAACTTCGACGGTCACTTGAAAGTAACATGCCATACGCGAGTACTCACGACGACAAAAGTATACCTCCAAGATCCCTCCATTGAGTGGGTTATCACATGTACCAATACCGAAGAGTACTCTTGGCATGGAAACTATGATTATACCCGGTCCTATCTTAATTTCCCTCAAGTCCAAGTGTAGGACTTATCTCACCACTCACGTTAAAAGAAAGAAGAAAGAAGAAGGGGAGAACATATATACAGATATTTCCATCTTTTATTTTTTTGATTTTTTTTAAGCAAGTTATAGCACAAAAATTTAGGTAAAACCAAGTTAGGCTCAACCCTCTTAGGGGGGTCCCCAGTGAAGTCGCCATTTCTGTCGCGTCATTTTTCGGAGATCAAGGCTATTTGGTTAGCGTTTGACTCACTTTTTATTTCACGACTTTGAAAAAATTTATTTAAATTGGGGGGTCCGGGGGTTGGTTATATTTAGGGAAGGTATTAGCACCCTAAATATTCGTAGTACTCTACGAGAACCTTTTGATTTTATTTAATGTTTTGTGCTATAAACTTGCTTGCTTTTTTTTAAAAAAAAAATGAAACTTTGAAATGATTAAAAAAAGGAAGACCTAATTATCTACATTTTATTGATTTGGAAGGACGAGTGTCATCTGCCTACGTACCCGTGAGGGATCAAAACCTCGTAGTTCGGGGTATAAATTGACGTTTGATTGGTTGTGTGTTTTTTATTAGTTTTGAAAAAAGTTTTAAAGAGAAAAAGCCAAGTGGCAAATGAGAATTGGTTTGTATTTTTTTATATCGAAAATAGACTTAAAGTAGAATTAAAATTTGATTTGAAATTTGATTAAGAAAGAAAATAAAAAGAACGTCACTTGATTGAAAATCAAGGTTTATTATGAAAATATTTTTGTATTTTTGGTTATTTGAATGTTTTTTGTTGTTTTTGAATATTGAATAGAACATAAAATAAACTAACGTAGCAATAAAAATAAAAGCGTGAGAGTTTTGTAGTGACGTTGGATCACCACAAAATCTCCTAACCTAATCTAATTTTTTTGCATTTTTTGATATATAAAGCAGTAAGAGAAATAAAAGACACACACACACACACACACACACACACACACACACACTATTTTTTATTTATATTGTACATTGGACCTAATTACATTCTAGATATATGCAATAAAATAAATGACTAAAAATATACATGCATGAATAAATAATACAAATGCAGAATAATAAATCTAAACTTATAAAAGTGCATGAGATAAAATTAACAATAGATAAACTAAAGGGATAAATAAATAACAAAAATAGAAATGCATGATAATAAAACACTAAACAAATCAAACAATGCATTATTATTTACCTTTGTTTATCGTTTAATTCAAAGATCAAATTAAATTCTACGACAAACAAAAGCAACCAAAATAATAGTATAGAAACAATGTGAATTGACCAAAAAACATAAATGGAATCCAAAATAGTTTATACACGGTTAAAAATTAGTATCATGGTAAACATTGCCTCATACAAAAACTAATTTAGTGTCACAAACAAACAAAATTTGCCTCAAAACATATAAACATACACGGTTAAGGTACAGAGTTTGCTTGCTTAAAAAACGTATGAAAATTAAGTATAGAAGAGTTGTTGCAGTATTAAAAGGCTGAAATATCATGAAAGAATCAAAATCAGACGAGTGAGCCTGCAAAGAAATTGATATTCGCAAGTATATATAATTGAATTGAACCATGGTTTTGATAGAGTTCAATCAAGAAGCTGACTTGCGTTTTACTGACACTAGATCTATAATCCTTTTGCAATTTCAACCAAAATCAAGACATGCATAAATTAAACATAAGAAAAGACGATTGATAAGATTAAAGAAATAAAACAAAAAAAGAACCAAAAGTATAAGAGAGAGAGAGAGATGCAAGACAATATGAGTGTGTTGTGTTTTGGCTTGGACCTTTTGATTGGAAAGAAAGTGAATCGGTGAAAGAAAGCTGCCGCCACCTCCAAGGTAGCTCCCCCGATCCCCCCTTTGATATGTGACTCTGTCCTCCTTTTAAACAATTATGCAGTTTTTAATTTGGACAGAAATTAAACTCCAATTAAAAGTGCATTGAATAGGATTGAATGGCATTGCAAGATGCTGGACGCGTTTGGCATGAAAAAGGGAAGAAAGAGTAGACTTGAGACTCTGCCTGTGATTGAGGCGTGGAAAAGAACAAGAAAATTGGAAAAGAGCAAACAATATTTTTTGGACACTATACTATTTTGGACCCATTAAAAAGTTAACAAAACAAAAATCAAAACTAAAGAAAACGTATTTGACTAAAAGGATAGAAATGGAAAAGAAATGATAAAACTAAATAAATAATAATAATAAATATGGAAAGGTGTAAACTACAAACAAAAGACAAAATCAAATAAAAATATAAAAGATGGAAATTAAAATAAAAGACTAATAAAATAAAATAAAGGAGAAGTGGGCTTGAACTCGGAACAAAATATGAGGTATTTTAAAATACCTCTCTGCCGAAATTTTCACTGAAAAGACCGAGAATATTCCGGGTCAGAGGACATGTGTCAGTGGGACCTTAGGTCAAAAATTGGGGTATGACAACATCAAAAATGACGCCTTGTCTCGACAATTCCACTTGCATTGGTAACTTGTCTTAGAGTAATCTCCATCCAAACACACTTATCCTCAACGGCACTGCAACACTGAGAGAAAATCATCGTCGTATTCATCACAGAAATATAGTCTTCTGACGGGGATTGATTTAATGAAGAAAATATGAGATATTAGTCTCCGGCATTGTTCTTTTAAAAAAACAAAAAACTTGATATATGATATGAGGACCAAATAGTTCGTGAGGTTAAATCCCACCATTTATTTGCGGGAGGATATTTAAAAGTCAAGCAAAACTTTATATCGACTAACCAACCGAAATGGCATAATAACATCTTCAGGTTAGATGGCATGTCAATGGTCCTAACATCTCACAGGTCTTGGGCCAAGGGTATAGTGTACGTTGGGGGTTGAAAATTGCTCTTCTCTCATACCCCTAAAGTGAGTTAATTCACATTCGGTATAACCAATGTGAGTTAACTCACGTTAGTGACAACCCATTCCCATTCCTTTATTAAATTTTTTGCATTATGGACTTTAAGAATTGAATACCATAGTTCTTGTGTGTGGGGTATGACTAGTCCAAAGGATATATTATGTTAACTCGCGTTGGTGTTCAGAATGTAATTTAACTTAAATTGCTCCCTAAACATATACCCCAATTTTGTACAAGATATATTATGTTGCAACTTAATTAATTGTTGGTCGATATGGCAAATAAGGTTGCACGCTAGAGGGGGGTGAATAGCGCTTTGAAAAAGTTTTTCGGAGTTTTAACAAAAAAACGATTTGAATTGATTTGACTATTGGAAACAAGCTTGAACAATCATAACAATTCACAAAAAGATAATGCTATGTGCTAATGAGATACAATATAGAATTGAGAGATGCACAATACAAATCTTATTACAATCAAAAGTAAATGGCTCTTGAACAAGTTGCAAAACTAGACAATTTCAAAACCAAACTTATATGAAAATATAACAAGCTATCAATAAAAAACACAAGGCATATGCGATTGAAGAATTGAATAGCAATTGAAACCAATTGATCTAAGGTAGTACTAAAATATAATTCAAAGAATTAGATTAAATTTTTATCAAAAACAACTTAGATCAATACAAGTTTCTACTCTAACAATTACTCAATTAACATATGCAACAATTGAAAGTAAAGAGGATAAGGAAGAGAGATAACACGATATTTTTATAGTAGTTCGCTCTTTTCGTCCTTGCTAGAGCTGCGTCTACTCTTCTTGGTGAAAAACGTCTCTGCGCACCAAGGTAATCCATTAATAATAACAATGTTGAATACAAATGTGATTACAAGAGTTCCTTGAAACTAAACTAGTTCTTCAACCCCTATGTAAACACTCCCCCAAAGTTCAAATAACCTTTGAATTTGGTGTTCCTTGAATCTTTGAATCCTTGATTACCCGTGCACTCTTTCGGACTCTTCACTCAAGTCTACGATGCTACGTTCGGTAAACGAATCCCCTTCGATTGCAAGAACAATTAGAAAGAACCCCCAAGCCCTTTGGAGGTGGAATGAAATTATTCACTTCACTTTGGAACCTTGATTAAGCCCAACCAATTTCCTCGAGAGAACCAACTTACAATCCCTATAAGCACCACAGAAAATCAATGTGAATCAATGTACAAAGTGATTCTAAGAAAAAATGTTTAATCTTGAAGAATTTATGAACAATGAGTTTTTGAAACCTAGAGAGAATAGATGCAAATGGTTCAATGAAATAGGAGTTATGAGAGAGTGAGTATATATAGTAAATGAGTGTAGGTGCAAATTTTCGTACAAAAATAACTATTTGAATCGATTCACTAAAAGTATGAATCAATTCAGACAGCAGAACATATAGATTGATGCGATTCAGGCAAAAATTGAATCGATTCAAATTCGCCAGGATGAAGATTGATACGATTCAGATTAAAATGAGTTGATTCAATGCAAGTCAGAAAGTTTCATGATACGATTCAGGATATATTGAGTCGATTCACACAAAGTCGGAGAGTTTGTGTGATACGATTCAGATAGATGTGAATCGATTCATCTGTGCAGAACCAGAATTTTTGAAAGCAAATGAAGAAAACTTTTGACATACGGGGAAAAGAACATTATGCCACAAATCACTAAGGTCCTTTAACAAGTTCTAAGTCTAATTTACAAAGAGAGAAACAATATGCAGGAAAGACAAACTTGCAATTAAAACATCATCAAAATGACGGTTGTCAACACAAGCTTCATTAACAATCTCAGTTCATTAAAGATTGTTAAATAAGTCTTTGGTTCTTATAAATTTTTAGTTTCTCTAAATTTATTTCAAACATTGGTCATCCCCTAAATATCTTCCTCCAATTTCATTTAAAAATAATAATAATAATATCTTCCTCCAACAAATTGGATTCTTGTTGTAAAGGCTGCACATGTCGCAATATATAGAGGGATTAAAAACGAAAGCCAATGTATTTATAAGTAGCAAAACTTATTTTGAAGTAATTTTTTGTCTCTATAATTTCAATTTTATTCCCTTATACACCGTCATGTGTGCAACTTTAAACAACGATTGCCAAATTCTAAGACGAAAAATATTTGAGGGAGCATTGTTTGAAGAAATTTTTTGACAGACTAAAAACAAAAAGTGATATATTTATAAAAACGGGGGACTTATTTAAACCGTAATAAAATTCAGATCTATTGAGTTCTACAGGTTTCAACGGATAAGGTTCCGTGTTGTCGCTACTTTAGCATTCTCATTCCTAGATTCTCTGATAATTGTTCAAGTCTGTTGAAATCTACAAATTTTAGGGTTTTGGGTTCGTCTCCAAGGCACATGTTCAGCCTCAATATCTATCTCAATCTTATGAGCGAATTTTCTCTCAGATCTGTTCTTTTACTTTGCACTTGAAATTTTTGATAATTACTACTCATCTTATTTATAGAATTTTAACTATTCATGGAACCATTATTATAGGTAACAAAATTTTGTTTAAATTTTAAGATAACAAGAAACAAACTTTGTTTATAAAAAAAACTTTAGTTTTCCAAGTATATAGCATTAATTAGCTAGTTTTATTGAAAAATATATGAGTAATTGACAAAGGGTATAATTGACAAATCATACTCTTAAAATACTAAAACGACTGTTAAATAGAAACACTAAATTCACACTAGAACGACACTTAAAAGGAACAGATGGAGTAAATTAGTTGGATCGAAATGCGTAAAAAAAAAATTTGATGGGTGTGTAAGTATAATCCAACGTGAAAGTGTGAATTTTGAGTTTGATCGAAATAAGTTGTAGAAAATGTTCACATACATCCTTGGAGAGATGTCTCGTCATTTTATATATGAAGAGTGTTGGGAATAGTCATCTTGCAACATTCTCACTTATACTCACTCATTTATTTGATGAAATTAATGTGGATCTCATATTTTAAAAATAGATGCCACATAAAAGGATTTGATTGGTAATAATTTCATCCAATAATAAAGTGAATATTAAAGGAATAGTTGGAAAAAGTGTTTATAGCACCTTTTTTTAAAGGGGAAAAACTTATAGCATTTAATTAGATATTAGTTCAATATGATATATGGCAGGTCATCAACAAAAGTATGGAGAGTTGAGGATTAGATAAGAATATGGTCTCACTAACTAATGTATGAGCTACCTTATTCGTTTGCCTCTGACTAAACTCCACATGAGAGTTTGTGAAAAATAAACTACAACAATGTTTGCATTCATCTAATATAGTGTCAAATTTTGTGATGTTGTGGTTGCCGTTGTTGAAGTAATCTACAAATATCTTTGCTACTTAGTCAAAATCAACATTGTGAAGTTGTAGACGATGCACCCAATTGATGGCATAAATCAATCCCAAAGATTCTCCGACTTCCGTGGAGCAAATATGTTGTGACCAAAGTGTCATAGCAACCCCTAGTTCAGCGTGATGGAGAATCAGACGTCAATGTTGCACATTAGGCACCCAGTAATTGGTGGATGCCAACGAGACAACTGATGTTGAGTGTTGCTAGTCGTCTCTGTTGTGACAGTTTTTGGCGTAGGTCTATCTTCTTGTTGTTGTGTTTGCTTAGCATGCTTTGTTACATTTGCATGCAACCAGTCTTCCTATAAGTTTTTCGCATGCTCCAAAATTTGACTACACGTATTAATAACTTACTACCACACTTTCATGTTTTGACTCTTCCACAAACTTTAAGTAATAGTCACAAACCTCTCGCGTTGTATTGGCGGCATTACTTGCAAAAGTGAGAATATTATAGTTTCAACATTGTAATTTTGCCACATCTCATTCTAACCTGCCATAAGTCGCAAGTCTTTCAAATAGTTACAGCCATGGAACAATCAAATAAAATGTGTGTTGCATCTTCATAATTACCGATGCACACCATGCATTCTGTCGGACAATTTATTCTTCCATCTCTGAGTCCTCCATGGAACAATCAATTTATTACCTCTTTTATCTATTGTAAATATCAGCTTGTTAGAAGAAAAATGAATAAGATTACTCATTCGATCGTTGGCTGTAACAACCTTATTTGTTAAGACTTTTAGTTGGATTGATTGATAATATGATAATTAATTTCTTTATGGAAAATGCTAACTTATGTCCTTAAGTCACAAATTTATTGGAATGTGTGTATTACATTTAATTTTTAACTTTTTAATGATTTTTTTTGAAAGGAGCTTTTTAATGATTTAAATGCACAAAAATTTAAAAAATATTTCTTCTTATATTTCTTAACACGTGCCCTCAGGGAACAAGTTAGCACTACCCTTTATTTATATGTTAAAAAGAGGTCGCATTCAACAAGGTTTACTTTTTGTGTGGAATAATAATGGCAAAATGGTAGCTGGCTGCGATTGCAAACGGACTTAGCAGCAAAATGATGAAATGGAAAATATGTTTTCAATCTATAATTGGACGCCACTTTGGCATTATGTAATCATTCAATGCACCTACATGGTTACGCTATATAGTCACGGATCAAAATCATTCATGCAAGTTCGGCTTTAAAATAGTTTAGTGCGTATCTACCATTCAATAATTTAGTATCATATTCCTCTCAAAAATAGTTTAGTATTATATATATTTTTTATTTTTTTATCCACGTGAGCTTAACTCAGTTGGTAGGAATATTGTATATTATATACAGGGGCCGGAGTTCGAATCCCGAACACCCCACTTCTTCACATTTAAATGTGTGAGCTTTAGTCATTAGGCTACTTGACAAAAAAAAATTATTTTCATTATTTTAAATTATATTTTAATTTTAAACTATTTTTTTAAGCAGAAAAAATTTATATTAAATAAAACTACAAAGATACAAAGACGGAGGGACATTAGAACTGACCCAAGTACAACCCAAACTGGAATACAGGGTGTAACTTAAGCCTACTAGATCAACCCTACTCTATCCTTCCAAATAATCACTCATTATGAGTGCAGTCCAACGAACCCGCGTACGAGCGTGAAACCAAACTACAAAAAATAAATGAAGAGCGAACATTTGTAAATAACAAGTATGGTATAAAACTGGTGAATGGACAAACCGTCAACACGGAATCAAAATCCACGTACCAACAACTCTCTAACCAAAGCAACAAGTATAAAAGTTCATTTGAGTAAAGCATGTCTGACGCGCCTTGATACTTGTGGATCTTAACAGATCCGGAGCATCAAGAATCAAAGGTTCAGACTACCAACACAATTGATTTCAATTTGACGCGTAAGAACTCTTATCGAGCAATGAGTTCAATACATTAATAATCAACCGCCCTTTCGGGTTAACAGAACCATACCCTTTCAGGTCTGCGAAACCTATCCACCATTGAGGTACAAATCTGAAGTCGCACCCAATCTTTGAACAACCATAAAAACATAGTAACAAATCCGGAGACCCACAAAAACAAAGCAGAGCTGGCGGCAAAGATCGAGGGATGAATTTTAAACTAATTTAATCTAGAGTATCGACAATAAACCAAACTCATTTTATTTAATTGTTTTGTAATTTTGCTCAATTTGGTCCCTTCGGGGACATCCGATAAAATTGGAAGAATTGTTTTGTAATTTTGCTCAATTTGAATTTTAATGAAAGTATTTATTTTCCATTAAAAAAAACCAAACTTGTTTTTTTTTTTTTTTACAAATAATGAACAAAACTTGTACACCAAAGAATTCTCCTAAGAAATTATGCACGGCAAATCACAACCGGTCCAATTTGGAATAGAGATGTGATGTCTCTCTCTAATTTTGGAGGAATAAAACCAGATTTTGTAGGCGATGTTTTGTCCAGTAGAATTAGTTTTGCCTATAAACTTTGATTATACATTTCATGTTTGACATACAATCAAGCAAAACACTTATTTCTCGCAACTTATCATTTTTAACAGCTCACAAAAACTCAACTTCATACTTAACTATATTTTGAGAAGTTAAAGAACCCACAAGGACGAAATTCCTTCCTTGTCGCTATTGTTTGAAGAAAAACAAAATCATGGTAGAGTTATTAGCCGATTCTTGGGGCTAGCTTTCAACTTTAACAATAGTAGTATCAATATACCCAATATTGAGTAAAATTTTGGAGCACTGTTCACAAATGCTCAAATTGCTTATAGATGCTTTTGCATTAAATGTCGATGTGATGGTTTCTACCCTCAGCTACTGTTCATTGCTTATTTTATTTTGTTTAATATATTAATATTGGAGAAATACTTGAGATACTTTATCTGTACTTCTCCGGGTTTGGCGGAATTTTCCAGTAGTTGTCAGAAAAATGCAGTGCAGCTTTGTTAGTCAAATGCAGTGCAGTTGTGCCAGTATCAGAAAAAGCAGCGCATGCGTCAGTGTCAAAATTCCCCCTTCTTTCTCTCTTCCACGCAACTTATTTCTTTCTCTTCCTCCACTTGCACTTTTCATTCATCCTTCTTTTCTTTCTCTTTCTCTCTCTCTCTCTCACGCTCCCCTCCCCTTTCTCTTGCGTCAAGTAGTATTTAAACCATTGCATTGCCATCTCATTTACTCATCTCCAACATGCTAAAATCCTTCATAAATTTTGATACCCATCTATGCTTTCCTTTTTCCTTCGTGTTGTACTATATTATGTATTTTCATATGTTTGATAAATTTACATTAACATACTCTACAATTGATGATGCAGGTGGTATATTAGATGATAAAACCAGCAGCTTATCTCATTGATATGCATTCTTTTTTATTCTCTTTAACAAGTAGTACATGGCCGTCTTTTTATCATTCTCCATTTGTATATTCAACATGCAACTTTTTGCCTCTTCTTTGTCTCCCATCCATTGGTTTCGACAGCCAACTCATGGAATTCTTGAAGGAACCACACCAGCAACATGAAGACAAGTCAAAAGAACACAATAATTAGAATTTTTCACAAAAGTTAGATTTTATTTTGAAAGGAAATACTAAGTGTGTGGAAGAAAAATTGATTTTTAGTTCACAAAACTCATGGTGAGATTGTTTACTAGCCAACTACACTATTTAACATCTCCATTTTAATGATTTTCACATATTCATAGGTATTCATCAAATTTCAGTGATACATCTTTTCTTGGTACTCAGTAAATTTCTATTATCCTCTTTATTTTTCAGTTGAAAGCCCTTAATATGAAAGCAAATGATAGGTCTTCTCTAAATAGACAAGTTTAAGGTATAACATCTTGATGAAGAGGCACGTGTAAGGCTTTATTAAAAAAATGTTATTTTTGTTGAATCAAACATAAGCACAATGTTCTATCACATATAAAGTATAGGTGAGGTTTAGCATGGGAAAGGAAAGTTCTTTCCCATCATGGGAAAATTTAACCACATCCATTGATTTAATAGTTTTTTATTTGAATGGCTTAGATCCATGACTTGATAATTGTTGTAACTTTTTGGTGGTTACATAGTAGACAAAAAAACCGACCCCACCATTGATTAAATATCAATTTATCATTTGATTTATTAATTTACTTTTTTTTATTAATTCATCTTCTTCCCTCCTCCACTTCTCCATCTTCATCACCATCTTCATACATTCATCAACATCAAACCCAGAAAAAGAAGAACAGAAAATTAAAACCCAAAAAATAAGAATTGAAATCATAGATCCACTCTTCATCATTCTTCACCATCATCACTAAAAATCCTATATCCACTCTTGATCATCAAGATCCATGGTTCCTCAATGATAACAACAACAACAACAACCTAGAATCATCATCTTCATCCTCGTTCTTATTCATTCATTTTTCAAGAATTCGTCTGTGTTATACATTGACAAATGTGGGAGGTATTCTGGAAAAAGCAAAAAAGAATTAAAAAAACTAATTTAATTTTTATTTATTTTTATTTCTGAACAGGTTTGAGACTGCCACCTGTCCTGGGAAATGGACCTTTCCCATGGTGGGAAAGAAGTATCCATTCCCAGGCTAAATGCCACCTAAAGTATAAGGGTAGACTTTAACTCTTGACTCCTTCTTTTTGGCCTGATACTGTTAAGTTAATGATTTGTTTTCTCATTTCTCTATTTTCTTCTACAAATTTCCTCCCCCCGCATTAACCAAATCACCAAAGAGAACACTCTACCATCTTTTCTACATGGACAGCTACATTTATTTTATCCCTAACAATTATATTTATAATTATACTTTTAACCCTTTTATAATTATACTTTTAACCCTTTATTGTCTTATGCAGAGTCTCATCATTCATAACATTCTTGGTACAAACAGAGTTATATGCCTAAATGTGTGTGTGTGTGTGTGTGCGCGCGCGCGCATATATTATTAAGTGCAAAAACATGATATGCATAGTCATGTTATGCACAAGTGCAATCAAAAACCAGATGTAAGCTAAAAATAATAAACTTTCTTCAAATTCGTAACAGCTTACAGTTGAATAATAAAGTGAATGAATGAGAAAGAACTCAAAAGTGGAAGGCCAATGCTTTGTTTATATAAACAAGAGATTCATTAAAACAAGTTCTACACAATTGTTTTCATGTTTTTTAACTTACAGTGATAATGTGCATTTGGACAGCAGCAAGCAAGCATGTAAACAAGTCCTCATTAGACACTTTGATAGCTCCTTCGTCCCACAGTTTCTCTAAGTGTTTGGATAGAAGCCGAGCAAGCATATCAACAGGAACATAATCACCTGCATATTTGTGTAGATTAAGAAAGCAGCATCAGCAATAAGATATAATCTTCAACAAGGAATTAAAATATTTGATGTTGTCATTTACTAATTTTTGTTTCAGTAATTTATTCCTATATTATTATTATTATTAAGATTATTTTTTCAATCATTAAATGAAAGGAAAATATGAGTCCTTGAGGTATGCAATGGAATTCATGTCCACAATTTGACTAGGAGAGCCGATTAAAAGGCATGACAAAAGAATTATTGACTTGCAATTCCATTATAATTGTTAATCACATTTGTATTGCATGTGTTTCACTAGCAAATATTCTACTTAACCATCTTTTGAAAACTTGTGATTATGAAAAGGATCATAACAAGTGAGTATGTTAGTTAAAATTTTATTCAATGAGAACAAGTCACGTAAAACCAAGAATTTGAGTCATAGTCAAAGGAAACAACAACCAGATTCGGAAGCAGTGTTGTAAAGGGATGATTTGCTACCTCTGGCCATGCACTAACAACACTCAAAGTATTAACAAGACTTTTAAAAAAAAAAAATTGATGAGAGCTCTACTCACATGTTCCATTTTTGTCTTTATAATTTTCTTGAAGTCCAAAAAACTCAATTGATAAAACAATTTTTACTTAAATCATGTACAACTTAGATACACATGTTAGGGCAAAAAAGCGAAGTACACTATTTCTAAGCCTAAAAGGTTTCAATATGTCATATCATAAAGATTAACCATTTCCACCTCATCCACAAAAAACAGTTAAAAAAAGTAAATTCAATAGTATTGAATTATAAATATATACCAAATTCATTTCCAAGTTCAATGGCAGCATTTGCATTTTGATAGCTACTCTTCCTCCCATGACTACTTCCACAAAGACACGCACCTCTTTAACTTTGATAACCTTATCTTATTATTTGTCTTCATGTGTATTTGTTGCTTGCAAACCTTCCAAAAGTTTCACAAAAGACAATTTAGAAATACTCTTGGACAAGTTTTTGTAAATTTTTTAGCTAAAAATGATTGAAAATAACACAACATGATTTTTACCTCAAGAAAGTACTTGACTTAAATTGTCAAGGTCAAAAAAAAAAAAATAGCATGACAAGCCCATCTAGCAAATGGTGTTCTACTGTTAATGACTATTAAAATATTGTCTGGTACTTACAATTTAGAACAAACACAAATGAGCTAGCAAGCTGAGAGCCTGAGATCATATCCTCCTATACATGAACAGAGCCACCCACGTCCATATTTATAAATTAATCCATCATGCCTCACACGCTACATGAATGACACGGTTTACAAATTGATGAACTTCCTAGCAAAGAGAGATGGCACATTCCAATATGTTTCCAAGCTTGCAAACTGGCGTGTGGAAGCCACTCACCCTGATATATATATCCAAGGGATTCAAAAATGATCACAAGCCAGTTAGTTGAGTATAAAATTCAACACTAACTACATGACTATATTTGAATCAAGCATAACCAAGAACATTTCCTCAACAAAAAAGACGAGAAGTATGATATGCATTAAGAAATTAACTCAATTTTCCACCTACGGTTATTTTTATTACACAGATTTATTAAAATTAAAAATAAAAAAATTAAAGATTAAATAAATTTTTCTAATGTCTATAAAATATCCCAATAATCGAAATTATAAACCAAGTATAAACAAAATTTTGAAAAACAAATTTGTTTACAGATCTACAGTAGCAAAGTAACTCACACTATAGATCAAAAATGATAGTTAAAACATTGCTATGAAATGAAAGAGGTAAAAAACTGAAATCATAACCAAATTCAACATATACAGAAGAATAATAACCTAGAACATATATGAGAATAAACAATAAAACAAAAATAGAAGACATGCAGAACTGTCTATTGCAATAAAATTGAAACAGAATTGAATACCCTTTTTGGTTCGATTTTTCCATGGATTTTGTAACGGAGAAAGGCTTAGCTGATGAAAAGATGCCGTAGTTGGTTGAAAACACCATCGAAAAAGGACCCATTTTTTTATCTATGATTTTTGGAGATTTTGTTTGGTGAGAAAGGTAGATGAGGTTGAGAAGATGAAGAATACAAGGTCGTTTGAGTCAAGAAAGGTCAGATGGGGGTGGAGAAATAGCTGGCGGCCGGTGGTGAGGGAGAGGTTTATAGTTTCATAATGGAAACGTGTTAGAGTAAGGATGGGAATGAAAAATGAGGGTAAAATTTTTTCTTAATTGGGCTTACCTCGATTCTGTTTACTAGAGGAGGTGTATGTATAAAATTGTGGTGTGAATAAAAGTATGTATAAAATTGAACTTAAAGTAATTAAAAAACAAATATACATTCAAACCTAGATCTTATGTCCTCGTGAGCTTAACTCAGTTGGTAGAGACAATGCATAATATATGCAAGGTCCGGGGTTCAAACCCCGACCACAACAAAAAAAAAACCTAGATTTTATATTATTTATTTAAATTTCAAAGTTAATGCATTCTCAAATTCATCTCCAAAAAATTGTTTGTTCAAATTTAATTGTTTGTTCAAATTTTTTTCAAACTCATTCGGTTTTTGCCTGATCGTAATTTAATTGTATTGTTTATTAATTACACTTCTGATATTACTTCATATTATTGTTTCTTATAAATTATTAAAAACAAATTAAAAAGCTATTACAAAATAAACTACATGTGTTGTCACTTTTCTAAAGTTTGTTATACATATCGTTGTAATTCAACTATATTTGAATAACTTTTTTCAAAATTTTAATATATAATATTAAAAAATATTCTATTTATAATTTTTTTTTGAAATAAAACTTTTATTAACTATATTTTTATTTATAAATATTATAGTGCATGAGTTGTATTTTTTTTCACCACATGTATAGTCATTTTCTTAAAGTTTGTCAGTGTGTTTTGTTTTGGCCGAGTATATTAGTCTGTAATAGTGTTTAAGTTGTTTTAAATGATTTGAATACATCTGCTCAAATATTGTTTGATTTGTTCAATCATGATACGGTGCTCAAACATGGTTTGATTTGTGCAATAAATAAAGTTATGTTTTTTTTTTAATATTCCTTTTGATCTCTAATGATGTTTGCACCGTTTTGTGTGATTTAAAAAAATTGGCTCAAACTTTAAACATATATACACTCGTGGAAATGCTTGAACGTGTTGTTCTATGTATGAGGATTGAGTGTGTTGCTCAAATTTATGCACAAGTTTGATTTCAAAATTGGGACTAAATGGGCTTTCGTGGATGGTCATGGAAATGTTCACAACGCTATATTTAGTGATGATTATAGTCATCCTTGGATGAAGGATAGATAGGAGAAACTTAGAAGTTTTACAATATTGTTGGTTTTTATTGAAATTCATCTTATCTAATTTGAAAATGATATTTTTACCTAAAATTTAGAAACTGTATTTATTATGGCGATTAAATCCATTTTTTTCATAGTTGTAGTACTATGATTGAAATGACAAAGTATTTTGATGTTATCATCCCAGTAGATGGACTCAAAATGGTTTTTTTTTGGTGTTTTGGTAGATTCTTAGATGCTTTTGCGGATTATATCATAAGGAAAAATTTTGAGTTTTTCGAGGTATAATGGATCAAAGACTATTTATTAATTAGAGAATGATTCCAATTGTGGTAATTTCATTCGTTTTAAGTTTGCTTCTGTTGATAACAGACAATTGGTTCATGTTTTTGAAATTGTACTTTAGATTTATCTCTGTCTAGACCGTCGCCACTATTATTGGAATAAATGTTATTCATGCTCACGTAGTTAAATAGATATATTGCAGATAGAGTATGTATTTATATATTATGTCTATTACATAGTTTGAAATGTCAATTTTTGTATAATAAGAGCTACTATTGATAAAAAAAAACATTCACGTTTATGTTTGATTTGTATAATATTATGCTATGGTATTTGTGACATCTTAAATTGTTGTATTCGAATCTTGCATTCGTGAGTAGAAAAAAATTGGACATGGCATGGATGAACGCACCGAATACGAATCTAATTTTGCTTATTTGTAATTCAATTTTTTAATCATTTTATTTTTATTGATTGCGATGACGCGAATTTCTGATGTTGATGTCGTCAAACATTTTCTATGTTGTGTTTATCTATTTTTTTATTTGATTTTGTTTTTCGCCATGAAATACATTAAACGATCAGCATGTGCTATCTTGGTAAGAATCGATAGTTGATAACAATTTAATCATGTTGTGTCTTCTTTTAGTACTCCCTCAGTTTCAAAATGAGTATCGCTTTAGGCTTTGGCACACAGATTAAGAAATGGAATGAAATAATCATTGGATACAACGCTTTTACTAAACTGTCCTTACTTTATTAGAAAAAGACAAACTTAAAGTTGCATTGAAAATTATGTGAGAGAAAAGTTTGAGAGGGTAAAGTTGGAAGAAAAAAATTAAAGTTGTATTTGAAATGTAAAGCGACATTCATTTTGAAACAAATTTTTTTTTTACTAAAGTGACACTCATTTTGAAACGGAAGGAGTAAATTAATTTGAACTTTTTGATATTTTTTTTTTCATTTTACTTGAATTATAGTGTTTGGTAACAGCTGCATTAAACCCCAAACATTTAATAGGTGAAATTCTAACGCTAAGCTACTTGACAAAAATCAAAATAATTTATTTTTAAATAAAAAAATATAATTTATTTTCAACAAAATTAGAGTGCCAAATAATTTTTCAAAAAAAGTAATTAAATATTTTGCCACAATAAACTAATCAAAGAGATGATATTTACACCCCACCGATTGTTATTTATTTCCATAAGAATCGGGAATATAAATTATTAAAGAAGTTTATAATTTTTATATATTTAAGAGGTTCCAAAAGAATTACTCAAGAAATTTATTGAATAAAATTATAACTATTATAGTTTTAGTTTTTGTTGTTGTATTGTGGTGGTGTCGTGTCGTCTGTGGCCGACTGTAATTCCACTTGTCCGTCGTCGTGTAATCATTGACCGATTGTAATTCCAACCATATGTCTGTGGCCGACTGTAATTATACATGTTCGTCATCGTGTAATCTGTGTCCGATTGTAATTCCACTCACCCATCTGTAACCAACGTTAATTCTACCCGTGCTTCGCACGGGCAACACACTAGTATTATTACAAGCATATGGTAATTAAGATTGCATATATGCCATACCTATATTAACTGACGTTAACATCTATTAATGCAGTTTGAATCTATTTTAGTCTATGATTTTCTGTGAAGTTTAATTCATGTTTTTTTTTCTTATAATAATTATTTTTGTGAAGTTTAATGATTTTCTTTCCGTGAAGTTTTTGTTGGGTATTTGTGTTGGCTGCATTGTTGCTAAAACAAATATCTTTGTTCTGTAAGTTGGAACCAATGTTCCAGCATGTGGTTAGGCAACTCTGTAAGATGTTGGATACGATGTTCCAACATCCTGGCACGGTTCAGTGTGCCTGGGTTTCTGCCTTATCTATACGTGCGTATTTTATCGTTTAAGGAAACCATATTTCCTTTACTTACTGACCAAGTAACGCGCATATCTTATAAGAATCAGCTGTGGAATATTACTAAAATAGATATTTTATTTTAGGAAATATTTGTTACGATTTGGAATGTTTCTAAATAGGTTCTGACATATTAGGACTTTCCAGAATTGTTTCTGATTCTGTTTTGCAGGTTTGCTGAACCGATCTGCAAGTTGACTGAAGCCCAATGAATTATTTAGCCCAAGCTGCTTCAGTATAAAAGGAAGACTTCAAGACCTAATTGATTATTCAAGCCGTCATTCTAAAAAGCTTAGATTTTTAGGGTTTGAGTCTTCATGTATTCTGTTCTTGTATCGTTTGTGATGCAAGTCTAGAATCTTTACTGTCTTCCTTTCTTGTGTCGTGTTAGATACTTGTTTAGGACTAAGTTTGTGAGTATTGATACTCTTGTGCATCAAACCGAAGTTGTGAAACAAGGTTTGGTTGTTTGTGTTGGAAGGTAACTTCTATCTTGTTGTGTTTGAGGTCTGATAGGTCACTAGGGCAGTGACTGACCATTAGGATAGTGAGATGAGATCTCAGATCTAGGAGTTCCTAGGTTGAAGTCTATACGGGTAGGTCCTAGGTCATATAGTGTAAACGAGGAGTTTGCTGGGAGCTATTGAATAAGGACTACACTAGTGAATTTCCTTCTTGGCTTGGTAGCCCCCAGATGTAAGCATGTTGTGCTGAACTGGGTCAACAAACCTCATGTGTTCTTTATTTTCTGTCCTTTATTTTTCTTGTTTTATTTCTGTTTATCGCGTGATGGTGAAACATTAATCGGAACATTGCAAACGTTAAAACATCTGACATAACATGTTAAAACAGGTACGCTAGAATTTCAGTTTTATTTGGATTTTTCGGAATAAATAAAATAACATGTGTTATTTTATATGTATCTTTGTTGACAAACATATTAGTAGCTCGTATCGAGTAATGCTAGCAACATTCTCTTTTGAACACTCTTTCTAATACTCACTCTTTTATTGGTTTAAATTATTGTGGGTCTACATTTTGAAAATTGAACTCACACAAAATAGTGAGACATACATTGATTTCATTCAATAAAAGAGTAAGTGCTAGAGAGAATGTTGTTGCGAGTATTCCTCGTATCTTATGTCGTAAGAGCTCACTTCAAGTTATATCATACAAAGTCTCCACACGTGTAGATATTTATTTTTGATGAAAATATTTATTGCAATTACCAATGGTCGTGATTGAATATCTCATCAAAATATCGTACAGTAGTCTTTAGTAACATTCTTTTCTTTAAAAAAAAAAATGTACGTCCAAAATAATTAAATTATAAAATTCAGTCAACATGCACAAGCCGACGACCTAAGGGTATGTTTGGTTCTAAGGAAAGATAGTGGGGAGGAGAGAAAGATGAGGGAAAGAAGCATTTTCCCTTGTTTGGAACACTATAGACAGGTTAAGGAAAGAAAGATTTCAATGGGGCCCACCTTAAAAAACCTTTCCACACTCAAATGGCCGGAAAGGTTGAAGAAAGTTGAAAAAAGGCATCCAATTGAACAAAGTGACCAAATAACCCTTGCTTTTTGATGCATATTTCTTGGCATCACGTGAAGTGCTTTCTTTGTTTTGTTTATTCCAATTTGCTTCAATACTACGTAGATTTATGCATGTTTATTCCAATTTATTCTAATTTATTTTTATTTCTTATATCTACCTGTTATTTTGCACTGTTATTTATTTTATTTAGAAATATATAGTCACTTGTTATTAGTATATATTATTGTTATTACTATACATTTGATAAAAAATTATATATTATTTCATTTAAATGTGAGGCTATATATGTCATTTTAGGAAATACACATCTTTCTTTCCTTTCACTTTCCTATCACTTTCATCAATACCAAACAACTAAATAATCATCTCACTTTCTATTCACTTTCTACTCACTTTCATTCCTTCAACAATCTTTCCACTTACAATCTTTCCTTTCACTTTCTTTGATCTTCCAAACAAACCCTAACAGTCCAAAAAAAAAAAACAAGAGTCTAGTGGTACTTGGCCTCTGATTGGCAAATTATAAGAATGTAAGTCAAGTCAATGATTAAAGGTCTATAACCTAGCTTTGTAGAAAGATAACATGGTTTGGTCTCTCTTTCATACACATGCTCAATTATGAACCAGTCCTTTTTAGAAAATATTTACATTTTCTTGAATAGAAGTCAAATTTTTAAAAATGTAGCCAAAGCCAAAATGTAGACCTGTCATCTTTCGCTATCAAGTATTCATTCTCTTCCTTAAAACATGCTCAGCCACTAAGGTTTATGCTACGATGTACAACGACAGTTTGTTATAGCATTTTAAGAAAAAAAATCATTTTTTTAAGAAAATAATCATTTTTAAGAGTTCCGCATTTGTTTGTTACAGATTTTAAAAAAAATTAAAATCTAAAAAAAATCTAAAAATAACTTTAAATGAGAAGCTGTTAAGAGCAGCTTCTCAAAAAATAGATTTTTTTTAGAGGAGAGAGAAAATATGATTTAAAATATTGAACTAATTTTATAACAAAAAAATCTCTTTTATATAGTTGTATCCAAACAAACTAGATTATTTGTTTAAAAAAAGTGATTTTTATTACGGTAAGCAAACGCAAAATAAATTTTGATTTTTCACAAAATCTCTATAATATAATCTCTAAATTATTTTATGTCAAAATCACTTTTATTTTAATCCGTAACAAACGGGCCCATAATCGCCAATGCCGGCGTGACTAGTCGACACCAAACATGTAGTATCTCCTTCTCTTTTTGTCATACAATCTTTAATTCTTCGTATCCCTTTTTCAAGCCTAACCACAAGTATATGATACAATGAATTTTGGATTAAAGTGAATATTTAGTCTTGCATCTACTATGAGTGATATATATTCATTTTAATCCAAATGCTATTAATTATTCTTATCATTCTCACATGTGATTCTCATTCTCATTCTCACTTGATATTGCATATATATACATATAACCTTTAAAGATTTGGGTGCAACTGACGAAATGTAGGGTCTCGATCTTTCGGTGGTGATGAATCATTGTCGACTCATATTCAGTTGATTATCTTGAATAATGCCCACATCGTCTAGTATGATAAAGGAAGAGGAAGATCAAGACTATGACCTTTTTTGGTTAACCATTTTATTAGTCGTTTATAAGCCTATATAAATTATTAAATTATGTAGGCTTATAACTAAGTGTTTATCACACAGGAACAACACCAATGCAAAAACTCACTAAATTCATGAACGCTTAAAATATACTATAATATACACACACAAAAAACTATAAATGACTGAAAATAAAAGTAAGGGTTATAATACTAGGTTACCTCCTAATAAACGTGTATTTTACGACATTAGAGAATTGATCTTGTAAAATACATTCTCTAAATTGATTATATCTGAACTCGTTCTGGCTCGCTTCTAGATATCTCTTCTTTGATTTCCTAATATACTTGTTCTATTTTTCTTCGAGGTGAAGGATCACATGGGAAGGTACAATCCCTTCCCACTATGGGAAGATTTTTTTAAGCCATTAGATCCCTTCCCTTATCATACACTTTCAACACTATATTATTTTCTAACACCTTCCACCATCCTTCTCTCTCCTTCCTCTCTACCACCAGCAACATCAAACCCAGCAACATATTATCACCATCATCTCTCTCATCATCACCACCTCCCTATCATCAACACAACACCACCCAGATTCATCATCAACACCATTTTAAGTTTCAATTAAATAATTAATAATGTTCTTTATATACCCTAAATCTAATTATTGAAAAAAAACATAAATTCATAATTCTCTATTCATCACCATCGATATCTTTTTTTCCCTGCGGGCTTCTTTGGTGGTCCTTTTTTTCCCTGCGGACTGTCAGTTTTAAGGGGTTCTGTTTTCTTTTAGCAGAATTTGTTTGTTCTAGTTAATTTGTTTAGTTTCTGTTGCCTTTTGCTCTGTGGCTTTTTGCACTGCTTGTGCAAGCCTTTGTTTAGTACATGATGTTTCAAAAAAAAAAAAAAAAAGGGAATGAGGTAGATCTCATGTGAGATGGAAATGAGGAAACACGAACAGAAAAGGAGAGAAAGAAGATGTAAAGAAGAAGGAAAGAGTGAAACATGAGTAAAGGAGAAAATGGAATGAGAGGCTGTTGAATTTCTGAAAAATGAGATTCAGATTAATTGATTTGATGTTGGTGGTGATGATGATGGATACATGAAGGAGAAAGAAATGGTGTGTGGGAAGATGGTATGAAAGAGCAAAGAGAAAAAAATATAGTGTTGTGTGACCATGATAAAATCAGCAATCTAATGGCTAAGAAAAGCTTTCCCATGGTGGGAAGGGATTCCCTGGTACCATGTGAAACGCCACCTTTCTTCGAACTATCTGACTTTGTTTGCTTTTGCTCGTTCATAACTCGCTTGCTCCAAATCTCTTATAGTGTGTTTGGATGGGGGAATGTTTTGAGGGAATCTAATGTCATGAGGGAATTTAAATACTTTGAGGTGAATTTCATTGTTTGGATGGGGGAATGTAATGTAATGTTGAGGAAATGTAATGTTATGAGGGAATTCAAATACTTTGAGGTAAACTGCCTATAATTTTAATTTCTTTAAAATTTCCAAATTACCTCATCCAAACACACACTGGGAATTAACTAGAACTTGGGATTTATTTATCTTTGATACTACGAGCATTCCTCGATCAGTTGACCTACAAGTAAGATAAAAAAGGATCAAAGTGGCTATGATGTAACTCAAAACTTAATTATCTACTATTTACTTAAAATTTGGGGAATTCTAAAATATTACAGGCAAAATGAGCTAATAAGTTCCTACCAAATATATCTAAGATTAGGTAAATTTCACACTTATCACTGTTATAGGCAATATCACAATGATTTGGTATCATTTGCAATATAAACAACTAATGTCAGAATCAGCTGATACCGTATTGAATGACAGATGAGTTGGCTATCTCTTGATAGATGAGCATGGCTATCAAGTCCAAATATGATTGGAGGATGTTATAGTCCATGTTGCAAGTATTTTTCTATCAGTTGCATCATAATCAACTGATGCTGGAATTAATTAATATAGACTTGACTAATAAATATATCAGTTGGCGGCTGAACGTGAATACCAAGTCTGAAAGGGATTAGAGGGTGTTATTGTCCTTATTAGGGTTGTGGTAATGTTAATCAATTGGAGAATGAGGACATGATATTTGACGTTATTTTAGCTATGTTTTCGAGTCAATTTAGTAGAGTCTAAGGTCATTTAATAGATGTTTTAGAGGAATTGCTTATGGTTTAAGTGACATTTTATATTATTTGCATTTGAGTCCATGTAATTTTGTTTATTCCAAAAACTGGCAACTCCATAGGAGTTTTGAGTCATTTAAATCAGAAATTATGTAAATTGGGAAATCAAAACATCACATGGAGATATGGAGGCAAGAGAATGAAGACCAATGGAGTTCGAGAATGTTTTTGATGGCAATACAATGTAGGAAAATAATGTTCCAAGATGAAAACATGGAAGAAAATCACTAATAGAATGAAGAAAAATGTCATTTTCTACATATTTCCTGCCTTGGCACATAACACATTTAAGAGGGAAATAAAACTGTACCTCATCTACCCCAGCAAGTATCCCATGTGCATGGTTCTGGGAGTTTTTGCCCAATTTCTTAATTTGCAAGCTAGATCAAGTTGAAAAAGCCTAGTAACCCAGTTATAAACTTGAGTATAAATAAGGTGGAAAAGCTCGTAAACTTGGCGGTGCAAGGTGAAGGCATGCATCAAGGCAAGTATTAATGATCAGCTGGAGTTTCCCTAACTGCACTCTTGAGTATATTTTGTATCTTTTTCTTGTTTATTTTTTTTGTTGCCATGAGCAACTAACATCCTCTAATCAAGGTTCTAAGATCAACCTCTGTTTATTTGTTGAAATTCATTAATGTAATTTCTTTATTCAGTTATTATATAAGTCTTATTTAACTTTTTATTTCTTCACATGTAATGCTTTTAGATCCCTCGACACAAACATGGGTGGGAATAGGACAGGCCGCCTAACAGGGGCCTATGGCCTAGCCTATTTAAAGCTTAGCTCGTTTAATAAGAAGGCTAGGCTCGAGCTTTTTATAAAGTCTATTTAATTAAATAGGTTAGGCACAAACTTATAAAAAAAAAAAAAAAGCTTATTAAGCCTATCACGTCGGCCTATTATGCTTTTTATATATATAATTTCTATTCCATTATTAATATTGAAATTATTTTTTATAAACTCACACCTTCATATGATTTAGTTATTTACTAGCAGGCATATTGGTGTGATTAGACCTTCATCAGATTTTGTTATTTAGTAGCAGACTTATTCGTGTGTTTTAGGCCTTCATAAGATTTGGCATATTTAATAGTATAGACTTATAGGAGAGGCTAGGCCTTAATGTAAAATAGACTTTTAAAGAGGTTTTCAGGCTTCATCAAGCCTTTAAAAAGGACAGGCCAGACCTTAAAAATGAGCCTATGACGGGTAATAGCTCAGGCTTAGGCCTTACAAAGTCCAGCCCGACTCATCCCATTTCCACCCCTAGGCACAAATAAGACCTAATTATAAGTGTATTAAGTTCAGGGACTTATCTATGTATGATCTCTAGGTTAAGGTATAAGACTGATTTACCTTGCTTTTATCCTAACACGAACATAGGTTGAAAATTGCTTACTTATCTTAATCAAATTAGGGTTTTTATGTATGATGTTAGATAATGAATCATCCATTAAGAATCTACTTTGTGTAACGTTCTAGTTATGCCCACTTACCATAAGTAATTATACATATCTATAACAATTCATAATCAACCAACATTTATAAAGTACTTAGTCATAATTGAAGATTATGTGGTTTTGTACCTTAACGAATTTTGACCGTACAAAATCGATTATATGGCAGGGTGTAAACCAAAATTCTCTTAAATTACAAAAGGCGAAAGTACCTTAAATTTTGTAATTTGATGCCATGAAGGTCCAAAACTAAAGAATCTTTAAATTATAGGGTTGGAATCTAAAAAAAAAAAAAATTACAGAGGTAAACTGAAAATCGTTAATATTACAATAGTAAACATATATTAACCTTTTTTATTATAGTATAAATTATTATTATTTGTCTGCACGCCATCTCGCTGCCCACCAACAGTGACAAATTGCCGTTCTTATTCTGTGGATGGATGGATCAGGTCAAAAAAGTATATGCATACTATATCTTTCATGTACATTCGTAGCTTATCTTGCATTATTCTCTAGATATTCAAAGTATATGCATACTATATCTTTGTCAAAAAAAAAAAATGCATACTATATATTATATATACTTTAAAATAATGTTTTCACCAACAAAGAAAACAATATTGTAAAACTTGCGTTTTTATTGGAAACGACAATTTCAAAAAATAATTTAACGGCTGCTGATAACATGGAACACGCAAATTATTACATTATGTTTGTATATCACGTCTTATATAGTAGAAAAGGATTATGATCGCTTATATTAAAGCTATCTAGGATATATATGAAGAAGATTCGACTAGTGTGAGGATGCAAGATGAGACTATACCAACGATTTTCTCATAACAATAGGAATAGGATTGCACTAAGGGTCAATCTTAAGCCCTTACTTTTTACTTTAGTTTTTGATATATTTACGGAACACATCCAGGAGTTAGTATTAAGATGTATGTTTTTTGCAGATGATGTAGTCCTTCATGAAGAGTCAAGGGAGAAATTAAATGAGAGGTTAGAGACCAGGAGACAAGCTTTAGAAGATAATGGTTTTCGCTTGAGTGGAAGCAAGATAGAGAATATGGAATGTAACTTCAGCAAAATAAGAAAAAGTTCCACCATGTAGGTGAAGGTGGGAGGTCATATCATATCCCAAGTTACAGAGTTTAAATATCTTGTGTTCATAATACAAAATGACAGAGAAATAGGAACATGTGTAAACGACCATATTATGTGATAAAAAACTTCCGCTTAAGTTGATAAGAAAATTTTATTAGACATCGGTCAAAATGGTGATGTCGTATGGTAGGAAGGGTTGAGTGATTAAGAACCAACACAAGAATCAAGTAGGCGTAGCGGAGATGAGGATGTCGTGTTGGATGTGTGGTAAGACTAGAAATGATAGACTTAGGAATATCACCATTAGAGAGTTGGGGTAGCACATATAGTAAAAAAGATGGATGGTAGAAAATAGGCTTAGGTGGTTTGAGCATGTAGAGGGAAGATCAGTAGATGTTGTAGTATGAAGAGTAGATCAAATGAATTAGAGTTAGATCATAAGAGTTAGAGGATGACCTGAAAAAATTATAAGAGAAACCATTAGAAGATATCTAGAGGTTAATGAGTTGGATCCAATTTATGGTTTATGATCGAACAATATGGCGTAATTTGATCCATGTAACCGACTACACTTAGTGGGATAAGGCTTTATTCTCTACTCTTGAATAATATAATTGTTGATTAATATCAATAAAAAAAACATTGCAACCAAAAATATAAAAGGTTTCATTTAACATTAACATTGTAGCAAGAATTTTTTTCCTGTTAAATATCAGTTATCATCTATCAGTTATCATGAGATATTTGTTATTTTTATCAAATAAAATCCTAATAATAGTGTCAGGTTATGTGGTGAAGATTTACACAATTTAAGTATAAAGAAGTGGAGATAAAGGATGGCCTTGAGCATGGACAGATTCTACAGAAACTTATATTTGCTTTTAACTTTCTTTGATCAATTCTACTGAAACTTTATTTTTAGACAACCTTGATTATGAATGAATATTTTGCAACAAAAAAATACAAGAATAATTCTTAGCCAGATTATATTTATGGTCAAACTCCGGATTACCAGTGCCTCCTTGCCCTAAAAAATGGAGGGTTAACACAAAAAAACACAAGAAAAAAAAATACATTCAATAATCAAAATGACACAACTTTACTGATTTACCCATGCCACCAAACATCAGAAATTCAAGGTTTAAACCCAACTAAGGACACATCTTGCTGTATCTTATAGTAAAAGTATAGTGATGTAACAATATTATAAGGACACATCCAACTTTTTTCTAGTTTAATGATCAATTATGGCAACATTTTTTTTTTCAAGTAGCTTAGAGACTATAATTTATTTTTAAGACAAACAACTGGAGTTTTTAATCCTTCAAAAAAAAAAACTGGAGTTTTTATGGTTCGAACCCCAACCCTCATTTATTATAATTTATTGTCTTTATTGATTGAACTATGATCACGGGAACAACGTTAATTTCTTTTCTTTTAACTAGTCTATTATGTATTAAGGTAATAAATAGCTTCGTTCATTAACTCAAGGTTCCTTACCTATCGATTAAAATAGTATATTTAAAAAATTTGAGAAGCAGCAAATGCTAACTTTTAATTTAAGGAAAGAAGCTTGTAGCAAAGATGCTAACAACCCACAAAATAAAGGCACATTTCTAATTTCACACAATTTAAAAAATGTAGTTAATTTTCACACAATTTAAAAAATGTAGTTAATTTTATGAGAAAGAAAAATTATATAAATTACTTACAAAATTATCTTGTTTTTAGTAGGAGAAATATAAATTTGAAAAATTGAAAAAATAGGCAGTAATAAATAGTAAGTGTATGATAGAAAAATGGTAATATGTCATTAAGATTGTAAAACAAGTCATAATTGTTAGACATGTGACCTCGGAAATAGCCACTTACCCAAAATACTCTCTCCCTCTAAAAACGCTATCACCTCTCTCTTCTAACCTAACCGCCACGGCATCCCTTCCCTTTTTCTCCAAACTTCTCATCATCCTCATGTAGTGGTTCCTAGTAGTGGTGGTAAGACGATTTTTCTACTCTGCATCGTCGATCCTGCCCTTATGGATTGAATTGTTCGTTCGTCGACAATCTTCTGTTTCGTCGTCGGTTTGAAAACCCACACGGGTTTTTGGTCCTAGGTGTTATCAACGCACGATGCTCTAGTGTTTTTTTGGCCCTAGATGGTTGAAAACCCGATGTTGCTAGACCTGCAACATTTGGGTCGGTTTTTTTGGTTGTTGTTTAAAGCCACGTTATCTTCCTTGGAGGTGGCGGCGGTTCCGTGTTTCACTTGCAAGATAGTTGTGGTTCATTTTTGCCTTTGTTTTCCTAACTCTGTTACATATTTATTGAAATCTGCATGGTTTTATAGTTTCGGGATTGCGTCAGTCGTGCAATTGAAGATGGTCACACGTCGGAAGAGAATGTTCGGTTTCGACAAAATTTCGATCTTGTGTACTATGTGGTTTTGTATCCTAGTCATCCTTTTGTTTGTCATGGACCGGTGTGGACTCGAAATAGTCGTTAATGATTGCTTTCGTTCAGGGAGTTGATGGATCTTTAATTATCTCTATGTTGGCAGACGATTCATATGCCAAATTAATATTTGCCATTCACTTTGTTTGATTTGGACTGTGAGGCTCGAAAGGGTTGTTCAACTTGTTGTCATTGTAGCAGGAAGTTGATGGTACTGTTTACCGGCGTTTTTTGTAAACAATAGGACTAGTTTTGATTATTACAAGCAGGATTAAACCAGAAATCCTAGAACATGTTGTGCAATCTTTTTCCAGAAAATACATGAATGTTAATCATATTCCTAGGTTGTTTTATGAACAAGATGAAGAAAACTGTTTTTGTACGAAGATAACTGCCTTTCGACTGTAGAAAATGCAAATAAAAGACTTAAAAGTTTAAACGCAGAAACTTAAAGAAAAGGTAAATTGCATTGCATTAAATGTAAGGGTGGTTCGACAAATCAAATTACATACATTATGTGACTCTTTTCTTTAGACGTTGATTTGATACTTTGAGTGTTAGAATTTTATAAGTGATTTGCAACCCTTTTTCCTTATGAAAAACTAATATATATATAGACACACACACACACACACATAGAAGAAATAACTCCAAATACCTAAACTGGTAAAAATTGAATGTATTTGACCAGAAACTGCATGCCTTCCACATGTCTGGACACTTGAAACCAACTCCTTTACTAAATTAACTGCTTGTCAGTTTCTACCTTTCTGTCAAAAACTTCCAATGCCTGTCGAACCGTGACTTCTGTCGAAAACTCTCAGTATCTGTCGAGTATAGCAACTCCAATCATGGACTTTAGAATTTTGTAACTTTAAAATTTCTTTTACCTGTCGAATATACACAAGATAAAATGCAGTCTAACATGTACATGAACCACCTCCGTGTTGAAAGAGGGTTCAATCACTGTATCGAAGACCTTTAGTTCTTTTTAGGATTAATTAGAGGTTGATACACTTGTGTGTTGTTTTAATTTTTGTATCATCTGTTTTGGGTCAACTTACGCCCTTGTTTGGTTTTACTGGGTTAGGTTTATGTCCCCCAGTTTTTATGAATTTTTCCTTTTTTTTAATAATATTTATGAGCCTTTGACAAAACATTAGAGTAGAGTGTCAGCTTAGTAGAGAACCTCCCTTTTTGATATAATTTTACTCTTGCCTTATAAAAAAAAAAAAAAAAGACATATGACCTCGACCTAGAGGGGGTGAATATATCATAAGTTGAAAAGTTTTTAAAACTTTTTGGCATAAGTTATTCCAAATTGACTCGTGTCTATCTCGAAGTCTATCAAACTCGAGTAAAAAAAATTTGGCTTAAATGCTCAATTGGTCCCTTAACTTGATTTCAAGTATCGGTTTGGTCCCATAAGTAATAAATTGTCCGTTTAGGTCCCTTAACTTTATTTAAAGTATCGGTTTGGTCCTTTCTGTTAATTTAATTCAAAAAAAAAAACGTTAAGTTTAGGGACCAAACTAATACTAATTTAAAGTGAAAAGTTTAAGGTTAGAAGTGAAGTAGGCACCAATGAAAAGGAAAAGTGTTAGCAACATGCTGTCAAGCTCAAGATTATTCACTAGTATGATTAAAATACAACTTTCATCTCAATAGTAAGGACATTCTTTAAGAAATTTGTTACATACTCAAAATTAATAATATGGTTGAAATATGTGTGATTCTTTTTAGTCTTATGTTACATGTGTACTATTGTGCGCGCATGATCTTAACTTTTGGTGTATAGTGGTTGAAGCTTGTAATTAGATTTCTTTTTGTGTATGTATGATGAACTGTATTAAAATACATTACCTAGAAAAGAAAGGATAAATGGTTTTTATTTGACTAGAGAATGATGTCCCCGCCTAAATGCAAGAATGATATTTAAATTCTCTTACTGATATTTTATGTGATATCCTGAAAAATATGATTAGTGTAAATTATTCTGTGTTTATTTTAGGAGAGATTTTTCAATGCTCAGTACATTGGCATGGCTAGAAAGCATCATGATATTTTTTTTAAGTTCTATGATATTGAGTTTTATTTATTATGTTTTCGGGGTGATGATCGAGAAATATCCAATAATTCATTAGTCGTTCAGTATCTTGAGTTGGAACCGGATCGCGTCAAATGTCTATAGTCTAAGATTTGATTATTTATTGTATGCAAAGATTTCAAATTTGTTTTACTTGTATCTATTTTTTTTTAATATTCTCTAAGGGAAATAAGGCGTTACATTTATGATATCAAAGTAGGTCGGTTCATTTCGTCCTATGAGTTTTAGGTCTAGAAATTATCTGGTGCAAGTTTTTACGTATACACAAAAGACATATAATAATCAATATCAAAACCATTGATACAATAAAAAAATATAAATTAGTTGGAATATACAAAGTATTTTCTTTTTGACAAAACAAAGGATTTTCTTTATTATCAAGTATTGTGTGTGTATTTATGTATATATGAAGTTGATACATAATTTTTATCTTTATCATGTGTCATGTGAGTGACCAACTTTTTTTTTTTTGAATAAATGTGTGCGAGCAACTTTTGAAAACATGAAATTCATTATCATGTTCATATGAATTTCCTTATGTTTATACTCAAGTACTCTTTTCAAAATCACTACTAATCTGGTGATTTTACTGTCTATTTTTTTTAAGATATTCATATAATATTTTAAACATTTTTAAAAAAAAATTATTAAAAAATATGAATGATATACATGAGTTGACTTAAAATAAGTGATTAAATGTGATAATTGAAAACTTTTGGGACTAAAAGTCAGAATTTTTTTAAATGGATATTAACGAAAAGTTAATATATTTGTAAAGACCATACACATATTTAATCCAATAAACCATATCGATATTGTCAATTATCATCCTCCCTCCGGAATATAATATAAACAAAAATGATACTTAGAGATTATATTTTTAAGCATATATTGAACTTTCAAATACCACTTTTGGTTATACTTCATTTTAGAGGGAGTATATATATAAAATATTTTCCCACGGTTTTAGACTTTTATTACACATAAAAAGACAAAACTGAACCCACACAAAAACTGTCACGCATATAATAGGCGACATAGACCTGTTGTTTTCTTATCCTAACCGGTGTTTATTGAGAATGTTCAAACCCATATTTGTGACGTAGCAAAATCTTCAACTCTTAAGTCTCACTTAAAATTCCAAATTTCATAGAGACTCTTTCGAGGAAGGTGAGCTCAATACCCAAATGGTTTGAATATTAAAATAAGAATATCAATTATTGTCGTGGACCATTCAATTTAATTGCCAATCTTGAATAGAGGTGTGCGCAATATCCTATCATATATATAAACTAGCCTTGAGAAACAAAGTTGAACAATCTTGTTTCTAAAGAACACAAGAGAGTTAACTAAACTAGCTTGTGAGAGCACAAGAATAATAATTCATATACCCTCTTGTCTCATTTTCAAGATGGTTAGGGCTCCTTGTTGTGAAAAGAAGGGATTGAAAAAGGGTCCTTGGACCATAGAGGAAGATGAAATCCTCACATCATACATCAATAAACATGGACATAGCAATTGGCGTGCCCTACCAAAACATGCAGGTATTTGTTCATATTTCTTGATAAATATTACTTTATAGGATATTTCTTGAATAAACTTGATGATTTAGATATAATATTATACTTTTGGGATAATTTGGAATGTTTTATCTTTTGTGTGTTGATTTAGGTTTTGTAAATTTTGCAGGTTTATTAAGATGTGGAAAGAGTTGTCGATTGAGATGGATTAACTATTTAAAACCTGATATTAAGAGAGGAAATTTTTCAAATGAAGAAGAGGAAACTATCATCAAGATGCATGAGTCACTGGGGAACAGGTAATACATATATTCAATTGGTTTTTTTTTTTTTTTTAGTTGCAAAATTTAGTTCCTTTTTCAGAATTTGTAGTCTTAAGTCTTAACCTCATATAGTAGGATGCTAGCTGATGATTATTACACTTTTGTTTTTAAAACTGAATTTGGGTTATGATCATTGCAACTAATTTGCTGAAATTTTGATGAGTTAATTATGTTTCTTATAACTGCATTTCGGTTTTAAATTTCTTGCTTAATTTCTTTTTCTTAATTTAAGAAATAATTTCTTTTTTGTGAAAATTAAGTAGACAATATTTAAGTAGTGGGGGGAAGTAGCATTAATATTAATTAATTTATAAAGGAAAAAAAACAAGCTGTGTAACTAATGTTAATATTTAATCACAGTTGTGTAGTTTAATATATAAAATGGTTCACAACAACGTTCAATCAATTTTAGATATATATATTATTTTTTAATATTATTTTCTAAAATATCTATCAAAATTAAGATAATACTAGGCATTTAATTTGTCGTATCAAGCACATGCAATTATACAATTATTTTTTTAGGACGCAATTATAGAATATATGTCCTTGACATACATAGCACTATGCATGTAATCCAATCAATGCAACCAAAATTTGTTGTTTATTGCAAATAAAAAACAACATCGTTGTTTTCTCAATCACTTTAAGCAAGAAGCAAAATTCGAATTGCATGCATTAATTAATATTTTTTTGATTCAATCATTCATTAATTAATTAAATATTTAATTCTTGCTTTCAGGTGGTCAGCCATAGCAGCAAAATTGCCTGGAAGAACAGACAATGAAATAAAAAATGTATGGCACACTCACTTGAAGAAAAGACTATTGAATACCAATAATGACCAACCCAATTCAAACACCAAAAAAAGAGTATCAAAACAAAAAATCAAAAGATCTCATTCCAATTCCAGCACTATAACTGAATCATATGAACCTTCTAATACTCCTAATAATCATTTCCTTGAAATGGAAACTACATCATCAAATTGCACTTTTTCTAGTGATTTTTCATCACAAGGAAAAAATTTGGACAATAGCATCATTTGTGACCCTGAAGATTCATTTGTGACAATGCTTGAAATTGATGAAAGCTTTTGGTCAGAGACAGAGACAGTAATTGATGATGAAATTAGTTCCACCATGCCATCAAATTCTATGACAGTTTCAAATGATTTACCAGATCAACAATACAATTTTAATAATTCAGTGGAAAATTTCCAAAACCCTTTTGATAATGATGATGGCATGGATTTTTGGTATGACGTGTTTATCAAATCAGGAGAATCAACAGAATTGCCTGAGTTTTAGACTTACATCATGACCACATTTTGATGGTGTGTTACTAAATTTAAACAAACACTTTTTAAATTAAATTATGTCACTATATTTAATTTGTTCGTTTCAATAGGCGAAAGGTACATTGTCATTCATTAGTAAAGGGTGATGATGATATGATGTAAAAGGGAAACTCAAATTTATTTTATATACAATATACTGTGCAAAAACATCAGGTTAGCTGAACAATTTTTTTCTTGTAACAGATTATATCATTAGGTTAGAGATATTCAATTGCAATAGTAATAAATTATGAACCGAGTTATGTGAAGTATTCAAATTTTTGTCACATTCCTTGTTTTGTTTAACTGTCTCGGTGATTTATACAAGGGTGTATGTGGTTTGGATAAAACCAACGAAACTGAAAAAACTATCCGACCTTAATTGGTTCATTTCGAAACCAAACTAAACCGGTTTAGTTTGGGCTTGTTATCCGTTACCCCCATCCATTTTACTAATATCATCCCCTCCTCACACTAAACTAAGGTTAGACCAAAAATTAAAACCCTACATAAAACACTTGTCACCTCCGTTCTGTCTCTTCGGCAAGTCCTTCGTCTATCTCTTGATTATTTTTTTTTTTTACCGTTTCTCCATCTCTTTTCTTATATTTCTATCTCTTCATTCATTTTTATATTTAATCAACCATTTGGAAACCCTTTTTTATGACTATAAGGAAGATTTTGTCATTGTTGGCACCAAAGAGATAAGAAAAACAAAAATATATTCATAACTATCTTACTTTTGTGATCTGATTGTAATCGGATGATATTAAACTTTTGAAAAAATCTTTGGCATGAGTTAGAGTATACTCGTTTTATGCCTTGATTCTCTTTGATGTCTTTATGCTCTTAATTTAGCAACATAAAAGAAAAATACAAAGTCGTTTGATAAACAAAATATGGAATACAAGTTCCATGAAATATTTGAGTACGTATGAAATACAAACTTGTCCGAATATGAATATTATTTCTAATTATATTGTCAAACCAAATTGCTCAACTGAATCAAACTGAACTGATGAATAATTCATCAGTTTGATTTTTTTTTTTACTAAAAGCCGATGCAAACCAAACCGTTACTTTCCTATATTTATATGTGGGGACGTTCCCGTCTCCAACATATGGATGGTTTGAGTGGTAGGGGAATCATAAAAGAAATAGAGGTAAATTATTCTAACCTATATTTATATCTATTATATACTTATATATAAAGGGACTACATAGTTTATGATTGTTTTTTTTCTTTCATTTTTATCTTTTATTTAAACTAATTAAATCTTTTTATAATATTATTTAAATTATTAATTAAAAAATAGTTAAATCTCATTAAAATATGAACAGCCACACTAGAATAGGAATGATAGTTATAACTATAAAAATAGCTTATTTTAATTTATTTTTTTCTGATATTTGATCATTTTTTATGCTTAAATTGATATCTTTACAATTAAGCGTCGTTGAAAACGGATAAACAGACATGTTATTTCGTTGGTTATGGTTAAAAATTATATATGTAGTTTTGTGTTTGGTTTGATTATATTTGAATCATTAAAGAATCATTTGAATCAAGTGGATGGTTATATTTGAATTGGTATGTCATAAACTTGTTCGTTCCTGGTATAATAATTGCTACTTGAAAGTTATTTGTCAGGCTTGAACAAGTAAGCAAGGCAGTCAGGTTACAATTCATTGAGGCAGCCAGGATTGGAATTTTGATTTAGCATTGTTTAGTTAATATACTCCTTGATCTGTTCCGTATTATGAGAGGATTTTTGTAATTTTTCTTGTGCCAAATATAAGAAAAATGAACAAATTTTTATTTATATTTATAGCTGAGATGACATTTATATCCTTATTCTATAATTTTTTAAAAGAAAATATGTCAGTTTTATTCCCTAAAAAAAAAAACAGAATATCAGTATTCTATGTGATTATTGGCTTATTATTTTTCATGCATGCAAAATAGTAAGGGTAAAATGTTTAATATTTTCGACTCCACTCAAGTATTACAACAACATATATTTCCTTGGTTATGATGCTTTATTTTCTTATAATTAATAAAACCATAGGGTTCGTGTGGTAAAATATTTGTTTGTGAACTTATTCATGTTTGAACAAACTTATTCTTGTTGATTGTTGAATGGAAAATGTATCAAACAGACAAGTATAAAGCCAAGCTCCAGCACCGCAGAGATCGATATCATCCAGCAGAAATCAATATGATCTCAGTTTTCTACTTGTATCTTAAGTTCCAATTTTCGCAACGAGGTTAATAACATTTTAATGAAGAGACATCATCTCCTATAAATAGAAGAATACATGAAAGGAAAATTTTAAGAATTTGGAGCTTTACTTTGTAAAAAAAAAAAAGAATTTGGAGCTTTACTTATTAGCGCAAATATCACTCAAGAAGAGACCTTTTAAATCAAGTACAATTTCATCAAGATCATACATAAGTTTGATCTTTTTAGTTGAAAAGCCTTCAAGAGTATTCAGCATTTGTAAAAAAAAGTCGCTTTGTAAAAGGAGGACAACGAAATTTGTAAAAGTTTTATCGTGAAAGCAAGTGCCTAGACCCATAACAGTTGAAAGAAGTTGATTGTAAAGATCTAAGGTGATCTAAGAAAAGGAGTTGAGATTAAGATATAACTCAACTACTTAGTGGAAAATATCACAGTATAGTGGGTACTAAACTAGTCCATATTAGATGAACCAAGATAACATTTGTGTGTGATCTTTCTTCCCTAATCTCATTTATATTCCAAAGTCTCACACACAACACACTTATTATATTCTTGATTCCAGCTGAATCTGATTCGAGCTTGTCCAATCCCAGCATCTCTAACATGTATTAAAGGAATCTCATTCCAAAATACCACTGGATATGATTCAAGGTGGTTATACCAATATTTCTTATATGCAACCTATTCTTGTAGACATCCTTCAGACTCCTAGTATGCACTCTGAACTACATCATATTGACCGCAATGCGAATAAACATGCGGACATTCTTGCATTTTTTTTTTTTTTTGACAAAATGCAGACATTCTTGCATATTGAGCTCATTCTACTTCTTTGTATTTAGTTCTAATTTTTTTCTTTTATTAGACATTTTTATTTGTAAAGATTCTGCTAATGTAAAATTCCACTGGTGTGGTTACTTAAAGAAATTCCATTATTAGAAGAAAAAAAATATTGATATATAAACTTAGACCAACAAAAAACATGAAGGTCTAAGTTAGCAAAAATGCACATTTTCATTTGAACAAATTACCCTTCATCTTTAATATTTAAAACTAATAGCTTAAGGGTACTTTATTAATTTTCATTAAAACATATTTGTTAACTTGCACCAATTTTTTGCTAACTTAGACCCACTTTTATTTTATAACAAATAGTTTGAGGGATAATTTAGTTTTTTTTTTCCAAAAAATTATGAAACGGTTGTTGGATGTTTTTTTATTGAAAAATAAAATTAAATGAAATTTACTAAACTATCCATTACTTTAAATTGGTTATTGGTTATTTTGTCCAAATAAAATGATGCACTTTTGTTAACTTGGACCTTCATGTTTTTTGTTGACCTAAGTTAGCAAACCCACACACGCTCTTTGCATTATCAATACCCAACATATTTAAAGGGTACGGATCCGAGGTATTCTTTTTTATTAAATACACAACATATATATTTTTAAGAAGCAATACACAATATTAATATGAAAGTGCAATTTTTCATGGTTTTTGTGGTATTAATTCTTGCTTGGTAGCCGAATTGTATGTCATTTTTCATGGCCTTCGTATTGTATATGATACACGTCACAGGAACATTATTCTTGAATCAGATTCTAGGATGACTCTTGATTTAATCATGTCAGATGTCCAACCTCATCATCCTCACACTCCTCTAATTAGTCAAATTGTCTAACTGCAACATCGAGATTGGATTGTTGATTTTCATCATACTCTCCGTCAAGGCAACGAGTGTGCGGATCGGCTTGATAAGCATGGTGCTTCTTCTTCGGATGCTCTAAAGTCTTGAATTTTTTGCCCTCCTCAACTGTATCATTTCCTTCTGGATTAATGTTTTAAAGTTGCTCGCATGAGATTCTAGTTTGATTTTATTTTATCATTTCTTCTTGATAAAAAAATATCAAAGTGCACTATTAATATACTTTTAATTAATGCCCCCTAAAAAAATATACTTTCAATTAATAATTTTTTTTTAAGAAACTTTCAATTAATAATTGAAAAGTACACTACATATGAAAATAAAAATTATTCAAAAGTCTTTTTTTTTTTCAAGTCTTTTTTATTTATTTATAAAAACAAAAACCTTTTCCCACCGTTTTAGACTTTTAATACACATTAAGACCCAACCGAGCCCAAACAAAAATTTCACATACGTCCCCTCAAAAAAAATTCCACATACGAGGCACACAGTCACATGTGATGGGTGATAAACCTGTCGTTTTCTTGTCCTAAATGGTGTTTATTTAGAATGTTTTTGATTTTTGACACATTGAGAATGTTCAAACCCATGTTTTCTGACATAACAAAATCTTTTTTTTAGGGAAAAAATAACTCATTTTATTGCATCCAAAATAATATAGTGAATATAATATGGAGGATGATAGAAAGTAGTGGGACTTTTCTTAAAAAAAAAACAAGAAGAAGGTAGTGGGACTTCTCTTAAAAAAAAAGTAGTGGGACTAGCATGTAATATAGACGTTCGAGCAAGATTATGAGCGACTCTATTATCTTGTCTTGTAATATAAGATAGAGCATAACAAACATTAGAAAAAAGCAAAATCCTACAATTAGAGAGTAAAATTCCTAACTCATTCACATGGAGCTATTACCAAGGACTATATTCACAACTAGCTGACAATCAATTTTGAATACTACCCGATTGAGGCCAAAATCAAAAAAAAAATTGGAGGGCTTGTTGTATAGTGGTAGTTTCACATTCAGCTCCGGTTGGAATAGAGGAAAAACCATTGAGTGAGCTTAGATAAGTTGTCCAAGGTTGTCTTGAAAACAAATACCAACACCAAATTTTCCTTCAGCTTCAAAAGGGCATAATAAACGTTACACTTGATCCAATCTGCTTGCGGTTTAGACCTTATTGGAGTAGCCGACTGCGCATTATCATTGGGACGGTTGCACCACTGGAAGTCTCGAACAATATCCAATGCCATGACACAAGATGCGTTTGCATTGACTGGTTTTTGTTATGTTAGTGACATAACAAAATCTATAACTCATAATTTCACTTAAAACAAAGGATGTTATGACCTATATCTTAACAGTGTATGTTAAAATTCTATAAATAATAAGTATTTATCAAAGAAAAAAAATAATTTTCAGCTTTTTATGAAATAAACTGACATATTTTTTGAAAGACAATATTTATTTTTGTTATACTAACCTATGTCTTGAGGAATTTTTTTTTTTTTAACAAACTTATATCTTGAGAATACATTTTAGTTTTTTCTCGAATAAATAAAACATTTTCCTAAGAGAGATACTCTATTTCCAGGAAGGTGTGCTAAAATGCCCAAGTGGTATGAATATGAAAAAAGAAAAAAAGAAAAGAAAAAAAAAGAACTATTATTGTCGTGGACCATTATTCAATTTGCCAATCTTGAATAGTGGCGTGCGGAATATCCTATGGTATACATATAAATTAACTTTGGAAAACAAAGTTGAGCAATCCTGTTTCTAAAGAATACAAGGGAATTAACCTAACTAGCTAGCTAGTTCGAGCACAAAAATAATAATACATACAATAGCCTCTTGTACGTACCAAATTTGAAGATGGTTAGAGCTCCATGTTGTGAAAAGAAAGGATTGAAGAAAGGTCCTTGGACCTTAGATGAAGATGAAATCCTCACATCCTACATCAACAAACATGGACATAGCAATTGGCGTGCTCTCCCAAAACATGCCGGTATTTATCAGTTATCCGCTATTTTTACCAAACGCTTCGATGTTATTTTAGTCAAAAACTCATTTGGTGTCTCTTCGCTAACCAAACAAGCTCGTTTAGTTGGTTGATGATATTTATTAGATTTAATAGAACATTTGATAGTGTATCTTCATTCAAATGTCATGCATGAATGAACTTGATGATTGAGAGACATTCTACTTTATGGAAGATTTGGAATGTTATTATCTTTTGTGTATTGATTTAGTTTTGGCTTCTCTTGTCAATTATGCAGGTTTATTAAGATGTGGAAAGAGTTGTAGGTTGAGATGGATTAATTATTTAAAACCTGATATTAAGAGAGGAAATTTTACAAATGAAGAAGAGGAAACTATCATTAAGATGCATGAGTTGCTAGGGAACAGGTACATTTGTTCATTTGCTTCCTTTTTCAAATCAAAGTCGTTCATCATTTGTAGTTTTCTTATCATTAAGTAAAATAATACTAGTAAACATTGACCAATAAACTATATATTGATATTTATATACATGAAAATTACACATGAATAAAAGGTAAGCCGACAACTAAGCATTAATTTGTAATAACAACCACATGCAATTACAATATATTTATATATATTATTGAGATACATAGCACTATGCATGAATACAGTCAAAATTTGTTGTTTTCTCAATAACTTTATCCAAGAAGCAAAATTCGAATCTCATACATTAATTCTGATTTTTGTTTTCAGATGGTCAGCAATAGCAGCAAAATTACCTGGAAGAACAGACAATGAAATAAAAAATGTGTGGCACACTCACTTGAAGAAAAGATTGTTGAATACCAATAATAACCAACCAAGTTCAAAACAAAAAATCAAAAGATCTGATTCAAATGCCAATTCCAACTCAATGGAAGCTACATCATCAAATTGCACTTTTTCTAGTAATTTTTCATCACAAGGAAGAAATGTTGACAACATCATCAATTGTGAAGACCCTGAAGACTCTTTTGTGACAATGCCTGAAATTGATGAAAGCTTTTGGTCAGAGAAAATAAATGATGACGAAATTAGCTCCACCATGCCATCAAATCCTATGACAGTTTCAAATGAATTACCAGATCAACAATATATTTTTAATAATTCAGTAGAAAATTTCCAAAACCCTTTTGATAATGACGATGGCATGGATTTTTGGTATAACGTGTTCATCAAATCAGGAGAATCAACAGAATTGCCAGAGTTCTAAACATTTTCATGAACAGATTTTGATGCTGTGTTTCTAAAATTGGCAGAAAACAAACTTTTTTTTGGTTTAATTTTATTTTCTTAGTTATTTTGGGTTTGTTTGAATTTTTATGAATGTATGAATATATGAATTTTTTTTTTTGAAGTGACTAAAATGAATTATATTACCACAACAAAAGGTCTTCCTAACACAAGATGTGCCAAGAAACAACATAGTCAAAACAATGTATAAACAATATATGATTAATGAATATAAAGAAGAGGAACATGGAAATAGATGAAGAAAGGTGAAAAAAGATAGGTGTTAGATGCTGCAGGGTTAGATCCAGTAGATATGTATTATTTAATGGTTGTCATTTTGAGAAAAAAATCGAATGACTAATATTAAACAAATCAATGAGGTTTTTGGTGGACATGTCTATCCACTTTAAACAAGCGTTAACGGTTTTGGAAGGAGTGAATTTATTTGATTGACGGAATATAACTTAAGGAACCAAAACATAACATTAATTAGATAGGGGACCAATATGAAAACAACAAATAAGTTAAGGGACAAATATGCGCTTTTTTATTTAAATTATATTACTAACTTCAATTTGACCGTTAAAACAAATATTACTAAATTCAATTTGACCGTTAAAACAAGGAAGGAGTACATTGATTTCTGAAGGGGGGACATTGCTTATCCACTTTCAAGAGCCAAGTTGGTAAAGGCTAACAATAATATGACAAAACATGCAGATGCACATGCACATGCACATGCACATGCACATGCAGATATACATAAAAGAATATGTATGTATGTGCATAAAAGAATAAAGAAAAATAGCTGCCAGCTGTTAAAGGGTAAGGGGCTAGAAGGGAAATCCAAATTTTGTTTATGCAATATTCTGTGGAAAACATTAGGTTGGCTAAAAAATAAAAATTTCCTTGCAACAGATTGTTTTATTATGTTAAAATTGTATTTGATTGTAATTGTAATAGCAATATTATGTAATAAATTAAGTGGAAGTATTCAAGAAAATTTTGTCTAAATTATTTATGAGCAATGCTATATCTCTATAAAAATAACATCAAGAATTCTTCAAGAATAAAGAATAGCCAATCACAATGCACTATTTGCCACAATTCAAGGAGGTGTGGCTGAAAAATAGGAAGTGGACAAATAAATCATCCAATTAAAATTTGCCAACTATTTCTTGAAAAATTCTTGAAGCTATTTTTCTTGAGAAGTAGCATTTTCCATTATTTATATGTGCAATGCGTTGGTGATGAGTTAGAAGTTTTTCATTACATGAAAAAAAAATGAATGTTTTTTTGTTTGAAGGAATGAAAAAAATGAATGTTAACTACATAGAAGGAAAATAGTTCTTCAAGTTTTGTGTGAAAATACGGTGTTCAAATAACTTATACAGATATTCTCTTTAAAAAAAAGTATACAATTATTCATTCAATGTAATGATCTTAATACTAGTCTCAATTCAAAAAGACGTCCCTAGGCTTCAATGATGATGGAAAGATATTTACGGTTTAAAAATAATATGGTGTCTGGGAGAGAGATTAATTTTTTTTCTTACAAAGAGATAGATTAATTTTTATGCACTAAAGGGTCAATTTATATATTATTTTTTAAAATATTTTTACAAATCTATATAACGGAATTTGATTGGATACATGTGTAAAAGAAAGTTTGACACTATTATTGTATACAAATTAAATCTAAGGAAATGCTAAGTACTTGTTACCTTAACGATTGAAATTTTTTTTTTTTAAGGAAGATTGAAATCTTTTTAGAACTTGTGTATTCAATGTTGTAAAAGTTTAATTATTTATATTTTTAATACAAAATTTATTTCTTATTTCCTTTTTTAGTTCATTAACTTATGTCATAAGGGTAGAAATTAGCAAGACCCTGAAATCTAAATCTACGTGGGTAGTTGTTCATTATTTACTTTGATTTTAATCATTAAAGAATCATTTATTAGCTCAAAATGGATATATTTGAAGGGTCCTGCTAACCGGTGTCTCCGGGGCACTGGTTAAATATACCATAAAAGTGAATTATTACCATATAAGGAAACTGTTTTTGACTTTATTATAAATTAATTAGATAATTTCAATGCATTAACTACTATATAATTTCCTTTTTTATATCCTTAACCAGTGCCCTGGGGGCACCGGTTAGCATTTCCCATATTTGAATAGGTCTATAATTATACTTATTCGTTCCAAGTATAATTGCAACTTGAGAGTTATTTAGCAGCCTTGAACGTCAAATTTTGAAAGCCAAATTACAGTTCATTGAAACAAGTTGGACAATGAACTTGGCAAAAACGAATGTTTCCTTCCCTAATTGCATTCCAGCTGGATATTGAATTTGGACCCAATATTTAAATTCTGATAAAATGTTTTAATCTTGATACTAATAAAATAATTAGAATCATTTGGTGGGGGCATATCACATGAGAATGGGTAACTTATGTGAGAATGGTGAGAATAAATTGCAGCCATAGGATTAAAAGCAATGGGTGAGATTAAAACACCACTTAGTGACTCATGTGCCAAACATGTGATCATTCTCTCCCTCATTTTCATCATTCACGCGCTTCTTCGTTCATGCCGGAAAACGTCACCGAAGTTAGTTATAGGCCACCGGAGTTAGCTTTCTCTCTCTCTTTCCTGTAATTTCTTCTTCAGGTATCTCTCTTTCTCTTGTTTTCAATTTGTGTTTGTGATGTTGCTGTTAGAACATTTTAATGTCGTTTAGGAGAGAGCAACAAGGGGTTATTGGTGGTTTACCAATTTAGGAGTACGGTTGCATGAATAGGAACCACAAGCTGAAACAAGTGAAAAAAAGAGTTGCTAAGTTGCTATTAAGAGGTTGATTTTGAGGAAAAAGAATTTAGAAGCGTGTGTTTGGTTCTGTTGGGACTGAAATTGATTTTGACTTAATTGACTTTCTAAAATGATCTTGGATGAAAGTGAGTTCAACATAAAATGATTTATATATTTGGTTTAAAAAAAATGTGATATTTATCCATTGAGTATGTTTGAATAGTTTGGATCAGAATTGTTTTTGTGTGTATATATGTTAATAAGTTTGAGCATTGATTCTATGTGTCAACAGAAGCTAGAAATTATAGTAGCTTTTAGGTAGAGCTGATTTTTGTAATGGTATCAATTCTAAAGTCACAAGTGAAATAAACAATTTATGGTCAAATGATATTTGACTAACCCTAATGTGATAAATAACAGTAGTGTTATCCAACCTATCAAGATACTGTTTCTGATCCACAAGATACTATTTGTGATAAATAATCCCAAATGATATTTGAATTTTGAGTGTTTGTTAAAACAGGGGAGTTGGTTAGTGATTGATGATCAACTGGGTTTTGAATGAGTAACCTTCTTGTGTGAGATTCCACAAGAAGCTCATGGAGAAGTGGTGAAGTAAAGGAAGTAGAAGCATACATGTTTTTTGTTGGGGAACTAGTTGATGAGTTAGTTAATTAGAGCTTGAGTTGTTGTTATGTTATCTTAGATGGAGTATTATATATAGGGAGGGAAGTTATACTTCTATGGTAGGATATGGTATCTTGCTTTTATTAAAGTTTGAAATTAACTAGTATTATAATGTGCCTAGGTACTTAAATTAAATCAGTTACTATGTGAATGCACTACAAGTTTAGCTCTTGTCAGTATATTGATGCATAATTCCTCAAACATGATCCTTTATGTGTATATAATATATTATGGCCGCCCACTCACCTAGCTAGCTAAATCTTATTATTGATCCTTTAGTGATCCTAAATGCACTACAGGTTTAGCTTTTTGTTTTTATTGATTTGTTTACCTTCTTGGCAATTTGGATGAAGTAGGGCACATAGTGAATTAGTAACCACGGAAGACAAGAATTACTTGGTCATGGTTTTATCATTAAAAGCGATGCTTTTTGGTGCTTTTGGGAAGTAGCGGTAATACAAACAAGTACCGCTTGGATTCATATATATCTTAATAGGTTGGATAACACTACTGTTATTGTTTCTTTGCACCCGTGAGTGATAAGAGAGAAATTAAGTGCATATTTGACTAACCCTAATGTGATAAATAACAGTAGTGTTATCCAACCCGTGAGTCATATATCTCCTTTGTAGTCATAAGGGCTCGAACTCCATTCTGCATATTGGGGCATTATAATTGGTGTGCATTCAAGTTAATCAAAGTTCAAGATTTAAAATAATGAATAGCCAAAAGTGATATCTTACATATAGTTGCTGAGAAATAGTGTCTTCTTGATTTGGGAAGGTAACTAGAGGAGCAGCATCATGGGTTATTGACCTTTTTTTTATTTGCAAATGAATTGTGGGTCGTCAGATATGCATATTTGTTGAACGGCAAAGATGTATTCTGTGCAAAATCTGCAAAATAACATATATAAAATAGTTCTGTTATTGGAATAAGATTCTTCTAGACTCTATTTTCTTTTGGTACACTATAATTATATTTTATTTTGTCACAAAACTAAGTTTAGTACGTCATCATTGTTTGAAAACAAATTATGTCGTTAGTTTTGAACCTTTAAGGGGACCGCATAATTAATAAAACTATATATTGTGTATTAAGGTTAATTGGACGTGGAAAACATTGTGTTCTGAAACAAACATAATTTGCTTGGTTGACTCTCACTTCGCTAACAGCAACCTCTCTCTGTAGGTTCTCTCTCACGGCTCTCTCCCTCACAGCTCTCCTTCTCACGGCTCTCTCCATCACAGCTCTCTACCTGACGGCTCTTTCTCTCTTTCTCCAGTAATTTCTCCAGGTATCTCTCTCTTTTTGTAATTTCTCTCTTTTTGTTATGGGTTTTATTCATTTTTTCCACAGCTTCTGAATTTATAAATTTTTGTAATATTTTTTTTCTGTTATAGAATTACTTGTTTAATAGATGTTGTTTCATGTCACAATGCTAGCTAGAAATTACTTTTTCTGAAGTACTTGTTTAATCCGACCTTGGTTGTTATGTGCCATGCTGCTTAGAATTGAGATTCTTATTTGAAAGTAATGGAATTTGAGAGGAATTTGCGCTGTATTCTGTTCTATTTTTGATTGATAAAAAATTAAAATTAACAAGTTTGAATTGTAAATGGTTTTAGTGTTGTGCTTTGATTATTTTAGTTAATTACATGAATTGTGACAACGTGTAGAATATATTCATGTGTTGTTATATATGGCAGAAGATGTTGATATTGTAGGCGTAATAGTTTTGTAACTCTTTTGTAGATTGAAAAATTAATTGTTTCTTAAATTAACTTTAAGAAACAATGGATAAAAAATGGATGTTTGCCAACCGATTTTCAAAGGAATATGAAAGTGGAGTAGAGGAGTTTGTTAAGTTTGCCGTGAAACATGCCACAGACCCCAATCGAATCATCTGTCCTTGCTTAGGTTGTTGTTATGGAAAAAGAGGTAATGCGGATGTGTTGCGAAATCATTTACTGGGGAACGGAATTGATCGAAGCTACACATGTTGGACAATGCATGGTGAGATGAGTAACAATAACGTTGATTTGGGGAATAATGAGACATCTGAATCGAATGAATTTGACACAAATACAATTGACTATGATCGAATTGACGAAATGCTAGATGTAGTTGAAGAAGATCTTCGGGATTGTCCTAAAATGTTTGAGAGATTGGTTAGTGATTCAGAGAAACCGTTATACGATGGTTGCAGCAAATTCACAAGAATGTCTGCAGTATTGAAGTTGTACAGTATAAAAGCGAGAAATGGATGGTCTGATAAAAGCTTCACATAATTGTTAACCCTTCTGATAGATATGCTGCCAAAGGATAATGTTCTTCCCAGTAAAAACTATGAAGCCAAAAAAAATGTTGTGCTCGATTGGCATGAGTTATGAAAAGATACACGCTTGTCCTAACGATTGCATTTTGTTTCGAAATGAATACGCATCGTTAAATGAGTGTCCTGAATGTAATGTCTCTCGATATAAGAAAGAATTTATTCTTGCGAAAGTCGTATGGTATCTTCCTATAATACCGAGATTCAGGCGCATGTTTAGTAGTGAAGTTGATGCAAAACATTTGACATGGCACAAATATGATAGAATTAGAGATGGGAAGTTTCGACACCCTGCAGATTCGCCACAGTGGGCTAAAATTGATCATGATTATCCTGATTTTGGGAAAGAAGCAAGAAATCTACGCTTGGCACTGTCTACTGATGGAATGAACCCACATGGTTTTCAAAGTATCCCAAACACCGTATGGCCTGTGATTTTGGTGATTTTTAACTTGCCTCCATGACTATGTATGAAGCGTAAGTTCATGATGTTGTCTATGTTAATTTCTGGGCGCAATCAACCAGGGAATGATATAGACGTGTACTTGGCACCTTTAATTGATGATCTGAAGCATTTGTGGGAGACAGGAGTGGAGGTTTATGATGGATATAAGAAAGAAAACTTCAATTTGAGGGCGATGTTGTTTGGCACCATTAATGATTTCCCAGCATATGGAAATCTATCAGGATATAGTGTTAAAGGTCAGAAAGCGTGTCCTATTTGTGAAGAGGAAACTGATACGTTGCGGTTGGAAAATTGCCAGAAGAATATCTTTCTCGGTCATCGTAAATTCTTGCCTTCTAATCATCGCTACCGTGGGTGGAAAAAAGCATTCAATGGAAAACCAAAAAAAGGTGTAGCTCCAGTTGCATTGACGGGTGATCAACTATTTGAAAAGGTGAAGGATATGAACAATAAATTTGGCAAACCTTTTGCAAAAGATCTTGTTAAAAGCGGGTGGAAGAAGAAGTCAATTTTCTTTGAACTCCCATATTGGAAGTCATTGTATGTAAGACATTTCCTTGATGTGATGCATATTGAAAAAAACGTATTTGATAGCATTATTGGTACGCTACTAAATGTACTTGGAAAGTCGAAGGATGGCATTAATGCGAGGTTGGACTTAATCGATATGGGAATTAGAACTGAATTGGCACCCGTGAAAGACGGAAAGCGCGCATTTTTACCACCTGCGGCTCACACTTTGTCAAGAAAGGAGAAAAAAGTATTGTGTCAAATTCTTCATGAAGTTAAAGTTCCAGAAGGGTACTCATCAAACATTAGTAATTTGGTATCTATGAAAGACCTCAAGATAAGGGGTTTGAAGTCTCATGATTGCCATGTTTTGATGGAACACATGTTACCAATAGGTATACGTTCCATTTTGCCTGAAAACGTTAGAAGTGCAATCACTAAACTTTGTTTTTTCTTCAGGGCGATTTGTAGTAAAGTGATCAATCCAGAGAGCTTACAAACATTGCAAAGAGAAATTAGTGTTACTTTGTGTGAGCTTGAGATGTACTTCCCACCCTCATTTTTTGACATTATGGTTCATCTAACTATTCATCTAGTGAAAGAGACACAAATGTGTGGACCGGCTTATATGAGATGGATGTACCCTACTGAGCGTTATATGAAAATATTAAAAGGCTATGTGAAAAATCGAAGCCGGCCAAAGGGTTGTATTGTTGAACGGTACATCATTGAAGAAGCTATTGAATTTCACACTGAATATTTGTCCAACGTTGAATCCATTGGACTTCCTAATACATCTCATATGTCTGAAAGAATAACAGGAAAATGGTTACTTGGAAAAAAACTAGTGACGATATCTAAGACTGAATTGGAGCAAGTACAATTGTATATTTTGCACAATGATGATGAGGTTGAGCCGTATGTTAAAAAACACAAGGACGTACTAAATGCTTTGAACCCAAATAGAAGTGAAAATTGGATAGCACGGGAACACAATCGAAATTTTGTAACATGGTTTAAAAATCATATTTATTCAAAGTTGTCTGAAGATCCTGCTTCAGTTTCAGAACGATTGGCATTCTTATCACGTGGTCCAAATTCACATGTCTATTCTTACACTAGATATGCAATTAACGGCTCCACATTTTATACCAAAGAACAAGATGATAAAAGCACTATGCAAAATAGTGGTGTCACCCTAGTAGCTGAATCGATGCACATCTCAAGTGCCGAGGAGACAAACCCAGCATACACAAATCTATCATACTTTGGGGGTATCAAGTGCATTCGGGAGTTCGATTACACAATGTTTCGAGTTCCTGTATTTGGGTGTACGTGGGTTGATAATAAAAATGGTGTTCGGAATGATGAGCCTGGTTTTTTGAAGGTGGATCTTAATAGAGTGGGGTACGAAGATGAGCCTTTCATTTTAGCGTCACAAGCTAAACAAGTGTTCTATGTCATTGATCCTGCTAATGTAAAATGGTCCATGGTACTTTTGACCAACAAAGTTAGAGATGATAACAATACAAATCAAGATGATGAGGACGTTGAGGATGATCCTTTCTTAGCAAATCCACGATCACCTGAAACTGGTCCTACTATAGATGATGATTTGTATGTTAGAGATGATCATGTTGAGGGAATTTCCATCGATCCATCATTCCAAGTAGTCAAGCAAAAAAAAAACGTAATGCCACAAAAAAAAGAAAGAGATCTAAAAACTCTTAAGTTTTACAGTTGTTATTGAAGATACTCTTCTAATTAGTAGTTTCTTTGTGTAATAAAATTCACTGTATTCATTGTTTCTTATTGAATGATCATTAAACCTTGAAAATTTGTTGTGATTAAAGTATGCCCACCCTTTCTTCTATTTTCTACTTTTGAAGAACATATTTCTGTTATGAATGTTCGTTAAACCATGATTATGAATGTATTTCTATTATGAATGTTCATTAAACCATGAACGCATTTATGTAATTTTTTTTATATTTTCTTATTGCAGATCATGGAGTATTATGATGAAGACAATGACTATGATCCTGACAATGAGGAAAGTGACAATGACGAAAGTGGCTCCCATAATGATGGAAGCAACTTTACTGAGCGTGAGATCACGCGTGGGATAACCCTTATGAAGAATGTCATCCGCGCAAGAGATAAAGGAGTCAAATTTGAGGTTGTTCAACAGTTTGTTTAAAATTAAATTATATTTGGTTTCTTTCTTCTAGACATACCTACAGTTGTTTTATGAAATTATTAGGTGTCATGGAATGTTCGTAATCAACCAATTGGGGCTTACTCAGCATCGTTTGCAAGTTTCGTTGGTGCCGATGTTCGTAGACACATTCCAATCACTTGTGATCATTGGAACCCCAAAGACAAATCAATGAATCCCCACAAAGAGTTCCTTTTTAAGGACATACATGTATCAAATAGTAGTTGACGTTTGACTGCATATAAGTGCTTTTACTTATACATTTTTTTATTTTTATTTTGTAGAGTTATTTCCTTAATGTTGATGAATCACGGAAGAAATATGTACTTCAACTTGCTGGAAAATTACATAGATGCTTTCGATCTTATTTAACAACAAAGTATCTCAAAGATGCTGATGGAAATTTTGTAGATGCCGATCGTCCAGCACTTTACGAAAGCTTGATATCTCCGGAGGAATGGGAGACTTTTAAAGCTAAACGGAATACTGTTGAATTTAAAGTTAGAATAATTTATTGACAAGTGTTTATTATGATATTATATCATATTATATATATATATATATATATATATATAATTGAATACCATGTTTTGATAATGCTACTTGTATGTATAGGAATTGAGTGAAACAAATAGAAAGAGAGCGTTAAACCCCCAATACCCATACCTCAGGGGGCGTATGGGATATGCTCGCTTAACACAAAAAATAGTGAGTATATCTAATCAAAAACCATACCATGACGTTTTAGATTGTAACAATACTTCTAATTGGTAAGCATTTTTTGTCATTTTGTAGCTAGCAGAGACTAACTCTAAAGAAGAAGACATTGATGAATGTTTAAGGTGGAGGGAAGGGCGTGTGAAGAAGGATGGAACGGTTGATGAAAGTGTCCAGAAAGTATATGAAGAATGTGTAAGTATTATTTTTATTTAATTTGATTCTGAAAATTTATTGTTACTTCATATAAAACTTGTAAGTATTATTTTTATGACGATCTTATTTTTTCTGTACTACCATATATTATTCCAGGTGACTCTATCTCAATCTTCTCAAACTTCTAGCCGTAGGGACATACTTAGCAAAGCATTAAATGTCCGTGAGTATTCTGGTCGTTTAAGGGGTATGGGGTTAGGGGTCACTCAAACACTTCTTAATAAAGGTCAAAAGAAAAGTGAAAAAAATCCCAGTACTAAAGAATTATTGGCCATTATTCAAAACCTATCATCTGACCTTGATCAATTGAAAAAGGAAAGGGGAAAAGATATCTCAAGAAGTCAACAGGATATGCATATCCCTAGTGATAAAGATAGTACCAACATTGATGTTTTGAAGAATATTCCCGAGGTATTTAATTAATTACTTGTATATATTTCATTTATTAATTTGCTAATTATATTTGTTAATAGTTTTACGTTGACTTTTGGTTTAGGGTATATCACCTTGTTCATTGTACTTGCTGTCTCCTACTTATCGCATAGTCACTAAGGGAATGGTACACAACATCTTGGGAGATAAACTTCACCATAAGCCACTCCCTGATGGCTATTTAAAAGTATCAATTGATGTTGCTTTAGAACAGGATGCAGAGTTGCCCATGCCTGATGATGTTGCTGATATAAGGTTGGTTAGAGATGCAATAGGAACATATGGCAAAGAAACCTCATTTCCCTTAATCTTGAGGTAAAGTAAATTTCTCTTGCTTTCATTTAGCAACGTCGTACATCGTACATGGTTGTGATATTTTTCTTTTTCGAATTAGTTATGTTCGATGATTTTATTTCTACATCATGAATTATTGTGCAATTCAGATTGCAATTTATTTCTGTGTGTTCCAATTTTAGGTGTAGTGCTATCTACTTGAAACAAACTTATTTCTCCTAGTGGGTTTCAAAAAGAATTTTAGTTAGTAACTAGCTAGCTAGTCTCATTTATAGTTTGTACTGATAAGTATAGTTTGTGATTCTTTGAAATGGGGGCAGAATTTGTACTTCTATGAAGTTGTGACACTGTGTCTAATCAAAGATAGCCTTTATTTTTCCACTCATGTGCAAAAAATAAATTGATCACTGACTGAATCAATTTCACATAGATTCCTGCAACATATAAAGGCAATGGTAATGACGGGATTAGGAGGGGTGACGAGTCGGTCACTTCAAAAAAACAAGTATATTGATATACACAAGAAATGTTCATTTTACTATTCAATCATTTGTTAATCATTAACTTTATTAACTATACAATTAATATTATAGATTCAAACACAAAAATTGCATGAAGGCACTAAAATCATGAAGGATAAACCAAGAAATATGTCTCAAGCACAAAAGTTGAAAGAAGTCACTAATAAGGGTAGACATAGCAATATTTCAATCACAAAACAAAAACAAGATATTACAAAAACCAAACATCAAAAGCCTAACTCTACAAAGTGTCGTCCATCATGGGTGTCAGCTCTTAAATCACTAGTGGAGGTGCAAATGGAAAACTCAGATACGCGTCAGATAACTATGGAGGAAGGTATTTTTGGTGAAGAACAGTATGATGAAAACATTACCAAAGAACAAATGTATGAGTTTTTCGAAAATAGGTGTCTCTGTTGTCTGCGTATATATCAGGTACTCCGAATAACTTTAAATTGCTTTGACAAATTATTTTATTTGTATAACATTTAATATATAGTATCTAATATTACATTTTCATTCTAGGTACTTGTATGAGAAGTTTGTCCGCGACACTGATTTCCCAAGGAAATTTTCCTTCTTATCCCCCCATCGAATATCCTTGGTGTTAATTGAAGCAGAACCAGAATCGGTCAAAGCATACATGGTTAAGGAATTCTTGAAATATAAAGATGAGCGCAAGTTATTTATTCTACCATTTTATATACATCAGCCTATGTAAGATTTTCTTTGAAACTTTGTTTTTAAATATTTTTTCCTCACTTTTTACCATCGTTTATAGAAGATTTTCTAATTAACTTTGACATTTGTGTAGTGCACATTGGGTGTTATTTGTCATTAATCCCATATCGGAGATCATGTATTATATGGATCCATTACTCAATGACTATATGAATTACCCAAAAGTGAAGAGTATGTTTGACACGTAAGTATATATATATATATATATTTATGGTCGGTTGTTGTATATGAAAACTATATATATATATATATATATATATATATATATATATATATATATATATATATATATATATATATATATATATGGTCAGTTGTATGTAATCTAAAGTTTACATTTGTATTTTGTAGAGTTCTAAAGGTATTTCGCTCTGCAAGGGACGCTCAAGTATCAAAGAATAAATTTAACAACATATCATGGGTCCGAGTACAGGTTTGATAATATAACATATAACAACCTTAAACAATTAGTGTATGAATATGCAATTAGTGTATGAATATAATATAAATAATTTTATTTATACAAACTTATTTTATTTTTTGTAGTGTCCTCGCCAAGAAAATGGTCTAGATTGCGGATACTTTGTGATTAGGTTTATGAAAGAGATTCTCATTTCAAAACTAAATGAGATTCCAAAGCTGGTATATGTTATTTTTTATATTAAAGTATAATAATTGCATATATTATTTAAGTTTATTAAGTAACATGGTTATTTATTGTTATAATATATGCAGTACATTGAGGGTTTCAGGTGTGTGACATACTCAAAAGATAAAATAAGAGAAATCCAAGAAGAATGGTGTCAGTTCATGATGAGCCTTTTGGTTATGTGATATTTTTATGATAAGGTGAGTTTCATGTTTCTAAATATATTTGCTAGAAGTGATAGTGTTTTTAATTTATAATCTTGCTTTAATTTGTACTATGATCAATATTACTTTGAATTTGTCTCTAATATAATATAGTTGCTTATTGCTTAATGGGGTTTTTTGCTATATATATGCAGGTGGTGGAGAGTGAACGAAATTTGGAAATGAATAATGATTTGCCTGCTTTTTTTGAATAAAAATGTTGAGACGACCAAGAACATAGATGAAGACATGCTACCATAGAAGATTTTGATCTTTATGTTAACTAATTAGTTGTAACTTAGAGATATCCATGTTACCATATTAGTGGATATACATTTCTGACTTTTATGCTATATACATACATTTTTTATGATATGTTTTAGTTTTATTTGATAAAAATAGTCTCAATTTTAATGTGCCGAAAATATATAAATTTCCCTTAGAAAAATTATATATATATATATATATATATATATATATTAATGAATAATGATTTTGATAAAATTAAAATCTAACCCAAATAAAAAAATATTAATGCTTTTCCTAGCGCTTTTTTCATGCATAAAGCGCTATCTAAACCTAGTGTTACATAGCGTTTTAAAACAAAAACGCTATTTTTAACTAGTGAATGCGTTTTTTTAAACGCCTTTTAGATGGCGTTTATTATTGAAAGCGCTATCTAAGGATAATCTTTGCTAGCGCTTTTTGAGAAAAAGCGCTATCTAAACCTAGTGTTACATAGCGTTTTAAAACAAAAACGCTATTTTATACTGGTGATTGCGTTATTCAAAACGCCTTTTAGATGGCGTTTATTACTGAAAAAGCTATCTAAAGTTAATCTTTGCTAGCGCTTTCTGACAAAAAGCGCTATGTAAACACCGATTTAGATAGCGCTTTATACAGAAAAAAAAGCGCTATATTACTTTTACCAGCGCCATTTATAGTAGCGCTTTCAAAGCGCTAGCTAAAGCCAAAAAAAAGCGCTATATAAGCCCATTTTTGTAGTAGTGATAGAAGAGAGTTGTTGTTGTGCCGTGGCCAAAACCACTGCCCTGAAAGCAAAATTCTGGTGGACCTCCGGTGCAACCCAATAACTCGTTTTGCTCCCCAAGGTTTACACAACTACGTGTCTGAACTCGTGCACTCGAGGTAAACACGTTGGAGCTTCACAAACAATGCCCAAGTTTAGAGTAGAATCGAAAGCTATGAATATGATTTTTGACCATTTCTAGCCACTGCCATAGTTTCCATTGTTATACCCTAATTTTGGACCTAAAAATACTTGCTCAAAATATTTTCCATCTCTGATATGTGTCTATTACTCTTGAGAGATTGCCAATTTGATATTGTTTACTCTGACATTTTACTATGTTTTAACTGCATGTTTTACTGTCTTTGTTTTGAAAAAATTTTCAATTGTGACTTTGTCTATGTTTTCTTGCATTTCAAACCATCCAAAGGGGTTTACTTGCATTCCAAGTCATTTGAAAGTATCTATGATCAATTGCATATCTCTCTGCATCTTTTTCAATGTTATTTGCAAAAATTCATAAAAAGGGTATTTTAGTCAGTTCATGTATTCAAATTCATTTTAATCTCTGAAAATTGCCTCTGAGTCTTTTCAATTGGTTTGAATAAACTCTTGTTTAATTCCATGTCAAAATCCATTTCAAAAATTGCATCTGAGACATTTTGAGTCAGTTTAGTCCCTAGGGGCATTTTGGTCATTTCACACAAAATTTTGACAAAGAGAGGTTACTTTGAAGTACCTCATTTATGTAGTTGGTTCATTTTAGTCCTTTTTGTGTTTTTTATTGGTTTCACTTTACGTTTTGTCCATTTTACCAATTTTATTCCAATTTTATTATTATTTTCATTTTGGTCCTTTTTACTTTCAGAAATTGCATATTAGTCCTTTTTCATTTTAAGTCTTCTTTAATTGCAGTTTCGTCCCTTGACCAGTTTTTCATTCTAGTCCTTTAAGTCTCAAACTTTTGTTTTTAGTCCTTTTTCCATAATTGCAGTTTGGTCCTCAAGTTTTAGTTGATTGCAGGTCAGTCCAAAGAGTTTGTTATAAGTCCAGGTATACGTGGCAGATTATGACAGGCCAGGATATCACATGTGTCAGCTATAAATAAGTACACAGTGTCAGAACCATTCATTACAAGCCACATCACACAAACAGAATTCACATTCTCTCTCCAGGATTAGAAATCAAACCCAGAAAATCACCAAGAACACGTTGAAGTTCATGAAGAACTTCATCCCCAAATCATGAACCCTAACTTTGCAGAACACAATTCCACATCAATTCCTCACAAATCCACAACAATTTCATCACAAACAGACTCAATCCAACAACCACGTAATCAAATCAGTTCGAATTAAAGCAATTTCTTCGCAATTCTCAGAGATTCGCAAGGGAATCTTCATCATTAAACTACGTTCTCTGCAATTCCAACACCGATCCATCTCAAAGACGAACCAGTGCGATCACAGAGACGAAGAGGTGAGAAGAAGAGGGGTCGAAGAAAAGAACCAGTTCGACAAATTCACAGAGAAGAAGCAAAGACGAAGAGTGAGAAGACGAAGAAACTTCGATTTATTTTCGAAGTTTGAATCAAAACATTCATCAGAGACGAAAAAGAAGCACCAAAATCTTTCTCACCGTTCTCTTTGTTCGAATCTCCAATTTCCAACAGGTAAACACATAAAACTTCTCAGTTTTTTTTCTTTAAATACATCAACGAAGGTAGGTCGAAGTAGATCGGTGCTTTCTGGAAAACATATGTGAAAAAGATTCATATCTAAGAAGTTCTTGAAAAAACCGTAAGTTTCAAACCCCGATCTACTCTGTTTCGATCACAACTTCACAAAAGTAACCTCAAAATCTTAAAGAGGAGACTCAGACGAACATAACGATGTGAAAATCTTTTAGAAAACATTCAGGTACGGCGGCGCCACCGGCGAACCACCGTACCTCCGCCTTCATGTTCGTCGGAGAAGATGATCAGAAGAAGAGAGAAGTTGCAGAGCTTCTCTCTCTAAAACGTTGTAGAGAGAGAAGAGAGAAGGAGGAATGAATTGGACCGGTAGGTTTGTGTTTATATAAACACCTGAACCGGTCTGGTTCATTTTGGTTCGCTCTTCTCTTGATCTCCACTGTTTGATCTGCCAGATGGCGATGTGTATGGTTGTGATTGCTTCCTCCTGTGTGTCTGATTGTGTTTACCATGCGCTGCATGTTTTGAACCCTTGGATCTAGGTCAAACTTGGACCTGGATCAATCCAATGGCTGTATGGCTGATGGATAGTCCAGATCCATGAGTGATCTTGGGCCTGGGCCTGTCTCTTGCAGATTTTCGTTCTTCTCTTGTTTTCTTGCTATTTTGTATACTGCTTTTGCTAATTGCACCTCTATTGAGTTTAAAATCTTTTATAAAAATTCCATAAAAATTCATAAAGTTTTCTTGATGATTTTGTGATGTTTTTTTGATAGTTTTATACTGGAAAACTTGATAGGAAATATTGATGTTGTTTCTTGTTTCGTTTCTTGAATTTCATATTAAAAACTTGTGAAAATTGGCTTAATTTTGATTCCAATTCTTGATCTACATTTGTGATTCATAATATGTGACTTTGTGAGGAATTTACTACAGTTTGAATGTGTTTTTACTGTATATGTGTATGTGATGTTTGGTTGCTTGCTTTCCAAGTTTTGTTTGTGAATAAATAATGTGGAATTTGCCTAACTTTGGTCTTAGATGCTTGGTAGAGTGTATTCCTTTAATCCTCTTTGTGAAAACTGAATTGAAACTCTTTGGGAACTCTTTGAAATATGGGGATTATAGGTCATATTCAAACCTTGCATTGGTGATGAATTTTTAGGTCTATTTCACATTATTTTTGCTTGTTTTTATGTCAATTCTCTTACTTTTGTTATGATAGCTTTTACTTGCTTTATATCTTGTGCTACTAACATTTTCATCTCATGTTTCATACATTCCATAAGCATATTTCATCCTTCAATTTTAGTTTCATCTCTTGCACTTTAATTCTCATGCCAAGACTTAGAATGTAAAACCTAGGGTGGTGTATTTTACTTCGTGCAATTTTAAATTCTTGCAAGACCATAGAATGTAAACTAGGGCCAATGTAAAGGACAATGGACTCTAATGATGTACACCGACACAAGCACCGACACATGCACACACACCACATGGATACGTTAGATGAATATCTAGGGAATGTATGCTTTATATGTATGCTTAGGAGTCACGATATTTAGAAAGATTCTCTTTTCCAAAAAAAAACATGAACAACTTCACTCAAATAATTTTCCAAAGAAACCTTGGGATCAAAGTCCCATTGAATTTTCCCTTTATTTTCTTAAACAAAAACTTTAATGAATTCTAATAATACTTAGATCTTTTTGCAAAATAACTAATTTCACCTCACATTTTCCAAATCTTATGCCCTTGAGGCCTCTCTCTCTTATTCTTCAAAATCCCATTTTCAAAATTAAAATCAACCAACAAAAACAAAAACATTTTTTGGAAGAGAACTACATGGAGTTTGATCCCTTAAAAGGATATGTAGGCAAGAGGCCAAAACCTCTCCAAGTCCAATAAAACAAAAATTCAAACATCTTCTTCTCCCTCCAATTCTTGACTTAGCAAACTCTTAGGTGTAAATATCATTTTCCAAATAGCATTTAAAAATAAAGCGCGCGCGTAGAAAGTAAAGACGGTTCCTATAGGATACTATAGTCGTTATGGGTGCCTAACACCTTCCCATAGCGAAAACAACTCCCGGACCTCGATTCTCAAGGATTTTTTCTTATTTTTCCCTTCCCAAGAAAAAATGAGATATCGAAGGTTAAAAAGGTTCAAACTTAATCAATGTTTGACACCCGAAAAACCAAGATAAAACATCCATACACATCCTTGTATATATGTTGCAATTGGCTACATGTTTTTTCACGTCCACTGTTCCTATATTTTTATCCTCGTATATATAGAGACCAAGGTGCCATATCTTACCAAGCTAACTCCATATTTACTTTTCCTTCACAATGCTATTCATAACCGAAACAGTAATAGCATTGAAGTGTACTAATGACAATAACTTTGACCATAGGATCCATTGGTATATTTTCAATAACATAAAGGAATTGTATCAATCGGTTATAAGAAGAAAAGATAATTAAAGGAGTAAAAGATAATTAAAACATGAATTATATATGACCAAAGAAGTTCATCAACAATTCTACTCAAACTTTTTTAGCATGTGATACAACAAAATTCAATTATGTCATAGATGTGTTCATACATGCAAACGCACTCCATAGATCACCAAATATTTATGGACATCCAACTGCATATACATAATCATTAATAAGCCGTAAAAGTCCTAAGCTTTAGAAATGAAATGACTTACAAAAATAGTCATATTTAGGCCACCAAAATATCGATAGAGAAGTCTGAAATTTCAAAGATTATTTTCCTTGACATATAAAATATCGATTTCATGCCTCTATTTTTCATATAGATCCTTCAAAAGTTGTACCACAAATTTACAAGCAGAACCATAACGATGTGTAGTCTATCATGAAGATTTCAAACCTATGAATCACTATTAAGAATTTAAGGTATCAAACTTTCATAGACACATCTCAAATTATAATCAAAACTATCACGACGTAAGAATTTCAATATATATTTTCTTGCAATTTTTCACCAATTAAGCCAAAACATATTTATATAATTTCTGGCAATCATGGACATAAAAATTATTTTATCATTAGATTTCAAAACATATCTACATACATGTCCTTCACTTTTGATAGGGTCAAACCGCAAGTGCACGGCCTATCGAAGTAATAGTAGTAAGTAGAGTTATCGTTCCGCTAAGGAGTTGTTCAACTTAATTAACTTTTAGTGAATGATTAGAGGAGAGAAAGTTAATAAAAGAGAGTTTGATTGTTGAAGGTAAAAACAATAATAATAAAGGGCCTTAGGATCATTGGTTCATCATAATGACTAATCCCTCACTAGACAAAACCTAAACATCTAATTTCATGATTTACACACTAATTTCTAAAGACCGGTTTCCCTTAGCCCCTCACCTTTCCGATGAAAGTCCAGTGAGAGTTTACTTCTAGTAACCAAGCCTATTTCACTGACATGATTACTAGAAGATGCATAGAGGATTGAAACTACTCTTTGTCTTAATAATTGCAAAGACTATTTCACTGTTTTGCAATTATTGTCTAGATTCACTTGTTCCAACATCAAGACTCCGCTCTCGCTTTATGAATTGATGTTTGGGATGATGGATTAGCGATTATCAAACCCTCCGCTTTCGCTTCCACAGTTTGATAATTGTTAATCCACGTTAAGACGGTGAATCTAGATTAGAAATTAGGGTTACATAGAAATTAGGGTTTAGACATGTTTTGTTTAGGATTGAGTCATTAGACTCCCCAACAATCCCAAGACGAAGAAGTCTACTCACTCATGTTCATCGTAGACATGGGGGAAGAAGAGAGAAAATAATAGTAAAGTAAATTGCAAAGAAAGTAAAAGGGAAAATAAAGACTTTTATTAAAATAGCAATTGAAATAAAAAAAGTAAAGGATGATCGTTTTATGGTGGAGAGCTACTCTATTTATAGCTTTACAATCAACTTAGAAACTAAGCAACTAAAGGGATAAAACGGTAAAGCTGCAACAGGGTAACTTGGGCCCAAAGAAAAGCAGCAAAAGAGCATCCTGGGGACGGGCACGGCCGTGCCACATGTTGGCACGGGCCGTGCCAAGCTTCTGAGTTTGGGGGAACATATTTTTGTCCCGTATCTTCGTATTCTTGCGCTGTATTTGTTCCAGTCCTCTTTCTTTTGCTCCAAGGCACCTTCCACCATATATTTATTCCTAAAATAAAATAAAACACAATTTGAAGTAAAATATTCTAAACTAAAATAAAATGCAATAAAATAAAATCAAATCTAAAATAAAACTAAACTAAATAAGGCAATAAATAAGACTATCTATAACTCATCAAACTCCCCCACACTTGAATCTTTGCTTGTCCTCAAGCAAAAGGCAGCAAACATAGCAGCAACAAAAGATTTGATTATGACAATATTAAGAACAAAATGTCTCAAAAGAAAGGCTTTGCTTCAAGGACACTAATTACAATTTCAAATACTTCTCATGAACCTATTCTACCCAACATCAAGTCTCAAGTGAGTGTGTGTGTGTGCAGTCCAACCCTTTTCTTGCTCCTGTATAAGACAGATATTATGAGGAATAGGTTCTATCCTTAGTGCTAAAGTAACCGAGAAAAGTCCTTTCTTCATTTCATATAAGAGTGATGGGAATTTAAGTTAAGATTGAATTAATTTAACAATTAAGCACAAGGGGCTGCAGATGCTTAGGGGCTATCTATCCTCGTAGGAAGTCTTCTCGGATGTAATTGTCCTTTCCCCTAGATTCAAAATCACCCTAAACAGTGCTGCAAAATTATTATTTGTTTCATCTCCGCGTAGGAAGTCTTTTTGGATGTAATTGTCCTTTCCCCCTAGCATTGATGAATTTGTTTCACATTAAGTTCAAATCAAGGAGTCACCACCACAATTAGGAAGTTAGGATGTAATTGTCCTTTCCCCCACATGTTGGTGCCATTCTCCCGCCCCATTTAACATTAACAAATTAAAAAGAATATAACAATTAAGAACAATTTGATTAATTTTCCCACACAAACTTATACTACTTTTACTCTTAAGACTTTAAAGGGTCTAAGTTAACACTAAAGATAGAACGTGTTTCTTAAAATACCTATTCATACATTTACTCAAGGATTGCGACCGGGTGCTTTTCTCATTGGAGAATTTTCACATTAAAACAAGATATGGGTATAGCAAGAACACAAGAAACATATGAAACTACTTTCATGTACAAGAAGCAACCTTTAAGAAAGAGACAAAACAAAAATTTTCATGCCATTTTTTACATTAAAAACAAGCTACTAGTCATGCCTCTTGCCCTAAAAACAAAACAAAAAGAATAAAGTTCAAGGGAGTTTGGGAACACTACAACTGTAGACACTTTATTAGCCCCCCCCCCCCCCCCCCCCCCCCCCCACACTTAGGGGAAGCATTGTCCTCAATGATTCAAAAGAAAAAGAAGAAGAAATAGAAGGGGAAGAAAGGGGTGCAGAAAGCTCACAGTGTGCTATGAATAGCAAAAATTGATGAATTTTGGGATCTGCAAGCTGGCACGGCCGTGCCAACCTCAGCACGGGTCGTGCCAACATTCTGTTTCTTGCCCCCATTTTGCTTGAAAAACATGGCACGGCCGTGCCAACATCAGCACGGGCCGTGCCAACCTTCTGGTAAGGAGGCTTCAAAAATTTTCAATTTCTTTAATTCTTGTCGAATCATACTTGGACAATTACCTACAAGACAACTTAGAACAAAGAAAAACAAAACAAAAGCAGTTAAAAGCGTGGGTTGCCTCCCACGAAGCGCTCTTTTACCGTCATTAGCTTGACAAAAAGAAAAACAACTTTAAGGCGGGTCAATAAGTCTCCAAGCAGCCGCTACTTCAGTCCCTTCCCCTACATTGTAAACCTTTAGCCTATGTCCGTTAACTTTGAATGGTCCGATTTTTTCAGAAAAGATTTCAATAGCTCCATAGGGATAGACCTTACGGACTTGAAACGGACCAGACCACCTAGACCTTAGTTTTCCTGGAAAGAGCTTCATCCTAGAATTAAAGAATAGTACAAGGTCACCAATTTTGAAGTCCTTTTTAAGGATATGTTTATCATGCCATTTTTTTGTTCTTTCTTTGTAAATGCGAGCATTCTCATAGGCATCTAACCTAAGTTCTTCTAACTCACTCAGTTGAAGTTTCCTTTTTTGACCGGCTAGTTTTGGGTCCAAGTTAAGATTCCTAATTGCCCAATAAGCCTTGTGCTCGAGTTCAACCGGCAGGTGACAAGATTTCCCATAAATTAGCTTAAAAGGAGTCATTCCAATGAGAGTTTTGTAAGCCGTTCGATAGGCCCAAAGAGCATCATCAAGCTTACTTGACCAATCTTTCCTAGAGATAGAAACTGTTTTTTCAAGGATGGCCTTTATTTGTCTATTTGATACCTCGACTTGTCCACTAGTTTGTGGGTGATAGGGTGTTGCAACTTTATGTTTCACTCCATATTTTTGTAAAAGTTTTTCAAAATGTTTAGAAATGAAGTGAGACCCTCCATCACTTATGACAACCCTTGGCACCGCAAACCTTGGAAATATAATTTTCTTGAACAATTTCATAACAACATGTGCATCATTGGTGGGGGAAGCAATGGCCTCAACCCATTTGGACACATAATCAACAGCCACCAATATGTATTGATTACCAAAAGAAGAAGGAAATGGCCCCATGAAATCAATACCCCATACATCGAAAATTTCAACTTCAAGGATGTTGTTTAAGGGCATTTCATTCCTTTTAGTAATATTACCGGTGCGTTGACAATTGTCACATTTAGAAACAAAGAGATGCACATCCTTAAAAAGTGATGGCCACCAGAAACCAGATTGAAGTATTTTAAAAGAAGTTTTTTGACTACTGGCGTGGCCACCATAGGAGGAGGAGTGACAATGGTGAAGAATACTACTTACCTCGCTTTCAGGGATGCATCTTCTAAAAACTCCATCCGAGCCTCTTTTGAAGAGGTAAGGCTCATCCCAATAATAGTGCTTGAGATCATGGAAGAATTTTTTCTTTTGCTGGTAGTTCAAGTTAGGTGGTAGTACTCCTGCTGCAAGAAAATTAACAAAATCTGCATACCAAGGTGTGTTAGCTTGTGCCAATAAGAAGAGTTGGTCATCCGGGAAGGAATCATCCAAAGGCAACTCATCCTCATTGGGTTCCCTAAGGCGGGACAGGTGATCAACTACAACATTTTCAGTGCCTTTTTTATCCTTTATTTCAATGTCAAATTCTTGGAGGAGCAAAATCCATCGGATCAATCTTGGTTTGGCATCTTTCTTGTTTAACAAATATTTTATTGCCGAGTGATCTGTGTAAATAATGATTTTTGATCCTACCAAGTATGGCCTGAATTTGTCAATAGCATAGACTACTGCTAATAGTTCCTTCTCAGTTGTAGCATAATTTACCTATGCCCCATCAAGTGTCTTACTTGCATAATAAATGGCGTGCATCTTCTTATCTTTTCTTTGTCCTAACACGGCCCCAACTGCATAGTCACTTGCATCACACATTATTTCAAAGGGTAAGTTCCAATCTGGCGGTTGTATGATTGGGGCAGTGACCAAAACTTCTTTTAACCTGCAAAATGCTTTTAGGCATGCATCATCAAACACAAAATCTGCATCCTTAAGAAGCAAACTGGTTAGTGGCTTAGTGATCGAAGAAAAGTCTTTAATGAAACGGCGATAAAATCCGGCATGTCCTAGGAAACTCCTTACTTCCCTTACTGAGGTAGGAGGAGACATTTTTTCAATAATTTCGATTTTTGCTTTGTCTACCTCTATACCTTGTTCAGAAACTAAGTGTCCTAGGACGATTCCTTCTCTTACCATGAAGTGGCATTTCTCCCAATTCAGCACTAAGTTCACCTGTTCACATCTTTCTAAAACTTTTTCCAGGTTAGTTAAGCAATTATCAAAACTGAATCCATGCACAGAAAAATCATCCATAAAAAATTCCATTATATCTTCAACAAAATCAGAAAAGATAGACATCATGCATCTTTGAAAAGTAGCTGGAGCATTGCAAAGACCAAAGGGCATTCTCCTATAGGCAAAAGTGCCAAACGGGCATGTGAAGGTAGTTTTCTCTTGGTCATTAGGGTGGATGGGTATTTGGAAGAATCCGGAATAGCCATCTAAGTAACAAAAGTGTGAATGCTTTGCTAACCTTTCTAACATTTGGTCTATAAAAGGGAGTGGGAAGTGATCTTTACGGGTTGCCTTGTTAAGCTTCCTATAGTTAATACACATCCTCCAACCGGTGACGGTTCTAGTTGCAATGGATTCATTTTTATCATTTTTAATACAGTGAGACCACCCTTTTTAGGTACAACTTGAACTGGACTAACCCATTTAGAATCAGAAATTGGATAAATAACACCTACATCTAGGAGTTTTAAGACTTCCTTTTTCACAACTTCTTTCATGTTAGGATTTAACCTTCTTTGGTGCTCAACGGAGGGCTTATAGTCCTCTTCAAGTAGTATCCTATGTGTACATAATGAGGGGTTTATTCCCTTAAGGTCATCAATGGTATAACCTATAGCCTTAGGGTATTTCTTGAGGACATAGAGTAATTTTTCAGTTTCTACCTCATTCAAGTTTGCATTCACAATAACAGGGTAGGTTGAGTTAGGGCCCAAGAATTCATACCTCAAGCTTGGTGGGAGTGGTTTGAGTTCCACCTTTGCGCCTCTTTTGGTAGAAGGGCTGCTTCTTCTTTCATTAATTCTTCTATGCCCAAACCTTCCATGGGAGGGTTTTCATTCAATAACTCCTCGTAGGCTTTGGCATCTCCTTCTAGCTTTGTACCTGCATCACTAACCAAGCATACCTCCAAACCATCATGTGTAGTTGATGCTAAGGAGCATTCTTTCACACAACGGTCAATTATATCTAACATGCAACAAGAATCTTTAATGGAGGGATTTTTCATAAGTTTAGCAAGTTCAAATTCAACAGTATCTTCACCAACATTAAATTCCAATTTCCCATGTTTAACATCAATTATAGCCCCCGCGGTAGCAAGGAAGGGCCTTCCCAAAAGTATGGGTACTTGGTTATCCTCCTCTATTTCCATCACAACAAAGTCCGTAGGGACGTAGATTTCTCCTACCTTGACAGGGACATCCTCTATGATTCCAGCTGGATACTTAAGGGAACGGTCAGCTAATTGTAGGGTCATCCTAGTTGACTTAAGCTCCCCCAATCCCAATCTCTCATAAAGAGATAAAGGCATCAAACAAACACTGGCTCCTAAGTCACACATTGCCCTCTTTACTATTTCAGACCCTATGACACAAGGTATTGAGAAACTTCCTGGATCCTTAAGCTTGGGTGGCAACTTATTTTGGATGATGGCACTACATTCCTCCGTAAGGTTCATCGTTTCACTTTCCTCAATTTTTCTCTTTTTTGAAAGAATTTCTTTTAAAAATTTAGCATAGGTGGGCATTTGAGTTAGGACATCGGTGAAGGGAACATCAATGTAGATTTTATTCATCATTTCAATGAACTTTTTAAATTGCTCATCAAGCTTAGACTTGGCAAATCTTTGAGGGAAAGGAATCTTTGGTTTGAAGGGAGGTGGTGTAACTTCCTCACTTTGTGGTTTCTCACTCTCTTCTTTAGCTATCTCACCTTGCGGTTCACTAGTCTCTTCCTCACTAGGCTTGACTCTTAAGGGGTCTTCTAATTGCTTACCACTCCTAAGTGTAACGGCGTTCATTCTAGGTTGGCAAAATTGAACAACTAGAGAGAGCTGAGCCTCTAAGACCTTATTGTGAGAGAAGATAGAGTCTACTTTTGATGTAAGTGAAACAAAAGAGTCATTCAAAAGTCTAGTTTGATTTGCAAGCTCTTTGAGCTGCTCGGATTGGTTAAGAAGATAATTTTCCATTAAAAGTTCAAGATTAGGCTTTTGAATAACCTTTTGGTCATTAGCATAACTTGGTGGTGTTGTTCCTTGAACCAAGGGATTTTCATTAGGGCTTTGGTCAAAACTTACTCCTTGGTTGTTTTGAATAAAGTTTATTTGCTCAACACTACCTAGTTTGCATTCACTACATGTTTTACAAGGGGATGTTGGAGTAGTATCACTAACATTAAGTTTTTCAAATTTGTGAGTTAGTGCATCAATCCTAGAAGCAAGGTGGTCATAGTTAGAGACTTCGTACATACCTGCCCTCTTTTTGGAGGGTGAAGACTTTGTAGTGAGTTCTTCATCAGTCCATAGAAAGAGATTTCGAGCCATGTCTTCAATCAACGCATAGGCTGTTTCGAAGTCTTTGTTCATTAGAGCACCACCTGTAGCTGTATCAACAAAGATTTTAGTAGCATGAGATAAACCATTGTAAAAAGTGTGGATGATCAACCATTCCTCTAGACCATGGAGGGGGCAAAGTTTAAGCATATCCTTAAAACATCCCCATGAACCATGAAGAGATTCCCCTTCTTTTTGAGTAAATTGAAAAAGCTTTGCCCTTAGTTGGCCGATTTTTGATGGGGGAAGGAAATGGATGAGAAATTCACGCTTCAATTGGTCCCATGAAGTGATGGAACCAACTCTTAGGGAATGGAACCAATTGAGAGCCTTATCTTTTAGAGAAAAAGGGAAGAGATGTAGTCTCAAGGTTTCTTGGTTTTTCTTATATGTTACGGTGAGCCGCCAAAATGTTGAGATATGGAGATTGGGATCCTCATCGGGGGATCCCGAAAAATAATTTTGCTGCACCATTTTAAGTTGGGCAGGCTTAATTTCAAAATCTTCATCTTCAACCGTTGGATACACAATAATAGCATATGACTCTTCCATTGAAGGAGTCACGTATTCTTTAAGAGCACGTCTTTCAGCCATGTTGGTATTATTTTTATGCTTTCCAAGAAGTTAATGATGAAGAAAAATAAAAAGTTAAAAATAAAAAGAAAAGAGAAAGAAGAGAGAATTCTAATCACTAAGAAAAAGCTAATTAAATTAGTTAACTCCCCGGCAACGGCGCCAAAAACTTGATAGGGTCAAACCGCAAGTGCACGGCCTATCGAAGTAATAGTAGTAAGTAGAGTTATCGTTCCGCTAAGGAGTTGTTCAACTTAATTAACTTTTAGTGAATAATTAGAGGAGAGAAAGTTAATAAAAGAGAGTTTGATTGCTGAAGGTAAAAACAATAATAATAAAGGGCCTTAGGATCATTGGTTCATCATAATGACTAATCCCTCACTAGACAAAACCTAAACATCTAATTTCATGATTTACACACTAATTTCTAAAGCTGGTTTCCCTTAGCCCCTCACCTTTCCGATGAAAGTCCAGTGAGAGTTTACTTCTAGTAACCAAGCCTATTTCACTGACATGATTACTAGAAGATGCATAGAGGATTGAAACTACTCTTTGTCTCAATAATTGCAAAGACTATTTCACTGTTTTGCAATTATTGTCTAGATTCACTTGTTCCAACATCAAGACTCCGCTCTCGCTTTATGAATTGATGTTTGGGATGATGGATTAGCGATTATCAAACCCTCCGCTTTCGCTTCCACAGTTTGATAATTGTTAATCCACGTTAAGACGGTGAATCTAGATTAGAAATTAGGGTTACATAGAAATTAGGGTTTAGACATGTTTTGTTTAGGATTGAGTCATTAGACTCCCCAACAATCCCAAGACGAAGAAGTCTACTCACTCATGTTCATCGTAGACATGGGGGAAGAAGAGAGAAAATAACAGTAAAGTAAATTGCAAAGAAAGTAAAAGGGAAAATAATGACTTTTATTAAAATAGCAATTGAAATAAACAAAGTAAAGGATGATCGTTTTATGGTGGAGAGCTACTCTATTTATAGCTTTACAATTGACTTAGAAACTAAGCAACTAAAGGGATAAAACGGTAAAGCTGCAACATGGTAACTTGGGCCCGAAGAAAAGCAGCAAAAGAGCATCCTCGGGACGGGCACGGCCGTGCCACATGTTGGCACGGGCCGTGCCAAGCTTCTGAGTTTGGGGGAACATATTTTTGTCCCATATCTTCGTATTCTTGCGCTGTATTTGTTCTAGTCCTCTTTCTTTTGCTCCAAGGCACCTTCCACCATATATTTATTCCTAAAATAAAATAAAACACAATTTGAAGTAAAATATTCTAAACTAAAATAAAATGCAATAAAATAAAATCAAATCTAAAATAAAACTAAACTAAATAAGGCAATAAATAAGACTATCTATGACTCATCAAGTTTAAGGCACTTACTTGGACTTTATGCTCATCTTTTTACCTCAAATTAGATGACGATTCATTTGAACTCTCGCCCATTCACCATCCACTTGATGAAGGTATCGGGTGATCCTTTTCATGCAACTCAGACCAACCATATACAAAGACAAAACCACAAAGTTAATATTTCCAAATATAATTAAATAATAATAATTTTGCTTTCAGATTGTTGGAAATATTAAGAGTAAACTAGAATTGAGAGAGTTAAGGAAAGATAGAAGAGAGTTGTTGTTGTTGTGCCGTGGCCAAAACCACTGCCCTGAAAGCAAAATTTCGGTGGACCTCCGGTGCAACCCAATAACCGGTTTTGCTCCTCAAGGTTTACACAACTACGTGTCTGAACTCGTGCACTCGAGGTCAAGACGTTGGAGCTTCACAAACAATGCCCAAGTTTAGAGTAGAATAGAAAGCTATGAATATGATTTTTGACCACTTCTAGCCACTGCCATAGTTTCCATACACGTCCTTGTATATATGTTGCAATTGGCTACATGTTTTTTCACGTCCACTGTTCCTATATCTTTATCCTCGTATATATAGAGACCAAGGTGCCATATCTTACCAAGCTAACTCCATATTTACTTTTCCTTCACAATGCTATTCATAACCAAAACCGTAATAGCATTGAAGTGTACTAATGACAATAACTTTGACCATAGGATCCATTAGTATATTTTCATCAACATAAAGGAATTGTACCAATCGGTTATAAGAAGAAAAGATAATTAAAGGAGTAAAAGATAACTGATTGTCATTATATCCAACAGTTGTTATACACCCCATCAAGTTTGTGCAACGTACCATATTCTTTTATATTAACCGAGATGTTGTTTTAATATATGCTCAGGTTACATTTCAGTTATCGTTTGTGGTGTCATCTTAGGTTCCCGAAATGTCGCTATTAAATCATGCTGCCGCCTCCACCTCTATTGCGGCGGAGAGGAATATATTGTTTAGAAAATGTGTTGTTCATCCAACCCCTTACAATAGGGTTCATCGTCGCACCGTTTCTATGAAGACTCTTTCTAAACGTGTACTTATGAGGGTGTTTGATTAATTTTTTGTGATGGTGCAGGTTGTGGAGGAACCAAGTGAAATATGTTGTATATATTAGGTCTTTAATGTGTTATGTTTAATTAATGTTTGTGTCTTATATATGTGTCTAATGTGTCTAACTCCTCTAGGTTTTACCTTATAATAAAGTTAAGTCTTTAACGATGATGAGAACTTCGGAAGCTACTACTCAATGAGTTCTTTATCTGCATTTGAGGGCCAACATCATGTGAAATTGGGGTGATTGCCGAGTTATGATCAACGTTGAAAGTTTGTTGCATATGGTTGTTTGATAAATGTATTACAAGGGTTGTATTTGGCAGGTTGAGTTTCTTAGCTTTTTGTTTGGGTTGTTCTGCTATGATTTATGTATGATGCTTGGAGGAAAAAGTTAGAAGATGAAGAATATGCCTTCACACAACAAGAAGAAACCCTAGCTACCAGGGATGATATCTTCGTTTTCTTGCTTATCAATACCTTCATGCTACTTTTTTTCCTTCTCAGGGAATGAAGCCATATGGTCCGATTATTTGTTAGATCAAGCAAGTCTTTGAATTTGTGTTACGTATTTAGCTCATTATAATATGTGGATTGATTTTATATGTGATGTATAATTTCTATTGTATTGTTGTGTATCTCATGTATAATGTATAATTTCTAATGTATGGATGGTTTTGTGGCTGTGTATCCCAAGGTTTTTAATATGATATGTAATTAATTATTAACTTGCCTAGAAATACCAAAAAATATATGTAAATACACAAGAGATCTTTATCTTGTTTAACTGATAAATATTAATCAACTCAAAGTAGTTGTTGGTTCCAGTTATTATCATCTTCGTTAATTACAATTACTACAAGTAATCAGTTGTTTCGTACTGCATCTGCGTTAGTTTTCTGCTTGGGAATGTGACAATTGGTTTCACTCATAGCAAGAGGACTCTATGTATGAGAGGCATGCTCAATGGATTTCTAACTGTGGCAAAGTTTGGGTGAAGCATTATCCACAACTACATACATCTTGAACAGATGTCCCACCAAGGGATTGTAAGGCACCACGCAAGACGAAAAGTGGTCAGGTAACAAACCAAATGAAATGCATCTTAAAGTATTTGATTTAGTAGCTTATAGACATATACCTGATCAACTTAGAAAGAAGCTTGAAGATAAATCATCAGTTATTATTCTCATTGGCTACGATTCAATTGGAGGTGTTGTTATAAACTTTAATCCTATTAGCAAAACTATAGTGATCAATATAGATTTGATATTTGATGAAGGGGAGGAATGATACTAGCATAAAAATGAGAAGAAAAACTCAAGTAGTGTATTGTTTGAATATGATGAGTTGAACAACAATACACAAACTGAAACTAGGCTTAGAAGATAAACAAGGCAAATAGTGTTGCCTACTAGACTTCAAGAATGTGAAATGGAGCTTGACACAGATGTAAATAAATGAAGATGCTCTAAAAAAAATTCAAATTGAGAAATGTCATGAAAGAAGAACTAGATATAAACCAATCAAACTTGGAAACTAGTTCAACTTCCTGATAAGAAGAAAGCTATTTGATGGATTTGAGTGAGTTTTCAAAGTAAAAATGAACCTATAGAATGAAGTGATCACGCAAAAAACAAGATTAGATGCAAAGGGTTTCCTTCATAGAAAAGGAATAGACTTTAATGAAGTATGTGCACATGTTGCGTGGATTGAAACTATCATACTTGTAACTATTATAACAGACATCAACAACTTACCTATACATCAAATGAATGTAAAGGATGATTTTCTAAATGGTACGTCCTTTGGATGAAGAAGTATACATCGAGCATCCTCATGGATTTATTATGAAGAATTATATTGACTCAAGAAAAAACCATGATCGTGGAACAAGATGTTAGAAAAGTTTTAGAGGAACCTTGGTTTCACAAAATGCATCATTGAGCATGGTGTATATATCAGAAAAGCTGTTGGTAAAGGTATAATAGAGTTGTGGCTTTATGTTGATGGTTTGTTAATGACTAGAAGCAATGAAAAAATCGTTAGTTATTTAAAAGAGGATATGAAGAAAGAGTTTGAGATGACTGATATAGGGATATCAACATATTTTTTGGAAATTGAATTTATGAGAACAAGCAAAGGGATTATAATACATTAGAGAAGGTATGCACTATAAATATTGTAGAAGTTTGAGATGGAACACTGCAATAGTGCGGTGTCATCTACATAACCCATATTACAACTAATCAAAGATACAAACGAGAAGGATAATCCTATATTCTACAAAAAAAAAACTCATAGGATCACGAAGGTACTTTTCAGACCTAGTTGTTACAAAGAGAATCCTACGGTACATCAGAGGTATAAAAGATTATGAAAATTTATTTTCATCTAAGAACAAAGGTACAAAGAATCGAAGAGGTATAGAGGATCGAAGAGGTCCGGATTATGGAATTTACATTCTTTTTCTATGGTTCTTATTTATTCTCTATGGTTTTTTGTGTTGAATCATTCTCCTTGTGTTCTCGAATTTCTCACAAAGGATCAAAGAGGTCCAGATTATGGAATTTACATTCTTTTTATATGGTTCTTATTTGTTCTCTATGGTTTCTTGGGTCGAATCATTCTCCTTGTGTTCTCGAATTTCTCATCATTATCACCATTCAAAACAAATTAGAAGTATTTTTCTCTGTTTCTCAATCTGTTTATTCATATTTTCTTTCATTCTTTGTTATCTTTCTGAAAACGCTTCATTTTTCTTCTTCTTGTTTCTATTTAATTGTCTGCATTCACAATGTGTTCTTCCTACTTAGTAACAAAATTTCACCATTAATTTCGGTTTTTTTTTATTCTTTTCATTATGATAACCTTACTTCTTGGGTTCTATTCAAGTGATGAGTTTGTGGGACAGTATATCCCTTCAGCTATCAAGTTTCACCTATTGACCACTCTAAGGTTATACATAACACTAAAGGGTGCAAAGTCGTCAATCCTACAAAGTCCAGTAGACCAACGTACATAATATTAGAGTGGGGCCTTACTCTCTAGAAGGTAATTGAAACATAAAAGAATTGGTATTCCTAAATTGTAATCTAAAGGCTCCAACTTCTTCTATGAATCCTAAAAGTTCATCGCATACTCTCTTTTACCTTAGTAGTTCTACAAACGGGCATCCGTCTCTCGTATACCTTGCTAAAGGGGAAAGAATAAAATTCAATGTGCAACATTCGAAAAAAAGTGTTTGCTCTATTTCTAGGTTTAGGCACCAACCCTAGGTATGTCACATTCCCTTGGTCCAATGAGAGCATTAAGACTTTTGCAATGAAAAATTAAATAGAAATTATAACATAACTGAATAAAAGAATTGAATTAAAAAGATCCAACAAACAAATAAAGGTTCATATTATAAACCTACCTAATTAGGGTTTAGTTACTCATGGTAACTAAAGTCAATTACAAGAGAATAAAACATAACCTAGAGACTAATGTCGAGGACAAACTTCTCCCTTGAAGCTCCTAGTGCTTGACTTCCTCTTGAACCGCTTTGTTCTCAATGAATAATTGTGAATGAGATGAGTTGTATTTATAGGCTGATTTCCAAGTGGGTTTGGGCTGAAAAACTAGGATTTTTCCTCAAACCTGCAGGAGAAAAACAACAAAAAGTTGTTCTTTCCCGGAGGTGCACATGCCTCACACATGGCCCGGCGTGCCTCGCTCATAGGCACATAAGGGAGAGACATTGGTCCTAAAGGATCAAATTACTTCAAAAGAATTGAATGAGGACATACTTCACCATTTCTTGGGTTGTTATCGTCTTTCCATTCCCCAAAGAAAGGGAGAGACAAGGGAATCATCCACAAGTGCATTTCCCTTCAAATGACAATTGCCTCTGCAGCTGTCAATATATCTATCGGTAACAAAAATGTATTGTACTCAGGTATATCAATATCAGTCTTCAGTTCATATTTGGGCGACCGATCCCTCATAATTCACATCTTTGCTTTTAAAAAATCTAAATGCCTCTCTTTTTTCCGTTTTTCGAGACCACACAAATTTTCATGTATAAATTAAACTCAAATAATAAATGCAAAAAGAAAAAGTCTTTAAATCTTAATTGAATTGACAAAAATATCAAAATTGTTATATTGAATGTTGAAAATGAAACCTGAACTCCTTTACTTATTTGTTAGTTTCGATCCCTATTGTCATTTTCCATGTGAGAAAGAATATAAATTTTGGATATCTAAGATAATTATAAACTCCGTTGTTTAAACCATTCCTTAAATAATCAGGTGATTTATTAATGAGTTCCACCAAATAATGAATCATTATGATAATTTAAATTCAGTTTTGATTTGGGTTAAACATGTTTTTAGTCTCTCAAAAAGTTACAAGCTTTTAAGTTTAATCTATACATTTTCTTTCTTATGCTTTTAGTCCTTATTTGCATTTTATTGGGATTATTTTGAAGGAGGAAAAATATCCATGTTTTGTAAAAGGTTTTTAAAATATGAACAATTCTTACAAACTACAATATTATAGAGAATAAAAATTACCATTGAAATTTAATAAGGATTGTTTTGGACATGCTAGAATGCCAATCCCATACTGATATGTGGACAAAATACCTCCAGATCAAGACACAATGCCCTCGGTGAGCACGCTAGTTCTGGTGCACTCCACCTCACTGGAAGACTCCCTCACACTTCCTGCACCATACACGTGGCCTTCAACGGCTCCCTGATGAGGCACTGCATCTCACGAAAACTGTTAGCACCTCCATCTTCTATATAAGGGTGACTTAGCATCACCCTCAATGTATGATTCACTTCACACACTTAGACATATCCAATCTCATTTCTCCCACTGACTTGGGCGTTGGAGTGCTAACATGTTCACAAGTATATTTCGCTCCACCGTAAAGACCACTCCGCTGCCGAACCAGAGCATCCTACGACGCCGTTGCCTTTATATGAACACGACCAGACAGATCAAATGATTAAACTTGAAAACTCGTGATTTTGTAAAGATTATAAATATATTTAACACTTTCCTTTTTTGTGTTTAATAATTTTTAGTGACACTTTACTTATTTTATGGTCCAACTTTGCATTACTAAAACCTATTTATGTACGAACTAGAGAGTTAACACCAAAATCATTTCTTATGGGTATGTTTGTTTCAAGGGAAAGAAAGTGATGAGGAGAGAAAGATGAGGGAAATACAGAATTTTTGTGGGACCCACGTTAGAACTTTTCTGCCCACATATAAACGGAATGCTTGAGGAATCCAAGTGTTTTGTTCAGAATGTCCAAAATGCCCCTATTTTTATTCTTTATTCATTTTACCATTCCAGTTGGTGTCTTTTTTCATTTTTTTTTCTTTCAATTCAACGCTAATTCCTTTTTTTTTTTTTTTTTGAATAATTTACTGCCTAATGTTTTGTTAGCACATATGGTTGTTTTATGTCACATTTTATTTTTCCATTAAAACTATAGACTAGACAATTAGTTTATATATACTAAAATATTATTTTTGTTTAAAGGTATTAATGTCAATTACTAAATTTAGGTCTTTCTTTACTCCAACTTTCTATTCCACTTTCTCTTGTACCAAACAACCAAAACAATCCTTTTACTCTCTACTCTCTTTCTTTTCTTAGACAATCTTTCCTTTCTCGTTCTTTCCTTTCACTTTCTTTGTACATCCAAACAAAGCCTACACGCAACAAAGAAGTGTCGTTTCACTCATAACGTGGCAACACTGTCTCCACACACAGAAATAAAACCACAAATCACACAACACAAACACTACCTCACTCACTCTCTCCGAAACAAAAACTCTTCTTTCTCTTCTCATCAATCTTCCATTTTCGATTCCCTTCATTTCATCACAAATGGCCAAAGACCCAGTTCGTGTTCTTGTCACTGGTGCCGCAGGTACTCCTTTCATCACCATGATCTCTTCTCTACTGTTTCTTCACTTTGGTTTCATCGCCCATGTTTTGATCTATGTTTTTGCATTTTTATTCGAGATCCATGATCTAACCATGTTTTCTGATGATTTTTTTGATTTTAAATAATGGGTTTGTTTCAAAATGCTGTCTTTGTTTAGTTTCGATCTTGATCTGTTAATGGGTTCGGATCTGATCATGTGATGAATGACGATGATGTTTTGTGTTTATTTATTTATTTATTTATTGTTAAGTTGTTATTTGTGTAGTTTTATTGATCAGTGTTCTATTTATGAATCTTTCATATGTATCTGTTAATTGATTGATTGATCTATCTATATATGTATTTTAAGTAAAAATTCAATTTGGTCTCTCACAATTTTCTCTCAATCCAATTTATTCCCCGACACGATAAATCCACATTAGTCACTTTTTTATATCGAGGACAAATTAATCCCTAATTCATTATGACAGATCGACTTATTTGTCCCAGGTATAAAAATGCCGGCACTAGTTTGGATTTATTTTTTGTCGGGGACTTAATTGGCCCGAGAGAAAATTGTGAGGGAACAAATTGGGTCTTTACTCATGTATTTTCTAAATTTTCTTATTAATTTTATCGAGCTTTAATCTAGCTTGTCCAAATTTCATGTGTAGTGGGTTTACATTGTGCGAAATTGTGATGTGGCATGTATACGAAAGTTGCATTCTCATAATTGGAAATGTAGCGACTACTGGATTTAATCTGCGGTTTATAATGCTGTTGATTTATTTTCCGACCATTAATCTAGATCGTCTAATTTAATTTTGATCTAATGGCATGAAGGGAATCTGGTTCGGTTGATTTTGCTGTACTGATATAATGTTCTGTCAAATTTCAGGGCAAATTGGTTATGCTCTTGTCCCTATGATTGCTAGGGGAGTGATGCTCGGTCCAGATCAACCCGTGATTCTTCACATGCTTGATATTGCTCCTGCAGCAGAGTCATTGAATGGAGTTAAAATGGAGTTGGTGGATGCTGCATTTCCACTTCTTAAAGGTATAACTTATCCTCCGTATTAAATGTTTCATTAACTTGATGGCTTGAAATCTCAGACTCGATTTTGTTTTATTTAATAATTGCTTGTATGTGTGATCGACTTAGGTTTGAAGTTGTGTGAAATTATTTGTTTCAGGTGTTGTTGCTACAACCGATGTTGTTGAGGCATGCACCGGAGTCAATATTGCTGTCATGGTTGGTGGATTCCCAAGAAAAGAAGGTATGGAGAGGAAGGATGTGATGTCAAAGAATGTCTCTATATACAAGTCTCAGGCTTCTGCTCTTGAGAAGCATGCTGCTGCCAACTGCAAGGTAATTCCTTTCATCATAAACTCAGACTTCTGCAACTTTGTATCCAATGTTGCAATGGACTTTGTCATGTCATCGGGTCAATGGCTAACTGCTTGAGAACATCATATCCAATATTGTATATATAGAAAAAGGGAAGCCCGGTGCATTAAAGCTCCTGCATATGCAGGGTCCAGGAAGGGGTCCTCAAAAAACATCATTACATTTAAATTTATACTACCAAGTTTTTTAAACAAAATTGATCATATCATACGTTCAAAATCCCTACCATATTTTGGTAGACATTCAAATTTACTTTTTAACTTTGTGATTTTAATATAGAATATTCTTTTGTAATGCTTAGACATTATCTAAGAATAAACAGCCATATAACATTATCAATAATCATCAATATTTTTTTAATTCCATATGTAGTATATTGTATAATTATATGTCACTCCATTTTCAATTTTATAAAGATCATATAAACCTATAACATTTCATTTCTTGGTAATAAAACTTGTGGTTGAACCAGCGGTACTACTAAATTTGTCATGTAGAACAAGTTTTTACCCTTTTGTATGCATTTTCTATCCAATTAGTAGTTCATATCGATTATGTGACAGACTCTCATGTAGACCAATTGAACCAGCCAATCTGACCTTACATAAAATTCTGTTATTATGTCAAAAATGTCAAACATATACATGTATTTGTTGTTCTTCCCTGTTTTTTTTTTTTTTTTTTGTTTTTTTTTCCTAATAAATTTGTTATTCTTTGGCACATGTTAGTTTTGTCTATTAATTAAAAATTATTTGTTTGAGATTCTTCTACTATAGAACACTATGGTGTATCCATGTTGCTGACCCCATTTAGTCGCAAAAAACTTAGTTGTTGTATCGGTTTGTTTGCGACTATGCTGGATGCAAGACCAATAAACTATGATTGAATATATTGATTTTATTTGTTAGTTTTCGCAATGAAGACATTAAGGGTGTGTTTGGATGGAGGGTTTAGGAAGGGAGGGAGGGCTTACTTTTCTTTTTTAAATTACGTACTTTAAAATAATTTTTAGAAAATTGAATTAACGTGATAAATGATCATATAATGCAAATTTTCACATGAAATCAGGTGCATGGGAAAACACCACCTAATTCATATATCCATATGATGAAGTCCATGTGATTTCATCGCCAAGGAGTCTAATTTTATTCATGAAATGAGTACCTTTTTATTTGAAAACAAGCAGTTTGGTTGTATTGTAATTTTTATTTTTATTTTTTTGGAAAATTTACAGAAGGCTTTGAAATATCTTGCAGGTTCTGGTTGTTGCTAACCCAGCAAACACCAATGCATTGATCTTGAAGGAATTCGCTCCATCTATTCCAGAAAGAAACATTTCTTGTTTGACTAGACTAGATCACAATAGGGCTTTGGGCCAAATTTCCGAAAGATTGAATGTTCAAGTTTCTGATGTAAAGAATGTCATAATCTGGGGTAATCATTCATCAACCCAGTATCCTGATGTCAACCATGCAACTGTTAACACCCCAGCTGGGGAGAAGCCCGTCCGTCAAATTGTTTCCGACGATGCATGGTATATCACAAACACTTTAAACTCACTTCATTCATTCATTTTTAGACGTTGTTCATAGGTATTTACACATAACAAGAAAAACATTAAATTGTTACTTTTGATGAAATTATATCTTTTTACTATACCATTCTTAACTATTTATGATCTCATTTCACCTATTACTCTCTGCCATAAATAGTGAAGGGTATTATTTGCAAAAGAATAGTTCATATTGCATTCAGTTTTGATAATGACATGTAAATTTGAAAGAAATTCTCTACAAAAACAACAGTTAAAAAGGAACTGGGGGAGTATGATCTTAGCAAATTCTTTTTTCAAAATGTTTGTATATTGAAGTGTTCCAACTTTTCTCTACTTAGGTTGAATGGAGAATTCATTTCCACTGTTCAACAACGTGGTGCTGCAATTATTAAGGCTAGAAAGCTTTCAAGTGCACTATCTGCTGCTAGTGCTGCTTGTGACCACATTCGCGATTGGGTTCTTGGAACTCCCCAGGTTGGCTACATTTTAATTTTTCTTTACTTATGATTCTTCTGTATTTGCTTCCAGATCGGCTTATTTTCTTTTCCATTGTAATGTTAGGGTACCTTCGTTTCAATGGGAGTGTATTCTGATGGTTCCTACAATGTACCATCTGGATTGATCTATTCATTCCCTGTCACCTGTGCCAATGGTGAATGGAAAATAGTTCAAGGTAAGTTTTGATCACTTTATGCATATTGAATCTTTGTGAAATGTTTCCCCTCAGTTTTTGGTGTTTGTTGATAACTGGTAAAACACCTGTATATTCACTTTACTCGGTAGAAAAAGACCTTTTTTGTTTTTACAAACCATACCATCCATCACAATCATAAGTGTTGAAACACCCTCATGCCTAAGTTGTCGGTTTTTGTTATGCGCTAATCCCTCTTTACATTTTCAACTAAAGTACTATAAACCCTCGTGCTTAATTTGTCGGTGTTTATTATTTGCTATATCCTTTCTGTACTGTCAATAAAACTGTTACTTGAGCCATACTTGATTTTACAATCCTCATACTCCTTGGTGGAGTGCTTTTCTAATGAAATTGAAATTATGGACCAGTTTATATTCTTTTTCTAGTGCTTAAAATTAATTTGTATTCTTTTGCAATTTCTGGAAAAATAGTTTTTAGTGCTTTCATTATAAAAAAAACGTTTTTTTTTTTTTTTTTTTAATTATATACTCTTTTACACTAACAACTAATCGCAATGAATCATGTGACTTTAGAGGTAGTGATAATTAAAGAAACATTTTTTAATGATCTGACTGCCAAATTTGAGTTAAATTTTGTACGGCGTTAACAATTTCTTCACCTTTTTTATCCACAGGACTTTCAATTGATGAGTTCTCAAGGAAGAAGTTGGACTTGACAGCCGAAGAGCTGACTGAGGAAAAGAATTTGGCTCACTCTTGCCTCTCTTAGGCTGCTTTATTTTTGTGTATAGAAGTAGTAGCTTCAATTTTGAATAATGCTCCTTCTAGATACAAATGAACTATGAGTGTCTCGTCTTTGGAATTACTTGTATTGCAAGTCTAACAGATTTTGGTCACAGTGGTGATACAAGAATTTCGATGTTTGTTGGGACTGCACAAGCGTGCAGTTAAAACACATACATCTAATCCTTGTGATTGAGTATCATGCAATTGTATTGCAAAATAAAGTCACCATGAACTGTTAATTATGAATTTAGAGAACTTATTATGAATGCAAGAGTTCATTTTTTCGTAGTTTATCGTTATCACTTAGATGCTGTCGGTGTTTTTTTTTTTTTTTAGATTCTACCAGGTATGGTGGTTAAAATCTTGATTTAAAACGCAAAAGTGCACAAGCTTATGATTTTAGGGGAAAAATGCACAAGCTTACAATTTTAGGGGTGTTCTGCGTTTGTGAAGTGGTAAGTCATGCAACAACACATTATTTCTCTTTGCGACCAGCACTTGCACCTTTTTAAACTTCGATCTTCTATTTATTTTCACCTTTCAAAATTTATTTCTATCTCCCTCTAAATTTTAGAGTGTGAAAGGATGATTGGATAAATAGAAAAGCTTGCAAATGTGTTGGGGTTTTAAGATTTTTTTTTTTTTTTTGAAATTTTGATCCTCTTAACGGATTAAATGAACAAATTTTGATTAAAGCATTAATCACAAATCAAGCATTAATTACTTGAACACATGTTTACCTCTTTGAATTGTAGCGAAGAATCTATGAAATGATGACCACTATTTACTCGTTGCACGTGAATGGAACTTCTTCACTTGCAATACCTTTGACAGCCCTATACCGTAGCGCGCGTATGACTTTAGTGTTATCAACATGTGCAATTGATAGTTGGAGGGACATAACAAACCCATGAACTCATCACTTGAATATAATCATTATCAATAATTACTTTTTTATTTAATCCAACAAGGAAATGGAAGGGATTCGAAGAATCCTAACCATCGCTTACTTCTGCAATCAAAACCGTTGCTAAAAAATCAACAACTTTGTGCAATCTAATCAAGAATTATAAAAATATTATACGGCTGTGCAATATGGCTATATATTAAGATAAGGTAGGCTTTATGTATAAAAAGAATGATAAAAATTTCACATAACTTTTTACAATAAATAAAGGAAAAATTGTCTTAAAATTTAGAGCGTTACATTGGGTTTTGTTCTGGACCGGGCACAAGACCACTCACACGGCTACACGTGTACAATAATACGCCGTCTTAAGGCTACGCACTCAATGGAGAACGCCAACTTGCATGCGTCGTGTCACACAGGAGCACGCCTCCTTGCTTGGATCACGCTACACGTGTCCTTCCCCGCTCCTAATCACACGCCGCATAACCCGGAGACTGTTATGCCTCTAGCGCGCCTATATAAGGGTGAACTTGTTTCACCCTCGAGGTACACATCACTTTTCACAACACTTTTTACACTCTCTTTCAGTTCCATTACTGACTTGACTGTTGGAGTGCTAACGTGCATGCAGGCACCCTTTGTTCCACCGCGAAGACAGATTGCCACCGTACCGGAAGCCGTTACCAATCATCGGAGCATTCTCTACCACCGTTGCGACTCAACCGTTCTCACCAGACAGATCAGGTTTCATTTGTGTTACTTAAGACTTTGATTTTAAATGTTTGAACAAAATTTGCTAAGGTTTGGTTTTATGAACACATGTAACTACAAACATTTAGTAAAATATTGGAAGTTAAAATATAGAGTAAGAAAATGAATGACACAATGGTTTATACTAGTTGAATATCTAACTGAAATCTAGTTCAGTCCACCCATGACATAATAATTTAGCCTCTTCAATGAAAAAGGACTTAATCCACTGTATTCCATCGAATCTTTTGTCCCATGGAATATGCTCAAATTTATCTTAAAGATATAATTTGGCTAAAATCTTCTACTTATTTGTTTATATAAGGCTTTGACCAAACTAGTCCTCTAATATAACAACAGATTTGGATTGAGTGTTTGTGATTACAACAAGATAACTCTCATACAAAATGATATTAAATGATTACAAGTAAAAATCTTTCTATGAAAAGATTTTGAGCTTTGATTCACTTGACTATTTGTATTTCTTAGTTTGAGATTTCTCAATGATTAGAATGTATGCTTTGATAGTTCAGACAGAGCTTTTTGTGTTTCAACGTTATTGATGAAAGTGATTTCTTCAAACAAATTTCAAGTCTTTGGTTGAAATATATCTTTAATTGTTTAAAGACATTTCTTTGACCGAATAGTAAGCTTATTTCAAATGATTTGCAATGCAGTGGTGACCATATGATAAATGTTGGAACATTAGTGTGATGTTGGAAAATAAATTGGAAGATTAAACACCAAGTAATCATACTTTGATCTAATGTTGTGTGAATTGAAAAAATAGAGTGTGGGGGTCCCACATAAAATAGAACACACGCATTAGTAGTGTTTAAATTGCGGTATTTAATTTTAAATACTTGATAATGATAAAAATAATAGTAATTATTATTTTTATTCGAGAATATCACTTCCCATAAATTTAGCTTATGGTGGTTGTGATAAGAATAAGAATTTAATTAAATCTCTTATATTTCCTTCATTCAAATCCAATAATTTGTTTCCTCCACTTTTGTGGATTTGTTTCTTTTGATCCTATCCACAAGTGTTGTTGAACTGATTCATGGATAAACTTCATTTTAACTTTATCCATTAAGAGTAACTGTTGTCGCCATTTGTGCTAAAACAGTTATAGAATCTCTATATAAATAGAGGACACCACTCAGTTCAAAAAATACACCAAATCGCACAGTTGATGCTTCCTGTGCGGTTTCTCTCTTCTCCCTCCGACTTGTGCTAACGAGATTCTTCTGCTTCTACTCCTTTCTGTCCCTTCGGAATTAAGAGTGTTCTTAAGACCATAGTCCCTTTTCGGTTTAATGTCCCTTCGGAATTAAGAGTGGTCTTAAGTTCATAGTCCCTTCAATAATCTAAATCCCTTCGGAATAAAGAGTACTATTAAGATCATAGTCCCTTTCGTAATAATAATGTCCCGTCGAAATTATGAATGATCTTAACAGTATATAAATTATTTAAATATTTTTCTATTTGAGGAGAAATGGTGGTATCACCATATTTGAGTGGTCGTAGTACCATATTGAAAGTTTGGAGAACTTAAAGGTTAGAATGGTGGAAACACCATATTTGAGTGGTTTTAGCACCATATAGAATGGTAATAATACCATATTAAAGTGGTTTCAGTATTAAAGAGTGGTCTTAGTACCATATTCGAATGTGTAAATCTCGAACGATTTTCTACAGTGCAGTAGTTAATCGAACTGTTGTAGCTGAGCTTGTTTTATCCTGGAGGCGGCATGGTTGATAGTCTACCTTGCACAATTTTGGGTAGTGCCACGAAACGTCTTAAAGAGAGCGACCTGGTCGTGATTCAACCGAGTAACAACTTTGGTAGATAATAGAATTTGGAAATCCAAATACAACAGTTTGGAAATCCAAAAACAACAATAAATAATGTGACGAGATGATCCAGTAAATAACTCATCTTCTAAATAGGCACAGGTGTTCAAGACACACAACATATGTATTCGGTAAAAGAGGCATATAAAATTTTGATGGAGATTGATAAGTGCTCCTAATCCATCATGGTCGAAGGCTTTGGCATAAATCAATTCCGTCAAAAGTTGCGTGCTTAGTTTGGAGATTATTTCAGAGTAAAATAGTTACCAAAGATAATCTTTTTAGGAGAGGAGTCATCGGTCAAGGATCGCTTCAATGTGCAGAAGGTTGTGGAGTGGAAGAATCAGTTTCTCATTTGTTTTTTGAGTGTCCAATTTTTGCAGGTATATGGTAAGTTGTGTGTAAATGGCTAGGAGTTTCCTCGGTGTTTCAAAAAGACAACTTGATGCATTTAGATCAATTTGAAGGGCTAGCAGGTGGTGTCTCAAAAATAATTAGTGTGGTGTGGTTCGTGTGCATTTGCGAATGAGAAGTTATTCTGTAATAAGGAGGTTTGCCTTGATAATATGGTCGAATTTGTGAAAAGAAATGCTTTGAGCTGGCTGAATTTGAAATAAAAAAAATACAAATTATAGTATCGCACAATGGTACTTGAATCCAAGACACTTTATTGGTCCAGGGGAGGATTGGGGGAAGCCCCTTATTAGTCTCTCCAATTTTTGTTGGTGGTGTTGGAATTTTCCGTACACTGGTTGCTTGTACTTTATCCACCATCAAAGTATGCATTATGCTTTGTGGTGTGTTCTTATTTATAAAAATTCTTTTGCTTTTTAAGGCAAAAAAAAACTCATCTTCTAATGGTGATCTGTCCGGTGAGAATGGTTGTATCGCAACGCTTGTTGAGAATGCTTCGATGATCGGTAATGGCTTCCGGTGAGGCGACGAAGCTGATAGGCCAAACCGCAAGTGCACGGTCTATCGAAGTAATAGTAGTAAAAGAGTATCGTTCCGCTAGGGAGTTGATAAATCTAATTAACTTTTAGAAAATGATTAGAGGAGAAAAGGGATTTAAAAGAGGAGGTTCAGTTGTTGAAGGTAAATAACAATTAATAAAAATAGCCTTGGGATCATTAGTTCGTCATAATAACAAACCCTTCACTAGACAAGACTTTAACTTCTAATTTCATGGTTTACACCTTAATTTCTAACGACCGGTTTCCCTTTAGCCCCTCACCTTTCCGATGAAAGTCCGGTGAGAGTTTACCCCTAGTAACCAAGCCTATTTCGCTGACTTGATTACTATGAGATGCTTATAAGGATTGAAACTACTTGTGTCTCAAGAATTGCAAAGACTATTTCACTTCCTTTGCAATTCTTGTCTAAATTCACTTGTTCCAACATCAAAGCTCCGCTTTCGAATTATGAATTGATGTTTGAGATGATGGATTAACAATTATCAAACCCTCCACTTTCGCTTCTACAGTTTGATAATGGTTAATTCATGTTAAAGTGGTGAATTTAGATTAGAAATTATAGTTACATGAAATTAGGGTTAAAGCATTGGTTCGATTAGGATTACATCATTAGACTTATCCAATAATCCCAAGACAAAGAAATCTACTCACTCATGTTCATCGTAGACATGGGGGAAGAAGAGAGAAAACAATAAAATAAATTGCGAGAAAGAAAGTAAAGAAATAAAAGAACTTTATTAAAATAATTGTTACTAAAATATTCTAAGGTAAGGTGAATGTTTACGATGGAGTGCTACTCTATTTATAGCTTTACAATTGACTTAAAATCTAAGCAACTATAAGGGCTAATCAGTAAAACTACAACAGAGTAACTTGGGCTTGAAGAAAAGAAGCAAAAGAGCATCTGGAGGGTGGCACGGCCGTGCCAGGCTTCTGACTTTGTGGAGACATATTTTTGTCTCCGTATCTTCGTATTTCTGCACTGTATTTGCTCCAGTCCTCTTTCTTTTGCTCCAAGACACCTTCCACCATATATTCATTCCTGAAATAAAATAAAATGCAATTTAAAGTAAAAGATTCAAAAAGGAAATAAATTTGCAATAAAATAAAATCAAATCTAAATAAAACTAAACTAAATAATGCATTAAAATAGACTAAATTATGACTCATCAAACTCCCCCACACTTGAATCTTTGCTTGTCCTCAAGCAAAAGGCAATAGACATAGCAGCAACAAAAAGATTAATCATGGCAATACAATTGAAAACACAAGTCTCTCTTAAGGTTTTTTTTTCAAGTGCACTAATCGCAATTTCAAACATTCTTCGTGAACCTATTCAACCCAACATCAAGTCTCAAGTGAGTGTGTGTGCAGTCCAACCTTTTTCTTGCTCCTGTATAAGACAGATATTATGAGGAACAAGTTCTATCCTTAATGCTAAAGTAACCGAGAAAAGTCCTTTCTTCATTTCGTATAAGAGTGATGGGAATTTGGTTAAAATTAAATAAGATTAACAATTTAAGCACAAGGGGCTGCAGATGCTTAGGGGCTATCTATCCTCGTAGGAAGTCTTTTTGGAGGGGATGTCCTTTCCCCCTAGATTCAAGATCACCCTAAGTAGTGCTGCAAAATTTTTATTCATCTCCGCGTAGGAAGTCTTTTTGGAGAGGGTGTCCTTTCCCCCTGGCATTGATGAATTTATTTCCTCATTTGAGGGATTTGGAATTTAAGTTCAATTAGGGAGTCACCACCACAATTAGGAAGTTAGGGATTGTCCTTCCCCCCACATGTTGGTGCCATTCTCCCGCCCCATTTAACTTTAACAATTTAGAGAATATAACAATAAAGCACAATTAATTATTTTCCCACACAAACTTATACTACTTTTACTCTAAAGACTTTTAAGGGTCTAAGTTAACACTAAAGATAGAACGTGCTCCTTAAAATACCTACTCATACATTTACTCAAAGATTGCAACCGGGTGCTTTTCTCATTTGAGAATTTTCACAATAAAACAAGATGTGGGTATAGCAAGAACACAAAAAACACAAGAAATCATTTTCATGTACAAGAAACAACCTTTAAAGAAGAGACAAAACAAAAAAATTTTATGCCATATTTTACATTAAAAACAAGCTACTTAATCATGCCTTTCGCTATAAAAACAATACAAAAGAATAAAGTTCAAGGGAGTTTGGAACACTACGACTCTAGACACTTTATTAGCCCCCCCCCCCCCCAACACACACACACACACTCTGGGGAAGCATTGTCCTCAATGATTCAGAGAAAATTAAAAGAAAAGAAGAAGAAGTAGAAGAAGAAGAAGAGAGAGTAGAAGGGGAAAAAGAAGAAGAAGAGATAAGGGAAGAGAGGAAGAGGAAAGCTCACAATTTATTCATTGAGGTCCATAGGGAGGACCTTGAAGATGAATGTGTTGCATCATCCGGCGGAGCATCTCATTGTTTTCTTGTGTTAAGCGGTTGCCCCTTTGAACATCATTCCTTAGGCCGGAGATTTCAACACCTTGCCTTTGTTGCTCGGTGCTTATCCTTTCAACCTCGGTGCGCATCCATGCCCATCTTGCATTGTCATCTAGCTCTCTGGCGTCATGGCCATGGTGGTATCCCTCATGGTGCAAGTTAGCACCTTCTCCTTCATCATGGTGCAAGTTAGCACCTTCTCCCACATCATGATCTTGCTCCTCAAGAACCTGCACATCATCAACATACAACAAATTTTCTTCCACCTCGATGGTAGTCCGAGATGGGTTAGGAAGTAAAAACAAGATAGGCACATTTAGCTTGAGTTGGTAATGAATGGGTGGACGAGGTTTGATGAAATTCATAGCAATGAGGGTGTTCATGTTAAGTATATTATTTCCCTCAATCGGTTTGATCCCTTCATCCTCACTCACTCCAAAATACCTAGCTATGTATGTAATGATGCCACCCACCACTATGTCTCCTTTACCGGCTGGTCTAGTACCTATGAAGTCTAGGTAATCAATCAAATAGAAACAAGTGTTGACAGGGTGGTTATAGAGCATTGCCCATAACACGAAGAGCTCGTCGGTTCTAGTGTTTCCTAGCTCGGTTTTACCCCAAATAGTGCAAGACATGACCCTTTGAAGGTACCTAAGTACGGGGTTGTGAATGTTGCTAGCTTTATTGGCTCTAGTGACAAAGGAGCTAAGGCCGATGATACGTTCCCAAAAGGCAGCTGGTTGATAGTCAACCGGCTTTAGAGCTGGATCCCAATGATCATGGATATACCCTTCATTTGCAAAACCTAAGGCATCACAAAAGTGCTGAAGAGACATATCATAGTCAATATTCATTAGCCTAAAGGTGATTCTATGGTTGGGGTTATCATAATTCAACCTATCTTTAGTAAAAACAATGGAACTCAAAAATTCATAGGTGAAATTCTCATAACCCCTCATAGATTCTAACATATCAGTCCATCCTAGCCTTCCTATCAGCCTATAAACATCATCTCTAAGCTCTAGCATATTCAAAGTATGAGAATCAGGATATCTAGAAGGGTGCAAAGGTTTAGAGATTAGGGTTTTGTACCTGTCCCTTTGCTTGTTGTCTTTGAACTGGATTCCATGATTCTTGACTTGTGCTTGCCTCTTTGGAGGGGGTCCTCCGGAAGATCTTTCTGGTTCCTTGCCACTTCTTCTTGAAGCCATTGACCTTAGGTTGACTTTTGTGTGGATTGGTTGAAGGATATGGTTTTGGAAGATTTATGGTGGAAATGATTGGTTTAGGGTTGGGGTTTATGTTTCAGTAAGGTTTATGAGTTTGGTTATGGAGATTGGTTGAGAATTTGTGGCTTTTGGGTTAGGTTTTGAATGAATAGGGTTTTGGTGAATTATGGGTTTGGGTGGATGAAAGTTGTTTTTGATTGGTGGTTTGTGTTTGGAAAGAAGTTTGTGATTGATTTGTGGAAGAATTGAATTGGTTTGGTGACGTTTTGATGGAGATATGAAGGTTTGAGATTTGATGGTTATGGAGGTTTTAGAGAGAAGTTGAAGGTAGAGAGAGGTTTGTGTTTGAGAATGAGTAGAGAAAAAGAGAAAAATTGGGGTTATACCACACTAGAGGTCGGGCACGGCAGTGCCAACCTTGGCACAGGCCGTGCCAACATTCTGACTTGGCCATCCTTTTTTTGCTTTAAAAACCTGGCACGGCCATGCCGGCTTTAACACGGGCCGCGCCACCTCTCTGGTCCAGGGGGATTCAATTTTTTTCATTTTCTTGAATCATACTTGGACAATTACCTACAAAACAACTTAAAACAAAGAAAAACAAACAAAACAAAAGCAATTAAATGCGTGGGTTGCCTCCCACGAAGCGCTCGTTTAAAGTCATTAGCTTGACGATTAGAAAAAGTCCTTAAAATGGATCAAAGAGATCATGTTGTGTAGATGACGCCATGAAACGTTCTTTCACATCATGATCTTTAATCATGCAACAAGAATAAAGAGCGGGACCTTTCATAACATTTTCCAACTCAAATCCTATCATTTTATCACTCACTTGAAAGACGATCCTACCAAGTTTAACATTAACAAGAGCTCTCGCAGTTGCGAGGAAAGGTCTACCTAGGATTATAGGGACGTCATCATCCTTTTCAATGTCAATGACTACAAAATCAGTTGGGATGTATATCCCTTCTATCTTAACAGGTATGTCCTCAACAAATCTGACTGGTTTAATGGTAGAACGATCAGCTAACTTCAACTCTATCTCGGTAGGTTTCAATTCTCCTATTCCCATCCTCTTAAAGAGGGACAAAGGTAACAAACTAACACTAGCTCCTAAGTCACACAAGGCTTTGTCAACGGTCTCACTCCCAATCATACAAGGTATGGCAAAACTACCTGGATCTCTAAGCTTAGGGGGTGTCTTTTGGATGATTGCACTAGTGTCTTTAGCCAAAGCTATTGTCTCACCATGCTCTATAGCCCTTTTCTTTGAAAAAATTTCCTTTAAAAACTTGGCATATAGAGGCATCCTAAACAAAGCTTCCGCAAAGGGGATTTTAATGCAAATTCTTTTAAGGATATTGACAAATTTATTGAATTGACCCTCCAATTTGATCTTAGCATGTTTTAAAGGGGAAGGAGCTTCGGTCTTATCAAGTGGTTTTTCAGTTTTCTCACCTAAAAGCTTGACACTTTATTTCTCAGTGTTTTGAACCTTAACAATAGTCTCTCCTAACTTACTACCCTCAACAGAAATAGCATTAACATGAGCTTTAGGGTTGGCTTCGGGTTGACCAGGAAAGACTCCCGATGTTTGAGAAAGAGTGGACACTTGTTGGGCTATTTGGGAGATTTATGTTTCAAGCATTTTAGAATGAGTAGAAATAGAATCAACCTTGGTATTGAGTTTGGAAAGAGAATCGTTCAGAAATCCCGTTTGGTTTTTAAGTTCTTGAAGTTGTTTATTTTGGTTGGCAATAGAATTTTCCAACAAAATTTCCAAATTAGATTTCTGAGCGACTCTTTGGTTGATTGCATAGCCGGGTGGTGCTACTTGTCCATAGGGGTTTTGATTTTTATAAAAGTTTTGGTTTTGTCTCATCCCTTGGTTGTATTGAGCATAATTCATTTGCTCAACACCATTAATAGCACTACCTAGTTGTCACTCAGCACCAATATGACCAGTTATACCACAGATTTCACAAGAAGAAGATGCAGGAGTAGAAGAGATAGCACTAACATTGAATTTTTCAAATTTTTGGGTTAGTGCATCAATTTTAGCAGCAAGGTGATCATAGTTAGAGACTTCGTACATACCTGCCTCCTTTTTGGAGGATGAAGAACTAGTGATGGCTCTCTCGTCGGTCCACTTGTAATGATTTTGAGCCATATCTTCAATCAAGGCGTATGCCTCCGTGTAGTTCATGTTCATTAGAGCTCCACCTGCAGCTGCATCAACAGACATCTTAGTGGTATAAGACAAGCCATTATAAAAGGTGTGGACAATGAGCCAACTCTCTAAACCATGGTGGGGACAAAGTCTGAGCATTTCTTTGAAACGCTCCCACGCATCATAGCGAGACTCCCCATCTTTTTGATTGAAACGAGTGATGTGGTCCCTTAGTTTAGCAGTTTTGGATGGGGGAAAGAACCGGGCAAGGAATGCTTGCCTCATCTGATCCCATGAAGTAATGGAACCGACTTCGAGGGAATGGAACCAAGCACTAGCTCTATCCCTTAAGGAAAAGGGAAAGAGATGAAGTCTTACGGCCTCTTGGTTCTCCTTCATGGTTCCACTAATTCGTAAGAAAACAGAGATATGAAGATTGGGATCCTCGGTGGGGGATCCCGAATGGTTTTGCTGCACCAAGTTAAGTAGGGCAGGCTTGATTTCGAAGTTGTCATCCTCAACCGTTGGGTACACAATAATAGCTTGTGGCTCAGCCGTAGACGGCTTTGCATACTCTTTGAGAGTGCAATTAGCCATGGAGGTATTATCTCGTGCCTCTCTCCTCCTTCTATGTAAAAACCTTTCGATCTCGGGTATGAGTACCACTCGATTTCTAGTTCTTCGCATAAAAGGTTGAGAACCCAAGAAGTTAACAATAACAGAAAGAAAAGAAAAATAAAAGAAAAATAAAATAAGAAAAGAATAGAAAAAGAAAGAGAATTCTAATAAAAAAGAAAAAGTTAATTAAATTAGTTAACTCCCCGGCAACGGCGCCAAAAACTTGATAGGCCAAACCGCAAGTGCACGGTCTATCGAAGTAATAGTAGTAAAAGAGTATCGTTCCGCTAGGGAGTTGGTAAATCTAATTAACTTTTAGAAAATGATTAGAGGAGAAAAGAGATTTAAAAGAGGAGGTTCAGTTGTTGAAGGTAAATAGCAATTAATAAAAATAGCCTTGGGATCATTGGTTCGTCATAATAACAAACCCTTCACTAGACAAGACTTTAACTTCTAATTTCATGGTTTACACCTTAATTTCTAAAGACCGGTTTCCCTTTAGCCCCTCACCTTTCCGATGAAAGTCCGGCGAGAGTTTACCCCTAGTAACCAAGCCTATTTCGCTGACTTGATTACTAGGAGATGCTTATAAGGATTGAAACTACTTGTGTCTCAAGAATTGCAAAGACTATTTCACTGCCTTTGCAATTCTTGTCTAAATTCACTTGTTCCAACATCAAAGCTCCGCTTTCGCATTACGAATTGATGTTTGAGATGATGGATTAACAATTATCAAACCCTCCACTTTCGCTTCTACAGTTTGATAATGGTTAATTCATGTTAAAGTGGTGAATTTAGATTAGAAGTTAAAGTTACATGAAATTAGGGTTAAAGCATTGGTTCGATTAGGATTACATCATTAGACTTATCCAATAATCCCAAGACAAAGAAGTCTACTCACTCATGTTCATCGTAGACATGGGGGAAGAAGAGAGAAAACAGTAAAATAAATTGCGAGAAAGAAAGTAAAGAAATAAAAGAACTTTATTAAAATAATTGTTACTAAAATATTCTAAGAAAAGGTGAATGTTTATGATGGAGTGCTAGTCTATTTATAGCTTTACAATTGACTTAAAATCTAAGCAACTATAAGGGCTAATCAGTAAAACTACAACAGTGTAACTTAAGCTTGAAGAAAAGCAGCAAAAGAGCATCTGGAGGGTGGTACGGCCGTGCCACATGTTGGCACGGGCCGTGCCACATGTTGGCACGGGCCGTGCCACATGTTGGCACGGGCCGTGCCAGGCTTCTGACTTTGTGGAGACATATTTTTGTCTCCGTATCTTCGTATTTCTGCAGTGTATTTGCTCCAGTCCTATTTCTTTTGCTCCAAGACACCTTCCACCATATATTCATTCCTGAAATAAAATAAAATGCAATTTAAAGTAAAAGATTCAAAAAGGAAATAAATTTGCAATAAAATAAAATCAAATCTAAATAAAACTAAACTAAATAATGCATTAATATAGACTAAATTATGACTCATCAGAAGCGTCTTCTGTGGTGGAATGAAAGGTGCCTGCAGACACGTTAGCATTCGGACGATCAAGTCAGTAATGGAACTGAGAGAAATGTTTTAGGAGAGTTGTGTAAAGTGTTGTGTACCTTGAGGGTGAAGCAATTTCACCCTTATATAGGCGCGCTCTTGGTATAACCGTATGCGTATGATTATGAGCGGGAGTGGAGACATGTAGTGTCATCCTGGCAAGGAGGCGTGCTCCAGTGTGGCATGGTGCAGACGAGTTGGTGTGCTCCTTTGAATGCGAAGCCTTGAGGCGTCGTAATATTGCACACATGCAGCCGTGTGAGTGGTCCAGAACAGTTTCCCCCCAAGCCGTTGATGTCTTTATGACTCAATGACTTTAGCAGAGAAAGAGGCGTTCGATCAAAGGTGCGCGTCGAAGTCTTAGTCCGGCGGCCCTCGATGCGTTGTGTCAGGAACTGTAGCCCACTCGTAAAGAGTGTGGCGTCTGTTGATGAGCTAAGTTGGACGGTCCTTGAAGCGTTTTGTTGATGAGTTTTGATTCCTCTCGTGAGTAGGAGGCTCCCCACTATGAGTTAGCAGGAGTGATTGACACTTAATGCCTCAGATGGAACATTGGCGATGTGATGGCCGTTCAGTTCTTCTTTCCACGTGTTTTGTTCGTGTGTTTTATGCGCTTATGGAAAAACATTATACGCGCATGTACCTTTGACAGCGTTACGTTTTTCGAAGACCACTGCCAACCATCAGATCGTGGTTCTTTGTTGTTGCTCAATCAGATCCGTTGATGTGGACATTTTTGAGGCTATTTAAAGAAAATCTTCCCTTTGTTTTTCTCCGCATCCCTTTCTTCCTTTTAGGCATTTTTTTTGTTGCTAAAGGCTTTTTCTTCTTTCTTTTTTTTTTTCTTTCTTCTTTTTCATTTCTGATCTTCGAGTGTTTTCCTCCATTGTTGTTTGGATTCTGAGGGAATGGTGATCCCTTTTTATGTGGGTCATGGAGGAAATTCTCATGTGTTTTTCGCGATGATTTGCGAGAATGGAGAGGAGGTTGAAATCTTTGAAGGATTCTTAGTTCCTGAATTGGAATGGATGATTTCGTGGGTGACTCCTCTTTTATTGCAAAGAGTTTTGGTTGGCATAGAAGATGTTGCGGCTGAGATGAAAAACTCGCTTTGTTCCGTCCCGTTAAGATGGCGGCTAGCCTTGTTCCGTCCCGTTACCCCGGTCAATTCGAGAGCTTTTCCCGTGAGACAGAGATGTTTCAAGGGAGTCGGGCGTGTTGTGGTGGCCGTCGTCCTCCTTCCAGTCTCTACGGAGTGCGAGCTCGAATCTTCTCCTGGCTGGGGTTCGATGCTCGACTATGTCAGGTTTGTCTTCACTTTTACCAGTCGTGTCTGTTTGCAGTCAGACAGAACTCGGTATATTGCGGATGTGATCTGTCCGGGGCGTGCTTTCTTCTTTCAAATTGGCCCCTTTTACGGCCAGACTACCTCTGTTAGCCGACGGATAGGATGGCCTGGCCCGTGCTCCAAGGTTCCCTCCGGCATCCGTCCAAGGTCAAGAGTGATTCATTCATCGGACGGTCAGAGGAAGTTAAGAAAGGAGTCTCTTTTATATGTTGTTGTCGCCCGTAAGTTGAAAAGAAGCTTGAAGACCTCTTTGTGATTCTGCTCTGGCGACCCTCTTGTAATTGTTTTGAATGTTTGAATGAAAAGAAGCCTGAGAGCCTTTTTCTTTCCCTTGTTGTTGTTGCTGTTGTTATGCCGCCTGATCTTTTCCTTTCCCTTTGTATCTGCGAATTTTATTTCATGCCACGTTTTGGATTGTTTGCTCATTTTTTTATGCCACATTTTGGATTGTTCACACATTTTATTTCATGCCATGATTTGGATTGTATGATATGTTAGAAAGGATTGCCCAGACGTCTCGTTCGGATTACGCTGGTGCATTTTGTTTCATGCGGTGCCCAGTTTAATTAGTCTGCTCTAATGCATTTTGTTCCATGCGGCAGCGAGTGTGAGATCCTGGCGCCTTGTTGCATTGATGCATTTTGTTTCATGCGGTGCCTGGTTCATTTTGGTATGCGTTGATGCATTTTATTTCATGCGGCGGTATCTTTCGCTTCATATTATTGGTCGCCCAGAGGAACATGTACGGCCAAGGATTAGTAACCCTTTCATCGAATTCAGGGGCGATACACTCTACCTTAGGGTGGCTAGCCCTTGAGGCAGGTCCCGCGACAGACGCTACGCCTGTTTTTTCTACTTGAGAGTAGAGACCTTGACGCCCGCCCTTCACGATGGTGCTACCCTTGTATGCGGCGTTGATTCATGTCCATCATGAAACAAGAGCAAATTTGAAACTAACGTCCTTCCTTTTGGGAAAAACACCTGTTTATTAGTGTTGATAATGCATATTTACAATGACTCATATTATAGAGTTAAGGTGTATTAGAGAGATGAGTGAAACTACTAGCGTTTTAGCTATAATAGCGTTTGAGTTTGTCGGCGTTCCATGTTCTTGGGATTGGGAGGCCGACCGGTGATTCGAGGATATAGGCTCCCTTCCCTGGTGACTCTGTATGGTCCTTCCCAATTGGCTGCCAGCTTCCCTTCTTGGACGTTCTTGTTACCCACATCCACCCGACATAGGACAAGGTCTCCTGGGTCAAGTCCGTGGGTCTTACTCTGTTGGAACAAAATGTGTTTAACATTACCACCTTAAGTTTTGATGATAACAAGGTATTAAAAAGTCAATCGAATATGCTAATATTTGTTCAAATGTGCAGGACCATAGACTAACATTTATAAGTCTTAAAACAAAGTAATGGTTCTGGAAGAACAAATGAGAGAAATAGAATTTTCAAAGGAAGCTTATGTTGCAAGTCTGAGTCTGAAGACCATCAGAGTCTGAAGATTCATCAGAAGCTGACTGCCAGAGTCTGACATCATTAGAGTCTCAAGTTCATCAGAGTCTGAAGTCAAGAAGCTGGAGTTAGTTAAAATTGGTTATTTGAAGTCACAAGATTGCAGAAGGAATAGAAGCTTGGAGCAACGACTATTTCAGAGGAATTAGAAGGCATTGGATGTTTACTCACTGAAGAGCGCAGGAAAAGGACAATAGTACAATTGTCCCAAAATTGGTCTAATACTCATCTATTATGCTTGTAAAAACTATTGAAAATGACTAAAAAAACATGCTAGGAATAACGTAAGATGACATGTCATCAATACCCTAAGTTGAAATGATTCTCGCCCGTACGTCGAAACCTCATGAAATACGGCTTTTGGCTCTCTTCTCCAAGGCTAGGGTTTTCTTCTTCTCCTCTATTATTTTAACTGGTTTCTACGTTCAGCGAAAAGTGTTATTTCTGATTCTAACTTTCTATTTATACTAGGGAAAATGTGTCAGACATCTATTATTATTATTCTCTCCTTCACATACCGTAATTTTACTTTCTCCTCCCACAGTTATTTATTTCTTCTATTCCACACCTCCCACCTCTATATTATGTTTATTTAATTCTTCCCCTCAGCATATTAATCCTCATATCACACCATTAACCATCAAAACTCCATCTTCAATAAAATAATATAATACTCAATCAAAAATGCATCATGACTACAACAATAATCAAGACTCCACATATTTAACCTCATAAAATTAATTAAATAGCAATTCGGGGTGTTACGATTTGGTGCACATGCCAATTTCGTCTGTCACCGGTTGTGATAAGTCTAGTCTGTGAGGTGAGTGATACCTGTTGTTTTTGGATTTCCAAATTGTTTTATTTTGGTTTTTCAAATTTTATTTTCTACCGAAGTTGTTACTAGGTTGAGTCACAACCAGGTCGCTCTCTTTAAGACGTTTCGTGGCACTGACCAAAATTGTGCAAGGCAGACTATCAACCACACCGCCTCTAGGATAAACCAAGCCCATCTACAACTGTGCAATTAACTAATGCCCCGTAGAAAACCGTTCGAGATTTACACCTCCAATATGGTACCAAGAACAGTCTTTTAATACTGAAACCACTATTATGTTGCTGAGACCACTCAAATATGGTGTTACCACCATTCTAATTTTAACTTCTCCAACTATGATATTATGATCACTCAAATATGATTTTACACTATTCTAACCTTTAACTTCTTCAAGGAAGAAAATATTGAAAAGGAATTATACTCTTAAGATCATTCATAATTCAGAAGGGACATTATTCCTGAGAAAGTAACTATGATCTTAAAAATATTCTTTATTCCGAAGGGACGTATATTATCGAAGGGGCTATGCTTTTAAGACCATTTTTAATTCCGAAGGGACATTATACTGAAAAGGGACCATGGTCTTAAGAACACTCTTAATTTCGAAGGGACAAAAATAAGGAGATGAGGAGAAGAATAGCTCGTCAACACAAGCTGGAGGGAGAAGAGGGAAAGAGTTCTCGACAACTCAATAGAAACTCTTTGGTGTATTTTTTGAACTAGGAGAGATCTCCTTTTATAGGGAGAGTTTGTAACTAGTTTGGTGAAACTTAAGAATTAAGTAAGCTTAAAAATTAAGCAACCCATAGACCAGCTCAAGTAACAAACTAATCGGGTAAGTTCAAAAAGAAACAAACCCACAAGATTAGTTGAAACAAACTAATGAAGGAAAGATAGGAAATTGAGTTGGATTCTCAATCTTATCACAACCAACATATGGTAAAATTATGGGAAGTGATATCCATGAATAAAAAAAAATAATTACTATTATTTTTTATCATTATCAAGTATTTAAAATTAAATACCACTATTTAAACACTACTAATGTGTGTGTTCTATTTTCTGTGAGACGCCCACACTCTATTTTTTTCAATTCACACAACACTAGATCAAAGTTTAATTACTTGGTATTTAATCTTCCAAAACCTTCAAATTTCTTTCCATCTTCACACCAATATTCCAACAATACCTAGGTGTGATCTACCTATGTACAAATTTTTCACTGTCTACATCTTTAACTAGTTTCAAGGGTTGCGGATTTTTTCAAAGAGAACACTATAAAGAATGATTTGAGGTGAAAGGTGGCGATTTTCATCATTGGAAACAACACTGAAAATTTATTTTCACTCATCCCTTTCAAAAATTATAATTTCCCAAACATTTTGAATATGTATGTGATTGTAATTAGTATCTAATTTCCTTTATATTAGGTTTGCTAATGAACCTCTTTGAAACTATCTAATCCATGGAATTTATGAGTTATAGTTTGTGAAATTGGTCCCTATATTTGTTAAGTAATTATTTCGCTAAATGACTTTCTTTACTTGATCACTATTGAATTAAATCTAAGACATAATTCACTACTAACCGTAGGTTTTATAACTAGATCTAAAAATATTGTTCACTAGATAATTGTTTTATGGATACTCGATTACTAAGTGTTACATGGAATATGTCGTGCTTTCAAGATTTGGATAACATTAGTTTTATCTAAGGGATTAAGGTACTTAGTTTCATAAACGGACCCTTAGGAAATTGATTGGTATTGATCTATTTTTCTCTTGAATATATGGTAATTAATTAGGGAATTAAACAACCCTTGTGGTTTTTAATCATCTGCTTTAATCAATTTAATTTTAATCTGCAAACTAGATTATTAGAAAACTCCCTCCTTAAGATATCACTTAAGTAAAGTTATAATTAATTGTTGAGTTTATCGATTGATCACAATCCTTATGGAGACAAATTTATCATTTCTTGATGCAATTTGGTACACTTTCTAAATGTTTATCAACCTTTGTGATGCATGATTTTGAAAGATAACTTTTTTCATTGTTCATCACTAATGTTTTTCTGCAGGTATTTTGTCCCTTCTCTATCATGAAAGCCAATAAAACAAAAACAAAAAACTAATGAATTTTTTATGGGCATCAAAATTTTTAACCGAGATCTTTCTTATGATTATCTGGTCAATTGAGTGAGTTAAAGGTTCTGTTTGGTAAGACCAAAAACGAGCTTATAAACTATTTTTCAGATGCTATTTCAAGTAGCGTTTGATCATATAGATTATAACTTATTATTTTTTCTTTCAATTTTATCCTTATTATTTTATCTATAATTATTTTTTACCCTTAATAATTTATTGTAATTTAAACTAATATATATACTTACGTTAGTTGCTTGACATTTTTTTTTTGAATAAATGTTAGGTGCTGGACATGTACATTTCTTTTCTTTAAAAACAATGTACATATTGTTTTTTGTTACGAAAAGCCACGTACTATTTTTGTAACACCCATACTAGACGTATCTAGAAAGTCTAGCACGTGCGTTGAATTTAGTACTGGATACATTAATAATTTACAACAATAAAACTTCGAATGAATATAAAAGACAACAAGGGCGTTCGTACGATGATAATACAACTTAACTTTTATAAAACATAATAAAAGCATCCTTTAAAATCCACACCATCCAGCTGCAAGTACGACCGAACACTTGTCGTATCATCCATTCGGCTACTAGCTTGCTAATCCACCTGATATCTGAAACAAATAAGGATTGGGATGAGACATAATGTCTCAGTGAGTTCCACCTAATCCTAGGCTATAGGCAACCTCAAGGGAAACCTACGGTCACCACGTGTCTACTTTACAACCTGACGGTTGATTATACGTGTGTGGGGACTTGCATGCTTAGACGGTAGTGCATACTAAAGCCGTCATAATTCATCTTACTTGTTATAGGCTTACTATCATAATATGGGTCATGGCGGTCAAGGGAACCTAAGACCACTATGCCAAGATACGATAATGTATCGAGGTCTTCATATAACATGTTCATGACACAATCCTAAGCCGGACGATTAGGGAAACCTAAGTACGTCATCGGCATCACATTATTTACTTGTCCTAGTCATAACTTGCATTTAACATAACATACATGAGTTCATTCGTAAACATAATCATATCATACATAATCGTATCTAAGTTCATTATTCATTATGTTAGCGTTGAACAAACATTCTTATCTTGATTCATTTTACGGAAAGTCCCGGGTGGAGTAACCCCGAGTACAATCCCATCATGACCGATGTACGTACATCGGACTCCCTCAGTGTCGTGCGATCCCCTTACGGAGCTTTCCCCGTTCCCATCATGAGAACCCCTTGAATCCATACCTTCATGGATTACAAGAGACACGAACACCTACATTCATACTTACTCAGTGACATGCGGGTCCCTTACGGCTTGAATCGTTCTCATAATGAGAACCCCTTGTATCCCCCTGATGTGGATATCAAGAGACATGTCACCTACACTTATTAGGTCATAGTCTTGCCGTGCATAAGTTCATTTATTTAGGTTATACCTAATCATGCTTAAAGCTTACCTCGGAACCTTGATCGATCCGATTTACGGTAAGTGTTCATACTTGTTCATTCATATCGTGGTGTAAAGATAACTATCTTGTCCACGACTTATGCATTAATATATCTATCTTAATCATGTGCGAAGATAACATACTTCGCTCCTAATCATTCTAGTTCTCGACTACTATGTCGAGGCTCTAGTCCCATTTCCGTACTTGAAATATAACTTGCTACCCGGTCGTGAAACAAATATTTCCCTCGTATGTCATGCTTCTCTATACAATATAAATACTTGCTTTACTATTGGATAAAAACATGTATAAAGCTATGCCTTGGGGTCATGACTTGAGGGGTTTAATACTGTAAAAGACTGCACGTAGAAAAACTGGATCGAACGGCGGTGAAAGGGCCTGTAGCGGGCGAACAGGGTGCTGCCACCCTGTTACTCGCCACTGCGAGTTCACCTACTCGCCATTGCGAGTTACCTAACTCGCCACTGCGAGTTCGCGGCGAGTAAACACCCCTTTCGGTGTTGCTTGCTTGCCATGGCGAGTAATTACTCGCCGTTGCGAGTTAAGACAGTCCAGAAGTGCAAAAACGATGTTTTTGACCCAAAATCCTCAAATCAAAATATCCTAAGGCATATCATGACTCTATGGATCATTTAGCACCTGCAAAATAGTTTTGTAGCAAGTATTTCCATGTATTGAAAGCATGACATTAAAAGGAATAACAATTTCTATGTATAAGCCCTAAACATATATGTTTCCTTGCAAGCATAATCACACAATCCCAAAAGGGTAGGAAGCTAACTAAGGAACTCACCTATCGTGTTGTAATTGATCCCAAATCTCTCAAGCATCATCATCATCACATAACAAAACCCTAGCTTGCTTCCAAAGCTTTAAGTCATTCAAGAAACACCACCCATGCTCTAGCTCTTGCTCCATCTTTCACTAGTTGCTTCCAATATTGCATACCTACCACAAACATCATCAACCCACTACTTGATTCTCTTGAAACCCTAGTTCATGATCTTGACCCCAAGTTGACATCAAAGCTTAAAGACAAACTCAAGGCCCTAGCTTCTTGGTCCATGAACTATGAAGACTAAAACAACTCATGTTTCAAATTCCAACTTTGCCAAACCAAAACCCTAGTTTCATGGATGAGAGGAAAATAAAGAAATCAAACCAATTACACACTTCTTTAAGCTTAAGGGTTCATAAAAGATCTTAGATTGAAATCTTACCTTGAGAAGATGGAGTTTTAAGTAAAGTTGATGAAGAGGAGAAGAAGTAATGGAATTCCCCCAAAGTCTCTAATTGTTCTTGAAAGAGGAGGAGAAGAAATCATGATGCATGATTCATTACCAACTTAATAATCCATGAAGAGGAAGATTTGATAATTTGAGGAGATAAGGAGAGAAGAGAGAGGCCGATGGTTAGAGAGAAGAGAGAGCAAAACTCTTTTCTCTAACCTGGAAAGAGAAAGAGGTTGAAAAATGAGATATTTTGGGCCTCAATTCAAAATAAATATCCTTTAGGGTGAAATTACCATTATGCCCTTGCCTTTAAACGTGTTAAATCCGACTCTGATATTTATTACGTAATGAGCTGACATCACTTGAAAAATATTTCCTTCAAACCTTCTTTCGAAATATTAATCTTCTGACACGATCGACTGGTAATATTCCGATACTGACAGGCGGGATATTACATTCTACCCCTCTTAAAAGAATTTCGTCCTCGAAATTCGAAAACCATCTACCAATCCCTAAGATTAAACTCGTCTTCTTCAGTTTTCAGTTAAACAAAGTCGTTCATACTCACTCCAACGAGTTCAAAGCATACTTCCCTCATCAAAACGTGTAATTCATCCTCTTTCTTAATCCACACAACGAGCATAACCTCTTTATCAAATCACAAAATTATCTTAGAACATCATGATTGACTCTTACCTTGCTTCTTAAGGATTAATTGTTTTAATTCCACACCTTAACTGCTTAGCTTAACCATCAAATAAGTAATTTATAATTAACTGAAACACTCAGACTTTACCTTGTAGTGCTTCTGTGCATCTAATTCATATTATCTTGCATACATCTTATCTTATATACATAATCTTTCCTTATCGCTCTTGGCGACTTATTCTTCTTACTTATGTTACTTACCTTGATGGTTCCGTACATTTCTTTCAAACTCTTCAGAAACCATGGGTAGCTCGTCTATCTTGGCATGGAGAAATGAAATTAATTACTTCGATTCTCTTGACAATCAAATGACCAAATATATGGTTTGCCCTCCTAGCAAAATCCATTTGCACTTGCAATTGAATACTCTTAGCAAAGATCCGTGCATCCCGTATGATATTAATATCACACCAACATTGCTAACTCCTCTTAATACTTTATCTCCATAAAACTGGCATACTTCCGAATACTACTTCTTGTTAGTCAATAACGATACCCATCTAGTACTTTACTTCAAGAAATTTCTAAACTCTGATACTTAGGTTCTTGGAACGAACATTTACTTGGATAAGGAAAATCTCATTTTGAAACTGAATTCGCAATGATACCTCAGAACCACATGACGGGTCTTTACATTTATTAAAAAGGTTTTACCACCCGCCACAAACTTGTCCATATCAAGTTGGTCCTGAAGTCGGTACGTCTTAAGTGAGATTGCTCACTTATCGTGCACCTCATTGGTTTCATCAATGTTTAATATTATACTTTTAAAACAATTTCGTTTCCAAGTTCCTTAATACCAATCTTAACTTTAAGAAAATTTCAATCATATCTTGTCACTATTCTAGCAAGTATCGTTATCATTTAACAAGTTTGGTATAGGAGGGTATGTATTTCATCAGGTAATTCTCATGAACCTTATTCCATCATCATAACTTATGCTCTTCTACATATTCAATAACAACAATTAGACAACCCGAATACTTCCTCTGTGGCAACTCTAGTCTTCCTTGTCTTACTTAAGTAAAGATACACTTCTTATCCTTTTACCTTAATCGTCACTGACCACATAAACATCAATACTTACTCGCTACATCGAGAATTCCTTGTTGGTCTCATAGTACTTTTTATTTAACTTATATTACTTTCCCAACATTCTTTGTAAAGATTCTTACAACCAAAGTTCCATAGTCACCGTTCACAACTTTACCAATTAATTTCCGTAGCGCTACTCTGATTCCCACCGGTTGACTTTGACTAGTTCTCTAATCCGTTGAGACGAGTGGTCTTCACACTCCTTCTATCATTTCGATAATATCTTCGTGAGCTCTTCTCAAACTTTCTATGTTGCAACCATCTCTGCCATCCTGCTCTACCCTTAGCTTGTAAGATTACTCTCAAGATGACCCTTTCTCTTGACATACACCTACTTCACTCAATTATTCTCGGTAATTTGAATTCATAGTATACATCTTTGATATTACATACTTACTATTTACATAATTCATCCTTCCAACTTTCCAGGGTAAACTCATCTTGCACCCTTACGTACCTTCCTTATGCATCTAACATTACAATTCGACATTCTCTCACGCTATGTTTTGCTCAATCTTACCATTGCTTGCTCGTTGGTTTTTCTTTTAAAGAAAAATTTCATAATCTAGCACACGGACCATTGACGTTGATGATTTCCCATTGTATATAAAAACCCTACTGAACCTAGGCTCCCGTCGTTACTCTAAATTCACAGAACGGGTTTATAACACAACCGTGCTATCAAATTTTAGTCCCAGTGAGTTTAGTCTACGTTATATGAGTCGTAACAACCGGTACCAACAAATTCCTCTTTGAATTTCCAAAAATATCAACTTCAATCACCCATATGCGCATGTTCTTCTAAAATCTTGTAAACTTTATAATTCAACATCCTAACGAGCCTTTGCAAATCAATTAAGCAAAACGTAGGTTCGAGGGATACTCATAACTCCACAAAACTAAGAACCTTGTAATTTCCTATAGCTCCACACCACTTTAATTCTTACTTCATGTCTTCAATTCCGTGACATCTATTCTAAATACCAGAACCTCTAGATTCTTGATCAGAACTCCTTCTCGACCCTTGACACATTAACTTCCAAAGTTACCTTGAATCGAATCAATTCCGTTGATAGTTGCTCATGCTTTCTTCTTTTGAAAATCTTAGGGTGTGATATGCATTCGTCACTTGTTGTCATAAAGGTTTTCATTACTTAAAATATTATTACAAAAATAACTCTCCAATAATTACTGCAAACCCTTGAGACGAACTGACCGTTTTCGGAAAAATAGAAACCTCGCCTCAGGTTCGCTATTGGTGAGCTTCTTCAGTTCAACATTCTTTTCCAAAAATTACTTTGCATAAAATCCTTATTTCTCAAGTACCCCAATGCATATCATTCATTCCCATCATCGTAAAATGTTCTTTAATATGTGCACAACAACCATCAACCTATATCGATACAATTCTGGCACGTCGGAAATTTAACGCCTTAGCTCTGACAATCATAAACTTTCCTAGTTACGTCGTCGCTTATTGCAGTTTCCGTATACTAGAACCTTGTCCACCCTGATCTTACAAATTCATTAACTCATTTACATAACGATATCCCTGCGAGCCTACTAATTCCGTCAGCAACGTCGACTTCTTCCTGTACAATAAATCTGTTCCACAACAGCTCTTACTAAAACTTCAGATCATACATAAACATTTCCAAACTCTTACTTACGGGTATGCGAAGTATCTTCCACATCTTACCCAACACTTTCGGAACATTCCTACTTAACCTTACCTTACATCCCCAGAGGAACTATACTTCTACAACCTAGTTCACCGTCCACCTTCTGGCACTGCAACCCCTTACTAATACTCATCCCGAGTTCTTACCTTTCAAGGCAACTTCATCTCTTACTTCATTCCTCCTGGGTCCTATTCAGCTCTCAGGCGTCTATCCTAATCGTCAATTGTTAAATTGAGTTGATCAGGCTCAACTAACAATGACAACTAGAACTTTTACCCGGAACCCAATGGTCCCACTACCTTGTTGTAACTTAATGACCCAAGGCACGGTCTGAATCGACCTGCTCTGATACCAAATGTAACACCCATACTAGACGTATCTAGAAAGTCTAGCACGTGCGTTGAATTTAGTACTGGATACATTAATAATTTACAACAATAAAACTTCGAATGAATATAAAAGACAACAAGGGCGTTCGTACGATGATAATACAACTTAACTTTTATAAAACATAATAAAAGCATCCTTTAAAATCCACACCATCCAGCTGCAAGTACGACCGAACACTTGTCGTATCATCCATTCGGCTACTAGCTTGCTAATCCACCTGATATCTGAAACAAATAAGGATTGGGATGAGACATAATGTCTCAGTGAGTTCCACCTAATCCTAGGCTATAGGCAACCTCAAGGGAAACCTACGGTCACCACGTGTCTACTTTACAACCTGACGGTTGATTATACGTGTGTGGGGACTTGCATGCTTAGACGGTAGTGCATACTAAAGCCGTCATAATTCATCTTACTTGTTATAGGCTTACTATCATAATATGGGTCATGGCGGTCAAGGGAACCTAAGACCACTATGCCAAGATACGATAATGTATCGAGGTCTTCATATAACATGTTCATGACACAATCCTAAGCCGGACGATTAGGGAAACCTAAGTACGTCATCGGCATCACATTATTTACTTGTCCTAGTCATAACTTGCATTTAACATAACATACATGAGTTCATTCGTAAACATAATCATATCATACATAATCGTATCTAAGTTCATTATTCATTATGTTAGCGTTGAACAAACATTCTTATCTTGATTCATTTTACGGAAAGTCCCGGGTGGAGTAACCCCGAGTACAATCCCATCATGACCGATGTACGTACATCGGACTCCCTCAGTGTCGTGCGATCCCCTTACGGAGCTTTCCCCGTTCCCATCATGAGAACCCCTTGAATCCATACCTTCATGGATTACAAGAGACACGAACACCTACATTCATACTTACTCAGTGACATGCGGGTCCCTTACGGCTTGAATCGTTCTCATAATGAGAACCCCTTGTATCCCCCTGATGTGGATATCAAGAGACATGTCACCTACACTTATTAGGTCATAGTCTTGCCGTGCATAAGTTCATTTATTTAGGTTATACCTAATCATGCTTAAAGCTTACCTCGGAACCTTGATCGATCCGATTTACGGTAAGTGTTCATACTTGTTCATTCATATCGTGGTGTAAAGATAACTATCTTGTCCACGACTTATGCATTAATATATCTATCTTAATCATGTGCGAAGATAACATACTTCGCTCCTAATCATTCTAGTTCTCGACTACTATGTCGAGGCTCTAGTCCCATTTCCGTACTTGAAATATAACTTGCTACCCGGTCGTGAAACAAATATTTCCCTCGTATGTCATGCTTCTCTATACAATATAAATAATTGCTTTACTATTGGATAAAAACATGTATAAAGCTATGCCTTGGGGTCATGACTTGAGGGGTTTAATACTGTAAAAGACTGCACGTAGAAAAACTGGATCGAACGGCGGTGAAAGGGCCTGTAGCGGGCGAACAGGGTGCTGCCACCCTGTTACTCGCCACTGCGAGTTCACCTACTCGCCACTGCGAGTTACCTAACTCGCCACTGCGAGTTCGCGGCGAGTAAACACCCCTTTCGGTGTTGCTTGCTTGCCATGGCGAGTAATTACTCGCCGTTGCGAGTTAAGACAGTCCAGAAGTGCAAAAACGATGTTTTTGACCCAAAATCCTCAAATCAAAATATCCTAAGGCATATCATGACTCTATGGATCATTTAGCACCTGCAAAATAGTTTTGTAGCAAGTATTTCCATGTATTGAAAGCATGACATTAAAAGGAATAACAATTTCTATGTATAAGCCCTAAACATATATGTTTCCTTGCAAGCATAATCACACAATCCCAAAAGGGTAGGAAGCTAACTAAGGAACTCACCTATCGTGTTGTAATTGATCCCAAATCTCTCAAGCATCATCATCATCACATAACAAAACCCTAGCTTGCTTCCAAAGCTTTAAGTCATTCAAGAAACACCACCCATGCTCTAGCTCTTGCTCCATCTTTCACTAGTTGCTTCCAATATTGCATACCTACCACAAACATCATCAACCCACTACTTGATTCTCTTGAAACCCTAGTTCATGATCTTGACCCCAAGTTGACATCAAAGCTTAAAGACAAACTCAAGGCCCTAGCTTCTTGGTCCATGAACTATGAAGACTAAAACAACTCATGTTTCAAATTCCAACTTTGCCAAACCAAAACCCTAGTTTCATGGATGAGAGGAAAATAAAGAAATCAAACCAATTACACACTTCTTTAAGCTTAAGGGTTCATAAAAGATCTTAGATTGAAATCTTACCTTGAGAAGATGGAGTTTCAAGTAAAGTTGATGAAGAGGAGAAGAAGTAATGGAATTCCCCCAAAGTCTCTAATTGTTCTTGAAAGAGGAGGAGAAGAAATCATGATGCATGATTCATTACCAACTTAATAATCCATGAAGAGGAAGATTTGATAATTTGAGGAGATAAGGAGAGAAGAGAGAGGCCGATGGTTAGAGAGAAGAGAGAGCAAAACTCTTTTCTCTAACCTGGAAAGAGAAAGAGGTTGAAAAATGAGATATTTTGGGCCTCAATTCAAAATAAATATCCTTTAGGGTGAAATTACCATTATGCCCTTGCCTTTAAACGTGTTAAATCCGACTCTGATATTTATTACGTAATGAGCTGACATCACTTGAAAAATATTTCCTTCAAACCTTCTTTCGAAATATTAATCTTCTGACACGATCGACTGGTAATATTCCGATACTGACAGGCGGGATATTACAATTTTTATTAGAAATGGTCATGCATGTTCTTATTGTTAGGTAAAATAATTCTTTATTTTTTAAATATGTAACTGTAATTCAGTGAAGTAAGTATTCAACGTAAGTATAATTCATTGTTAATAATACATATAAAGTCTCTTAAAAAAAATACATCATAATAATAATAATAATAATAATAATAATAATAATAATAATAATAATAATAATAATAATAATAATAATAATAATAATAATAATAATACATTCCTCAAACAAAAACAAAGTATAAACACTTAAATAAAAATAACTATAAAATAAATGTTACTGAATAAAATTTGATTTGATAGTTTAATATCAAAGATATAATTAATTTAAAAATTTAAATTACCAAATTATAAATATTTATATTAATTGATATAAATTTTATTATGAATTAAAAATGCCCTTTTATGTCATTTTACATTTATCAGCTAGTTGAACCACTAATTTTACCAAACATTTCAATTAGCTTATAAGCTACCAGTCATCAGCTAGAAGCTATCAACTATCGGCTATTAGCTAACTTATCAGATATCCGCTATTTTTACCAAACAGAGCCAAAGGATAAACTTGACACATCAATATACCTTAGAGACATTTAACAATAACATCAATTTAATAAACAACATAATGTTTAATCCTTAGAGACAACTTAGAGACAATTTTTTTTCTTTCAAAAAAAAAAAATTTAATCGACGTTAACAAAACAATAAAATTTTACTTATAAAATGTTTAATCCACTTTTTACTGATTACATGTAAATGAAGAAAAAATGACTTTCATTTCCAAAGTTGTCTATGCTTTGATAATCTTTCTTTCTATATATGTTGGGGTAAACGACTGCAGTAAGTAATTTTTGACGTTATTTTCTCATTTTCTTATTTATATTACATATAATATTTCACACTCTTTTAATAAAAATACTTTATTGTTATTTGACATTGCAGTGCTTGTTTCATGCGAAGATCACTTTGATTGTCGACAAAATTTGCAACAGGTTGGGTGTAGGTTTCGGGAAATACCTCAATGCATTAACTCAATTTGTAAGTGCATGCAAATGTAACTATCAATATGCAAAATAATTATATGTTACATATAAGTTATTTGTATGTCATAATGTTCGTACTTTGATAATATCATATGCACTTTGATTTATGTTTATGTTACTTTTGTGTTGTTTAGTTCCTCTGGACTTTTTGCCTGTACTCAGGTTTTATCCCAAGGGAATTTTTTGAGAAAATTTTAATAAGGGACATGCTGAAATCACTTGGTTAACTTTTATTGTGGTTTGGTATAGTCCCTCCAATATATGTAATTCTTATTTTCCTGTGATTTATTAATAATAATTTTATAGTGTTTCAAGTTATATCATAATCATAGGAGGCCAACATAGTATAGATAACAAGTTTGTCACTTACACTTGGTTTTTTCTTTAATAAATGTTCCGTCAACCTTTAATCTCTTTGACAAGAACAAAATAAAAAGTAACAATGTTACATAATTATTAGTCACTTGAATTAATAATGCCAATATATGATTATTTATATTTATTATTTATTCATTGGTTATAAAATATTTATTATTTATTCTACTTATAAATTTAGCATATAAAATTGTTGAGTGATATACAATTAATAAATATTTGTATGTGATAAAGGAATCAAAGAATGTAAAATAGATAAATCCACATTTTTGAAAATAAAGTTGTGTAATGGTATAGACAAAGTTTCAACCTATGATATCATGTTTTTAAAGAAAGGCGTCGAGTTTTCAAAAATGTCGTTATTCTCCTTCATTTTTTCCAGTTGAAAATGACATTTTTAGGGGGTAATTTGTTAGCCTGTAATTTTGACAGGCTCAATTAATGCAGTCAATGATGTTTGACTTTTGCTCTTTCAAGAATTAAAGATGTTATCTTTAGCATAAAGATTTCGACATGGTCTGGGACTTAGCATTTGGAAGAGTTTAAGAGCTTTGAAGTTTGACAAGAGGTAGTTCAGAGAAAAGAATGGTCGAAGCTAAACAGTTGTTGTCGAAATGAAAATAATTCAAATTCAAAAACAACATTTTCTTGATTAATATGTGGGGAGTTGGCAGTTTCCATTGAAGACCTTCAGTTTTTAGTAGTTTAGGTTTTTGCAATTATTTTCTATATGTATATATAGTAGTTTTCACATGAAAAATAGGTCCAAATCACTTATAGAATTCTAGCACTCGAAGTACTAGCGTCTAGAGAAAAGAGTTGTACAGAGTGTATGTTATCTGATTTGTCGAACCACATTTACACTAATGCAATGCAATTTACTTTTTCTTTAAGTTTATGCGTTTTAAACTTTTAAGTCTTTTACTTGCATTTTTTGTTTTTCTCTGTCGAAAGACAATTATTTTCATACGTAATAACTTCATCTTGTTCATAAAGCAACCTATGAATTTGATGAACATTCATCTATTTTATGGAAAAAGATTGCACAACATGTCCTAGGGTTTCTGGTCTGATCCTGTTTGTAATAATCAAAACTAGTCTTGTTGTTTACCAAAAACCCACATAAAGACATGGGAAGCCCTTTATTTTTAATAAGTGTTTTTATAAGAAATGCAAATTTGCACGTGTTAAGAAGCAGTGGCGGAGCCAGGAAAAAAAACTTGGGTGGGCCATAAATAGTGATGAAGCTTAATATTTTTGTGTGCGGCCAATTTGTTTAGTGAAATTTTTATTTATTTTTTTGGCAAAAGTGGCGCAGAAAAGAACTGCTACCACCCAAATATATTGAAAACCAAAAAGGAACAGATGGGGGGGGGGGGGGGTGCTAGGCCAAGACCCCCCCTCAAAAAGGAACAAACCTAAAGTTAGGCCAACCTAACTTGTTTAAAACAAAATGGAATTGTAGACTACAAGGTATAACATTCCATGATGTGAAATTGGCTAGGGTTAGTCCAATATTTGCAACTCCAACTGCACATTGATTTCCTTCCCTATACACATGTGAAACTATAAAGTTCATTATCTTTATCAAATGAGTACAATTCCTCCATCTGTTTCTTAACTTGCACGGGACCTGAGAGTTGTTTTTTAAGGCATGAAGCACCATAACCGAGTCCAATTCTAACCAAAGATGATTCCAGCCCTGTTGATGAGCTATCTCTATTGCTATCATGGCACCAATGAGCTCTAATTGGAAAGCATTGCCTTCACCAATATTATCAGCAAAACATAACAAAACATCAGCAGAAGCATTCCTAAAAATTCCACCCATCAGCAGAAGCATTCCTAAAAATTCCACCATATGAAGAGGTAGAGGAAGTGGCACAACCATTTGTGTTACATTTTATCCAAGGATCAACTGGAGGGTGCCATATCACTTCTATAATTTTGGGGGCTCTTGTCGGTTGGAAAGTGATGTCAAACTTTTTAAGAATGGTGAAATATGTCATGGAGAGAGAACATTCTTTAAAGTTGTTACCGGCTAGTCTTACCAATGCCGTAACAGATGAAATTGAGCTTTTCCAAGTAATTTTCTTATTGTTGAATCTAAGTTGGTTCCTAGAAAACCAGATGGCATTTATAATGTTAATAATTGCTGAGTTGACCACAAGTTTGGTTTGGTGATTTGAAAATCTGTCACTAGTTGTCCAGATGTCCTCAATATCTTGGAAGTGGAGAGGAATATTTAGCATTTTTGATAGCCAACACCAAATATTGCAAGAGTATATGCACCCAAAGAACAGGTGAAAAGAAGTTTCTTGAGTTCTATTACATAGAGAGCACATCGAGGGAAGATTGAAGCCTCTATGAGACAACTTCTCATCAGTTGGGAGTTTTTCCAACATTAATCTCCAGACCATTAGAGATCTTGCTGGAGGGATATCCTCATTCCAAACAATTTTTGTTCAGGGAAGCTTCACTAAATTATGCTTTTTGAACCTATAAGCCTCTTTTAAAGAGAGTTCACCATCTGAAGTATGATTCCATGCAAGAGTATCATCAATGTCAAAGCTTGGGAGAGTAACTTGGGAAACAAGATTCCTCAGGTTTGGGAATTTTTTTTTATAAATCGTCTGAAATTCTCCAACTGAATTGATCAATATATTGATATACCTTTGGGGGAAGTAAGATGATCAGGTCATCAGGAATTTGATACAAGTATGCTAGAGGTTCTCACCACCATTGGTCAGTCCAAAAGTTAACTTGACTACCATTGCCAATCAGCCAACTTGAATTATTCAAAATGGTTTGAAACTCAGGCTTGATGCTGCTCCAAATTGATGAAAAGACATGATGGGAAATGAATCTAGATCCTCTCAAAACTCTACTTCTGAGAAGCGATGCCCATTGTTCAGTAGAATTAAAAAGACTCCAGCAACACTTTAAATTAGTAGCTTCATTTAACCAGATAAGAGATTTCACTTCTAAGCCCCCTTCTTCACAATCTGAACAAACCTTCTTCCACGCCACAGTAACCATTTTCCTCTTGGAACTATCCTCACTCCATATAAAATTTCTAATGTATTTTTCCAATTCCTTGAGCAAAGAGACTGGACAAGAGTAGAAAGTCATTGTGTGAAGTAGCATGCTTTGAATCACAGATTTAACCATTTGAACCATGTCTGCTATGGAAAGAAGAGCTGCCTTCCAAGTTGCAAGTTTGTTTTTTATTTTGTTTGCAATAGGTTGGAAATGAATGACTTTGGGTCTCCCTTTGAAAATTCGTGCCCCCAGATATGTGAAAGGGAGAGTTCCAACATTGAATCCTAGTACATTAGTGAAGTGATCAAGTCTGGTCTGAGTTACACCACCAGCAAAGAAGAAAGATTTATTAGCATTGATAATTTGTCCTGAACAGTTGGCATACCTGATGAATAAATTTTTTAGGGCTTCAAGATTTGAAGTCTCCTCTTTACAGAAAACCATGAGACCTGATAGATCTCTGGCAAGTGCACCAAATACTATCGAAGTAGTAAAAATATCGATCCCACGAGGACTGTTTTTAACTTCAATAATTCAATTGCGTTATAAAAATAGGATATATAAAAGTTTATTTTGTTTTGCCACTAGGCAGTAGATTTGGTTTGATTTTAGGAAATCAATTAAAAGAATAAGATTTGATTAAGAAAATATGGAGAGAGATGAGATCGGTCTTCGAATCCTCTATGTTTCCCCTAATTGGTTACTGCACCTATTATTACTAATGATTTTCTAGTTTCACGATAGTTAACAAATTAGCCCTAATCAATCCCTTGAGTTAGGACCCTCTTCTTAAACTACAGCCCCTAATTCCTTAGGTGGTCTAATAATCCTTGAAGGTTTTATGAACGTTAACCTAATATCACTAACAAACGATTATCTATTCCTAGACTAACCATGTTTATCAGAAAAATTCAATTAGGTCTAAGTCGAAAGCTATGGTCAGTAGTCATTCGATCTCACAAAATCATGTTTATATTTGATCAGGATATAAAAAGCATTAAGAACAATTGAATTGAATAAAGACTAGAAATTCATTAATAAACAATAGAGTTTCACAGCAACATATGATCAATTAGGGTTACATAGGTTCATCTCCGACCTAATCTCTAAGAGATTTAGCTACTCATAATTGAGTTTACAAATAGCATAATCAATGGAAGAATTAAAACATACATAAACTGGGTTAGAGATGATGAAATCCTCTCCGCTGCAGCCTTCTGGGTGTTAAAATCGCACTTTAGCTCTCCAAAATCGTAATCCTTATGTTTGAGAGTAAGTTGGGCTTAAATAGGCAACTTCTGGATCGCCCATAATCGCATTGCGATTTGCAAATCGTACCACGATGGCTTCTTTGAACCCTAATTTCCTTAAAAGCCCTTCTTGAAATCGTATCACGATTGGCTGGATCGTATTACGATCCAGCTTCTTGAAAAACATGCTCTCTGACTTCAAGAAATCGCATTGCGATTAGAGAATCGCAGTACGATTGGCTTCAATCCAGTTCTTCCAAATTTGTTGCTTTTAACTGCTCCTGGACACTTAATGTTGCTTAGAACTCTATCAAAATGTCAAAATAAGTCCTAAAAATTACGTAATGACAGCATGTCATCAAGACCATCAGCATAGAAACAATGTGAAGGAACATGACAACCTCTTGAACTTGAAATAAGATCCACTTCTCCATTATCAACTAGTTTGGATATACCTCTACTCAAAACTTCTTCTGCTAAGCAAAATAGGAGATGTGACTGGGGGTCTCCTTGTCTGACTCCTCTATTGCAAGCAAAATAACCTTGTTAACTTCCATTGATGGAGATAGAAATCATTGCAGATCTTAAAATAACCTCAATCTAGTGACAAAAGGTATCATTGAAACCAAAGCCTCTAAGCACTTTATGCAAAAACCCCCAATCAAGAGTATCAAATGCTTTAGAAACATCTATTTTTAGTGCTAAATTACCACCAAAACACTTTTTATCAAGAGTATTGATTGCTTCAGATGTTAAAGCAATGCAATCTTTTATATTTCTACCTCTTATGAAGCCTCTTTGTTCCTTTGAGACAATGTTTGGAAGAATTGTGGCCAACCTGTCAGCTAAGATCTTTGATATAATCTTGAATTTGAAATTTGCTAATGCAATTGGTCTGTGTTGGTCAATAGTATCATCATTGTTGTTTTTAGGAATTAAGACAATGGTATTGGAGTTGAATCCTGGAAGCAGCCATCCTGATGTGAAGAATTGAGTTGTAGCAGCAATGACATCTGAGTTGATCACCTCCCAATACTCTTGAAAGAATCCTGCTCCAAAACCATCAGTCCCTGGCGCTCCATCTTTGTTCATATCAAACACTACATGTTTGATTTCTTCTAGAGTTGGGATTTTAGTTAGCAAAGTGTTGATTTGAGGATCAATAAGATTTGGAATGACTTTTTCAACAAGCAAGCTATCCTGCAAAACAGTGTTAGTTGAAAATAAACATTTATAGTGAGAAACAATATGATCAGCAATCATTGAAGGCTCAGTGAGAATGTCATTGTCATTTCAAATAGAGGAAATTATTTTTGATTTGTTTTTGATATTTGTGACCAAATGAAAATATCTTGTGTTTCTATCACCCTGAAGGTGCCAATTAACTCTGGCTTTATCTTTCCAGAAGATTTCTTGTTTCTTGAGAGCTTCTTCCAGCTACACATTAGCCTTCTTCTCTTGGTTAAGCAGGATATCTGTGTGGCCATTGGTGTTGATAAGGTTTTGGATATGTTGAAGGTCAGTTTCATCTAAATTCACATGCTCATGAATGTTTCCATAAACCTCTTTATTCCATGTTTTCAGTTTTGATTTGAGGTTTTTAAGCTTGGTGTTCAGTCTCATCATGGGGCACCCAACAACACTTTCATTCCAACATTGTTCAATGAGCGGTCTACAGTCTTTGTGAAGAGACCACATATTCATGAATTTAAAGCTGGATGCAAAAGGGTGAGCTTCAGTCTTGATATCAAGCAAAAGGGGATAGTGATCAGATGTGTGTTTGATTAAAGTCATGCAGGAGATAGAAGAGCAGCTATCAATTATGTCATGGTTGCAGATGGCTCTATCAAGCCTTCTTTTAATGTGCATGTGTCCATATCTTTTGTTATCCCAAGTATATACAACACCTTTAGTAGGGATGTGGAACAAATCATTGGTGTCTGTCCATTGTTGGAAATCAATGATGGGTGGTCTAGCAAGGTTGCAGTATCCCTGATGTTCACGTGCTCCAATTATAGTATTGAAGTCCCCTATGAAGCACCATGGGCCAATGTGAAGGTTTTGCAAGTCTGATAGGGTAAGCCAAAGTGGTTTTCTAGTGATGTTGCTATTTGAAGCGTAAATGGCTGAGAAATAAAAGTTTTGTTGGTTAATGGGAAGGCTAAATGAAACTTGTTGATTGTCTACATGTATTGTAGGGTTAAGGTTAAGGGAGCATATACACTAAAGGTTTGGAATATTATTTGTTCTGATGTTAAAGGAAAAGATCTTAAAACCTAACCTGTACAGCCAAGTCGTAGGAAAAGCTTTATACCTCATCCAGGGTTCAGTAATAAATAGGAGATCAGGTTTGTGTTGGAGTAAAAGTCTTTTAAGTGCCAATCTAGAAAGAGAGTTGGCTATTCCCCTAATGTTCCAATAAAGCAGCTTCATTTAAAAGGTTTAGGTTGAGAGGCTTTAGCACTTGTTGAGTAGTTTGACTTCAATGGGGATTTCTTTGTTTTGCCTTTCTTTCTGCTGACAACTTGAAAATCACCAACATTCACAGGAATTTGTAGGTCACTTGGATCAGTTCCTAAATGTGCCAAGAGACTATGCTCAGGTTCCACATCCTCTGCCATATTGGCCTAAAATTGTTGAACCAATTTTCTGTTGTTGCTGTCTAGATGTTTTAGTTTATCATGTACCACCTCAATGTCATCATCATGAATCACTTCAGTGCCAGTACCATGATTTGAATTGTCCACCATGTCATCACCCTGATACTCATTTTCATCAATCACCTGAACCTGTGTAGCATCTACAAACTCAAATTCTTATGAATCTGAGTTTTTACTTTCAACTTCAGAATCTGCATTATTACGAATCAGCTGTAGGTCAACTCAGCATTGATCTCCTTCTCCAGTTGTAACTTATGTTCCTTCATAGTGTCAGCAGGTGTAGCCTGATTGTTTTCAGTATTGACATGCAAAGCTTGAACCCTATTAGTTTGTTGACATCCACTGGTGCCAGCAATAACTGTTGGTGCAGTCACTTTCAGTTGAAACTCATTGCCCTCCATCGTAGTGTTTTCTACAACAATAGGGTTCCCTATGTTCTTGCCCTGTTCCTGCCTTCTCTCTTTAACTGGCACACAAGTTTGCTTCTGAACTTTGTTAAAACCTGTATTTCCAACAGTTTCTTCCTATGCAAAATCTCTCTTAACATGTTTGCAAATATCCAAGTAGTGGCCAATCTTTTTGCAATTAGTGCAAAAATCAGGGATATTTTCATAATCCAAATCTACAAAAAATACATACCCTTTTCTTTCCACCAAGACTTTGTATCTTAAGCTTTGTGTTACATCCATATTTACTAAAACCCTAACATATTGACCAAATGTTCTTTCAATCATAGGTTTAGTAGAGGCTGAATCAGTGTAAATGGGTGTTCCAACACAACTGGCTATAGCAAAAAATATTTTTGGCCTTCAATACTCCTGTGCTAAGCCATAAATTCTAACCCAAACCTGAGCACTATTATTATTCTGAAGATTAGGGCTAAAATCTTTTGTCCAACCAAACAGTTTTAAAACACTAGGGTTCAAATTCCACGAAACAACTAATCTAACCCTTTTTACATCTTATAGACAATAAAAGGTAAACTCATAATAACCCTTACCTAGTGATGAAACTCCCCACTGCTTTAGATCTTTCCAAATGGTAGATAGCTTATTGCGTTGTGCAAGAATAGTGATAGGGGTTGATCCCTTTGGCCAGATGATCCTTGCATGCAGGTTGTGCTTGCATGCATCCATTACTGCTTTATATTCTTCCTTAGGAATTGATATTGTAAAGTTATCTCCTTTAAGAACCGCATGTGGTAACTACGATGAAGGAATATCACACAAATGGGATAAGGCTTGCGCAAAAGTTTTTGGTGGAGTTTTGGAGTTTTGTGATGATGTGTTTTCTTGTTTGGGATCAGTTTGATCATTAGAAAGACCTTTCTTTGATTGATTGGTGTTGTATTTGGTTGAGTTCAGGTTTAGTGACTTTTTAGGGTTTGAAGGAGAGGGTGCAGTTTTTGATTGCTTTTGAGTGGAATCTGTGTTGGGTGGTTCATCTATGATGCAAGGCTAGTTCAGCATGGCTTTAACCATGATGATTGTAGGGGAAAAGGGATGGCAACGGTGGTGGTTAGCAGACAAATTATAAGATCATTGATCTAACAACTAGGTCATCGATTGAACCTCATGGTTGAATTAAATCACTCGATTTCTATAAACAGATGTATGTATTAAATTGAATTGATCTGACGACTGAGTCAAAAAAATTAAAATAAAACTCATGAAATATAGTAATGTAGAAAAAATCATTACATAAGAAAATATACTTATAATCAAGTACAATAATGAAATATATTTTTATTTAATAAAAAAATATAGTATTCTTGTACTTAACAAATACAGTGTTTATACAATTAAATAGTTTTATGATATAATGTTATTTAAGGATATTTTAACGTTCATATTATATGTTATTTGTTATAAAGAATTTGGTAAAATGAAGTAGTTTCTTGATCTCTTCATTCATTCTTCAACAGCAATCACCATTATAACACTTAGATCCATGGATCCAAAAAAGTATGAGTCTGATTTAAAAAATTATGAATGCAAAGACCATCTTATTTTCCTTTTTTTTTTTACTTACGAGTTTGATTCAAAAAATTAGGACCGCTAATATTTGGAAATTTTTGTTATGTATTCAATTTGGTTTCAAAGATAAAAGTATGTTGAAAGTGGCTATGGTGATTGGAATGTCCATGAAAGAAGAATGGAAAAAGGGAAAAGACGAGAATGAAAGAGAGAGATGAAGAAGTCAAGGGAAATAAAAAACATTAATGATTTCAGTCAAACAAAATAAAAAACATTAATGACTAAAACAGAATTACATATTTTTCATGAAGGTCTATGCTAGCAAGATGCACCTTTTGCTAACAATTCATTCATTAAATTGTGTACATTCTTAACAATTTCTTCACTTTTTATATCCACAGGACTTTCAATTGATGAGTTCTAAAGGAAGAAGTTGGCTTACTCTTGCCTATCTTAGGCTGCTTTATTTTTGTCTATAGAAGTAGTAGCTTCAATTTTGAATAATGCTCCTTCTAGATACAAATGAACTATCGAGTGTCTCGTCTTTGGAATTACTTGTATTGCAAGGCTAACGGATTTTGGTCACAGTGGTGATACAAGAATTTCACAGTGGTGAATAATGTTTTAACTATGAGTGCAGTTAAAACATACATCTAATCCTTGTGATTGAGTATCATGCAATTGTATTGCAAAATAAAGCCACCATGGACTGTTCATTATGAATTTAGAGAACTTATTATGAAAGCAATAGTTCATTTTTTTTTTTTTTTTTGCAGTTTATCGTTATCACTTAGATGTTGTCGGTGTTTATTTGTTTTAGATTCTACCAGGTATGGTGGTTAAAATCTCGATTTAAAACGGAAAAGTGCACAAGCTTACGATTTTAGGGGAAAAGTGCACAAGCTTACGATTTTAGGGGGGTTTTGCGTGTGTGAAGTGGAAAGTCATGCAACAAAACATTATTTCTTTTTGCGACCAGCACTTTGCACCTGTTTGAACTTCGATCTTCTCCTATTTATTTTCTCCTTTCACAATTTATTTCTATCTCCCTCTAAATTTTAGAGGGTGAAAGGATGATTGGATAAATAGAAAAGTTTGCTAAGTGTTGGGGTTTTATGATTTTTTTTTTTTTTTTTATAAATCTTAATCCTCTTAACGAATTAAACGAACCAATTTTGATTAAAACATCACAAATCAAACATTAATTACTTGAACACATGTTTATCAAGCATTAATTATTTGCAAATAAGTGTTGCTTTCAGTTTGTTTTGTGAGTGTTGTGAAAGTGACTCAAAATTGGAGTTTGGAGGCCAAAATTGATGTTTGCTGGAAGTGGAAATCGGTGGCCGATTTGAGAAATCAGGGCCCGATTTTGGCTGCAGGTTGGAGCAGTTTGGTGCTGGAAAAATCGGAGCCCGATTTGGTAAAATCGGGGCCCGACTTCGCGTGCAGGATTTTTTCAGAAATGTATTTTTGGGCCAGATTTGTTACAATTTTATGGGAGTTACTTTTACTATAAATATAGCCATTGTATCAGTGTAAACCTTGAAATAGAGGGGGCTGAAACAAGGGTTTAGAAATCAAACTAGGGTTTGTATAGAGTTTGTCTCTTGGCAACAAACTAGGGTTTCAAGGTTGATTCACCTTGGGAAACACTATTAGGATTGAGTCTCTTGGTTATGGGAAGAGGATGAGATTTGGGTAGAATTAGGCGGGAGACTTATTCTTGTAACCCATTGATATCACTTTTGTAATGTTACTCATCATATAGTGGAACGGAGGGCTGCTCTCTCCTCCAGACTAGGTCAATTTCGACCGAACTGGGTCAACAAATTCTTTTGTGTTCTCTCTTCTTTTCTCTCGCTGTTTTTCTACTTTTGGCTTGTGTTTATAATTGTTCCATACACTTTGATTTTGGTCGCTTAATTATCCCTTGCTCCACACATCAAGTTTGTTATTGGTGTGTTTTCTCATTGAATTTGCAACAATTGGCGCCCACCGTGGGGCAAGGGTCAAAGGATAATCTAGTACCATGTGTTCGAAGTGGGATATTGAGAAGTTTACCGGAGATAACGATTTTGGGTTATGGAAGGTAACGATGGAAGCGGTGTTAATACATCAAAAGTGTGAGAAAGCTTTGAAGGGTGAAGGTTCGTTACCGGTCACCATGTCACGAGCGGAGAAGACCGAGATGGTGGACAAGGCCAGGAGTACCACTGTCTTGTGCCTCGGAGATAAAGTTTTGAGAGAAGTAGCAAAGGAACCAACCGCGGCATCGATTTGGGCAAAGTTGGAATCTTTGTATATGACAAAGTCTTTGGCTCATCGGCAATTCCTAAAGCAACAACTCTACTCATTCAAGATGGTGGAGTCAAAGGCCATCATGGAGCAACTTATGAAGTTCAACAAAATCATTGTTGATTTGGAGAACATTGAGGTGCGTCTTGAGGATGTGGGTGCTCTGATGGTGTGGTGTTGTTTGGAGGATGAAGAAGGTGATGTTGGTCACCTTGGGAATGATGCCTAGTGGAGCGCTGGTCGTCTGGAGAGACGTTAAACACTCAACATCAGCCTGGAGAGGCGGTGGTAAGAATACTCATGATCTACCTGTTGAGGTGGAGTTTCAAGGTGGAAGACATAGTGGGATGTACTCATTTGCTAGTTGAGAGGTTGGAAGCTCAGCTTTTGTGGAGTTGAACACACCGGGAGTGGTACGACTATGGAGGACCTTGGGTGCTATGCTCTAGTGGTGAGCAAGGGATTTCTTCATGAAGACGGAAGGCATTCCGGAGGTTGAAGAATGTATAGCACGGCTTGTGGAATTACCCTAAAAGGCCAAGGGTGATTGGATGCAAGGTGATCTTCAAGGAAGCGGGAGATGTCCTGTGTTGAAGATGTCATGGTGAATGCTTGTGGAACTACCTAAAACTCCTAGCGTAGTTAGACTGCAAGGACCTTCGAGAAGGCGGAAGACATTCCGAGGGCTGAAGGGGTTGAGGTGTATACTTGTGGATTACTCTAAAAGCCAAGGGTGATTGGGAACAAGTAGATCTTCAAGGAAGCGGGAGATGTCTCATATTGAAGAGGTTATGGTATAGTCTTCTAGAACTACCTGAAATTCCTAGCGTAGTTGGACTACAAGCATCTTCGAGAAGGCGGAAGAAATTCCGATGGCTGAAGAGGTTAGGGTGTAAACTTGTGGAGCTACTTGGTGTAGTGGGAAGCAAGGAAAAGAGCAGCAAGGTGTTGATGTTATATTGGCATCGTCACTAATTTGGAGTCAAGGTGGAGATTGTTGTGAAAGTGACTCAAAATTGGAGTTTGAAGGCCAAAATTGATGTTTGCTGGAAGTGGAAATCGGTGGCCGATTTGAGAAATCGTGGCTTGATTTTGGCTGCAGGTTGGAGCAGTTTGGTGTTGGAAAAATCGGCGCCCGATTTGGTAAAATCGGGGCCCGATTTCGCGTGCAGGATTTTTTCAGAAACGTATTTTTGCGCCAGATTTGTTACAATTTTATGGGAGTTACTTTTACTATAAATATAGCCATTGTATCAGTGTAAACCTTGAGATAGAGGGGGCTGAAACAAGGGTTTAGAAATCAAACTAGGGTTTGTATAGAGTTTGTCTCTTGGCAACAAACTAGGGTTTGAAGGTTGATTCACCTTGGGAAACACTATTAGGATTGAGTCTCTTGGTTACAGGAAGAGGCTGAGATTTGGGTAGAATTATGCGGGAGACTTATTCTTGTAACCCATTGATATCTCTTTTGTAACGTTACTCATCATATAGTGGAACAGACGACTGCTCTCTCCTCCAGACTAGGTCAATTTGGACCGAACTGGGTCAACAAATTCTTTTGTGTTCTCTCTTCTTTTCTCTCGCTGTTTTTCTACTTTTGGCTTGTGTTTATAATTGTTCCATACACTTTGATTTTGGTTGCTTAATTATCCCTTGCTCCACACATCAAGTTTGTTATTGGTGTGTTTTCTCATCCAATTTGCAACAGTGAGGAAACAAATCTTATGCACTACAATAAAACCAAATAGTGAATAGAAAAATAACGGAATAAAATATTTCGAATTAAATAACTATCCAACAAACAAAATAGAAGTTCATCTTAGAATATTAGCCTAAAAAGATTTAGTTAATCATGGTAACTAAAAACAAATTACAATAGAAATAAAACATACCCTACAAAAACCTTCAGTGAGGAGAGAGACTCCTCCCTTGAAGCTCCTAGTGCTTGCCTTCCTCTTGAACCACTTTGTTTTGAATGTTAAATTGTGAATGAGGAATTCGGTATTTATAGGAAGAGTTTCCACCTGAACATGGGCTTAAAGCATGGTCTTTCTTCACCAAAAAGTTACAAAACATCGCCTTGGCTCGTAAGGAACAGGCGCCAGGCGCCTAGAACCATGCGCCATGCGCATGTGAGTGGTGCTTTGGGCTCCAGGTGCCTATATTTTTTCGTCAAGAGCCTGTGTGTAGAGTTTTTGGGCACCTGGTGCCCCCTTCTTTGCGTTGGGCGCATGTGTGTGTTGTCCGGTACTGAAAACGAATGTTTCTTTGCTTTTTTAGGTGTTTGCTTCTTTGTAAGATGTCTTGGAACTTGAGAACAAAATTCCTTCCTATGTGACGTCTAGTGAGGCCCTTTGAATTTTCATTCTTCAACTTCTTAAGGACTTCAATCATCTTTAGATGTCTTGCTTTGCCGATATGCATGATTTCTTCGTTAATTACAACAAAACACCCAATAATTGCTATGTCTGGTGATGAGTCAATAATTAGTTAGTTTTAGTATAATATTTCGTATCGTTTTAATTAGATGTAAGTTTATTTTATTTTAATATTATTTCCTTTTTGAGCTATTTTACTTCAATTGCATAATATTATATTTCAGGAATAAATATTTGATGGATTGAGTCTTGGAGCAAAAGAAACGAGTCTAGAGCTGATTCGGAGCAAAAATACGAAGATTTGGAGACAAAAATATGTCTCCCCAAAGTCAGAAGCTCGGCACGGCCCGTGCTAAGGTTGGCACGGTCGTGCCACCCTCCAGGAGTGCCTTTTGCTGCTTTTGCTTAGGATTTAAGCTACTCTATTTTGTTTTGACCAAAAGGCCCACAGTTGCTTGTGGAACATTCTAGTGATGTAATTGCTTAGATTTTAAGTCGAATGTATCCTATAAATATAGTAGCTAGCCGTCACAAACAAAATCATCTTTTGTTCTTGGAATAAAAGTTCACCTTTATTTTATTCTTCTTCTTCTTCTCTTCTATGTCTACAATGAACGTTAGTGAGTAGATTCTTCTTGTCTTGGGATTGTTGGATAAGTCTAACAACATAATCCTAATCAAACCAAGCCTTAAACCTTAATTTTATGTAACCCTAATTTCTAATCTAAATTCACCGTTTTAACATGAATTAACCATTATCAAACTGTAGAATCGAAAGTGGAGGTTTTGATAATTGTTAATTCATTATCCCAAATATCAATTCATAAAACGAAAGTGGAGTTTTGATAATTGTTAATTCATTAGACAAGGATTACGAAACATGAGAATAGTCTAGCAAACCTTGAGACACATAAAGTTTCGAGCTTCAAGGATTCCAAAGGCAATCACCCATGAGAATAGGCGTGGTTGTTGAAGGAACACACTCATTGAGACCGAAAGGAGATGTGATAGGCCAAAGAGAAACTTGTCTTTAGAAATTAGATCTAACATAAAATTATAAGTTTAAGGGTTTGTTTGTGAAGGATTCGTCATTATGATGAACCAATAATCCCAATGCTCTTTTATTTTACTTTTTTTATTTTCTTTTAATTAAACAAAAATACAACTTTTTACCTTATAAACTTTCAATCTAATCATTGGTTAAAAGTTAATTGAATTCATAACTCCCTGTCAGAACGATATCTTTTTATTACTACATCGGTAAACCGTGCACTTGCAGTTTATCCCATCATTTGGGTAAGAATATAAATACAGACTCAAATATAGAAAACATTACAAATGTCTCGAAATCATAATAAATTGATCTAATACTCCTCTATTATGCTTGTAAAACATACTGAAAATGACTTAAAAACATTCTAGGAATAACGTAAGATGACTTGTCATCAATACCCTAAGTTGAAAAGATTCTCCCCGGTACATCGGATCCTCATGAAATACGACTTTTGGATCTCTTCTCCACAACTATGGTTTTCTTCTTCTCCTCTCTTCTTTTCTTCGGTTTCTACGTTCAGCGAAAAGTGTCATTTATTATTCTAACTTTCTATTTATATTAGGGAAAATGTGTCAGTCATCTATTATTATTTTTCTCTCCTTTAAATATCGTAATTTTACTTCCTCCTCCCCCACTTATTTATTACTTCTATTCAACACCTCCCACCTCTATATTGTTTTTATTTAATTCTTCCCCTCATCATATTAATCCTCATATCACATCATTAACCATCAAAACTCTATTTTCAATAAAATAATATAATACTCAATCAAAAATGCATCATCACTACAACAGTAATCAAGACTCCACATATTTGATGACATGTCATCTTACATTATTCTTAACATGTTTTTCAGTTATTTTCATTAGGTTTAAGCAATAAAAAGGTGGAGTATTAGAAGGATTGCCTATGATTTTGGGACTTTTGTAATGTTTTTTAAATTTGAGTCTGTAATTCTAGTTATCCTGAAACATAGCAATTTTAGGGGGTTTTTGAAGTAATTCACGAAGAAATCATGCAAATCGGCAAATCAAGAACATCCGAAGAATTGTGAAGATTCAAGGAAACAAAGAGTGGAGATTCAAGAAGCCTCAAAAGACTTACAAATAGAAGAAAATCGGAGACTTAAAACGACAGAAAATCGGAGAATTTGGGCCCAAGAAGAGATGTCATGCGCCTAGCATATGAGTAATGTGCCTAGCACATGGAGAAGAATCAATGCGCCTAGGGCATGGTTTTGCCTTCTCTCTCATGCGCTAGGCACACTAGCAATGTGCCTCGTGCATCTGATAATGCGGGGCATAAGCGTCTTTTCCTGCTTTTATTTTAGGTAAAGCCCACACTTTTAGCCTAAACCCAGGTAGAAACTCTCACTATAAATACCAGCCTTCCTCATTCAGAATTTCACGTGAAAAACTGTGGCAGTTCAAGAGGAAGGCAACTTTGGAGCTTCGGGAGAGTTTTTATCTTCTCCTTGATTTTCTAGGGTATGTTTTTATCTTTAGTAATTTGTTTTTAGTTACCATGTGTAACTAAATATTTTTAGGTTAGAGTTCTAAGATGAATCTCTGTATATTTTTGTTGGATATTTATTTAATATAATATATCGTTTATTTTATTTATTTATTCTTTTGTTCGCTATTAATTTTTATTAGGAAGTAGTTTATTTCTGTGAGAGGTGCAACCCTATATTAGGTACTTAGGTTGTGACATGGCCTAACATTGCTATCACTAACTAGATGCTTATATCTTGATATTTATATCCTTTTACTGATTACTATCTGTCTAGGAAGTAACTGATTATTAATTAGCCAAAGTTACTGAAATTATTATTTACCCTACACGCAGGTACTAAGTGGCTAGAACCCATTGAGTCAGGTGGTGCCTTACAGAACCTAGGAATTAACTTGTTAGTAATTAGGGAAACAAGTGCCTAGCATTCCGAAATATGATATAACCTAGTAAGACCATTCTCTTGAAACCCTTAGTAAGGTAGACGTAGATTAGGGTTGTCCATTTGTAGAACTACTAAGAAAGAGTAGAGAGAGTGTCCTAAGATTCATAGATGTGCACACCTAAGGGAACCTTGGCCTTAATTGCCTTAGGAAACACTAGAAAGCCAATATAAAGTGTATGTCTCAATTACCTTTGAATTATCATGACCCCGCACGTAAGGATCACCGTGTGATCAACATGTGAAGTTAGCCATCAGAGGGATATACCAAAGTAGGTTAGTATCGTCCCAACGACCTCATCACCTGTATAGTCTATCTAAGATAAATAAACACGACATATTTATTACTTATTATCCAATAACATAAATACAGAGGGGATTCGAAGAATCCTAATCGCTACTTACTTTTCTGCAACCAAAACAAGTAAACTTGCTCTGTTGCAAACAGATAAAAGTTGCAACCTAACTTTTATACCGTCAACTTATAAAAATAAGGAACGCAAATTGTTTGGATACAATACTCTACTTTTCACTTTATTACTTGGTGTAACACCCTAAACTCTAAAAGCGATAAATTACGCTAATGATATGACATATCAAAAATTTAGATGTTACATCTTGAATAAATCACCAAGCATGCATAAATAACAACTTCTCAAAACATCCCAGCGGAATAAAACATCATTACATCAACAACTAAATAAAACATATCAACAGTCATCCTTAATTAAAATAAGTCACCAAGTAGCCATGTCATTGTTTTATCTTGGTGTTTCGGGTGTCAAACATTGATTAAGTTTGAACCTTTTTAACCTTTGATATCTCATTTTTTCTTGGGAAGGGGAAAAATAAGAAAAACCCTTGAGAATCGAGGTCCGGGAGTTGTTTTCGTTACGGGAAGGTGTTAGGCACCCATAACGACTATAGTATCCTATAGGAACCGTCTTTACTTGCTACGCGCGCGCTTTATTTTTAAATGCTATTTGAAAGTGTTATTTATACTTAAGAGTTTACTAAGTTAAGAATTGGAGGGAGAAGAAGGTGTTTGAATTTTTGTTTTATTGGACTTGGAGAAGTTTTGACTTCTTGCCTACATACCCTTTTAAGGGATCAAACTCCATGTAGTTCTCTTCCAAAAAATGTTTTTTGTTTTTGTTGGTTGATTTTAATTTTGAAAATGGAATTTTGAAGAATAAGAGAGAGAGGCCTCAAGGGCATAAGATTTGGAAAATGTGAGGTGGAAATAGTTATTTTGCAAAGAGGTCTAAGTATTATTAGAATTCATTAAAGTTTTTGTTTAAGAAAATAAAGGGAAAATTCAATGGGATTTTGATCCCAAGGTTTCTTTGGAAAATTATTTGAGTGAAGTTGTTCATGTTTTTTGGAAAGGAGAATTTTTCTAAATATTGTGATTCCTAAGCATACATCTAAAGCATACATTCCCTAAGCATACATCTAGAGTATCCATGTGATGTGTGTGCATGTGTCGGTGCTTGTGTCGGTGTACATCATTAGAGTCCATTATCCTTTACATATGCCCTAGTTTACATGCTATGGTCTTGCCAGAATTTAAAAGCATAAGAAAAATTACAAAATTCCTAGGTTTTTTACATGCTAAGTCTTGACATGAAAATTGAAGTGCAAGAAATAAAACTAAAGCTAAAGAATGAAATATGCTTATGGAATGTATGAAACATGAAATGAAAGGGTTAGTAGCACAAGATATAATAGGGTAAAGAAATAAGGCAAGAAAGTGTTAGACAAAAGTGGTAAAAATCAACGAGAATAAAGTGTCAAAATACACTAAAAATTTACCATAACTTCTCAATGTGCACATGACCTATAATTCTTTCATCATAGCAATTTTCAAAAGACTTTATTGCAGCCACAATGTGGAAATTATAGGAACATATTCAAGCCAAGAGTTATGACACACTTTTAGACACATTTGACACTTTATTTTCACACACAATTATTTGCATGACTTGTAAAGCAAGAAACTAACACCATACATCACAAACAGTACCAAATACATTAAACTAAAGACAACCATATCACAAAATTTATTCATCAAGCATCAATCATCATGAGACAAAATATTGGAATCAAACCATGCAAAAGACTTCACCAACATTGACAAAAGGCACCAAAAAAACACAAGGAAATTCACCTATATCTTTACCCACTTTTCATCATGTAAAATCATCACAAAACATCACAAATACATCAAGAAACATATAGGAATTATTTTTAGTAATTTCCACAAAGTTTTAACAAAAATAGAAAACATTAAACTAACAAGAAACAAAAATATTTTCACATATTTCTCAAGTCAGCATTAACATGTAAAAGTATTCAAGAACAATTAAAAATAACAAAAAAGTCTTAATAAAATTTTTTTTAGGAATTTTTGGCCTAAAATCAAACATACAGGGGTTCAGATAGCAACAAAGCAGGTGTACATAGCAAGAAACCCAAGAAAAACAAAGAAACATGCCCAAGCCCAAGGGAAAACGGATCCAAATCACCAGGGAACTACAAGAGTCGTCAGATCGATCCAGATGGGTCAGACCTAGATCTGACGGTGAAGATTGAGAGAAGAGTGAACCAGGAGTGACCCAGGCCGGTCCACTGGTTATATAAAGGCTTGAAACCGGTCTGGTTTCATTTCCCTCTCTTTTCCTCTCTAAGTGTTTTTAGAGAGAGAAGCTCTGCAACTTCTCTCTTCTTCTCCGTTCATCTTCTCCGACGAACACAACGGCGGAGGTGCGGTGATTCGCCGGTGGCGCCACCGCACCTGAATGTTTTCTGAAAAAAATTTACATCGTTGTGTTCATCTTTGACTCCTCTTTATGATTCTGGAATTAGTTTTGTGAAACTGTGACTAAAACGGAGTAGATCGAGGTTTAAACTTACAGCTTTTTCAAGAACTTTTCGATTTTGAATCTTTTTCACATATGTTTTCCAGAAGATACCGATCTACTTCGATCTAACTTCGTTGATGTGTTTAAAGAAAAACTGAGAAGTTTTACGTGTTTACCTGTGAGTTAATTTGGAGATTCGAAGGAGAAGATGAAAGAAGCTTCTTGAATCTTTTCCCTGATCTTCTGGTGAATGCTTCGTTGTTGTTTCGAACTGAAAATGAATAGGTGAACACGTTCCTCTTCTTCTTTGGTTCAATTCGAATTCAATCATTCTTCTTCTTTTCTTACCAAATCCTTCGTGATCGCGTTGGATTTGTCACCGTTGGTGATGGATCTATGCTGGAATTGCGAAGGTATAAATTCGATGATGAAGATTGTTCAGAGAATCTCTGAGAATTTTCGTAGATTCGAACTGATTTGGAGCAATAATTGTTGAATTGAGTTTGTTTGTGATGAGATTGATACGAATTTGTGATGAATTGGTGTGGATTTTGATTCTGGACAGTTAGGGTTTATGATTTGGGGATGAAGTTCTTCATGAACTTCATCGTGTTCTTGGTGATTTCTGGAAAACGGTTAGGGTTTGATTCTGTGGAGAAGAGAGAGAAATGGGATTGGTGTTTGTCGAGTTGGCACTGAATGAATGGTGATTGGTACTGTTGCATTGATGATATGGCCTTTATATAGGCTGCCATGTGGACCTGTGACCCAATGGGTGCTTGACACGTATTCTGGACTTGCCTTGGACTAATTTTGGCTTAAAGGCCTTTGTGCAATTTCTGGAAGTTAAAGGACTGACCTGCAATTATTTTTAAAAACAAGGACCACACTGCAATTTGAAAAAAAAAGGACTAAAAAATAAACTTGACATAAATGGGGACTGTTCTGCAATTAAGAAAAAGACTAAGAAAAACAAATTTAAGACCAAAACGACTTGAATGCAATTTTTAAAACTTTGAAGGACTAAAATGAAAATAATAATAAAATTGGAATAAAATTGGTAAAAATGGAAAAAACGTAAAGTGAAACCAATAAAAAACACAAAAAGGACTAAAATGAACCAACTACATAAATGAGGTACTTCAAAGTAATCTCTCTCTGTCAAAATTTTGTGTGAAATGACCAAAATGCCCCTAGGGACTAAAATGACTCAAATGCAATTTTAAAATGGTTTTTAACAGGGAATTAAAGCAAGAGTTTATACAAGCAAATTAAAAAAAGACTCAGAGCCAATTTTAAGGGATTAAAAGAGTTTTAACACAGGAAATGACTAAAATGCCCTCAGGGGCTAAATTGGCCCAAAATGACTCAGATGCAATCTTTGAAATGGATTTTAACATGGAATAGAAACAAGGACTTATACAAACAAATTGAAAAAACTCAGAGACAAATTTCAAGGAATAGAATAAGTTTGTATGCAGGAAATGACTAAAATACCCTTTTTATGAATTTTGCAAATAACATTGAAATAAAATGTAGAGAAAGATGCAATTGATCAGAGACAATTTCAAATAACTTGGAATGCAAGAAAGACCCTTTGGATGGTTTAAAATGCAAGAAAACATAGACAAAGTTACAATTGAAATTTTTTCAAAACAAAGGCAATAAAACATGCAGTTAACACATAGTAAAATATCAGGGTAAACAATATCAAATTGGCAATCTCAATAGTAATAGACACATATCAGAGATCGAAAAATATTTTGAGCAAGTATTTTTAGGTCCAAAATTAGGGTATAACAGTCATCATACAACTCATATCATCATCAATACATAGTCTTAAATCTCCAACAGACAAAGTAAAGATAAACAACGAAGACCGACCCCTAATCAGAGCCCTAAAGTCTAAGACACCAAAATGAAATAGATGAGGTAACATCCAAGCTATCCTCAAGCAACTCACCAAAGCAAAGCAAAACAAACTATTCTTGCACACCGTCTACTCATCTATACGATAAGGAAGGCGGTCAACCAAACGACAACTGGGGTTAGTCCACAATTCATAATTAAAGTATAATTAAACATAAGCGTTCAAGGATTCATGCATAACACATATACATACTCGACATTCCTAGAATACTAACACCACATGAATATTATCCCAAGTTCAACATCAATCATGTTATCATACTTCTATCATAACACATCAGGCATATTCATACCTTAAATCATCATCAAAACTCATCTATCAATATAAGAATTTTTCACCTTATTCCTCATTTAGCATAATTAACTCAATAAATACAATTCATCATTTCAAAGGTATAAGCAAGAAAACTATCGTCACCAAAGAGATCACACAATCACATACATATAATTCACACTTCATTATTTTCACCAAAATAAACATCATCAATTAAAATCACCAAGTGTACAAGTATCACCAAGATCAACAAACATCAATAAGTACACATCTTCACATGTTCACCAAATTTCACCAAGTACACAATTCATCAAGTTCACCAATGCACATAAAACACCAAGGTCCACCAAGCACATAGTCAAATATGACACATTCAACAACTTCACCAAATATATGCAATGCGCTTAGACACTACTCTATATGCATGTGGTACCGGTCATCACCAAGGTCGTCACCTCAAAATACTATGGTATGATAAACACCTCCTTTGGATACAAAATAATATTATAAACATCACCTCTAAACATCTCCTCTTGAATAAAAAGTATTCTAAACACCGCCTCTGAACACTTATGAATGCATGAACATATGACTCAACAATGCATACGTTCATACAACAAATCACCAACATTTTACATACATGCATTCATCACCAATAACATCACCTCTTTGCATGTAAGAAACCACCACCAAAAATAAATCATCAACATTAAAATCATCATCATAATCATCATCAACAACAACCGTATTTATCACCACATATTCATCAACTAGTCATCACAAAAAAGAAACACCTTCACCTCATAATTCACACTCATATTTAACAAGAATCATAGCCAATTATTAAATTAAAATCACCAAAGAATTATCATCAACAACTATTATCTCAAAGAAACAATAATATCTCAGGGTCACATTTCATCTAATAGACGAACAGCTAACCACATTATGTTATACATCATTTTAAACACCCAACATCAACAATTCATTCACATTAAGTCACACTAACATGAATTCAAAGTCCCCTTCTAGTTATCCGACCATAAAACATTAGTTTGATAAAGTTCGTCTAAGTTTATGAAAACTAGCATTTTCTGACAAATTCTCAAAACCAAAGTAAATGAATTCAAACGCCTCAACCGAGTATACACACAAATCACATATAAGTGCAATAGCGTGTACACATATGTTTCATAGGCCAAAGCCAACAAATTCCGAATTTTACCTAAGTTCGTATCGTTTCATCATTTTCCAAGTCATTTGACAAAACAAACCAAACAAGTTCGAATGCCTCAACTAATTATACACACATGTCACATATAAGTGAAGTAGTGTACACATGCACGTCTCATAGGCCAATACACCCCAATCCCAAAGTTTCACAAAGTTCATATCATTTTGCTGTTTTTCAAAGAATTTAAGTTTACAAAGCAAAACCAAGTTAAAGTCCAAGATTCCCATCCAAAACATTTTTATAAATCATAACAATACTAGACAACCCTAGTCCTACCTTCTTTCCTTGAGAAATCGAGTTTTCGGAAATTTCATGTTCTTGAACCATTTTCAAAAAGTTTATGATAGGATTCACAAAACCAAGTTCTACCCAATTCAATTGATGTTTCCAAAAGTTTAGAAAGCTTAAATATATTTAAGGATATCAAAAAATCAGTTTGGGATGGTTCGGATCAATCCCAAGTACCAAAAACTACCAAAAACATGGGTGCTGGATTGAGCAACTCGCTACCAGCTCGCCACGACGAGTTGCATCAGACAACAACCCATAATTTTTGGTTTTCCTCTCGGGAAAGCCATTCCTTTTCACACCAAAATCTCATTTTGATCCCCTTGACCCCAAATTCGACCCCAAAACTTATACACTTCATTACAAACATCAAAAGGCATTCAAAACAACAACAAACATCGGATTATAACACCAATTCATCTCAAAATCACCATCTAGTTCATTTTCACTAACACCCACCATTTTTCTCATTTTGCATTCAAACTTCAAAACAACCACATCAATTCAAACCCCATCAACACATAAACATAAAAAAAAACATTAATGAAGTGAATTAAAACATGTTTTAACAACAATCATACACCAATCCATGAATTTCACTCAAATAATCAAAGATCATGAAAACAAGTCAACAACAACAACAACTGTGAAGTTTAAGCTATTAACACAACAAATTCATGAAATTTATCATACCCACAATTTCACATGAAAAAGGAGCACGAATTTTATTAGTCAAAACCACAAAAAATGACAATTATAACAAAAGCACTTAAACCCGCAAGTAGAAAAAGTGCTTATAGCTTAATTGGTGAAAAAGAGACTATCCCCCTTACCTCTATTCTTCAAGAATCCAATTCCTAGCTTCAATTTAGCTCCTATCCACCAACGCCAAGCTTTCTCTCTCTAGTTCTTCTTTGGTCTTCAAGATCCTCGTTTTCTCTCTACCTCTATCTCAAAATGTTTTGTAAAAGTCTGAATGATGGTAATGATCTAATTTCTCTTAAGACTAGTGTTTATATAGTCACTACTCATTTGGGCTCAACCTCTGGTTGTCTTAATGGGCTCAATATTCTTACTAATTAATTCACCGAGTTACTACTCACTTAACCGTCAAAATAACGAATAATTACCGTCTCTAATTAATTACCACAACCCACTAGTAACTTAGTAAAAATAATTATTCCCACTTAAAACACTAAAAATAATTCTCGTAACGAAAAGACTATTTTACCCCTGCTCACCAAATTACCAAAATACCCCTGAGGCTAAAATAACTAAAATACCGTTCCCGAATAAAATACACACAGAGACAATTAAGTACATACAAGCACATATAAACACAAATAATAATTAATTAAAATAATTCTAGCGAAAATCGGGCTGTTAAACTTGGTAAACGATTTGGTACACTTGCCAGAACCAAAACCGTGCATCAAGTTTTTGGCGCTGCTGCCGTAGATTGTTGATATTTTCGACTGAGCAATTTAAATTACTTATTTTTATTTATCTTTATTTTTTCATTTATTTTTCTGTCATTTATTTTTCCGCATTTTATTTTTCTGTTTTCAAAAATTCAAAAATACCAAAAAAATCAAAAAATTAAAAAATACAAAAAATATTTAGTCCTAGTTGAGTCATTTTTTATTTATTTTTAGAGTCTAGACAGTACTAACATAGTTTAATTTTTCATTTTCCATTTAGTTTATTGTTTCCATTTAGTACTAACCAATTTTTTTTTCCCGTTTAGGAACTAACCCTATTCGTTTATCTATTTTTTATTTTTAGAGTTTTAGTTTAGGATTTTTATTTTATTTTTGACATTGCATTTTAAGGAGTCTTAGTAAAAATAACAAGTTTTTAAAATATCTACATTAGATCGAGTTTAGTTAATTAGGTTATTTATTAAGAGTCAGTCCATTTAATTTTGCATTTAGAATAAGGTTTAGCATTTATTATTAGTAATTGAGTCCGAGGTTTAATTAAGTAGTATAATTAGGTATTAACTAGTAATAGTAATTTAGATCGAGTCTGCATTACATAGAGTCAGTTGAGTCTAAGTGAACAAACGTTACAAAATTAAGAACAATTATAATTCTAAATCAACTATAAATCGTAAGAAGTAGGTCAAAATCAACCTCTCTAATTGTAAACTAGCTGTCATAAAATATTGTTGTATTAACTTCTTGAAGGTAACCAAATGAAAGAAGAAGTTCAACATGGCAAGAACTAAAAGAACAAGAAAAACAACTGGAGGAAGACCATTTGGAAACGTGAAGAAAGATCCACAAGAGGAGATCCGACAAGTCAGCTTCATGGATGAGGTTCGAATCAAAGTCAAAGATAAGAACGCTTTCAGAAGAAGGGACAAAGTTATGATCAAATCCCATGAACTTGTATATCCATCTACTCTTGTGAATAAGGCTTAGTATGGGCCTTTCGAAATAAAGCGCATAAGCAAGAACAATTATGTTGAGATCAAGGACCACACTAGATGGATGGCAAAGGTCCCAATCGAGGAAGTCATGCATCTGTGAGACTATATGACAGGCCTAAGTTGTTGGAGGGAAAAAATCAGCTGCTCAAGGGTCTGAACTAAACACTTAGGCATATCCGTCAGGTCTTGAGATGCTAAACAAGCGCTGAATAGGAGGCAACCTATTTCGTCAAGATAATGACTCAAAAGAAGCGCTGAATAGGAAGCAACGTATTGACTGTCGGGACTCAGACGTTAAACAAATGCTGAATGGGAGGCAACCCATTATTTTATTTTCCACATTTTTATTTCTGCTAAGCTGAGATGACTTGACTAATCAATTTCTTTTCTTTTTCTGTTGCTTTTTCTTTCAAGAATTATCTAATAAAAAATTTATTTCTTTTGCATTACATATATGGCTTTCCTTTTATGCTTAAATTTGTTTTAGTCTTAGGTATTTATTCAAAGCATTTAAGGCAAAGGCTAGTTTATTCATACATTCAAAGAGCACAGTTTCCTTCTTCTGCCAAAGGAGGTAAATTTTGATGGGATTTTAAGAGAGGTTTTTCAAAATTTTATAATCCTCTCAGCGAAACAAATCCCATTGAAACGGATCTTGATTAAATCATTAATCACAAATCAAACAGAAACTTAAACACTTTAAGATTCATGTGTTTACCTCTTGAAGAGAAGAACCTTTGTAGAAGAAATATTTCTGATCACGATCAAAGCAAAGCAGCGATGCCTCTACTCAGTCCACACGAACAAAACTTCTCCGATGACCGGTGCTAGCCAATTCCAACGGAGATTCAGAGAGACTAGGTTTAGAGAGCGGCGACTAGGGTTTTTAACTTTTAGAATTAGGTTAAGTGTTTCAACCAAAATTTAGTAATGCTTCAGCACAAGGGTTCTATTTATAGAACCACTTGTGTGGTCAGCAAGCCCATCACTTAAATACACCGCACCTTACGGTGGACCGTGTTTCTCTATTTTATTGTGAATTAAATAATAAAGTCATATTTAATTATTTAATTACTAATAAGTCTTACTTATTATTTTATAAATAAGTCTCACTTATTTATTTTATAAATAAGTCTTACTTATTTATTTCTCTCATCTATCTGTCCTTTGTGTGTGACCCTATAGGTTCTCGTAACGTTGGCAATAATATTAAATCACATATTTAATACTATAAACAGTGAGCGGTATCTAGCAACACATCACTGCTACCCAAGTGACGAGAATGTCATGTGATCTGACGAAACCTTCCCGTGATAATGTTCATGTGTATAATTACCCTTTTGCATTCATGTCTATTTTGAACACAAGGCATAGACCGTGTCATCCTTGTTTAGTTCAATATTGGGCCAGTAGACATTTCTCCTGTTATGTAGGAGGGACAAATTCCATCTAGGTCACTCATGTCCCTCATCATGATTCATGGAGTACCCATCAACCAACTTTATAGTCATCCTGTTATGGACAACGTTTGAATGGTGACAAAGCACTCGACTCCAACATCTAGGGTACATAGTGGTTTCAAGTCGAAGGGTGGAATACACCACTATCACTATGAGAATATCTTATGACACTTTTCATAACCTTTACTATGTATTATTCTCATAGCGGGTCAATCCAATATAAATATTACTCCTAATATTTATATCTATGTGAAGACTTGATAACTCTTTATCCATGATTTGTGAGAAGCGATCATCAGTCTACCCACATAACAGTCTCTATGCTTTAATGATATCCCACTTCACAATAAAGCTTGACTACGAATATTTTAAGAATAATGTCCTTATGTTTAATGGGGTCTCACAATTAAGTTATACTTAATGTTCCATTAAACGGACTGACTATTTTAGAGACTTTGTTATTTTGAAACAAAACAAAATAAACAAAGAAATGCCTTGTTATTATATATTCACAATATATATATATTGATATCAATATCATGATACAAAGCCAAACCCAATCAATATAGATTGGCTATTAGGGCTTACTCCAACAAATTTCTAGGGCTTGCTAGTGAAGGTACTTATAGAATCACCTACTCTTTTCCGAATAGCATAAACGGTGAGATTCGGAGCCAAATATTTCCATATCCATTCTAGGTTTTTAGATACTTAAATATTTCCAATACATATTATGAGTGTTCCATATGAATGTTATTATTGCTTGAATTTGCGGCCGTTCTTTACAGACGATCGGTTAGGTTATATTACACACAAGGCAATTTTCTTTGGTACCTAGAGCCTTTCAAGCCACCCTGTTATATTCTTATATATTATCCTTTGTGAAACCTTTTTGAGCCTCCAGACGAATATTCATTTCTTTATTAGTGATGAATCATGTCACAACCCTATGCTTTAAATGCACTTTGTTTGATTTCACTTGGAGTTAGATAGGTATTATTATGACTGCACATGCTTTGAAACTAAGTTTGGGGTTGCTCTTTGGAATTAGAAACATTTTAAGTTTGGGGTGGGGTAACAATAGAACACATTTGTTAGAAAAAAAAAATGAGAAAAATGTTGATGACCATGAATCTACACAAAAAAAAAGGAAAAAATCAAGAGGCAAAAAAATGGTCTCATAAAAAAAAAGTATGTTTCTGTCAAAAAACATAGACAAATAGTTCTACTGTTTTACCCATCTTATTTGAATCACAGAAGGAAGGATGACAATGCATTAATGTTTAGTAAGAATCCCTAGGTTAGTGAACTAACTCCAAGTTATTTTATTAGCCTACTTTTCCAAAATATATCCACCCTTAACCTAAGCCAAATTATAACCCTCAAAGTCCTCCTAATGTGTGAATAACTTTAACTTGACTGTCTGTTTAAAATTGTTTCAAATTTATAGCAAGGTACATTCATGTGACGACTCGAGTGGGAGAATGATGTGACCAGCCGTGCTGGTTTTAGGAGATACATATGTGTATCATAGAAAATAGTATGGCTGAGAATATAGGTTACTTTCACCAAGCCGGACCCGCTCGATTGTACAGTGGTAATGTGCCACGTGTATCTGAAAATGCGGGGCACAAGCGTCTTTTCCTGCTTTTATTTTAGGCAAAGCCCTCACTTTTAGCCTAAACCTAGGTAGAAACTCTCATTATAATTACCAGCCTTCCTCATTGAGAATTTCTCATTTAGAACTGTGACAGTTGAAGAGGAAGGCAACTTTGGAGCTTCGGGAGAGTTTCTATCTTCTCCTTGATTTTCTATGGTATGTTTTTATCTTTAGTAATTTGTTTTTAGTTACCATGTGTAACTAAATATTTTTAGGTTAGAGTTCTAAGATGAACCTCTGTATATTTTTGTTGGATATTTATTTAATATAATATGTCATTTACTTTATTTATTTATTCTTTTGTTCGCTATTAAGTTTTATTAGGAAGTAGTTTATTTCTGTGAGAGGTTCAACCTTAGATTAGGTACTTAGGTTGTGATAGGGCCTAACATTGATATCACTAACTGGATGCTTATATCTTGATATTTATATCCCTTTACTGATAACTATCTCTCTAGCAAGTAAGTGATTATTAATTAGCCAAAGATACTGAAATTATTGTTGACCCTAGACGTCGATACTCAGTGCCTATAACCCATTGTGTTAGGTGATGCCTTACCAAACCTAGGAATTAACAGGTTAGTAATTAGGGAAACAAGTGCCTAGCTGTCTGAAATAAGCTATAACCTAGTAAGACCATTCTCTTGAAATCCTTAGTAAGGTAGACGTAGATTAGACCTTCCCCTTTATAGAACTACTAAGAAAGCGTAGAGAGAGTGTGATATGAGTGTCCAAAGATTCAATGATGGAAATACCTAAGGGAACCTTGGCCTTCATTGCCTTGGGAAACACTAGAAAACCAATATATAGTTTATGTCTCAATTACCTTTGAATTAACATGGCCCCGAACGTAAGGATCACCGTGCGATAAGCAGGTGGAGTTTGTAACACCCCGTTCCCCCAACAACGTAATATTAATTAATATAATCAGAGTAAACCATACAACGGAGTGTCACACTGCTAATCAAAATTTCATAAATAGAAAATAGCTATTTATTTAAATCAACATTTAAAATATCTCCAAAACTGCAGCGGAATAATTCTTTAGAAAATACTATTTCAACCAAATCCAACATAAAGGGAAAATCTTGGCACAAAGGCCTCAACGTAATCAACATTATTTTCGACAACGATAAACTCCATTATTAAGTCTTTTACCAAAAATATGATACATAAAAGAAATGAAGAAAACGAAAATAGTTGCGACGAATCCCCATCCTAATATGTATTAGAGCCCTAGACACTTGAGCCGACCAAACCTACAAGCCATCATTACCTGCAAGTTACCCATACGAAGGGCAACGTTTTCAAGCAGAAGGGGTGAGAAACTTATCCAATAATAATAATATATAATTCATCAAATTAATGAAAACAACAAAGCATATCACAACAGGCATCATTAATAATGTATATAAATAAATACATAAGCAACAACATAATTATTTTTAGCAACAAGGTACAACAACAACAACAACAACAACAACAACAACAACAACAACAACAACAACAACAACAACAACATTATCCACAACGACACCGACAACTCGACCATGCAACAACGACGACAACAACTCAACAATGCGACCTACAACTTCAACAACAACTTAGACAACTTCATTATGCATGTGGTACCACCAGGGCATTAAGCCCCCTTCGCTAAGGTCATAATTGGACCTGTCGGGCATTAAGCCCCCATCGCTAAGGTCATAAAGGACCTGTCAGGCATTAAGCCCCCATCGCTAACTATGCAACAACACAACTCTAAATGCAATGGACTCAACTAGTGTATATCAACATACAACTACAACAGCACCTACAACAACAACATATGTGCCTAAAACAATTATGACACACTCCCCAACTTCGACATTAGACGATACAACAACGTCAACAACGGAAATCAACAACATAACATATATATAAATCAATTACATTCATCTCAAGGTTCAAAACATCCTTCAATAGCAATTAAGTTTTGATCAATAGAACATAAGCCAAATACCCATAAAACACCTCAATTAAATCACTAACACTTAAGTTTGAAGTTGGGAAACCAACCATAAGTTTTTGGACTAACTTGGGATTAGTTATGCTAAGTTTTCTTTAAGTTTTCTGAAGACCCACCTGGACTATTTTTATCATAACTCAAAATCTACAAATAATTTTCTAGTCACTCCAAAGCCATTAGAAAGCTATCTCAATTATCTACAACTTTCATGTTTACACCGAAGGCTAATTCAAAACAGAAATGGGTGAAAAATGTGAGTATTTCCTAGATTGGCCTGTCAGAAAATCGGTGGCCGATTTTGACACATCGGTGGCCAATTTTTCCAGAACTAAAACTGGAAATTTAGATCAGAAAACGGTGGCCGATTTTGACAATTCGGTGGCCGATTTTGGGCTTCTCTGCAGTTCAAAAATCAGTTTAACAATACGTTTTTTGCTTATGAATCACTCTTAAAAACCCAATTTTCAATCGCCCAAATCCCCAAAATGATTTAGAACAATGTTTACATGTTCTATATACAACATAGCAAGCAAAACAACATATAACCATGCATTCAACAACATAAATCATTACAATTCACCATTTTGCGCATAAAACTCAAACCGTTAAGTGGATTTCAGTGCCGTTTTCGCCTACACGCTCCTGACATTTCCTCCTATCATAATCTACAAAAACATTCAATTTTCCACCACTAAAAAAAATCGATTTCCCAACCCCACATAATCACTTGCCTGTAGAACATTCAGACACCGACGTTTCAATCGAAAATCCCAATTTTCAATCCCTGATTACCCAAAATACATTTCAGCAGAAGTTTTCAGGTTCAATTAGGCATTATAGCAATCAAATAACATAGAAACATGCTTCAACAACACCATTCATCATATTAAATCAATTTAACCTAAAACTTTCTAACCCTAATACCAAAACACCACAATCATCAAAAATCAGAATTATACATATTATTAGTGAAAGGAATCCCACCCTTACCTTAGATTAGTTTTTCTGAATTCCAACAGCCGCGTTCTTCGTCCAATTAGGGTTCTCTCTGACTTCTCTGCTTTCTCTCCACTTTTCTCAGTTATACGCGTTATGTTTTTCTTTCCCATTTACGGATTTTATTCTTTCCCTAATTGCTCTTCTCACCACAATCCTACTCTTTCCCATAATAATTAATTATTTCTACTAATAATAATATTTCTCCCCCACTTAGAAAAATACCTATTTAATAACTATTAACATATATTTCACCAATATAACATATATTAATAATATTTCACATAATATTCTAATAAATCAATTCAAATAACAATTATGAAAAAGTGGGCGTTACAACTCTCCCCAACTTAAAAGAATTTCGTCCTCGAGATTGTACCTTAGATCAACGATCCTCATCCTCTGTTTGAGTACCAGACAAGGCAAACACCCTTCCCCAGGCCGGGGCCTTCTTTGGTTCAGTACACTTACTAGAAATGTGCCCCTTTCCACCGCAATTGAAACAAATAATGTCGTCGTGCTTGCAATCTGAAATTGTATGCCCCTTGACGCCACAACAGAGGCACCCTTTCACCTCATCAGCACCACAAGCATTACTCTTGTGACCTTTTTCTCCACATTTAAAACAAATAATCCCAGCAGGCGTCTCATTCTTCTTAGGCATTCCCTCATTATTCACCCTTTGCTTGCCCTTATCAGCTGGAGCACTATAAGGCTTCCCACGATCTTGTTGCTGCTTACTCTTCCTCTCATTCACAATCTTATAATGAGCCTATGAATCATCTTCATAGATTCTGTATCTGCTCACCAAAGCAGAAAAGTCACGGATCTGTTGGTAACCAATGGCTCGCTTAATATCAGCACGCAAAGCATTCTCAAACTTGATACGCTTAGAAAACTCAGCATTGTCTCCAGTATAATGTGGATAGAATTGAGCCAGCTCCACAAACTTCGCTGCATACTCTGTCACCGACATGTTCCCTTGCTTCAGCTCAAGGAACTCGATCTCCTTTCTTCCGCGAACATCTTCAGGAAAATATCAGTTTAGGAACTCTCTCCTAAACACAGCCCAAGTAATAACCTCATCTTCTTGCTCTAGGGTAGTTTGAGTGCTCACCCACCAGTCATCAGCTTCCTCGGCCAGCATGTGCGTACCAAAACGCACCTTCTGATCATCGGAGCATTGCATAACTCTGAAAACTCTTTCAATCTCTTTGAGCCACGTCTGTGCTCCATCAGGGTCGTACCTTCCTTTGAAAGTAGGAGGATGATTCCTCAGAAAAGCCTCCAACATTCTTACATCAGCATTAACACCAGCACCAGCATTTTGTTGTTGTCCTATAGCTTGGGCCACAGCTTCCAATGCAGCAGCCACCGCAGCATCGTTTCTTCCAGCCATTCTAGTTCTTTTGTAATAGATAATATTCGCAGCCTCCAGGTCTCTACTCTTCATAACAACAAAAATCAGCACAACTAAGACAATATAAATTGTTAAACAACTCTACATGGCTCGACACGACTCTACTAATTGGCCGGACTGACCGACCTGCTCTGATACCAATTGTAACACCTCGTTCCCCCAACAACGTAATATTAATTAATATAATCAGAGTAAACCATACAACGGAGTGTCACACTGCTAATCAAAATTTCATAAATAGAAAATAGCTATTTATTTAAATCAACATTTAAAATATCTCCAAAACTGCAGCGGAATAATTCTTTAGAAAATACTATTTCAACCAAATCCAACATAAAAGGAAAATCTTGGCACAAAGGCCTCAACGTAATCAACATTATTTTCGACAACGATAAACTCCATTATTAAGTCTTTTACCAAAAATATGATACATAAAAGAAATGAAGAAAACGAAAATAGTTGCGACGAATCCCCATCCTAATATGTATTAGAGCCCTAGACACTTGAGCCGACCAAACCTACAAGCCATCATTACCTGCAAGTTACCCATACGAAGGGCAACGTTTTCAAGCAGAAGGGGTGAGAAACTTATCCAATAATAATAATATATAATTCATCAAATTAATGAAAACAACAAAGCATATCACAACAGGCATCATTAATAATGTATATAAATAAATACATAAGCAACAACATAATTATTTTCAGCAACAAGGTACAACAACAACAACAACAACAACAACATTATCCACAACGACACCGACAACTCGACCATGCAACAACGACGACAACAACTCAACAATGCGACCTACAACTTCAACAACAACTTAGACAACTTCATTATGCATGTGGTACCACCAGGGAATTAAGCCCCCTTCGCTAAGGTCATAATTGGACCTGTCGGGCATTAAGCCCCCATCGCTAACTATGCAACAACACAACTCTAAATGCAATGGACTCAACTAGTGTATATCAACATACAACTACAACAGCACCTACAACAACAACATATGTGCCTAAAACAATTATGACACACTCCCCAACTTCGACATTAGACGATACAACAACGTCAACAACGGAAATCAACAACATAACATATATATAAATCAATTACATTCATCTCAAGGTTCAAAACATCCTTCAATAGCAATTAAGTTTTGATCAATAGAACATAAGCCAAATACCCATAAAACACCTCAATTAAATCACTAACACTTAAGTTTGAAGTTGGGAAACCAACCATAAGTTTTTGGACTAACTTGGGATTAGTTATGCTAAGTTTTCTTTAAGTTTTCTGAAGACCCACCTGGACTATTTTTATCATAACTCAAAATCTACAAATAATTTTCTAGTCACTCCAAAGCCATTAGAAAGCTAACTCAATTATCTACAACTTTCATGTTTACACCGAAGGCTAATTCAAAACAAAAATGGGTGAAAAATGTGAGTATTTCCTAGATTGGCCTGTCAGAAAATCGGTGGCCGATTTTTCCAGAACTAAAACTGGAAATTTAGATCAGAAAACGGTGGCCGATTTTGACAATTCGGTGGCCGATTTTGGGCTTCTCTGCAGTTCAAAAATCAGTTTAACAATACGTTTTTTGCTTATGAATCACTCTTAAAAACCCAATTTTCAATCGCCCAAATCCCCAAAATGATTTAGAACAATGTTTACAGGTTCTATATACAACATAGCAAGCAAAACAACATATAACCATGCATTCAACAACATAAATCATTACAATTCACCATTTTGAGCATAAAACTCAAACCGTTAAGTGGATTTCAGTGCCGTTTTTGCCTACACGCTCCTGACATTTCGCCCTATCATAATCTACAAAAACATTCAATTTTCCACCACTAAAAAAAATCGATTTCCCAACCCCACATAATCACTTGCCTGTAGAACATTCAGACACCGACGTTTCAATCGAAAATCCCAATTTTCAATCCCTGATTACCCAAAATACATTTCAGCAGAAGTTTTCAGGTTCAATTAGGCATTATAGCAATCAAATAACATAGAAACATGCTTCAACAACACCATTCATCATATTAAATCAATTTAACCTAAAACTTTCTAACCCTAATACCAAAACACCACAATCATCAAAAATCAGAATTATACATATTATTAGTGAAAGGAATCCCACCCTTACCTTAGATTAGTTTTTCTGAATTCCAACAGCCGCGTTCTTCGTCCAATTAGGGTTCTCTCTGACTTCTCTGCTTTCTCTCCACTTTTCTCAGTTATACGCGTTATGTTTTTCTTTCCCATTTACTGATTTTATTCTTTCCCTAATTGCTCTTCTCACCACAATCCTACTCTTTCCCATAATAATTAATTATTTCTACTAATAATAATATTTCTCCCCCACTTAGAAAAATACCTATTTAATAACTATTAACATATATTTCACCAATATAACATATATTAATAATATTTCACATAATATTCTAATAAATCAATTCAAATAACAATTATGAAAAAGTGGGCGTTACAACTCTCCCCAACTTAAAAGAATTTCGTCCTCGAGATTGTACCTTAGATCAACGATCCTCATCCTCTGTTTGAGTACCAGACAAGGCAAACACCCTTCCCCTGGCCGGGGCCTTCTTTGGTTCAGTACACTTACCAGAAATGTGCCCCTTTCCACCACAATTGAAACAAATAATGTCGTCGTGCTTGCAATCTGAAATTGTATGCCCCTTGACGCCACAACAGAGGCACCCTTTCACCTCATCAGCACCACAAGCATTACTCTTGTGACCTTTTTCTCCACATTTAAAACAAATAATCCCAGCAGGCGTCTCATTCTTCTTAGGCATTCCCTCATTATTCACCCTTTGCTTGCCCTTATCAGCTGGAGCACTATAAGGCTTCCCACGATCTTGTTGCTGCTTACTCTTCCTCTCATTCACAATCTTATAATGAGCCTATGAATCATCTTCATAGATTCTGCATCTGCTCACCAAAGCAGAAAAGTCACGGATCTGTTGGTAACCAATGGCTCGCTTAATATCAGCACGCAAAGCATTCTCAAACTTGATACACTTAGAAAACTCAGCATTGTCTCCAGTATAATGTGGATAGAATTGAGCCAGCTCCACAAACTTCGCTGCATACTCTGTCACCGACATGTTCCCTTTCTTCAGCTCAACGAACTCGATCTCCTTTCTTCCGCAAACATCTTCAGGAAAATATCAGTTTAGGAACTCTCTCCTAAACACAGCCCAAGTAATAACCTCATCTTCTTGCTCTAGGGTAGTTTGAGTGCTCACCCACCAGTCATCAGCTTCCTCGGCCAGCATGTGCGTACCAAAACGCACCTTCTGATCATCGGTGCATTGCATAACTCTGAAAACTCTTTCAATCTCTTTGAGCCACGTCTGTGCTCCATCAGGGTCGTACCTTCCTTTGAAAGTAGGAGGATGATTCCTCAGAAAAGCCTCCAACATTCTTACATCAGCATTAACACCAGCACCAGCATTTTGTTGTTGTCCTATAGCTTGGGCCACAGCTTCCAATGCAGCAGCCACCGCAACATCGTTTCTTCCAGCCATTCTAGTTCTTTTGTAACAGATAATATTCGCAGCCTCCAGGTCTCTACTCTTCATAACAACAAAAATCAGCACAACTAAGACAATATAAATTGTTAAACAACTCTACATGGCTCGACACGACTCTACTAATTGGCCGGACTGACCGACCTGCTCTGATACCAATTGTAACACCCCGTTCCCCCAACAACGTAATATTAATTAATATAATCAGAGTAAACCATACAACGGAGTGTCACACTGCTAATCAAAATTTCATAAATAGAAAATAGCTATTTATTTAAATCAACATTTAAAATATCTCCAAAACTGCAGCGGAATAATTCTTTAGAAAATACTATTTCAACCAAATCCAACATAAAAGGAAAATCTTGGCACAAAGGCCTCAACGTAATCAACATTATTTTCGACAACGATAAACTCCATTATTAAGTCTTTTACCAAAAATATGATACATAAAAGAAATGAAGAAAACGAAAATAGTTGCGACGAATCCCCATCCTAATATGTATTAGAGCCCTAGACACTTGAGCCGACCAAACCTACAAGCCATCATTACCTGCAAGTTACCCATACGAAGGGCAACGTTACTTATCCAATAATAATAAATATATAATTCATCAAATTAATGAAAACAACAAAGCATATCACAACAGGCATCATTAATAATGTATATAAATAAATACATAAGCAACAACATAATTATTTTCAGCAACAAGGTACAACAACAACAACAACAACAACAATATCCACAACGACACCGACAACTCGACCATGCAACAACGACGACAACAACTCAACAATGCGACCTACAACTTCAACAACAACTTAGACAACTTCAGTATGCATGTGGTACCACCAGGGCATTAAGCCCCCTTCGCTAAGGTCATAATTGGACCTGTCGGGCATTAAGCCCCTGTCGCTAAGGTCATAAAGGACTTGTCAGGCATTAAGCCCCCATCGCTAACTATGCAACAACACAACTCTAAATGCAATGGACTCAACTAGTGTATATCAACATACAACTACAACAGCACCTACAACAACAACATATGTGCCTAAAACAATTATGACACACTCCCCAACTTCGACATTAGACGATACAACAACGTCAACAACGGAAATCAACAACATAACATATATATAAATCAATTACATTCATCTCAAGGTTCAAAACATCCTTCAATAGCAATTAAGTTATGATCAATAGAACATAAGCCAAATACCCATAAAACACCTCAATTAAATCACTAACACTTAAGTTTGAAGTTGGGAAACCAACCATAAGTTTTTGGACTAACTTGGGATTAGTTATGCTAAGTTTTCTTTAAGTTTTCTGAAGACCCAGCTGGACTATTTTTATCATAACTCAAAATCTACAAATAATTTTCTAGTCACTCCAAAGCCATTAGAAAGCTAACTCAATTATCTATAACTTTCATGTTTACACCGAAGGCTAATTCAAAACAGAAATGGGTGAAAAATGTGAGTATTTCCTAGATTGGCCTGTCAGAAAATCGGTGGCCGATTTTGACACCTCGGTGGCCGATTTTTCCAGAACTAAAACTGGAAATTTAGATCAGAAAACGGTGGCCGATTTTGACAATTCGGTGGCCGATTTTGGGCTTCTCTGCAGTTCAAAAATCAGTCTAACAATACGTTTTTTGCTTATGAATCACTCTTAAAAACCCAATTTTCAATCGCCCAAATCCCCAAAATGATTTAGAACAATGTTTACAGGTTCTATATACAACATAGCAAGCAAAACAACATATAACCATGCATTCAACAACATAAATCATTACAATTCACCATTTTGCGCATAAAACTCAAACCGTTAAGTGGATTTCAGTGCCGTTTTCGCCTACACGCTCCTGACATTTCCCCCTATCATAATCTACAAAAACATTCAATTTTCCACCACTAAAAAAAATCGATTTCCCAACCCCACATAATCACTTGCCTGTAGAACATTCAGACACCGACGTTTCAATCGAAAATCCCAATTTTCAATCCCTGATTACCCAAAATACATTTCAGCAGAAGTTTTCAGGTTCAATTAGGCATTATAGCAATCAAATAACATAGAAACATGCTTCAACAACACCATTCATCATATTAAATCAATTTAACCTAAAACTTTCTAACCCTAATACCAAAACACCACAATCATCAAAAATCAGAATTATACATATTATTAGTGAAAGGAATCCCACCCTTACCTTAGATTAGTTTTTCTGAATTCCAACAGCCGCGTTCTTCGTCCAATTAGGGTTCTCTCTGACTTCTCTGCTTTCTCTCCACTTTTCTCAGTTATACGCGTTATGTTTTTCTTTCCCATTTACGGATTTTATTCTTTCCCTAATTGCTCTTCTCACCACAATCCTACTCTTTCCCATAATAATTAATTATTTCTACTAATAATAATATTTCTCCCCCACTTAGAAAAATACCTATTTAATAACTATTAACATATATTTCACCAATATAACATATATTAATAATATTTCACATAATATTCTAATAAATCAATTCAAATAACAATTATGAAAAAGTGGGCGTTACAACTCTCCCCAACTTAAAAGAATTTCGTCCTCGAAATTGTACCTTAGATCAACGATCCTCATCCTCTATTTGAGTACCAGACAAGGCAAACACCCTTCCCCTGGCCGGGGCCTTCTTTGGTTCAGTACACTTACCAGAAATGTGCCCCTTTCCACCGCAATTGAAACAAATAATGTCGTCGTGCTTGCAATCTGAAATTGTATGCCCCTTGACGCCACAACAGAGGCACCCTTTCACCTCATCAGCACCACAAGCATTACTCTTGTGACCTTTTTCTCCACATTTAAAACAAATAATCCCAGCAGGAGTCTCATTCTTCTTAGGCATTCCCTCATTATTCACCCTTTGCTTGCCCTTATCAGCTGGAGCACTATAAGGCTTCCCACGATCTTGTTGCTGCTTACTCATCCTCTCATTCACAATCTTATAATGAGCCTTTGAATCATCTTCATAGATTCTGCATCTGCTCACCAAAGCATAAAAGTCACGGATCTGTTGGTAACCAATGGCTCGCTTAATATCAGCACGCAAAGCATTCTCAAACTTGATACACTTAGAAAACTCAGCATTGTCTCCAGTATAATGTGGATAGAATTGAGCCAGCTCAACAAACTTCGCTGCATACTCTGTCACCGACATGTTCCCTTGCTTCAGCTCAAGGAACTCGATCTCCTTTCTTCCGCGAACATCTTCAGGAAAATATCAGTTTAGGAACTCTCTCCTAAACACAGCCCAAGTAATAACCTCATCTTCTTGCTCTAGGGTAGTTTGAGTGCTCACCCACCAGTCATCAGCTTCCTCGGCCAGCATGTGCGTACCAAAACGCACCTTCTGATCATCGGAGCATTGCATAACTCTGAAAACTCTTTCAATCTCTTTGAGCCACGTCTGTGCTCCATCAGGGTCGTACCTTCCTTTGAAAGTAGGAGGATGATTCCTCAGAAAAGCCTCCAACATTCTTACATCAGCATTAACACCAGCACCAGCATTTTGTTGTTGTCCTATAGCTTGGGCCACAACTTCCAATGCAGCAGCCACCGCAGCATCGTTTCTTCCAGCCATTCTAGTTCTTTTGTAACAGATAATATTCGCAGCCTCCAGGTCTCCACTCTTCATAACAACAAAAATCAGCACAACTAAGACAATATAAATTGTTAAACAACTCTACATGGCTCGACACGACTCTACTAATTGGCCGGACGGACCGACCTGCTCTGATACCAATTGTAACACCCCGTTCCCCCAACAATGTAATATTAATTAATATAATCAGAGTAAACCATACAACGGAGTGTCACACTGCTAATCAAAATTTCATAAATAGAAAATAGCTATTTATTTAAATCAACATTTAAAATATCTCCAAAACTGCAGCGGAATAATTCTTTAGAAAATACTATTTCAACCAAATCCAACATAAAGGGAAAATCTTGGCACAAAGGCCTCAACGTAATCAACATTATTTTCGACAACGATAAACTCCATTATTAAGTCTTTTACCAAAAATATGATACATAAAAGAAATGAAGAAAACGAAAATAGTTGCGACGAATCCCCATCCTAATATGTATTAGAGCCCTAGACACTTGAGCCGACCAAACCTACAAGCCATCATTACTTGCAAGTTACCCATACGAAGGGCAACGTTTTCAAGCAGAAGGGGTGAGAAACTTATCCAATAATAATAATATATAATTCATCAAATTAATGAAAACAACAAAGCATATCACAACAGGCATCATTAATAATGTATATAAATAAATACATAAGCAACAACATAATTATTCTCAGCAACAAGGTACAACAACAACAACAACATTATCCACAACGACACCGACAACTCGACCATGCAACAACGACGACAACAACTCAACAATGCGACCTACAACTTCAACAACAACTTAGACAACTTCATTATGCATGTGGTACCACCAGGGCATTAAGCCCCCTTCGCTAAGGTCATAATTGGACCTGTCGGGCATTAAGCCCCCATCGCTAAGGTCATAAAGGTCCTGTCAGGCATTAAGCCCCCATCGCTAACTATGCAACAACACAACTCTAAATGCAATGGACTCAACTAGTGTATATCAACATACAACTACAACAACACCTACAACAACAACATATGTGCCTAAAACAATTATGACACACTCCCCAACTTCGACATTAGACGATACAACAACGTCAACAACGGAAATCAACAACATAACATATATATAAATCAATTACATTCATCTCAAGGTTCAAAACATCCTTCAATAGCAATTAAGTTTTGATCAATAGAACATAAGCCAAATACCCATAAAACACCTCAATTAAATCACTAACACTTAAGTTTGAAGTTGGGAAACCAACCATAAGTTTTTGGACTAACTTGGGATTAGTTATGCTAAGTTTTCTTAAAGTTTTTTGAAGACCCACCTGGACTATTTTTATCATAACTCAAAATCTACAAATAATTTTCTAGTCACTCCAAAGCCATTAGAAAGCTAACTCAATTATCTACAACTTTCATGTTTACACCGAAGGCTAATTCAAAACAGAAATGGGTGAAAAATGTGAGTATTTCCTAGATTGGCCTGTCAAAAATCGGTGGCCGATTTTGACACATCGGTGGCCGATTTTTCCAGAACTAAAACTGGAAATTTAGATCAGAAAACGGTGGCCGATTTTGACAATTCGGTGGCCGATTTTCGGCTTCTCTGCAGTTTAAAAATCAGTTTGACAATACGTTTTTCGCTTATGAATCACTCTTAAAAACCCAATTTTCAATCGCCCAAATCCCCAAAATGATTTACAACAATGTTTACAGGTTCTATATACAACATAGCAAGCAAAACAACATATAACCACGCATTCAACAACATAAATCATTACAATTCACCATTTTGCGCATAAAACTAAAACCGTTAAGTGGATTTCAGTGCCGTTTTTGCCTACACGCTCCTGACATTTCCCCCTATCATAATCTATAGAAACATTCAATTTTCCACCACTAAAAAAAATCGATTTCCCAACCCCACATAATCACTTGCCTGTAGAACATTCAGACACCGACGTTTCAATCGAAAATCCCAATTTTCAATCCCTGATTACCCAAAATACGTTTCAGCAGAAGTTTTCAGGTTCAATTAGGCATTATAGCAATCAAATAACATAGAAACATGCTTCAACAACACCATTCATCATATTAAATCAATTTAACCTAAAACTTTCTAACCCTAATACCAAAACACCACAATCATCAAAAATCAGAATTATACATATTATTAGTGAAAGGAATCCCACCCTTACCTTAGATTAGTTTTTCTGAATTCCAACAGCCGCGTTCTTTGTCCAATTAGGGTTCTCTCTGACTTCTCTGCTTTCTCTCCTCTTTTCTCATTTATACGCGTTATGTTTTTCTGTCCCATTTACGGATTTTATTCTTTCCCTAATTGCTCTTCTCACCACAGTCCTACTCTTTCCCTTAATAATTAATTATTTCTACTAATAATAATATTTCTCCCCCACTTAGAAAAATACCTATTTAATAACTATTAACATATATTTCACCAATATAACATATATTAATAATATTTCACATAATATTCTAATAAATCAATTCAAATAACAATTATGAAAAAGTGGGCGTTACAGAGTTAGCCATCGGAGGGATATACCAAAGTAGGTTAGTATCGTCCCAACTGCCTCGTCACTTTTATAGTCTACCTAAGATAAATAAACGCGACATATTTATTCCTTTTTATCTAACAACATATATACAGAGGGGATTCGAAGAATCCTAACCGCTGCTTACTTTTCTGCAACCAAAACAGATAAACTTGCTCTGTTGCAAACAGATAAAAATTGCAGCCTAACTTTTATACCGTCAACTTACAAAAATAAGTAATGCGAATTGTTTGGACGAAACGACAATACTTGTGGATACGATACTCTACTTATCGCTTTATTACTTGGTAAACAATTTGGTACAATTGCCAGAACTCAAACCATGCATCAATATTTAACTTCATAAAATTAATTAAATAGCAATTCGGGGTGTTACAATTTGGTGTACTTGCCAATTTCGTCCATCACCAGTTGTAATAACTCTAGTCTGTGATGTGAGTGATACCTAGGTGTGATCTACCTTAGCACAAATTTTTCACTGTTTACATAAGCTTAACTTTAACTAGTTTCATAGGTAGCGATTTCTTTCAGAAGCAACACTATAAAGAACGATTTGAGGCGAACGCTGGCGATTTTCATCATTGGAAACAACACTTAAGATTTTCACTCATCCTTTACAAAAATTATAATTTACCAATCATTTTGAGTATGTATGTGATTGTAACTAGTATCTAATTTCCTTTATATCAAGTAATTATTTCGCTAAATGAATTTCTCTACTTGATCGCTATTGAATTAACCTAAGACATAATTCACTACTAACCCTAGGTTTTATAAATTGATCTAAAAATATTGTTCACAAGATAATTGTATATGGATATTCGATTACTAAGTGTTACATGGAATATGCCGTGCTTTCAAGATTTTGATAATATTAGTTTTACCTAAGGGATTAAGGTACTTTGTTTCATAAACGGACCCTTAGGAAATTGATTGATATTGATCTATTTTTCTCTTGAATATATGGTAATTAATTCAAACAACCCTTGTGGTTTTTAATCACCTGCTTAATCACTTTAATTTTAATCTGCAAACCAAACTATTATGAAAACCCCTCCTTAAGCTATCACTTATGTATAGTTATAATTGATGATTTTATCGATTGATCACAATCTCTATGGAGACAAATATATCATTTCTTAACGCAATTTGGTACATTTTCTAAATGTCTATCAACCTCTGTGATACGTGATTTTGAAAGATAACTTTTTTCATGTTCAACACTGCTATACCCTAATTTTGGACCTAAAAATACTAACTCATTTCTTCTTATCTTGCATTTCAAGCCATTTGAACTATCTCTGATCAATTGCATCTTTCTCTGCATTTTATTTCAATTTTATTTGCAAAATTCACATAGAAGGGTATTTTAGTCATTTCCTATGTCAAATTTTCTTTCAGTCTTTTAAAAATTTGTTTGAGTCTGTTCATTTGGTTTGGATAAGTCTCTGTTTCATTCTATGTCAAAATCCATTTCAAAAATTTGCATTTGAAGTCGTTTTGAGTCAGTTTTGCCCTTAGGGGCATTTTAGTCTTTTCAAGTGTCAAAACTCTGATCAAATCTCAAAAATTGTCTCTGAGTCTTTTAAATTGGTTTAAATAAACTCTTGTTTCAATTCGTTGTTAAAAATCCATTTTAAAATTTGTATTTGAGTCACTTTTAGTCGTTCTAGCCCCAGGGGCATTTTGGTCATTTCACACGAAATTTCGGCAGAGAGAGGTTACTTTAAAGTACCTCATTTAGGCCATTGGTTCGTTTTAGTCCATTCTGTCAATTTTAATCGTTTCACTTTACGTTTTTTCCAAATTTACCAATTTTATTCCAATTTTATTATTATTTTCATTTTAGTCCCTAAATTGTTAGAAATTGCACTTTAGTCCTTTTATGTCATTACTAAGGTTTTTTTCTTCCTTCAAGTCATCTTTTTTCTTTAAGTCATTTTGAGTCAATCACAGTCCAGTCCTTTAATTTCAACAAATTGCAGATTGGTCCTTAACATTTTTTTGCAGGAAAGTCCTTTAATTTCATCCAATTGCAGGTCAGTCCTCATTTCATTTTGGTCCAGTTTCAGTCCAAGGGCACGTGGCACTATTCTATTGAGCAGAGGGAACACTTGGCACCTATAAAGCCTTGCCAACTCAAGTCAAAGGGATATTTTTTTTTTCTCAGGAATCACTCAGTGACACATCATCATCAGAGAAACTCTAACAGAATTTCTCTCTCCCCAAGTCACCACCGTAACTGAATCCAGCCACCACCGTAACAAACTCAAAAACCACCACAGCAGAATCAAAAACCACCGCACAAACTCTCAATTTCGTACCAGTTTCACCAAATTCATCATCAAAACGTACAAAATCAATATGAACTTCTGGAAAATCAAAACCGAAGCAAAATTCAACAAAATTCTTTTGAATTAGGTTTGTTCTCAGAGATTTTCCACGAAAATCATCATCATCGAACTATTTTCCTTCGTTTTCTTGCAATTCAAGTCCAAAGACGATCACAAGAAGATTTGAGGGAGAGAAGAAGAGAAATTGAAGCAAAATCAAACCAGTTCGAAGAAGAAGAAGATTGAATACCGATTTATTTTCGGTTTCGAAGCTTACCAGAGGAATCAAAAGCTCGCAAGGATCCACTTGTTCAAATCTCCAAGTAATTCAGGTAAGAACACAAAGAAACCTTCTCATATTCATCATCGAAGCTTTGTATTGAAAGACGAACGGTGAATCCAATTGAAAAGCTTGAAAAATTCGAACAAGTTGAAAACTGAAACCCTAAAACACAAAATCATGAAGATTCACCGTTTACCTTTCAATTCAGAATGCAAATTCATCATTAACGAATCAAATTAGGGTTTCAGCTCCAAGAAAGCCTCAAAATCCAAAACGTTTCGAACTTGTGAAGAATTAGGATAGAATCCGTTCGAATCAGTGTGGTTTGAAACGTTTTGATTCGATTTTCCTCAAAAAATATCAAGTTTAAAGTGATTCAAACGACTTCCTTCGAAAAATCTGGATTGAAACGTTTTAAACGGTGTTCTTCAGAAAACATCAAGTTTGAAACATTTCGATTGATTTTCTTCAAAAAATATCCAGATCGAAGCGTTTCCAAACAAAAAGTATCCAGATCGAATCATTTCAAACGACTTTCATCAAGAAGTAACAAGATCGAAACGTTTCGAACCGATTCTATAGAAAAATGCTTAGATCGAAACGATTTCAAACGGTTTCCTTCAAAAAGCAATAACATCGAAGCATTTCGAATGGATTCTCTTCGAAAAGTACCAAGGTCCAAAACGTTTGTCCAGACTATGTTGGTGTGTGGTTTTGTTTGTGATACGTGGTTTGAATCCATGAGTACGGTAGGAAGAAGATGAGCGACACCGTTAGGGTTAGGATGAGAGGAAGAGAGAACAAGGAGAAGAAAGAGGAATTAGGTTTAGAAATGAATTGGACCGGTCTTACTTGCTTTTATACAGGTGTGAACCAGATTGGTTCATGTGAACCGGTCTGGTTCACTCCTGGACGTTATATCAGCCGTTGATCTTGCAATTAGATTAGATGCGTGGTCCTGATTTGTTCCTGTTGTGTGTCTCTCTGAGCTTATCATGCGCCCTGCGTTCCTGGCCTTTGGATTTTGGGTTTCTTAGGAGTTGGATCAATCCAACGCCTCTGAGGCTATTGGAGGATCCAAGATCCATCAAGAACCCTGGGCCTGGGTCCCTTTTCGCTGGTTTTTTCGTTTGGGCTTATTTCCTGCTAGTCGCACCCCTGAACCTTGCTTCCTGCACCTCCTGTGTGTCAAAATCTTTTGCAAAAAATTCCAAAATATTTTTCCATGACTTCTTGATGTTTTTTGATTGTTTTTTTTTAATATTTTTGCACAATAAAATTTGATAAAAAATATTGATAGTTTCTAGTGTTTTTTTTGAATTTCATGTTAAAAATTGGTGAAAGTTAACCTAAGGTTGTCTCTAATTCTTGATAAATATTTGTGACTCATGATATGTGACTTGGTGAAGAATTTACCTCAGTTTGAATGTTTTTACTGGTCATATGCATACATTGTTTGCTTGCTTGCTTTGCAAGTGCTGTTGGTGAATAAATAGTGTAAATAGGTCTAAGTTCACAACAAGATGTGAGGCCAACTAACTCTCTTGAATTCTCATTTTTTTTGTTAACTTGGATTCCATGTCTTGAAAATGTGTTGAACCATGGGAATTATGAGTCATAGTTAAGCCTTACCTTGGTGATGAATTTTAGATCTATTATACACTACTCTTGTTTGTTTTACATCTTTCTTGTTCTTTTTGGTCATGATGGCTTCACTTACCTATGTCTCTATTCTCTATGCCTTATATTACTAACAATTTCCTCTATTGTATTCCATACATCATGAGCATCTCATCTTCCATCTCATATCTTCATCCTATTATTTTTCCACACTTTAAAGTTCATGCAAAAATTAGAGTGTAAACTTAGGAAATTTTGTAATATTCCTTCCTCATACCTTTTTAAATTCTTGCAAGACCATAGAATGTATCTAGGCCAATGATGTAACGGACAATGGACTCTAATGATGTACACCGACACAAGCACCGACACATGCACACACCTCACTTTAGGTATATAGCTAGAATATGCATGTTTAGATGTATGTTTAGGATTGTATGTTTAGATGAATGTTTAGGCTTTATACTTAGAAAAATCAATTTCCAAAAAAATGTGAACAAACATCATTCAAACCATTTTCTAAATAAACCTTGGGATCAAAATCCCATTGTAATTTTCCCTTTTATTTTCTTAATCAAAAATTCAATGAAAATAATCATATTTGACTTCTTTTGCAAATGACTAATTCAACCCCACTTTTTACAATATCATGCCCTTGAGGCCTCTTTCTATTCTTCAAAATCCCATTTTCAAACTTAAAATCAACCAACAAAAACAAAAACATTTTTGGAATAGAATTACGGTGGATTTGATCCCTTAAACGGGTACGTAGGCAAGGAACAAAATTCCTTCAATTCAAATAAAATAAAAATTCAAACACATTCTTCTCCCTCCAATTCTTCACTTAGAAAACTCTTAGGCTTAACATCACTTTTCAAAATAGCATTTAAAAATAAAGCGCGCGCGTAGAAATTAAAGACGGTTCCTATAGGATACTATAGTCGTTATGGGTGCCTAACACCTTCCCGTAGCGAAAACAACTCCCGAACCTCGATTCTCAAGGGTTTTGCTTACTTTTTCCCTTCCCAAGAAAAAATAAGATATCACCGGTTAGAAAGGTTCAAACGTAATCAATGTTTGACACCCAAAAACCAAGATAAAACAAACACTAATGTTATTCTTCGGGTATTTTGTCTCTTCTCTATTATGAAAGGCTAAAAGAACAAAAACACTAATGAATTTTTTATGGGCATCAAACTTTTTAGTCGAAATCTTTATTTTGCTTATCTGGTCAATTGAGTGAGCTAAAGGATAAACTTGACACATTGATATACCTTAGAGACATTTAACAATAACTTCAATTTATTAAACAACATAATGTTTAATCCTTAGAGACAACTTAGGGACAATTTAATTTACTTTAACAAAGCAATTTAAATAACAATATCTTAGAGACAACTTAATAAAAAATTTAATTGACATTAATAAAACAATAAAATTTTACTTATAAAATGTTTAATCCAATTTTTACTGATTGCATGTAAACGAAGGAAAAATGACTCACATTTCCAAGTTTGTCTTTGCTTTGATAATCTTTCTTTCTATATATGTCGGGGTAAACGACTGCAGTAAGTAATTTTTGACATAATTTTCTCATTTTCTTATTTATATTAAACATAATATTTCATACTCATTTAATAAAAATGCTTTATTGTTATTTGACATTGCAGAGCGTATTCCATGCAAAGATAACTCTGATTGTAATGACAATTGGCAACTACTTGCGTGTAGGTTTGAACGGGAACTACCTCGATGCGTTAACTCAATTTGTAAGTGCGTGCCAATGTAACTATGAATATGCAAAATAATTATATGTTACATATAATTTATTTGTATGTCATAATGTTCGTATTTTAATAATATTATATACACTTTGATTTATGTTTATGTTACCTTTGTGTTGTTTAGTTCCTCTGGACTTTTTTCCCGTACTCAGGTTTTATCCCAATGGGATTTTCTGAGAAAATTTTAATAAGGGACATGTTGATATTGCTTGGTTAACTTTTATTGGGTTTTGGTATAGTCCCCCCAATATTTGTAATTCTTATTTTCCTGTGATTTGTTAATAATAATTTTCTAGTGCTGCAAGTTATATCATAATCATGGGAGGCCAACATAGTATAGATGACATGTTTGTCACTTGCACTTTGTTTTTTCTTTAATAAATGTTTCGCCAACCTTTAAATCTCTTTGACAAGAACAAAATAAAAATTAACAATGTTACATAATTATTAGTCACTTGAATAAATAATGCCAATATACGATTATTTATATTTATTATTTATTCATTAGTTATAAAATATTTACTATTTATTCTACTTCTAAATTTAGCATATAAAATTGTTGAGTGATATAAAATTAATAAATATTTGTATTTGATAAAAGCATCAAAGAATAATGTAAAATAGGTAAATCCACATTTTTGAAAATAAAGTTGTGTTCTGATCTGGACACAGTCCCAACCTATGATACATTGGAAATGACCCTTTACAGAAGTCTCAAAGGGACCATCACGGACCTCACTTAGGATCACACTAGAATAATGATATTTGGATGAAACATGTACCATCTAGTCCAGATCTAATACAATCTACTCACAGTTGTCGCTCGAGGACTACAAGTGTCCCTTGAGGATAGCTGACCAGGTAAAGATTCATGGAACAAACACTAAACCTACACTATAAATACTAACTCATTGTCTTTGTGTAAAGTACGCTCAACTTTAACCTAAAATACCTTATCATTCTGTGACACTTATTGACTTGACCGTCAGAGTGTGTGCATGTACACTTTGCCCGTTCACCCGCAGAAGAAGGCTAATACTAACAGAAATACCCTATTCAAATTCCAATAAAAACCATCAACCAACGATCTCATGTTTCGCAGGATTTAGGATTTTAAGAGGGCTTTTGAAAACTTCAATCCAGTTAGTGGTACAAATTCGATGAATAGATCTTGATTAAATTATTCGTCATTAATCACATTCAAATTCACGTGCTTACCTCTTTGAAGTGTAACACCCCGATTTTTAATATTAGTTTATTAATATTATTATTAGATAACATTAGTATTATTGTTATTATTAGTATTGGTTGTTACATGGTATTAATTAATTATTAATTTAATTATTCGAATTCATTGGGAGAATAGGTATGGAGAAAAAGATGGGTTGGTTATTCGGATTAAGAGCGTGAGAAAATTATGTTTAGGAAGAAAATATAGTTTTTAGAAAGAAAAAGTAAGTAGATTGCGAACGGAGGTGTATTAGTAAAATTTGGTAGAAAATATGTGTAGTTAGTGAGTTGAGTAGTGTTTTAATGATTTAAGGAGAGTGAGGTGTGAATAGTAAGACAGTGAAGTTACAACAAGAATAGTAACCAAAATAGAGGTGCGGATAGTAAACCTGATAGAAAGATTAAGTGAGAAACAAACTCTTGGCGGTTATAAATAGAGGAGAAGATTAGAGAATTAGGGTTACAACAAAATAGAGAAAAGTGCAGCGGAGGCAATAGAAGAAAATTAGGGTTGAGAGGAAAGGAGACATAAAGAGACGGCTAAAGAGAGATTCAACCATAGGAATTCATCAATTTGCAAAACATCGAGGTAAGGGGGTGAATCTTTGCACTTCAGGGTATCTTAATCTTTGATGGGAGGGTTGTCTTAAATTTTAATAAGTTGTTGCTGTTATGATGTGAATTTTGATGAGAGAATAACGATTAACAAATTGAAAGATGAAAATTGAGGAAAACTAGTTTAAGTTTTTGAATTGAGCATTAGTCTTAATAAGAGTGGATAATGTGATAGGTTAATGAAGAATTAATGTTTGGATGATAGGATAATCATGGGGTAAAGATTTGAATCGGGTTTGACGAGTTTAGGGTCGAAAACGGAGTTAAGAAAAGTCCCTCAAGGCTAAATAGCAGATGGGAAATCGCAAATTCCGGTAACCGAAACAAAAATAAAAACTGGGACTTTTCTTTTCGGAAAAGTTGTAGATATGCATGTTAGCTTTAATTGGGCATTGGTTTGACCTCATTCCAACGCCTAGAACTCTAGATATGATTAAAATACTACACAGGGGTCAACAAAGTCGTGCTCTTTTTTATTTTTGTAACCGAAAAACAAAAATACAAACTGGGACTTTTAGGTTCATAATTAGATTTTGATGTCTTCATGAAAGTTGTAGTTACAAATATTAGCTTTCTATTGCCTTTGGAGGTACTCTATTTAAATATCTAGAACTCAAGATATGATGAAAATACTACACAGGGGTCATTAGGGGTCAGCAGGGTCGTCCTGTTTCCCCAAACATAGGAAAATCAATTTTCATGCAACGTTTTGTTTAGAATTAGGTTTCAGAGTATTCAGAAAAGTTGTAGATGTGTGTGTTAGCTTTAATACCCCATTGGTTTGAGTCCATTATTCCCTCTAGAACTTGAGTTATGATTTATACTCCACGTTTGGGTCATGCTGAGTTTTTCAGGAAATTTCAGCACAACCCTTTTTATGGACTCTAAAACAACCATGAAAGCGATAGTGATTCTAAGCAAGCCGTTAGCATGTCAAGTAAAATTAAGGGTCCTTAAAAGATATGTCTAATGAAGTATTGTGCTTAGACATAAATAGGAGTGATTACCTCAAGGTAATGATGAGTCCAAAACATGAACTTGTGAGAGTGGCTTAAGACAATAGAAGATAGTAATGATTAAACTATCTATGAAAATATGTTACTAAAAGAATAAGAGGATACAACTAATGAGGGATGTGTGTTCTAAACATGATATTGAAATAACGAAGATGTAAACTATATATATTTGATATGTAGATATGATGTTAATCAATGGATTGGATGTTAACGCTGAAATATGATGGGGTATGTTGATAGTATAAATAAGGCGACGATGCACTACGTAATAAATGATGTTGTGGAAAACTTGAAGGTAAAGTAGAGAGAGTTGTAAGAGGGTAATCCATGAACTAATAAATGTGAAAATAACAGTAAATCAGAGTGAAGGGTAATTGTAGAGACATGTGTATAAGAAGAGAGAGAACGTAGGAACGTTTTTAGGTTGAAGAGAAGAAGAGTCAAGGTAAATAGTGAGGTAAAATTATTGATGACGACTAGGAGATTGCTAGGATGAAATATAAGCGAAGATAGGAAGTTAAGTATGAAGTAACGACCTTAGGTTAAAATGAAATGAGTGTGGTCGATTTAAGAGTCTATATGATGCTGAGAGAATTGATAGGACGAAATAGAATGGAATAGAAAGATGTGTGTTAATTAATGAATAATGTAGGGGTATGGAGTGTTGCCGTTAGAATGAAGTGCGTAGTAAATAAGGGAAGCCAGTGTAGTGTTGAGTGTGAGTTTTAATGACAATGTTGAGAAATGACAATGAAGGCAATGAAGGCCAATGTTCCCTTAGGTTTTCCCATTTATGAATCTTAGGACACTCATAGCACACTCTCTTTCCGCTTTCTTAATAGTTCTACAAACGGGCAGCCCTAATCTACGTCTACTTTACTAAGGGTTTCAAGAGAATGGTCTTATCAGGCTATAGCTTTAAGTCTGGCAGCTAAGTACTTGTTTCCCTAATTACTAACCAGTTAATTCCTAGATTTGGTAAGGCACCACCCGACTCAATGGGCATCATCCACAGAGTACCTACGTTTAGGGTTAATAATTCTTCGGCATCTTTGGCTAGTTAATAATAACTTACTTCCTAGACAGATAGTTATCAGTAAAAGGATATAAATATCAAGATATAAGCATCCAGTTAGTGATAGCAAGATAAGGCCCTGTCACAACCTAAGTACATAATCTAAGGTTGCACCTCTCACAAAAATAAAACTAAATCCTAATAAAACTTAACAGTGAACAAAAGAATAAATAAATAAAATAAACGACATATTAAATTAAATAAATATTCAACAAAAATATACAGAGGTTCATTTGAGAACTCTAACCTAAAAATATTTACTTACACATGGTAACTAAAAACAAATTACTACAGATAAAAACATATCCTAGAAAATCAAGAAGAAGATAGATTCTCGCCCGAAGCTCCAAAACAACCTTCCTCTTCAACGGCCACAGTTCTGAACGAGAAATTCTGAATGAGGAAGGCTAGTATTAATAGTGGAGATTTCTAACTGGGTTTGGGCTAAAAAGGCGGGCTATACCCACAAAAACGAATAAAATTACATTTGTGCCCCCGCATTTTGAGATGCTTCGGGCGCATGGCATATGCTTGCCTCTTTGCAAATTCCCTAGGCGTATTTTGCATTGTTGGAGTAAGCCCTAATAGCCAATCTATGTTGATTGGGTTTGACTTTGTATCATGATATTGATATAAGTATATATTGTGAATATATAATAACTAGGCATTTCTTTATTGATTTTGTTTTGTTTCAAAATAATAAAGTCCCTAGAATAGTTAGTCTGTTTTTATGAAACATTAAGTATAACTTAATTGTGAGACCCCATTAAACATAAGGACACTATTCTTAAAGTATCTGTAGTCAATCTTTATTGAGAAGAGGGATATCATTAAAGCATAGAGACTATTATGTGGGTAGACTGATGATCACATCTCACATATCATGGATAAAGAGTTATCAAGTCTTCACATAGATATAAATATTAGGAGTAATATTTATAATGGATTAACCCGCCATGAGAATACTACATAGTAAAAGTTATGAAAAGTGTCATAAGATATTCTCATAGTGATAGTGGTGTATTCCACCCTTCGACCTGAAACCACTATGTACTTTAGATGTTGGAGTCGAGTGCTTTGTCACCATTCAAACGTTGTCCGTAACAGGATGACTATAAAGTTGGTTGATGGGTACTCCATGAATCATGCTGAGGGACATGAGTGACCTAGATGGAATTTGCCCCTCCTACATAACAGGAGAAATGTCTATGGGCCCAATATTGAACTAGACAAGGATGACACGGTCTATGCCTTGTGTTCAATATAGACATGAGGGCAAAAGGGTAATTATACACATGATCATTATCACAAATAGGTTTCGTCAGGTCACATGACATTCTCGTCACTTGGGTAGCAGTGATGTGTTTCTAGATACTGCTCACTGTTAATAATATTAAATATGTGATTTAACATTATTGCCAACGTTATGAGAACCTATATGGTCACACACAAAGAACAGATAGATGAGAGAAATAAATAAATAAGTGAGACTTATTAGTAATTAAATAATTAAATATGACTTTATTATTTAATTTACGAAAAATAGAGAAACGTGGTCTACCGGTAAGGTACGGTGTACTTAAGTGTTGTCTTGCTGACCACACAAGTGATTCTATAAATAGAACCCTTGTGTTGAAGCATTACTAACTTTTTGTGAGTGCTTAACCTAATTCACAAAAGTTGTGAAACTCTAGCCGCCGCTCTCTAAACCTTGTTCTCTCTGAATCTCCGAGGGAATTGGCTAGCACCGATCATCGGAGAAGTTCTGTTCGTGTGGACTGAGTAGAGACATCGCGTGATCAGAAATATTTCTTCTACAAAGGTTCTACTCTTTAAGAGATAAACACATGAATCTTAAAATGTTTAAGTTACTGTTTGATTTGTGATTAATGATTTAATCAAGATCCGTTTCAATGGGATTTGTTCCGCTAGGAGGATTATAAAATTTTGAAAAACCCCTCTTTAAATCCCTTATCAGAGCCTTTGGTTTTGATTAAATCATTGAATTTAAATATGGTTGTTCCGCAACCAGATTTGATGCTTCGGTTTTAATATGATTGAAATTGATTAGCAGTTCTTGTTTTTTAATCGATACGTGAATTTGCTATTGATTGTTTTGTAATCGTTGATATGTGGATTCGTAGAGAGCAATTAATTTGTACTGATGTTGTCGTTGATTAAATTCTCAGTAAAGTTGGTCTACTATGTCAAGTAATTATGAGGCCTTTTGTGACTGTCACAACATGTTTTCTAGAGAACATACTTCGTCACATTTATAAGCAAAAAACAACTTTTTAGGTTCATTGAATGATTAATGTATTTGACCAATATATAGACCGAATACATTAGACATTCAATGAACCTAAAAAATTGTTTTTTGCTTATAAATGTGACCGGAGGGAGTATATAACATATGAATAGTCGTTGATTTTAATTAAAATGTTTGAATGTTCAAATCATTTTTTTAAAAGGAAACGTGATATCAGATATCATTAAATCCAGCGCATGAGTCATTTATATGATCGCCTTCATGTTCTGTTCATAGAGTATCTGTGTGTTGAATTTGGGAAGTCAAATACGATTTGAATCGAAACCGTGTAAGAGTTATAAAATGATTATTTTGGTCATGCGGTTTCAGAGGTTTTGTTTGATTCATAATTAGCCTATTAGTCATGCTCATGCTTGTGCGTTTTCGTATCAAAGGGTTTATGTGATAAATATTTGATCAAGAAAGTTTTGATTTTGGTGCGCAATCGTATGAGCACCGTTTTGGATCCTAACTAAAAGGCTAACTATGTGGCAAAGAAACCATTAATGAATTTATTTTTAAATATGTTCCCAAATACTTGCAGGATTGAATTATTTTAACTAATTGGAATTAGAGACAATATGAGATATTTGCCTTTTAAATTCAATTGATCTTGTTTTCAAAGAGGACATATATTGGCCGATGGAACTGATGCTTTGTACGTGTGAACCCTTTTGGTATACACACTATATATCTTTTGAAATTGTTTCAAAACTACTAGAGACTATCTTTTAAAAGTGTTTTAAAAGATATGAGATGTTAATTTTGCGAATCTCTGGTTGGCAAAAGTTGTTACGAGAATCGTGGTCCAAATAACATACACACATGTATTTGCTCCTGTTATGTTGCCAAATTTTAATATATGATATTTTCAGAGATTTGGCTTTACACAATAAGAGCAAAATGAGTTCGGTTGAATTGTGGCACTTAATGATCTTGCCTTGTTAGTCATAGTAACTAAATTTTGCTACAAAATTGTTATAAGATAAATAAAGCAAAATATTTTGAATGACTTTAGGCTTTGCGATTTCCGTACAACGTTATATATCTTTCACTCTAATTATTTAATTAATAGATGATAAATAATAATAAAATAGTTTATTATTATTATTTTTCTTAATTAATTAAAATGCATGGTACATTTAGAATTTTGGCGTTTAGTTAAATACGACCTGCGTGTCGTGATTTATTTTAGTTAAATGCGACCTACGTGTCGTGATTTATTTTATTTAAATACGGCCTACGTGTCGTGGTTTATTTTAATTATTTTATTTAAGAGTTAAATATTGTAATTGCATCAAGAGTTGAAGAGAAGACGACGCCAAAAGATGATTCCGATGAAGTAACTTTTGAAGTTTGCTCGTGGCTCAAAGAATTGTAATAAAATAGTTTATTTAATTCTTACGCATTAGGAGGTCATAACCATACTACCTAATTTATATTTATTTTTTATGTATGTGATGCATGAAGTGTATGATTACTTAGCGCATGTATTAGATGTATGCTTAACATGTTTTAGATGTATGTTAGCATGTATATTTTAAATGTTTTATATACTTGCTTTCTATGGCATGAATGTCATGCATCTTTAAAGACGCGTGTATGAGTTACACATGTCATTGAGATTAAACTAAATAAAAATCCTTCAAATAGAATATGAAGTAAATTGTTTTCAAAAATATAACACACTTCAAGACTAATATCGAAATGTGTAGGTTTCGCCTCCGCGAAATGCACTTTCTAGACTAGTAAGTTGTCGTGCGGTAATTCTATTTACCGATTGTTATTTTTGGATCTAACTTAACTAGATTATTTTAATAAGATTAATATATATATATATATATATATTTACTTCAGATGAAATATCAAAACACTTGTTAATCCCATTATTTTTTCGGAACTGTTCACTGTTAAAGGAATTTCCTCAGATTTTTCAATTATTTTTGTGGTAAAAATAATTTTAATAGGGGGCCCGCTTAGTGTGGGTTGTAATTAGGTTGATCTAGGTAATGACATCATTAAGGTGAGCAATTGATGCTGACGTGAGAGGATTGGTGGGTTAAGGACTGATCTAGGTAATGACATCATTAGGGCACAGACTCAAAATCCTAGAAATTTAAAATTTCCAGAATCACAACACCACTACACCACCAAATCTGAACTCCCCAACATTCTCAAAACCTCAAAAAAAAAACAAAACACAGTAACACATCCAAACCGGCCAAATCATAAAATTGTGCCAACTCAACACCAAAAACCGAATCAAAGCACCAAGTATTAAACCGGAACAGACAAAAAACAAAGGTAGATTTTTTTTCTAGATCTAGGTTGTTTGATATTGTTTTTGTGAATTTTGAGTCTGAAAACGTATAGAGGAGGGGGAGTAGAAGAGAAAGAACAAAAAAAGATTAAAAAAAGGAGCGATTTTTAACTCCGGTGCGGCGGTGCCCCGCGTTGGCTCGCCGGCCACCGCACCAGAGATACCTCCGGCCACCACTCTTCTCGTCGGAGAAGATAAAGAAAGGAAGGAGAGAGAAGAGAGCTTCTCTCTCTAATAAATGAATAATAAATGAAAAACCAAATAGAGGAAGGTGTTAAAATGAATAAAAAACCGTCCAAAACCTATATATACTTCTAAACCGAACCGGTTCAGCCTTTGAACCGGCCTGAACCGGTTCCCCTCCAGGCCCAATGCGCTCCTGCACTACTTAAGCCCAAGCAGCCTTCATTTTACTTTCCTGCACCCCTTTATTTCTTGCTTACCCCCCTCTGCATTTCATGTTTATTTCTTTCATGCATTTTCAATTTCTTTTGCATTTTTATTTTTTCTTTTGCATTTTATCCTTTTACTTTATGTTTATTATATCATCATGCATTTTTAATTTTCGTCATTTATTTTTATTGCATAGCTATTAGAATGTATTTAGGTCCAATGTACACGTAAATGAAAAAAAGTGTGCGTGTGTGTGTGTGTTTTATTTATCGTTTTATATATTATTATTAGGGACTTTGTGGTAATCCAATGTCACCACAAAAGTCCACGCGCATTTATCTCTTATCGCTCCGTTGGTTTAATTTTCATTTATTATTCAAAATAACAAAAACATTCAAATAACAAAAATCACAAAAAACATTATACTACTTAACCCCAAAATTTGACGCGGCACGGGGTGCGGGCGCGTAACAGGCGTTTTTCACTGGCGCGGACACCTATATGTTTTATACTAAAAACACTATACTGTTGAGATAGAAATACAAAAATACCTTAAAATTAATCAAAAATCTAAAGCATTCATAATTTGAAATAAAATACCATAAAGTTGGGTACTAGACCCACCACTAACATCATCCTAAAGTCTTTCTTCCTACCAACTACGTGAGTGTATGTTACACGTAAATGCGACCCGTCTTGATGCTGAGTTAAACCCCCAAGGCAAAATACTTCGCTCATTCGTGAAGGTGAAGTCATCATCTTTCACCGTGTATCTCAGCTTCCTTCAAAATAATCATAATCTAATGGTGTATAGCTCACACACCCACTGAAAGGGTCACCAATCCGAAAATAACAGATATACAATAGCGGAGCAAGATGCATAAACAGAGTAAACATTATACATGAATTAGAGATCTCATTCTAACTCACGTACGTAAACAAGTATGAAAATAGTGCTCTTAATAAAACTCATTATGACTCGATTCCTAATGCAATATTTGTATGTCAATGCATATGATTTCAGAATTAATACTGCTCTGCAGAGGGTTGTGGCAACGTCACTGGGGAGATGAGTATCTCACTCATCTATCAGACTCGATGATCCACATTGGGAGGAATACACACCCCGTGCCACCTCTCCGGTGTGCACCTCGTGACTCCTCTCTGGTGGCCACGTAACTATGAAATGCATGAGCATACAGTTCTCCATATATGCATAAGCATTTCTAATCATATTCAATTTCTCAAATATATCATCAACATATGTAACTCATTATTCTCAAGAATACGACTTGCATATGTAAACATTTACTCATCTTGACAACCACGTATTCTTGAACACATAAGCACATACGAAGCAATTATAAAGATAAACATCACGTCAGTTTTGTGGAAAAGTATATAAAAATATAGAGGTGCCCTTGCCTCGATTAGCTTTTCCCCCAAACAAATACGTCCTTTTCTCTTCTACCTCATTTAGTTATCAAAGTCCCTCAAGAACTGAATAGCCTTCCCATAGATGATATTCTAAATTTTCTCACATCAATAACACCTCCAATTAAAGGCCTTTCTTTCTCCTATCACTGATTTTTCCAACTCCCACTCGAAATTTCTCATAATCTCACTTGTCTCTCAAAGTTCACAAAACCAACACTCAAGAGAAAGGAACGAGAAAATGAAGAAGTAGGGAGATGATTGGACTTGAGAAAGAGCAAGACAACTTGATCATTTCCTACTCTGGAAAGCCACGATTTTGAAGGTTAAGAATAGGCCCATTTCCTACTCTGGTTTGTAGAAGAATGGATCTTGGTAATTAGGCATGACACCAAAATCCGTACATGCGGGTACCCGTCTAATATTATGTATGTGTGATTTGGTGGTTTTTGTATTATTGCTGCTTATGTTGAGTGATAATATTTATTCTTAATCGAATATATTTGGTCTGCTCACGTTGTTTTTGAACTTAAATAAAAATTAACAGGATATTCCAGCCGTGCGTTGCACGGGTTCGTACACTAGTTAAGTTTAATGCTTTCCAAAAGTTTAACACCCTTCAAGACTAATATCGAATATGTGGGTTTTGCCTCCGTGAAGCGCATATTCTATACTAGTAAGTTGCGGTGCGGTAATCCAATTTACCCAAGTGTTATTCTTTTGGGTTTAACTTAACTAAATTAATTTTAATATGATTAAAATAAATTTAGAAGCAATGTTTGGGAACATCTATATGATAGATTAGAGTAAAGAGTTATTCAATCAAATGATTTGAAAGTTGTATGAGATACAATTGGAAGGTGTTCCTACCTAAATAACTAAGTTTTGAGTACAGCCCCCGTTAACTTAAAGCAAGGTGAAATATGGATTTCAACCCACTAGAAAATCTTCCAATGAGATTTTCCGATTCAAATGTTGAAGGTCATTTGTTTTGAGTAAAATAGTGGGAGCATATTTAATTAAAGACCTAATTAAATATGTTTTTCAATCATGATACGTTTATTTTATTTATTTTCTGTATTTAGAATTTCTTCGGCATATACATTTTTATTATAATGTTAAATGTTCTTATGAAGAACAAAATCTTCATAAAGGAGTTTTTGAATTGGTACAAAATTAAGAATTGTTCTTCAGAATGAGAAAAACTGTTAATGTTTTGAAAGAGTCAAAATAGAAGTAAGACTTCTTATTTGCCCATATAGTTATAGAAAGTTAAATTTCTACTTCTGCATCATAAGTATATGATACTTGATGATTAATCTCATATTTGTTGAAATATAGAGTTTTAAAGAAGCGGGACATTAACTATAAGTGAAGTCCACTTACGTCTAGAATGAAAACAAATTGTTTTATTGACATAGGAACTAATGCTTGGACTTAAATTTAACTTGATATGGAACCAAATAATTGTTTTTAAATTCCATATAAAATAGAAGCATCAAATCATAAATCTTGCATTGACGATAGAATGATTGTGTAGTTGAATAAAAATACAAATGTTGTCTTATTGTCCAAATAATGTTTTCTACACAAGTGAGCTAATAAAGTAATGGAATTGAGTTCCATGATCTTGATAAGCTGATCTATAACATATGAAAAAGGATCAAATGAGATTTGAACCTTTTGTATATCATTGGCATTATGTGTGATTCACATTTCCAAAATCCGTGGATGTGGACTATTGGACTCATTTGATTTTATATTATTTGAAAGATGTGAATCCCAACTTTCAAAATAGATTAGTATACCAGTCACCAACAAAGGTGAAAGGGCACGCAATTTATTTGAGTTTATATACATATGAGATGTATATGGAGAACTAAACATATTTGCTATATATTGTTTCTATTACTTCATCTAACACTACTAAATCATTTAGTAGATAAGCAAAGTGTATTTGACACGATTCAAGAAAACTTTGAAATTGTTCAAAGATTTTAACAATGAAGTAAAAAGAATAAGTTTGAAAAGTATAAAGACTATACGAGTAAGTCGTGATGATAAATGCTTGATTAATGAGTATAATGATTATTTATATCGTTTCATGTTTGACATGATTCGATCTAAAATAGTTTGATTATAACTCAAAGACTCTTGAAATTAATTAAATTACAGTTATTCTTCACCCACAACAAGTTCTAATTGAGTAATCATAAAGACACCATATTAGATATGGAGGTAAGAGTACCTATTTTTGACTTTATGATAATTTGAGGTTATATGGTTTACTAGATAAACTAAACTTCAAATTAAATGAATGTATACTTGTGGAGGTTCCCTTAGAAAATTAGAGGATACTATTTCTGCATCTTCTTCCTTGACAAAAGTTGTTTGTCGCTAGAACTGGAGTATTCCTTGTCAAGGAGTATAGCTCTGCAAGAGCTAGTGAGAGTGATGTAGAACCTGAATTAAGTCAAGTACCACAAAATACATGTTTCTCTAAGAATGGAACATGAACTGATTCAACAAAGGGTTGTTGGTAAATCGATAGTTCAAGTAGCACATGATCTAGATGAGTCTGATATTTCATAACACTAGGATGAGAAACATGATTTTTTCATGACTCAACAAGGTGATATGATGCTCATGGAAGATGAGCACCTGACTTACTAGAAGGTTGCAAATGACCTGATTTTGAGAAGTGGCTAGATGCCATGGGATCTTATAAAAAATCCGTGTACACAAACCATATATGGATATTCGTTATATCATCCAAATGAGTATGACCCATAAGATGAATGTGAGTTTTCTTATAGAAAACTGACATGGATGGTATTATGAATACCTTTAAGATGTGATTGATTGTAGAAGGTTTCATGCAATTCATGATTCATATCATGACGAAATCATTCCATCATCGTAATGCTTAGATTTAACAATCCCAATTCCCATTGTTGGATAATACATGTTCTAGAAGATGGATAACGAGGTTGTAGTCCTTAATTGGTATAACCTTATATATGTATTTGATATATGTAGGATTTCGTTAATCCAAAGGATACTAGAAAGGTAGATGTATTATAAAATTCATTTATGAATTAGAGAAAACATCTCGAAGTTGAATTTTTTATTTTATTAATGAAGTTTTATGAAAACTTTTATTAATAAAGAAATCTTGTGCACATAAGGAGATTAGTGGGAGCATTGATATTAGTTTGGTGGAGTATGTGGATGACATACTAGTCACCAAAATAATTTATCTACACATGTAAGACATGGTTAGAAAATTATTTTCAATATGTACCAAAATTGATTATAGTGTACGACACTAGAATACCTTCAAGAATATCCTTGGATGTCTTAAAGGACTGTGGATTATTTCTTGAACACGGATGAAAGAAATATTGTAAATGAGTTACAATGATGTTAACTTTCATATCGGTGTACAGTATATCCAGATCGTAATTTGGAATAAATGTTATGCTAGTAGATCAACTATGAAATTTGTAAAAATACAAGCATCGGATATTTGTTATTTCTATTACAGATGTCAAATATATATGATTTGGATTGCTTAGTTCATAAATGAGGGAAAACAGGTGTTTCTTGCGTTATGGATTCCATTGATCTCGTCTGAGATGAAATCGGTTTAAATCTTGCGAGCAATGAAAACTTGATCTCACCAATAATCCATATATATACTTTGACACTTCAATTTCTTTTCGATAGAAAATCGGAAGTGTAAATTGAAAGAAGTATAACCTACCAACATAGGAAAGAGTTCCTTATCTTCTCGTAGAGTATCTTGCCCATAGTGTGCTTGATGCTAACACTTGACCAATAAATATTGAGTTAATATTTGATTGACTTTTATTTCTTGTGGGAGATTGTTGGAGTAAGCCCTAATAGCCAATCTATGTTGATTGGGTTTGGCTTTGTATCATGATATTGATATAAAGTATATATTGTAAATATATAATAATAAGGCATTTCTTTATTGATTTTGTTTTGTTTCAAAATAATAAAGTCCCTAGAATAGTTAGTACGTTTAATGGAACATTAAGTATAACTTAATTGTGAGACCCCGTTAAATATAAGGAAACTATTCTTAAAGTATCCGTAGTCAAGCTTTATTGAGAAGTAGGATATCATTAAAGCATAGAGACTATTATATAGGTAGACTGATGATCACATCTTACAGATCATGGATAAAGAGTTATCAAGTCTTTACATAGATATAAATATTAGGAGTAATATTTATATTGGATTGACCCGCCATGAGAATACTACATAGTAAAAGTTATGAAAAGTGTCATAAGATATTCTCATAGTGATAGTGGTGTATTCCACCCTTCAACCTGAAAAAGTTATGAAAGGTGTCATAAGATATTCTACATAGTAGTACATGCATGATGGATTCTGTTTTGATTATGTAGTTTTGGAATTGACATGTTGATTGTATTTGAGATCGAGGGATGTATTTATTATCATGAGATTTGGTGATGTTATTTATATGGCTTATATATATGTTCCGCTGCTATGTTATGAAACTTGATAATTTATACATGTGTGATTGGTTTTCGTTTTGATGACGTAGCATCTATTTTTAGAATATATTGGTATATTCGCGCGTTTTACCGCTTATTAGAAGTAGGGTGTTACACAAAGCATGTGAAGTTAGTACAAGGTCTTAATCATGCGAAACTTGGTTTTTGGGAAAAATGGTGGGATATATGAACTTGAGATTTCTTATACGAACTTAGGCTAAATTTCGAACTAATGCTTGATAGTTTGCAAGTGGCCTATGTTTGTGCTTACATGATGGATTAAGATTGAATTGTAGGTTTTCAAACTTGGATAAATTACCTTGCTTTGAAAAGTGTCAATGTTGGCCGTTTTGTAAAATGAGACGAACTTTGTGAGTCTTATGCTTCCGTTTGTAATTAGCCGGTGAAACGCACATGTATACTCTACTGCACTTATATGTGGTCTAGGTGTATACATAGTTGAGGCATTGGGTCTTATTTGCTTGGTCTTGATTTACTTGATTCAATTATTTTAAAGTTGTAAAATGATAGACGAACTTTGTCGAAAATAATCTTTAAGACCGAATATCTTTGTGAATCTTTTGTGAATAGCTTTATTTGATTATATAAGGATGTATGAATGATTGATATGTGTTGATATGATGTTTATCATAATGTGTTGTATTTTCTCCTTTACTTGAATTGTGAGAAATTGTATGAAGTTGTTGTGATGTTGGTTGATAGTTGTGATAATGATTATGTTGATGATTGATAGAGCCAAACCGCAAGTGCACGGTCTATCGAAGTAATAATAGTAGTAAAGAGTATCGTTCCGCTAGGGAGTTGTTAAATTCAATTAACCTTTAATGAATGATTAGAGGAGGAGAAAGTTTAGTAAAAAGGGGGTTTGATTGCTGAAGGTAAATAACAATAATAATAAAGAGCCTTGGGATTATTGGTTTGTCATAATAACAAATCTTTCACTAGACAAGACTTTAACTTCTAATTCTATGGTTTACAGCGTAATTTCTTAAGACCGGTTTCCCTTAGCCCCTCACCTTTCCGATGAAAGTCCGGTGAGAGTTTACTTTTAGTAACCAAGCCTATTTCGCTGACTTGATTACTAGAAGATGCTTTTAAGGATTGAAACTACTTGTGTCTCAATAATTGCAAGGACTATTTCACTGTCTTGCAATTATTGTCTAGATTCACTTGTTCCAACATCAAAGCTCCACTCTCGCTTTATGAATTGATGTTTGGGATAATGGATTAACAATTATCAAACCCTCCGCTTTCGCTTCCACAGTTTGATAATTGTTAATTCATGTTAAAACGGTGAATCTAAATTAGAAATTACGTTTACATAGAATTAGGGTTAAAGCTTGGTTTGTTTGGATTATGTCATTAGACTCTCCCAACAATCCCAAGACAAAGAAGTCTACTCACTCATGTTCATCGTAGACATGGGGGAAGAAGAGAGAAGACAATAAAATAAATTGCGAAAGAGAAAGTAAAGGAATAAAGACTTTATTGAAATAATAACTAAAATATTCTAAGCAAAGGTGAATTGTTTATGATTGAATGCTACTCTATTTATAGCTTTACAATTGACTTAGAAACTAAGCTACTATAAGGACAAAACAGTAAAGCTGCAACAGGGTAACTTGGGCCCGAAGAAAAAGCAGCAAAAGAGACTCTGGAGGGTGGCACGGCCGTGCCACATGTTGGCACTGGCCGTGCCAAGGTTCTGACTTGGTGGAGACATATTTTTGTCTCGTATCTTCGTATTTTTGTACTGTATTTGCTCCAGTCCTCTTTCTTTTGCTCCAAGACACCTTCCACCATATATTCGTTCCTAAAATATAAAAAAAAGTAATTTAAAGTAAAATATTTAAAAAGGAAATAAATATGCAATAAAATAAAACTAAATCTAAATAAAACTAAACTAAATAATGCATTATAATAGACTAATTAATGACTCATCAAACTCCCCACACTTGAATCTTTGCTTGTCCTCAAGCAAAAGGCAATGGACAAAGCAGCAACTAAAAGATTATCATGGCAATACTATTAAGAACATATGTCTCAAAAGAAAGGTTTTGTTTCAAGTACACTAATTACAATTTCAAACATTCCTCGTGAACCTATTCAACCCAACATCAAGTCTCAAGTGAGTGTGTGTGTGCAGTCCAACCCTTTTATTGCTCCTGTATAAAACAGATATTATGAGGAACAGATTCTATCCCTAGTGCTATAGTAACCGAGAAAAGTCCTTTCTTCATTTCATATAAGAGTGATGGGAATTTAAGTTAAAATTAAATTAAATTAACAATTAAGCACAAAAGGGGCTGCAGATGCTTAGGGGCTATCTATCCTCATAGGAAGTCTTCTCGGATGTAATTGTCCTTTCCCCCTAGATTCAAAATCACCCTAAGTAGTGCTGCAAAATTATTTATTTATTTCATCTCCGCGTAGGAAGTCTTTTTGGATGTAATTGTCCTTTCCCCCTAGCATTGATGAATTTGTTGTTGGAGTAAGCCCTAATAGCCAATCTATGTTGATTGGGTTTGGCTTTGTATCATGATATTGATATAAGTATATATTGTGAATATATAATAATAAGGCATTTCTTTATTGATTTTGTTTTGTTTCAAAATAATAAAGTCCCTAGAATAGTTAGTCCGTTTGATGGAACATTAAGTATAACTTAATTGTGAGACCCCGTTAAACATAAGGAAACTATTCTTAAAGTATCCGTAGTCGAACGTTATTGAGAAGTGGGATATCATTAAAGCATAGAGACTATTATGTGGGTAGACTGATGATCACATCTCACAGATCATGGATAAAAGAGTTATCAAGTCTTCACATAGATATAAATATTAGGAGTAATATTTATATTGGATTGACCCGCCGTGAGAATACTACATAGTAAGTTATGAAATTGTCACAAGATATTCTCACAATGATAATAATGTATATCGCTCTTAGACCTGAAATCACTATGATCCCTAGATGTGGACTCAAGTGCTTTGTTGCCATTCTAACGTTGTCTGTAAAAGGATAACCATAACGTTGGTTGATGGGTACTTGATGAATCATGCTGAGGGACATGAGTGTCCTAGATGGGATTTGTCCCTCCTCATAAACAGGAGATATATCTTTAGGCCTCTTGATGAAATATGACTGTAAAACTGCATGGCCATGCCGAACTAAGTCAATATAAGATATTGGACTTATTCGTTATTCAGTATATTTCGGAATCAAGGAATATAAACATTGATCTATACAAGGGTGACAATATCTATGCCTTGGGATCAATAAAGATATCGAGACAAAGGAGTAAGTGTACACATGAGTATTACCATGGAAAGGTTTCGTCAGATCACTTGACATTCTTGTCACTTGGGTAGCAATGATGTGTTGCTAGATACCGCTCATTGTTTATAATATTAAATATTAGATTTAATATTATTGCCAACGTGACTAGAACCTATAGGGTCACACACAAAGAACAGTCAAAAGAGAAATATATAAGTATGACTTATATAAGGGGTGCGTTTAGTAAATAACGCTAATTAGTTAGCAAAATTACTAAACTCGTTGTTGGGCTTACTGAAGCCCAATAGTGACTTATGACTTGCAGAGCACACTAGAAGTTCTATACATAGAACTCTGGTGCTGAAGTTTTTGGTTACACGGTTTTGAAGCAACCCCTTTCTTCTCTGCACTTCCAATTCATTGGCTAGCACCGAGTTTTGGAGGAGCACTGTTCGTGTGGACTTACTAGAGGCTTTGCTGCTTTGCTTAGCTGTGATCGTGATTCAAAACAGAAACTATCGAGGTAACAATCGTATCACTGATTCATGTCAAATTCGTAAGGATCCAAGGAAAGAAAATCGAAATTCTTCTTCTTCTTCTTCTTCTTCTTCTTCCGCTGTGTATGATATCTTTCGATTTTCCTTCAGTGGTATCAGAGCCAATTACGAAAGCATGAATCGGATTGCTTTGTTACTGCTTTATGTTTTAATATGATTAAACATTTTGAATCGGAATTAAATAATAAAGAGAATTGAAATTGGCATCGTATCATGTTTTCTGTGCATGGCTTTTCGATTTGTTTGATGTTTCAGAAACCGATTCTGGTGAAGTATCGACATATCGATTATACATATCGACGGGTACATGATTGGAAACAAATCAAATTAGATTATCTTTTAAAATTGTTTTAAGAGATAATAATATTTTCACAAATATTTGATTTGCTAATATTTTGATATTCTATAAGGAATTAATTTGGAATGCAAATCCGTTAATAAAATAGAATATTAAGTGTTAATATTTTATTATTTAAATTTAAATATTAATTAAAATTGATTGATCAATATCATATATGTGATATATGATTTTAATACAACATCATTATATGTGATATATTGATGATATCATTCGTTCAATAGGTTTTATATAATTTATTGTGAATTTGTAGTCAACTCGTGAGATTGAGCTTCGAATACCGATTCTGGTGAAGCATCAAAGATCCGGTTGTCCATACTGAACAAACAATTGTTAAAACTATTGATGTTTGATTGTTGTATTAGGATACCTAACTATACAAGCGTTGTATTATTATGGTTGTATCATTCGATCAATTGTTTTCAAAGAGATTGTTGTAAATTTGAACAATTCGTGAGAGTGAGCTTCAATATCCGAATCTGGTGAAGCATCATAGATCCGGTTGTTCATGCTAAACAAACAATACTTGAAAATATTTATGTTTAATTAATTTATTTAACTGGAGAAAGGTAGTAAATTTAAAAGATCATGATTTTGAAAGAGTTTCAATATCAGATATGATTTTTGAATTTGATAATAAAATATTTGCTTAATTTTAGCCCTGTAATTTGTTTTGGAAACAAATTGATTGCCTAAATAAAGCAGATTTAATTATAATAATTATTGAGTGTCAATATTACTATAATTAAGTAAATAAAAATTCTACCTTTTGGATTGTTTTTCAAAAGTTGTTTGAAAGGTAATAAACGATCCTAAATTGATAGTTAATTTAAAAGATCATGATTTGAAATAGTTTCAATGTCATATATGATCTTTTGAAATTATTTAATCGATTTGCATGACTTTAACTTGATTTGTTTATAATTTAAAAGAATCATGATTTGAAAGAGTTTCAATATCATATATGATCTTTTGAATTTGATCATAATATTTGCCGAAACGATTTGGGTGTTCATAAACGTGTCAAGTGTTGATGCGAAATACGCAATCTAGAATATTTTGGAACACAATCTGAGATATTTTGGTATGCAATCTAATATATTTTGGTACTCAATAAAATATATTTTGGTACATAATATGAGATATTTTTGTACTTAATATAATATATTTTTGTACTCAATATAATATATTTTGGTACTCAATTAAACCCCTAGCTAATCTGCGTAGTGTGATCATATGTCAAATTTTAATTTAATTTATTTTAATTATAAGACCTTAATAATAATAAAAGTGTGTTTGTACCAAAAAAAAAATAATAAAAGTGTGTTTGTTATTATTATCATGTGAATGATTATGGCCTTAGTCCTTTTATTTTATTTCTTTTGGATATTAAAATACGGCCTGCGTGTCGTGCCTCTCTCTTATATCTCTATTGTACATTCTCTTCTCATCCACTCCCTCGTATGTAAAACGAGTTTCTTTCATATGTAATGTAAATAGAATGCAAAGAAGTAATAGGGCTCATGACGTTAGGATAGTCCTGGAGGTCAAGCTTGGAGAAGCAAGGTCGTTTCTAGGATTAGTTTAGATTCTCCCATTGGCTTGAGAGAGTCATAGCGTTAGGATGGCCATAATCATGTCACTTTTATTATTGTATAATCGTTATGCATGTTATGATTGGAGTGCGAATATATATGATATATAAGCCGTGGTGAGGTGAGATCAAACTTAATAAAAATCCTTCAATTCAAAATATTAAGTTTAATGCTTTCCAAAAGTTTAACACCCTTCAAGACTAATATCGAAATGTGTAGGTTTCGCCTCCGTGAGGTGCTTTTTCTATACTAGTAAGTTGCGGTGCGGTAATCCAATTTACCCAAGTGTATTCTTTTGGGTTTAACTTAACTAAATTAATTTTAATAAGATTAAAATAAATTTAGAAGCAATGTTTGGGAACATCTATATGATAGATTAGAGTAAGGAGTTATTCACTCAAATGATTTGAAAGTTGTATGAGATACAATTGGAAGGAGTTCCTACCTAAATAACTGAGTTTTGAGTACAGCCCCCGTTGACTTAAAGCAAGGTGAAATATGGATTTCAACCCACTAGAAAATCTTCCAATGATATTTTCCGATTCAAATGTTGAAGGTCATTTGTTTTGAGTAAAATAGTGGAAGCGTATTTAATTAAAGACCTATTTAAATATGTTTTAAATCATGATACATTTATTTTATTTATTTTCTGTATTTAGAATTTCTTTAGCATATAAATTTTATTATACTGTTAAAAGTTCTTATGAAGAACAAAATTTTCAGAAAAGAGTTTCTGAATTGGTACAAAATTTAAGAATTGTTCTTAAGAATGAGAAAAACTGTATATTCTCGAGCAGTTATTTCCTAGCAACTTTCTATGTCTATATTTGAAAAACAACGCTTATCAGAAGTATTGGGTCAAATGAGTAGATATAGGATATCTCATAGTGATAACGACGATGGAGAATGATATGATCATTCAACCTCAATGTTATAAGATGAATAGTTTAAGCCTATCAAGTAGATGTACATGGATAAGAATAAAATTCAAATTCTGTTTTTCTACCTTTGAAAGGTTAAACACGGTTGCAAAAAGGGGAAGCAATTATTTCAAAAGTTGAAAAACAAAAATTGCTCGTAGTTTTGAAAGGGTCAAAATATAAGAAAGAAGTAAGACTTCTTATTTACCCGTATAGTTATAGAAAGTTAAATTTCTACTTCTTCATCATAAGTATTTGATACTTGATGATTAATCTCATATTTGTTGAAATATAGAGAGTTTTAAAGAAGCAGAACATTAACTATAAGTGAAGTTCACCTACGTCTGGAATGGAACAAATTGTTTCATTGACTATAAGAGCTTATGCTTGGACTTAAACTTAACTTGATATGGAACCAAATAATTGTTATTAAATTCCATATAAAATAGAAACATTAAATCATAAATCTTGTATTGACAAGAGAAGGATTATGTAGTTGAATGATAGACAAATATTGTCCTATTGTCCTAATAATGTTTTCTATACAATGTGCTGATCAAGTAATGGATTTGAGTTCCATGATCTTGATAAGCTAGTCTATAACATATGAGAAAAGGATCAAATGAGATTTGAACCTTTTGTATATCATTGGCATCATTGTTTAGTACAAACAAGTGTGATTCACAATTCCAAAATCCATGGATATGGACTATTGGACTCATTTGGTTTTATATCATTTGAAGGATGTGAGTTCCACCTTTCAAAATAGATTAGTATACCGGTAAAGGTGAAAAGGACACATAATCTATTTGAGTTGATATACATATGAGTTGTATATGGAGCACTAAACATATTTGCTGGATATTTTTTTTCTCTTACTTCATCTAACATTACCAATTAATAGTATATGAGAAAAGTGTATTTGACACAATTCAAGAAATCTTTGAAATTGTTCAAAGAGTTTAACAATGAAGTAAAAGAAATAAGTTTGAAAAGTATAAAGACCATATGAGTAAGTCGTGATGGTAAATGCTTGATTAATGAGTATAATTATTATTTATATCGCTTCATGTTTGACATGAATCGATCTAAAATAGTTTGGTTATAACTCATTGACTCTTGATGTTAAATTAAATTACAGTTATTCTTCACCCACTACAAGTTCCAATAGAGTAATCATAAAGACACCATATTAGATATGGAGGTAAGAGTACCTGGTTTTTGACTTTATGATAATTTGAGGTTATATGGTTTATTAGATAAACTAAACTACAAATTAAATGAATGTACATTTGTGGAGGTACCCTAAGGAAACTAAGGGATACTGATTATACATCACCTTTCATGACAATAGTCGTTTGTCTCTAGATCTGGAGTATTGCTATTAAAGGAGTATGTCTCTGCAGAAGCCAGTGGGAGTGTTGTAGAACTTGAATTAAGTCAAGTACCACAAAATACATGTATCTTTAAGAATGGAACATGAACTAATTCAACAAAGGGTTGTTGTTAAATCACCAGTTCGAGTAGCACAAGATCTAGATGAGTTTGATATGTCATATCACTACAATGAGTAACATGATTTTGTCATGGCTCAACAAGGTGTTATGATTTTCATGGTAGATGAGCCCCAAACTTACTAGAAGGTCGTAAATGGCCTGAACTTTGAGAAATGGCTAAATGCCATGGGATCTTATAAAGAATCCATGTACACAAACCATATATGGATATTGGTTAAATCATCCAAATGAGTATGACTCATGAGATGAATGTGAGTTTTCTTGTAGAAAGCTGACATGGATGGTATTATGAATACATTTAAGATGTGACTGATTGTAGAAGGTTTCATGTAACTCGTGATGCAAATCATGACGAAACTATTACATCATCATAATGCTTAAATCTAATGATCCCACTTGTCATTATTGTATAATGCAAATTCTAGGAGATGGACAACGATGTTGCATTCTTTAATTAGAATGACCTTGTATATGTATTTGACATATATGTAGGGTTTCGTTAATCCAAAGGATGCTAGAAAGGTATATATATTATAAAATTCATGTATGAATTGGAGCAAGCTTCTTGAAGTTGAATTATTTGTTTTATTAGTGACGTTTTATGAAAACCTTTATTAATAAAGAAATCTTGTGCACATAAGGAGATTAGTGGGAGCATTGATATTAGTTTGGTGGATTATGTGGATGACATACTAGTCACCAAAACAATTTATCTATACATGTGAGACATGGTTAGAAAATTATTCCTAATATGTACCAAAATTGATTATAGTGTTCGACACTAGAATACCTTCAAGAATATCCTTGGATATCTTAAAGGACTATGGATTGTTTCTTGAACATAGATGAAAGAAACATTGTCAATGAGTTACAATGATGTTGACTTTCATATAGGTGTACAGTATATCCAGATCGTAATTTGGAATAAATGTTATGCAAAGATATAACCTATGAAATTTGTAAAAGTACAAGCTTCAGATAGTTGTTGTTTCTATTACAGATGTCAAATATATATGATTTGGATTGTTTAGCTCATAATTGAGTGAAAAAAAAAAACATGTGTTTCTTGCGTTGTGGATTCCATTAATCTCGTCTGAGGTAAAATTGGTTTAAATCTTGCGAGCAATGAAAAACTTGATCTCACCAATGATCCAAATGTATACTTTGACACTTCGATTTCTTTTCGATAGAAGATCGAAAGTGGAAATTGAAAGAAGTATGACCTACCAACATAGGAAAGAGTTCCTTATCTGCTAGTAGAGTATCTTGCCCATAGTGTGCTTGATGCTAACACTTGACCAATAGATATTGAGTTAATATTTGATTGGCTTTTAGTGCTAGTGGGAGATTGTTGGAGTAAGCCCTAATAGCCAATCTATGTTGATTGGGTTTGGCTTTGTATCATGATATTGATATAAGTATATATTGTGAATATATAATAATAAGGCATTTCTTTATTGATTTTGTTTTGTTTCAAAATAATAAAGTCTCTAGAATAGTTAGTCCGTTTGATGGAACATTAAGTATAACTTAATTGTGAGACCCCGTTAAACATAAGGAAACTATTCTTAAAGTATCCGTAGTCGAACTTTATTGAGAAGTGGGATATCATTAAAGCATAGAGACTATTATGTGGGTAGACTGATGATCACATCTCACAGATCATGGATAAAAGAGTTATCAAGTCTTCACATAGATATAAATATTAGGAGTAATATTTATATTGGATTGACCCGCCGTGAGAATACTACATAGTAAGTTATGAAATTGTCATAAGATATTCTCACAATGATAATAATGTATATCGCTCTTAGACCTGAAACCACTATGATCCCTAGATGTGGACTCAAGTGCTTTGTTGCCATTCTAACGTTGTCTGTAAAAGGATAACCATAACGTTGGTTGATGGGTACTTGATGAATCATGCTGAGGGACATGAGTGTCCTAGATGGGATTTGTCCCTCCTCATAAACAGGAGATATATCTTTAGGCCTCTTGATGAAATATGACTGTAAAATTGCATGGCCATGCCGAACAAAGTCAATATAAGATATTGGACTTATTCGTTATTCAGTATATTTTGGAATCAAGGAATGTAAACATTGATCTATACAAGGGTGACAATATCTATGCCTTGGGATCAATAAAGATATCGAGACAAAGGAGTAAGTGTACACATGAGTATTACCATGGAAAGGTTTCGTCAGATCACTTGACATTCTTGTCACTTGGGTAGCAATGATGTGTTGCTAGATACCGCTCATTGTTTATAATATTAAATATTAGATTTAATATTATTGCCAACGTGACTAGAACCTATAGGGTCACACACAAAGAACAGTCAAAAGAGAAATATATAAGTATGACTTATATAAGGGGTGCTTTTAGTAAATAACGCTAATTAGTTAGCAAAATTACTAAACTCGTTGTTGGGCTTACTGAAGCCCAATAGTGACTTATGACTTGCAGAGCACACTAGAAGTTCTATAAATAGAACTCTGGTGCTGAAGTTTTTGGTTACATGGTTTTGAAGCAACCCCTTTCTTCTCTGCACTTCCAATTCATTGGCTAGCACCGAGTTTTGGAGGAGCACTGTTCGTGTGGACTTACTAGAGGCTTTGCTGCTTTGCTTAGCTGTGATCGTGATTCAGAATAGAAACTATCGAGGTAACAATCGTATCACTGATTCATGTCAAATTCATAAGGATCCAAGGAAAGAAAATCGAAATTCTTCTTCTTCTTCTTCTTCTTCCGCTGTGTATGATATCTTTCGATTTACCTTCATTTGTTTCATTAATTTCAAATTAGGGAGTCACCACCACAATTAGGAAGTTAGGGATTGTCCTTCCCCCCAAATGTTGGTGCCATTCTCCCGCCCAATTATAACTTTAACAATTAAGCATATAACAATTAAGAACATTTGATTATTTTCCCACACAAACTTATACTACTTTTACTCTAAAGACTTTAAAGGGTCTAAGTTAACACTAAAGATAGAACGTGCTCCTTAAAATACCTATTCATACACTTGCTCAAAGATTGCAACTGGGTGCTTTTCTCATTGGAGAATTTTCACAATAAAACAAGATATGGGTATAGCAAGAACAAAAGGAACACAAGAAACTACTTTCATGTACAAGAAACAACCTTTAATTAAGAGACAACACAAAATATTTTATGCCATATTTTACATTAAGAACAAGCTACTAGTCATGCCTCTTGCTATAAAAACAAAACAAAACAAAAGAATAAAGTTCAAGGGAGTTTGAAAACACTACGACTCTAGACACTTTATTAGCCCCCCCCCCCCCCCCCCCCCCCCACACTTAGGGGAAGCATTGTCCTCAATGATTCAAAAGAAAATAAATGAGAAGAAGAACAAGAAGAAGAAGTAGAAGAGATAGATTGAGAGAGTAGGAGAGGGAGAGAAAAGAGAGGAGGGAAGAGAGGAAGAGGAAAGCTCACATGTTCTCATTGAGGTCCGTAAGGAGGACCTTGGAGGTTGAATTGGTGCATCATCCTTCGGAGCATTTCATTGTTTTCTTCCGACAAGCGGTTGCCCCTTTGGACATCATTTCTCAGCCCCAAAAGTTCTACACCTTGCCTTTGTTGCTCGGTGCTTATCCTCTCGACCTCGGTTCGCATCCATGCCCATCTTTGATCGACATTAAGCTCACCGGCTTCATGGCCATGGTATTCTTCCTCTTGGTGCAAGTTAGCTCCTTCTCCTTCTTCATGGTGCAAGTTAGCACCATCTCCCTCATCATCTTGCTCACCAAGAACCTGCACATTATCAACATACAACCAATTTTCTTCCACCTCGGTGGTAGTCCGAGATTGGTTAGGAAGTAAAAACATGATTGGTACATTTAGCTTGAGTTGGTAATGGAGAGGTGGACGATGTTTAATGAAATTCATAGCAATGAGGGTTTCCATGTTAAGCCTATTGTTTCCCTCAATTGGTTTGATCCCCTCATCTTCACCTCCTCCAAAACACCTAGCTATGTATGTAATGATGCCACCCACCACTATGTCTCCTCTACCGGCCGGTCTAGTACCGACGAAGTCTAGGTAATCAATCAAATAAAAACAAGTATTGATGGGGTGGTTGTAGAGCATTGCCCATAACATGAACAACTCATCGGTTCTAGTGTTTCCTAGCTCGGTTCTTCCCCAGATAGTGCAAGCCATCACCCTTTGAAGGTACCTAAGGACGGGGTTGTGAATGTTGCTAGCTTTGTTTGCCCTAGGGATGTATTTGTTAAGACCGGTGATTTGTTTCCAAAATTCAGCTGGTTCATAGTTATCCGGTTTTAGGCTAGGATCCCAATGATCATGAATATACCCCTCATTGACAAAACCTAAGGCTTCGCAAAAGTGCTCAAGCAACATATCATAAGTAGTATTCATTAACCGGAAAGAAACTCTATGGTTGGGGTTATCAAAATTCAACTTGTCTTTGGTAAAAACAATTGAGCTCAAAAATTCGTAAGTGAAATTTTCATAACCCCGCATAGGCTTCAACATAGCAGTCCAACCTAACTTCCCTATCAACCTAGCAACATCATCTAAAAGCTTTAGCACATCTAAAGTATGAGAATCAGGATACCGAGAAGGATGCAAGGTTTTAGAGATGAGATTTTTATACCTGTCCCGTTGCTTGTTGTCTCGGAATTGGATTCCATGATTCTTAACTTGTGCTTGCTTCTTTGGGGGAGGACCGGAAGAGCCTGCTGGTTCCTTTCCACTTCTTCTTCTTGAAGCCATTTGACCTTAGTTGTGGTTGGGATGAAGGTTTAGGGTTGGGGAAGATTTATGGTGGAAAGGATTGGTTTAGGGTTGAGGTTGATGTTTTGGTTATGTTTATGGATTTAGGTATGGGTATTGGTTAGGATTTTGTGGTTTTTGGGTTAGGGTTTATGAAGATAAGGGTTTGGTGAATTATCGGTTTGGGTGGATTAAAGTTGTTTTTGATTGGTGGTTTGTGTTTGGAATGAGGTTTGTGATTGATTTGGTGAAAGAATTGAGTGAATTGGTGAAGTTTTAAGGGAGATATGAAGGTTTGAAGATTTGTGGTTATGGAGGTTTAGAGAGAAGTTTGAGAGATGAAAGAGGGTTGTGGTTTGTGAATGAGGAAGAAGGAAATAAATTTTTGTGTTATAGGCTTACAAGATATCGGGCACGGCCGTGCCACCTATTGGCACGGGCCGTGCCAATGTACTGACTTTGTGCTGCAAAATTTGCTTTGAAAACATGGCACGGCCGTGCCAGCCTTAGCACAGGCCGTGCCAACCTTCTGGTCCTGGGGGCTTCAAAATTTTCATTTTTTCTCGAATCACACTTGGACAATTACCTACAAAACACTTAAAACAACGAAAAACAAACAAAACGAAAGCAATTAAATGCGTGGGTTGCCTCCCACGAAGCGCTCTTTTAGTGTCATTAGCTTGACGGTTAGAAAGAGTTCTTAGAATGGATCAAAGATATCATATTGTGTAGATGACGCTATAAAACGTTCTTTCACATTATGATCGTTAAGCATGCAACAAGAATAAAGAGCGGGACCTTTCATAACATTTTCCAACTCAAATCCTACCATCTTATCACTCACTTGAAAGACAATCCTACCAAGTTTAACATCTATAAGAGCTCCCGCAGTGGCTAGAAAAGGTCTACCTAGGATTATAGGGACATCTTCGTCCTCTTCAATGTCAATGACTAGGAAATCAGTTGGGATGTATATCCCTTCTATCTTAACAGTTATGTCCTCAACAAATCCTATTGGTTTCATGGTAGAACGATCAGCTAACTTCAATTCTATCTCGGTAGGTTTCAACTCTCCTATTCCCATCCGCTTAAAGAGGGACAAAGGTAACAAACTAACGCTAGCTCCTAAGTCACACAAGGCATTGTCAACGGTCTCACTCCCAATCATACAAGGTATGGCAAAACTACCTGGATCTCTAAGCTTAGGGGGTGTCTTTTGGATGATTGCACTAGTGTCTTTAGCCAAAGCTATTGTCTCACTATGATCTATAGCCCTTTTCTTTGAAAAAATTTCTTTTAAAAACTTGGCATATAGAGGCATCCTAGACAAAGCTTCCGCAAAGGGGATTTTAATGCAAATTCTTTTAAGGATGTTGACAAACTTATTGAACTGACCCTCTAATTCAAGCTTAGAAATATCTAATGGGGATGGAGTTTGGGTCTTATCAAGCGGTTTCTCACTCTCTATCACAGTTTTCTCACCTAAAAGCTTGACATTTTCTTTCTCTATGTTTTGAACCTTAGCAATAGTATCTCCTAACTTACTACCCTCAAAAGATATGACATTAACATGAGCTTTAGGGTTGGCTTCGGTTTGACCAGGAAAGACTCCTGGTGCTTGTGAAAGAGTGGACACTTGTTGGGCTATTTGGGAGATTTGTTTTTCAAGCATTTTAGAATGAGTAGAGATAGAATCAACCTTGGTATTGAGCTTGGAAAGAGAATCGTTCAGAAATCCGGTTTGGTTTTTAAGTTCTTGAAGTTGTTTATTTTGGTTGGCAATAGAATTTTCCAACAAAATTTCCAAATTGGATTTCTGACCGAATCTCTGGTTGTTTGCATAACCAGGTGGTGCTACTTGTCCATAGGGATTTTGATTTTTGAAAATTTTTTGATTTTGTCTCATCCCTTGGTTGTATTGAGCATAATTCATTTGCTCAACACAATTAATAGCACTACCTAGTTGGCAATCAACACCTACATGACCAGTTATACCACAGATTTCATAAGAAGAAGGAGTAGAAGCAGAGTTGATAGCATTAACGTTGAATTTTTCAAATTTCTCCGTTAATGCGTCAATTTTAGAAGCAAGGTGGTCATAGTTAGAGACTTCCTACATACCTGCCTCCTTTTTGGAGGATGAAGAACTAGAGATGGCTCTCTCGTCGGTCCATTTGTAATGATTCTGAGCCATGTCTTCAATCAAAGTGTATGCCTCCGTGTAGTTCTTGTTCATTAGAGCACCACCTGCAGCTGCATCAATATACATCTTAGTGGTATAAGATAAGCCATTATAAAAGGTGTGGACTATGAGCAAACTCTCTAGACCATGGTGGGGACAAAGTCGAAGCATTTCTTTGAAATGCTCCCACGCATCGTAGAGAGATTCCCCATCTTTTTGATTGAACCGATTGATTTGGTCTCTAAGTTTAGCGGTTTTAGATGGTGGAAAGAATCGGGCAAGGAATGCATGCCTCATTTGATCCCATGAAGTAATGGAACCGACTTTGAGGGAATGGAACCAAGCGCTAGCTCTATCCCTTAAGGAAAAGGGAAAGAAATGAAGTCTTACGGCCTCTTGGTTCTCCTTCATGGTTCCACTAATTCGTAGGAAAACAGAGATGTGAAGATTGGGATCCTCGGTGGGGGGTCCCGAAAATTGGTTTTGCTGCACCAAGTTAAGTAGGGCAGGCTTGATTTCAAAATTGTCATCTCAACCGTTGGGTACACAATAACAGCTTGTGGCTCAGCTGTAGTCGGCGTTGCATACTCTTTAAGAGTGCGATTAGCCATGGCGGTGTTATTTTGTGCCTCTCTCCTCCTTCTATATAAGAATCTTTCGATCTCGGGTATGAATACCGCTCGATTTCTAGTTCTTCGCATAAAAGGTTGAGAACCCAAGAAGTTAATGATAACAGAAAAATAAAAAGTTAAAAAGAAAAGAAGAACAAAAGAGAAATCTAATCACTAAAGAAAAGTTAATTAAATTAGTTAACTCCCCGGCAGCGGCGCCAAAAACGTGATAGAGCCAAACCGCAAGTGCACGGTCTATCGAAGTAATAATAGTAGTAAAGAGTATCGTTCCGCTAGGGAGTTGTTAAATTCAATTAACCTTTAATGAATGATTAGAGGAGGAGAAAGTTTAGTAAAAAGGGGGTTTGATTGCTGAAGGTAAATAACAATAATAATAAAGAGCCTTGGGATTATTGGTTTGTCATAATAACAAATCTTTCACTAGACAAGACTTTAACTTCTAATTCTATGGTTTACAGCGTAATTTCTTAAGACCGATTTCCCTTAGCCCCTCACCTTTCCGATGAAAGTCCGGTGAGAGTTTACTTCTAGTAACCAAGCCTATTTCGCTGACTTGATTACTAGAAGATGCTTTTAAGGATTGAAACTACTTGTGTCTCAATAATTGCAAGGACTATTTCGCTGTCTTGCAATTATTGTCTAGATTCACTTGTTCCAACATCAAAGCTCCGCTCTCACTTTATGAATTGATGTTTGGGATAATGGATTAACAATTATCAAACCCTCCGCTTTCGCTTCCACAGTTTGATAATTGTTAATTCATGTTAAAACGGTGAATCTAAATTAGAAATTACGTTTACATAGAATTAGGGTTAAAGCTTGGTTTGTTTGGATTATGTCATTAGACTCTCCCAACAATCCCAAGACAAAGAAGTCTACTCACTCATGTTCATCGTAGACATGGGGGAAGAAGAGAGAAGACAATAAAATAAATTGCGAAAGAGAAAGTAAAGGAATAAAGACTTTATTGAAATAATAACTAAAATATTCTAAGCAAAGGTGAATTGTTTATGATGGAATGCTACTCTATTTATAGCTTTACAACTGACTTAGAAACTAAGCTACTGTAAGGACAAAACAGTAAAGCTGCAACAAGGTAACTTGGGCCCGAAGAAAAAGCAGCAAAAGAGACTCAGGAGGGTGGCACGGCCGTGCCACATGTTGGCACTGGCCATGCCAAGGTTCTGACTTGGTGGAGACATATTTTTGTCTCGTATCTTCGTATTTTTGTACTGTATTTGCTCCAGTCCTCTTTCTTTTGCTCCAAGACACCTTCCACCATATATTCGTTCCTAAAATATAAAAAAAAAGTAATTTAAAGTAAAATATTTAAAAAGGAAATAAATATGCAATAAAATAAAACTAAATCTAAATAAAACTAAACTAAATAATGCATTAAAATAGACTAATTAATGACTCATCAAACTCCCCACACTTGAATCTTTGCTTGTCCTCAGGCAAAAGGCAATGGACAAAGCAGCAACTAAAAGATTATCATGGCAATACTATTAAGAACATATGTCTCAAAAGAAAGGTTTTGTTTCAAGTACACTAATTACAATTTCAAACATTCCTCGTGAACCTATTCAACCCAACATCAAGCCTCAAGTGAGTGTGTGTGTGCAGTCCAACCCTTTTATTGCTCCTGTATAAGACAGATATTATGAGGTACAGGTTCTATCCCTAGTGCTAAAGTAACCGAGAAAAGTCCTTTCTTCATTTCATATAAGAGTGATGGGAATTTAAGTTAAAATTAAATTAAATTAACAATTAAGCACAAAAGGGGCTGCAGATGCATAGGGGCTATCTATCCTCATAGGAAGTCTTCTCGGATGTAATTGTCATTTCCCCCTAGATTCAAAATCACCCTAAGTAGTGCTGCAAAATTATTTATTTATTTCATCTCCGCGTAGGAAGTCTTTTTGGATGTAATTGTCCTTTCCCCCTAGCATGATGAATTTGTTTCACTTTAAGTTCAAATTAGGGAGTCACCAGCACAATTAGGAAGTTAGGGATTGTCCTTCCCCCCACATGTTGGTGCCATTCTCCCGCCCCATTATAACTGTAACAATTAAGCATATAACAATTAAGAACATTTGATTATTTTCCCACACAAACTTATACTACTTTTACTCTAAAGACTTTAAAGGGTCTAATTTAACACTAAAGATAGAACGTGCTCCTTAAAATACCTATTCATACACTTGCTCCAAGATTGCAACTGGGTGCTTTTCTCATTGGAGAATTTTCACAATAAAACAAGATATGGGTATAGCAAGAACAAAAGGAACACAAGAAACTACTTTCATGTACAAGAAACAACCTTTAATTAAGAGACAAAACAAAAAAATTTAAGCCATATTTTACATTAAGAACAAGCTACTAGTCATGCCTCTTGCTATAAAAACAAAACAAAAGAATAAAGTTCAAGGGAGTTTGAAAACACTACGACTCTAGACACTTTATTAGCCCCACCCCCCCCCCCCCCCCCCCCCACTTAGGGGAAGCATTGTCCTCAATGATTCAAAAGAAAATAAATGAGAAGAAGAACAAGAAGAAGAAGTAGAAGAGATAGATTGAGAAAGTAGGAGAGGGAGAGAAAAGAGAGGAAGAGGAAAGCTCACATGTTCTCATTGAGGTCCGTAAGGAGGACCTTGGAGGTTGAATTGGTGCATCATCCTTTGGAGCATTTCATTGTTTTCTTCCGACAAGCGGTTGCCCCTTTGGACATCATTTCTCAGCCCCAAAAGTTCTACACCTTGCCTTTGTTGCTCGGTGCTTATCCTCTCGACCTCGGTTCGCATCCATGCCCATCTTTGATTGTCATTAAGCTCACCGGCTTCATGGCCATGGTATTCTTCCTCTTGGTGCAAGTTAGCACCTTCTCCTTCTTCATGGTGCAAGTTAGCACCATCTCCCTCATCATCTTGCTCACCAAGAACCTACACATTATCAACATACAACCAATTTTCTTCCACCTCGGTGGTAGTCCGAGATGGGTTAGGAAGTAAAAACATGATTGGTACATTTAGCTTGAGTTGGTAATGGAGAGGTGGACAATGTTTAATGAAATTCATAGCAATGAGGGTTTCCATGTTAAGCATATTGTTTCCCTCAATTGGTTTGATCCCTTCATCTTCACATACTCCAAAACACCTAGCTATGTATGTAATGATGCCACCCACCACTATGTCTCCTCTACCGGCCAGTCTAGTACCGACGAAGTCTAGGTAATCAATCAAATAAAAACAAGTATTGACGGGGTGGTTGTAGAGCATTGCCCATAACATGAACAACTCATCGGTTCTAGTGTTTCCTAGCTCGGTTCTTCCCCAGATAGTGCAAGACATCACCCTTTGAAGGTACCTAAGGACGGGGTTGTGAATGTTGCTAGCTTTGTTTGCCCTAGGGATGTATTTGTTAAGACCGGTGCTTTGTTTCCAAAATTCAGCTGGTTCATAGTTATCCGGTTTTAGGCTAGGATCCCAATGATCATGAATATACCCCTCATTGACAAAACCTAAGGCTTCGCAAAAGTGTTCAAGTGACATATCATAAGTAGTATTCATTAACCGGAAAGAAACTCTATGGTTGGGGTTATCAAAATTCAACTTGTCTTTGGTGAAAACAATTGAGCTCAAAAATTCGTAAGTGAAATTTTCATAACCCCGCATAGGCTTCAGCATAGCAGTCCAACCTAACTTCCCTATCAACCTAGCAACATCATCTAAAAGCTTTAGCACATCTAAAGTATGAGAATCAGGATACCGAGAAGGATGCAAGGTTTTAGAGATGAGATTTTTATACCTGTCCCGTTGCTTGTTGTCTCGGAATTGGATTCCATGATTCTTAACTTGTGCTTGCTTCTTTGGGGGAGGACCGGAAGAGCCTGCTGGTTCCTTTCCACTTCTTCTTCTTGAAGCCATTTGACCTTAGTTGTGGTTGGGATGAAGGTTTAGGGTTGGGGAAGATTTATGGTGGAAAGGATTGGTTTAGGGTTGGGGTTGATGTTTTGGTTATGTTTATGGATTTAGGTATGGGTATTGGTTAGGATTTTGTGGTTTTTGGGTTAGGGTTTATGGAGATAAGGGTTTGGTGAATTATCAATTTGGGTGGATTAAAGTTGTTTTTGATTGGTGGTTTGTGTTTGGAATGAGGTTTGTGATTGATTTGGTGAAAGAATTGAGTGAATTGGTGAAGTTTTGAGGGAGATATGAAGGTTTGAAGATTTGTGGTTATGGAGGTTTAGAAAGAAGTTTGAGAGATGAAAGAGGGTTGTGGTTTGTGAATGAGGAAGAAGGAAAGAAATTTTTGTGTTATAGGCTTACAAGATATCGGGCACGGCCGTGCCACCTTTTGGCACGGGCCGTACCAATGTACTGACTTTGTACTGCAAAATTTGCTTTGAAAACATGGCACGGCCGTGCCAGCCTTAGCACGGGCCGTGCCAACCTTCTGGTCCTGGGGGCTTCAAAATTTTCATTTTTTCTCGAATCACACTTGGACAATTACCTACAAAACACTTAAAACAACGGAAAACAAACAAAACGAAAGCAATTAAATGCGTGGGTTGCCTCCCACGAAGCGCTCTTTTAGTGTCATTAGCTTGACGGTTAGAAAGAGTTCTTAGAATGGATCAAAGATATCATATTGTGTAGATGACGCTATAAAACGTTCTTTCACATTATGATCGTTAAGCATGCAACAAGAATAAAGAGCGGGACCTTTCATAACATTTTCCAACTCAAATCCTACCATCTTATCACTCACTTGAAAGACAATCCTACCAAGTTTAACATCTATAAGAGCTCCCGCAGTGGCTAGGAAAGGTCTACCTAGGATTATAGGGACATCTTCGTCCTCTTCAATGTCAATGACTAGGAAATCAGTTGGGATGTATATCCCTTCTATCTTAACAGGTATGTCCTCAACAAATCCTATTGGTTTCATGGTAGAACGATCAGCTAACTTCAATTCTATCTCGGTAGGTTTCAACTCTCCTATTCCCATCCGCTTAAAGAGGGACAAAGGTAACAAACTAACGCTAGCTCCTAAGTCACACAAGGCATTGTCAACGGTCTCACTCCCAATCATACAAGGTATGGCGAAACTACCTGGATCTCTAAGCTTAGGGGGTGTCTTTTGCCAAAGCTATTGTCTCACTATGCTCTATAGCCCTTTTCTTTGAAAAAATTTCTTTTAAAAACTTGGCATATAGAGGCATCCTAGACAAAGCTTCCGCAAAGGGGATTTTAATGCAAATTCTTTTAAGGATGTTGACAAACTTATTGAACTGACCCTCTAATTCAAGCTTAGAAATATCTAATGGGGATGGAGTTTGGGTCTTATCAAGCGGTTTCTCACTCTCTATCACAGTTTTCTCACCTAAAAGCTAGACATTTTCTTTCTCGATGTTTTGAACCTTAGCAATAGTATCTCCTAACTTACTACCCTCAAAAGATATGACATTAACATGAGCTTTAGGGTTGGCTTCGGTTTGACCAGGAAAGACTCCCGGTGCGTGAGAAAGAGTGGACAGTTGTTGGGCTATTTGGGAGATTTGTGTTTCAAGCATTTTAGAATGAGTAGAGATAGAATCAACCTTGCTATTGAGCTTGGAAAGAGAATCGTTCAGAAATCCGGTTTGGTTTTTAAGTTCTTGAAGTTGTTTATTTTGGTTGGCAATAGAATTTTCCAACAAAATTTCCAAATTGGATTTCTGACGGAATCTCTGGTTGTTTGCATAACCAGGTGGTGCTACTTGTCCATAGGGATTTTGATTTTTGTAATAATTTTGATTTTGTCTCAATCCTTGGTTGTATTGAGCATAATTCATTTGCTCAACACCATTAATAGCACTACCTAGTTGGCAATCAACACCTACATGACCAGTTATACCACAGATTTCATAAGAAGAAGGAGTAGAAGTAGAGTTGATAGCATTAACGTTGAATTTTTCAAATTTCTCAGTTAATGCGTCAATTTTAGAAGCAAGGTGGTCATAGTTAGAGACTTCGTACATACCTGCCTCCTTTTTGGAGGATGAAGAACTAGAGATGGCTCTCTCGTCGGTCCATTTGTAATGATTCTGAGCCATGTCTTCAATCAAAGTGTATGCCTCCGTGTAGTTCTTGTTCATTAGAGCACCACCTGCAGCTGCATCAACAGACATCTTAGTGGTATAAGATAAGCCATTATAAAAGGTGTGGACTATGAGCCAACTCTCTAGACCATGGTGGGGACAAAGTCTAAGCATTTCTTTGAAACGCTCCCACGCATCGTAGAGAGATATATAAAGTAAGGTTTTTTATGCCACGTGTCACTTCCAAGTTTATTCACAATAATTTTATTATTTTTCTATTTTTTAAAAGAAATATTTAATTTGATATAAATATCTCAACAAACTTTTGATCTTATCTATTAAAAATATTTTACCTAACTTTTTTTTTGCATTGGATATCAACTTCACCTTTCATATTTTTTTAAAGATATTATTGGAGTAACAGAATACAAAAGTGGTGTCCAACCAACCAATTATACACAGAGGAGGAGAGAAACTCACGTGCATATTATCGGAAGAATATGCAAATCAACTTATTGACTTTATGTCTGTAAATCTAGATGTACCCATTATGTTGATATTGCAATTGGTTAAGTTTAAATTGTATAAAGGTATTTTTCTTTAGAAATTCTTGCGTGTTTCAAATTAAAATTTACTTTGTATATTAAAAATTGTTCGCAAATGTTTTTTTTTTTTTTTTATATTTTGGACTTTTAGAAAACAAAATAGGAGTGTCAAACACACCCTATAATAACTCAAAACTAATAATTAACGATGTTGTTCTTGAAGTTCAATAACTCCAAACCAGGTATTCACAAATTACTAATCAAACAAAAATCTTTAATTAGGAGATTCAGTTATATATTATTTCATGTAACAGATCAATTGTATAATTTTATTAATTTAATAACGAATATGAATTCATGTGAGTCCGAAAACTTAAAAAAAAGTTAATTTTATTCTATATGTGTTAATATTTTTACTAAATCCCGTTAATTTTATCTGTATGTACATCTATAAATTTACGAGTATTTATAATATGGTTTATTTTATTATATTCGTGTGTATTTATTAAGATATTAGTCACGTACCAATCCGTGATAAATTTTATTTGCGGATATCATACATAGAATTTTTTAATCTTCTTTTGTATGTCTAACCCGGGCAACGCCGGGTAAATACACTAGTGTGTGTGTGTGTGTGTGTGTGTGTGTATATATATATATATATATTATATACTAGAACTCAGACCCGTGCCCCGCACAGGTCATATCGAGTCTTTAATTATTAAAAAAAATATGTAAACTTGTAATAGACCAATCAACACTAAGGAAAAAGTTTAGATTTAAAGATAGAGTATTACATAAGTCATACAAAGAGATGGACTATAACATGGTTAATTCAAAGAAAAGACACAATTTAGGATATATTACGAAAAAGTTCTCTATAGACCACATTAGACGTTACATCCGTCTCTTCACCATCATCGTTGGTTACTAATATCTTCAAACCATATCTTGAAGTCACCCTTGACAATGCCACATACAATTGACCATGAGAAAAGACAGGCGATGGTAAATATACTTCCACATGCTTTAGAGATTGGCCTTGACTTTTGTTGATAGTCATTGCAAAAGAAATAGCTATCGGAAATTGCCTTCTTTGAAAAAACTAAAGGGACAATCATTCTTTAATGAAAAAACTAAAAAAATGTTTTCTAGAATCCATGCAATTCTACTCACAAACTAATGACAATGCCTAATGAAACTATCCATGCAAAAACAAAACAAAAAATGACCTTTATATTGATAAGCACTAAGAGGAAAAAGTTTAATGTTGTAAAAAAAACAAACCACCAATGTTGATAAGTGAGGAATTTCATACAAATATAATGCTCAAGCAGCCAATCATAGAAAATTGAATCTAAGATTTCTGAAATTCTAATATGTGGTCTCATGATGATCCATCATACAAAGAAGGTAAAGAGTTAAAACATAGTAAGTAAGCAACAATAAATAGTCATTTAATTGAAGATAAAAACACCAACCTATGATCACTATTAATCTACAAAAAAAAAAAAGTAGGAACCATAGTCACATATAGAAGCATACAAATATAGTTGCAAAACTCCATTGCCATACAACAATGTGATCACTTGAGAACTGAACAGAAATTCACCAGCCAAATGGATCAAATGCATTTCTGTTTCCTTCATCAAGCAAGCATCAACAGGTCCCTGTAATCATTCAAAATCCATTTGTTGGCTAGTCTGCAACCGTAAAACATACACTACATTAGCTAAATAGTTTCAATCACATTACATTACCAATTTATTAATTAGCATTTGTTCTTTAAATCAGCATAAAAGTAGGAAAATAATTGTAGAAGCTCAGAATCTAAGCTTTGTATTTTGAAGCAAACAATAATTGAAACATGAGAACATTATATTTTCTTTCTCAGACTTCTGCAGCAAAGACTTGAAGCAAAGCAAACACTATATTTTACAGAGACTTTTAAGGAAAAAGCAAGCACAAAAATGAAAATAATAGATATCACATAATAATTGGACATTTAATCAAATTAATAACATGCTTCAATTTCTAATAGCAGTACACAGTTGTGGAAGGCAACACCTTTAATTTTCAGTGCTTTCTATATTAACTGAACGATGAAAAGTTTCATCTGTTGAATAAATATGTCATGCGCCACTCATATCATTATAAAACATTGAATGAATGTATTCAATAATCAAAAGAGCAATGTGGACCCAAGAAAAACGGAATGGATGTCCTTAATTGGTAGCGGGTTGGGTGCAAATTAGTATGTTATTGCTATGTCAATTCAAATGCATTTTAGTGGACCAAATCATAACCTATACAAAAAGCCAAAGGAAATATAGTAAATTAAAGTGAAAATATATGTGAGATATATTTATAATTTGCAAGAATTTTTAGCAGATTAATGTGTCATTGAAGCTGCAAAAATGCATGCAAGTGTAGTGGCACACCTAAAAATATCATCTGTCACAGCCATCCTATTAGTTCTGGTGTTGCCTAAGCTCCGCAGTTGCACTATTCAGAGATTCAAACCCTGTGATGGCAAAAGCAAAGTGAGCCCCAATTGTCTTAGAATGTTGAGCTTATCTAGTTGCTCATATGGCCTATGGAAAAAACAAACAATATTGTTTAGCTTTGTGGTTGCTTGTTTTCTAAATTCACTACTCGCTCATTTCTGGTCACAGTAAAATCAATTTATAGAAAAATGTTGAGAAGGAAAATATTGAGAAATCATATTCAATTTACATTGAAAACAATCGATGAAATTTAAAATTTGGAAAATTTTCATCATTCTTGTTATTTAGCAACTCACTTGTTCCATATAGAAAATTTCACTACCAAGGTTATATCATGGTAGGAAGCAAAATTTCTTCAAAAAAATCAAAGCAATTATAATAGTACGATTTTAGGTACTCACATGTCAATTCTTTTTCCTCTGCCTCTTCTAGCGATGGAGCACACAGATAATAAACTCAATTGCAAATTCTCAACAGCCAGCCTCTATGACACTTTCTGCTAAAAAAAGTATCAGTTATTGGACCAATCCTACGAAGCCACTTATCCCCATGGACGTCAGAGCATCAACAAAACACAATACATATTTGAATTGATCTGCGTACAATAAAAAAGTATCAGTTAGATCATTCTTACAAACCTATTCTTAAGTTAGATCATTCTTACAAACCTATTCTTTCAAAAGATAATTCATAACAGTGTATATCTAAAAACCGTTACATAGATAAAGAGAATAAAATCAAGGTCCTAAAAGCCAATGAACTAAAATACACACTAAACTCATAATAGAACCAAAAATATATATTAATAAACCATGTAAGTTACCAACTTATCAAAATTTAAGAAAGAGGTAAAAATACACATCTATAATAACAACTCTCATATGTACTATTGCCAACGTAATTTCCGAAGTACTCTTTTTATCATCTTGTTTTAGAAACTCCTACTACTAAAAAAAAACTAAAATGAAGTTCCAAAAATATTAAAAATATTGGCACATCAAGAACAGTAAGCATGTACACATAGTATGCATAAGAAGTTTCACATATCCTATTGGTTTCCCACTGACTTCATTCCTCCTTTGAGTGAAATATGACATATGAAGTGAAATCTGTTTCTTATGAAAATATGCATTTCAATAGTAGTAGCCATAGGCACTTTTATCTAATTCATACTCTTAAACCTAACCACTTTAACTCATACCATAAAATGTTTGCATATTTCGTTAGTAGTACTCTTCATTAGCAGTCACAAAACATAAACCAATTGGACAAACAGAAACACCTAAAGTGGCAGCCATATGAGTGGATAAACAGAAACACATACACAACAAACTGTTTAAACAAAAAGAGATTTAGTGTTATAATTATGATATAAATATGTATGTTAAGAGTTTGTACCTAGCACTACTCAAACACGGTTGTATGTCCAACTATAAGTACTTAGGATGGCTCCAAAGTTTCAATAGCCGCTATCATATCAATTTCTAATGATCCCCACAAACAACGCATTAGGATCATTTTCAAACAAAAACTAACTTACATTTCAAGCAGTCAGGTTATTTTTGCTTACAAACTCGTACCAATCAAGACCAAGATAGATCCTTTAGCTAGAAGTCCATTTCCTTTGTCACATGTCATACACCTGCTCCTGACATATAATAGTGTAAATGGGGAGACTTAGGAGATTGGCTGCAACAAATGCTTCCACATCTCATTCCATCTCTTAAATAATATACCATAATGCATTTTCAATACATTAGACATCGATTTTTTTCCTCTGAAATTACTCTTAGATGGAAAATTGACACCCAATTAAAGAGTTAGAAGAAGGAATAACTATTGCCCCCTTAGATTGTTCAACAAATTTATTTTTCTCAATCAACAAACACAAAAAATTAAAAGAAACGCACTATACGAAATTGATAGACAAAAGAAAATTATCAAAGTTAGAGATGTTATTTTAAAATGCAAGATATGAAAACTATAGATTATAGAAGTTGTTGATCTGCATAAAAATTCAAAGTAAAATCAAGATATCAAAACCATAGATTATAAAAGTTGTTGATCTGCATAAATATTCAAAGTATAATGGAATGAGACAACCTTAAAACCACATATTGATTGCAAGGACAAAGCAGATCAGCATCAATTCATCATCTAATGCAATAAGTACATATTTATATCAATATGGATTCATGTAGAAAACATGTCAAAAATAAAATATATAAACTATAGTCTATAAACATCAAAATACATGTTGATTTTCACAATCAAAATTTATATCGGAGAGAATGTTAGAGAGAGATGTGGATTACCAAACCAAAGGAAGAAAGTCTTTGACTATTTTCATGTCTGACACTCATTGTTTGTTGCCTCTACAACATTTGTCGGTTGCTGACCATAGCCAGACTCATTCTTCTGTCAATTTGAACCAGAAATTACATAGCTTTGTTCTTTATTCATAATTTTAACATCCTTTAAATATTGCTTTTGATTAAAGAGAACCCCCCACCATTCATTTTAGCACTTATCATTTTTAAGAACACCATTGTTTACCTAATAAAACCAAAAAATACAAAAATTCAAGAAATTTAGTGTTAATTCAAATGAAACATAAACAAACACAGATTTTAAATTTTGAAATTAAAAAAAATAGCTTACAACAGATGGAGCTAGATTGAGTGCCTGGAGAAATGGAATTAGGTCAACAAATTCAAGGAAAACGGTCTGCACAAAAACATAACAAACCAGGGATTTAAAATCTGGCAGTGGCAGATGCATATAAAAAACGTCAGCATCAATTGTAACATGGTACATGATGGAATCTAAAACCTATGGTAGAAACAAATCAAAAGCTGAAATCCTCACCAGAATCATTCAACCGAAATCAAAAATTGAATTGGAATAGTATAACTAACACTGGAATTGTCAGTGAAATCATAAATCGAAATCAATATCAAATCGAGAATGAACAAATTGAGTAAGAAATTGAGAAAGAACAACTTGTATACCTCCATGGACGGTGGTCTTCAGATGACATTGCCGGAAGCGGAGGCAATGAGGGTTTTAAAAACTTGGGTGATTGAAATTGTTGTTCTTACTGGTGAAAACGATTAGGTTTCAATGATGAAACTGAAAGGAGGCGATGGGAGGAGAAATGAGAAAAGAGGCAAATCTTCTTTTTCCTTTTTCAAAGTAAAGAGAAAGAGAACGCTTAATCTGAAGAAACTTGAGCCATGTGTACATACCATCAAGGGAACATTGGAAGCTGATAAAATTAAGCGTGAGAAACAAAAGCGTGAGATTCAAAGTGTGAGAATTGGAAACACATTCATCCATTATCCAACAACATTCATCCATTATCCAACAACTCTGCAAAGTTACAAAACAAATTACAAATCAAGTAAACCAATAACAAATTGGATCGATCGAATAATAATCTGAGTAATCGATAAAACAAAGAAGAAAATTTACCTTTGATTGATTTATTTTTGATTATTTTTAGGGGTTTGTTTGCGATAAAAGGAAGAAATTTGACTTAGATTGATTTTTTAGGGTTTGCTTGTGTGATGGCTCAGTGATGGCCAAAATTATAGCAAACTTCATAACAAAATTCGGTTGGCCAAAATTATAGCAAACTTGATAACAAAATTCGACTGGCATTAAGTAAGATGATCAATGGCTAAAATTGAATGACGCCTAAATGTGCAAGATCCAATGGCTCAGAAAAGTGGCGGGAAAAATGGGGGGAAAATATTAGGGTTAGGGTTCGCTTTAGTTGTTTTCGAAAAAATAGGGCTATAGATAAATATGAAATAGTTGTTTCGGAAAACAGAAGAGATAAATATGAAATAGTTGTTTCGGAAAAATAGGGCTATAGATAAATATGAAATAGTTATAGGGCCAATTTGTTTCGGAAGTAGAGATAAATATGAAATAGTTGTTTCGAAAAATAGAAGAGATAAATATGAAATAGTTGTTTCGGAAAATAGAAGAGATAAATATGAAATATGATCAATGGCTAAAATTGAATGGCGCCTAAATGTGCAAGATCCGATGGCTTAGAAAAGTGGAGGGAAAAATGAGGGGAAAATATTAGGGTTAGGGTTAGCTTTACGGGTTAAGCTTTAGTAAATAAGATATATATATATATATATATATATATATATATATATATATATATATATATTATTAATTTTGGTGATTCTCAACACCATTTCAAATTATTTCGGGTTTATGTAAAAATTTACATGGATGATATAAATGATATAAACTTGCAATCTAACGGTCACATTTAAAAAATATGGATCGAGTAAAATGATATTGAGCGGTGTACAATTACATGTATCATGGAAAAGAGTGTGGTTGAGTGTATGAGTTATCTTCTCCAAGCCTGCCCGCTTGAATGTAACGAGGTAAGTAAGCTAATGTTGTGAATGTGATGAATGATGATATGAGAAACTATTCAGAAAGATATGTTTTTCCTGAAAAAATGCAAACAATAAAACTCATTTTTATTTCGTTACTTGAGGACAAGCAACATTTTAAGTTTTAGGTTATGATGACATGTCATCTTACATTATTCTTAGCATGTTTTTTGTAACGCCCTCCTTGTTATTTAATTATTTTTATTGAGATAGAGCCGAATTATATGATTTATTTGATTGTGTGGTATGTTGATATTTTATTGAGTGGCTTTATTATATATTTAGTGGGAGAATACAATTAGTGGAAGAATATATTTAGTGGAAGAATATAATTAGTGGGAGAATATAATTAGTGGAAGAATATATTTAGTGGTAGAATATATTTAGTGGAAGAATATATTTAGTGAGAGAATATAGTTAGGGGAAGAATATATTTAGCGGAGAAATATAATTATTTAGAATAATGAGGCTTTGGGGCAGAATTGGGATTAAGAGAAAATAAATAGTTTAAGGTTTATATAAAAAGGAGAGCTAGAGTTAGAAAATATATTACGTGCAAAACTGTTTTGGAGAAAGAGGAGAAACCTAGAGAAAGAGGAGAAACCTAGAGAAGAGAAGAACCAGAGAAGAGAAGTCTATAGAATCCTTGCAATCAATCAATCTAAGGTAAGGGTGGGACTATCATTCATTAATCTTGAGTCTATGATTCTGAAAATTTCATTTAACATGTTGTAGGTTTAGTTTTTGAGAATTGGAGAATTAGGGTTAAGAGTGATAATTGATGATTTATGTTATGTTGTTGTTGATTTGTGGTTATTGATGATTGTTGTTGTTAATGTCATATTATGAATTGGGTATGAATTATGTTGAGTTGTTGTTGATTGTAAAGATTTTGAATGAATGTGAAGTTTGAATAATATAAATTGTTTTTCCTGATTTTTCTTATCTCTGCCCCGAACTTTGATATAGAAACTGGTATTGATCGGTACAGAATTGGTCTTAGGTGTAAACACAAAAGTTGTAGGTATGGATGTTAGTTTTCTAATGTCGTTGGTCTGATGTCAAAATGATTTATAGAACTTGAGTTATGGTCAAATTACTGCTTGTAGGTCACAGTGAATTTTTATGGGCTTTCTGCACAACTTTTCGGAATTTGAAACGAAAACTGGTATTGATCGGTACGGAATTGGTCTTAGGTGTAAACACGAAAGTTGTAGGTATGGATAATAGTTTTCTAATGCCGTTGGTATGATGTCAAAATGATTTATATAACTTGAGTTATGGTCAAATTACTGCACGTAGGTCACAGTGAATTTTTATGGACTTTCTGCACAACTTTTTCGATTTCGAAACAAAAACCGGTATTGATCGGTACAGAATTGGTCTTAGGTGTAAACATGAAAGTTTTAGATAATTTTGTTAGCTTTCCAGTGGCTTTCGTTTGACGTGAAAATGATGTTTGGTCTTTGAGTTATGATGAAAATACTGCAAGGACGTCTTAGCGAAATTGCACAATGACATCATTCTCTGTTTCATGTTTTTGCGTTTTGTTCATGTTTCTGTTTTAAATTGATCTTTGTTGTAAACATGAAAGTTGTTAATAATTGTGATATTTTTCCAGTAGCCTTGGTTTGACATGAAATATATTGTTAATAATTTATTATGTTTTTACAAAGATGCATGATGAATTGTTGATATTTGATACGATGGTATATGATGTTGTTTGTGATTGATGAACATAAGATTATGATGTGAAGTCGTTGTCGTTGTCGTCACCACTGTTGTCGTCAATGTCGTTAAAGTTGTAAGTTGTTTCTCGATGTCGTCGAAGTCGTTGGTCGTCAAAGTATTGTTGTTGAGTCCATGCATCATTATTGTCAGAGAAGAGAGCTCATGCCCTGGAATGCTAGTCATTCACCCTTAAAGACGAGGGCTTATGCCCTGGAGCTTATGCTCAATTAAAGACGGGGGCTTATGCCCTGGAGCCTATGCTCAATTAAAACGCGGGCTCATGCCCTAGGAGCTTTTGCTCAATCGCGACGAGGGCTCATGCCGTAGGAGTATACTTATGCTCAAAAGCGACGAGGGCTTATGCCCTATAATGGTACCACATGCATGAGTAAAATGATAGAGTTGCATAGTCGAGTTAAGTTGCATTGTCGAGTCAAGTTGTTAAGTTGATTTATGAAGTTGATATTGATGTTGTTTATGAAGTTGATTATGATGATGATAATGATGCTACATGACCATTGTTATGATATGTTGATGATTTTTATGTTGTTAAATATAATTGTTGAATTATATGCTTAACATTATTGTTTGTGAGTCTCACCCCTTCTGCTTGGAAATGTTGTTCTTCGTATGAGTAACTTCCAGGTGATCGAGAGTAAGTAGCTGTTGATTGTTGTAGTGAGTGGCTATCTCTCACTGTGTCTTTAGGCGCTCTGATACGTAACGGGATGGGAACTTTTGTGGCTATTTTCTATTCCTTACGTACTGCTTATGATTTTACATGACTATGATTTAGTTTTTGGATTATTACGAGATGTTTTGATGAGGCCTTCGTGCCAAGACTAATTATGTTGTTGAATTAAAATCCGCTGCGAAGTTTTTGAATATTTATGTTGACCAATTTGTGAAGGATGAATTGTTATTTATTCTATTTATGATTTTTAAGAAGTGTATCATTCCGTTTATGTTGAATGACTCTGATTTATATGTGAAATTTTTATGTTGGGAAAACGGGGTGTTACAATTGGTATTAGAGCAGGTCGGTCCGTTCGGCCAAGTAGATGAGTCGTTGTGTCGTGTGACGGTTGAATACTGTCGTTGTGTTTTTTAATTAATGGTTATGTTTTATTATGTGATCATGTCTAACTGACTAACTTTAATGTGGTTTGTATATTGTTTGAAGTTTCTATTTTGTTATATATAGTTTAAGATATTTAGGCAATAATTAAATTCATTTTCTCCTGTGCTCTGAATTTCGAGGACGAAATTCTTTTAAGTTGGGGAGAGTTGTAACGCCCTCCTTGTTATTTAATTATTTTTCTTGAGATAGAGTCGAATTATATGATTTATTTGATTATGTGGTATGTTGATATTTTATTGAGTGACTTTATTATATATTTAGTGGGAGAATAAAATTAGAGGAAGAATATATTTAGTGGAAGAATATAATTAGTGGAAGAATATATTTAGTGGGAGAATATATTTGGTGGAAGAATATATTTAGTGAGAGAATATAGTTAGTGGAAGAATATATTTAGCGGAGAAATATAATTATTTAGAATAATGAGGCTTTGGGGCAGAATTGAGATTAAGAGAAAATAAATAGGTTAAGGTTTATATAAAAAGGAGAGCTAGAGTTAGAAAATATATTACGTGTAAAACTGTTTTGGAGAAAGAGGAGAAACCTAGAGAAGAGAAGAACCAGAGAAGAGAAGTCTGTAGAATCCTTGCAATCAATCAATCTAAGGTAAGGGTGGGACTATCATTCAATAATCTTGAGTCTAGGATTCTGAAAATTTCATTTAACATGTTGTAGGTTTAGTTTTTGAGAATTGGAGAATTAGGGTAAAGAGTGATAATTGATGATTTATGTTATGTTGTCGTTGATTTGTGGTTCTTGATGATTGTTGTTGTTAATGTCATATTATGAATTGGGTATGAATTATGTTGAATTATTGTTGATTGTGAAGATTTTGAATGAATGTGAAGTTTGAATAATATAAGTTGCTTTTCCTGATTTTTTTTATCTCTGCCCCGAATTTTGAAATAGAAACTGGTATTGATCAGTACAGAATTGGTCTTAGCTGTAAACACAAAAGTTGTAGGTATGGATGTTAGTTTTCTAATGTCATTGGTCTGATGTCAAAATAATTTATAGAACTTGAGTTATGGGCAAATTACTTCACGTAGGTCATAGTGAATTTTTATGGACTTTCTGCACAACTTTTCCAAATTTAAAACAAAAATAGGTATTTATTGGTATAGAATTGGTCTTAGGTGTAAACACGAAAGTTGTAGGTATGGATGTTAGTTTTCTAATGTCATTGGTCTGATGTCAAAATGATTTATAGAACTTGAGTTATGGTCAAATTACTGCACGTAGGTCACAGTGAATTTTTATGGACTTTCTGCACAACTTTTTCGATTTCGAAACAAAAACTGGTATTAATCGGTACATAATTTGTCTTAGGTGTAAACATGAAAGTTATAGATAATTTTTTTATCTTTCCAATGGCTTTGGTTTGACGTGAAAATGATATTTGGTCTTTGAGTTATGATGAAAATACTGCAAGGAGGTCTTAGCGAAATTGCACAGTGATAGCATTCTTTGTTTCATGTTTTTGCGTTTTTTTCATATGTTTCTGTTTTAAATTGATCTTTGTTGTAAACATGAAATTTGTTGATAATTGTGATATCTTTCTAGTAGCCTTGGTTTGACATGAAATATGTTGTTAATAATTTATTATGTTTTTACAAAGATGCATGATGAATTGTTGATATTTGATACGATGTTATATGATGTTGTTTATGATTGATGAACATGAGATTATGATGTGAAGTCGTTGTCGTTGTCGTCACCACTGTTGTCGTCAATGTCGTTAAAGTTGTAAGTTGTTTGTCGATGTCGTTAAAGTTGTAAGTTGTTTGTCGATGTCGTCGAAGTCGTTGGTCGTCAAAGTATTCTTGTTGAGTCCATGCATCATCAGTGTCAGAGAAGAGGGCTCATGCCCTGGAATGCTAGTCATTCACCCTTAAAGACGAGGGCTTATTCCCTGGAGCTTATGCTTAATTAAAGATGAGGGTTTATGCCCTGGAGCCTATGGTCAATTAAAGACGAGGGCTCATGCCCTAGGAGCTTTTTGCTCAATAGCAACGAGGGCTAATGCCCTAGGAGTATATTTATGCTCAAAAGCGACGAGGGCTTATGCCCTAGAATGATACCACATGCATGAATAAAATGATAGAGTTGCATAGTCGAGTTAAGTTGCATTGTCGTGTCAAGTTGTTAAGTTGATTTATGAAGTTGATATTGATGTTGATTATGAAGTTGATTATGATGATGATAATGATGATACATGACCATTGTTATGATATGTTGATGATTTTTATGTTGTTAAATATAATTGTTGAATTATATGCTTAACATTATTGTTTGTGAATCTCACCCCTTCTGCTTGGAAATGTTGCTCTTCGTATGAGTAACTTCCAGGTGATCGAGAATGAGTAGCTGTTGATTGTTGTCGTGAGTGGCTACCTCTCACTGTGTCTTTAGGTGCTCTAATACGTAACGGGATGGGAACTTTTGTGGCTATTTTCTATTCCTTACGTACTGCTTATGATTTTACATGACTATGATTTAGTTTTCGGATTATTATGAGATGTTTTGATGAGGCATTCGTGCCAAGACTAATTATGTTGTTGAATTAAAATCCGCTGCGAAGTTTTTGAATATTTATGTTGACCAATTTATAAAGGATGAATTGTTATTTATTCCATTTATGATTTTTAAGAAGTGTAGCATTCCGTTTATGTTGAATGACTCTGATTTATATGTGAAATTTTTATGTTGGCAAAACAGGGTGTTACATTTTTCATTCATTTTTAGTAGCTTTTACATCTAGAATAGAGGAGTATTAGAGAAATTGCTTATGTTATTGGGACATTTGAAATGTTTTCTATATTTTAGTTTGTAATTCTATTCTTCTAAAAACATAGCAATTTTAGGGTGTCTTGTTGAAACTAACGAAGAAATCATGCAAATCGGCAAAACAAGACATCTGAAGATTTGTGAAGACCTCGGGAAGATGAAGAATAAAGATTCAAGAGGGCTCAGAAGACGTTACGAAGGGGGTATTTTGTTCCCAAGTTCCTAGACATCCTATACGGAAGGAAACACCCAAAAAGGCGAAGAAACAAGCGTTTTCAGCACCGAATCGGGTGCCAGGCGCCCATAAACACTACACATAAGCACATAGAGCATGGATGTGGGCTCCTGGCGCCTGAACTCCCTCTCACATGCGACTGGCGCATGGTTCTATCAGCTCAGCACCAGTTCCTTGCATGCCAAGGCATTGTTTTGTGACTTTCTGGTGTGAAAAGCCTGGTATTTTAGCCCAAGTTCAGGAGGAAACTCTCCCTATAATCATCGCACTCATCATTCACAATTTCTCATTTAGAACTATTTTGGACCACTCACACGACTACACGAGCACTATAATACTCCGCCTTAAGGCAACACACTCAAAGGAGTACGCCAACTCACCTGCGTTGTGCCAAACCGAAGCACACCTCCTTGCCGGGATCACACTACACGTGCCCACTCCCGCTCCTAATCACACGCCGCATAACCCGTAGAAGGTTATGCCACGAGCGCGCCTATATAAGGGTGAACTTCCTTCTCCCTCAAGGTACACAACACTTTTCACAACACTTTTCACAACACTTCTTAGACTTTCTCTCTCAGTTCCATTACTAACTTGATCGTCGGAGTGCTAACGTGCCTGCAGGAACCCTCCGTTCCACCGCAGAAGACGCTTTGCCTCTGTACCGGAAGCTGTTATCGATAAACGGAGCATTCTCTACAATCGTTGCGACTCAGCCGTTCTCATCGGATAGATCATTTGGCGATAGAAGGATTGGATCGTTTGCTCGGTCCAATGATCCTCCAGCATATCCGTTTTCTGTTACGCGCATCTCCGCCGCAACCTTTTTCAGATTACACGTTCCTACCTTTGAACCCATGGTTGTAACTCGCAGAAGAACCTCTCAAGCACCGCGTTCAATGATCAAAATTCTCCAAAGTCGGACGGTTCCGATTCTCGAACTTGTGAATCTTGAGGGAAGCGATGCTATCCTCAACACTACAACTCTGTTCTTGCTACAACCGCCTTGAATGCAACGGTGCTGCCTCCACCTCTCCCGCAGTTGGAGGACGTTCCTCCTCCATCTCCTCAAGCTTCGCCGCCTCCGAAGACAAACGAGGTCCTGACGAACCTGGTAAATCTGCTCCACTAGCAGAGCAATAGACTCGAATACATGGACAAAAATCAAGATAAAATTCTGACGGTGATCGCTACACATATAGAAGAATCTCAACGGAACAAATAAGTAATGAGGGTATTTATTGGTCATGCCTTGAAAAGGATCTCAAGGGTTGTATTTATAGCCCTCTATGGGCCTGATTTTATGGTTACTTAACCAATAAGTAATGAGGGTATTTATGTATTTAGGGCGCGTTCTAGATGCTTCTAGAAGCGGATGAAGGCGGCGCCCTGTGAGGGCGCGCCTTGAGCCTCAAGATCCTTCTAGAGGGCGATGAGGCCTTTGTGAGGGTCTAAAAGCTCTTTTGGAGGTCTTTTAGGTCTTTAGGAACTTATTAACGGTCCACAACCCCCCAAGCATGAGTCTTGGGACAAGTCAAAGTGATTTATTTGCTTAGAAATTTGTTTATGTTTTGCTTATAATTTGTATGTTTCTTTAAGTGTTATCATCTATATTTGGAAGGTCCCCCCTAGGGAAGTCCCAACTTACTTAAGAGTCCCCAGGGGTATATGTATGATTTATTTATAGGTTAACCCCTCCCACCCCTCCAAGCATGAGTCTTGGAAAGAGGCAAAGTGGTTTGCGAAAACGCCGCGAGTTGGTCTCTTTGCAGGGCGAGATAGAGAAAGAGTTCAAGGCATGCTTTCGAATTTTTCAAGAGATCTAATGTTCAGATTTCGAGACCTTTCAATGGTGATGACATGTTGGAATCATGGCGATTTTCTCCACGTGTCTCCACTCATTGAGGAGGCTAGCACAATTTTCAAGGTGACTTTAATTCCTCTCCTATTAAAGCGCGTTCCACTGCTTCATTTCTGTCATCTCGCTTCCTCATTTCTCATTCCCGACCTTCTCCATTTCTTTTTTCTGATAATTTCTCTCTAGATTTCGGTTTGTCTTCTTCAATTCCTTCAGGTACTTTTTCGTTTTGCTTCTTTAAACTCTTTAGCTTTTCAGATTTCATAGTTTGTTGTTTTATGCATGGTTTTGATTAGGGAGTGTGATGATACAGGTAGGGTTATTTCTCCCACTAACTCTGCTATAAATGATCAGTTAAAAAGGGATTGTTTAAGGAATGCAACCCAGCTGAATGGTTTGATTGATTGGGAAGTGTATGAATTAGGGCTTCACGACCATAACTTGTTTAGTGATTTATCTAGTGATAGCGACAATAGTGGTAGCTCAGGTATAGATAGTGACTGTGTGCTTCTGTATGCCACCTCATGAACAGATCCTAAAGGGGACTTTTGTCAAGAGATCTTTCCTTATAAGCCATCGCCCTTCGTATCTGAGATGAATCAATTTGCGGAAGAAGTTCGTCGAGAATACTCTTTATGCACTGATGTGCCGGACGTCGACTTCGTTTGAAGTAAGTTGGATACTTCTGCTACTGGGAATGAAGAGGATGTGGTGGTGCTTCCCTTTGATGTGAGTGACCGAGTTTATGATCAAAGCTCGGCGAGCACCTAAGATGAGTCATTTCGGATGTATATGAGGGTTTTAGAAGAGTTTGGGGTGATGATTCCTTTTACGGAGTTTGAGATGGGCGTTCTAAAATCTTTGAATGTGGCGCTGTCGCAGATACGTCCTAACAGCTGGGCGTTTATTCAGGGTTTTGAGATTTTATGTAAAGCCCTGAATCTGGAACCTTCAGTTGGCGTCTTTTTACATTTCTATGGAACAAAGGACGTCAACAAAGGAACGTGGATCTCTATCAGCGCCCATCCGGGAAACAAGTTATTTCCTCCTTATGCTTCAAACTTTAAGAAGGAATGGCGAGATTCTTTTGCAAGGATACAGGGAGCGCCTGGATGCTACATTGCGTCACTGTTGGTGGATGGGGAACCAAAATTTCCTCTTCGTTGGACTCGTACTCCTCTTGCGGTGATGGTTTAGATTTTGACAGGATGGCGCCATATGAGAGATACGTGGTGTGCTATTTAGAGAAGTTCCCACTTATGGATCTTCATGAGTTGCTAAACCGAGAGGGGGATACCAAGAGTTTGTAGGCTTATTTGCGTGAGTGCCTTTGAATCTTAATTTACGTCTCATGTTTTTATTTCCTTATTTTTCGCCACTGATTCATCTTAGTTGTTCTTCTATGTAGGACCCATTTTGTCGTTGACTGGGGCAGAAAGCAGGAAGTATTTGGCTGACCTTGAAGTGAAGAAGACCACTGATGGAAACGCCGCCAGTGATCCGGCTGGCGTTGTGCAGAGGAAATTGAAGAGGAAAGATATCAATGCCAAGCCGGATATCGGTGTAGGGGATACGACGATGGACATTGATAACGTGGATGCTGCTGGTGATGTCGTTACAACTCCTCAGGCTGACTCGCCGCAACCTAAGAAAATGAAGACTGGTAAGGGCGCTGATACGGGGGGGAAACGTCCTACTAGTGTACGAGGCAGGAAAGATACTAGGGCTAGTAGTACTGCTCTAAACGCTCAGGTGTTGGAATCTTTCTAGAACTCTGATTTTGATTTCCGCAGGTATGCAAACTGGTTTGAATGTTCTCTTGTCGTTAAAATTTTTTCTTTCGTATATTGCTTAGAGTTTCTATTTCTCGTAGGCATATGGCGGAGCAAGTTCCCTTGACTACAGTTGATGTTGACACTGGCATTAAGGCAAAGTTTAGTGACCTTGTGGCGGATGCTGGGGTGTCAGCATTGCGGTTCTTCCTAATAGGGCATGCTATGCAGAAGAAGCATGGTGTTGTGGAGGCGAAGTATAAAGAGGCTGCTGAAGATGTCAAGAAGTGGAAACACAAAGTTACTGGCATGGAGGCGAGGCCGAAGGAGGCTTTGAAAAATAAGAAGTCTGCTGAGAAGGAAACCAACGAGATGAAGGAAGAAAAAGAGGTTGTTGAGTTGGAAAGGGATTCTTACAAGAAGAAGGTAGGCGAGCTTGAAGAGGAATTGGCTGCTGCTAAGAGTGCAGTTGATGAAGGACGGAGGGCGCTTGCCCTGTATTTTGATAGTGGCTTCAAACGCACCACAGAACAAGTCATCTACTTCAATCCGGATGTGAAGGTGGACGAGTTGGACGACTTCAAAATCTTGGTTGATGGAAAGCTAGTAGATGAGGAGTGATGGTTTTCCTTCTTTTTTCTTTGTAATTTTATCAATATTTTTTATGCTACTTTTTGTCACTTTTTAGTGGCTGGTTTTGTAACTTAACGTACCCTGGCGATCTCTTTGGAGATTTGTGACACTTAATTTAATTCCTTCTTGTGTTGTCTCAAAATTTCTATGTTGGTTTATTTATGGCGTGTTTGCTTGTTGATAGCTGCTTGTTTTTCTCTGATGAGATTTTTTATCATGTTGATTTTGCCAGTCGCTTGTTTTTATGTTTGTTTTTGTAGAGTTTACTTTATGGGCGATGTGAATTTTTTTGTGGGCGATGCTAGGTTAATCATCTCTATTTTTGTATTCGTAAATCCATTATAGTTCATTGCGCCAAGGGTTGACTTAAAAAACTGTTCAGAGCCGTGAGGGTTGACATGGCATTTAAAGCCTCGAGGGGTTGACACATTAGTTCAGAGCCATGAGGGGTTGACTTTTAAAACTGTTCAGAGCCACGAGGGGTTGACAGGGCTTTCAGAGCCTCAAGGGGTATGACTTCAAAGACTATTTAGAGTTGCGAGGGGTTGACAGGGCGTTCAGAGCCTAGAGACGTTGACGCATTAATAATATTCGTAGAGTCATTGTGTAGAATGACTAGTAGAATTTAGAAAGTAAGTCGCCTAGTTAAAAACCCCTGTCCTTGCAGGGGAAAAGACTGCCACCCTACTTCTTTTATTATTAAAAACTTAAAATTGTCAGAAAAATAACATAGGAGGCGGCAACGGCATGAATCTGTGCTCGCCCTAATCTATACTACAGAGAAAAAAAATAGAAGTAACATAATTCAACTATAGTAATTACAACCATTAAATAAACTTTTTTGTGGTCTTGTTTTAGGCACTTTATTGAAGGTGTACCCTGAAGGTGAGAAAAACACACAAGAATGAGGGTTGAATTGTGTGAGTATTTTTGACGAATTATTTTTCTAAATGTTTATATACCTGGTCAGAATCTGATGTTGCAGATTCTGACTCAGAGTCTGAATGCAACTGTTTACAGAACACGAAGATAAAGGATAAAGACTCAGAGAGAGAAGACATGCATAAACAATTTATACTGGTTCCTCTCACAACACATGAGTAGTCCAGTCCCCTTGCACTTCCAAGGGATTTCACGATAATCACTATGGATTACAACTTGCTCAAGGACACACCAAGAGACTTTTTAAAGCTCAAGCACAGCTGCAAGACTTAGCCAAGTTTAAAGAAGGAAAACTTCATCACACCATCAACCTCTTTGATGCTTGATTTTGAAAGCTAACTTTTTTCATTGTTCATCACTATTATTTCTCTTTGGGTATTTTGTCCCTTCTCTATCACGAAAGGCTAAAAAATAAAAATTCTAATGAATGTTTGATGGGAATAAAGTTTTTATTCGAGATCTTTATTATGCCTAACTGGTTAATTGAGTGATATAACGGACAAACTTGATACATTGATCTACCTTAGAGACATTTAACAAGATAATTATATATTAATAAAAAAAATTAACTCTAAGTGTTAAAAAAGTATTTAAATATTAACAAAGCAATAAACTTTTACGTATAAAATGTTTAATCAATGATTTATTGATTACTTGAAGAAGAAGAAAAAATGAATCACATTTCCAAGTTTGTTTATACTTTGATAATCTTTCTTTCTGTATATCTCGTGGTACTTGATGGCCGTAAGTAATTGTTTACATTATTTTCATATTTACATTAGACATAATATTTCACAATCTTTTAGTCAAAGTACTTTGTTATTCGACGTTGTAGTGCTTATTTCATGTAAAGATCACTTTGAATGTCGGAGAAAAGTCAAAATTATTGGGTGTATCTTTCCTCAAGAAAAACCGACGTGCACTAACTCAATGTGTACATGCGTGAAATAGTAACCATTAATATGTAAAAGAATTATATGTTACATATAATTTATTTGTATGTCATAATATTCTTACTTTAATAATATCCTATGCACTTTGATTTATGTTTATGTTACTTATGTGTTGTTTAGTTGCTCTTTACTTTTTTCACGCACTCAGGTTTTATCCTAAAGGGTTTTCCTAAGAACATTTTAATAAGAGACAAGGTGAAATCCCTTAGTTAACTTTTATTGGATTTTGGTTCGATCACTCCAATATTTGTAATGCTCATTATCTTTTATTTATTAATAATAATTTTACATTGTTGCAAATTATAGATTATAATCATGGGAGGTCAACATAGTTTAGATGTCATGTCTGTCGTCCTCGTGAGCTTAACTCAGTTGGTATGAAAAATGCATAAAATATGCAAGGTCCGGGGTTCGAATCTCGGCCACCACCAAAAAAAGATGTCATGTCTGTCATTTGTACTTTGTTTTTGCTTTAAAATATGTTCATCCTGTCATTAAATCTCCTTGACAGTAAAAATATAAAATATAACAATGTCAGTATATAATGATTAGTCACATTGACATGGATTAAATTAAGAAGGATTTTATGATTTTTCACAACATTCATGAGGAGAATGCAAAAGCTATTCCCAAGTGTGAAGACAAGGACAAGTGTCTTGAAGAAAAATAAAAACAAGCCATGATAAAAGAGTAATGTAGTCATGCAGTGACATGCAATTACTTATGTCATAAATCATGTAAGAAATGCATAGTTGATATGTGAAACCGTAAGTGCATGACTTTATCAAAGTAGTAAAAATATCGTTTCACAGGGAGTTGTTGTAATTATTGATTCTTTTTTCAATTGATGATTTGCTGAAAAGTTCAGTTTTAGAAGTTTTAGCAATATTGGTTGAAATAAAATAATAAAAAGCGACTCGGGATTATTGGTTCATCATAATGACAAATCATTCACAATCCAAACCTATTTCTAAATATTATGATAAATCTATTTCTAAAGACAAGTTTCTCTAAGGCGTTTCAAGGTTCCTATCGGAATCAATGAGTGTGTTTCAATAACAATCACGCATATTCTCATGGTTGATTGCTATTGAAACCCATTAAGAACGAAACCTTTAAGGTCTCAAGGTTTACTAGACTATTCTCATGTTTCGTAAACCTTGTCTAATCTCACTTGTTCCAATACTAATCTTCTTCTTTCGATTCTTCAATTAGTATTTGAAATATGAATTAAGAACGGTGAGATTAGATTAGAAAATAGATTTACATAAAATTAGGGTTCTAGGCTTTCTTTGATAGGATTCGGTTATTAGACTCATCCAACAATCCCAAGACAAAGAAATCTACTCACTCATGTTCATCGTAGACAAAGAGATTAAAGAGGTGGATAAGAAAGACATGAAAATAAACGGCTGAAAATAAAAGAACAAGAATTGTAAAGAACAAGAAAATAAAGAACTTTGATTCAATAGAAATAATTGTCAATAGAATTCCCAAGATTCAAAGATGTTTAAACAAGTCTGATGGCTCCTCAATTTATAGCAAGAGGAACAACATAAATTTGCACTAAATCGGAACATAAATTTGCACTAAATCGGCACATAAATATGCACCAAATCAGAACATAAAATTGCACCAAATCAGCACATAAATATGGCAGAATTTCCCTCTTTTTAGCTTTCTTCTCAAACAAGCTTTAATCATGCATCTTAATTCATTCTTTTGCTAAAAGACTTAAATTCTCCATCACTTGAAATCCTGAAGCGAAAACAAACAAATTGTAGTAAAATAGTTCCAAAAAAACTTAAACAAACAGAATTCTATTAAAATAAACACTTAAAAACCATCTAAATTACGACTCATCAATAGTATTAGGGTAAATAGTATTACACAGAATAGTACTATGAGTGAATAGTAGTATGACCCATAGGCCAATACTAAGAAACTTAGTCTAAGTCCATTATGATTTAGTTTTAGAACTTTGGTGCTTTTCTTTTAACCATTTTTCCATAAATAAAATTTGTCATTACATTTATTCAAAATTAGGCATTCCACTTATTGCTACATAATTATCTACGAATAATCCTACTTAAGCTATATAAGCAGTGGTGGACCAAACTCTAATTAATGAAAATTATGAACAGGTATATCCACTTAAGTTTATCTACTAAAGTTTATTTTTTATCATATATCTATACCTATTAAATAAAGGCAAAACATGAGTTTGGTGTAGCCTTTTTTTCTATTCCCAAATTACCCTTTAACTTCCAAAATTGTGTAACTTCCGAAAGTAAAAAAAAAGTATTCCAAAGCACCAGATTTTATTTTATTTTATAAATGAATAGAAAAGGCAGCAGTTTTTTTTTTGTTTGACCGTTTTATATCATGCAAGTAAATTGTAAACCAACTATTTTCTATCCCCTGAATTAAGAAAGGAAAAGCAGTTCCTAAGGTCGGAACAATATACATGTTATTTTCTTTTGTGGAAGATGGATGGGAGACCTCTCTTTTGTTTTCTCTAATCATCTATTGTTTCTACTTTTTTTTTTTGAAAGGATCTACTATTTTTACATGTTATTCATAAGGATCCTGTTTCTACATGTTATTCATATAAATCATCATAAATCTTTTTTAATGACGGTGTCTTTGTTTCTTTATATTTTTTAATGACGGTGTTTTTGTTGGTGTAGATAGATCATACTTGCTTCAACAAAAAGAATAAGAAAGAAGAATGGTGTGGTTCATGATGGTTGAACATAATCGTATCACAATGGAGTTGATTGAAAGACACAGTAGAGAACCCCCTAATAAAGGTTGATTGTGTTACTTTATTTAGTAAAAAAAAAAAAATTATGTTAGTTTATTCACTTTGCTCTTCCCATTTACACTCCAGTTTCTTTTTTATCGAATTAAATTTATGAAATTTTTGTCATGAAAAATGCTGATAGAAAACCCAGGAAATTGGTCAAAAAATTGCTTAAATATTCAACTTCGTCATAGTCACTTAATATCTATATTAAGAGACAAATTAGCAAGTAGTTATCTAAGTATTTCTCATAAATTGAGACACGTAATGCCGGTACTTAGAAAACCTTTTAGTCCAATTCTATCTATAAATGTTCTTAAGAGGGTGTGTGTGTCAAGTCCTTATAATGTGTATCGTTGGATGTAACTCTTTTCTTGCGTTTTTCCTTAATTCAATTTTTTCCCCATTGTGTTTGATTGCAATTAACATTCTTTTAATTATTTTGTTCACAACTTCAGTAGACATAGATTAAAAAAAAATGAAGATCATGAAGACTCTAGGTGTCACCATTCTTTGTTCAAGACACACTGAAGCATAACTGGGACAAATATAGAGAATGTACAATAATAATTTAAGTTATAGAAGTCAATATATTATTGATGTGTCTATGATAGTTATTAATTAAGGGTACATATATTATTGATGCTTATTATATGTGTTATAGTCTCATTTAGTTTTCTATTATCATATGTTCAATGTGAAAAGAAAGAGAATGTATCATCGACTCCAAAAGAGTGATAGAGAGGAAGAAGAGAGAGAGTAATGGAGTAATAAAAAGAGAAGGAAAATAAGGAGACATGGTGGTTATGCTTGGGGTGCAAGATTCGTCACTAGAGAGAGGTTTGATAATTGTATTTAGACTACACTCTTATTATGTTTTTACAATTAATTTTATTCTCCCATTTCTTCCGCAATCTAATAATTGATTCACTCCATTCTTATTCTTATGTTGAATATGTCTAATATTTTGATTTCAAAGGATGTGATTTAAAAAGAAAAATTCTTACAATTGAAATGAGGATGCGTTAATTGAGTACCGATATCGTAGTTTTTTTTGCTAATGAAGAACATCAATTATGTCATTTTTGACCAACCAAGTGCATGTTAGCATCAAAAAGAAAACTAATGAAGTGCATCAATTATGCAATTTTTAACTAATTGTTAGTGCACGAATCATTTGAAGTACGTGATTATCATATCATTCATCTTTGGAAAATGATATTTGGTACGGGAGTTTTAAATACGAATATTCACGGATGAGTGAATTGTTGCTATTTTCACGCGCTTCAGTTTCTTTGTCACGAAAAAACAAAATAAATTAAATTAATAATAAAATCACTTAATAGAAATGACGCTATGAAACCCACCGTTCACAGAGATCAACGTAGTTCCGTCTTGTGGAGGTTCCAGAGTGAGGATAATTTCAAGCGGTTTTCAGTTTCAGCTTGCAGAAAATTCAATATACGGCCTTCATAACCACCCTTACTGCTGCTGGGTTTTCAATCTATGACTATTAATAAGATACTTCCCGATTATGTATTCCATGTTAACAAATGAAAATAAGAGTGAAGTGAGGATTTCATACATCAAACACAATGAGTTTCATATAGTCCACTGTCATATCTCTTTGAGCAACTAAAAGAATGTTCAAAAAACGAAGCAGATAACAATAGCTTGAGAGGATGACACTGTTTGGTTTGCATTTCTATGAAGGGTGTATTTTATTTTTGATAAAATGTTGAAGCTGCACGTGTAATCCGAATTCGTCAAAATTCGCACCGAAAAATCCCGTACCATATAGCAGTTCTCTTCATCTTTATTTGTCTTGCTTGGATTTACTAAACAATTTTGATTTATGCATTGAGAAATTGTAAGTTTCTTGAATCAAAGAAGGAAATAAGAGTATAACCAAGCTTTATAAAAGGGACACAATATAGTTTAAGTTAACCAATAGAATGTACAATGAACATGAAAATGTAGCAGATAATGGCTTAAAAATGCTAAGCAATATGGAATGGATATATGTTAGTTCAAGTATTATGACAAACAATATAGAATAATGTCAAAGTACGATTAATATTTTTACACACTAAATATATTTTCATTTTTGCAGCTACTACATATTTTAAGGGTGTATATTTGTCTATAACCCACTTTACACTTAATTTTATTTCTATAATTTGTTTAATACCTAAATAGTTAATAAACTTTATTCAAATTATACAAAAGAAACAGTCAAAAATATAGTTAAATTAGCGCAACAGCAAAGAACAAAAAGAGCAGACAGTAAAACATATTATATTTTTGTATGACACCCACACATATATTTATACATAGAAACATAGTCAATTATAAACATGCGTTAGCGCAGTAGAAAAAGCGGACAGACGGGCACGGACGCTAGTATGCTATAATGTTAACTATTATGTTTTATTTATTATTAATTACTATTATTTTAAGAATTAGTTAATCTAATTATCTTATAGAAAAAAAGGTTCTTCCGTATATGCTAACGTAATCCTCCTCTTCTCACCTGCCGTCCCAGCCACCTAACTCCACCGCCCACCTCCCTTTTCTCCCTCTTTAATCCAAACAACCACCACCACGATGTAGCTACACGAGGTGGTGGTGCGATGACTCTTCCCGCATCACCTCTCCTACATTCTTTGGCCGCTGCAGCCTTCAGGTTGTTTTTCTACTTGAAGAAACGATCATCTCTCTGTTCTGGATCTTGCCTTTGCGCCGCAGTTGGATGGATCGAGTTCAGGTCAGATGGGTTGTTTAAGGATATGTAATGTTTGTTGCTGTTTAAAACTGTCATTGCCTTCTTCAGAAATGTTGGCGGTTCTGTTCATATGGTTTGTCTTTCAACATGTTTCTGGTTTTTTAGATTCGTTTGGTTTGGTGCTCTAAACTCCGGTTATCGACTTAGGTTATTCCTCTGTGTGTTGGTCTCTTAAAACCCAAAAAGGGTCTACGTTACATGATGGTTTTTTATCACTAAAAACGGCCATGAGTTTGCTGTCTTTCGATAGAAGACTTTGAGGTGATTCAAAATCCGTAATGTGTTGGCGTTGGATTCACTCACGGTAAAGATCTCGATCTGATGCGCATCTGTCTACACGCCTCTTCATTTAGCAATTTGGTTTCGCATCCGTATGCGGATGTGCTGGATTGTGCTGGTAATGTGCGGTTGATTGCTTTGGATTATGATATGTGCTTGCTTCACCCACACGGGTTGTTTTTCTAGTTTATTGTTTCGAAACCCGTTAAGGTCTGTTATTGTGCTCATGGTGCTTGGTCCCGTTGATTGATCATCCCACGATATGGCTACCGATAGTTCGGGGTTGCTTTGTGTTGAGTTGACTTGTCTTGAAAAAGCGTTGATGCCTGTTGTGATTGTTGTTAAAAAAGGGTTTGTTGGAACGTGAATTTGACCGTGTTGGCAATCGATTCATTCGCCTTATCGATCCAAGTGAAGACTCACACAAATCCGTTTTGATCCTTTGAATTCATTTTGTTTAATGAATTGTTGGGCTACGGATTGTTTGGGACTCAAAATATAATATGGGAAGATAATTAATGAGAACTACGGATATAGCAGATGCTTAAGGACATACTTATATACAATTATTAAATTTATATATATATATATATAAGGAAGCAGGAACATAAAAAAAAATAGGATATATTCATATAGGAGCCACTTCGGTATTAATTAAGACCACTTTTCAAGAAGGAATAAATTCTCTGGTTGAATTAATATTAAAATATTATAGAATCAAGATTTGTTATATAAAAAAGAAAGTTGGAGTTGTAGATAGAAATTTAGCATATGTTAAACTGAAATTTAAAATAGGCTAAAATATGTTTTTGGTACCTGCAAATATAGCGAATTTGGGTTTTGGTCCCTGGTAAAAAAAAAAATTTGAAATCAATCCCTGCAAAATTTTTTGTTTTTTAAAAAGGTCCTTGGGCCCACTTTCTTACTGATTTGACACATTTATGCAGACTTGGCACATGCTGATTGTGCATGAGGCGTATACGTGGCATTTACATATTTATAAAAAAATTTAAAAAATACGTTTTTTTATTTAATTAATATTCTCAATTGGAAATTATAGTTTGTATTATCTTCATCCCTTCCAACCATCAATGTCATAAATTCAATACTTCATCCAAAATATGAATAAAAAGATGTAAAGATGGAGAAGAAGAGTAAGAAGAACTCGAAGAACACGTCGTTGTAACACCACCGTTGTTGCCTCCACCACCACCACAACTTCAGCAATGGCGGCGGTAACAGGAGCTTCAGTGGGGCTGCTTCTCTCCTACCACCACTATCAGCAGCGATCATTCTTAGTGTAGCTGTCTCTATCCATGCTTCATTAACCCGACCCGTTCACTAGTTGAAGGCATCCCATGATTTGAATTGAAAATTGAATCTAAATCAAAACCAATCTTTGTTAAGACTTGATGAAACCAATCACAACCATTTTTAGAAATCATATAGATAGCATACAACCTTAACCCTACTTCAATTCCACGAGAAAAAGGAGTTTCCGGAAAATTGACGTTCTGGACCATTTTTCAAAAGTTAAGTGAAATTCACAAAATCAAGTCCAATTCGATTCAAATGAAGTTCCAGTAGGTTTAAGTGTGTAAACAGAGGCTAAACAAGTTAAAAGGAACATTTTAGAAGGCTCGGATTGGTCCCCAAGTACACGAAACAAAAGATCAAAAATGGCAGAACAGGGCATGGCTCGCTTAAGCGAAGTCCGCTCGCTTAAGCGACCAGCTTACAGAGGCTACTGGACCTCGCTTGGAGCTCGCTTAAGCGAACTGCGTCCAGAACCTGCAGATCAATTCAGTTTCTAACTTTCGGGTTTCAAACTCATTTCATCCCAAAATCCCAATTTTGATCATTCCAAACCCCAAAACTTAATCCCAAAGATGTTTATAGGTCATATATACTTCAACAACACTTAAACATGCATAAGTTTTGAGATTAAAACATCAACACAACAAAATTCATCAATTCACCAAACTTCCACAACTTTCAACAACAACAACAACTCTCATCACCAATTCATGATACCCAATGCATTAATTCATCAACAACACATTTAACAACATCAACAACAACATCTAATCATGAATTCATCCTCAATCTAACAACCACAACATCATTCATCATCAATTTCACATAAAACATATCATGTTCATATATACCCATTTTGACATACAAATTCAACAACAACAACACAATCATCATTCAATTCATGTACATAATCATGTCATCAAAATTAAGCACGAATTTCTACATCAAAATTCAAATTAATCACTTAAGCAAAGAATTAGGGAAGAACTACAACTATTAATTATGATTAAAGTCTAACCCCCTTACCTTAATTCTTCACAAAATCAACTAGGGCCTCACTTTAGCTCCAAAGACTTGAATCTCTAGCCTCCTCTAGCTCTCTCTAGATCTTCCTCTTCAAACCCTTTCTCTTCTCTTGTTCTTTCTCTCTCTCTCTCTCTCTCTCTCTCTCTCTACCTATTCTCTCAAAATGAAAAATGATGGTAAACCCTATTTTCCTCTAACACTAGAGTTTATATAGGTTCTACCTAATTGGGCTCAACTCACAATGACTTAATGGGCCTAACCCATTACTAATCTAATTCAAAAGGTTACTACCCACTTAACTGTAAAATGTAATAATAACGGTCACTTACCGGTTATAAATGAATTGTTACACTCTCTAGCAACTTAGTAAAATAATAACTCTCACTAAGCACTAAAAATAATCCTCAGCAAAATTACTAAATTACCCCTACTCACAAAATGACCGAAATACCCCTGAGTCCAAAATGACTAAAATACCCTTCTAACACCGAATTCTACAACTCCCAACCAAAAATACATACAGAGGCAATTAATGACATAAGAGCACATATAACACACATAAATAAATAATAAAATAAATCTAGCAAAAAATCGGGCTGTTACAACTCTCCCCCACTAAAAAGAATTTTCGCTCTCGAAAAATACCTGAAGGAAACAACTCTGGATACGAAACCCTCATCCTACTCTCCGATTCCCAAGTGGCACTCTCACCAGTTGGTCCAACCCAAATCACTTTAACCAAAACGATCTCCTTGCCACGCAAACGCTTCACTTCACGATCCTCAATCATAACTGGTCAAGTCTCAACGGTCAAATTATCTCTTACTTCCAAATCATCCACTTGAATCACATGAGACACATCATACACATACTTCCGCAACCGAGACACATGAAACACATCATGAAGATTCGACAAAGATGGTGGTAACGCAATCCGATACGCTACAACCCCAACCTTCTCAACAATCTCAAACGGTCCAACAAAACGAGGAGTCAGCTTCCGACACTTCAAAGCACAACCAACACCGGTTACAGGATTCACTCTCAAAAACACATGATCACCGACCTGAAACTCAATGTCCTTCCTCCTCTTATCATGATAACTCTTCTGCCTACTCTGAGACACTCTCATCTTCTCTTGAATCATCTTAACCTTTTCCGTAGTCTCTTACACAACTTCCGGTCCTAACAAAGCACTTTCACCTGACTCATACCAACACAACGGCATCCTACACCTCCGACCATACAAAGCCTCGAATGGTGCCATTCCGATACTAGAATGAAAACTGTTGTTGTAAGTAAACTCAATCAACTGTAAACATTCGACCCTACTGACACATTGCTCCAAAACACAAGCTCTCAACAAATCTTCCAAACTCTGAATAGTCCTCTCCATCTTACCATCAGTCTGCGGATGATAAGCAGAACTCAACCTCAACTTCGTTCCCAAAGCAACTTGCAAACTCTCCCAAAACTTAAAAGTAAACCTCGGATCCCGATCCGACACAATACTAGAAGGAATACCATGCAATCTAACAATCTGCTCAATCTAGATCTCAACCAACTTCGCCACAGACATACCGGTCTTGATAGGAACAAAATGTGCCGACTTTGTCAACCGATCAACAATTATCCAAATCGAATCAAAACCCTTAACAGTCTTCGGCAACGCTCCAACAAAATTTATAGAGATACTATCCCATTTCCACTCTGGAACAAACAACGGTTGCATCAAACCCTACGGTTTCTGATGTTCAATCTTAGACTTCTGACAAACCAAACAAGCATACACGAACTCTGCGATCTCTTTCATCATACCAGGCCACCAAAACAACCTCTTCAAATCTTGATACATCTTAGTCGCTCTTGGATGAATACTCAAACTACTTCTGTGACCTTCTTCCAAAATCCGTCTCTTAAGCTCAAGAACATCTGATACACAAACACGATCACGAAACATCAAAACACCGTTCTCATCCAACCTGAAGCCTCCACCCTTACCTTGGTTAACCAACACCACACGATCTACTAGTTCCAAATCTTCCTTCTAACCATTCTTAATCTCTTCCAATATATTACTCGTCAGCTTCAACATCCCTAACCTCACACCCTCCGGTGTCAACTCACTGACCAAACTCAAATCTCAAAATTGCTCAAGCAACTCCAACTCTTTAACCATCAAAGCAGACATATGCAACAACTTCCTACTCAAAGCATCAACAACAACATTCGCCTTCCAAGATGATAACTCAGCTGAAAATCGAAATCCTTAAGATACTCCAACCATCTTCTCTGCCTCATATTCAACTCCTTCTGGTCAAACAAGTACTTCAAACTCTTGTGATCACTGAACACTTCAAACTTAGAACCATACAGATAATGCCTCCAAATCTTCAACATATACACAACGGCCTCGAAGCATAAGCCATAACCTGACGATTCCAAATCATGGGTCGGATAATTCTTCTCATGCACTTTCAACTGCCTCGAAGCATAAGCCATAACCTGACGATTCCGCATAAGCACACCACCAAGACCCATCTTAGAAACATCACAATACACAACAAACGATTCCTTCAGATTCGGCAAAATCAACAATGGGGATGAAGTCAACTGCGGCAATGGCAACACCAACTTAGAGAATCCTTCAATGAACCTCCGATAATAACCTACCAATCCAAGAAAGCTTCTAACTTCAAAAACAGACTTAGGTGATTCCCACTGCAACACTGCATCAACTTTCGACGGATCCACATCATTACCACCTTTAGGAATCACATGACCAAGGAAACTCACTTCCCGCAACCAAAACTTGCACTTCGACAACTTAGCAAACAACTTCTTCTCCTTCAAGACACCCAACACAATCCTCAAATGCTCGGCATGCTCTTCTTCAGACTTCGAATACACCAAAATATCATCTATAAACACTACCACAAAACGGTCCAGAAAAGGATGAAATATCCTATTCATATATTCCATGAAGACCCCTGGCGCATTAGATATTCCAAATGGCATCACAGAATACTCATAGTGTCCATACCTTGTTCGGAACGCAATTTTGGATATATCCTCCGCCTTCACTCTAATCTGATGATATCCTTATCTAAAATCAATCTTGCAGAACACTTCCGCACCAACCAACTGATCCATCAAATCATCAATCCTCGGAAGCGGATACCGATTCTTAATCGTCACTTTGTTCAACTGCCGATAATCCACACACAACCTCTTGCTTCCATCCTTCTTCTTAACCAATAACACTGGAGCACCCCATGGAGAAACACTTGGCCTAATGAACTGCTTTTCGTGCAACTCTTCCAACTGCTTCTTCAACTCACCCAACTCTGATGCAGACATCCAATAAGGCGCAATCAAAATTGGACTCGTTCCAAGTACCAAATCAATTGCAAACTCAACTTCTCTCTCTGGTGGTAATTCGGTAATGTCGTCCTGAAATTCTGGCACGTTAGGCTTAAGATGTTCTAAACGATGTTCCAACACAAAACACAGTAAACGGATGTTGTATAAGATGTTTAGAACATTAAGCTAACAAACATAAACATAATAAAACAAAGTAATAGACAGGAAAGAAAAGAGGCACAGAGAAATTGTTAACCCAGTTCGGTGCAACATCACCTACATCTGGGGGCTACCAAGCCAGGAAGGAAATTCACTAGCGCAGTCCGTATTCAAAAGCTCTCAGCAAACCACGTTTGCACTTATGACCTAGGACCTACCCCAACTAGACTTCAACCTAGGAACTCCTAGATTTGAGATCCCATCGCACTCCCTTACAACTGATCACAAACCCCTGTGATTCCCAATTACAGACTCAAATCAAATGAGGTTACCCTCAAAAATAACAACATGCAACCTTGCTTAAAAGCTTAGATGCAGTTCACAATCTACCTAACTCTTTGCTTAAAAGCTTCGGAGTAGTGCACATTATTACAACTCAAAGTACAGTCCCAAACATGCATCAAGATGATACACGAAAGGCTCACAAGATATAAGACTCAAAACCTAAACAAAACTCTATTTTGTAAAACAATGTCTTGAATACTGGACCTCGCTCGCTTGGAGCTCGCTTAAGCGAACTGCGTCCAGAACCTGCAGATGAGGCTCACTTACAGCTCGCTTAAGCGAAGCTTCAACAGTTCAGTCTCTAACTTGCGAGTTTCAAACCCATTTCATCCCAAAATCCCAATTTTGATCATTCCAAACCCCAAAACTTAATCCCAAAGATGTTTATAGGTCATATATACTTAAACAACACTTAAACATGCATAAGTTTTGAGATTAAAACATCAACACAACAAAATTCATCAATTCACCAAACTTTCACAACTTTCAACAACAACAACAACTCTCATCACCAATTCACCAATTCATGATACCCAATGCATCAATTCATCAACAACACATTTAACAACATCAACAACAACATCTAATCATGTATTCATTCTCAATATAACAACCACAACATCATTCATCATCAATTTCACATAAAAACACATCATGTTCATATATACCCATTTTCACATACAAATTCAACAACAACACATTATCATTCAATTCATGTACAAAATCATGTCATCAAAATTAAGCATGAATTTCTACATCAAAATTCAAATTAATCACTTAAGCAAAGAATTAGGGAAGAACTAATCTGCAGATCGGTTTAGCTAACCTGCAAAACAAGAATCATAAACAAATCTGGAAAGTCCTAAAATGTCGGAACATTTATAGGAGCGTTCCAAATAATAACAAATATTTCCTAAAATAAAATATCTACTTTAGAAATATTCCACAACTGATTCTTAGATGATATGCGTGTTGCTTGATCAATAAGTAAAGGAAATATTGTTTCCTTAAACAATAAAGGGCGCGCGTATATTTAGGCAAGAACCTAGGCACACTGAACCGTGCCACGATGTTGGAATATTGTATCCAACATCTTACAGAGTTACCTAACCACATGTTGGAACATTGGTTCCAACTTACAGAACAAGGATATTTATTTTAGCAATAATGCAGCTAACACAAATACCCAACAATCTCCCCCTTTGGCAAATTTTTGGCTAGAACAAATTACGGCCAATACTTATAAAACAAAGGGATACAGAAGACCATTTCTCCAAGAGCATGAAACCACACCTATGAAGAAACATCTAGCACACAAAATCCAAAGAGATACCATAGATGCACTTCCTCAAGTCATCACGAACACATATTTAAGAAGAAGAAAGAGCAGGTAGTATCACTCTAGAGAAAGCAAGAGTTTGCATACATAGAATACCTCACGAGTCTTCAATCACAGCTTCAACTAGCAGAGGTATTACACTAGATCAGAGACATGCAGCAGCAGATCAGATCAGTAGCATAGTCTCAAGAGCAAAGGAAAAATAAATTCCTGAGCTACAACTAGGAAACATAAGTTCTTGTCCAAAGGATGTTCCAACATCCTTCACCACTAGAGCATAGGAAAAATAAATTCCAATGCTACATTCAGGGAAAATAAATTTCCACGCAGAGATAGAGAGAAGCAAGTTCTCTCAAGAGCAGAGGAAAACTAAGTTCCAATGCTACAGATATAGGATGTTCCAACATCTTTTAGAACGTCAGACAGGAGTACCTGCCACACATAGAGGCAAGGGAAAAAATAAATTTCCCATACCTATAGAGTGTTGTCACCAACCAACCATAGAAGCACAGAAGACTAAGTTCCTATACTTACATGTGACAGACTTGGATGCCTTCAGAGTACTATCACCAGCAGCATATAGAAGTCAGGAAACACAAATTCCCAAACTTACAAGTGACATATACAAATGTTTAAACTTCTGACTCAACATCCTTCACCCAGCTTGGACTAAGCACAAGCACACATAGAAGTATCACTCCCCCTGAATATATGAATTTATGAGGGACTACTTTCAGTAATATTCCATTACTCCCCCTGAATACATGCATACAGAAGATCTGAACACTTAAAAGCTCCTAATGCATAGACAAATTAGATTCAGGATCTGGGCATAAGACATTCTAGGAATATTCACAAACTAGCAAACCTATCAGCAGATATATGCTAGCAGACCTATCACACGCACACTGAGACTTTTATAAAGTCATACAGACATGTTCCATAATATAAAGAAGTAGCAGGGAACATGTACACTAAGAATCCTAAGAAAAATAAATTCTCAGAATTACACCGAAATAGCTTAAATTGTTGAATGATGGTATTGATTTTTGATTGCTTAATGTCCTTGGTACCCTCATGGAAGGTTTTGAAGGCGTCCCGCATTGCTTTAGCAGTCTTACAATGTGAAACTGAGTGACACTCGTTTACGACGAGTGTGGAAATCAGTATGTTCCTCGCTTTTAAATCGTATTGAACATTTTTCTTATCATCATCCTTCCAATCGGCCTTAGGCTTATTTTGCATGACACCATCAATATCTATTTGCAATTCACGCCGCCCGTTGACAACGACATCCCAAACGTCCATATCGACCGATTGAATGTGAACACTTATTAGCATAACCTGATTAATATGCATAATTCATCACCTTTTCACTGTGAACCAAATGAAGAAGAAAACAAATTTCCTCACAAGTTAGTTATACATTTTCAGTTCTTCACACACACATAATTCCAAAAGCAAAATGAATGTAAAAAATGAAATTGTACTGAATTTCTATCCATTAGCTGCCACGTGAGCGTTATATCATTTAAAAAGTAATTGTGAGAAGTGTTGACTTGATTTTTTCCTGATCAGCAGAAAAAACAAAAACATACAATTTTTAAAATGAGAGGAACAAATTAAACTTAAAAAATATTTTTTTATAGAAATACAATTAGATGTCGAGTATTAGGAAGGGACAAAAACATATTTAATAGATTCCATAAAACCAATGCTAATCAATGTTTGTCCATCCGTTTCATAATTCTTGTCCATTTTGAAGAATAATTTTGTTTAACTTTACTTGTCACTTTCAACTTTCAATACAACATTAATTATTGGTTTATCAATAATACCCCTACTTATTTATTGAAGAAAGAGAAATAATAGAATGGAATAATAAATGAGTAAGGGTATTATAGAAAAAATACAAAGAATTTAATCAAAAATGACAACATTTATTTGATTCCTTAGTATGTGTAATTTATTCAAAATGGACAAGTATTGTGAAACGGATGGAGTATTCATAAGAAAACAATGGAAAATAATTGAAGTTAGTTGGACAAACTGATTCAATGGATAGAGATAGATGGACGTGATTTGGAAATAATAGCGAAAACATTAAGCAAATCTCACATGTGTATTATTCACCATAAATAAATACATTATACACACTTTTCATTGACCCGAGCAAAATTGGACTCAATTTTTTTAAACAAGTTTCATATTTGAGGCTTTATGATGTAAAAAATGCAATGGTTTCTCTTTCTGAGGCCTTATGTCTTCACGAAATTTATAGATAAATTCTTCATCCTTTTGATCCATGAGGTATTCTTTTATGGTCACAAGATCAAATCAATAGTGTTTGGACACACACATAAAAAGATGGTCCTTAAAATATTTAATCATTTTTTTATCAATTTCCTCTTTACTATTAAAAAAATATTTCTTTTTATGTGTGTGACCAAACACTTTTTATTTGGTCATGTGACCATATTAGAATTTCTCTTTATCCACTTGCAACATTGGAGACCTAGCAACCACAACTTTCCATGCGTCCTCTATAGTGTCTACATCATTGTTGTTGTCATCAACATGTACCTTTTCAATTTCTCTACTTGTTTCACCTTGTGTATGACGAATATTACTACTACTATTCGTAGAAGAAACGGAATGAGCTTGAGAATAGAGATCATTTATATTTATAGCTGCAAAGCTTTTGTGTTGAAAAGGGTAATAAGAAGGTGAAGCAGCATATGATGATTTAAAACAAGTGAGAGAAAGACGAGTTTACTTTTTTTGAAAGAAAGTTGAATGACCATCACATCGAAACGTTTTGATTCAAAGCATTAAATGACAACTACCTCCACTAACTCATCACGGGCGCCACCGTCCTCAGAGTGGAACGACAAAGTAATCTTCCCACCATCCAAAAAATTGCAAAGACGCCAACATCTGTAGGCTCCCGGATGAACGCTAGTCATCGCACGATAAAGGCATCAATAACTTCGGGGCAACTGTTTTGGACTGGTTAGAAGACCACTCCCCTATTGACACGTGAACTATACGTGCACCGCCTTAAGGCTTACCACCTGAAGGAACACGCAAACTTTAGTGCACCGCATCGCATCCAAGCATGCCTCCGCGCGAGGATCATTCTAAACGTGTCCTCTAACTGCTCCCTAATCACACGACACAAAACCCGGAGATAGTTATCTTCACGTGCACCTATATAAGGTGACTTAGCTTCGCCTTCATGGTATGATTCACTTTTCACAACACTTTCTACACACTCTTTCTCAATTCCATCACTGACTTGAGCGTTGGAGTGATAACGTGCCTGCAGGCACCTTTCGTTCCACCGTGAAGACTCATCGCCACCGTACCAGAGCACATTCTGTCACTGTTGCGTCTCATCCATCCTCACCGAACAGATCAGAAGGAAATCTTCTTCACGCCATCAACCTCTTTGATGCATGATATTTAAAGTTAACTTTTTTCGTTGTTCATCAGTGTTATTCTTGTTGCGGATTCGTTGTGAAAAACACACCAATAATAAACTTGATGTGTGGAGCAAATTAATACCAAGCAATCAATTGAAGCGGATGACAAAAATAATTCAAACAAAAATAAACAGCAAGAGATAAAGGAAGAAGGAGAAGAACACAAGAATCTGTTTACCCAGTTCGGTCTAATGATGACCTACTCTGGGGGAGAGAGCAGCTCTCCGTTCCACTATAATGATATGAGTTTCTTTACAAAGAGATATTGAAGGTTACAAGAATTAGTCTTCAAACCTAACTCTACCCTCAGTCCCAGCCTCTTCCCGTGACCAAGAGACTCAATCCTAATAGTGCTTTGTTCAAGGTGAATCAAAACAATCCCAACCCTAGTGTTGTTGCCAAGAGAAATTCTCTATAAACCCTAGTTTGTTTGTTGGCTTCTAAACCCTGTTTTTCTACACCACAAAATCATCTGATACAAGGTTTATATTTATAGTGGAAAGCATCCCTCAAAAATTGGAACAAAACAGGCCCACAAGCTGTTTTATTTTTCTCCTCCTGCGCAAAATCGGCCACCGAGCTCTCAAAATCGGCCACCGATTTTTCCCGAAACAAAAGTCTCCAAAAACAGGTCAAAATCGGCCACCGTGTGGTACAAATCGGCCACCGATTTTGACAGACAGAATGCACATTTTTGAGTCACTTTTCAACAATTCTCCACCTTGACTCTAAAATGGTGATGATGCCAATTTAACCATCAATCACCTTGCTGCTCTCTCCAACCTTCATCTATTCTTCAATGAAGTTAATCAAGTCCAAGCAATGCTTGAACCTTGATCTCGGTAATGATTTGGTGAACATGTCTGCTGGATTTTCTTCCGATGCCACTTTCTCAACCATGATCTCCTTTGTCTCAATCATGTCTCTAACAAAGTGCAAACGAATGTCAATGTGCTTTGTTCTTTCATGATACACCTGATGATTTGCCAAATGAATGGCACTTTGGCTATCACAATATATCTTCACACACCCTTGACTAATCCCCATTTCTCCAATCATACCTTTCAACCATATGGCTTCCTTGACCCCTTCAACAAGGGCTATGTACTCTGCTTGAGTTGTTGAAAGAGCTACAACAGATTGTTGATTTGCCTTCCAAGTTACCGCTGTACCGAACAATGTAAACACAAATCCAGACAAAGATTTTCTAGTGTCTACATTACCTGCATAGTCCGTATCCACATATCCTTCCAAAGCATCCCTTCCTGGTTGTGACCTCGTATACTTCAGACCACCTGTCAAAGTCCCATTCAAATATCTCAGAACCCACTTCAAAGCTTGCCAGTGCACTTGACCCGGATTTGCCATAAACCGACTTATCACACTTATTGCATAGGATAAGTCCGGTCTACTACAAACCATACCATACATGATGCTTCCAACTCCACTTGCATAGGGAGTACCCTCCATCTTGCTTTTCTCTTCATCGGATTGAGGACACTGCTTTATTGACAACTTTGTGTGATGACCAAGAGGAGTGCCAACGACCTTAGAATCTTTCATTCTGAACCGCTCCACCACTTTCCTCAAGTAACCTTGCTGAGATAAGAACAACTCACCTTTGTTTCGGTCCCTTATGATATCCATACCAAGTATCCTCTTTGCATTACCAAGATCCTTCATCTCAAATTCATCATTCAATCTTTCCTTGAGCTTCTGAATCTCTTGCATGTCAGAACTTGCCATAAGAATATCATCTACATAAAGGAGAAGGTAGAGAATGACTTTCTCATTCCTTCTCATCATGTACACACAACTATCATAGTTGCTTCTCACAAAACCAACCTTTATAAGAAACTCATCAAACCGACGATACCACTGCCTTGGACTTTGCTTCAACCCATACAAAGATTCCTTCAACAAACACACTTTTGTATTATCTTCCACGAAACCTTCTGGTTGTTGCATATATATAGTTTCTTCCAACTCTCCATGTAGAAATGCGTTCTTCACATCCATTTGTTCTAACTCAAGATCATACATGTTAACAATCGCCATAAGTACCCTTATAGAACAATGTTTTACCACCGGTGAAAAAATTTCATTGTAATCAATCCCTTCCACCTGAGTAAAACCCTTTGCTACAAGTCTTGCCTTATACCTTGGTGCTTCGACCCCTGGTATACCTTCTTTCTTCTTGAACACCCACTTGCTTCCCACTACCCTTTAATTCTTAGGTAATGAAACAAGTTTCCAAGTCTGGTTCTTTTCCAATGAAAGTATTTCCTCATTCATTGCCTTCAGCCAGTCCTTGCTTTCATTGCTTTCTAATGCTTCCCTGAAGTTCTTTGGTTCCGAGTCTTGCAATTCTTCAGCTGCATTCAAAGCATAACATATGAGGTCAGCATAACCGTATCTATTAGGTGGATTAATTTTTCTCCTTTGCCTATCTCTTGCTAGCTGATAGTCAGGATCAATTGTTTCTTGGCCTTCACTCTCATCAGGTACTGGAGTCTGATCCTCCCCTTCCCTTTCATCAGTGGTAGGCTCCACCTCAAACTGAATTTTCTCTATCCCCGTTTTTGAGCTTGTATCCAGGTCTTTGCACTTCATCCCCATGCGGGTCTCATCAAAAGTAACATCCCTGCTTATAATAAATTTTGATCCTCCAGGTTCCATCTTCCACAGTTTGTAACCTTTCACACCTTCAGGATAACCCATGAAAATACACTTCACAGCTCTAGCATCAAGTTTGTCCTGTCTGACATGAGCAAATGCTAAAGCTCCAAAAACTTTCAAATTAGAGTAGTCTGCCGGTCTCCCACTCCAAACCTCCATAGGTGTCTTGAGATCTATCCCTGTTGATGGACATCTGTTAATCAAATATGCTGCAGTACTAACAGCTTCTCCCCAGAAACTCTTGGACAATCCAGCTCCCAACAACATACACCTCACACGCTCCAACAAGGTCCTGTTCATTCTTTCAGCAAGACCATTCTGTTGAGGTGTGTATGCCACGGTTCTATGCCTCTTTATACCTCGTTTCCTGCAAAACTCATTAAACTGCTCTGAAACAAACTCCAGGCCATTGTCAGTTCTCAACACTTTCAGTTTAGTTCCAATCTGATTTTCTACAAGTGTTTGCCATTCTTTAAATTTTTCAAAAGCGTCACTTTTATTCTTCAGAATGTAAACCCATACCCTTCTAGAATAATCATCGATAATAGACATGAAATATGAACCTCCCCCATGAGTTTTAACTGATGCTGGACCCCAAAGATCCGAATGAACATACTCAAAAGGCCTACTAGATTTATGCACACCCACCCCAAACTTCACCTTGTGTTGTTTGCCTAATGTGCAATTATCACAGAAATCTAGTTTGTTCAATTTTTCATTCCCTAGCAAACCTTGTTTAGCTAGCTCAACTAAACCCCTCTCACTGACATGACCTAACCTCAAATGCCACAGTTTAGTTATGTCCAGAGTGTCTACACTAGCAACCGATGCATGACCTATAACAGTGGAACCTTCTAAAATATATAAACCATGTATTTTAGACCCTTTAGCTATAACTAATGCACCATGAGAAATTCTCATCATACCACGTTCAATTCTAGTACAATAACCTAGACCATCAAACATGCTTATAGATATTAAATTTCTCTTAAGTTCAGGAATATACCTCACATCCTTCAAAAGGAAATCACGGTCATCAAACATTTTGAGACGGATAGTACCCATACCTTGAATTTTGCAAGCCTTATTATTACCAAGGCGAACAACTCCACCTTCTTTCAGCTCCAAAGTTTCAAAGTACTCCTTTCTCGGACAGATGTGATAAGAGCATCCAGAGTCCAAGACCCAGCCCTTTTCAGGTTCCCAACTTGTCACAGTTAGTGCTCCAGCACTCTCATAACCTTCCTCTTCACTTGCAATCTGAACGGATGGATTACCACTTCCATTGCCCTTTCTCTCCGGACAATCCTTCTTGAAGTGACCATAGTTGTGACAAAGAAAACATTTGTACTTTGTTTTATTATCACCACCCTTTGACCTAGACTTTGACCTGGAATTCTTGCCTTTCCCCTTTCCTCTGTTTACACTTCTTCCCCTTGAGACATTCAAGCCTTCTCCACTATCATCAACCTTCAACTCTTTGAACTTGGTTAACTCTTTGGTTCTCAAGGCTGCTTGAACTTCCTCCAAAGTGATAGTGCCCTCTTTGCCATAAAGCATAGTATCCTTGAAATTCTCAAAAGACTTAGGTAAAGCACACAGTAGGTGTAAGGCTTTATCCTCATCATCCAGGTTTACATCTATGTTCGCCAAATCATCAATAATCTTATTGAACTCCGTCAGTTGCTCCATTATAGGTTTTGACTCCACCATTCGGTAAAAGTAGAGTTGTTGTTTCAGACATTGTCTATGTGCCAAGGACTTGGTCATGTACAATGAATCAAGTTTATTCCACATAGACACAGCAGTAGTCTCCCTTGATACCTCTCTCAACACCTTATCCCCAAGACACAGAATGATAGCACTGACCGCTTTATCATTCATCTCCGCCTTCTCAACAGGTGTCAGATGCGCAGGTGTCAGATGCGCAGGCATCTGTGCTTCTCCCTTCAATGCTTCAACACACTTTTGTTGAATTAGAATTGCCCTCATCTTTACCTTCCACAACCCGAAGTCGTTACTACCGGTAAACTTTTCAATGTCCCACTTCGAACCCATGATACCTGGTTATTGATTTGACCTTTGCCCCACGGTGGGCGCCAATTGTTGCGGATTCGTTGTGAAAAACACACCAATAATAAACTTGATGTGTGGAGCAAATTAATACCAAGCAATCAATTGAAGCGGATGACAAAAATAATTCAAACAAAAATAAACAGCAAGAGATAAAGGAAGAAGGAGAAGAACACAAGAATCTGTTTACCCAGTTCGGTCTAATGATGACCTACTCTGGGGGAGAGAGCAGCTCTCCGTTCCACTATAATGATATGAGTTTCTTTACAAAGAGATATTGAAGGTTACAAGAATTAGTCTTCAAACCTAACTCTACCCTCAGTCCCAGCCTCTTCCCGTGACCAAGAGACTCAATCCTAATAGTGCTTTGTTCAAGGTGAATCAAAACAATCCCAACCCTAGTGTTGTTGCCAAGAGAAATTCTCTATAAACCCTAGTTTGTTTGTTGGCTTCTAAACCCTGTTTTTCTACACCACAAAATCATCTGATACAAGGTTTATATTTATAGTGGAAAGCATCCCTCAAAAATTGGAACAAAACAGGCCCACAAGCTGTTTTATTTTTCTCCTCCTGCGCGAAATCGGCCACCGAGCTCTCAAAATCGGCCACCGATTTTTCCCGAAACAAAAGTCTCCAAAAACAGGTCAAAATCGGCCACCGTGTGGTACAAATCGGCCACCGATTTTGACAGACAGAATGCACATTTTTGAGTCACTTTTCAACAATTCTCTTTGGGTATTTTGTCCATTCTCTATCACGATAGGCTAAAAAAATAAAAAAATAAAAATTAATGAATGTTTGATGGGAATAAAAGTTTTTATTATGCCTAAATGGTTAATTGAGTAAGCTAACAGACAAGCTTGATTCATTGATCTACCTTAGAGACATTTAACAATATAACTTCAATTTAATAATTATTTTTTTCAACTCAAGTGTTAAAAAAAAGTATTTAAATGATGTTAACAAAGCAATAAACTTTACTTATAAAATGTTTAATCCATGTTTTACTGATTATTTGTAGAAGAAGAAAAAATGAATCACATTTCCAAGTTTGTTTATGCTTTGATAATCTTTCTCTCTATATATCTCGTGGTACTCGATGGCCGTACGTAATTTTTTACATTATTTTCTCATTTTCTTATTTATATTAGACATAATATTTCATAATCTTTAATCAAAATAGTTTATTATTATTTGACATTGCAGTGCCTATTTCATGTAAAGATCACTTTGAATGTCGGAGAAAAATCAACATTCTTGGGTGTATCTATCGTCAAGAAAAACCGTTGTGCATTAACTCAATCTGTACATGCGTTAAATTGTAACCATTAATATGTAAAATGATTATATGCTACATATAATGTATTTGTATGTCGTAATTTTCTTACTTTAATAATAACTTGTGCACTGTCCCGTGAGCATAGCTCAGTTGGTAGGATAATGCATTATTATATGCATGGGCCGGGGTTCGAACTCCGGACACCCCACTTATTCACCTTATAAGGTGAATTCAAGCCACTAGGCTACCTGACCAAAAAAAAAAAACTTTTGCACTTTGATTTATGTTTATGTTAACTTTCTGTTGTTTAGTTGCTCTGTACTTTTTTCCCGTACTCGGGTTTTATCCTAATGGGTTTTCCTGAGAATAATTTAATAAGGGACAAGGTGAGATCCCTTGGTTAACTTTTATGGGGTTTTGTTCCAGTCACTCAAATCTTTTATGGGGTTTTGGTCCAGTCACTCAAATATTTGTAATTCTCATTTTTCTTTTATTTATTAATAATAATTTTACATTGCTGCAAATTATATATTATAATCATAGGAGACCAACATAGTTTAGATGTCGTGTCTATCATTTTCACTTTGTTTTTGCTTTAAAAAATATTTCTCTTGTCATTAAATCTCTTTGACAAGAACAATATAAAAAATAACAATGTCAGTACATAATGATTAGTTACATTGACATGGATTAACTTAAGAAGAATTTTATGATTTTTTGCAACATTCATGAGAAGAATGCAAAATCTATTCCTAGTGTGAAGGGAAGGACATGTGTCTTGAAGAACGTCATAATATACTATGGGAAGATCATTAATGACAACTACTGGATATAGCGGATGCTTAAGGACATACTTATATACAATTATTAAATTAAAAGAGATATAAGGAAGGAGGAACATAGAAAAAAATGTGATATATTCATATAGGAGCCACTCAAGTTTTAATTAATATAATTTTTTTAAAAAGAATAAATTCCCTCGTTGAATTAATATTAAAATATTATAGAATCAAGATCTGGTATATAAAAAAGTTGGAGTTGCAGAATGAAATTTAGCATATGTTAAACTGAAATTTGAAATATATACTGCTATAGAAATTCTAGTAGACACTCATGAAGGTGAGAAAGACTATGTGTATCACTCGACATTGAGTGACACGATCGTGCGCCCCTGTGGCATGACCGTGTGACTTGTCCTCTGCGCATGAAGTTAGATTTTTCGTTGTTTTTGAATTTTTAAAGTGCACCAATGGGTCCCAAACACCTATACTTAGTTAATTGATGTATAATTGAGCATCTATGATAAATTGAACCTAGATTAGGATGAATTGGATTGATTGTTGTGAAATCATGAAAATAAACGAACTTTGATTAAAGTAGGAAATAGACAGACTTTAAAAATTAATGATTTATTCCATGATAAGTTGAGAATGATTATGTGCTAATGATAGGATGATGAATGGTGTTTATTTTATTTTGATATGTAAACTTGAAATGTGGATTAGCTAGGCGTAAATGATTAATCGTCTCAAAATGCTAATTGTGATAAATGAAGTGATGATGCTTACTTGATGAAGTATATGCATATAATGATAAAGATTACATGTGTGTGTGTGTGTATATATATTGGTGAAGTTTATAATGATGATGTTTTGTATGAATGTATGCATTTGGTGAGTCATATGTTCATGCATCATGATTCGTCGGATATTTAGTATCCAAAATGGTGAATAGGATGTTTTAGCATTCGAAATGTGGTGATGGGATCAATCCGTAAAATAACTCCGATATCAAAGGAATGGTACCGTATGCATATAGAGTCGTGTCTAGCACATTGTATGCATATGAATTAATGTGAGAGTCTTGAGTTTAATCATGTGGTTATATGTGATGATGTATACATGATTATGTGAATACTTTGTGATCTTTGTGCACTGGTGAAAATGGTGTTGAATTGTGGACGATGTTAATTGATTTGGTGATAAGATGATGATGTGAATACTTGATATGTCTTGAATTTGTGAATTGAGAATTTATAAGCCTACTTATATGAGAATATTACTTGAGATATTGAGTTGTTGAATATTTGATAATTGTTGCCTTGAATTTATTCGCATGTTCATGATATTCTATATTTAGTATTTCTCACCCTTTTCTGGGTTTTTGGCAATGTCATTCTATTGGGTGGTGTAGACATGCAGGAATGAGGACGCGTGATCGTGTGAGTACTCGGGGATAACTCGACACTTCCTCTCTTTTTGCATGCCTTTGGAGTCTAGTTGTATGATCTGATTTAGGACCTTGTCGGGATTTCTGTTTATTTTATTTTGTTGAATTATATGAGAGCCATGATGTGTACGATAATATACCTTGAGATGTTGTTTTATTTTATAAATCATTTGCGACTGTTTATGAATTTTGAGGGAATGAATTATGCATGCTTGGAATTATTGAAGGCGTAGCACCTTGAACCTTGTATTTATCTTTGATTTATTATTAAATAATGCATGTGAGGTTTGAGGGTGTTACAAGGAGGATTTCAACGCAATGGAATTCTTTTCCTTTTTCTTGATATCTTCCTCTCTAGCTTTCAACCTTAGGATCTCGTGCTCATGCTTTAATCTTTCCAAATAGGGTGGTGATTCCAAGAGTTTTAAGGTTTTGAGATTCTTTGATAGTGGTGACTTTAGACTGCCATTCTCTAGACATGCATCTTAAAACTTTATTAGTACAATTTTGGTTTGAGATTGTCTTTCCTAAGTTTTGTAATTTGTTAACAATGTGAGTGAATTTCATTTTCATGGAGGATATGGTGTACCATCCTTCATGTGAAATAGCTTAAATTGTTGAATGAGGGGTATTGATTTTTGATTGCGTAACGTCATCGGTACCCATATGGAAGGTTTCGAAGGCGTTCCACATTACTTTAACGGTCTTGCAATTTGAAACTTAGTGATACTCGTTTACGACGAGTGTGGAAATGAGTATGTCCTTGCTTTTAAATCGTATTGAATCTTTTTCTTATCATCATCTGTCCAATCTGTCTTAAGCTTATTTTGCACGACACCGTCAACATCTATTTGCAATTCAAGTCCGTTTTTTTTTTTTTGACCTGAATTCAAACTGTCCGTTGACAACGGCATCCCAAATATCCATATCGACCGATTAAATGTGAACAGTTGCTAACATAACCCTAATTAATATGCACAAGTCATCACCTTTTCACTGAACCAAATGAAGTAGAAAAAAAAAAATTTCCTCACAAGTTAGTTATACATTTTCAGTTCTTCCCACACACATACTTCCAAAACCAAAATGAATGTAAAAAAATGTAATTGTACTGAATTTCTAGGTATCGATTGGACTGAATTTCTATCCATTAGCTGCCACGTGAGCGTTATATCATTTAAAAAGTAATTGTGAGAAGTCTTGACTTGATTTGTTTGCTGATTAGCAGAAAAAACAAAAACATACAATTTTTAAAATGAGAGGAACAACTTAAAAACTATTTTTTTATAGTATTACGAAGGGACAAAAACATATTTAATAGATTCCATAAAGCCAATGCTAATCAATATTTATAAGAAAACAATGGAAAATAATTGAATTTAGTTGGACAAACTGATTCAATGGATAGAGATGGATGGACGTGATTTGGAAATAATAGCGAAAACATCAAGCAACTCTCACAATATTATTCACCATAAATAAATAAAGGGAAATGTTAACGAGTGCTCCCGGGACACTCTTTAAGTGCCTGGAATAGTAACTTTTTATGAGAATTTGTGTATTTAATACATTGGAAATTGAACTTTTTGACTTTTTTAAAGAATAATTTTCTAATTTAGCATGCTTAAAGAGTGTCCCGAGGGCACTCGTTAACAAGACCCATAAATAAATACATTATACACACTTTTCATTGACCCAAGCAAAATTGGACTCAAATTTTTTAAACAAGTTTCATATTCGATGCTTGTTGATGTAAAAAATGTGATTGGTAGGAACTATCGCTAAAATTGTTAAGGTAAGTCAAGTTTTTCGAAGAACATTAATTATCGATAAAATTGGTGGATGCATTAGTTTTTTTTCTGAATTAAAAGCGTAATGGCATCAAAGAGACAGGAAGACATCACAACTATGTTGGTATCCCTTACAATCCCCCATCCTCTGCCAAGCACTCATAAATATTATTTAAAAAACGGGAGAGAAAAAAAATACAAGAAGGGGGAGACCTAGGTCAAAACCCTAAACAGGACAAACAAAAGAAAGCTAACAAAAGAGAAAATTTGGGAGATTACAATGATCCCTAAAAAAGTCCCACAAAAGGCTGACAGGAACAGTATCCCACCAAGAAAAATCAGAACAGTCATGCTCCAGAGCTGCTAGCTTGTCAGCACAAGAGTTACCCACCCTGAAAACATGAGAAAACAGAAGTTGCATATGCAAACCCGAAACAATTACTCCAGCGGTTATGAAGGCCCCAAGGAACAATGTAATGAGATTTGGAAGCCTGAATGGCAAGCCGCGAGTCACTTTCAATCCAAAGGTGCATCCATTCAAAATTATGGATCTGCTCAATAGCAATGATAATAGTGATAGGATACCAAGAACGGTTCCACAAACACCAAAGATTAGGCAACTGGTCATCTCTATCATTTAAACAAAAATTATGCATGCTAAAACTCCTCTAATACCAAGAAGAATTGATGGATACATTACATCAATAACATTCTTACTTGAAAAAATTACACACTGTGAGAGTTAACTTAAAATCAGGATCTGCAGAAGCAACGTGGCACGATGGAAGGGCAACGTGGCACGATGGAGGTTTCAGTTTTTTGAGGCAAGTCACTGGAAATTTTGTGGCACGATGGGGTCGCATCGTGGCACGATGGTGCGTTGGCAGCAAATAACAGAAACATATTTTTTGGTGCAGATTTGTTCCAAATTTTAAGCAAAACTTTTACTATAAATATAGGCCTTGTATCAGACTATTTTGAGAGAGATAGAGGAGCTGAAACAAGGGTTTAGAGAGGCAACAACAAATCTAGGGTTTGTGTAGAGTTTGTCTCTTTGGAACAAACACTAGGGTTTGAGGGTTGATTCACCTTGGGAAACATTATTAGGATTGAGTCTCTTGGTTGCGGGAAGAGGCTGGGATTTGGGTAGAATTAGGCGGGAGACTTATTCTTGTAATCCATCTCTTTTGTAATGTTACTCATCATATAGTGAAACGGAGGGCTGCTCTCTCCTCCAGACTAGGTCAATTTGGACCGAACTGGGTCAACAAATTCTTTTGTGTTCTCTTCTTCTTTTCTCTCGCTGTTGTTTTCTACTTTTGGCTTGTGATTATAACTGTTCCATACACTTTGATTTTGGTTGCTTAATTATCCCTTGCTCCACACATCAAGTTGTTATTGGTGTGGTTTTCTCATTGGAATCCGCAACAATTGGCGCCCACCGTGGGGCAAGGGTCAAAAGATAATCAAGTACCATGGGTTCGAAGTGGGATATTGAGAAGTTTACCGGCGATAACGATTTTGGGTTATGGAAGGTAAAGATGGAAGCGGTGTTAATACAGCAGAAGTGTGAGAAAGCTTTGAAGGGTGAAGGTTCGTTACCGGTCACCATGTCACGAGCGGAGAAGACCGAGATGGCGGACAAGGCCAGGAGTGCCATTGTCTTGTGCCTCGGGGATAAAGTTTTGAGAGAAGTAGCAAAGGAACCAACCGTGGCATCAATGTGGGCAAAGTTGGAATCTTTGTATATGACAAAGTCTTTGGCTCATCGGCAATTCCTAAAGCAACAACTCTACTCATTCAAGATGGTGGAGTCAAAGGCCATCATGGAGCAACTTACGGAGTTCAACAAAATCCTTGATGACTTGGAGAATATTGAGGTGCAACTTGAGGATGAAGATAAAGCTATACTCTTGTTGTGTGCTGTAATATCCCGCCTGTCAGTGTCGGAATATTACCGTCGATCGGGCCATAAGATTAATATAAATGAAAGTAAACTTATGGAGAATATTATTAAGTGATGACAGTCAAATACAAGCTAAGTCTCAGAGTCGTATTTAACACGCTTAAGGCAAAGGGTATTTTGGTAATTTCATGTTAAGGGAGTATTTAATTGTTTTTGGGGCAAAATATCTTCACAATCTTTTCCCTTTCTCTCTCTAGGGTTTGAGTTGGTAAGAAGCTCTCCCTCCTCTCTCTACTCCCACGCCTTCTTTCTCTCTTTCTCTTCCTCTATTCTTTCCAACTTCTTCCATCCATGGCAAGGCTTACCTTATGATCTTTCAAGACACCATAATCATATGAAGCTTGATTTGAGTTGTCTTTCTCTTCTTCTTCACCAATCCTTCCTAAATCTTCATCTTTTCTTGGTAAGTTTCTAGACTATGTTCTTTATGGTTTCATAAGCTTAAGGAAGCTTAGTTTGTTTGATTCTCAACTTTTCCTTCCCTCCATTAAGTTAAGGTTTTGGTTATAAGGGAGTTGAAGCATGAAGTGGTGCAAGAAGTGGTTCCTCCATGATCAAAGAAGATGAATAGAGGTTGGGTTGAAGAACTAAAGTGAGGATTGTGATTCTTGGAACTTTGGGATCAAGGAAGCAAACTAGGGATTGGTTGTAAAGGGGAAGATGATGCTTGCTTGAGCTTGAGGCTTGGAATTGCTTTAAGAACATGCAAGGTGAGTTCCATAGATAGTTCCCACCCTTGGAATTATGTGATTATGCTTGCAATAAAACACATAGTTATTTATTGTTTATACATAGAAATTATTACCCCAATTGTATGACATGCTTGCTTGACCTGTGAACACTTGCCTAATTTATGTTTTAAAGGTTCCTAATGGTTCTAAGGGTCATATAACATTTGGAGATGCTTGGATTGAGGTTTTTAAGTCAAAAATATCAATTTTGAGGTTGCTGGACTGTCACAACTCGCCACGGCGACTTAGAGGGCCGAACAGGGGGTCCTACTCGCCTCCCCAGCAAATCTACTCGCCATGTCGAGTAAGACAGTGAGGAAACTCACTGTTTTGCTTGCTTTTGGCAGGCTTGGCGTTTCGCGAGGCGGTTTTCTCCGTAGTATCTTTTTACAAAAGTGAACCCCTCAAACCAAGATCTTAAATATTAATCTTTGAAAGAAAACTCCCTTATAAATGAAGCAAGTGTTTGACAAGTGTATTCAAGCATGGTACACGAGAGATGATACGATAAGAATCGGGTAGCATGATACTTCTTAAGTAAAGGGAAACTAGAGCCTCGACATAGTAGTCGAGAACTAGAATAATAGCGAGAATCACTAGGGTGATTAGGAGCGAAGTATGTTATCTTCGCACATGATTATGATCGATATAGCAAGCATTAATTTGTGGATAGGATAAATATTTCTCCACCATGATATGAATGACAAGTAAGAACATTTACCGTTAATCGGATCGATCTAGGATCCGAGGTAAACATGTATGTATGAATAGGTTTAACCTAAATTGACGACAATATCATGATATGTATAAGTAGGTGGCATGTATCTTGCTATCCACATCAGGGGGATACAAGGGGTTCTCAATATGAGAACGATTCAAGCCGTAAGGGACCCGCATGTCACTGAAACCGCAAGACTATGTAATAACCGCATGGCGGTGCTCGTGTCTCTTGTTATCCACGTCAGGGGGATACGGGAGGTTCTCGACCTAAGGGGAACGGTTTAAGCCGCAAGGGACCCGCACGACACCGAAGGAGTCCGATGTACGTACATCGGTCATGTATGGGATTGTACTCGGGGTTACTCCACCCGGGACTCTCCGTAAAAATGAATCAAGATAATGATGTTTGTTCAACGCTAACATAATGATTAATGAACTTAGATGCGATTATGATATGATATGATTATGATTTCGAATGAAACCATGTATGATAAGCTAAGTACAAGACATGACTAGGACAAGTAAAGAATGTGATGCCGAAGAAGATTTTAGGTCTCCCTAATCGTCCGGCTTAGGATTGTGTCATGAACATGATTACATGAAGACCTCGATGCGTTTACCGTATCTTGGCATAGTGGTCTTAGGTTCCCTTGGCCGCCATGACACATAAGATTATAGTAAGCTTATAACAAGTAAGATGAAGTTAAGATGGTCCTAGTATGCACAACCGTCTAAGCATGCAAGTCCCCACACACGTATAATCAACCGTCAGGTTGTAAAGTAGACACGTGGTGACCGTAGGTTCCCTTGAGGTTGCCTATAGCCTAAGATTAGGTGGAACTCACTGAGACATTATGTCTCATCCCAATCCTTATTTGTTTCAGATATCAGGTGGACTAGCAAGCTAGTAGCCGAATGGATGATGCTACAAGTGTTCGTTCGTACTTGCAGCTGGATGGTGTGGATTTTAAAGGATGCTTCTATTATGCTTAGAAAGTTAAGTTGTATTATCATTGTACGAACACCCTTGTTGTCTTTTATATTCATTCGAAGTTTTATTGTTGTAAATTTTTAATGTATCCAGTACTAAATTAACCCACTTGCTAGACTTTCTAGATACGTCTAGTATGGGTGTTACATTTGGTATCAGAGCAGGTCGATTCAGACCGTGCCTTGGGTCATTAAGTTACAACTAAGGAAGTGGGACCATTGGGTTCCAGGTAAATGTTTTAATTGTTGATGGTAGTTGAGCCTGATCAACTCAACTTAAGACTCGACGGTTAGAACGGATGCCTGAGAGCTGAATAGGACCAGGAGGAACGAAGTATGTGATGAAGATGATTTGAGAATGTAGAAACTCGGAGTAATAATATTAAGAGTCTAATCGTGCCAAATGGTGACCGGTGAGCTTATTAGTTTAAGTGGATTTCTCCGGGAGTGCAAGGTAAAGTTAAGATGGATTGGTCCGACAACATTGGGGAAGTTGTTAAAGATATTTTGTATATCCGTGAGTGAATAATTTGGAAATGTTTAAGAGTGACCGGGAGCTTCGGTAAGAGTCGTTGTTGGAGCAAGACTGTGTTATGGAAAGGAAATAAATATTTTTGGAATGTAAGTATGAGGTTACAAGATAAGAAGAAGTCGACATATGTTGATGAAATTTGGAAGTTCTTAGGGATGAAGGTATGTGATTGAAGCCAAAGTTTTGAATGCCCAGATAGTATAAGGCTTTAAAGTGGGAATGTGGAGCGAGTCGACAAAGAAACAAGTCAAACTGTTCGCAGTAGATTAAGTTAAGTTTATATGTGGATATTTTATGGTATCAGGATTAAGGCAATAATTTCTGATGTGCCGAGAATTGAAACGAATGATGTTGATGCTTGTCGTGCATATGATATGAATGTTTTAATGATGTTAAGAATGGATAATGTGCATTGGATTGCTTGAGAAATAAGATTTTGTACAAAAATATATTATTTTTGGGAACTGAGATGGAGAAACTCGCCAATAGCAAATATAGGGCGAAATTTTTAGTTTTTCAAAAACTGTCAGTTCGTCTCTAGGGTCCGCAGTGACTATTGGAGAGTTGTCTTCACAACCTTTTTGCAATAACACTTTTTATAACATCAAGTAATGAATGCACATTACATCCTAAAGTTTTCAAAGGAAAAAGGCATGGACAACTATTAACGGAATCGATTCAGTTTAAGGTGACTTCGAAAATTAATGTGTCAAGAGTTTAAAGGAGTTTAGACCAAGAGCTTAGAGGACCCGGTATATGGAACGGACATTATGGACATGAAGACATGAAGTAAGAAGTTAAGGTCGTGAGGAGTTATGTTAGATCGCAAGATTCTCAGGTTTTGTAGAGTATTAATTACCCCTCGAAATCTATGATTTGCTTAATTAATTTACTAAGGCTCGTTACCATGATGAGTTTGTTTTTTTTCAAAGTTTATAACATTTTAGAAAAGATACACGCATATGGATGATTGGAATTGGTGTTCATAAATTTTAAATGGAATTCTGTAGGTACCGGTCGATTACCACACATGTAAAATAATTTGAACACTTGGAGCACTATTTGATGACACTGTTGTGTTATCAACTCGTTCCAAGGATTTTACGGTAACGACCGAGACCCAAAATTCAATATTTTATAAATATAATAAAGAAACATCAACACCAATGATCCGTGTGCAAATTTATGAAGTTTTCTTCAGGGAGAAAAATTAACGAGCTAGCATTGGTAAGATTAAGCACAGCATAGCATGCGAGAAACGAAGGTGCAAAGTAAGATTTTCAAGAGAAGCATGCATGATGTGCATTCTGAGCATGCTATGGGAATTGGAGATTTGTTCAGGAATAAATTTAAGTATGGTAATGATATGACAGAAGGTAAGACTACTAGTAAGTATGTAAAGTTCAACCACAGGAAGGTAATATAAGAATACGGTAAGTCTATCATGAGATTTTATCTAATCAGGACTTATGAAGAGCAAGTTACGGCATGGGATGCCACATGAATGGTTTTGAGAAGAGTTCAAGAAGATGACAAAGTATAAGAAAAGGGATGAGAAGTTTCACCCGTATCAATGGAATAGAGTATTGGTTAAAACCAAACGGGTGGAAATCAGAGTGGCGCAACGGAAGTGAACCGGATAAGTGTTAATAGTGAAGAAGCATTTTGAGACGGGTGAACAGTACTTGGAACGTTGATTAAGTAACGAGACTTTTGCAGACAAAGATGGATAAGGTAAAGATATATGGATGTGTTCACCTAATTAAAATATGAGAGGTTGAAGTTACTATAATGAAGTAATCAGGTTGTTTATTGGTGATATCAAGCTCGTACAAGAATGGTTAATCGAATTGAAAAGAATTCACTTTCAAAGTCTAAGAAATTTTATCATGCAAGGAATTACGATTCATAAGTTATGTATGATGAGATTCATACTCTCCGATGTCATGATTGTTAAATGATGATGATACTTGCTTGAATGGTGCCAAACCAGGATTTTTTCCAACTCTTAAAGTGAAAATGGGTATTAAAGGACTTGGAAACGAATTATTTTAAAAACATGATATTTTCATTTTCTGAAACCGATGACACACGCCATAAGTGAGTAAGTTCACTTAAGATGTGCGGACTTCCAGACCAACTCGTCAGTGGCGAGCTTGGACGAGATTCAACCTTTTTCAGAACATAGAAACTCGTCCTGCGGTTCTGTGACACCGTTGTCGGTTTGGGTTCAAAAATGTTTTCTTTAAAAAGGAAATACATATATTCATTCCAAGGATCCTTATACCAATGTTTATAAAATTTCTTATGGAAAAAAAAATATAACAAGTATCGTTATTATCTAACAGTATGTGGCATTTGGAAGTATGTAATGCAAAATAGAAAGTAAAGTTTGATGCCATAGATAACAATGTTTTCTAAAAGGACATCTGAGACGTACAAGTATATGTTAAGGATATTCAAGTGTGAATGGTTATAGTCGGAAATTTTAAGAGTATGTGAACTGTGAGACCGGCTATTGAATGTAAAGTATTATGGTATAATTTAAAGTCGCTTATCCATACCAAGTTATATGAATTACCGATGGATTCGGGTGCATTGAGACTTCAGTTGAAAGGCAAAACCTGAGTGTTCCAGATAATGATAAGTTACCTATATGAATGATTTACCATAAGCAGGTAAGATGTGGATCCGAGATATCTGGACCAATATGCCATAAGTATAAGTTTGAACATGATGTTTTAGGTTAAGTTAAGACTAGGAGAAGAATGATTCCAACGATGCAAGGATTATTTCAGGATGTTGTGTTTTGAACTCGTTACATGTTAAGTGACCTCTAAATTTCGAGGACGAAATTTTTTTTTAAGGGGGGTAGAATGTAATATCCCGCATGTCAGTGTCGGAATATTACCGTCGATCGGGCCATAAGATTAATATAAATGAAAGTAAACTTATGGAGAATATTATTAAGTGATGACAGTCAAATACAAGCTAAGTCTCAGAGTCGTATTTAACACGCTTAAGGCAAAGGGTATTTTGGTAATTTCACGTTAAGGGAGTATTTAATTGTTTTTTGGGCTAAATATCTTCACAATCTTTTCCCTTTCTCTCTCTAGGGTTTGAGTTGGTAAGAAGCTCTCCCTCCTCTCTCTACTCCCACGCCTTCTTTCTCTCTTTCTCTTCCTCTATTCTTTCCAACTTCTTCCATCCATGGCAAGGCTTACCTTATGATCTTTCAAGACACCATAATCATATGAAGCTTGATTTGAGTTGTCTTTCTCTTCTTCTTCTCCAATCCTTCCTAAATCTTCATCTTTTCTTGGTAAGTTTCTAGACTATGTTCTTTATGGTTTCATAAGCTTAAGGAAGCTTAGTTTGTTTGATTCTTAACTTTTCCTTCCCTCCATTAAGTTAAGGTTTTGGTTATAAGGGAGTTGAAGCATGAAGTGGTGCAAGAAGTGGTTCCTCCATGATCAAAGAAGATGAATAAAGGTTGGGTTGAAGAACTAAAGTGAGGATTGTGATTCTTGGAACTTTGGGATCAAGGAAGCAAACTAGGGATTGGTTGTAAAGGGGAAGATGATGCTTGCTTGAGCTTGAGGTTTGGAATTGCTTTAAGAACTTGCAAGGTGTGTTCCTTAGATAGTTCCCACCCTTGGAATTATGTGATTATGCTTGCAATAAAACATGTAGTTATTTATTGTTTATACATAGAAATTATTACCCCAATTGTATGACATGCTTGCTTGACCTGTGAACACTTGCCTAATTTATGTTTTAAAGGTTCCTAATGGTTCTAAGGGTCATATAACATTTGGAGATGCTTGGATTGAGGTTTTTAAGTCAAAAATATCAATTTTGAGGTTGCTGGACTGTCACAACTCGCCACGGCGAGTTAGAGGGCCGAACAGGGGGTCCTACTCGCCCCCAACTCGCAGCTGTGAGCTGCTGCTCGCCTCCCCAGCAAATCTACTCGCCATGGCGAGTAAGACAGTGAGGAAACTCACTGTTTTGCTTGCTTTTGGCAGGCTTGGCGTTTCGCGAGGCGGTTTTCTCCGTAGTATCTTTTTACAAAAGTGAACCCCTCAAACCAAGATCCTAAATGTTAATCTCTGAAAGAAAACTCCCTTATAAATGAAGCAAGTGTTTGACAAGTGTATTCAAGCATGGTACACGAGAGATGATACGATAAGAATCGGGTAGCATGATACTTCTTAAGTAAAGGGAAACTAGAGCCTCGACATAGTAGTCGAGAACTAGAATAATAGCGAGAATCACTAGGGTGATTAGGAGCGAAGTATGTTATCTTCGCACATGATTATGATCGATATATCAAGCATTAATTTGTGGATAGGATAGATATTTCTCCACCATGATATGAATGACAAGTAAGAACATTTACCGTTAATCGGATCGATCTAGGATCCGAGGTAAACATGTATGTATGAATAGGTTTAACCTAAATTGACGACAATATCATGATATGTATAAGTAGGTGGCATGTCTCTTGCTATTCACATCAGGGGGATACAAGGGGTTCTCAATATGAGAACGATTCAAGCCGTAAGGGACCCGCATGTCACTGAAACTGCAAGACTATGTAATAACCGCATGGTGGTGCTCGTGTCTCTTGTTATCCATGTCAGGGGGATACGGGAGGTTCTCGACCTAAGGGGAACGGTTTAAGCCGCAAGGGACCCGCACAACACCGAAGGAGTCCGATGTACGTACATCGGTCATGTATGGGATTGTACTCGGGGTTACTCCACCCGGGACTCTCCGTAAAAATGAATCAAGATAATGATGTTTGTTCAACGCTAACATAATGATTAATGAACTTAGATGCGATTATGATATGATATGATTATGATTTCGAATGAAACCATGTATGATATGCTAAGTACAAGACATGACTAGGACAAGTAAAGGATGTGATGCCGAAGACGATTTTAGGTCTCCCTAATCGTCCGGCTTAGGATTGTGTCATGAACATGATTACATGAAGACCTCGATGCGTTTACCGTATCTTGGCGTAGTGGTCTTAGGTTCCCTTGGCCGCCATGACACATAAGATTATAGTAAGCCTATAACAAGTAAGATGAAGTTAAGACGGTCCTAGTATGCACAACCGTCTAAGCATGCAAGTCCCCACACACGTATAATCAACCGTCAGGTTGTAAAGTAGACACGTGGTGACCGTAGGTTCCCTTGAGGTTGCCTATAGCATAGGATTAGGTGGAACTCACTGAGACATTATGTCTCATCCCAATCCTTATTTGTTTCAGATATCAGGTGGATTAGCAAGCTAGTAGCCGAATGGATGATGCTACAAGTGTTCGTTCGTACTTGCAGCTGGATGGTGTGGATTTTAAAGGATGCTTCTATTATGCTTAGAAAGTTAAGTTGTATTATCATTGTACGAACGCCCTTGTTGTCTTTTATATTCATTCGAAGTTTTATTGTTGTAAATTTTTAATGTATCCAGTACTAAATTAACGCACTTGCAAGACTTTCTAGATACGTCTAGTATGGGTGTTACATGTGCTCTACCAAAATCTTATGAATCGTTCAAAGATACCATGCTCTATGGCAAAGAAGGCACTGTTACCTTGGAAGAAGTTCAAGCGGCTTTGAGAACCAAGGAGTTGACCAAGTCCAAGGACTTGAGAGTTCATGAAAACGGTGAAGGCCTAAGTGTCTCAAGAGGGAGTGGTGGAGGTAGAGGTAACCGGAGAAAGACTGGTAAGAAGTCAAAATCTGAATGCTTTAACTGTCACAAGATGGGTCACTTCATGAAGGATTGTCCAGAGTTTAAGGGTAACTCCGCACAAATTGTCACTGAGGATTATGAGGATGCAGGTGCTCTGATGGTGTGGTGTTGTTTGGAGGATGAAGGTGATGTTGGTTACCTTGGGATTGATGCCTAGTGGAGCGGTGTTCGTCTGGAGAGATGTTAAACACTCAACATCAGCCTGGAGAGGCGGTGATAAGAATACTCATGATCTACCTGTTGAGGTGGAGTTTCAAGGTGGAAGACATAGTGGGATGTACTCATTTGCTAGTTGAGAGGTTGGAAGCTCAGCTTTAGGTGGAGTTGAACACACCGGGAATGGTACGACTATGGAGGACCTTGGGTGTTATGCTCTAGTGGTGAGCAATGGATTTCTTCATGAAGACGAATGGCGTTCCGGAGGTTGAAGAATGTATAACACGACTTGTGAAATTACCCTAAAAGCCAAGGGTGATTGGATGCAAGGAGACCTTTAAGGAACGGGAGATGTCCTGTGTTGAAGATGTCATGGTGAATGCTTGTGGGACTACCTAAAACACCTAGCGTAGTCAGACTGCAAGGACCTTCGAGAAGGCGGAAGACATTCCGAGGGCTAAAGGGATGGGAGGTGTATACTTGTGGATTACTCTAAAATCCAAGGGTGATTGGGAACAAGTAGATCTTCAAGGAAGCGGGAGATGTCTCGTATTGAAGAGGTATGGTGTAGTCTTGTAAAACTACCTGAAATTCCTAGTGTAGTTTGGATACAAGGATCTTCGAGAAGGCGGAAGACATTTGGATGGCTGAAGAGGTTAGGGTGTAAACTTGTGGAGCTACTTGGTGTAGTGGGAAGCAAGGGAAAGAGCAGCAATGGTGGTTGATGGTTTGGCATCATCACTGATTTGAAGTCAAGGTGGAGAATTGTGAGAGTTAACTTAAAATCAGGATCTGCAGAAGCAACGTGGCACGATGGAAGGGCAATGTGGCACGATGGAGGTTTCAGTTTTTTGAGGCAAGTCACTGGAAATTTCGTGGCACGATGGGGTCGCATCGTGGCACGATGGTGCGTTGGCAGCAAATAACATAAACGTATTTTCTGGTGCAAATTTGTTCCAAATTTTAAGCAAAACTTTTACTATAAATATAGGCCTTGTATCAGACTATTTTGAGAGAGATAGAGGGGCTAAAACAAGGGTTTAGAAAGGCAACAACAAATCTAGGGTTTGTGTAGAGTTTGTCTCTTTGGAACAAACACTAGGGTTTGAGGGTTGATTCACCTTGGGAAACACTATTAGGATTGAGTCTCTTGGTTACGGGAAGAGGTTGGGATTTGGGTAGAATTAGGCGGGAGACTTATTCTTGTAATCCATCTCTTTTGTAACGTTACTCATCATATAGTGAAACGGAGGGTTGCTCTCTCCCCCATACTAGGTCAATTTGGACCGAACTGGGTCAACAAATTCTTTTGTGTTCTCTTCTTCTTTTCTCTCGCTGTTGTTTTCTACTTTTGGCTTGTGATTATAATTGTTCCATACACTTTGATTTTGGTTGTTATTGGTGTGGTTTTCTCATTGGAATCCGCAACACACACTTTATGATTAAGAGGTATTAGCTCATTGATTAAAGTATCACCATATAATTTCTAAGAGATGAAATTCAAATTTACTCTAAGATGGTTGTAAAATGATAATTATAGTTACTTTAATAATTTTTTCAATCTCCAATTTTATATAATAAAATACACACTTTATTATTGCCGGACTAATTTAACAAAATGTACAAATTTTAATACAAATAATGAAAATTTGAGAAGAAAAAAATCCTCACAAGTTTGATATACATCTTCAGAATTTCTTCACACATCATTCCAAAACAATTAACTACATGTGCTAATTACTTATTTACTTCTTATTTCAAAGCAAAGTAAAAATCCCTTTGCTTCTCAATAGAACTAAATCAAAGTATAAAAAAATAAAAATACAGAAACCTAGCCATGATATATATCATAATCATGCACTATATGTGAAATAAAAAAAAATGAAAATTATAACCTATATTATCAAATTTAGGTACTTCTTGCTAGTCTCTCATGAAATTCAAGCAATGATTTCTCTTTCTGAAGCCTTGTATCTTCACGAAATTTATAGATAAATTCTTCAGCCTTTTGATCCACTTGCAACATTGGAGACCTAGCAACCACAACTTTCCATGCATCCTCTATAGTGTCTACATCATTGTTATTGTCATCAACATGTACCTTTTCAATTTCTCTACTTGTTTCACCTTGTGCATGACTAATATTACTACTACTATTCATAGAAGAAACGGACGGAGTTTGAGAATAGAGATCATTTACCTTTGAATTAGTATAGACCTTGCACGTAAGGATCACTGTGCGATCAACAGGTGCAGGTTGATAACCGACTAGGTTAGAACGTCCCAACGGCCTCATCACTTGTATAGTCTACTTAAGATAACTAAACAAAACATGATTGTTATTTAATATCCAACAAAATAAGTAGGGGGGATTCAAAGAATCCTAACCGCTGCTTACTTTTTTGCAATCAAACCAGGTAATTTACTCTGTTGCAAACAGATAAAAAGTGCAATCTTTAATCCCGAACTCTTTTATTTTATATCGTCAACTTAATGCATCGCATCACATACGAGAACATCCCCACGTGAGGATCACCCTACATGTGTCCTCTAACCGTCCCTAATCACACGCCGCAAAATCCGGAGTTGATTATTCCCAATGCGCGCCTAATAAGGGTGGCATTGCTTCACCCTCAAGGTATGGTTCACTTTTCACAACACTTTCTACACACTCTTTCGCAGTTCCATCAATGACTTGAGCGTTGGAGTGCTAACGTGCCTGCAGGTACCTTTCGTTACACCGCGAAGACTCATCGCCACCATTGGCGTTATGCTGGAGCATCTTCCGCCACCGTTGCCTCTCATCCATTATCACCGGACAGCTCGATCATTATTATTTCTCTTTGGGTATTTTGTCCCTTCTCTATCACGAAAGGCTAAAAATATTAAAAATTTAATTAATGTTTGATGGGAATAAAAGTTTTTATTTGAGATCTTTATTATGCCTAACTGGTTAATTGAGTGAGTTAACGGACAAACTTGATACATTGTTCTACCTTAGAGGCATTTAACAATATAACTACAATTTAATAAAAAAAAAATCAACTCTTAAGTGTTAAAAAAGTATTTAAATGATGTTAACAAAGCAATAAACTTTTAATTATAAAATGTTTAATCCATGTTTTACTGATTACTTGTAGAAGAAGAAAAAATGAATCACATTTTCAAGTTTGTTTATACATTGATAATCTTTCTTTCTGTATATCTCGTGGTACTCGATGGGCGTAAGTAATTTTTTACATTATTTTCTTATTTATATTAGACATCATATTTCACAATCATTTAATCAAAGTACTTTCTTATTTGACATTTCAGGGCCTGTTTCATGTAAAGATCACTATGAATGTCGGAGAAAAGTTAAAATTGTTGGGTGTATCTTTCCACAAGAAAAACCGATGTGCATTAACTCAATGTGTACATGCATACGTGAAATTGTAACCATTAATATGTAAAATAATTATATGTTACATATAATTTATTTGTATGTCATAATGTTCTTACTTTAATAATATCCTATGCACTTTGATTTACATTTGTGTTACATTTGTGTTGTTTAGTTGCTCTGTACTTTTTTCCAGTACTCCGGATTTATTCTAATGGGTTTTTCTGAGAAAATTTTAATAAGGGACAAGGTGAAATCCCTTGGTTAACTTTTATTGGGTTTTGGTCTGATCACTCCAATATTTGTAATTCTCATATTTCTTTTATTTATTAATAATAATTTTACATTGCTACAAATTATAGATTATAATCATAGGAGGCCAACATAGTTTATATGTCATGTCTGTCATTTTCACTTTATTTTTGCTTTAAAAAATATTTCTCTTGCCATTAAATATCTTTGACAAAAACAATATAAAAAATAACAATGTCAGTACATAATGATTAATCACATTGACATGGATTAACTTAAGAAGGATTTTATGATTTTTCGCAACATTCATGAGAAGAATGCAAAAGCTATTGCCAAGTGTGAAGGGAAGAACATGAGTCTTGAAGAAAAATAAAAAGAAGTCATGATAAACAAGTAATGTAGTCATGCAATGACATGTGATTTCATAAAGATTTTTCCTCTTCCCTCAGCACAAAACATTCGCGCTCTGCAGCCATGCCCAAAATTCCCCTACCCAAGTTAACTTGCGCAAGTGTAAAATAATGCACAAGTTAAGTTGAGTGGCGTGAGTTATGTGGCGCATTGTGACTACTTTTTTTTTTAATTTATTTACTATTTTCAAATTATTTTATTTACTTTATTCTAAATTATTTTATTTAATTTATTCTAAATTATTTGTTCACTTTATTCTAAATTATTTATTTTCTAAATTATTTGTTCACTTTATTCTAAATTTTTTATTTTCTAAATTATTTGTTCACTTTATTCTAAATTATTTATTTGCTATATTCTAATTTATTTATGCACTTAAGATAAATTTGATTTTATTCTAATTCAATATTTATTCATTAAATAAAAAATTAGAAAATAAATTTGATTTTATTTATTCAATATTTATTTATTCAATACATAATCATAAACATAAAATAAATGCAAAAATAAATACAAATAAAAAACAAAATTAATAAATATAACTCTCATTTTATTAATATCATTCAAACATTACAATAATTAATCCATATAATTTACCCTCTTGGGGTAAAAAGTTATTTTTACCCTCTTCGGTATCTAACAATAGCTCTTGGGGAAATAATGATCCGTCCTGTTCTGGGAAAATGACATCAAGATCCCTTGGATAAATTTAAATTTGGTTCCTTTTATACCCCCATGATGATTCTTTTTACCCACGGTAAAAAGAATTTGGGAGTAAAAGGAAGCAAACCTAATTTTACCTCAAGGGATGATGTCTTTTTCCCCAACTCGAATGACCACTATTTCGCCCAAGAGCTACTACTATATACCTAAAGGGGTATAAAGATCCTATAAACTATAGAAGCAAAAAAGAAGAAGTGAAAGAGGGGGAGAGAGTGGGAGGAGATAATGTGAGGAACATAGAAAGTTTGTATGGGTATTTATAGGTAGAAATGACAACCTAGTTTGTATCTAACATAAAGAATTGGAGGAATAATAAAAAGAGTCAATCAAAAGGGAACATCATAATATATTATGGGAAGATAATTAATGACAACTACGGATAATTAATGACAACTAAAGATGTGAATACTTTATATGTCTTGAATTTGTGAATTGAGAATATTACTTGAGATATTGAATTGTTGAATATTTGATAATTGTTGCCTTGAATTTATTCATATGTTCATGATATTCTATGTTGAGTATTTCTCATCTCTTTTCGGGTTTTCGACTATGTCATTCTATTGGATGGGGCAGACGTGCAGGACTGAGGACGCGTGATCGTGTGTACTCAGGGATAACTTGACGCTTCCTTGCTTTTTGCTTGCCTTTGGAGTCTAGTTGTAGGCTCTGATTTAGGACCTTTTCGTGATTTCTGTTTATTTTATTTTGTTAGATTATATGAGAACCATGAGGTGTATGATGATATACCTTGAGAAGTTGAGATATTTTATATTATAAATCTGTTGCGACTGTTTATGAATTTTGAGGGAATGAATTATGCATGCTTGGGATTATTGAAGGTGTAACACCTTGAACCTTGTATTTATCTCTGATTTATTATTAAATAACGCATGTGGAGGTGGATTTCAACGCAATGAAATTATTTTTCTTTTTCTTGATATCTTCCTCCCTAACTTTCAACCTTAGAATCTCATGGTCATGCTCTTTAATCTTTCCAAATAGGGTGGTGATTCCAAGAGTTTTAAGGTTTTGAGATTCTTTGATGGTAGTGACTTTAGACTGCCATTCTCTAGACATGCATCTTAAAACTTTATTAGTACAATTTTGGTTTGAGATGGTCTATCATAGGTATTGTAATTTGTTAACAATGTGAGTGAATATCATTTTCATGGAGGAGATGGTTTTACCATCCTTCATGTGAAATAGCTTAAAGTGTTGAATGAGGGTAGTGATTTTTGATTGCTTAACGTCCTCGGTACCCTCATGGAAGGTTTCAAATCATCCACATTGCTTTAGCGGTCTTACAATATGAAACTGAGTGATACTCGTTTACGACGAGTGTGGAAATGAGTATGTTCCTCACTTTTACATCGTATTGAACTTTTTTCTTATCATCATCTGTCCAATCTGCCTTAGGCTTATTTTGCACGACACCATCAACATCTATTTGTAATTCAAGCCGTCAGTTGACAACAACATCCCAAACATCTATATCGATCGATTGAATGTGAACACTCGTTAGCATAACCCTAATTAATAGGCACTAATTCATCACCTTTTCACTGGGAACCAAATGAAGAAGAAAAAAATTCCTCACAAGTTAGTTATACATTTTCGGTTCTTCACACACACATAATTCCAAAAGCAAACTGAATGTAAAAAATGAAATTGTACTGAATTCCTAGGATAGATTGGACTGAATTTCTATCCATTAGCTGCCACGTGAGTGTTATATCATTAAAAAGTAATTGTGAGAAGTGTTGACTTTATATTTTTGCTGATTAGCAGAAAAAACAAAAACATACAATTTTTAAAATGAGAGGATCAAATTAAACTTAAAAAATATTTTCTTATAGAAATAAAATTAGATGACGAGTATTATGAAGGGACAAAAACATATTTAATAGATTCCATAAAAAAGAATAGAAACTAATTGAAGTTAGTTGGACAAACTGGAGAAAGTCTATCATGGTCACAAATATAAATGTACAGTGTTTAGGCACACACACATAAAACTATTTTTTCTAATAATAAAAAAGAACTTGATAATAAAATGATTTAGTCTTTTGAGAAAAAAGTTTTTGATGTGTGTGTGACCAAATACTATGCATTTATATTTGTGTCCATGCAAGAATGCCTCGACAAACTGATTCAATGGATAGAGATAGATGGACGTGATTTGGAAATAATAGCGAAAGCATCAAGCAACTCTCACAAGAGTATTATTCACCATATATTAATACATTATACACACTTTTCATTGACCCGACAAAAATTGGACTCAAAATCTCAAATTTTTTAAACAAGTTTCATATTCGAGGTTTGTTGATGTAAAAAATATGATTGGTAGGAACTATCCGCTAAAATCGATAAGGTAAGTCAAGTTTTTCGAAGAACATTAATCATTGGTTAAATTGTTTGATACATTAGTTTATTTTTTTCTAAATTAAGAGTGTAATGGCATCAAAGACACCGTAAGACATTGGCTTCCCTTAAACACTCATAAATATTGTACTCGTGAGCTTATCTCAGTTGGTTGGGACAATGTATAAAATATGCAAGGTGCGGGTTCAAACTCTAGCCACTATAAAAACACTCATAAATATTATTAAAAAAAAAAGGAACAAAAAAATACAAGAAGGAGGAGACTAGGTCAAAACCCCAAAAGCAAAAATTCGGGAGATTACAACGATCCTTAAAAAAGTTCCACAAAAGGCTTACAGTAACAATATCCCACCAAGAAAAATCTGAACAGTCATGCCCCAAGGCTGCTAGCTTGTCAGCACAAGAGTTACCCTCCCTAAAAACATGAGAAAACATAATCCGCACATGCAAATCGATACAATTACTCCAGCGGTTACGAAGGTCCCAAGAAACAATATACTGAGATTTGGAAGCCTGAATGGCAAGCTTCGAGTCACTTTCAATCCAATGGTTCATCCATTCACGATTATGGGTCTGCTCAATAGCAATAATAATAGTGATAGGAGACCAAGAATGGTTCCACAAACACCAAAGATTAGGCAAAGGGTCATCTCTATCATTTAAACAAAAATTATGCATGCTAAAACTCCTCTAATACCAAGAAGAATTGGTGGATACATTACATCAATAACATTCTTACTTAAAAAAAGCTACACACTTTATGATTAAGAGGTATTAGCTCATTGATAAAAGTATCAACATGTAATTTCTAAGAGATGAAATTCAAATTTACTCCAACACGGTTGTAAAATGAAAATTATAGTTACTTTAATAATTTTTTCAATCTCCAATTTTATAAAATAAAATACACACTTTATTATTGCCAGACTAATAAACAATATGCACAAGTTTTAATACAAATAATGAAAATGAGAAGAAAAAAAATTCTTCAACAGTTTCATATACATCTTCACACATCATTCCAAAACAATTAACTACATGTGCTAATTACTTATTTACTTCTTATTTCAAAGCAAAGTAAAAATCCCTTTGCTTCTCAATAGAACTAAATGAAAGTATAAAAAAAAAAACCAAAAAAAAAAAAAAAACAGAAACCAAGCCATGATATATATCATAATCATGTACGATATGTGAAATAAATAAAAAATGAAAATTATAATCTATATTATCAAATTTAGGTACTTCTTGCTAGCCTCTCATGAAATTCAAGCAATGATTTCTCTTTCTGAAGCCTTATATCTTCACGAAATTTATAGATAAATTCTTCAGCCTTTTGATCTACTTGCAACATTGGAGACCTAGAAACCACTACTTGCCATGCATCCTCTAAAGTATCTACATCATTGTTGTTGTCATCAACATGTACCTTTTCAATTTCTCTACTTGTTTCACCTTGTGCATGATGAATATTACTACTATTATTCGTAGAAGAAACCGAATGAGTTTGAGAATAGAGATCATTTATATTTATAGCTGCAAAGCTTTTGTGTTGAAAATGGTAATAAGAAGGTGAAGCAGCATATGATGATTTAAAAGAAGTGAGAGAACGATGAGTTTTACTTTTTGAGGTTATGAGATGAGTGAGGGAATGAAAGAGTGAAAGAATGTGTTGAAGGGTTGTTTTGAAAGTTTTTGATATGTTTAGTTTGTGGAATTTTGATTGGAAATTGTTTGAGAAGTTCTTCCATGCTTTCTTGGCTGGTTTAAGTTTCTTTGATAACTTCATGCGTGACATGTTAATTGGAACAAAATTAATGAAAGGGTGATATTGGTATGATTGGTTGAAAAGAGAATATAGGAGAGAAAGAGTTTGATATAGAAGGGTTGAAAGAATGGCTTAATGGAAAAGTTATTCCTATTGGAATGGAAATGGTTCTCAATTTCATGAAGGAAACTTTGATACCTATTTTTTAGTTTTATTATATTATTGTCACTTTGTTTTGTTCTACAAGTTGGTACTAACTTTTTTCTTTTTTTTTTTCTAATCCAATTTGCACATAATTTGATAATATAATTACATAAGGGCCATTGCTTTGATTTCTAATTTGGAACATAATGCACATAAAATCTGTTTGATTTGACTTATTTAAGTTTATACACTAATACAAAAACTTGTGATGCTTTTCGAAAGAGCTAATCAAAATGAGAAATGATATTTGTACAACCACTTTTTGACAACTTTTATGACAATCTTCTCTCTCATACTCACATTATGTTTTTACTTTCTTTCTCTATTGTTTTGGTTTTTGTGCCAATACTTTCTTTTCTTTGTAAAATTTTGGTTGTCTTAAAAGTTGTCACATAATTGGTTGTTCAAATAACACAACTCAATCAAAATAGTTTATGACATCTTCATAAGTTGTTTTTACTTTGTCTATAAATTCTCTCGAATAGTTTATAAAAACAAATTTTTTTCAAGGCATTTATAAAAACAACTTATAACTTGTATGAAATAATTTGACTTGGTTCTATTTTTTGGTATACATATTTTTTTTTTTGTCAAGTATTCTAATTGATAGAATGCATTTTTTAAAGTCAATAAGTGGGTATATGGGTTCAAACTCCAGCTCCTGTATATAATAATACATTGTCATTACTAACTGAGTTATGTTCACGGGATTGTTATACATCTATTAAACCGTTTAATTATCCAAAATGGCATGAGTTGTAACATAAAGAAATCTTAATGATAAAGATGTAATTTTTTAGTCTAAGGTCATATGTGTTTTGATAGAATTGACAGCATGGAAGCAGCCTTGGTTGTTAAGTATGGTGAGAATAAGGAAAGCTAAATTCTGTAAAGGCCACAAGTATAGGTTTTCCCATGTGGTGTGTGCCTGGATGCAACTTTTGGTTGTGTCCCTATGGGGTCCATTTCTTATATTTTTCTAATGTTTAGGCAAGTTGATGTTGATTAATGAAAATTTGAAAAGTACCCCGCTCCCCCTAACAGAAAAGAGAAGACAAATTAAAATTTTATTCATTTGATGTTTGAGTATGATATTTACATTAAGTTGAGTAATGTTATTTATTTAATCTTTATTATGAATTATCAAAATTTATCAATAAATTTAAACTCGAGTTTTACGCAATACTTTTTCTCTGTGAACACTCAGAAGGACGGATACTCTTCCATCTCACGCACGAAGATCAAATATTGAACTTCTGATCACATATATAAAGGACATTCTATATTATCTATTAATCATTCTATATCATACATGTTTTACAGAAAGCTTCAAAGTAAATCACTTTGAATTACTATTTATAAATCGTAACTCCCCCAACATCAAATCTCTTGAATAAATTTATTTACATGTAAAGTTTACCACCCCTTTGTATTAACTCATTTGAAACCAAAAGATCATTTGAATTTCAACCAAACTAAACATTAACTTTGAAAAAAATATTAATATAAAGGAGTTGGAATATATTATTTCAGTCAATAATAAAATAACCACATGTGTATATTTGCTTTAAATTTCAAAATAAGATAATGATAATTTGAATGTACAAATTTGAATTGACTAGACAAATAAAAAAAGACAAACACTAGCTGGCATTGAAAGATTAGACTATATTTTCCCAATCAGATTTAGCAGTATGATTAGGTTATGTTTGGCAGTCAAATAGACAAGATTGTGACTCCTCACATACCACCAGCCACTTGCTTCCACTTTGCTTGGAAAGTGATAGCCATAACAAACTTTATACTTTTCCATAATTTCATCAAGTAACTATAAGTTTAATAGATCTACATGTTATTAATCTATAAAGTATAAACAATAACACAAACTTTACCCTTTCTGTTAAAACTCATTAAATATTTGCTTAGGACTAGTAGTCTACCCTACTCAAGAACCTACTATACATCACATGTGACAAAATAAATGAACTTAGCTTTAGTATAGATTGTTGTTTCGGCAGGCCAAAAAATCGCACAATGTTTAAGAATCGAAACTAAATGTAGTTTATAATTGTCGACTCTTCTCAAATCACTGAGACACCTTTTAACTAAATGACAAAATGGTGAATGCTTACACAAGATTCAAAACTGACAATACCTCAGAAAAACGGTATAACGGACCTAAGATTGTAACAATTGTAATCATATTGTTGGCTTTTAGTCAAAGTTATTCAAACTTACCAGAAAAGAAAAAAAAAGAATGTACTTTTGTTTTATTTTTTTTAAAAAAAAAAAACAATGTCATTCTGGCATTAGTCCTCATTCATGTACTACCAGCCTCTCTAGACTTGTTGGAGATAAATTACACATGTGATGTACAATACCAATAACAAAGGTTATGTGTAAGAGTTACAAGGACAAAAGGTGTAAGAATGAAATCAAAGAATGTTCAAATCAAAAGTTTTCTACCTCTAAGCCTTACACTATATTTTTCCTATTCCATATTCTATTCTCTATTGCTAGTCCTTCCTTGACTGTTTCGTAGATTTATGCAGCACTGAAGATTTAGATTAAAGACATGTCTTGTGTCCGACTCGTGTCAGTGTTCCGACACCAAAACGTGGTTACATTTAATCACTCTTATTTTCTTACGGTGTATGTGTCAATGTTAGTATTGTGCCTAATGTTTGTATCAGTCTCGGTGCTTCATAACGGAGATATTGTTTGCACTAACTTGTCTAATTCGCTACACTTGGTTGATTGAGGCTGCTTCAACATTTTCTTCACCATGAGGTGGGGTGCTAGATGAACCAATACTTTCATTATTTATAGGTGGTGGGTTATATCTTCTATACACCCTATCTTTGTTATTGCTCCACCATTCTTCTGCTTGTTGCTCACTGAATCTTCTCCTACTGCTCCCAGAAAAGTAAAAAAAATTAACAAAGAAGAAAAGAAATTGTGTTAAGATAGAAATAACTGAAATAAGCAAACCAATACACAAAGTAACCAACTGTCACCGAATCAGAAGATAAATGTAAGTATGTAACCAACATATAAAAATCTAAAATAACAGAAACTTCTCATGGATTCAAATAAGAACATGCATAAGTACTTAGATGTCTCCCCACATTGAAAACCAGAAATTCTATGAAATAGAAAGAAAAAAAAATTAGTTACTAACTCAAAAAAGGTTCACAGATACATTTTGACATGCAGTAAATTTAAAGGTGGAAATTTTTTAGATTAACAACTAGCTCTCGTACCTGAATCTAACACGTTTGAAGACTTTGCTGCCATCAGGTATTACTATGGCTGTGATATAAACACCGCGTTCAAATTGTTCAATGACAGACATTTCTCCTTCTCTCACAGGCCTGGACGACTCCTGTGATCTGATATTATTTTCCAAGTTTGGTGGAGACACAGCTGTAGTTGATAAATACGAGCTGCTGCTGCTTTCTTGACGATCATCTCCTCCATTTGTTGATGGAACAACCTCAGAAACTTCATTGTTTCCTTCCAATCTTTGCTCTTGCAGATTTGAAGAGTCACTATCGGATGCTGGTATATCAGGCGCACTTTGTTGCTCAGACTCGAAACTCGGTTGGAAGGAAGATTCAAATTCTAAATTTTCTTTGAGAATATTTTGAGCTTGAGCATGGATCACTTTCAAGGTTTCACTGCCAGGAATCTCTGGTGGCAACTTTTCAGTCACTTCGCTCAACTAAACAACAGCAAATGTAGAAGCAAGTTTAGCTATTTAGTATCACCTACCCGAAATCGTTAACAAGCTTTTCATTTCACATTTGGTTCAAGTATTAAGCTATTTCACACAATAAGTCTTTGGTTCAAGTGCTAAGCTATTTCCTTCAACTAAAAACAACAATGTCAAAATATAGAATCAAAATACCTCTTCTGTTATGGACTTGATGAATTCCTTTGCTTCTCTATGCTTAGAAGATTCCTCTCCTGCCAATAGATTGGCTTCCTCAATATTTTTTTGAAGTTCCCGAATCTTTATATCTTGCATGTCACCCTTTTGCTTTAAACTTCGAATCTTTATGTAAGAAAATAAATATTAAAAAAAAACTTATTAATGGGTTCACTAGAGAATAAAATAACTAATTACAATGGTCTAGTTTGATTAACTGACAACTCCTAGAAGCTTTTCAATTAAAATAAATTTGCAAAAGTCGTTAAAACTTACAAGCTTTCAAGGTGTTTATAAAGAAGTTTAATAAAAAATTTAAAAAACATTCAGGCGTAGAAGTTGCTCTTTAAAAAACATTTAGCTATGATGTTAAGTGTTTCTTCAGAAGTTTACTCAAACAGAATCTCAATTTGAATATGGTGTAAACTACAAAACATACATTGTTCTGCAACTTTGAGACTTCTTGATTCAGATGCTCATTTTTCTTCTTTAAACTCTCAATAAGACTTCTTGAAAATCCAGGGGAGACAGACCGTGTTGGGCTAGGCGGTCTTCTAGAATACGGCGAGGGTGGTCTTGAATTAGCTGATGAAGGTGGAGTTGGAGCCTGGATTTGCTGCATAATAAGAGCCCTGGAAGCACTCTGTGTTGCACTTGATGGACCAGGAAATATGATATCTTTCAATTGTAACGCGTCTCCGGCCATGGAAGATGATTCATGTGTACTTCCAAGGGATTTCACTAAACCTGTGGCAGAAGACAGGAGAAATTTTGAAGGTCTTACCTCAACCCTATCAATTTTTTCCCTTCCATACACGGAACTAGAAGGACGGGTAATTTCTTTATTGAAATGGGAAGCATTACTACTCTCGGAACCTTTCAGTTTAGCATAACAAGCATCACAAACACGATGCGGTTTGCTAGGCGTTGGAGCCAATGCTGCTTTCAGTGCCTTTTTTGAACTACAAGGATGGCAATACACCAATCCACAATGATAACAATTATGCCTTTTTCTAGTAAAACCAAATGGCTGTCTACAACCAGAGCAAACCGATTGATCATTCCCTGAAACCCACTTATGTATGCATATACAAGTTGTAAAATTTGCGCCACATGCGATATTTTTTACATGCCTTTCTTTCAAAGCTTCCACCAATATTGGAGTTTTCTGATCTTCTATGTCTCCATGCCCTAATCTTCCATTGGCACCTCTCCCCCAAGTATATAGTTCACTTCTTGAAGTCAATGCAGCAACATGATGTGTGCCGCACGATATTTCCTCAACAGATTCTCCTTGTAATTTATCTCTTACTAGAATCGGCACTTTTCCATCGGAGGTTGGATTTCCTAGTTGACCATATGCCTTGCTCCCCATAGTAAAAACATGACCGGATGCGGTTAGCGCAACGGTCAAACTATGTCCACATGCAACCTGTTCAAAATTATAATCAGCAAGTGCAGCCACACAAGTTGGTTGAAGGTAAGTTTCCTTGTTAGCATGACCTAAACGATATTGGTCTCCGTCACCCCACGTGAATAGTTTCTTTGACGAAGAAGTATTTGAACTTGAACCAGATTGATCATTAACCTCTATAATTGCTGCTGTGTGCCACACTCCACATGCAACCTTAACAGCTTTATGTCCACTCAATAACTGTAACTCCTTTGGATATGCCACACTCTCTCTGTCTCCATGCCCCAAGACACCAAGCGTTCCATCACCAAAGGTAAAAAGTTTCCCATTGGAAGTTATCAATGCCGTATGCCATGCGCCACATGCTATAGATACAACCTGATGTCCTTCTAAAGGGCCAGTGACCCTCTTTGGTATGAAGTGGCTAACATCAGTTCCATGACCTAGAATTCCCGCGTTATGTGTACCATCACCCCAGGTGTATAGATCCCCGGATATAGATACCGCACATGTATGATATTCACCACAAGCAACAAAACTCACACCAGTAATGGCTAGGGAATCAACAAGACGGGGTTTACCATAATCTTTATCAAACCCATGACCGAGTCTTCCACCAGAGTCCTCTCCCCAGGTAAAAAGCTCACCTTGCCTTGTTACTAGAGCAATGTGACTTACACCGGGTTCTATATAATTAACATCAAGAACAACATCAGATTCCAATGGCTTGGGAATCAACATGTCTGTCTTGGAAGGGACTTGACTCCCTAATCCATCGGAGGAATTGCCTTCGGCCCAAACCTCTCCCCATATAAAAACATCACCAAGAGACTCTATGTCATCTGGTCCTGATACTACACTACTAGCATAGTTAGTACTTGATACACTAACACGGGAACCATCTCCAACACTTGTCCTTACTGGCGCCATACTTGTATGATCTGACCCCGCATCAGATCTTCTATTCGATGTGGATTCACGAGGAACTGATTCAAAAGAAAACCTTCCCTTGGAAATACTTGCAGTAAACTCTAGTGCTCCGCCAAAGGGACGATCATTCTGAGAAATGTCAACACTATCCTGCAAATGAAATTCAAAATAAATTACTTCATTCAAATGCTCTTGAAAAATAGAAAACTGGAGTCATGTTCCTTTTCCTTGCAAGTAACAACTTCAGCTTTAAGGAGAACTATGATATTACTAAGTAGGTGATTTATTAAAAGAATATTAAGATCATGAGTAACGCATGTTATACATCATTTAAGGTTCAAAAGCATTATATCGTGTAATCATTCAAGAGTTCACGTAAAAGAGACTATGTATGTGTTCAACTATTTAAGAATAAAGTAATGAAAGACTACGTATTAGTCAAAATTTAGACGATGTCGTAAATGTCAATGAAAGTTTCCAATTGGATTGGTTAACCAGAGCTGTAATGTCAAAGCTATGGCGGTGTAGTGTAGTGGAAGGATTATAGAAGACTGTCATTTAGAATGGTTATAAAATGGAAAGTTTCAAAATAAAACGATAGGAAATTAAGAAATCATAAATCAATCCATAAAAAATTCATGAATAATATATAGGAAGTAGAAACTATTTAACAATGTGTAAACTAATAAAAGTTTAAAAATTAAATTATCATTTAAACAAAATCTATTACAACTCACATCTGTTAAATCACTTCTAGTTCGCCGATTTCTAAGCTGTCCAGTAGAAATTAATGCCTTAAGGCCCGAAAGCCATACCTCAACCTCAGCAGTATCCTTGCAGATCTAGAAATTTGAAACTGGAATAGATTCAAAAATTCATATGAAATTGACAAAATCAAGTCCAACATAGAGTTAGCGTTTTCTCTAACCAGATCAAGTGATCGTTCGCCTTTTTTATAAATAAGTGAAAATGATAGATAATCCTTTTCAGGGCGCAAATATCTTCTAAATACAGCCTGCAAAGTATAAGTTAGAGCTAACATAACCGTAAATCTAGCTTCTTATATTGATCAAGCATCATTAACTTACTGTTCTCTGTCCTGAGATGATGCGCAAAACCGAAGACAACTTCAGATTCTTTTCCTTTCCATGAGAGATCCAAATTAGTGATGTTTCATCCTGCTAATGCCACTAAATATGAAACCATCCGTACAATGACTTGAAATTCAATGCATATAAGTTATAACAGCAAACTGAGTTCTAAAGTAAAGAAATAAATAAACACACAATAACATAGCGATTGATCACAGAGTTCGAGCAAGTGTGCCTACGTCTCCGACAATAGAGTGGCTACTGTAGTTTCTACTATAGAGTTACAGACTACAATTTTTAAATACTACAGTCAAGATTACAAGTTTATCCTTAAATTGTAATGCGGGGGACTTCGCCCCCTATACCCTAACCCTCCTAATCGTAACACAACATACGAATGGGCCAAGCTTAAAGGGAAGGTGCTCTAGCTGCACTGCGCTCATTGCACTTTCAGCTCCATTCACTCCGCTACGCTATTCTCAAGCGCCTGCCGACTTATTAGCAAATATGAGCAATACTCAACAATAATACATAAATACGCATGTACATTTCTTGAAATATATTTCATAAACAAAACTTTTCATGGTAAAAAAACTCACCTGTGACAGCCTGAAATTACAAAGTTTTGGCTTCCCTTGTCGACTATACTTAACTAACTGGGTTCCTCTTTTTAATGTAACGAATGCCTTCACACAAAATAAAATTAAGTAAGTGGAACACCTAAGCAACATACTATTTAGTCTATCATATCATATTAGTAATCAATTTGAAATTCATATTGCAGAAATGTAAACTACAATATAAATTCAATGGCTACATAATCCCTAGAATGATGATGTCCAGTGAAAAATGAAGAGCAAACACTTAAAACCTATTCAAACACCGACACAGACAAACACAAACACCATATGCGACACATACATTGACACGTAGACATGAGTAATAATTTTGTGAAAATGAAAGTAATTGAATGTAACCACGTGTGTCAATGTTACACCAGAAACACTTTCAATCTAAAGTGTCGGTATCACATATTTTGAAACAAACAAATATGATCAAACACTTATAACCTATTGAAACACCCACTTGAAAAATGAAGAACAAACACTTCAAACACCGACACAAACAAACGCAAACATAAGACATGAGACCGACATTAACACGTAAACACAAGTAATAATTTAAGAAACTAAAAGTAATTAAATGTAACCACGTGTGTCAGTGTTAGTATCAGACACCAGACACACTTTCAATCTTAAGTGTCGTGTCACATATTTTGAAACAAATATGATCAAACAAATATGACCAAAAAAAAATACAAAAATTGTAATATTTTCCAGCTACAAAAAAAAAATTAAAAAAAAAAATACTAACTTGTTCAATATCACGTTCAGGATTCCCATAACAATCAGGATCTGCCATTCCATCTGAAAGAAATTGTAAGGAAACCAGTGAAGAAGACAAAGCTCAAGCGTCATTCTTTCTACTTGGGCCTCTCATCAAACTCTTCAAAAACCTCAAGAAGAAAATTTTACCAAATGACCCAGATGAAGATTTCTCGTACCAATCTGAAAAAGATTGAAAATTGGTAAAAGGGTTGCATGAACAAGTGTGCGATGAGCAAGATTGGATTGAGAAATTGAGAGAGAAAGAGAAGATGCGAATGTTTCGTTGAAGGAAAGGGAATGAGATATTGGCGCGCTTCTTAAACTGGTTCCACGTCAACCAACTAACTTAACATTACCTTTACTTTGTTTTTTATTTGTATATTATACACTATACACTATATATGAAGCAATGCACGGACACTACTCAAATTAGGTGTGTCCCGGTGTCGGATACATGTTGTGACTGACACCGACTCGACAACAATACGACACCAATACATATAATTATATTGAATAATGCAATTTTTTTAAATTATTATTGATGTCGACATGTCAGTGTATGTATTGTGTCCCGTGTTCGTGTTTGTAACCATAGATGTTCAGTAGAAAACGGTGTGGATGTTTTTTTTTTTATACCGGTTGTGCTTTCGATTTAGAAAACAAGCTTATTTTTTATTTTTTTTATATTTTGTAGCAATATTTGACTACTACAAATCACTTACACTAAGGTATGTCATACTCTCAATTGAAATATATAAATGAAGTAGAAGAAAGGTAGAACAGAAAACAAACAAAACCTCGTAGATAGTAGAATTAAAGGATAAGATTTGTAGAGTTCATATCATCTGGATTGTTGATTAATAGGCTTAATTGCACTTTTGGCCCCCTAACTTTCCAAAAGTTGCGGTTATGGCCCCCTAACTAATTTAAATACAAAACAGCCCCCTAAGTATTGAATTTTTGGCATTTTTGGCCCCCTGGTTAGGTGCCACGTGGATATTTTTTTTAGTTTTTTTTATTCTTGCTGGCATTTTTAAATTGGAGGAAATTAAAAAAAAATGGAAGAAATTAAAAAAAAAAGGAAAAAGAAAATAGACCCTTGCAAAGCAACACCCTTTTCAGAGCAAACCCCTTTTCAGATCAAATCTCTGTAAGAATTTCACTTCATCTTCATTTCTTCAACAAAAAACCCCTTTCAGATCAAACCCTAACCCTAATTTTCTCGATCGATTCAATCATGGAGAAACCCGGTGAAACAATCGCAGTAGTGTTATCGGCGAAGGAAGCATTCGAGAAGCTCGAGAAAGTTGGAGGAGGAACGTACGGGAAGGTTTACAGAGCAAGAGAGAAAGCTACTGGGAAGATTGTTGCGTTGAAGAAGACTCGTCTTCATGAAGATGATGAAGGTGTTCCTCCTACTACGCTTCGCGAGGTTTCGATTTTGCGTATGCTCTCTCATGATCCACATGTTGTTAGGTAAGTTAACCCTAAATTGTTTTCAATTTCAATTCAATTTCAATTGGATTTGAAATTAGGTTGATTTTGTGAATTTTGTTGGTGTTAGGTTGTTGGATGTGAAACAAGGACAGAACAAGGAAGGGAAAACTGTGTTGTATTTGGTTTTTGAGTATATGGATACTGATCTTAAGAAATTCATTCGGAGTTTTCGCAAACTGGGTAAAATATTCCACCCCCAACCATCAAAGTATGTTAATTTCTTTTCAGATCTTCAAATTATTTAATTATTGTTGTTAGTTTTTTTTGCAATTAATTAATTAATGATTTTATGGGTTTGATTTTAGGGTTTGATGTATCAACTTTGCAAGGGTGTTGCTTTCTGTGGTTGCTTTCTGCCATGGTTTGAAAAAATGGATTTGAAATATTATTTATGGTTTAATGGTGATTCTGTTATTTTTGGAATTTTGGTTCATAGTGTTCTTCAAGGTTTTGTGTTGTTCTTGGTAAAATGGAGTTTTGATCTATGATTTTGCAGCTGCCGCAAAAGAAAAGTGTTAGTCTCCTTTTTTAAAAAAATAAAATAAAATTGGAGGTCTATTTTCTTTTTCCTTTTTTTTTTAATTTCTTCCATTTTTTTTTTAATTTCCTCCAATTTAAAAATGTCTGCAAGAATAAAAAAAACTAAAAAAAAATGTCCACGTGGCACCTAACTTTGTTGCTTTGGAAGGGTCTATTTTCTTTTTCCTTTTTTTTTTTAATTTCTTCCGTTTTTTTTTAATTTCCTCCAATTTAAAAATGCCAGCAAGAATAAAAAAAACTAAAAAAAAATATCCACGTGGCACCTAATTTAAGGGTGCGGGTGCCACGTCATCAACGACCAAGTCAAAAATGGACCAGGGGGCCAAAACTGCCAAAGATTCAATACTTAGGGGGCTGTTTTGTATTTAAATTAGTTAGGGGGCCATAACCGCAACTTTTGGAAAGTTAGGGGGCCAAACGTGCAATTAAGCCTAATAAATATGCATGTGAAAATTTTGTAATAAAAAATTAGCATCAATTTAATAGTTTGCATCTTATGAAATCTTCTCAATTGAGTGGATAGTCCCTAGATTGTTTTGATAATTGCTAGTTTGTTGATCTCATTTATTTTCTTATGGAATAATCTTGTAGTAAATCATACCTGATGATCAATAGAAAGGTTAACAAGTGGTGGTGCCACTTCAATGTTGGTATCGACATAAGGAACTTTGAATTTAACATTGCTGGAAGGATTTTCATCTGGAGTTTCAATAATTGGAGGTGTAACCTCCACTTTCACATCGTCGGAAGTATTCTCAATTACATGTGGAGGAACCTCGACTTTGATATTCTCGGGATAATTCAAAATTTGAAGTGATACGTTTACGACACAATTGGAGGTGCAATGTCATATCCAAACGTAGAGGGCATGAATGAGAGTATCCATAGCTGAAACAACACAAAATGATAGTGAGGAGAACTGGACAATTTTTGTATTGGCAGGTTTCAGATTTGTATAATTCAAACTAGGTTGTCGGGTTATACAATCTGAAAATCACATAGAAATCGAACGAGAAAGGTTTTATAGTCACATTACCTTTGTATTCAGACAAAAACTGTGTGTGTGTGTTCCCTCAATATATATATATATGTATATATATAGGGTTTTCCTAGAAGACACCCTTTAGTTTTTATGAAGGTGTCTTTTAGCAATCCACACATCAAGGTATGATTATCCACTTTTTAGTTATAACTTGATAAAATACACCATAAAAATTAGTGGGTGTCTTTTATAGGGTTTTGCTAGAAGACACACACTAATTTTTATGAAAGAAATGGTGACTTCTATCAAAACTAATTTGTATGTGTGTGTGTGTGTGTTTCAGATTATATATAATCCGAAAGTTTTTCCACCTTCGAAATATATATTCTCTGAATTGGTGTTTTTCCAATATGCAGGAAGTCATCTCGGAGAAAATGTCTAAAATGAAAAAAAAAACATCTTGTTCGAATTATATAATCTAAAACACCTTTCAGATTATATAATCTAAATGAGTATTTTTAAAATTTAATATCAATATGGTGCTGAAAAGAAAGTAAGAAGAAGAAGAATTTAATCTTTATGGTGGTGTGAAGTTTTTTTATGCAGACTAATGGTACCATAGGTTTTGAATAAATAAATTCTAATAAAAACTAATTAAACTCAGCGTGAATTCGAATAAAGAATTGTATTAAATAAATTCGAATAAAGTTGCGTATTAAATAAGTTCGAATAAAAGTTACATTACATTACATAAAGTTCCTAAATATGTCATATAATTACATTACATTACGTTCGGAAATGCACCTTCCAACTCTTACCTTGAATGGGGTAAATTCAAACCTGCTAAACAACAGCTCCCAAGCATTAACCTGGCATTTCTATTGTTCGATTCAAAACATTAAATTTTTGTTAGGCTTGGTTTAAATGATGGTATTGAAGTGTCAACAGAATGAGGTCCATTCCTTGACACTTCAATACCTTCATCTAAACTAGCCTAACAAGAATTTAATCTTTTGAAAGGAACAATGGAAATGTCGGGTCAATGCTTGGGAACTGCCATTTAACATGTTTGAATTACCCCATTCAGATGAAGACAATTGTTGTAGTTGGAAGGTGCATTCCCTACCTAATCACGATCTTCTGGTGGAATCAAACTTTTGATGATATCTTCAGTTGATCTCAACAATGTTACACGCATATCGATCCACTGGAACATGTTGTGCTCCCAAAACATGCTCCTCACGTTATCGTCATTCGTTAATTCCACCCAAGTGAATGATATTCTCCCATCGTCGAGCGTTGGACGTTTATACCGAAGGTATTCCACCATCCTTGTGTCTCCGAGGTTGACTCATTGGTTGAATTCATTCAGTTGATCTTTGATACCTCTTAACATGACACCAAGGTGCCGAACTTTCAACCTCTGAGGTTCTCCCTAAAACTAAAAAATTTTAATTTAAGTGAAAAAAATCTATCATACCAACATAATTTAAGTGAAAACTTACTTGTTCTTATTATTGGAGTGTTGTTTGATTTGAAGTTGAAGGAATTTCAGATTTGAGTGATTTAAGAGAGATTTGAGAGAGGTTTGAGATTGGAAATGAGGAAATGAGGCTCTGCCTGCTTAAAACAGCACGCAAGTCACGCAAGGGCAAAATGGGCAATTCAGTTAGGAGCGAGCAATTTCTGCTGGGTAAAGAGCAGAATTCGTTCAACTATATCATGAGCCCATGACTAAATTAGGGCAAGAGACGCCGTCAACAGTACAGAGTAAGAGTACACACTCTTGTTGTTGCAAATCTGAGAAGCGTACCATTCCGATCTCACTCCTTCTCTTTCTTCTATTTCATTTCTAGTTCAATACCGTATTTTCTTTTTCTCTCCTTAACTTCATCTTCAAATCCATTATCTCATTCCCACACAATTCACAATTCTGTTATCCACTCATTCAATTAACCGCTTGCTACAAATGAAGAACACCAAGAACCACTACTCTATTGTTGTTTCCCTTTCTCAACAAATCCACGGAATTAGGTCACACTTGATCAATTCTTACTCTCACTTATGTCAAATCAATTTTGCATATTCTCTATTCCACAAGATTCTTAAAGATGGGTTTTATCAGCTTGATTTTCAAAGGTCTTTGTCTTAACGGTGATGTTCAGGATACCCTACACTTTAGCGATGATTTGCATCGAGTTTTCATCTCTACAATGTTAGCTAGGGGACACTGAACAAACAACAACTGCCTTCCAATTGGCACAAATGGAATGACATATTGTCAAACTTGACCCGGTAATGTATAACACAGTCATTGATAGCTTGTTCAAAGTTAAATTTGTAAATCATGTTCGTGTGGTAATGTACAACACGATTATTGACCGTCTTTGCAAAAATAAATGTGTATGTCGTGTGGTAATGTAAAACACTATTGTTGATAGTATGTGCAAAGATATGTATGGTATATTAAGCAATGTGTTTTGCAAAGAGGGTTAGGGAAAGATAATGGAACTCCCATCTCATTTGGTAATAAGCTATGAAGCACGTACACTCATCGGATTAGGCGTGGCCCGGTGTCGGACACGTGTCGTGTCCGACACCTAAACGACGCCGACACTTGTAATTACACAAAATTATGTGATTTTATCAAATTATTAGCTGTGTCGCGTATCAGTATCTATGTCGTGTCCGGTGTCCGTGTCCGTATCGGTGCTTCATAGGTAATAAGCATCTAGCAACACGAGTGAAACCGTCTAAATAGTTGTTGTTTTTATTTTTTACTAACTTAGTTGTATTTGTATTTCTGCAGACTCACGAGATCTTGAAGAACATCCTCAAATTCATGTATTCTTTGTCTCCATGATTGTAACCAACTATGAGACAGAAGGAACGGAGAAATAGAGAAACTTTGTGGGTTGCTTGAATGGTTTCAATGCTTGAATTATGCCATTTCTTCAGTATAACCCTAATGGTTTGGAGGTGTACTTGGATGGTGTTTGTCATTGGTTGTGCAGACCCTAATGGTTTGGAGATGTACTTGGATGATGTTTGCCATTGGTTGTGCAGAATCAGAACAAATGGTCAACTTTATGTTATGTCATTGAACTTGACCAACATGCCAATCCCATGTCTTTTAGCATATCAATTTTTTGGTGAATCGGCATCAAGGAAAGAAGCAGTTGTTTTGTTAGGTGGAATTGTGTTGAAAAGCATCAACCCAACTATGTATAGTATATTAAGCAGTGTGTTTTGTAAAGAGTGAAAGGTAAAAGAAGTTGCTGTGATAATGAAAAAAAAAAGGTATGAATACAATATGAAGTGAACAAGGCCATAGATATGTTACACCATGACCATAAGGAGAGTAACACTTATTCATGACTACCAAATCATGATTAATGGATTATGTAAGATTAACATTGTAGATGAAGCTATGAATCTCTTTGAAAAATGTATTCCAAAAATATGATTCATAATAGAATAACTTACTACTCTCTTATCGATGGCTGAAGTCTCTTTTTATTTTGATAGTTACAAGCAATAAAGATGTACTATGTAATAGACTCGCTATGATTATAGTTTTGATTAAAGTCAGAGTTACTGATGGGTTCAATTTGATATTGTATTCTTGATCTGCTATATCAACTATGTTGTAGTTTTCTTATAATCCTAATAAAATTTAAATCATAACCATATTTTGTTTGCATTATAGATTTGACTCCTAAATAGGTAACTCCTGAGATGATTATTTATGCTCTTTTTGCAAAATATGAGAAAAATTAGGTTGGGACATCTTAGTTCCATATGAAATTTTTATTGTTGTTGAATTTCTATGATTGGTTATGAAATTTCGTGTATTGACAACCAAGGAGTAGAGCTGTAAAATGGCTTCATTGCTGCTGATCTCCCAGTTATCTAATGTAATTTCACAGTGTATATTTAAGGGTTGAAATATAGTACAATTGTGAAGAAGAATCAAATAATTTTATCTTGTAGCCTATTTCTTGAAGAAAGTTACTGAACAAGCAAAGTTGGGCGGGAGAACCATGAATAGATCTTGGTTCATGGGTGTACAGTTGCATCTCTTGTTCACATTTTCGTTGGATTTGCATTTCTGTTAGGGAAAGAAGAACCAAAGTCTTTGCAACTCGTATTGGTTGTCGTTCCTTGGTTTAGAAATCAAATATGTTGGTGACTAATTTTTCGAAACTCGCCTTTTGACTTTGTTTATGGAAGCCATTTTTCTTGTGTAAATCAGGAAGCAAAGTCATTAGATGATAGATCTGCTCACTAGTTTCTTCAAACTACTGCCATTCATTGTGTATGATTCATCATTGATATTGTTTTATAGATTAAAATTTATGATTCTATATGCATTCATCAATTCATATGCATGATTGTAAATGGCTTTCATGGACAACCTACTATACACAACTCAGCCTCCAATTCAAATATGCAGAATTGTACACCTCTATTTCTCAACATTTTCTTCACTCTTGTGATAAGATTCAATTTAATATCAGAATGGGATAATGAGTGAAACAGTGAAAATCTGATGGAAATAGAAGGTATTATTTCTGAATAATCCAGTTAGAGTTCAAATGGGATCTAACTGATGATTACACTGGATTGAAACTGGAAATAGTAAAAAAAACAGAAAATTAAACTAAGCAATTCGAGCTGCTTAGGGTCTCCCAGGAAAGATAGCTAACAGAATTCTTGCCTATCTCCTAGTGATTATTCAATCATCATATATAGTACTCAGATCCCCCTTTCTCTCTCTGCCATCTGTCCTCCTCATCCATTCTCTGCTGAGTGGAATTATTCCTCACTAATTGAGCAACACTAGTAGTGGAGTTATCATTATCATTTATTATTCCCCACTAATTGAGCAACACTAGTAGTGGAGTTATCATTATCATTTATTATTCCCCACTTGAGCAATGCTAATAGTGGAGTTATTATTATCATCTACACTCTTCTTATTATGCTTCCTCGTATACACCATCTGATGCTTATCAATTCCCCCCCCCCCCCTTCCAAACTCTTCTTGCCCTCAAGAAGAAATCCTGGAAATTCTTTTCTTAGTTTCTCCACTGATTCCCAAGAGTTTTCAAATTCTGGAAGGTCCTTCCGTTTCACCAATACTTCTACTACTCCCATTTCATTCCTGCGTGTATCTATGGCTTCTTCTGGTTCCGGCTCTAGCTGCCAGTCCTCGTTCATGCAAGCTGGTAGGGGTTGAGGTTCAGCATTAGGAGTTACTGCTTTCTTCAACAATGAAGCATGAAACACTGGGGGCACTCTACTCTCCTCAGGCAACTTCAACTTGTAGGCTACTTCACCTATCTTTTGCTCCACTTCATAAGGTCCATAGTATCGTGGACTTAACTTCTGATTGAACCTATTTGCTAGTTTCTTCAGCTTGTAAGGTTGAATTTTCAGATATACCATATCACCAATCTGATACTCAACTTCTCTTCTATGCTTATTAGCTTGAGCCCGCATTACATCTTGTGCCCTTAATAATTGTTCTTGCATTTCCTTCAACATAGCATTCCTCTCAGCTGTCAACTTATTAACCTCTTCCACTGCAGATAAACTAACATCACCCTTGACCAACGTTGGTGGACTTCTTCCATATAGAGCCTCAAATGGGGTAGTTTTGAGTGAAGCGTGATAATTGGTATTATACCAATATTCTGCCCAAGCTAGCCACTTAGGCCACTGCTTTGGTTGCCTTCCAGTTAAGCATCTCAAATAAGTTTCAACACACCTGTTCACCACCTCCGTTTGTCCATCGGACTGAGGGTGATACGCACTACTATACTTCAATTTTGTGCCTGCCTGCTTAAACAGTTCGGACCAAAAAGTGCTGAGAAAGACTTTGTCCCTGTCGGAAACTATGGAAGTAGGAAACCCGTGCAATCTAACTATTTCCCTTATGAACAGAGTAGCAATGTCCTTAGCTGTGTAAGGGTGGCTAACTGGCAGGAAATGAGCATACTTAGTTAGCCTATCTACCACCACCATAATGGTATCTGCGCTTTGCACCTTAGGTAGCCCCCCTATGAAATCCATGGATATGTCAGTCCATATTTGTTTAGGAATAGGTAAAGGTTGTAGTAGCCCCCCAGGTCTCAAGGTCTGATACTTGTTCTGCTGACACACCTCACAAGCTTGCACATAATCCTTAATCTGCTTTCTCATGCCTTCCCAATACACAATTCCAGAAATTTTTTTATATGTTCTAAGGTATCCAGAATGACCTCCTACTGCAGTAGCGTGGAACTCATGGAGTAACCAAGCAATTCTAGGTGAATTCTTAGGAATCACTACCCTTCCTTCATGGTACAATCTTCCTCCCCTTAACTGGTACCCTGGCTGACTGAGAGGGTCACTTATCAATGCTTGCACCATAACTTTCAGTTTCTCGTCATTCTGCACTTCCTCTTCCAACCCTTCCCACGCTTCACACTGTACAGTAGTGATTGTAGCATAAATCATTTTTCTAGATAGAGCATCAGCTGCATTGTTTTCATTCCCGGGTTTGTACTTCACCTCAAAATCAAACCCTATTAACTTAGCAATCCACTTTTGTTGATCTTCACCCATCACTCTCTGTTCTGTGAGAAATTTCAGGCTCTTCTGATCGGTATGCACTTGAAAATGTCTCCCTAACAGATATGGCCTCCATTTTTGAATGGCTATCACAATTGCCATTAATTCTCTTTCATACACGGACTTACCTTGAGCCCTGTCAGATAACGTTTGGCTCATGTATGCTATTGGTCTGCCTTCTTGCATCAACACTGCACCTATTCCCTTTCCTGAAGCATCAGTCTCTATTATAAATTCATTGTCAAAATCTTGCATAGCTAGTACCGGGACAGTAGTCATTGCCTGTTTTAGTTGGTCAAATGCTTGTTGTGCTTCATTATTCCACAAGAAATTATCCTTCTTCAGTAATTGAGTGAGTGGCCAAGCTATCTTACTGTAATTCTTTACGAATTTCCTGTAATACCCTGTTAATCCTAGGAATCCTCTCAAACCCTTCAGTTCCTTAGGATATGGCCATTTGAGCATATCTTCTATCTTCTTTCGGTCAGCTGACACACCCTTGCCAGATATCAGATGTCCCAGATATTCAACTTCCTTTTGAGCAAAAGAGCACTTTTTCTTGTTAGCATATAACTGATGGGTCCTGAGTACTTGCAGAATTGTCCTCAAGTGCAACTGGTGTTCCTTCTCACTTTTACTATAGATGAGGATGTCATCAAAAAATACCAACACAAATTTCCTCAGGTAAGGCCTCAACACTTCATTCATCAATGCTTGGAAAGTAGAGGGAGCATTAGTTAGGCCAAACGGCATAACTAAATACTCGTAATGACCTTCATGTGTCCTGAAAGCAATTTTAGCAATATCTACTTCCTTCATTCTAATTTGATGATAGCCAGACTTCAAGTCAAGCTTAGAAAAAATAATTGCTCCCCCTAATTCATCTAATAGTTCGTCAATGATTGGTATAGGGAATTTGTTGGGAACCGTCACCTTGTTGAGAGCTCTGTAGTCGGTGCAGAATCTCCATCCTCCATCCTTCTTTTTTACTAATAAAACTGGACTTGAATAGGGACTGGTGCTATGTCTTACTATTCCAGCTTGCATCATTTCCTTCACAATCCTCTCAATTTCATTTTTTTGATAATAGGGGTATCTGTATGGCCTGATATTTGGAATAGTAGCTCCAGGGTTGAGCATTATAGGGTGATCATGCTCTCTGATGGGTGGTAAACCTGTGGGCATGTTGAAAACTTCTTCAAATTCTTCTAAGATTTCCTTCCATTGAGCTTGTTCTTCGGTACTCCCTACTTTGTTACTTTCAGTTTCTAATGATTGTATGTAAAATCCAACCCCTTCATCAGCCAGAGCTTTCATCATAGCCTTCCAAGAGGACTGCCTAGTACACATAGTCGGGTCACCTTGAATACTATACTTCCTCCCTTCAAACTCCCACTTCAGACATAAGTTCCCAAAATTGGCTTCAATGTTTCCTAAGCTGGCTAACCAGTCCATTCCCAACACCATCTCTGAACCTCCTAACTCCATCAGGAAAAAATGTTGTGTGAATTCAACTCCTTGAATTTGGAACTGCAAGTTTTCACATACTCCCTGTTTTCTTATCTTATCACCATTTCCTACTTCAATGACATAAGTAGGTGTCTCCCTCAATTTTAACCCCATCTCCTCCACTAACCTTGAGGCTATAAAATTACTAGTAGCCCCAGAGTCAATCAAGGTAAGCACCTGCCTCTCACCAATTGTCACCCAGACCTTAAATGATTTGTTTGAAGTGAAACCTTCCTTGCTTTGTAAGGACAACTGCAAGGTCCTCAATTCCTCAACAACTACTACTTCCCTTCTTTCTTCATTAACTATCTCTTCTAACTCCTCGTCATCACTGCTATCTTCACACAATCTCAAGCTCATGTGTTTGAACTTACAAGTGTGCTCTCTGTTCCACTTTTCCCCACATTTGAAACACAATCCCTTCTTACTTCTCTCCTCTAGCTCTGCAGGGTCCAGTCTCTTCCCTTTGTACTTATCATTGTTCCCTGTTCCTCCTTTCTCACCTTCCCTCCTAACACTGCTGAAATCTCCAGGGTCCTTGAATCTAGAAGTACCCCCCTTATCCTTCCAAACAGCCCCTCTTCGTTTCACCACTTCGTTCTTTTCCTCAATAAGCAAGGCACGATCCATTAAATCAGTTAGATCACGACTCTCATATAACTTCATCTCAGCCTGAATCTCTTCCTTCAATCCATTTAGAAAAATGGATTCCAGCATGACTCTTTCTTCTCTACGCAGGGGTGCTACCAACATTTCAAATTTGTCCCTATATTCCATCACTGTACTTCTCTGTCTAAGGCTCAACAATGGACCCAAAGGATTTTGTAACAATCCAGGTTGAAACCTTCTTATTACTGCCATCTTGAACTCCTCCCAGGTTCGCAATGGTGTTTGTTCTTCCCACCATTGAAACCAATTTAAAGCCTTCTCTTCTAATGCAAGCACTGTTGTATCCACCTTGTCTTGCACATGTATTTCGTTCAGCCGGAAATAACGTTCAACACGTACTAACCACCCATACGCATCTTCTCCCTTGAATATCGGAATTTCCAATCTCCTCCTCGTTACGGTGACACCCAATCGGTTCCCACCATCGCGTCGGGGTCGATGTCTCAACGACGCAGTACTGTTATCACTCCAATCGTCCTCTTCGTCGTTGTGATTTCCTCTCCATCCTTGTTGCCGGTGACGACGAACAGGTTGCTCTTGGATGAGCTGGCGAATCTGTTCCACTGTGATCTGAGGTCTTGCTTGTTGTTCCAATGCTAATTGACGAATCTGCTCCTGCTGTTCCAACGCTAATTGACGAATCTGCTCCACCGTTGCTTCAACGTTGCCCACCTTCTGTTCAATTGCGTCAACTCTGTTCTCCATGATTTTTCTCGTACTTACCATCCACTAGCGAGATCGTAACCAAGGCTCTAGATACCAAATTGATAAGATTCAATTTAATATCAGAATGGGATAATGAGTGAAACAGTGAAAATCTGATGGAAATAGAAGGTATTATTTCTGAATAATCCAGTTAGAGTTCAAATGGGATCTAACTGATGATTACACTGGATTGAAACTGGAAATAGTAAAAAAAACAGAAAATTAAACTAAGCAATTCGAGCTGCTTAGGGTCTCCCAGGAAAGATAGCTAACAGAATTCTTGCCTATCTCCTAGTGATTATTCAATCATCATATATAGTACTCAGATCCCCCTTTCTCTCTCTGCCATCTGTCCTCCTCATCCATTCTCTGCTGAGTGGAATTATTCCTCACTAATTGAGCAACACTAGTAGTGGAGTTATCATTATCATTTATTATTCCCCACTAATTGAGCAACACTAGTAGTGGAGTTATTATTATCATCTACACTCTTCTTATTATGCTTCCTCGTATACACCATCTGATGCTTATCATCTTGCAATCTTGTACAAGATCTTTACTAGTAACATAGCATTGTTAAAACTGAATAGTTTTCAATTACTAACTCCTTATGATTAGGAGTCTGAGTTGTGTGTTTTACTGGCTAACTCCTTGTTTTTAATTTAGTTGCTTTTTTATTGAATTAAAAGTCATTTACTGTTGGGTTCAATTTGCTATTTTAACCATAAGAGTGGTTGATTTTTTAATTCATGAATTAATTTCCCTCTTTCATTCCTATTGTTGAATTTCTCTGATTTGTTAAGAAATTGTGTATTGACTTTCAAGATTGAGTTATGTAATGGCCTCATTGTTGTTGATATCAGTTATCAATGTAATTTCTTAATGTATCGATATCCAAGTGTTGACTTATGAGCCTTGTCATTCAGCCAACCGTCTTTCTGTGGTAATTTTAATCTACTTTGTTAGATATCATTTTGTTGCAAAACAGTATTCCCCAAGCTGGTTTGCTTCCGGCAACTTTGAACTTCCTTTGTATCGTCCATCACCTATATCATGCTAGGTGTTTGCGGATGTGTTTACTCCATTATTGCCTAGAGATATGGCCTAAATAGATCTTATAAGGTTTGAGGAGCCCTTACCGCACTAATCAGTTTTGTGGGGTTGAGTTAGGTTTTAAGTCCAAATTCTATGATTGGATTGGTGGAAAATGAAAGGGAGGGAACGAAAGGTAACCTAGAGACTTCATGGAGCTGCATGCGCAGCTTGGTAAATCGGTGGCGGAACAGGAGACACGGCTATGGCTACGACAGTGAGAAACAGCCGCGTCTGATCTGAGCAATAGAGGTATATGATTTTTTTTTATCTGTGCCATTTTATTCCAAATCCAATACTGCTTTATGGATAATTTGATTTGATAGTACACGGAACATGATAGTAACATAGTTTAATATTTTTCGACTGCTAGTTTTGTTTAACATTTCAGCTAGTTTTCTATAGTAGCGTACAATGCATTTCATGATCTTGGCGCTCTTCCTCAGACATCTCAGATTTGTTCTTCCTCAGAATTTCATGCCACTTGCATATGTTTTCCATATCATTTGTCTCAGCTGATTTTGCCTTAGCAGAGTTCATTGCCGTTGCATTTGCTTGTTCTTCTTCATGACTTTAATCAGTTGTCACTGTTTTTTTACGCTCCGGAGTTCAATGGTGTGTCTTTCAGAGTTGTCTACTTGTTGTCCGTCCCATTTTGCATACTAACCTGATCACTTCTTCCATATTTTCTTCAAAGCATTTATGTGAATCTAAATTTAGAGTTTATCGGAATTATCTGAATCTAAATGTAGACTTTGTGAAGGGACTTGTTTGATGAGACACTGACCTTGCTGTCATAAATGGTGGTGCTATAAATGAGGTTGTAACTTGAGTTGTGTATTTGGTTTTAAAGTGGTTATTTAAGTCTTACCTTTATGACTAACATCACATATATCAAATCTTACGACAATTGGTCAAGAAACTTAAAACAAGTTTGGACTTGGAGCGGCATGCTTCCTTTAAAATCCAACCAAAGGTTATTTTTCAGGGCCAGTCTACTATACATGATTCTGGTGTGTTGTTTTTAGTCGTGTCAGTGGCCACATATGGAGAAATGGGGATCAGAAGTGCATCATGGGTTTGAACCAGTGCATTCACTAAAGCTGTCCCTAGCTCCTAATTGCCGAGCTACACATTCATTCTAGTTTCAGCAATGTCATCAATGTTATTCAGCCACGCAATGGGGAAATCAGCGCAAGAGAAACAGAAAGGTGCAGAACAAATCAGAAGTATGCAGTATGTCTGCGCTGCCATATGTCGGTGGCAGTGCCATAACATCGACAAGATCAGCATGTGAATCTGCATTGCTATCGAAGGCAGAGATGACTCTGATCTTGGCTTAATGATAACATCAGATGCTTTTGGTATGCATTCTCTTTGCAAAGTAACTCATTATTTCTCTCTGTGTTCTTTTATGAGTTTTATCAATTTCATTTTTAGTTGGATCTTTCCATTTTCAGCAACGAATGCAAGAGTGTCATGTTCCATTTCCCATACAATAATTGTCTATAATTTCTCATTCATAACTTGTTACAGTAACATGCTTTGAAAAAGAGTATCTAAGCCTGCCAATGTTGGTCTATTTCTGATGCTATCTATCTCTTGTTGTTTCAAAACATGAAGGTGAAAAGGGTCCATTTTGCGCATATTTGAAGGAACATGTTGAAGAAAGGAGATTTTGTTGTGACAAGTTGAGAAAAATGCAACTATATAAGCTTCTGCGTAACTTGATAGAATACCGACAAAATCCAACTTAGCACATCGTGGACTTACACAAAACATTACGTCCGTGGATTGTGTGTTGTGTGAAGGGGATGTTGAAACAAATTCACTTATGTTTCTATTTTGCGATTTTGCATCTTCTGTTTGGTATAGTGTTTTTCGGTAGTTGGGCTTTATTTGATTCTATCTCCAAACCTGAGCCCGCTCTTTGAATGCTTAACGGGTGCAGCCACATGTAAGAAAATATAAACGGGGTATTGATTGATCTGGCTTACAACATTTTGTCTTATTTGGAAATCTGGGAATGATAGAAATTTTTCAAACGGGGTAAAGGACCCTATGGTCATGGCTATGGAGCTTGAGCAAAACGTCGATGAGTCGTGCTTGTTTTGGTAGGTGTATCATGAGCCATACCAGGGCAATTTGTGTGAAGGAGGTTGTTTTCCTACGGCCTTGAGAATCCTAAAATTTTCTGGTTTGGTTTGTTTGGGAAGAACGACGAAAGCGCTAGTACAGAAGTAATTGCTGCAGTTTTTTTATCCATGACTTTCCAGGTTTTATTTTTGTTGTCAAAAACTACAATGTTCACTTGTCATTCTGGAGCATCCTTTGGCGCAGGTAACGTCAGTTTTTCCATCGAAGAGCACTGCTGCTGTGTTGTCTATTTTTCTGCTCTGATGCTGCTGGAATTTCAATTTGTTTAGAGGTTGTTGGTGTGGTAATTGTAGACGATTCAGTTGGCTGCTTTGGCGTGCAGTTTTAGCAGGGTTTGCTGATGTGTTTGCTGGTTTTTCAGTGACAGTTTTTAGTTTGTGTATGTGGGATTGGGACCTTAGAGTTTGCTCCTCTCAAGATTCCAGGTTTGACTCTCCCTCGTCAATTTTGGTGGGTTAATTTGACTTCTTCAAAAACAAGTTTGTGTCTGTAGTTCAAGAGGTTGATTAAGTGGTACTGGTAGATCCTTGCTTCAAGGCCATTTTGTTTGTTGTATTTATCATTGTTCTGATAGTGTCCTGAAGGTATATATAATGCACAGTGTACCCGTATATTAATTAATTTGTTTGCCATTATATTAATTTGTTAATATAAGGTTCAATTGATTTGTAAGTCCCTGAAATTTGAACTCATTTTAATTATGTCCCTATATACTATAAACTTTTATCGAAGTCCTTTTATTTTTAAATAAAATATGTGTATCTAACTCCTTGATTACGGATTTACGGACACCTTTTGACTCACAAAAGGAATAGAGATGCCTTGACATTTTCATTACTATAGTTTTAGAGTACGTAGAAGATATATAAATGCATTCATTTTTAATATTGATGACAATAGAAATTTATACCCTAAAAAGTAAAGAGATTTTCATTTTTTTAAGGCTTTGTTTGAAAGTTTAGAGTTGACGAGAGGACTTTGGAAGAAAGGAAGGAGCAAGTCAAAGAAATAGAAAACTTTAAGATGGAGGGTTTGTCTACATCATTTAAGAGAACTCAAACTTTTTTTTTTTTGTGATAACTCAAAAATCGTATTAGAAGAGAGTTTTTGAGATTTTATATGAATTCAGGAAAATTTATGTCTCAACTAATATTCTTAAACTTAAAATACATTAATCATTGATATCTCTATATAATACAAAAGAATAGTTCTATGAGCAAAGTACACGTGGCGCCTCATTTTGCTTCTAGCATTTAATGCTCCTCAAACAATTTTTTTTTTCAATGCATAAGACCTTTGATTATACCTTTGATCAAGATATCAAGATAGTTGCCTTAATTATGTATTATGTATTATGTAAATATTTGATTAAGAAATGGTATCAAATATACAATGTTGTTTTATTGTTTTATGTACATGTGCATTTTGCCTTAACAATATGTATTATATACATTTTAATCCAACCGTATTTTATGTTTATGGAGGAATCCAACCGTGTTGTATACGTACGATATTATTATATACGTTCATTCCAGGCTAAAGTTTTTTTTTCTTTTCCACTCTAATTTCGACTCTGATTGACCGATCAATTTTACATATTAGTTACCGATATTTGTTGTAATTACTCGGAGATAACTTAATTATTGTGTACTTTTTTTTTGAAGGAGTTAATTATTGTATACTCTTTCTGAAATTTTTTTAATCTTCGGAAATAAGATTTATCTTAAATAGGATCAACGTTATGTACATCGTATCAAATCAAAGTACCACTTTTATATATCATCGTTTCAAACTAATTTTTTAAGTCTCCGGAAAAAATGTCGTCCATATATATGATAAATTGTTTTCTATAATTTGGTACCATTTTTTTCGTGTAAGGTACGTATGCACTGTTTTTAATCAGAAAAAAATAGCAATTGGCAGTACCATTTTTTTTAGCAATTACTCTGTTTGGACTCCAATATTTTTTATTTTATTTTTTTGGTACAAGCCATATTGTTTTTTTTGTCTCCGTTTTTTATGATATCATGCTATTGCCGTATTCAATGCATATTTAATTTGGTTTACAAATATGGTAGCTTCTTTCTTAACAGAATATATATATGGTAACTATTATTTTGAAAATTATTGTGTACTTTTTTTTTTAAGGAGTTAATTATTGTATACTCTTTCTGAAATTTTTTTAATCTTCGGAAATAAGATTTATCTTAAATGGGATCAACGTTATGTACATCGTATCAAATCAAAGTACCACTTTTATATATCATCGTATCAAACTTATTTTTTAAATCTTCGAAAAAAATGTCGTCCATATATATGATAAATTGTTTTCTATAATTTGGTACCATTTTTTTCGTGTAAGGTGCGTATGCACTGTTTTTAATCAGAAAAAAATAGCAATTGGCAGTACCATTTTTTTTAGCAATTACTCTGTTTGGACTCCAATTTTTTTTTTTTTTTGTACAAGCCATATTGTTTTTTTTTGTCTCCGTTTTTTATGATATCATGCTATTGCCATATTCAATGCATATTTAATTTGGTTTACAAATATGGTAGCTTCTTTCTTAACAAAATATATATATATGGTAACTATTTTTTTGAAAATAAATATATATCCTTGCTTAGTATTGTTCCAAGAACCGTTTCAAAAAAAAAAAGTATTGTTCCAAGAAAGGCGAAGTGTGTGGTATAATTTGTGAAATAATAGAATGGTCCCTTCATCGTGTATGGTTTCCTTGCATGCGTTTTTTTTCCATGCGTTTTTTGTGTAAACAAAAGGTTCCATGCGTTTTTTTTTCCTTTAATGACGTATTATTTCCATGGCCGATCCAATGGTTGTATGACAAGTGTCAATTTCACTTTGTCAGCCAATCGGAATTCATCATGTTTTGTTTTTGTTTTTATTCTTTTGGTTGCTACCCATGATAATTAATTTGTTATTTACTGCCTATAAAAAGGTCATGTCATATTTGATCATTTCATCTGCTTTTTTGTTTCTTTTTCACATATTGTTGTTGGTAATAACAAAAGTAAGTCTTGCAATGGCTCCGAGATCAGTTGATAACATCTCTGAGGTCAGTCCAGTGAAGGAATCATGGACCATTGTCGTTCGAATTGTCCGTGCTTGGTTCGTTCGTGATGTCAATCGTGACGCTCACCCTTTTTCACTTGACATGGTGTTGATGGATGCATCGGTTAGGCTATTCCTAATTTTTGTTTCGCACTTAAAATTTTCTTAGAATTCCATTTATTTTGTTTTTTAATTGTTTTTTTTTTGTGTGATCAGGGCAACAAAATTCATGCAACTGTGCAGAGGACTCTTATCTACAAGTTTGAAAAGGATTTGCAAGAGGGAAAGGTCTACAATATGAGTAACTTTGGTGTCGCTGCGAATATTGGTTCTTATCGGACAACCAAGCTGAAATTCTAAGGAGCATTTAATGTTCTTTTGATATTTTGATATTTAAAAAAAAAAATACACATCTTCACTTTAATGTTCTTTTGTGAATTCTTATTTGGCAAGTATACCACGAGTTTTAATTGGCACGGGATCACGTATAATGACAGAGTTTATGAAATCAGCAAATTATTTCAATACCATTAACGTTTGTTAATAACGAGTTTGTTATGAAATACACAATTTTTTTTATTATCAATGTTATTATGAAATACGTAAAAAAAAATTATTATCAAATGATGATCAAATATTATGACCTTTTTTATTATCAAGTGATGGTCAAATAATATGAATATTTTGTTTTTTTTACAGTATATGACAATTTTGTGAAAAATTCTTAAAGATGAATTATGTATGTTTTTTGTGCTTAATAATTCATACTTAATAGATGTTTTTGTTAAAAAAATTCTATTTTTTTAGAATAGATTGACATTTTCTACACATTTCTGGAGAATCTCATTCAAAAATATGAAGACTAAATTTGAGTTGACTAAAAAATAGATACCAAGAATGGTGATGAAAACTTTTGGAAGACTAAAAAACTAACAAATTTTTTAGCGAAAATAAAATGAAATATATATTTTTTGAAAGAAAAACTAAAACGACGTATTGATATATTGAAAAATTAAGAATACCATTCTTTATTTTTTTTGACAAAGAATACCATTATTTTGTTACTCTGAATATGTCAAAAAAAAATTACATATTCATCATCATCTCTAAAAATAAAAGTATTTCTTAATCATTGATCCACATCACCTCATAAATCACAAATACATATTTGACTTTGCCATTAATTACAATTTATTTCTATTAATTTTCTATTTACCATTTCATATTTCGGTTTCTAAGCAATTGAATCATGGAAGAGTGCCAATTTTACATCACACTTTTTATTTGTTCAAAATGTAATTTACTTTCTATTCTATTATTTTCCTATATATAGTCTCTGTTTATTTCATCATTTTTAGCTGTATATTTCTTCCATATGGTGCTGTTAAACTCCAAAAAGTTGTTATGGAACCAAGATCAGGTAACGTTTATGAGATCAACCCAGTCAAAGAATCATGGAACATAATCATTCGAATCATTTGGGTTTGGTTTGTTCATGATGTGATGTCAACTGTGACACACACCGGTTCTCTATATATTTTTCCCATGGATGCATCATTATGTATGTTATGAATATAATTTTTTCACTTTTTAAATTAATCTAATTTTTTTATCTTTGTTTGTTTGCATTTTTCAGGGTAACAAAATTCATGTCACTGTGTGAAGATTTTGAATTTGATAAGATTGATAAGACATAAGAAGATGTGGGAAAAAAATGGGTTAGAAGTTTTTCTTTCACGTGAGAAGATTGATGAGTCTAAGTATGGTTTGGATATATATTGAATCTACAAAGATCACAATCGAAAGAGAAAAGAGTCAAAGAAAAATAATCCAAATTTTGTTCATGGTCCTTTGATCTACAAATGTAGAAACAATAATTACGAGAGCATGAGATCTATATTGGTGAATAAGAATATATATATATATATATATATATATATATATATATATATATATATTAGTATTTTTTGTTATAAAATTAAAATTAATTTTAAACGTGTTACAAACCTGAATGTATTGTTTTTTTGTCATGTTTACATGGAACGTCTTAAAATGAGATAGAAGAGTGAATCTAATACTATAGTTTTGTTAATATTATTGTTTGAAATATTGCTTATTCTCTGAGATCTATTTTATGTGCTAAATTATTTAGCCTCATTTTGCCAATTCCTATCCTAATTTTTTTTACGTGTGACATAATGGTGCCTTTGAAGTTTGGTTTGGTATTTATCTATCATCTAATTGATTAATGTCATGTCATATTTTGGTATTAATAATTAATTTTTGAATGAGTTTTGTTTGCATGTTATCGATATCCAACGAAACCTCTTGGTACTTCAGAATTGATAAATTTTCTCAATAAAAAAATATTAAATACCACAACATATTTGAAAACAAAATTCTAATTTAAAATTAACATATATACTTGCAGCTAAAAGAACGTGGTGCAAATAGCCAATGAAGGTTGATTCAGTTGGTAAGAAATTAAGTTACTTGCAAGGTTGTGGGTTCAATTTTCTGTTGGCGATGTGAGGACCTGATCTTTGATTGATGCTCTATAAGTATCTGTGTAAATGTTGTTAGAGTCTTAAGGTTTATCCTGATTGTGGTGAAGTTTCCGAAGTCCAGGTAGCCTAAAGTTGTTTTATAAAAAAAAAAAATGAAATGTGATGCAACTAAACTTGCAGCTATTTTTATTCAAAAAAAAAAAAAACTTGCAGCTATTTTTTTGGTTCTACAAGGTATCTATAATGTCAAACAAATCTCCCACATTAAAACTTCAAAATATTTGCAACAATTTTTTTTTATAACCAAAGTAACATTTAAAAGTATACATGTGGCAAGTTTGAAAAGAAAAATTATACCATCATTTCTTAATCTTAAATGAGATTACTTATTATTGTAAAAAAAAAGAAGTTAAAGCATCACTTAAAAGAAAAGGTTTAAAGCAAATTCCTTTTAATTGAGATTCAAAATAACAAGTTATAAATGCATTCAATTTATTTTGAATTCACACAGAATAAATCAACCCTCATATTAACTTTGAATTTTGAATTCAAACACACAAAAAAAAGATAATGATAATAGTAATATTACCCAAAAAAAATTGATAATGGTAAAACTTCATTCAACTAATTCTTATAATATCAGTTTTTTTTTCAAAGAATTCTTATATTATCAGCTGACAACTAAAATCTCTATTATAAACATTTGATTACATTTTTTTTATAGTACATGTGTCTGTCCTTCTCTCTATGCTAATTGTCATTGATTGTTATGATTTGGGCATATGTTATGATAGTATTATTAATTTGCCTGGCGTGATCATTGATTTTATTAAGAAATGATTTTAATTTGTGAACTCTTAAAAAGGTATCAGCGTCATCATTGTTTTTATTAAGAAATAATTTTAATTTTTGAATTCTTAAAAAGGTGTGTAAGGGATACAAAAACGGTACAATAATGTTTTTTTAATGGAAAACAAAATGGTTCCATCAACCCCTCAAAAAAAAAAGGATGCATCAAATAGGAATAAATTATTCTCCAATCACCTTTATAATTGCATACTTATAGCTAAAATTAACTTACACTCACCTCTCAAATAAAATAACGATAAAGAATGATCATTGCAATTTGTGGGAGTGATGTGATATGTGTAATTAAAAATCGATTTTAATTTATAATTAAATCTAATTTTATGTACTCAATCAATGGAGTTCATACTATGTTCCTTGAGCATAGCTCAATTGGTAGGACAGTGCATTATTATATGCAGGGGCCGGGGTTCGAACCCCGGACACCCCATTTATTCACCTTACAAGGTGAATTCTAGCCACTAGGCTACCTAATTCTCCATTGTTTCTTTGCATATACATCCTTATCAAATTGAAATCTTATTTTTCAGTCTTTTTTTTTGTAAATTCTCTAATTCTAATATTTTATGTGAAATGTATGATGTAGGATGTGTTTGCTTCAAGGTATTTTTAAAGTTACTCGAGAAGATCTCCTCAAATTAACATGCATATTTTTAAGGGGTGAAGATCCTCTCCATTTCCTAAATAAAATGGAAATGTCAATTACTATAGTTTTGAAGCAAATATATGATATAAATGCACACATTTCAAGAATTGAAGATATTAATTGCACATTTATACACCAAAACTTTGGTAATGGAACAAATGGAGAGAACATAAAATGGAGAGGATCTTCACCCATTTTTAAGGTGTTCATTCTCCATTGTTTCTTTGCATATACATCCTTATCAAATTGAAATCTTATTTTTCAGTCTTTTTTTGTAAATTCTCTAATTCTAATATTTTATGTGAAATTTAGGATGTGGGATGTGTTCGCTTCAAGGTATTTTTAAAGTTACTCGAGAAGATCTCCTCAAATTGACCACGTGAAAAATGATTGAAGGATTGAAATTAAATATTAAGTTTAAATTTTAGTTATTTCAAATTAAATATTAAAAAAATATGGTTCATCATAATGTTCGGAGTTCAGAGGGATCATGCAATGGGTTGGATCATCATATTTGATTAAGCGAAATTCCACAAGTGAGATTGACACCACATCTTCACCAGAAACTTTAAGACATCATGTATATCGGTCATCTCACTTATGTTTCTCAATATATACTCTTGCATCTAATGTAAAATTTACCTCACATATGATACATTAACCTTTCTCCTTATACAAGAGACTCTTGGTGTTTGTAATATGTTGAGATGGTAAAATAAGGTCAGAGACACAACATGATAAATATATATATATATATATATATATATATATATATATATATATATGAGTTAGTAGATGTTTATTAGATGGGTGTCTTTGTTCCATTTTTCTTTTTTTAGAAAAGAGAAAGTAAATTAGAAAAAAAAAGATTAAAAAGCAACTTCAAAATGAGAGAAATGATAAGGGAAACAACTAAGTAGTGTGTATTTAGTCTGTAAAAGTATAGAAAATATAGTGAGTTGTTGGTAATTTTATGAATTTATTGAAGGAATTTGAGATTAATTGTTGGGTAATTATACTGCCAAAATATTAGACTAAACAAAAGTCACATTAATTTACATTGTCTAATAACCACATATTTTGTGAACTCAGTAGAACACATTTACATTATTGCATTATCAGATCCGACCAAAGACCAAAAGTGAAGGAATTTTGAAATAATAGAGGTTGATAAAAAATTTGCATGAAAGCGAATGATATCCAAAGACTAAAATTTAAGATAAAATATTAAAAAAATGACATCCAGAAATTAACAAAATAAATCATGATATTGTTGGGACTTTCTTGGGTGTCTACATTGAGTTGTATCGTTACATTAGACTAAGATGAACCACACAAATGAGGTTGATATCACGTGTTCATCCAAAGTCTTGAGACATGATGTGTATAGGTTATCTCACTTTTATGTTGTTCAACATTTACTCTTGCATATAATGTAAAATTGTAACCCACAATTGACACTCCCGCTCTCCCATATGTTGAACCGAGATATGATACCATCATTGGGCCTTCTGGAGCAAGCAACACAGGTGTGGATCCACTTCTTGAATAAAAAGAAACTACGCAAGTGAGAATGATACCACATGTTTAAGGCTTAAGTATATAAGTTTTTTTTACTTATTTGTTGCTCAACATCCACTCATTTATCTAATGTTCGACTTTAAGCCTGTAACTGGCATTTTTTTAGGGAGCCTTTAACTGACACTTCATACATAACAATATTCTCTCCCTCAAGTATGATTAAATTTTAGTCGGTTCTTGGCACGAGTGTCCATATTTTTCATTTATATGTTCGGTTTTTATTTTTAATTTTTTATGTTATATGGGGTTGTGATGTTGTTGTTAGTTTAATGTCATAAACCTAACATAACTATTAGCAGTTTTTTTTTTTTGAGAGAATAACTATTAGTAGTGTTGGTGATATAATAATAAATTGACAAAAAAAATAGTATGTTGCTTCTCTCTCTCTCTCTCTCTCTCTCTCTCTCTCTCTCTCTCTCTCTATATATATATATATATATATATATATATATATATATATATATATATATATATATATATAGGGGCCGAGTTCGAAACTCAGACACCCCAGTTATTAAATAAGTTATTAATAATCAATTCCCTGCACAAGATCAATAGAGACCGACGAGAAAAAAAAAACCAAGCAAGCAACACTATATATACACAGAACACAAAAAAAAAAACTCCATAATTAATTTTGTTTCATTTTTGAATTAATCCATTTATTATCGATAAATATGTTCAAAATATATTCTTAACTTTAGTCAACCGTGTAAAATATTTCAACGTTAAAGATTAATATTTCAACATTACATTCGTTAAATTACTGTTGTTTAATGTTACAAAAATCCAAATAAATATATACACGTTAATATTGATATATAATATTTAATTAAAAATACGATAACAATACGTGTTATTGATAAATTGAATATAAAATAAAGAATTTTCCATTTAAATAATATTTATATAATAAAAAAAGTCGAAAATCTAGCCCGTGCTTGGCACGGGTCTACATACTAGTTAATTTATTATTATCTTAATCATTGACATTAATCATTGGATTCTTGGTATGTTTTAGACCAATGGTAGATCAATCCTCTGAATTGTCTTAATAGTGTTCTAATTTTGGTTTTTATTTTGGTTATCAAAAGGAAAAGGTTTCAAATGTTCAATGGGTGGATGATGTCTAATCCTCTTTGTTTATTATTGTTGTGGCATGTTTGGTTAGATACCTTGTATTGATAGCTTAGTTTAAGAGCAGTGATGCAAGTGTGTGGTGTAAGTGTTATGTCATGAAGCTAGATTTTATTGTTTAACAAGAATTAATTTGTTTAATTGTATGTTAAGTGTTATTTTGTATTAATTTGACAATTGAACTAACAATGAGATAATTCTAATGGATTACATAAACATGTCTCACCAGCTGATCTTCACTGAAATTTTAGAGGGTCTCATATTTATAACGAGTATTAGTCATAGTTTTTTTAGGGGAGTCTTATTGATATTTAAGTAGAGCTTAAAATATTTAGACCATACAAAATTTGGTCAATAAATAAATGACATGAACCCTTAAAAAAATGATATTAAAGCATCTCCTTAAAGAAAAAAAAAATGAAAACAAGACAAAAGAAACAATTATTTTTTTGAAGGAAAAACAAAAGAAACAATTGAAAATAGTTTTTTTAAATCCATTTATAAAAGGTAGTCTTAATTCTTAATGGATAAAAGACAAAACAAACAAAAAAAAAATCCTCAACATGTATTATATATATATATATATTGTCATAGAAAAAATCCTCAACATGCATTTCATATTTTTTTCATTTGTTTATTACAAATCTTTCAATGTTTGAAATCCAGACATTGATTTTAGACATTAATCAATGTTGTTTATTATGCATTCTTTAACATGAACTACAAAGTATTTAGACTTTATAACAAATTATAATTTTTGTTGAATATAAAAGCCATACCCAAGTTCAGTTCACACAAATCACAGTTGTTGTAGCCTTTCAAAATTTATTTGTCAGTGTAAGTCGAAGAACAAATGGCACAATCACTGCCAGCTACTATAGTCCTTGGCCTTCTTATATTCACTTCAGGTACTTTTTCTATTATTATTTTTAAAGCCAAATAGGGACATATGTTTTGCATCATGTTTAATGTTGTTTACACCATCGAATCAATAAGTCTTACTATTAAATTAAATAAAAGATGACGAGATTTAACGATCTACTGAAAGAAAATAAACATGTACATGTTGTAATACTATTTTGCTCAAAGAATATTGTAAATATTGTTACTAATTTTACAGTAATGTTGGAGGTGAAATCATGCGAGCTATCTAGGATTGGAGGTGGTTGTCCTGATTTATCAAAATGCATGAAAACTTGTCTTCCATGTTATGTTGGCATAGGTGAAATCCACTACTATTGTCGTCATCCTGGTGGTCCAATATTATACGAAACTTGTGTTTGCGTAATGGTGAAAGGTGCTCCTTGTCAAGTTCGTGGGTGCCCGGGGAACACACCTCCTGCCGCCGTTGTTTCCAACTACAATCAAACTCAATTCATGAAATATTTGAATGTTACAGCTTAAATAATGAGTGTACAACTTCTTATTCATAAAAAAAACTTTGACTCAACAAGCTATGAGTTTTTGTGTTGGGGATTTGTTCTCTTTCTTGTAATTTGTGGTACCTTCTTCATTGTGCACTTATTGTGCCAATGTTTTGTTAATTTTAATAAAAGTTATGACAATATATGCATGATACTTTGCTGTAATATTGATCTATAGGAATTTTCATGTATGCAACATAAGTACATAACATAAAATGTCTTCTTCTTCCTTTCAAAAAAATAAAAAATAACATGTCTTCTTTATAAACCTTTCTACAAACTGCACATAAAGAAGATGGCTATGGTTGGTAATTAGGTTTGGAAGTTGGTCTCAAATCCAAATTCTCTAATTACCCGATTACTCAAAGCTAAATACTTTCCTCGAGGTGATTTTTATGGAGCTGTTATAGGCTACAACCCTAGCTTTGTTTGGCGTAGTACTTGGAGTGTGAAAGATGTGATTCGAAAAGGCTTCAAATGGAGGATAGGTACGGGAGAAAAGCATACCAGTTTGGGACCATCCTTGGCTCTGTAATGCTGATTGTATTTTTCCAAACATTGATCAACATTTGGAGTGGCCACATATTACTGTTACATATTTGTTGGTCACTCATTAGAAGTAATGGAACATGGAGCTCATCAGTGGATTCTTTGATAATAGTACAACCAGAAGAATATTTATACTCCGTTTTTTACTTCAGTAATTCATGATGAACCTACCTAAAACTTTGAGAAGGATGGTGTTTATTCAGTTATAAGTGCTTACAAAGACATTATGACCCATAATTTGGAAGTTGTACAACATCATGTGCCGGGGAATTGGAGTTATGTTTGGAAGTTGTTGCCACCGAAGGTGAAGCACTTTTTGTGGAGAGCTTGTCACAATTGTTTGCCTACGTGAGTGCGGTTACAAACAAAAGGTGTTTAGTGTCCAGATCAGTGTACGGTGTGTGAAGACGCGGTCGAAGATAGTGCTCATCTTTTCTTTATGTAGTAAAAGTGTGCATTGTTGGCACCGCACTGGATTATGGTGTGATTTGATGGCTGTTTTCATCCTGATGCAAGTTTTCCGACTAATGTTTTTGCTATTTTACAACATCTGGATCAGCAACAGAAACAAGTATTTGGTGTGACCCTCTGAGATATTTGAAAACATAGGAACAACAAGGTCTGGAATAATATTATTGAATGCACTCAATCTATTTGTGAGCAGACAAATTCTCTCGTCACTAGTTGGACGAATGCCCAAACGATGCGCAATCATGCTCTTAGACATTCTAACACTCAGGGTGTGCTGCAGTGGCAAAAACCAAGTCTCAGGGAGGTATAAATGTAATGTAGATGCTTCCTTTTCTCATGCATTGAATAGAGTTGGAATTGACATGTGTATTTGGGCGTAATGTGCAAGACTTGATCAATGAACGTGATGAGGTAGTCGTGTATTATATAATTGTATAAATGAGTGGTCTATATATGAGGCATATCTACCGACGAAAATTTGTACTAACAATTTATTATTTTTGAGTAGAGAGCAGTAGGCAATGATTATCCTGCTGATTTTAATGTGCTGATTGACAAGCAAATTCTTTTCAAGGTTGAGGTTGGTGAAGGAAATTTCGTAAAGAAGTATCGGAATTATGCCGTAAAGAAGGCATCTGATGATGTTGGTGTCATTGAGCAGTTTATGTTTAAGTATAATTTGAAGGTAGAACATAACTGATATTACGGTTTTATAATTGTTATAGAATAATGCACATAAAGGAAGAATCGTGTTGCTAATTGCTTCCCTTTATTGATGTATACGTTATAGAAACCCGACGATGGATCTGTTGTTGAGCTTAGTGTGGATGGTGCTGCGCCAAACAATTCAAATGTTCAGATGGTAATTATTACATTAATCTTTCATGAGTCCGTAAAGGTTTAATCCGTAACACAATTGATCAAATTGTTTGTCGTCAATGTCTGCAGGATGTACCAGAGGCTGAGGACTCATGCAGCAATACATGTGTGATTGACACACCAACCACCAAAACAGGTGCTAAGAGGTCCTCTAATAGCATTGACTCTGTGGCTGTTGATGATGATGAAGCTGGCCAGACGTCGGTCACAAAACCTACCAGAGTTGTTCGTGTCAAAATTGAGCACAAGGACGACAAAGATGTTTAGCTTGCTCGAATGCTGGAGCCGTTTGCTTTGTTATCGAATTCCTTCAATCTGCATAAATCAGACATTAAATAATCTGTGTTTTTTCCTTTTGTTTTTTACAGTTTGGTATTTAATTTTCTTCAAGTTGCTGTGTCGGCTATATTTACTTAGTTAAGGAAACTTTTTCCAGTCCACCTAAATAAATTTATTCATTGGCATAAGTATTATTTCAAAAATTTATTATCATTGTCTTTTATTAGCACTTCGACCTCTAAATGTACGAAATTTATTTTTAGATCTACCTCCGGAAGGTGTTAATATTTTTTTTTTCTGAATGTTAGATAGTCATTCACCAAGTTGGTATGCTTGATGAAGAAAACTCAATACTGATTTGGCTTGAGTAACTAGATCCAGCGCAATCACAGGTTAAATTAAAAGTACAGATTGACAAAATCAAGTTAGTATGCTTGCCTTTGCTTAGTGTGTGTTTAAGCGAAGGAACATTTTATAATCTTTTAAACAAGTATGTAAAAAATCATTAAAAAATTTAAAATTTTAAGCATAATTAAACAAATTTTAATTTAATAGGGACTAAAACTACGTGCTGAAATTTTTTATAGGAACCAAAATCTATCAAAAAAATTTATGAGGACTAAAAACGAAATTTGATATATTTATAGGGACTAAAAACTTAATTAATTCTTCGTTTTAATATGTATCAAATTATTCCGGCCCGTGAGACCCGTGCGATGCACGGGTCGGCGTTCTAGTTAACCAAAATGAAACAATCTACATAAGTCACATTTAGTTGTGGAAAAGAAAAAAGATACTCCCTCCGTTTCAAAATACATGTCCAATTTTTGCAATGTGCATTATTCACTTGACTTACTTTGACCATACTTTTTAACTAATGTATAAATACAAATATTAGCATGTAAGATGTTGTTTGGTTTGTCTCGACAAATATTTTCAAAATACTAAATTTTTATAATTTTTTACTTTAGATAATTAAAGATATTAACGGTCAAAATTGTGCATTGGCATATGTGAAGTGGTTGACTTGGACATGTATTTTGAAACGGAGGAAGTAAATAATTTAAAATTAATCTATTACAAACCTCCAACTTAAAACCTGATATAAAAAAATAAAATAAAATAAAATTAAAAAAAACATAAGACATCCTGAATGACATGATAAATTAGGGCAAGAGACGCCGCCAAACAGAGTACACACACTCTTATTGTTGCAAATCTGAGAAGCGTACGTACCATTCCGATCTCACTCTTTTTCTTTCCTCTAACCCATTTCTATTTCAACACCCTATTTTCTTTCTTTCCTTAAGTTCAGCTTCAGCTTCAGCTTCATATCCATTATCTCATTCCTACACATTTCACTCATTCAATTAACCGCTTGCTACAAATGAAGAATACCAAAAACCACTACTCTGTTGTTATTTCCCTTTCTCAACAAATCCAAGGAATTAAGTCACACTTGATCAATTGTTACTCTCACTTATGTCAAATCAATTTTGCATATTCTCTATTCCACAAGATTCTTAAAGATGGGTTTTATCAGCTTGATTTTCAAAGGTCTTTGTCTTAACGGTGATGTTCAGGATGCCCTACACTTTCGTAATGATCTGCATCGTGTTTTCATTTCTACAATGTTAGCTACGGGACCCGGTAATGTATAACACAATCATTAATAGTTTGTTCAAAGTCAAATTTGTAAATCATGTTTGTGTGGTAATGTACAACATGGTTATTGACCGTTTTTGCAAAAATAAATGTGTATGTCGTGTGGTAATGTAAAACACTATTGTCGATAGTATGTGCAAAGATATGTATGGTATATTAAGCAATGTGTTTTGCAAAGAGGGTTAGGGAAAGATAATGGAACTGCCATCTCCATTTGGTATATGCATCTAGCAACACGAATGAAACCATCTAAATAGTTGTTGTTTTCATTTTTTACCAACTTAGTTGTATTTGTATTTCTGTAGGGTTACATAATCTTGAGGAACATCCTCAAATTCCAAATTAATGGTGTTCTTTGTCTTTATGATTGTAACCGGCTATGAGACAGAAGGAATAGAGAAATAGAGAAACTTTGTGGGTTGCTTGAATGGTTTCAATGCTTGAATTATGCCATTTCTTCATATAACCCTTCTGGTTTGGAGGTCTACTTGGATGGTGTTTGCCATTGGTTGTGTAGAATCAGAACAGACCCTAATGGTTTGGAGGTTTACTTGGATGGTGTTTGCCATTGGTTGTGCCGAATCAGAACGTCAACTTTATGTTATGTCATTCAACTTGACCAAGAATGTATTATGATCACACAACATGCCAATCACATGTCTTTTAGCATATCAATTTTTGAGTGAATCGGCATCAAGGAAAGAAGCAGTTGTTTTGTTGGGTGGAATTGTGTTGAAAAACATCAACCCAACTATGTATAGTGTATTGAGCAGTGTGTTTTGTAAAGAGTGAAAGCTAAAAGAAGCTGCTGTGATAATGAAAAAAAGGTATGAATACAATATGAAGTGAACAAGGTCAAAGATATGTTACACCATGACCATAAAGAGAGTAACACTTATTCACGACTACCATATCATGAATCATGATTAATGGAATATGTAAGATTAACATTGTAGATGAAGCTTTGAATCTCTTTGGAAAATGTATTCCAAAAATACGATTCCTAATACAATAACTTACTACACTCTTATCGATTGCTGAAGTCTCTTTTTCTTTTGATAGTTACAAGCAATAAAGATGTACTATGTGGTAGACTCACTATGATTATAGTTTTGATTAAAGTCAGAGTCACTGATGGGTTCAGTTCGATATTGTAATCTTCATCTGTTATATCAACTATGTTGTAGTTTTTTTATAATCCTAATAAAATTTAAATCATAAGCATATTTTGTTTGCGTTATAAATTTGACTCCTAAATACGTAACTCCTGAGATGATTATTTATGTTCTTTTTGCAAAATATGAGAAAAATTAGATTGGGATAAACATCTTAGTTACATATGAAATTTTATTGTTGTTGAATTTCTCTGATTGGTTATGAAATTTAGTGTATTGACAACCAAGGAGTAGAGCTGTAAAATGGCTTCATTCCTGCTGATCTCACAGTTATCTAATGTAATTTCACAGTGTATCTATATTTAAAGGGTTGAAAGATAGTACAATTGTGAAGAAAAATGGAATAATTTTATTTTGTAGCCGATTTCTTGAAGAAAGTTACTGAACAGATAAAGTTGGGCAGGAGAACCATGAATAGATCTTGGTTCAAGGGTGTACAGTTGCATCTCATGTTCAGATTTTCGTTAGATTTGCATTTCTCTTTGGGAAACAACAACCAAAGTCTTTGCAACTCGTACTGGTTGTCGTTCCTTGGTTTAGCAATCAAATTTGCTGGTGACTAATTTTTCAAAACTTGTCTTTTTGACTTTGTTTATGAAAGCCATTTTTCTTGAGTAAATCAGGAAGCAAAGTCATTATATGATAGATCTGCTCACTAGTTTCTTCCCACTACTGCCATTCTATGTGTATGATTCATCATTAATATTATTTTATAGATTATAATCTATGATTCTATCTGCATTCATCAATTCATATGCATGATTGTAAATGGCTTTCAGGGACAACCTACTATACACAACTCAGCCTCCAATTCAAATCTGCAGAATTGTACACCTCTATTTCTCAACATTGTCTTCACTCTTGCAATCTTGTACAAGATCTTTACTAGTAACATAGCATTGTTATAACTCAATAGTTTTCAATTACTTTGACTCCTTAGGATATGATTTGGTGGCTGAGTTGTGTTTTATTGGCTACTCCTTGTTTGTTTTTAATTTTGTTTCTTTTTTATTAAATTAAAGTCATTTACTGTTAGGTTCAATTTGCTATTGTAACCATAAGAGTGGTTGATTTTTTAATTCATGAAATAATTTCCCTCTTTCATTCCTATTGTTGAATTTCTCTGATTTGTTAATAAATTGTGTATTGACTTTTAAGATTGAGTTATGTAATGGCCTCATTGCTGTTGATATCAGTTATCAATGTAATTTCTTAATGTATTGATATCCAAGTGTTGACTTATGAGCCTTGTCATTCAGCCAACAATCTTTCTGTGGTAATTTTAATCTACTTTGTTCGATATCATTTTGTTGCAAAACAGTATTCCCCAAGCTGGCTTGTTTCCGGCAACTTTGAACTTCCTTTTTATCATCCATCACCTTCATCATGCGTAGGTGGTTGCGGATGTGTTTACTCCATTATTGCCTGGAGATATGGCCTAAATAGATCTTATAAGGTTTCAGGAGCCCTTACCGCACTAATCAGTTTTGTGGGGTTGAGTTAGGTTTTAAGTCCAAATTCTATGATTGGATTGGTGTAAAATGAAAGGGAGGGAACGAAAGGTAAGCTAGAGACTGCATGGAGCTACACATGCAGCTGGGTAAATCGGAGGAGGAACGGGGACGCGGCTAGGGCTACGACAACGAGAAACAGCCGCATCTGATCTGAGCAGAAGAGGCATGTGATTTTTTTTTTTATCTATGCCATTTTATTCCAAATCTATACTGCTTTATTGATAATTTAATTTGATAGTACACAGAACATGATAGCAACCTAGTTTAATATTTTCGACTGCTAGTTTTGTTTAACATTTCAGCTAGTTTTCTCTAGTAACGTACAATGTGTTTCACGATCTTGGCGCTCTTCCTCAGACATCTCAGATTTGTTCTTCATCAGAATTTCGTGCCACTTGCATATGTTTTCCATATCATTTGTCTCAGCTGATTTTGCCTTAGCAGAGTTCATTGCCATTGCATTTGCTTGTTCTTCTTTATGACTTTAATCAGTTGTCACTGTTTTTTTACGCTCCAGAGTTCAATGGTGTGTCTATCAGAGTTGTCTGCTTGTTGTCCTTCCCATTTGCATACTAACCTGATCACTCCTTCCATATTTTCTTCAAAGCATTTATGTGAATCTAAATTTAGAGTTTATCGGAATTATCTGAATCTAAATGTAGACTTTGTGAAGGGACTTGTTTGATGAGACACTGACCTTGCTGTCATAAATGGTGGTGCTATAAATGAGGTTGTAACTTGAGTTGTGTATTTGGTTTTAAAGTGGTTATTTAAGTCTTACCTTTATGACTAACATCACATATATCAAATCTTACGACAATTGGTCAAGAAACTTAAAACAAGTTTGGACTTGGAGCGGCATGCTTCTTTTAAAATCCAACCAAAGGTTATTTTTCAGGGCCAGTCTACTATACATGATTCTGGTGTGTTGTTTTTAGTCGTGTCAATGGCCACATATGGAGAAATGGGGATCAGAAGTGCATCATGGGTTTGAACCAGTGCATTCACTAAAGCTGTCCCTAGCTCCTAATTGCCGAGCTACACATTCATTCTAGTTTCAGCAATGTCATCAATGTTATTCAGCCACGCAATGGGGAAATCAGCGCAAGAGAAACAGAAAGGTGCAGAACAAATCAGAAGTATGCAGTATGTCTGCGCTGCCATATGTCGGTGGCAGTGCCATAACATCGACAAGATCAGCATGTGAATCTGCATTGCTATCGAAGGCAGAGATGACTCTGATCTTGGCTTAATGATAACATCAGATGCTTTTGGTATGCATTCTCTTTGCAAAGTAACTCATTATTTCTCTCTGTGTTCTTTTATGAGTTTTATCAATTTCATTTTTAGTTGGATCTTTCCATTTTCAGCAACGAATGCAAGAGTGTCATGTTCCATTTCCCATACAATAATTGTCTATAATTTCTCATTCATAACTTGTTACAGTAACATGCTTTGAAAAAGAGTATCTAAGCCTGCCAATGTTGGTCTATTTCTGATGCTATCTATCTCTTGTTGTTTCAAAACATGAAGGTGAAAAGGGTCCATTTTGCGCATATTTGAAGGAACATGTTGAAGAAAGGAGATTTTGTTGTGATAAGTTGAGAAAAATGCAACTATATAAGCTTCTGCGTAACTTGATAGAATACCGACAAAATCCAACTTAGCACATCGTGGACTTACACAAAACATTACGTCCGTGGATTGTGTGTTGTGTGAAGGGGATGTTGAAACAAATTCACTTATGTTTCTATTTTGCGATTTTGCATCTTCTGTTTGGTATAGTGTTTTTCGGTAGTTGGGCTTTATTTGATTCTATCTCCAAACCTGAGCCCGCTCTTTGAATGCTTAACGGGTGCAGCCACATGTAAGAAAATATAAACGGGGTATTGATTGATCTGGCTTACAACATTTTGTCTTATTTGGAAATCTGGGAATGATAGAAATTTTTCAAACGGGGTAAAGGACCCTATGGTCATGGCTATGGAGCTTGAGCAAAACGTCGATGAGTCGTGCTTGTTTTGGTAGGTGTATCATGAGCCATACCAGGACAATTTGTGTGAAGGAGGTTGTTTTCCTACGGCCTTGAGAATCCTAAAATTTTCTGGTTGGTTTGTTTGGGAAGATCGACGAAAGCGCTAGTACAGAAGTAATTGCTGCAGTTTTTTTATCCATGACTTTCCAGGTTTTTTTTTTTGTTGTCAAAAACTACAATGTTCACTTGTCATTCTGGAGCATCCTTTGGCGCAGGTAACGTCAGTTTTTCCATCGAAAAGCACTGCTGCTGTGTTGTCTATTTTTCTGCTCTGATGCTACTGGAATTTCAATTTGTTTAGAGGTTGTTGGTGTGGTAATTGTAGACGATTCAGTTGGCTGCTTTGGCGTGCAGTTTTAGCAGGGTTTGCTGATGTGTTTGCTGGTTTTTCAGTGACAGTTTTTAGTTTGTGTATGTGGGATTGGGACCTTAGAGTTTGCTCCTCTCAAGATTCCAGGTTTGACTCTCCCTCGTCAATTTTGGTGGGTTAATTTGACTTCTTCAAAAACAAGTTTGTGTCTGTAGTTCAAGAGGTTGATTAAGTGGTACTGGTAGATCCTTGCTTCAAGGCCATTTTGTTTGTTGTATTTATCATTGTTCTGATAGTGTCCTGAAGGTATATATAATGCACAGTGTACCCGTATATTAATTAATTTGTTTGCCATTATATTAATTTGTTAATATAAGGTTCAATTGATTTGTAAGTCCCTGAAATTTGAACTCATTTTAATTATGTCCCTATATACTATAAACTTTTATCGAAGTCCTTTTATTTTTAAATAAAATATGTGTATCTAACTCCTTGATTACGGATTTACGGACACCTTTTGACTCTCAAAAGGAATAGAGATGCCTTGACATTTTCATTACTATAGTTTTAGAGTACGTAGAAGATATATAAATGCATTCATTTTTAATATTGATGACAATAGAAATTTATACTCTAAAAAGTAAAGAGATTTTCATTTTTTTAAGGCTTTGTTTGAAAGTTTAGAGTTGACGAGAGGACTTTGGAAGAAAGGAAGGAGCAAGTCAAAGAAATAGAAAACTTTAAGATGGAGGGTTTGTCTGCATCATTTAAGAGAACTCAAACTTTTTTTTTTTTGTGATAACTCAAAAATCGTATTAGAAGAGAGTTTTTGAGATTTTATATGAATTCAGGAAAATTTATGTCTCAACTAATATTCTTAAACTTAAAATACATTAATCATTGATATTAATTTATTATTATCTTAATCATTGACATTAATCATTGGATTCTTGGTATGTTTTAGACCAATGGTAGATCAATCCTCTGAATTGTCTTAATAGTGTTCTAATTTTGGTTTTGATTTTGGTTATCAAAAGGAAAAGGTTTCAAATGTTCAATGGGTGGACGATGTCTAATCCTCTTTGTTTATTATTGTTGTGGCATGTTTGGCTAGATACCTTGTATTGATAGCTTAGTTTAAGAGCAGTGATGCAAGTGTGTGGTGTAAGTGTTATGTCATGAAGCTAGATTTTATTGTTTAACAAGAATTAATTTGTTTAATTGTATGTTAAGTGTTATTTTGTATTAATTTGACAATTGAACTAACAATGAGATAATTCTAATGGATTACATAAACATGTCTCACCAGCTGATCTTCACTGAAATTTTAGAGGGTCTCATATTTATAACGAGTATTAGTCATAGTTTTTTTAGGGGAGTCTTATTGATATTTAAGTAGAGCTTAAAATATTTAGACCATACAAAATTTGGTCAATAAATAAATGACATGAACCCTTAAGAAAATGATATTAAAGCATCTCCTTAAAGAAAAAAAAAATGAAAACAAGACAAAAGAAACAATTATTTTTTTGAAGGAAAAACAAAAGAAACAATTGAAAATAGTTTTTTTAAATCCATTTATAAAAGGTAGTCTTAATTCTTAATGGATAAAAGACAAAACAAAAAAAAAAAATCCTCAACACGTATTTTATACATATATATATATATATATATATATATATATATATATATATATATATATATATATATATTGTCATAGAAAAAATCCTCAACATGCATTTCATATTTTTTTTCATTTGTTTATTACAAATCTTTCAATGTTTGAAATCCAGACATTGATTTTAGACATTAATCAATTTTGTTTATTATGCATTCTTTAACATGAACTACAAAGTATTTAGACTTTATAACAAATTATAATTTTTGTTGAATATAAAAGCCATACCCAAGTTCAGTTCACACAAATCACAGTTGTTGTAGCCTTTCAAAATTTATTTGTCAGTGTAAGTCGAAGAACAAATGGCACAATCACTGCCAGCTACTATAGTCCTTGGCCTTCTTATATTCACTTCAGGTACTTTTTCTATTATTATTTTTAAAGCCAAATAGGGACATATGTTTTGCATCATGTTTAATGTTGTTTACACCATCGAATCAATAAGTCTTACTATTAAATTAAATAAAAGATGACGAGATTTAACGATCTACTGAAAGAAAATAAACATGTACATGTTGTAATACTATTTTGCTCAAAGAATATTGTAAATATTGTTACTAATTTTACAGTAATGTTGGAGGTGAAATCATGCGAGCTATCTAGGATTGGAGGTGGTTGTCCTGATTTATCAAAATGCATGAAAACTTGTCTTCCATGTTATGTTGGCATAGGTGAAATCCACTACTATTGTCGTCATCCTGGTGGTCCAATATTATACGAAACTTGTGTTTGCGTAATGGTGAAAGGTGCTCCTTGTCAAGTTCGTGGGTGCCCGGGGAACACACCTCCTGCCGCCGTTGTTTCCAACTACAATCAAACTCAATTCATGAAATATTTGAATGTTACAGCTTAAATAATGAGTGTACAACTTCTTATTCATAAAAAAAACTTTGACTCAACAAGCTATGAGTTTTTGTGTTGGGGATTTGTTCTCTTTCTTGTAATTTGTGGTACCTTCTTCATTGTGCACTTATTGTGCCAATGTTTTGTTAATTTTAATAAAAGTTATGACAATATATGCATGATACTTTGCTGTAATATTGATCTATAGGAATTTTCATGTATGCAACATAAGTACATAACATAAAATGTCTTCTTCTTCCTTTCAAAAAAATAAAAAATAACATGTCTTCTTTATAAACCTTTCTACAAACTGCACATAAAGAAGATGGCTATGGTTGGTAATTAGGTTTGGAAGTTGGTCTCAAATCCAAATTCTCTAATTACCTGATTACTCAAAGCTAAATACTTTCCTCGAGGTGATTTTTATGGAGCTGTTATAGGCTATAACCCTAGCTTTGTTTGGCGTAGTACTTGGAGTGTGAAAGATGTGATTCGAAAAGGCTTCAAATGGAGCATAGGTACGGGAGAAAAGCATACCAGTTTGGGACCATCCTTGGCTCTGTAATGCTGATTGTATTTTTCCAAACATTGATCAACATTTGGAGTGGCCACATATTACTGTTACATATTTGTTGGTCACTCATTAGAAGTAATGGAACATGGAGCTCATCAGTGGATTCTTTGATAATAGTACAACCAGTAGAATATTTATACTCCGTTTTTTACTTCGGTAATTCATGATGAACCTACCTAAAACTTTGAGAAGGATGGTGTTTATTCAGTTATAAGTGCTTACAAAGACATTATGACCCATAATTTGGAAGTTGTACAACATCATGTGCCGAGGAATTGGAGTTATGTTTGGAAGTTGTTGCCACCGAAGGTGAAGCACTTTTTGTGGAGAGCTTGTCACAATTGTTTGCCTACGTTAGTGCGGTTACAAACAAAAGGTGTTTAGTGTCCAGATCAGTGTACGGTGTGTGAAGACGCGGTCGAAGATAGTGCTCATCTTTTCTTTATGTAGTAAAAGTGTGCATTGTTGGCACTGCACTGGATTATGGTGTGATTTGATGGCTGTTTTCATCCTGATGCAAGTTTTCCGACTAATGTTTTTGCTATTTTACAACATCTGGATCAGCAACAGAAACAAGTATTTGGTGTGACCCTCTGAGATATTTGAAAACATAGGAACAACAAGGTCTGGAATAATATTATTGAATGCACTCAATCTATTTGTGAGCAGACAAATTCTCTCATCACTAGCTGGACGAATGCCCAAACGATGTGCAATCATGCTCTTAGACATTCTAACACTCAGGGTGTGCTGCAGTGGCAAAAACCAAGTCTCAGGGAGGTATAAATGTAATGTAGATGCTTCCTTTTCTCATGCATTGAATAGAGTTAGAATTGACATGTGTATTTGGGCGTAATGTGCAAGACTTGATCAATGAACGTGATGAGGTAGTCGTGTATTATATAATTGTATAAATGAGTGGTCTATATATGAGGCATATCTACCGACGAAAATTTGTACTAACATTTTATTATTTTTGAGCAGAGAGCAGTAGGCAATGATTATCCTGCTGATTTTAATGTGCTGATTGACAAGCAAATTCTTTTCAAGGTTGAGGTTGGTGAAGGAAATTTCGTAAAGAAGTATCAGAATTATGCGGTAAAGAAGGCATCTGATGATGTTGGTGTCATTGAGCAGTTTATGTTTAAGTATAATTTGAAGGTAGAACATAACTGATATTACGGTTTTATAATTGTTATAGAATAATGCACATAAAGGAAGAATCGTGTTGCTAATTGCTTCCCTTTATTGATGTATACGTGATAGAAACCCGACGATGGATCTGTTGTTGAGCTTAGTGTGGATGGTGCTGCGCCAAACAATTCAAATATTCAGATGGTAATTATTACATTAATCTTTCATGAGTCTGTAAAGGTTTAATCCGTAACACAATTGATCAAATTGTTTGTCGTCAATGTCTGCAGGATGTACCAGAGGCTGAGGACTCATGCAGCAATACATGTGTGATTGACACACCAACCACCAAAACAGGTGCTAAGAGGTCCTCTAATAGCATTGACTCTGTGGCTGTTGATGATGATGAAGCTGGCCTGACGTCGGTCACAAAACCTACCAGAGTTGTTCGTGTCAAAATTGAGCACGAGGACGACAAAGATGTTTAGCTTGCTCGAATGCTGGAGCCGTTTGCTTTGTTATCGAATTCCTTCAATCTGCATAAATCAGACATTAAATAATCTGTGTTTTTTCCTTTTGTTTTTTACAGTTTGGTATTTAATTTTCTTCAAGTTGCTGTGTCGGCTATATTTACTTAGTTAAGGAAACTTTTTCCAGTCCACCTAAATAAATTTATTCATTGGCATAAGTATTATTATTTCAAAAATTTATTATCATTGTCTTTTATTAGCACTTCGACCTCTAAATGTACGAAATTTATTTTTAGATCTACCTCCGGAAGGTGTTAATATTTTTTTTTCTCTGAATGTTAGATAGTCATTCACCAAGTTGGTATGCTTGATGAAGAAAACTCAATACTGATTTGGCTTGAGTAACTAGATCCCGCGCAATCACAGGTTAAATTAAAAGTACAAATTGACAAAATCAAGTTAGTATGCTTGCCTTTGCTTAGTATGTGTTTAAGCGAAGGAACAATTTATAATCTTTTAAACAAGTATGTAAAAAATCATTAAAAAATTTAAAATTTTAAGCATAATTAAACAAATTTTAATTTAATCGGGACTAAAACTACGTGCTGAAATTTTTTATAGGAACCAAAATCTATCAAAAAAATTTATGAGGACTAAAAACGAAATTTGATATATTTATAGGGACTAAAAACTTAATTAATTCTTCCTTTTATTATGTATCAAATTATTCAGGCCCGTGAGACCCGTGCGATGCACGGGTCGGCGTTCTAGTTAACCAAAATGAAACAATCTACATAAGTCACATTTAGTTGTGGAAAAGAAAAAAGATAAATAATTTAAAATTAATCTATTAAAAACCTCCAACTTAAAACCTGATATAAAAAAATAAAATAAAATAAAATAAAAAAAAACATAAGACATCCTGAATGACATGATAAATTAATTCTTCCTTTTTATTATGTATCAAATTATTCAGGCCCGTGAGACCCGTGCGATGCACGGGTCGGCGTTCTAGTTAACCAAAATGAAACAATCTACATAAGTCACATTTAGTTGTGGAAAAGAAAAAAGATAAATAATTTAAAATTAATCTATTACAAACCTCCAACTTAAAACCTGATATAAAAAAATAAAATAAAATAAAATAAAAAAAAAACATAAGACATCCTGAATGACATGATAAATTAGGGCAAGAGACGCGGCCAAACAGAGTACACACACTCTTATTGTTGCAAATCTGAGAAGCGTACGTACCATTCCGATCTCACTCTTTTTCTTTCCTCTAACCCATTTCTATTTCAACACCCTATTTTCTTTCTTTCCTTAAGTTCAGCTTCAGCTTCAGCTTCATATCCATTATCTCATTCCTACACATTTCACTCATTCAATTAACCGCTTGCTACAAATGAAGAATACCAAAAACCACTACTCTGTTGTTATTTCCCTTTCTCAACAAATCCAAGGAATTAAGTCACACTTGATCAATTGTTACTCTCACTTATGTCAAATCAATTTTGCATATTCTCTATTCCACAAGATTCTTAAAGATGGGTTTTATCAGCTTGATTTTCAAAGGTCTTTGTCTTAACGGTGATGTTCAGGATGCCCTACACTTTCGTAATGATCTGCATCGTGTTTTCATTTCTACAATGTTAGCTACGGGACCCGGTAATGTATAACACAATCATTAATAGTTTGTTCAAAGTCAAATTTGTAAATCATGTTTGTGTGGTAATGTACAACACGGTTATTGACCGTTTTTGCAAAAATAAATGTGTATGTCGTGTGGTAATGTAAAACACTATTGTTGATAGTATGTGCAAAGATATGTATGGTATATTAAGCAATGTGTTTTGCAAAGAGGGTTAGGGAAAGATAATGGAACTGCCATCTCCATTTGGTATATGCATCTAGCAACACGAATGAAACCATCTAAATAGTTGTTGTTTTCATTTTTTACCAACTTAGTTGTATTTGTATTTCTGTAGGGTTACATAATCTTGAGGAACAGCCTCAAATTCCAAATTAATGGTGTTCTTTGTCTTTATGATTGTAACCGGCTATGAGACAGAAGGAATAGAGAAATAGAGAAACTTTGTGGGTTGCTTGAATGGTTTCAATGCTTGAATTATGCCATTTCTTCATATAACCCTTCTGGTTTGGAGGTCTACTTGGATGGTGTTTGCCATTGGTTGTGTAGAATCAGAACAGACCCTAATGGTTTGGAGGTTTACTTGGATGGTGTTTGCCATTGGTTGTGCAGAATCAGAACGTCAACTTTATGTTATGTCATTCAACTTGACCAAGAATGTGTTATGATCACACAACATGCCAATCACATGTCTTTTAGCATATCAATTTTTGAGTGAATCGGCATCAAGGAAAGAAGCAGTTGTTTTGTTGGGTGGAATTGTGTTGAAAAACATCAACCCAACTATGTATAGTGTATTGAGCAGTGTGTTTTGTAAAGAGTGAAAGCTAAAAGAAGCTGCTGTGATAATGAAAAAGAGGTATGAATACAATATGAAGTGAACAAGGTCAAAGATATGTTACACCATGACCATAAGGAGAGTAACACTTATTCACGACTACCATATCATGAATCATGATTAATGGATTATGTAAGATTAACATTGTACATGAAGCTTTGAATCTCTTTGAATCTTTTTTCCCAAAAATACGATTCCTAATAGAATAACTTACTACACTCTTATCGATGGCTGAAGTCTCTTTTTCTTTTGATAGTTACAAGCAATATAGATGTACTATGTGGTAGACTGCTATGATTATAATTTTGATTAAAGTCAGAGTCACTGATGGGTTCAATTTGATATTGTAATCTTCATCTGTTATATCAACTATGTTGTAGTTTTTTTATAATCCTAATAAAATTTAAATCATAAGCATATTTTGTTTGCGTTATAAATTTGACTCCTAAATACGCAATTCCTGAGATGATTATTTATGTTCTTTTTGCAAAATATGAGAAAAATTAGGTTGGGACAAACATCTTAGTTACATATGAAATTTTATTGTTGTTGAATTTATCTGATTGGTTTTGAAATTTAGTGTATTGACAACCAAGGAGTAGAGCTGTAAAATGGCTTCATTGCTGCTGATCTCACAGTTATCTAATGTAATTTCACAGTGTATCTATATTTAAGGGTTGAAAGATAGTACAATTGTGAAGAAGAATCAAATAATTTTATTTTGTAGCCGATTTCTTGAAGAAAGTTACTGAACAAATAAAGTTGGGCAGGAAAGTCTTTGCAACTCGTATTGGTTGTCGTTCCTTGGTTTAGAAATCAAATATGTTGGTGACTAATTTTTCGAAACTCGCCTTTTGACTTAGTTTATGAAAGCCATTTTTCTTGTGTAAATCAGGAAGCAAAGTCATTAGATGATAGATCTACTCACTAGTTTCTTCCCACTACTGCCATTCATTGTGTATGATTCATCATTGATATTGTTTTATAGATTAAAATTTATGATTCTATCTGCATTCATCAATTCATATGCATGATTGTAAATGGCTTTCAGGGACAACCTACTATACACAACTCAGCCACCAATTCAAATCTGCAGAATTGTACACCTCTATTTCTCAACATTTTCTTCACTCTTGCAATCTTGTACAAGATCTTTACTAGTAACATAGCATTGTTAAAACTGAATAGTTTTCAATTACTGACTCCTTATGATTAGGAGTCTGAGTTGTGTGTTTTACTGGCTAACTCCTTGTTTTTAATTTGGTTGCTTTTTTATTGAATTAAAAGTCATTTACTGTTGGGTTCAATTTGCTATTGTAACCATAAGAGTGGTTAATTTTTTAATTCATGAAATAATTTCCCTCTTTCATTCCTATTGTTGAATTTCTCTGATTTGTTAAGAAATTGTGTATTGACTTTCAAGATTGAGTTATGTAATGGCCTCATTGCTGTTGATATCAGTTATCAATGTAATTTCTTCATGTATCGATATCCAAGTGTTGACTTATGAGCCTTGTCATTCAGACAACCGTCTTTCTGTGGTAATTTTAATCTACTTTGTTAGATATCATTTTGTTGCAAAACAGTATTCCCCAAGCTGGTTTGCTTCCGGCAACTTTGAACTTCCTTTGTATCGTCCATCACCTATATCATGCTAGGTGTTTGCGGATGTGTTTACTCCATTATTGCCTAGAGATATGGCCTAAATAGATCTTATAAGGTTTGAGGAGCCCTTACCGCTTTAATCAGTTTTGTGGGGTTGAGTTAGGTTTTAAGTCCAAATTCTATGATTGGATTGGTGGAAAATGAAAGGGAGGGAACGAAAGGTAACCTAGAGACTGCATGGAGCTGCATGCGCAGCTTGGTAAATCGGTGGCGGAACAGGAGACACGGCTATGGCTACGACAGTGAGAAACAGCCGCGTCTGATCTGAGCAATAGAGGTATATGATTTTTTTTTATCTGTGCCATTTTATTCCAAATCCAATACTGCTTTATGGATAATTTGATTTGATAGTACACGGAACATGATAGTAACATAGTTTAATATTTTTCGACTGCTAGTTTTGTTTAACATTTCAGCTAGTTTTCTGTAGTAACGTACAATGCATTTCATGATCTTGGCGCTCTTCCTCAGACATCTCAGATTTGTTCTTCCTCAGAATTTCATGCTACTTGCATATGTTTTCCATATCATTTGTCTCAGCTGATTTTGCCTTAGCAGAGTTCATTGCCGTTGCATTTGCTTGTTCTTCTTCATGACTTTGATCAGTTGTCACTGTTTTTTTACGCTGCGGTGTTCAATGGTGTGTCTATCAAAGTTGTCTACTTGTTGTCCTTCCCATTTGCATACCAACCTGATCACTTCTTCAACGTTTTCTTCAAAGTATTATGTGAATCTAAATTTAGAGTTTATCGGAATCATCTGAATCTAAATGTAGACTTTGTGAAGAGACTTGTTTGATGTGACACTGGCCTTGCTGTCATAAACGGTGGTGCTATAAATAAGGTTGTAACTTATGAGTTGTGTATTTGGTTTTAAAGTAGTTATTTAAGTCTTGCCTTCATGACTAGCATCACATATATCAGATCTTACAACAAGTGGTCAAGAAATTTAAAACAAGTTTGGACTTGGAGCGGTATGCTTACTTTAGAATCCAACCAAAGTTTATTTTTCAGGGCCAGTCTACTATACATGATTCTGCTGTGTTGTTTTTAGTCAAAGGCCGTCTCATTAGCCACATATGGAGAAATGGGGATCAGAAGTGCATCATGGGTTTGAACCGGCGCATTCACTAAAGCTGTCCCTAGCTCCTAATTGCCAAGCCCAAGCTACACATTCAACCATTCTAGTTTCCACAATGTCATCAATGTTATTCAGCCATGCAATGGGGAAATCAGCGCAAGAGAAACAGAAAGGTGCAGAACGAATCAGAAGTATGCAGTATGTCTGCCCTGTCATATGTCGATGGCAGTGCCTTAACATCGACAAGAACAACATGTGAATCTGCATTGCTATGGAAGGCAGAGATGACTCTGATCTTGGCTTAATGATAACATCACAGGCGCTTTTGGTATGCATTCTCTTTGCAAAGTATCTCATTATTTCTCTCAGTGTCCTTATGAGTTTTATCAATTTCATTTTTGGTTGGATCTTTCCATTTTCGTCAATGAATGCAAGAGTGTCATGTTCCATTTCCCATACAATAATTGTCTATAATTTCTCATTCATAACTTGTTACAGTAACATGCTTTGAAAAAAAAAAGTATTTAAGCCTGCCAATGTTGGTCTATTTCTGATGCTATCTCTTGTTGTTTCAAAACATGAAGGTGAAAAGGTATATTTTGCGCATATTTGAAGGAACACTTTAAAGAAAGGAGATTTTTGTTGATTATAAGTTGAGAAAATGAACCTATAGAAGCAGACATTAAGAATCTTTGATGAAGCTTCTATTTAGCTTGATAGAACACCGACAAAATCAAACTTAGCACATCGTAGAGTTACACAAAATGTTACGTCAGTGGATTGTGTGTTGTGCGAAGGGAATGTTGAAACAACTTCACATATGTTTCTATTTTACGATTTTGCATCTTCTGTTTGGTAGTGTTTTTTGGTGGTTGGGCTTAATTTTGATTCTACCTCCAAACTTGAGCTCGCTGTTTGAATGCTTAATGAGTGCAGCCACGTGTAAGAAAATAAAGAAGGGGTATTGTTTGATCTGGCTTACAACAATTTGTCTTATTTGTAAATCTAGGAGTGATAGAATTTTTTCAAACAGGATAAAGGACCCTATAGAGGTGGTCGATGATGTACAAGTATGGTCATGGCGATGGAGCTTGAGCAAAATGTCGTTCAGTCGGTACTTGTATTATGAATGAGCCAGCCATACCAGGGGTGATTGGTGTGAAGGAGGGTGTTTTCGTACGGCCTGGAGACTCCTAAAATTTTTTGGTTTAGTTTGTTTGGTAAGAATGACGGTAGCGCTAGTACAGAAGGAACTGCAGCAGTTTTTTGATCCATGACTTTCCAGGTTTTTTCTCCAAACTGCAATTTTTACTTGTCATTTTGGAGGTTCCTTTGGCAAGGGTAACGGCAGTTTTTCCATCAAAGAATGTTGCTTCTGTGTTATCTATTTCTGCTCTGATGGTGCTGGAATTTCAATTTGTTTAGAGGTTGTTGGTGTGGTAATTTCAGACTATTCAGTTGGGTGCTTTGGTGTGCAGTTTTAGCTGGGATTGCTGCCGTGTTTGCTTGTTTTTCGGTGACAATTTTTAGTTTGTGTTTTTGGGCTTGGAACCTTAGAATTTGCGTCTCAGATTCGATTCTCCATGGTGCCAATTTCAGTGGGCTAATTTGATTTCTTTTAAAAAAAAATGTGTCTGTGTGATTCAAGAAGTTGATTAAGTGGTGCTGGTTATTGTTGATTTTGGTGCCAATTTGTTTGTTGTATATATCATTGTTCTGATAGTTTTCTGTGAAGGTATGGATAATTCAGTGTCATTATCTATGTATGTTGTAACAATTCTGGGTTCTTCTTTTGCTTGGAATTTGGATTGTTTTTTTGACAATTCTTTTGATTGGATTGTTGTTAATAAATTTTCTTTGACGACAAAATATAAATTAAAAAAGTCTCATCATGAAATTTTAATTTTCCATTACATTAATTTGTTAATTTAAGGTTGAGATAAAAGTTCCTGAAATTTGAACTCATTTTAATTAAGTCCCTATATACTATAACCTTTTATCGAAGTCCTTTTTATTTTTAAATAAAATATGTGTATCTAACTCATTGATTCCTGACACCTTTGACTCAAGAAATAGAGATAAAACTATAGTTTTAGAGTGGGTAAAAGATATGAATACATTCATTTTTAAAATTGGTGACATTAGAAATTTATACTCTAAAACTAAAGGAGATTTTCATTGTCCTTGTGAGCTTAGCTCAGTTGGTAGGGACAATGCATAATATATGTAAGGTTTGGGGTTCAAACCCCGACCAAAAGGAGATTTTCATTTATTAAGGTTTTGTTTGGAAGTTTAAAGCACATAAGCGGACTTTGGAAGAAGGAATGAGCAAGTTAAAGAAATATAAGACTTTGAGAGGAAGGGTTTTAGAGGTTCATTTTTTTTTTAGCATTCGAAAAACTAAAAAAAGGAATAAGCAAGTTAAAGAAATAGAAGAATTCGATCATGTCCAACAAACAATTTTGTGGTCTACACTTGGGTAATAAGTTGTCAAGGTAAAAGCTTCATGTCATTTGGTTACTTGTATTATGAGCATTTGGAAAATTCTAATAATTGTCATTTTAGCCTTAAGGAGAGTTTTTTTTCCATCATTTGATTGATCTATGTTAAACTTCAATCTTGGATTCTTGGTATGTTTTAGACCAATGGTAGAACAACCCTCTCAATTGTCATGGTAGTGTTTTAATTTTGGTTTTGTTTTTGGTTATCAAAAGGAAAGATTTCAAATGTTCAATGGCATGGATGATGTATAATCCTCTTTGTTTATCATTGTTGTGGCAGGTTTGGTTAGATAACTTGTATTGGTAGGTTAGTCTAAGGGCAGTGATGCAAGTGTGTGGTGTAAGTGTTATGTCATGAGGCTAAATTTTATTGTTTAACAGGAATTGATTTGTTAAACCATACTTTCCTTAATTGATAAAAGACAAAAGAAGCAATTTTTTTTTAGGAAAAACAAAAGAAACAATTGAAAATAGTTTTTTTCATCCATTTATAAAAGGTAGTCTTAATTCTTAATGGATAAAAGACAAAAGAAACAAAAAAAAAATCCTCACCATGTGTATGTGTGTGTGTGTGTGTGTGTGTGTATATATATATATATATATATATATATATTGTAATATATAGAGAAATACATTTCATATATTTTTTTTCATTTGTTTATTACAAATCTTTCAATGTTTGAATACTGACATTGATTTTAGACATTAATCAATGTTGGTTATTATGTAGTGTTTAACATTAACTACAAAGTATTTAGGACTTTATAACAAATTATAATTTTTGTTGAATATAAAAGCCATACCCAAGTTCAGTTCACACAAATCACAGTTGTTGTAACCTTTCAAAATTTATTTGTCAGTGTAAGTCGAAGAACAAATGGCACAATCACTGCCAGCAAGTATAGTCCTTGCCCTTGGCCTTCTTATATTCACTTCAGGTACTTTTTTTGTTATTATTTTTTAAGCCAAGTTTATGATGGACAAGGGATATATGTTTTACATCATGTTTAGGGTTATTTACACCATCGAATCAATAGTCTCACGATTAAATTAAATAAAATATGATGAGATTTAACGATCTGCTAATAGAAAATAAACATGTACATATTGTAATACTACTTTGCTCAAAGAATATTGTAAATATTATTACTAATTTTACAGTAATGTCCGAGGTGGAATCATGCGAGCTAACTAGGATTGGAGGTGGCTGTCCTGATTTATCAAAATGCATGAAAACTTGTCTTCCATGTTACGTTGGCATAGGTGAAATCCACTACTATTGTCGTCATCCTGGTGGTCCAATATTATACGAAACTTGTGTTTGCGTAATGGTGAAAGGTGCTCCTTGTCAAGTTCGTGGGTGTCCGGGGAACACACCTCCTGCCGCCGTTGTTTCCAACTACAATCAAACTCAATTCATGAAGTATTTGAATAATACAGCTTAAATAATGAATGTACAACTTTTTTTATTTATAAAAAGACTCATAGCCTTTGACTCAACAGGCTATGAGTTTTTGTGTTGGGGATTTGTTCTCTTGTTGTAATTAGTGGTATCTTCTTCATTGTGCCAATGTTTTTGTTAATTTTAATAAAAGTTATGACAATGTCTTCATGGATGCAACATAAGTACATACCATAACATGTCTTCTTTTTCTTCCTTTCAATAGATAAATAACATGTCTTCTTAATATATTTTATTCAAAAAAAAAATGTCTTCTTAATAAACATTTCTACAAACTGCACATAAGAGAAGAGAAGTGCCAGCAATATGGTTACTTGATGACAACAAAATTAGATTTTTGGATCATCCTTGATGTATTTATTTGATAATGACACCTTGAGATTACATTGTTGATGTAATGAACTGATTGAATTATCCATACAAAGAAACTTTGAGAAACTAATGTGCATACAATAACAAGAATATTGTTTTTTAAGGGAACAAGAATTTACTGTTTGATTGTATTAAGCGTGATTTTGTATTAATTTGAAATTCGTACTAAAAGTGAGATGAGACAATTATAGTGGAAAACATAAACATGTCTCACTTGCGGTTTGTCACTGAAATTTTAGAAGGTCTCATATTTATAACAAGTATTAATACTACTATTTAATAGAAAGATCAATTTTTTATATTGACGTGTAGTGGTAAAATTGCTACCTTTGGATCAATTGATAATATTTGGAAAAATTTGTACTATATCATATATATAAAACACTCTTGATATACTTTTTTTTTTCCTTAATTATTAAGCAAAATTTCCTAATCTAATTGTATAGGAGTATTATAAAATGTCAATATCGTTATCTTTTTTATTAAAAAGAATTGAAAATCTATTAAATTAATCAAAAACAAAAAAAATAAAAATATCACAAAACTCACAACTTCATAAAAAAAACGCACAAACTCATCAAAACTTCATTTTCTCTGTCATCAATCAACCTAGCATTTCAACAACATAAAATGATCTTCATCTTTTTTCATCATTTCCTTTTAGTTTTTCTTTCTTCATCTTTTGTTTTATGTACAAAAATGGATTTATGAGTTTTTTAGTTTATGAGATTTTTTAAATAAAATATGGATGGCTAGGTTTATATAACGAAGATATGAGTTGATTTATAAGTTTGATGAGTTTTCAATTCTTTTTAATAAAAAAGATAAAATGTTGATATTTTATAACATAAAAGATTAACTTGAAAAAATAAAAGACAAACGACAAGAGTGTTACATGAAATTAAATTAAAAGACAAATTGTGTAATTTTATAAAAAAAAAATGACAAATAAAGGAAAAAAAAACTAGTATACACGTACTAGGATGAAAACTTAGATGGTTTATAGCAATGTGGGTTCAGTTATGAGCCTTATAAGACATCTAGGTTAAACGCCGTCACACACGCTTTTCTTTGTTTCAAATCTCAAAACCCTACCATTCTGACACTGTTCACTCACTCAACAGCTTCCTACAAATGAATAGTACCAAAAACCACTACTCAGTTGTTGTTTTCCTTTCACAACATATGGACGGAAAAAGGTCAGGATTTTCTACTATGAATTTTGTCTATTCTCTGTTCAGCAAGATTCATAAGATGGGTTATCATCATCAGGTAACCTTCAATACACTTTTGAAAGGTCTTTGTCTTAATGGTGATGTTCAAAATGCTTTGCAAATGAGTGAAACTACAAGATGACGCTCTTATCTAATCGGTTAAGTAGATTCATTGATTTCTTTGCACAAACTCCGATGCAAGATTAATACAATCATCTAATGACAAAGATATTCCATCATAAGATGAAAGAGGCTGTTTAAAATTTAAGTTAGGTCACACTTGGAATCCATATTTTCCAGGATAAATCTGATTCCAAACACAATCAATTGTTGTTGATGCCAATTGTAATTGAATAAACGACAAAATGTCATGTCGTCGGAGATCAGCGTCCAATGCTCGTCGCTGCAATGGAATAATACCGGATGTCCTATGTAGTTCAATGTGCTAACATTAGAGGTTTTTTTTCCATGGCGCGTTACAGCAACTATCTTTTTAGGGCAGGGAATGTGTTCTTTATTGTTGTCGGCGACGAAGTCGGTTCCCAACTTTCGTGAGTATTGATCAATGGGTTATGTAAACACAATCATTGATATTATTTTGTGCGAAGATACATTTGTAAATCATTGTAAATCATGTTTGTGTGATAATGCACAACACTATTATTGACTGTATGTTCAAAATTCATTTGTTAATCGTGAAATTTAGTGTGAAATGGTTATCAAGTGAATTAATGATTTTGGGTTGTTAGTCAAGTAGAGAGAAGTTGTTGTTTGGTTGAATGAAATGATCTTGGAAAATATCAACCTAAATGTTTATACTTTACAGTATATTGTGCAGTGTGTTTTTGCATATTGAAATGGTGAAAAAGCTGATGTGATAATGAAAAAAAGTATGGAAACTAATGTTATTGGGTAGGTACTGTCTACGATATAAAGCGGATAAGGCCAAAAATATGTTTATGGCCGTAAGGAGAGTATCACTTATTGTTCATGACTACAATATCATGATTAATGAATTATGTAAGATTAAATTAGTGGAGCAAATCATGAACCTCTTTGAACTTTGAAGAAATATATTCCAAAATATGATTCCTAATACTATAACTTACAACAATCTTATAGACGACTTGTGCAAATGAGGGAAAATCGGTTACGCTTGGAAGCTTGTTGGTAAGATGCATGATGGAGGTAAACTAACTAATGTCATCGCTTACAATTCTTTATTACATACTGTGTTCAAAATTCATCATCTTGACGACAATTGTGTTAGTCCAAACTATTGAATATCAGGGCATTTAACCGGATTTGTACATATAATATGCTTATTGATGGTTTGTCAAAGGTGTATGACTTAAGGACACACAACAAGTTTTTTGAGAACTTTTGATTAAAGGATACAATCAAAATATCGTAAAGTATACGACTATGATCAATGGGAGTCTTTGTAAAGACGGTTTATTTGAAGAAGCATTTGCCTTGCTGTCCAAAATTGAAGATTTGAACGACTTGCTTCCCTGATGTTGTTAACTTATGAAATAATTCTACATGCTCTTTTTGAAACAGGTGAGAACGATTAAGCAGAGAAAACTCTACTTTCAATGTTTACTATAGGTCTATGTAAACATAAAATAATGTAAGATGCTTTCTAGGTACATGCTGTTTTAGATTTCAATGACTTCCATCTAGTGTCTTAGTTACACACATTAAAGATGTATAATGTAGTAGGGTCACTATGATTTTTCAAGTCTTGAAATAATAACCCTCTTTCTTCCCATTGTATTCTTGATCTGCTATATCAACTTTAAAAGAGTTTGTCATGCAGTGGTCATTTTTGGTGTTTCAAATAATAAAACCATGTTGAAATTGACATGATTGTCTGTACTTTGGAATTCATTTCGTCTTATATTAGATTTATTTTATTTTCAGTTTGCTGCAATTTTCTTGTAGTCCTGTTTGAGTTCGAATCAGAAGAATATTTTGTTTGCATTCTCTGAGTCAAAAATGTGTTGAGGTTTCTAATATTTTTCGTCTGGCTCAATTAGGCCTTTTCTTTGGCCATAGATTATGTTAGAGGCAGTTTTTTCTTTCGTGAATCTATATCTTAGTAATTCTCAGTGATCATAAGTTAAAAAGTATGAGAAAACTAGTTTCAGACTTGTTTTCGGCAAATATTTGCTTTTTGAAAGGATATAAAAAGATGAAGCATCTTAGTTCCATATCATATTGGTTTTCTTTTGTTGTTGATTTTCCGTGTTTGGTTATGAAATTTTGTGTATTGACATCCAAAGAGTTGAGCTATGTAACGGCCTCGTTGTTGCTATTGACATTTATCTAATGTAATTTTTTTTCAAAAAAGATAAAAAAATTATCTAATGTAATTTCTTGATGTATTGAAATCCAAGGGTTGACTTACAAGCACATAGATCAGATATCATGCTTCTATGTTGTGTATTTGGTTTTCTAATAGTTATATAAGCACATAGATCAGATCTTACAAGTGGTCAAGATATTGAAAATAAGCATGCCGCTACAAGTTCATGACTTGGAGAGGTATGCTTACTTTCAACGGATTCTAACAATTCCATGCTTCGTCTTTTGGTAACTTTCTAGACGCATGGTTTCTTGACTAGATCAAAATGCAAATAGTAGATAGTCTGGAAGTTGCAGGAGGAAAGTTAGCTCCTAACAACTTATTACACGAAAGGTCAATCATTCTTACCACTGTCGATGTTCTCTGGTCTATAACTCGTCACCTTTGGGAACCAAGACATATACATACTTGAAAGGATTGGTAGAGGTGTTGTTAATGAGATCAAGAACTTCAAGATGTTTAAGCTGGCCAAATGAATCAGGAAATTCCTCATCAACTTTAGGTCTAGAGTTTTCAGCTCCGAAGAAAGCTATACTGAGATCGGTGAACCATGAATAGTTTCAGCTATGTCATTAATATTATTCACCTGTGCAATGGGGCAATCAGCTCAAGAGAAACAGAAAGGTGTGGAACAATCACAAGTATTGCAACACATCTGATCTTGGCTTAAAGATTAACATGGCATGTGCTCTTGGTATGCCTTCTCTCATTGTCCTGGTGAGTTTTATAAATTTCATCTTCATTAATGAATGCAAGTCTGCAATTTCTCATTCATAACTTAAAATTAGAGAGTATCTAAGACTGCCGATGTTGGTATCTTTATGAAATTTTCTCTCGTTTCAATGCATGAAAGTTCAGCAAGAACAATGATTGTGCCTGTTGTTTCTGATTATTGACAACTAAATTAATTTCAATGATGGACTCTATTTGTTCCTAACTTAGTAATAAACTGAAGAGAAACTATATAATTGCATACTTGATCTCTGTTAATAATTGATGTGCAGCTTTAACTATTTAAACCACGTGGTTTCAATTTAACATTTTTCATTGTAAGTAAGCTTTTGCTCTTTGTTAGGAACCAAAACCAGCTCAATCCTATTCAAATCTGCTCTAATGTGCAGTAACAGGGGGCCAATTGGAGTTCTGTACAGATACGCAGAGGTAGAGTCAGTTCCGAAGCAGCAAACAACAACAGATTGCATTGGAGTAGGCCTGATCCGGGAGTATTAAAGCATAATGTTGATGCAAGTTTTCACTGGTCTATAAACATGACAAGTTATGGCTGCTGTATCCGTGGATCTGAGGGAGAATTTACTATGGCACTGTCAGGATGGTTTAAACGGAAGCTATCTGTTCATAATGGTGAGTCCATGGGACTATGTAATGCTATGAATTGGGTGCTTAGTTTGGGATTTAACATTTTCTTTGAATGTGACTCAGATTTTGGTTGATGCTATTCACTCCAGAAATGCAGGCATTTCAGACTTTAGTTCCATTGTTTCTAGTACTAGTATTAGAAGAATTTTAGCTTCAAATTACAACTTTGACTTTAAGTTTATTCGACATCAAGAAAACATGGTTGCTCATTCTTTGTCTAAAGCCGCCACCATATGCTAGTCGTCAAGTTTATGATTTCGCTCCTCTGATGGTCACTCTTTAATAAATGATGAGTTGAGTCTGCTTTGTTTAAAAAAAAAAAAAAAGTGTAAGTGCTTTGTTTGTGCCGGAATGAGAAATTTGAAGATAATTTCATATGTCAGTCTGTTTCATAATTATCAATGGATTTACATAGTGCTTTATTTAGGTAGTTCCTATAATTTTAACATCGGAATGGTTTGAGGCCAGAGTCACTCTCACCTAATGCAATTGGATCCTTGTTCCTTGACACTTGGTTCCTTTGTTTCTTTTTACTAATTCATCCTAATTACCTAAACCCTCTTGTTCAATGTAGAATGTATATTGAACTTGTTGAAGCTGAACCTATGTCAAATCGAGGAACTAATCGAGTTGTTCAGTGTATATGTGTATATGTGTGTGTGTGTGTGTGTGTGTGTGTGTATATATATATATATAGTTCTTTTTGTTGGTTTTTAAAATGCAGGTAATAAGAGGAACACTATTCATTGGACTTATAACTCGATTGTTATCTTATACTAGATGTTGACCCGCGCGTTGTGAAGTTATCTACAACTAAGCTAAAATTTGGTTAAAATCGGTTTTCTTTTTATTAGTGAACATAAGTGTGTGAAAATCAAACATACAATAAACATTACTTGCATCAATTAAAAATGTGGCTAGTTTGTTTTTAACCAAACTATAAAATGTTTCTATAATGGTCACTTGCAGAGACTCCAAACAGGAAATCAATGTGATCAGAATGGGTTATTCAATAATATTACAAACATTAAAATTGATAAAATAATCATGAATTCATTTGAACAAGGTTGTTCCATATTGGTGAGTCATTCCCAAATTTGAAAGAAATTGAAACTAAAATATATTTTTATTCAATGTCAAAGCAACTATTCTCACATATTGTCTTGTCAATCAAATAAATAGTAGTGTTATTTGTATAAATTCATGTGATCATTGACAACAACTCAACATGGGTTATTCAATACCAAGTTTGTTAGTCAGCATAACGTTTTCTTAAGTAATGCAGACAGTTTTATACACCCTAGTACTCATGTATTCATTCAATGTGTATCTATCCATGGAACTGATATAAGAATATCCCGAAAAATTCAAAGGTATAGTGTTTAAAGGATGCTAGGATCTTTGTATCTCTTGAAGATAGCTTCAATTCCTGTCATGACTTCTGCTGGTAAAGGCCGTTCAGTTGTTGTAAAAGCATCGATGTCTTCTTTTAGTTGGTCCACAGACGTTGCACCGATGATTGAACTCGTCATGAATGGACGATATCTCACAAATCCAAGCGCGAGCTGAACAGGAGATAGACCATGTTTCGTGGTCAACTCAAGATACTTAATAATTGCTTCCTGAAATTCATAATCTAATCTTTATGTTAAAAAATTTCAACATTATATTTTTTATTAAAAAAACCGAAAATCTATAAAATTAGTTAAAAACAAAAAACAAAAAACCATCACAAAACTCACAACTTCATAAAAAACGCAAAAAAAAATCATCAAAACTTCATTTTCTTCATTTTCTCTGTCATCAATCAACCTAACATTCCAACAACATAAAAGATCTTCATCTTTTTTCCATCATTTCCTCTTCGTTTTTTTTGTTTCTTTTGTTTTGGGTATCAAGTGTAAATTTGGTTATGATTATTTTTTGGTTTTGGTTGATTTTTTTCTATGCGTTGAAAGAAAATGATTAAGGTTATGTACAAAAATGGACTTATGAGTTTTTTAGTTTGAGATTTTTTTCAATAAAATCTGGATTGCTAGGTTTTTTTGTTTGAGATTTTTTCAATAAAATCTGGATTGCTAGGTTTATATAACGAAAATATGAGTTTATTTATAAGTTTGATGAGTTTTCAATTCTTTTAATAAAAAAGGATAAAGATGTTGATATTTTATAACATAAAGAGTTAACTTCAAAAAAAAAAGATGAATGATGAAAATATTACATGAAATTAAATTAAGAGTCGAATTGTGTAATTTAAAAAAAAAAAAAAACTGAAGGAAAAAAAAACTAGTTTACATGTACTAAGATGAAAACTGAGAGGCTTTAGTAGCAATGTTGGGGTTTAATTTAGTAGCAATGTGGGGGTTTAATGAGCAATTATCTTCTACCCAAGCTATATTTCGTTGTGATCCATAATCAGTTTCTTCAGTTTACGAGCCTTATAAGACATCTAGGTTAAGACGCCGTCACACACAGTACTCACCTTTTCTCGTTGCAACTCTCAAAACCCTACCATTCTGACGCTGTTCACTCACTCAACAGCTCCCTACAAATGAGTAATACCAAAAGCCACTACTCAGTTGTTATTTCCCTTTCACATCATATGGACAGGAAAAGGTCAGAACTTTCTACCATGAGTTTTGCCTATTCTCTGTTCAACAAAATTCGTAAGGTGGGATATCATCAGCCTGATGTGGTAACCTTCAATACACTTTTGAAAGGTCTTTGTCTTAACGGTGATACTAATCGTGTGAGTAAACTCATTGCAAGTTTTTCTCAAAAAAATTTCATCTAAGATCAATATAGTTATATGGACGCTTTGTCGACCAATTGAACGATTTTGTACTGTCGACCAATTGAACGATTTTGTATCAAATTGTAGATCCGATAATGTAACACTATTATTGATTGTATGTTCAAAAATACATTTGTGAATCATTTTGTGAATTATAGTATGAAATGATTATCGAGTGAATTTTTATTGCTTGGTTGAATGAAATGATCTTGATAAATATCAACCCAAATGTTTATAGCATACTGAATATTGTTTTTGTATCTTGATAGTGCGTTTTTGTATCTTGAAACTGTGAAAGAAGCTGCTGTGATAGTGAGAGAAAAAAATATTGAAACTAATGTTGTTGGGTACTGTCTACAATATGATATAAAGCGGATAAGGCCAAAAATATGTTTATGGCCGTAAGGAGAGTAATGTTTATTGTTCACGACTATGTAAGATTAAAATAGTGGAGCAAATCATGAACCTCTTATTGTTCACGACTACAATATCATAATTAATGGATTATATTAGATTAAAATAGTGGATGAAATCGTGAACCTCTTTGAAGAAATGTATTCCAAAAATATGATTTCTTATACGATAACGTACAACAATCATATATATGACTTGTGCAAATGAGGGAAAATCTGTCATCGCTTACAATTCATTATTACATTGTGCAAAATTTATCATCTTGACAAGACAATTGTGTTAGTCAAGAAAATTAAAGACCAAGACATTCAACCTGATTTGTACACATAATATGCTTATTAATGGTTTGTCAAAGGTGTAAGACTTGAAGATGCACAATAAGTTTTTTGAGAACTTTTGACTAAAGATGTCGTAAAGTATACGCCTATGATCAATGGGGGGCTTTGTAAAGAGGGTTTATTTGAAGAAGCATTTACCTTGCTGTCAAAAATTTCATGCTTCTATGTTGTGTATTTGGTTTTATAGTAGTTATATAAATCTTACCTTTATGAATAATATCACGTAGATCAGATCTTACAAGTGGTCAAGATATTGAAAATAAGCATGCCTCCAAGTTCATGACTTGGACAGGTATGCTTACTTTCAACGGATTCTAACAATTTCATGCTTCGCCTTTCTTTCGGTAACTTTCTAGACGCATGGTGTCTTGATTAGATGAAAATGCAAATAGCAGATAGTCTGGAAGTTGTTACAGGAGGACAGTTAGCTCTTAACAACTTATTACGTGAAAGGTCAATCATTCTTACCATTGTTATGTTTTCTCTGTCCTATAACTCATCACCTTTGGGAACCAAGACATATACATACTTGAAAGGATTGGTAGAGGTGTTGTTATTGAGATCAAGAACTTCAAGATGGTTAAGCTAGCCAAATGAATCAGGAAATTCCTCATCAACTTTAGGTCTAGAGTTTTATGCTCCGAAGAAAGTTATACTAAGATTGGTGAACCAAGTATTGCAACACGTCTGCCTGCCATATGTTGGTGGCAGTGATATAGCACCTACACTCGATTGTTGCAGCGGTTTCATACAAGCTACCAAGAGCAACACATGCAGCTGCATTATTATTAAAGGCAGAGATGACTCTGATATAAATTTCATCTTCACTAATGAATGTAACTTATGCAAGTCTGCCATGTTCCATTTTCCATACAATGATCTACAATCTCTCATTCATAACTTGTTATAGCAACACTCTTTGAAATTAGAGAGTATCTAAGACTGCCAATGTTGGTATCATTTTGAAATTATCTCTTGTTGTTTCAATGCATGAAAGTTAAAAAATACTTGAGGTCCTATTTTATTATAAGAATTTATGTTTGAGGTCCTATTTTACTGCCAAGGGTTCATTTGTTTTGTTTAGGATTAGACGATCTGCAACCTTCCATTTGTATTTGAATTTAAGCAGTAGTAGAATGCAAGTACAATGTTTTGTTTCTGATTATTGACAACTAAATTAATTTCAATGATGGACTCTTTATTTGATCCTAACTTAGTAATAAAATGAAGAGAAACTATATAATTGCATACTTCATCTCTGTTAATGATCGATGTGCGGCTTTAACTATTTAAACCACATGATTTCAATTTAACATTTTTCATTGTTAGTAAGCTTTTGCTCTTTGTTAGGAACCAAAACCAGCTCAATCCTATTCAAATCTGCTCTAATGTGCAGTAACAGGGGGCCAATTGGAGTTCTGTACAGATACACAGAGGTAGAGTCAGTTCCGAAGCAGCAAACAGCAACAGATTGCGTTGCAGTAGGCCTGATCCGGGAGTATTGAAGTGTAATGTTGATGCAGGTTTTCATCGGTCTATAAACATGACAAGTTATGGCTGCTGTATCCATGGATGTGATGGAGAATTTATTATGCCACTGTCAGGATGGTTTAATCTGAAGCTATCTATTCATGAAAGTGAGGTCCTTAGCTTGGGATTTAACAATGTTATCTTTGAATGTGACTCAGATTTTGGTTCCATTGTTTCTAGTATTAGAAGAATTTTAGCTTCAAATCACAACATTGATGTTAAGTTTATTCGACGTCAAGCAAACATGTTTGCTCTCATTCTTTGTCTAAAGCAGCCATATGCTAGTCGTCAAGTTTATGCTTTTGCTCCTAAATGATGAGTTGAATTTGCTTTGTTTAAAAAAAAAATTGTAAGTGCTTTGTTTGTGCAGGAATGAGAAATTTGGAGATAATTTCATTGTCATCTCAGTCTGTTTCATAATTATCAATGGATTTACATGGTGCTCTATTTAGGTAGTTCCAATAACTTTAGCTATGGAATGGTTTGAGGCTACAGACTCAACATACATAATGCAATTGGATCCTTGTTCCTTGACATTTGGATCCTTTGTTGAAGCAGAACCTTTGTCAAATTCAGGAACTAATTGAATTGTTCAGTATATCTTAGTTTTCGTATAAAAATATACTGTTCTCTTTGTTGGTTTTTAAAATGCAGGTAATAAGAACACTATTCATTGGACTTATAACTCGGTTGTTATCTTATACTAGATGTTGACCCGCACGCTGTGCAGGGAAGTTGAAAAGTTAGCTACAACTAAACTAAAATTTGGTTAATATCAGTTGTCTTTTGATTAGTGAACATAAGTGTGTGAAAATCAAACATACAATAAACATTTCTTACATAAATTAAAAATGTGGTTAGATTGTTTTAACCAAACTCTAAAATGTTTCTATAATGGTAACTTGCAGAGATTGTTTCGGTCAAAAAAAAAAATGGTAACTTGCAGAGACTCCAAACAGGAAATCAATGTGATCAGAATGGGAGATAATACTTATAAATAATCATGAATTCAAATGAGCAAGGTTGTTCCATATTGGCACACATGAGTCATTCCCAAATTTGAAAGAAATTGGAACTAAAATATATTTTTATTCAATGTCAAAGCAACTATTCTCACATATTGTTTTGTCAATCAAATAAATAGTAGTGTTATTTGTATAAATTCATGTGATCATTGACAAATAACTCAACATGGGTTATTCAATACCCAGTTTGTACGGCCGCATAACGTTTTCGTAAGTACTCATGTATTGATTCAATATGTATCTATCCATGGAACTGATATAAGAATATCCCGAAAAATTCAAAGGTATAGTCTTTAAAGGATGCTAGGATCTTTGTATCTCTTGAAGATAGCTTCAATTCCTGTCATGACTTCTGCTGGTAAAGGCCGTTCAGTTGTTGTAAAAGCATCAATGTCTTCTTTTAGTTGGTCCACAGATGTTGCACCGATAATTGAACTCGCCATGAATGGACGATCTCTCACAAATCCAAGCGCGAGCTGAACAGGAGTTAAACCATGTTTCTTGGCCAACTCAAGATACTTAATAGTTGCTTCCTGAAAACCAAACATGAAAAAATAAAGGAAAATTCTTAATTGGTTATCTTGTTAACCATGGTTTAGAGTATGGTCTGAACCAGTGTTATAATAACCAAACTGAACTGGATGGTTCAGTTATTTGAGCAGTTCAATTGCGGTTTTGTCCGAGTGGTTTAAAGTCATTGAACCTGACCCAGAAGTCATGCTGGTACGATGTCTAATTCGGTTTTGAAAAAGACGGTCAAAACATTAAATACAAGAACTAGAATTATTTCTTACCCGTGAAAGTGATTGGTTATATCTTTCCATGTAGCCAGGGAAGAGATTCAGTCTTCCACTTTTTGCAGCTTTAGAATTTATATCTATATATTTTCCAGAGAGTGTTCCGCCGCCTAGTGGGGAATAGGATAGCAAGCCAATGTTGCAATTCTTTGGATGGCAAACTTCCACGAGATCAACTGCAAAAACATCAAACCAACTAAGAACATGAAGAAGCTTAAAACTTCACACCCGCTAACTTAGGGTCATGGTGCACTTGTGACTATTTTTGCAAATTTCTTAATGGAAAAAGATGAATTTACCCCACTCCAAGTTAGGGTTCAACTGGACTCTGAACATGAATCATACGAAAAACACAATCACGTTAACATTTGACAGAATATTAGATGAAAAGAAATAAACCATACACTAAAAGTTTACGGATCACATTGGACGTTTTTGAAGTTTAAGGACCAAAGTGCATATGAATATGATCCCAAGTTTGAAGGATAAATTGGACTTTTAGCTAAAAATTCCCCAAAAGCAGGAGAATGTATGCCTATAAATTGCTGATTGTGAGAACCCTTGTAAGATAAAGAAACTCAATACACCTATTTCTCTTGCCACCTTCAACCTTGCACCTCTGGCAACTAAAATCCTAAACCATGTTATCTGTAATCATTTGTTTAACAACAAGTCTTCATTGATACAGCATAGTATAACTGTTAACATGAGAGACCAAGTATTCAAAGATCTACAGGAAAGCCTTTTTTATTTTGGACTCTCTAGGTTCAATAATGTAATACTTTTAAAACTTGGGGTGCAATGCGTTTTTCGACGAAAAGTAGCATTTTGATTCAACACGAATCATATACTATAAGGACAACAGGAGCTGCAGCTTTACATCCAGCAATACAGAATTAAGTGATAAATGAATGAGATCTGATCCACGTCAGAAAAGAACTGTACTTACCTTCAAAACGACTTCTTACAAGCAAGCTATAGCTGTTCTGGATACTGACAATCTTTGGAAGTCCCTCAACTTTAGCTGCATGGACGAATTCCATCACCCCATATGAAGTCTCATTTGAAACACCTATGTAACGTACCTGATGCATGCAAAAATACAAAGAAACTGAATCACATACACATGTACAAGAAGGTCGTGAGTTTATGCTAATTGACGTGTGGCATATGATAGCTTATCTTTATTCACAGACTTATGAATCACAAGGACGTGTAACATTTGCAACATACATAATAAAAAATACAACAAAATGTTGTAAAATGATCTTATATTTTGTAATTACTATTAGTACAGATTGAAGGTTACAACTTAAAAGTAAATATCACATGATTTCAGTTTGAGCAAATATATAGCAAATACAAAGTACTCCTCGGCTTCTCTAAGTCAAAACAAAAACAAATTATCAAAACTGCTTTATGAATATAGAAAAGATAAAGCATGTTAGGAATAGGTCACCTTTCCTTCATTGATAAGTTCTTGAAAAGCTTGCAACTGTTCAACAAACGGCACACTAGGCCGCCATTTTGAAGGATCATAGGAATATTCACCAAACAATGCAACGTAGCGATCTGGCCTATAATGAAAGCAGAAAATCATATATTCATATTCATAAATTAATAGTTCAAAAACAAGTTTAGCCTGGTTCATCATCACTATTTCTAACTTTTGATTCCTAATACAATAAAAATCACATTTTTTAACAATGCATGTTTGACTTAAGTTTTAAAACTACATTTACATGTACTCAAGTCAGATACACCACCGATACAACAACAACAGCAACAACCAAACATTATCCTACTAAGTCATATACACCACCAATGAAAGTAACAAATAAAATAATAAGCGACATATCAAAGCTTATATGCTGTAAACTCACCAATGAATTTGCAACAAATCAATATAATCAATCCCAAGACGCTTAAGGCTTTTCTCCACACTTTCTTTGATATTTGCCGCATCAACCCGCAAAATGTCTGCATTGTCGCGTAAGTAACTCGATCTCTCAGAATAACCGCAAACTTTTGTTGCTATGATAATCTATGCACAAAGAGGGTAGACAAATAGTTTCAAACTGATAGCTCAACAAAGCATGCTGTCAGTGAAATCAAAGACAACTGAAATCCAAATCTCAATCTAGCTTCAGGGTTAGCTCGTTCCTCGTTATATGTAGCAAAGTGTGCCAAAGTTCATGTTTTGATACCTTGTCGTTAAATGTACTTCAACTCAACTCGAAAACAATATATTAAAAGTTCCATAGGCCTAAAAAGAACATTAAAAATTACAATAGAATGAGTTGTAAGCTGAACAACTAATACCTTGTCACGAGATTGAGACTTCAGCCAGCTAGCAATATAGAGATCAGTTTTTCCTTGTGTCTCTTTCTTCATTGGAATCGGGTACTGCAAATTGTAAAACAGCAGTCATTTAATCAGAAACATATATTTCACTAGTTAATCCCATATGGCATGTAAAACACACAAGTAGATTGCAAGAATTGTGTGCAGGGATAACTTGGTTTAGCAAAACAAAAGTAGATTGCAAGAATAGAATTAGGTCAAGAGAGAATAAATCACTTAGGAAAAAAAACATAAAAATCGGTCACATAGGTTCAAACTTAAAAACAATCTAGTACTATGTGCTTGTAGTTGCATTTCCAACATTATAGAAGTGGCGAGAATGATACATAGGTAGCTTCACAATTCAAACCAAAGATATGAAAGCGGCAATAATGAGGCAAATAGAGTGTGTTGTGTGCTTCAGAACCACATATCCCGAAGGAGATTTGAACTCCATCCCTTGAGTTGAGGTTATAATACCAAGCTCTTACCACTGAGCAAACACCTCATTCACAAAAAATTTAACAATTAAATCTGAAACAAATTATGATTGGGTTCTTATTTATCCAAAGAGTGAAGCTTGCATATCATCAAATATCACATCTGAAACAGACTAATAAACTCGAGGGACTTAAAAACAAAATAACCATTACATCTAATCACAAAATTATAATTTTTTTTATACATAACAAACCAATCGAAATACTTGAATTTCATCAAGAGTTATTGTACAAGTGTAAAAATGAGATAGAACGAAGGAAATGCAGATTAAGATTTGAAGAACTTACAGCCTCAGCAGTATCAAGAGCATTAATGCCATTCTCAAATGCATAATTGAGTAAGTCATGAGATTCTTTTTCCGTGTTTTGCTCCCCAAACGTCATCTGAAACATTGCATCAATCAATCAACGACATGCTACCGTACGTAAATCATCACAGTGATCAATAGTAATAACAAGAAAAACAACAGTAGTAATATAGTAATAACCTATACATTTATATAAAAGGGATGCACAAAATTTGTGACTTTTTTTCAAATTTTACCCTTAATAACAATTTCAAAGAAAAAATATATGAAGAGAATAGTTGAAAATATGTGCACAGTTCATTGAATTTGACAACAATTTCATTCAAAATGCTAAAAAATAATTTGTTCCTTTTATTTTTACATTAATTTTTTTATTAAATCAAGATTGTTAAAGCCCCACATTGAATGAGATTGACCTAGACATAAGTTTATAAATGGGGACAATCATCACTTTACGAGCATTCTATTTTTTTTAAAAATTTGATATATGGTCCAAGAACCAACTAATCGGTGAACCAATCCTATCATCCACTAGCGAGGCCCAATTGAAGTCAGAGTAAAACTCTATATGAACTCGCCCAACAAAGGAATTGTTAGCACCTGGGGGATTCGAACTTGACACCTAAAGAGGCATACTCCTAGGCCAATCCCTGGGTTACATGCTGGTTTTTTGTTTTAAGGTTGATACTATGTTGTTTTGTTCCACTTCTAGAGGGCCCAAAATTAATTCTGGAGGTGTAAAATTGATTTCAACATGTTTGGTTGCTTTCGTGTAGAATTGATTTTGACTCCAGAATTGATTATACTTGAAACTAGGATTTTAAACTTTTGATTCTAAAATTCATTTTCACACAAATTTTTAGTTAACATTATTTTTGCAAAAATGTATACAAACAGACAACACTTTACTTTCAACTCACTTTCGGCATCAATTTTGCAGAATCAATTCACTCATAATCAATTTTTGTCACCATAGAACAAAACATGCACTAAGTTAGACAAGTTAGACTCAATAGGTGAGACTCTCAACAAAGATAACAAAACAATAACAAACAAAAGAATGATTAATAAGATGAAAATAGATAAATGTGAGAAGAAGTAAACTTACAGTACCAAGAGTGATTTCACTGATATTAAGATCAGAGTCACCAAGTTTCCGGTACTGCAATGGATTGTTGATGGCGGCACAAACAAGAGGCCTCACAGTTCTCGTCCTCCTCAAAATGCATCTTCTTCTACTTGTTGTTGAAAGTGTAGTATTGTTGAGAGACAGTGATTGTGTGAGAGAATGAGAAATGGCAACAACGTCGGAGGAGAAAGAGCAGACACCGGCCATGGCTTCTTAGCAGCTTATCTTTTACTACCACACAATACAAACACGTTGTTCAGTTTGCTGCCTCTGTTTATTGTTTGTTATAGACAGTTTCAACTTCCAACACCACACTCGTGCACATCGTTTTTGCCTCTTTTGTCATAACAAGTTAGTTTTGGTTAAATTGGCAGTCGGACCCCACCAAATGTAAATCACAGTTGGTCTTAATTATAAAAAAATTATTTTTTATGTTTATTAAAAAATAAAATAATTGATTTATTTGGTTTATATTATATATTAGATATATTGTTAGATTATGTGGCTCTAATTCTCCACTTTTACAAATCATTATGTTTGACTTACTTATGAGGTATGTTACTCTTGGATTTAATGTGCCTAATCATAATTTCCTTCCAATACGTGCCTACAATCTTTGACCAAGAGAAAACATGATTTTCTTCCAAGCTCCTACTCTAGATGGATGTGTATATATATATATATATATATATATATATATATATAGGTGTTTCTAATATACACACACTTAAAATATAGTTCGTGTTTGTTAGCATCATACACATTTTCACATGGACCAAAAAATCATTTCTCTTTCTTCAAAAACAACTAAATGTGGTGTCTCTTAAAGTAATTTTACAGAGTTTTTCTCTCTACTTGCCATAAGTAATGATTATTACGAAGAAAGAGAAAAATGTTCTCTCTCATGATGTTTTAATTGTGTGTGGCCAATAATATTTTTTTTTGGTGGTGCCAATAATAAAATATATTAAGCTACCATAAAAGAAAAGAAAAAACTTCAAAAAAAAAATAAAAGAAAAGAAAAAACTCTCATTTCTAAAAAAAAAAATGCTACGGTTAAATTTTTTGTTCAATTTTAATTGGGTTATTAGGGTGGCTTGTTTTCTTTTGACTCATGTCTTTTGATTAATTATGAAAGATGATTCTTAGTACTGAACGTCTAGCTAAAACATGGAAGATGTTCTAAAACTAAGTAAATAGAAACAATAATAAAGAGAAGGAGAAGAAGAGAGAATAGAGAGAAGTATTATTATTCTCTGATCTAGTTGAGAATGTTACAAATGAGCTCTATTTATAGGGAAATAGAATAGCTTATGGACTAAGCCCAATGATCTAGTAGTATAGCCCATTAACCCATTTGCTATTTGGACATCCACTATAATATTTATAACACTCCCCCTTGGATGTCCATCGAGGATATGCCTCATTAAAACCTTACTAAAATAAAACCCAGTGGGAAAAAATTATAGTGAAGGAAAAAGAGTACAATATCCTTTTGAGTGTGAACTGCCTCGTTAAAAACCTTACCAGGAAAACCCAATGGGACAAAACCTTGGTGAAGGAAAAAAGAGTGCAGGACACATTTATTTCTCCCCCTCATGAAGACAAATATACGGAGAAGACCAATTCTTAATACAAGTTTCTTAAAAACTTTACTTGGGAGTGACTTTGTAAAATCATCTGCAAGATTATCACACAAACAAACTTGTTGAATGCATATCACCATTCTTCTGAAGATCACTGGTGAAAAAGAATTTGGGAGAAATATGTTTTGTTTGGTCTCCTTTAATGTATCCTTCTTTCAACTGAGCAATACATGATGTATTATCTTCATAAATGATTGTTGCATCCATTCTTCCAGAAGATAAACCACAATTATTTTGTATATGTTGAATCAATGACCTTAATCAAACACATTCTCTACTTGCCTCGTGAAGTGCTAAAAGTTTTGCATGATTTGATGATGTTGCTGTTATGGTCTGATATACAGATCTCCATTAAATGGTTGTATCTCCACTTGTAAACAAGTAACCCGTTTGTGATCTACCATGATGAGGATTTGACAAATAACTTGCATCTCGAAGCTAACGAAGTACATGTTTGACTCCATTACAATGTCTTCGTGTAGGTGAAGAACTATATCTTGATAATAAATTGACAGAAAATGATATATCAGTACGTGTATAATTAGCAAGATACATCAATGCTTCTATTGCATTGAGATATGGTACTTCAGGACCAAGTAGTTCTTCTCCCGTCTTCTTGAGGTCTGAAAGGATCTTTCTCCACATCTATGGATCTTACAACCATTGGAGTAGACAATGGATGAGATTTGTCCATATCAACCTTTATATAACAAAATTTAAAATTTCTTCAGGAGTTCTAATAATATTTATACCATTATCATAAATTCAATTATAACAAGTTCATTTTCAAATCCTTAAGATGGCCAAATGATGTCATCTTTTCAATAGTTTTGATGGTATGTTTTATGCAAATGAAATCCTTCAGGGAGTTTCATATAATCATCACTATTAAGTGAGTGATACAAATAAATTGTAGTGCATCATTCATATAATTCGATCCTTTCATGTGCTACTAAACTTAATCAAGTATGAAAAAGTTCTTGAATTCACTTCAGGTGAATATGCCTCTTAAAAATAGTTGTCTATTAAAAATAAATGGTAGACATTTACCAATTCACTTCCGGTGAACATATCAAACTCTATATACATGTATTTTATCAATCTAATTCCCCTTTCGCGCGAAAAATCATATATATCCATTTAACTTCACACCTTCAAGTGTGTGGACTACAAGTCCAAAAAAGTCTGCTTTATGAAGCGAGTTTGATTTCACTAGAATTGTCTCTTTTCATTTGTAAATATTTTGATTATCTATAACTTTAATAGATTTTAACATGTGATCCTCGTTTTTACTTATCACATATAGCGCTATATTATATGCAAAAACACGTCAATGTTGACTTCATTTCGGTTCCATCTCATTCCATTGAGATCTTTCATTCATGACATAATTAATTGATATTTCATAAATTTTAGGTACTTGACAAGTTCTTCTGGAACTGGAAAATCGATTATGTCATAACACTCTTTTAGATTTTATATATCCTCGTTTGGGTTATCTTTCCTTTAAGCTCCTTTTCTTATTCGAGGATTTTTATATTTGGAACCGATTGGTCTACCATGCTTCAGGCACGGTTGAGACTCATTTGCAATATTAGAATATCCTACAAGGATATCTATTTCGTTTGGAGCATTAGCAGCTAATATTCAATTTGCTTAACTTTGCAAATGAGTTATATCTTGAGGATCGTGATGAGACAATAATATTTCCTTTCAAATAATTTATTTGAACTTCAGGTTCACATTTTTTAGCTGCTTATCATCTCCCCCTAATATTGGGAAAACTAATCCATCAATCGATAATCAACCTACTGGGTTGTAAACAAGTTGACTTAATAAAACTTATGATAGATGGAGATTCATATCAAAAATGTTTTCCCAATATTCTTTCAAGATTTACCTAGTGTATTATATTGGAGCAATTGCGATATACACAACACATCCAAAAATTTACTAAGATGAGAAATATTAGATTGTTAACCTAAAACCAATGATGAATTAGAGGGAGGACTTACATATAGTAATAAGTTGGCTTGATGCAAATCAATATATCAACATAAAAGATTGTTGATTCCCAAAATAGAGTTTATAATGTATGGTTTCATAAGTATCAATCATACAATTAACTTTAGACGTCTAAAGAATGGATCTTCAAGTCCATTTTTTTTATGAGCATATGCTAGCAATTTTTCAATATCAATTTTAATTGACAAATGATACTTATCAAACGCTTTCTGAAAAGTTCAGAAAATAAACTCATTGTCAAATTTGTTGACAAAATAATCTCACAAACTTCTGGTTTGTAAGTTAACAATAATCATACATTGTTGGTCGAATAATCTCACAAGCTTCAGGTTTGTGAGTTAACAATAACCACACATGTCATTTAGTTGATCCATATTTTCGGTGTATTTATTCACAAATATCACCTTATACACATTTACATGTATTGAAGGACTAAAATCCTCAAATTTTCTACTTCCTTGAAGAAAAAAATTATTTGATTGAAGAATCTACTGGATCTTCAATACAAATCCATTAAAATTTATCTATTTTTGCATCATAATAGATCCGGGATAACCCAACCGGTCTTGCCAACGACAAACTTAATATAATATGTAAACTTCTGGTTTACATAATATGTGCTTTCATTGCACTAATATAAGCGTATTACAAATCATAGACAACATCATTTTTCGATTATGCTTATTTTCACCATAGTATATCTCGTAATAGAGATGTTTAACATATATTTTTCAATATGATATCCATTTAGATGGATATCTTAAAACTCAATAAAATTATATTAAATGTAACCTCAATGTGTAATTTTGTTACTCTATTTAACAATACATTAGCTCTTTAGGAGCTTTGAGTAATCTTTATAGTTATTCAGGAACTATATCATAAATGATCAAGAAAAATCATTTTGAGCAATCCTTCAGGGATTGTTATATATTTTTAAGAATTACCATTTGAAATATGATTTGTAAACTTCTGGTTTACAATAATATGTGTTTCATTTGTTTTTATCCATTTGAGGTTTGAAACATGATTTGTAAATTTTTGGTTTACAATAATGTGTTTCATTTGTTCTTATCCATAATGTTTCCAAATAAAACTATATAATAAATATGATAAAGTCTTGATTTATCTCTTGTATTACTATAGATATAAAAAGAGGTAAACTCAAAATTTATCCAAGAAAAAAAACTTTATAAATCATATGTATTTTTCAGGTGAATAATTACGCAACAAAAATTTGTCCATAAGATATATTTCAAAAGTTTGATATCTTCACAATGTAAATTACATGTGAGATCACGAGAAAATATATATATCTAACATGTAATATTTATGAGATAATAATCTTGAAGAATTTGTGCTTACCTTGTAATCCAAGCCATATAGAAGAAAATCATAACCAAACTTTGATCAATACGGAGACAATCTTGCAAATTTCAATCCATATAATAGAAATATGATCATATCAATAAAATCTTTGATCACGTAGTAATTTCTCAACTGATCTAAGTTCATACTAAAGAAATCGTACGACCTTGACATGTATCATATCAATAGTAATCTTTACTAAATCAATTACCATAACTATGATATTAGTTATATAACACAAATAGTATGAACCATTCACTTCTGGGAATGACGTTCAATGTGACCTTTCACCATTTTGATCAAAAATCACTCATTATTCAATTACAAATGCGAGTAATTTTTCAAAAATATTTTTGAAGATATTCACTCATTTTGCTACTTCAGGAGCATATTCGAGTGGTATAAAAACATGTATTGTCTCACATTTTCCTCCTTTTTTTTTATGATCAAATAGATCTTATAAATTTATGTTCTGTTATGATTTAAATGTGTAGTTCTTCAAGAACTCAACATCAAATTTACATAAACGGTGACCAAAAAAAATCACTTTTTTATGGCCCACAAGGGTGTTTGATACTATGGTATTAGTTCTTCAGGAACTATGCCACGAATTTTCATGAACAATGATTGAGATGATTCATTCCTTAAGTAGTCCTTCAGGGATGCTTCCAATGATATGTTTATTTTAGTTATTCAAGAACTATATCACAAATGTTCATAACCAATGATCTTTGAAAAATCATTCTTTAAGTAATCCTTCAAGGATGTGCTAATAATAAACAATTGTACTTCTTTGGGATTAAATCATAAATGATATTAATAAACAATTATAATTCTTTGAGAAATCTTTCATATATGGTTTAATGTTAAAAAAAAATTATTTCTTCAAAAATATGTCCACAAGGATCAAGAACCAAGCAATAGTAATAATAATAATTACAATAATAAAATCTTAATTATGAAAATGAAGACCTAATTAATGATGTGATCTCATATTTAAAGACAAGTCTTATTACAAATTCAAATGTTTTAGAAGCATATCAAGAGAATTATTACAATCAAAATCACGACAAAACATATCAATTATTTACTTCTTGTCACGTTGATTAAAAAAAACCACATATATTTCTATTTTAAAATTTGCTTATATGCTTTTAAAATTTGCTTTTCATTACAAGCACACAAATTAATATTTCAAAAACAGGAATATTATCTCTTAACAAATTAACAAGGCAATTAATCACATTAAGACAAATTAATTTATCTTGTAATGTCAATTAATTACATTAAAACGAATTAATATGACATTTTTCTTTCGAATAATGATTGTTATGCAAATAAAAGCAAAACAAAGAAAACTTGTCACATATTTCTATTTTCAAATTGCAAGGCATGTAATCAAGAAACCAATTTCTCTCCTAAAGAACCAATAAGTAAAAGAGGGAAATTAAATCTGGGTGGAGTTTATCATCACAATTTGAAACATGATAGTAATAAACTGTAATGTATATATTTGCTCTGGGCAAATACATAAAATCAATTTTTCTTGTTACTTATTGTAAAAACAAATTGAGTTCAAGTTCTACACAATCATATCAATTCTTTTGGCAATCTTTTAGAGATGCTTCACTATTGAATTGAATTCTTCCAGAATTCACTCAGAATAATATTGAGTTCTTCAGGAACTTTATAATATATCTCAATATGCGATAAATTCTTATGCCTTCTAAAAAAAATCAATCCTTGTGCAATCCTTCAAGGATGCATGGACGTTGAATTCTGCAGGAATTCATGGTGGAAAAAAAATAGTTTCTTTTAAGTTCTTTAAGAACTATATACTAAATCAAATCTTGATAAAAAAAATAATATAAATCTAATCCATTCATTTGTGCAATCCGTCAAGGATGCACCGTAAAAATTGTGTTTCTAAGCAATCCTTCAGGGATGCAATACCTTTGAATTCACCAGGAATTCATTGAAAAAAATTGAGTTTTTAAGTAATCCTTCAGGGATACAGCACCTTTGAATTCATCAGGAATTCATTGGAAAACAATTTGAGTTTTTAAGCAATCCTTCAGGGATGCGTTCCTTTTTGAATATAGTTCTTCGGGAGCTATATTATAGATGTGATCAATCTTTTATGCAATCCTTCAGGGATGCTTGAATTTTTAATTAAAAATAAACAAACAGTATATAATTTGCATAATAACGATAAAGTGTATCTATAAGGCATTGATTCCAAATTGATGGAATTACAACAATAGTCTATAATCATCGATACAAAATTACAATCTACTATAATAGATTAAGAAGAGTTATGTACCTTCTTAGTTGATTAGAGCGTGCTGATAACGTGTTATAAAACTAAGTAAATAGAAACAATAATAGAGAGAAGGAGAAGAAGAGAGAATAGAGAGAAGTATTATTATTCTCTGATCTAGTTGAGAATGTTACAAATGAGCTCTATTTATAGGGAAATAGAATAGCTTATGGACTAAGCCCAATGATCTAGTAGTATAGCCCATTAACCCATTTGCTATTTGGACATCCACTATAATATTTATAACAGAAGAAATATATTATAGACAAAACATAGTACATGTAACATGGTAAATGCATATGTCCATTACAAATAGTACTATAGTAGTACTCAGCCACAGGTGCTTACAAAATGTCGTGATAGTAGTATTTAGGTTGTCAAGTTGAATTTAAGAAAAAATAAGGGAAAAAACTAATTGATGAGTAACAAATTATTGAAAATAATATATTGCATAGGTGACGCATATGTCCAGAAAATATCACCAAATAGTGAATTGGTGATAATATTATGCTTTTGTAAAATTATGCTTATGCACATAATTGAAATCGAAACCGTGCTTCCAAAGTTATGTAACAAAAAATCAGTAGTTTAAACGTTAAGGTCCAAACAATGAGATACAAATTATGCTTAAATAAAATTGAGCAAAAATTTAACCGTGGCATTTTTTTTTTTTTTTAGAAATGAGACAGTTTTTTATTTTCTCTTATGGTAGCTTAATATATTTTATTATTGGTTAGACACAATTAAAACATCATGAGAGAGAATATCTTTCTCTTTCTTCATAATAATCATTACTTATGATAAGGAGAGAGAAAAACTGTGTAAAATTACTTTAAGAGACACCACCTTTAGTTGTTTTTGAAGAAAGAGAAATGATTTTTTGGTCCATGTGAAAATGTGTATGATACTAACAAACACCAACTATATTTTAAGTGTGTGTATATTAGAAGCCCCCATATATATATATATATATATATATATATATATATATATATATATATATATATATATATATATATATATATATATATATATATATATATATATATATATGAGTAAATAGGCAATTTCCCCCCCCGAAATTGCAAGGTTTGTCAAATACCCCCTGTAGTTAACGAAACATCAATTACCCCCCTGAAATTGCATAACATTAATCAATTTACCCCCTCCGTCAATTTTTCTGTTAACTGTTTACGGTTATGATCAATTACCCCCCTGAAATTTTACACTTATGTGCAAAATGCCCCCTGAACTTGAAAAATTAAAAAAAATTGAAAAAATTCTAGAAAAATATTAAAAAAAAATTAAAAAATTCTGAAAAAATGAAAAATCAATAAAAAAATTGAAAAAAATATTAAAAAATTCTGGAAAATTGAAAAATTAATAAAAATGAAAAAAATCTGGAAGAATTAATAAAAATAAAAAAATCTGAAAAAATTTTAAAAATCTGGAAAAATTAATAAAAATAAAATAATCTAATAAAATGAAAAATAATGAAAAAATTCTGAAAAAAATAAAAAAGATTAAAAAATTCTGGAAAAAAATAAAATTTCTAAATTTTAATGAAATTCTCGAAAATAAAAATTCTGGAAAATAAATTTTATTGAAATTTTAAATTTTCGAAAATAAAAATGAAATTCTGAAAAAAAGAAATTTTATTGAAATTTTTTTGAAATTTTCATTAGTATTTCTCAAAAAATTTCCGAGAATTTTTGTGTATTTATAAACCGAGAATAAGGGAAAAAATATGTGTATTTATAAACCGAGCTTAGGTTTTTTATGTATTTTTCGAAATTTTCATTAGTATTTTTTCCGGGAATTTCTGTGTATTTATAAACCGAGAACTTTTTGTGTATTTATAAACCGAGAATAAGGGAAAAAATACACTGAAAAAACCTAAGCTCGACATATATACTAATCAAAATTTCGGAATTTCGAAAAATACATTTTTTCCAGAATTTCGAAATTTCGACATATATACTAATCAGAATATTTTTTATTTTCCAGAATTTTTTCATTATTTTTCCTTTTATTAGACTATTTTATTTTTTTAATCATTTTTTATTTTTATTAATTTTTTCAGAATTTTTTTTAATTTTTCTAGAATTTTTAAATTTTTTCTGATTTTTTTCATTTTTATTAATTTTTCAATTTTCCAGAATTTTTTAATCTTTTTTTTCAATTTTTTTTATTGATTTTTCATTTTTCCAGAATTTTTTAATTTTTTTTAATATTTTTCAATTTTTTTTAATTTTTCAAGTTCAGGGGGCATTTTGCACATAAGTGTAAAATTTCAGGGGGGTAATTGATCATAACCGTAAACAGTTAACAGAAAAATTGACGGAGGGGGTAAATTGATTAACGTTATGCAATTTCAGGGGGGTAATTGATGTTTCGTTAACTACAGGGGGATATTTGACAAACCTTACAATTTCGGGGGGGAAATTGCCTATTTACTCATATATATATATATATATATATATATATATATATATATATATATATATATATATATGGAAGCAACGTGAAAGGCTTGATATAGTGAGTTATCACAAAACAATTTGAACACTCTTTGTATACACTTGAGTGTATTTTTGGTGAGAATTCTTGTTCCATTTTAGAGAGTATTTTAGGAGATATTGAGAGAAATATTGTCCTTTGTCCTCATCACTATAAGAGGACTTGTTGCACTCTTTTCTTTTACATAGTGGAACTTTGCTCGTGATCGCCCATGATTTTTTACTTCTCATATTGAGGAGTTTTCCACGTAAATCTTGTGTGTTATTTTTCTTGTCATTTTACTTACTTCTCTTTAATTCCCAATTGCATCGATCATGTGTTTCTGCATTGCGCTGATATCCCTAACATATATCGTTAATCCACTACAAAAAAAAAAAGATATATCGTTAATCAATGAATCTTAAAATGATTATTTTGCCTATAATTGAGACGAAATGAATAGTTGATATAGACAAAAGGTATTTTTTTTATTTTTTTAACGAAGACAAGGTAATTGGAAATTATAGGAATACAAGAATTATAATAGGACTATAAGCTCCATAAACAAATGGTTAGATGTTCGATCACTTATTCTTTTATATAGAGAGAATTAACCTTGTGTGTCACGTTTACTATGGAATTAGTCATTATTAAACAATGGTGAAAACATCATATGTATAATGTAATAACCCAAAAAAATAATATTAATTTCTCTTTATTTTTAAATATTTTTTTTTTATAGAATAATGAAATTCTTCATATTTAAATTTTGTTGAACTTTTTATGAAATTTCTAAAAGTTGAGAGAAGAATTTCAAAAATGAAAAATTGGGGTGAAGTTTGCACATTTAATTTTGAAAAATGAGGTGACATTTGCAAATGTAATTTTGAAAATTTAAAGGGATTAATTTGTAATTTTTTAAAGGCAAAATTACACAAATAGTCCCTTAATCTAATTTTAGGTAATGTTTTAGTCCTTTATCTTTTTTCTTTCCGTTTTCGTCCTCTATCTTTTTTAAAATGTTACATCGTTGCCCTTTCGTTAACCATATAGTAAAAAAACTATTTATATTAACATATTATTTTACCATTTTGTTTTTTTTGCTAATTACCCTTGAAACCTTTTGTCATTTTCAGAAAAAGTAACATAGCCAAACAATTACCCAAAAACGCGAATTAGAAGAAGGAAACGAGAAGATGAAAACCTAGAACAATTTACAACATCTTGTGATTCGAAAACACAGAAAACATGTTGCGATTCGAAAACCCAGCCCGAAGGTGCGATTTGAACAGAGAATTTGTGAGCCGAAGCTTCGATTTGGAAAGCCAATAAAACATTTGCGATTTAGAAAACCCAAGTTGAAGGTATGTATCTGCAATTTAATAAAATTATTTGTGTTTTTCTGAATCATGCATGTGTTTCTAACGTTGTTTTGATTTATGAATTTCAAAAACCCTCTCCATGCATGGTTCCATCCATTAATGTGTTTTCAAAAAACTCAGATTAACCCCTAAGTGGAATATGTTGTTGTAGGGGATTAGCACAAACACATGTGTTTCTAATGTTGTTTTCCTTATCTATGTATGCATGTTGTACGGTTCGATCCCTTTTTGTTGTAGTCCCCACCTATTTGTTTAATAGTTTTCCATTTATTGTGTTTTTGTTGTTGTTCAAATGTCTACAATATTTATTGATATTGATCGTTGTGGCTATTTTCTTGACCAATCAAGGAATGTGTATGAAGGTGAAGTGTCAAATTGAATTTGTGACACTGACTATTGGTGTTTCTTTGATATCGAAGAATATGTTGACAAAATGGGGTACAAGGATGTAAATAGCACGTGGTATAAGGTTGGTGATGTAATTATACTGGAGCTAAAGAAATGATTGATTGGGCCAAGGGTGATGGAAAAGGAATTCTGCTCTTTACTCAAACAGTTTTGCTCATTCCCAAAGTAAATGTCCAAAATACCCCTACGCATGTTAACTCACGCTAGTGTAAATGGCAACGTGAGTTAACTCACGCTGCGTGACTTAACTCACGCCAAAAAAAACACACTGAAACCCAGCGTGAGTTAACTCACGCTGGTTTCTTCCACCCACATTTCAATTTTTTTAGCATAACTAGTGCATTGGCTCTAGTGGAAAAAAAAAACAAATCTTTTGTTTTTTTTTTTAAAATCTGTCTTCTTTTCTTTCTTTTTCTGAAACAGTCTAACCAAAATATATGATATGAAAATTCAATACGACTCCATATTTGATTCTGCTACAGCCAGGTCTGATGTGAAAATTCTTTCAAGCAGCTTCAAATGGTAGAAAAGGATACCAATTTATCCTAAGAGTTGTCTCTAGTATACAAATAACATGCCAATGTCACAACTAGTATATTAGATCCCATCAATACCAGAAGCCAACAATAACGTTGGAAACCAAAAACTTACTCCATGGAAAATCTAGAAGCTAATCCATCTAAATTGGACTCAAACAACAAACTGAAACCAAGGAACTATTAGGTTTCTATATGAGGAACAAGACAATAAACTAATAAAGAGAAAGAACACTCAGAGATGCAACATTAAACATATACAGTGGTACGACTTGAAGGACAGAATACAGAGGAACATAGAGATAGCGGTATGACTCGACTTGTGGAGGAAAATGGACCAGGGTGAATATTTGATCAACAACAGGGTCCTTAATTTTGAGAAGTGGAAGGAAATCAATATAGAATCGAAAACTACATCTATTTTGTGATGGATCTTGCAAGAACAGGACCATGTTTATGGTGGTAAGAGCTATAGAAAAGCATGGGAAAAAGACAGCTAGAGAACAAAAGAAGAAGAGGGTGTTTACGTTTGGTAACCGTGTGTCATAAATGAGAGAGATGGTATTGCTGACTTATGCAGTTTTCTCCGCATAGGATTCGTGGAATTCTTAGAAACTACACCCTCTGGTCACTAATATAAGCAAAAATCTACATATTAGGTTCATTCATTTAATGATGTATGTGGTCTATAATAAAGACTATGTGCATCATTAAATGAATGAATCTAAAATGTAGATTTTTGCTTATAATAGTGACCGGAGGGTGTACTTTAGTAGAAATAAGCATTTCTCTTTTTCTAATTCATGTGAGTTAACTCACGTTGAGTTTTACACTAGCGCAAGTTAATTCACACAACACAAGTTAACTCACGTAAGGGTATTTTGGACATTTACTTTGGGAATGAGCAAATCCGTTTGGGTAAAGAGCAGAATTCATGGAAAAGTGCATTTGTTTCTAGTGAAGCCCAACCTTAAACACAAACTAAAGCCAAAAATGAAACAAACAATGAAGCCCAAGCTGAAATGCACAATGAAGACTCTGATGATAATGCCTTGGATGTGTTATTTGGAGACTCGGATGATGAGTTGCTCATGAATGATGGTTTTGGTGATGCACAAATACAAGTTGATGTTCTTAGAGAAATAACACCAATTATTGAGAATAACGAAGAAAAAAAGAAAAGGTTAGGTGGTAAAAAGAGAAAGGGGGTAGAAAAAGAAGAAAGTTCAAGTAAAAAAAAAAAAAGGCCACGACCGGTAAAATAAGAGGGAAACCTAAGAAGACCATAGTTGAGAAAGATCTAAACGTGGAACGAAATGTAGAAGCAAATGTGTCAAGTGAAGATGATGATTTCAATTTGGAATCAACGAAAAGGCATGAGCTTATGCTACGATTGTTTGAGGATGAGTATGTGTTAAAAGAGTTAGTTAGTGATGAATTAGGTGAGTATATTAATGAGGAAAGTACTAAGGAGAAGTTTACAGGGTTTTGTCATGCCAAAAAAGATGTATAACTACAAAGTGGGTCTTGGCTACACTTTTCTCAGACAGGGAGGAATTTAAGGATGCCATTCCAACTTATGTTGTTCATAATGAGACCAATCTGAAGATGATCAAGAATGATAACGAGATCGCGAGGGTTGTATGCAAGGAGGTGTGTTAGTGGATGGCTTATTATGCTCAACTTCTTAATGAAGATACATGGCAATTGATAAAATTGGTTGACATACATTCTTGTCCCCAGGATTATAAAATCTCATTAATGAGATCAAGTTGGTTGGGGAAAAAATTATTCTCAACAATGAGGGAGAATGCTAATATTACACTGACATCTATTACAAACAAAGCACATCAAAAGTGGAATGTTGGTGTGAGTAAGATGAAAGCTTATAGGGCTCGTAGGGCTGCAATTGATTTGATTGATGGCTCATGTAGAGAACAAATGCTCAAACTACAATGGTAGAAGATAGAGGGGGGAACAATGAAGTTAACAACGAGGAAATTTATGTGGATAGACCATTGCTTCCAATTTTCCAATGCTTATACTTGTGTCTTAAAGGTTGTAAAGAGAGTTTCAAACTGTGCATACCCATTATTGGCCTTGACGGTTGTTTTCTTAAAGGTTATTATGGAGGTCAAAAACTTGATATCATAGGCCGAGACCCAAATGATCAAATGCTCACAATTGATGTGGCTATTTTAGGTAACATTTTCCACTTCAGAACTAAGTTACAAACTTGTCTCTAACTTTTAAAAAAAGGCAAAATTACATAAATAGTCCCTTAACTTAATTTTAGGTAACATTTTCGTCCTTTATCTTCTTTTTATTCGTTTTTGTCCTTTATATTTTTAAAATGTTGCATTGTTACCCTTTAAGTGGAATATGTTAACTATTCTATTAAAAAAATAATTGGACGTTATGTTCTTCTTCTCTAATGTTAGATGCAAGTAGCTGCAACATAAACCCTAAAAAATCATATGCAAGAAGTTCATGGCATCCTCATGCACACATGGTTCACAAACACAATCATTTTCTGGTTCCTTCGTTTTTGGTGGAACACGCCTACCACATGAATGTTTCTGCAAGATGCAACCTGTTATTCGAACAGTTGCGAAAAATAGGTCCTAATAGAGGAAGGAAAATTTGGGGTTGTAGGAACTTTGTGGTGAGTAGATTCATACATACATACCTTTTTCTCTCTTGCTCATCCTTTTCAGATCTGTTATCAGTAGTTAATTCCTAATGGTTTTTTTTTTCATAACTTTTAGGCTACTAACATTAAATCTGGATGTGACTATTTTGACTGGATATCAGATTATCACTCTCAAGCACACTTAGGAATTGGAATCAAGGACACTTAGGAATGTTATCTTGAAGATGCAAATGGACCACAACTCAACAAAAAATTGGATAAAGATTTTTATTATTATCTGACTTTTATTTGGTGTAACTTGTGTTATTATGATATTTAAGTTGATCAATTGAGGTTGTTCGATAGTTAAGAAATTATGTATTGAATGTACTTGATAGTTTATCAATTGATCAATTTAGGTTGTTCAATTGTTAAGAAATTATGTATTGAATGTACTTGATGAATGTATTCAACAATTGTGTAACTTGATGTATTTCAATTGAATGAGTTAAGTGTTAACAATTTGTGTCTTGATCTGCCTTAAAAAAAATTAGTGTCTTGATCCCAATTCATTTTGCAAGAGTTAGTTTCAATATCTAACAATTTATGTCCTATAATTGGTTCATGTAGTTTCAATTAACAGGTTCATACATAACAATATCAATTGGTATCAATAGTATATACCATAATAGCATAGTATTAGGTTCAATCTTTCAAATTCTTCGATAATAACATAATGCAACTTTTTTCATTGCTACAGAATCAGTCATAACTAATTAACTGCATAAATACATACTCCCACAAATTCTAACTTAAAGGTTGCTGATGACAGTAGTCATTACGTTATTTTTAGAGTCTTTTTATGATATTTTGGAGTTCACAAGCAAGCTTAAGCAGCAAGAAAAGCATGAAAAACTGAAGAAACTGAAGAAAAGGAAACGTGTCACGATTAATGAAAAACGTGTCACGATTTGGAGATTTCAAGAAACATGCATTCGACATTGGTAAAAACGTGTCACGATGGCAAAAACGTGACACAATTATGGAAACCCTAATTTGGGTGGTTTGTTACACAAGACAGAAATGTGTCACGATTTACATAAATTGTGCCACGATTTTAGGAGCAGTTGTTGCCTATTTAAGCTTAAGACTATTCTGAAAACAAGGGTTACGAATTGGAGAGAGCAAAGTGCGATTTTGAGACTACAAGACGGCTAGGAGGGCGAATTCTTCAACCTTCTATCAGTTCATGTATGTTTTGATTCCATTATTGATTATGCTATTTGTAAACTCGATTATGAGTAGCTAAATCTCTTAGAGATTAAGTCTGAGATGATTCTTTGTAACCCTAATTGAACCATGTTGCTGTGAAACTCTATTTATTGTTAATGACAATCTAGGTTTTATTCAATTCAATTGTTCTTAATACTTTTTATATCCTGATCAAATATAAACATGATTTAGTGAGAACGAATGACTACTGACCATAGCTTTCGACTTAAACCTAATTGAATTGTTCTAATAAACATGGTTAGTCTAGGAATGGATAATCCTTTATTAGTGATATTAGGTTAACGTTCTTAAAACCTTCAAAGATTATTAGACCACCTAAGGAATTACGAGTTGTAGTTTGAGAAGACGGTCCTAACTCAAGGGATTGATTAGGGCTATTTTGTTAACTATCGTGGAACTAGAAAATCATTCATAAGAATAGGTGCAGTATACCAATTAGGGGAACTTAGATGATTCGAAAGACCTGATTTCATCTCTCTTCATATTTTCTAACCGAATCTTTATTTTATGTTATTTAATTTTATGCAATCAAATCAAATCTACAAACAAAATAATTTATACATCCTAAATATTTACTTTATTGCTAAATTGAGATTAACACAGTCCTCGTGGATACGAACTTATTTTATTACTTCGGTACATTTTTAGTACACTTGCTAAAAGCCTATCAAGTTTTTGGGGCCGTTGCCGGGGACTGTTAAATCATTTCAACTTGGAAATTTTGTTTTTATTTAGGATTTCTGTCATTTATGTTTTTGTTTATATATAAAAAAAAATTGAAAAAAAATTATGGTTTATGCTCTTCATTTTCTTCTCATTGTACTATGCTACTAAAAAGTTTATCATAGTTTTGCAGCTATGATAGGCAGGTTACGCCTCTATGATACAGAAGAGATTTGGTCGTTGCAATATGAAAAAAATATGCTATCCTTGAAGATAAATTATTTGGACAATAAAATCTCGAGATTAAATGAGAGATGTGGTCATTGTGAGGCAAATCAACCAGGTAGTGATTGTGAAGGGAAGAAAAAGGTGATCAACATCGATTACAATACTCAACTTCAAAATATTTTAGATGATTTCTTGGTGTCAAATCAAGTTGCATTTGATAAGTTTGATGTTCAGTGTGGTGATCTTGTTGAGAAAGCACAGGAGTCTCAGAGGAAGTTGGTTCAGATGGATACTGAGTGTCACGAGGTTATGTTGGAAGAAAATCCCAAAGTAAGGAGTGTTGATATTTTCCCAAAGTCTGAACCAACGGGGGTTAAGGAAATCACTTGTGTGAAGATAGATGCATGTCCTTCTCTAAGGTGGGAGAGTTAAAATTCTAAAGGTTTAACAGTGGGTGCATGGGAGTATCTGATTCTTTGTGCCAAATTCATGGAATTCCTATCAAACAAGAGGAAGAAGAATGATGATATATTCTTTCTATCATTTTTGCCATCCTAACAGTGGTTGAAGCGTAAAGCTCAATGACGTAAAAGAAAGCGCTTGGTGGGAGGCAACCCATCCTTTTTATTATGTCTTTATTTTTACTATTTTATTTCTATTGTTGAGTCAAACAATTTGTCTTTAATTTTCATTTTAGTTTAACTCAGTTGTATCCCCTTGTGATTTAATTGTTCTTGCACTTGTTTATTATTGATGAATTTGCTTATTTACTTTACTTTTTCCAGTTTAGTAACAAATATTTGTTCAAGTGGTATTCCAAAAGTTCAAAAGGAGGAGTGACTTGTGATTTCAAAGGTGAAGTGTACGGCAGTTAAAGATATGTAGTCACAACTCCCAGATATCATAACTGTAAGGTTCATGGCCAAATTTTATTTTTCCAATTTACTTATATAGAGTGTTCCATGCTTTTACATTTCTAGAACTTGCATTGTTTCTCTATTGTCGATTGATCTTTGTCATTAGCACACTGAGGCAAAAGTGCTTGGTACTGTGAGCCTTTTTGAAGCTACCCTGATATTAATTGTTGTTTATCCTTTTCTTATCCAAATTGAGCCGGTAAGTTTAGAACTTTTTGTTCGGTGACAAACTAAATTACAAGCTTAGAGACTTTTAGGACTTGTCCCATATTGTTTTTCTGAGTTAGGCATTGTAGAATGTTGCTACATAATAAGTTTGGGGTTGCTATTGGAATTTGCAACCAACTAAGTTTGGGGGGGGGGGGGGGGGGGGGGGTACTAGAGAATAAAGAAAGAACATATCATGAATAACATACCAAAAAGGTGTATTAAAAAAAAGAGAAAATAGAATGAAAAAGGGACAAAACATTGAAAATCCGAGTAACTTCAAACTGGAGTGTCCCAATTGTTATAAAAGTAATCTCTAGTACCCTTACAAGAATTGTTGATTCCAAAGGTGAATGATGGATTGAATTTGTGCTTTAACTTCCGTAGGAGTGCCTAACTCAAAATTTTGTGTAGCCTACTTATCCAAATATTATCCCACCTTCACCTAAGCCCCGTTATAACCCTTTAAGACCTCAAAGTGTGCATTGACATTGATTTTGATTGACGTTTAGAAACTTTTCAAGTGTATGGTAATATGTAGATTGCATGTCGACTGTGTGTGAACCCTTTTCATATTGTTGCGTGGAGTTGTGAATTGGTGGATGTGTACAAGTCAAACTAGCTCAACTTTAGCTAGTAAGGTGTTGAACTTTTGGGTACTATCGCTTGATCAGGTAATTGTTATTTTACTGTCGATTGTCAATTTTGCAAGTAAATTCCTTGAGGATAAGGAATGGTTCAAGTTTGGGGTTGTGATGATAGTAGTCATTGCGTTATTTTTAGAGTCTTTTTATGATATATTGGAGTTCACAAGCAAGCTTAAGCAGCAAGAAAAGCATGAAAAACTGAAGAAACTGAAGAAAAGGAATCATGTCACAATTCTTGAAAAACGTGTCACGATTAATGAAAAACGTGTCACGATTTGGAGATCTCAAGAAACATGCATTCGACATTGGTAAAAACGTGTCATGATGGCAAAAACGTGTCACGATTTTGGAAATCCTAATTTGGGTGGTTTGTCACACAAGACAGAAACGTGTGACGATTTACTTAAATCGTGCCACGATTTTAGGAGAAGTTGTTGCCTATTTAAGTTTAAGACTATTCTGAAAACAAGGGTTACGAATTGATGAGAGCAAAGTTCGATTTTGAGACTACAAGACGGCTAGGAGGGCGAATTCTTCAACCTTCTATCAGTTCATGTATGTTTTGATTCCATTATTGATTATGCTATTGGTAAACTCGATTATGAGTAGCTAAATCTCTTAGAGATTAGGTCTGAGACGATTCTTTGTAACCCTAATTGAACCATGTTGCTGTGAAACTCTATTTATTGTGAATGACAATCTAGGTTTTATTCAATTCAATTGTTCTTAATGCTTTTTATATCCTGATCAAATATAAACATGATTTAGTGAGAACGAATGACTACTGACCATAGCTTTCGACTTAAACCTAATTGAATTGTTCTAATAAACATGGTTAGTCTAGGAATGGATAATCCTTTATTAGTGATATTAGGTTAACGTTCTTAAAACCTTCAAAGATTATTAGACCACCTAAGGAATTACGGGCTGTAGTTTGAGAAGAGGGTCCTACTTTATTGCTAAATTTAGATTAACACAGTCCTCGTGGATACGAATTTATTTTATTACTTCGATACATTTTTAGTACACTTGCTAAAAGTCTACTAGTTGCTTACAAAAAGACACAAGGTTCAAAAGTAATAAAATCCAACATAAATGCAGTACAAAAGCTGCATACAAAAAGACATAAGGTTCCAAAGTAAGACATCACATAAGTTGCCCAAAAAATATATTATATAAATTGTCATCTAATGTCATGGCCTTCCTATTTTCATCTTTGTATAGCAATGTGAGTTGTTGTTGAATCTCTTGAGCTTGCAGTAGGTTGATAACTTACATCGGGTGTATTTTTACCAAATTATATGTTGCAGAGACACTATTGGTAGCAAGTTAAGTACTTGCAACAACATTTACTTTTCGAGGTCTTCCTCTAGGCTTTCTCTAAGATGATGTAGCAACAGTTTGGGTCTGTGTTGCATTATGACCAACAGGAATAGCATGTGCAAGTTATGCAGTTTGACTTTGAGTGGATGCATTTTGGCTATGATTAGGTGCACTTTGAGTATGATTTGTTTCAACTGGAAACGATGGGCCTCTATAAGAAGCTTTCTTATAACCAGGTTGTTTGCATTTTGAACATCTACCAGTCATTCCTTTTCTACTAACAAGTGAAGAATCTTTGGTTTTCTCATCACCATCTTTGTTCCTTTTCCTTTTCGGTCTTCCATGAAGTCTCCTTAAAGGGAGTGGTAATATATATGGATATGGAGTTGAAACCCGCAAGTTCTTTCCATTTGTTGGATAAATGATAGGATGGTAACAAGCCTCATATGTCTCTACCTTATATAAATTAGGAATAAAATCTTCTGCATCTTGCTATTGCGTGACAACATGGTATTCCAGTAAGCATTTATTTGCTACAAAAAAAAATCTTTTTTTTTTAGACTTAATTGAGGTTATACACTCCATATATACACAAGCATATATACACTAGTTAGAATATGAAGAAATCAATAATACAAAAACTAAAGCTAAACATGCCCACCATCAACATATATCTCACAATGCCAACTGAAGATACTAGATAGCAGATACTAATCACAAATAAGCATTCGATGGTATCACAAAATCTAACAATGAAAATAATATGAACATTGTCCAAGGAGCATAACATGCAAACCAGAACCCGCAATAACCAAACTCGTACTCAAACTGCATGTGGATCTGCAGTTTGGATGGGTTACCACTATGGACCCAAACTATCTGATGTTCACCCTACAAGTTTGTTTATTAAAAAAAGTGGGTCATTTTAAGACACTTGTTAAAATTTTATTCTACCTTGAACTTCTTACCAATTTCCAATTTTTTATTTATTATGTTATTGTATAATACTATAAAATGTCACTAAACATATAAATAAGTAACATTTTTAAATGATACTAATAATACACTAAAATATTATTAAAAAATTAGGTAGCATAGATTTTATTCTTTTTACAAAAATAAAAATAAACAATTTCATTGATAATCAAATTCGTATAGGTATTTCGCTGGTAGTTTATTTTTGGTGGCGGGTTCCATTATATCATATGTTTTTTTGAACAAGTCAAAATGATATATATTAACACAACGAAAGTGACCCCCTCAGCACAAGGTGTGCTAAGGGAAGCCAACAAGAGTTAGTTCAAGTGCAGCAAGCTAAAAACAAAGGCTAGTTGGCTCAAGTAACAATGTAATTACAATGGAATGCCCATACATATAGTGGTGTCGCCACCACTCGTGGTAAGTGTAGTCAAAGTGTATCGATTTAGCCTTTAGCCTTGAGCCTAGAGAGGCATGTGTTTGAGCAAAAAATTAGTTGTAACAACCCGCTCAATGTTTTGTTATGTAGTTGTAAACAAGTGATAAACGTCGCTGACTGAGAAACCTTTGATTGGGTCAAGTAACAAGTTCCAACGATCATTAACACCATCCTTCAAAACAACGTTATGAAACATAAAGCAACAGTTCCTGAGAAGATCCTCCACCCACGCAAATAACCTTCTTTTCCACTACCACGCCTCTCCTCCCTCATCCCACCCTAAGTGTTGCATCTCTGCCACTGTGCACGATGTGTTTTCAGCCAAAACATACAAACCACTGAACCTATCACACAAAGGGACGTCACCTAACCACTTGTCCGTCCAGAAAAAAGTTCTACTGCCATCTCCAACCTCCCTAAAATATTATCGTCAAACCAGCTCCCCACCCCCATGCCTAAACCATCACATATACCCGCCATATTGTGCCACCAAGAAGAACCTAACTTACCACCCTCCTTAAGCCACCCCTTTCTTCCTTGTAACGAGCCTTCAACACATTATACCACAACCCGTCTTTGTCAACCAACATCCTCCAACACTATTTTTCTGATAACGACAATTTGAAATCCCTCAGTAGCCTGACACCTAACCCCCCCCCCCCAATCCTCCTTACTCCGACAAACAGAGTCCAAGTTCACCCAAGATATTTTCCTAAGATCCTCACCCCCCCAGCCCCCAAAAAAAATAAACTTTTAAAAATATATTCGATAGAAGAGATTATACATGTTCACCCTAGTTAACATGCTCTTCTGAAAATTAACTTTTAAGCCAGAAACTTCTTCGAATAATAATAACATAGCTCTCATCGACCAAATATTAGCCCAACTTTTATCCCCAATAATTAAAGTGTAGTTCACAAATTGCAAGTGAGAGATGTGCACTGGGGAGATTACCCCAACCGAGTAACAATGGAGAAGACTCGCATCAACCAACGACCGCATTAAAACATTGAGACCCTCCGCCGCTAAAAGAAATAGAAAAGGTGATAGAGGGTCGCCTTGTCTTAAGCCTCTCTCCAAATGAAATTCATCGGTTGGGCATCCGTTGACTAATACTGAAGTTGTTGCTGAACCAACACATTCTAAAATCCACTAACGCCATATGACTGAAAATTCATATTTTTCATAAGATCGTCCAAATAATGCCATTCCATATAATCAAAAGCTTTTTTCGAAATCTACTTTAAAAAGCAACATCTCCTTATTGAGTTTCCTGGCATCATCTACTGTTTCATTAGCAATGTGGATACCATCTAGAATTTGTCTTCCCTTGATGAAAGCTGACTGAACATGCGACACCACACTCCTAATAACAAGGCACAGTCTGTTAGCAAGGACTTTCGCCAACACTTTATACATACAACCAATAAGAGAAATAGGACGAAAATCATTGAGGCGATGAGGGTTGTCGACCTTTGGAATTAGAGCTATAAAAGTTGTGTTGATTCCTTTGGAGATATTCCCGTTACGATGAAATTCAGTAAGGCATCGCATAAAATCATCCTTAAGCTCGTGCCGAAAACTTTAATGAAACCGAAACTAATGCCATCTGGACTCGGGATTTTAAAGCTATCGCAGTCCTAAACAACATTTTTAACCTCATCCAAGGAAAAGAGGCGAGCTAGCTGCCCAACATCGGTAACACTTAGCTTTGAAAAATTCAAGCCCTCTATCCCATGCCTCTCAACGCGAGAAGACTTGAAGTGATTTGCAAAGTGAGTGAAAACGGTCGAACGAATAAGTTGAAAACTTTCAACTTGAACACCATTGACATTGATCACGGATATTGCATTTGCTCTTCGCCTACCCGACATGATGCCGTGGAAAAATTTGGAATTAGCGTCACCTTCCTTTAACCAGTTTAGACGAGATTTTTGCCAACACATACTGGAATGAACCCGTGCCAAGGAATGTAAGTTAACAGACAAATCGTGAAGTTCCTCCAATTCTTCCTCATTCAAAACCGAAGCCTCCCCTTTTAGGTCCAAAGATGATATGCGGTTCTGAACATCCTTAATTCTTCCTTCCATGTTGCGAGAGTGAGATTGGTGCCACTCCTTGAGGTTTCTTTTAGGTCCATGTTGCAAGTGTAGTATCTATTCTTATCAGTTTAGTTTAATATTATATGTTTGTTTTTCAATTGTTTTTAGTATTTTAAATATATTCAAAACTATAGACATAATCCTCCAAAACTCTTTTAAAAAAAATCTTTTATGATGTGTATAATATGAACCTTTTAAAGTTGATCCATTGATTCCCTAAAAAAAAATGTCCAATGATGGATCTTTAAAAAACCTAGAAGTTATAATTTGACTGAAATTTTAAAGCTCAATCCCATTTTTTCAGCTCTACATCCACAAACCAATTGTCACTCTTGTTACAAAATCATTTTATATAACTCCAAGCTAGTTTAATTAAGACCTTGAACATATATATAAGATTCAAGGAAAACCAATGGCAAAGAATAGATGAATAAATTGTCTATCACCAAGTGCAGTTTGAGTCTTGACTGATTATAACTCCCGGTGAAGCAGGAGAAGTTATGATCAGAGAGTTGCACAAACTCCAAAGAAATATATTTACCTAATTGTATATATAAATGCTACCAATTACATGACAGTTTCAAGCATTGTCCTTTGCAATTCTCATCACTATCTATCTACAGTTGATATATTTATGATGAATGAAAATGAATGAATGAAGACTAACTATATCAGCTACATGAAATCCCTGAACTCAACTTTAGACAGATCAAATAAAGCTACCAGAACGGCCCCCCATGGGATCTGAAAACTCATACACATGAAATGATGATACAGAAAAAAAATAGAATATGTATTAAATGTGTGCATAATGCTAGCTAGCTTGTAACCAGTGGATAATTAAGTGGCATATGTATATATTGTATGGATTTGGCTTGGGTGCAGTGTAATTGCACGCGGTCCGTCATATCTGAATCGTTTTGATAATATCAGACGGTCTAAATTTCAATGCAACATTCTACTTTTTTTTAAATCTAAAATGTTGAACTTGAAATCTAAATTGTCGGATCAGTATCAGACGGTTGAGATGTATTTGACTACGTGTATCATGAGATATGTGATTGCACACCATCCAACTCAATTCTTACTATTGTATAGTTGCAAAAAGTGAAAAAAAGAAGACAAAGAAATTGCAATTTACCGTTTATAAAAAAGACATGAAACATGATCTGCAAATTCATTACTCAGTCATAAATGACTTCACCTTCAAGTACACACAAATTTATTACAAAATGGACCGTGAATAATTGGTCACACAAACTCAAACCCTTTAGTTACTGCTGCTACTACTAACAGCTACTTCAAATTATTTGCTCTCTATCACACTGCTGCTATTTCCCAGCTTTCACTGCAGTTTCCATTGCATATATCACACTGCAGTAATCCCATGTACTGATCTCAAGACTTCTGCATCATAACAAATTATAAACAAAGAATGGTTACACACGTACGGATATGTATGCATATATTTTAGGGTATGCAATTATTGTGTGCAGTGTTACATATGCAACAAGCTAATTAATAGAAAAACCTTGATGAATTATCTATATAAAGAAAATTACACAGGAGTGAAAGACAAGCGGTCAACAAACTGCGTCACTACAACCACAAGATGTAGTTGCGATTGGAGCTAGACATGAATTGCATTTGACTACAATATTTTTTTTAAGGAGCATTTGACTACAATTGATCTCCAAAATATTAAAAACCGCGACGCAGTTGCAGTTGCAGTTGTTAATGTTGTGACTTTTATTTGTACATATTGAGATTTCCTACATTGGGGAAGCTCGCATTCATATAGTTGTCATGAATATCCGAAGTCATTGGATTGACATTGAACGGTTCAAAATTCAAGTCGGATATTTTAGTTTCTAAAACATTCAAATTTTGTATTAAAATTTCGAGAATTTGATCTCGATCCAATGACTCTCAATATGCTAACAGCATGAATGCAGGTTTTTTCCAAGGGCAGAATTTCCTATTTACACCCTTGTATCTATGCACGCATTTGTTTATAAGCAACTTTCCTATTAAAGCTAACTCTTTTTATAAGTAAAAAAGTTTATTAAAGAGAGTATAAGAGATACTCGGAAAATTTGCCTTGTTCAAAAAAAAAAAATAATACTCGAAAAACAAATTAAAGCTAACTAGCTAGTAATGTCAAACTTTTTTAATAAGAATAGGAAAAATATTAGTTACGTTGTTATTAGTAAATTATGTTAGCACTATATATTAAACCCTTAGCTTGCTTCTCAAACTCTTTGGCCCTCCCAGCTCAAATTATTTCCTTTTTTTTTTTTTGCCACCAACAGCTCAACCTATTTCATTGACCAGTATATATTTGGATCCCTATTATCACATCCTACTATAATATATAGAGATTGCGTTATAAACAAATTACACAATATTAATATTCATGTGTTCTAAACTTAAGAATTGAGCACATACTAAGTTATATTGTAAACTTACACTAGTGAAGATCAGTTGTAGTTGCATTATTTGATGGTGGTGGTGGTGGCGGCTGAGGCGGACGCTTGCGCTTCTTTTTCTCATAGCTAATACCTCTAGCTTTAGCTTGAGAATCCCTAACTTCGCGAAGGTAAAGTCGAACAGCACGAGCACCAAAAGGATTAGCTTCTGGCTTCCCACCATTCTCTTCAAAAGCAGCTCTAAGTCTCCCAATGAGTGCATCAAGACTACCCCACGCTTGGCGAAGAGGACAAGGACATGGTGCAGGTGGATTTGGATGTCCATAAAAGGGACAAATCTGAGTGTGAACCTTTGTTTTTCCAAATTGGTCGAGGTAACGCAAGAACTCAAGGACATGAGCTCCACTACAACGTGAGAGTGAAAGTGGTGGTCTATGGTTTCTTAGGTATTGTCCAAATGTGTTCCAATCTCTTCTCTTTTGATTCTCGTATCTACTTGGTGTTGTTGTTGATGTTGTTGATGGTGGTGATGTTGTTGTTGTGGACGAGGATGATGCTGATGTTGTAGATGACGATGGTATGGTCATCGTCATCGATGATGATGGGTTTGTTATGTTGATCATAGGGTTTGTGTTCATCATGTCTTTGTTTTTGGTTGATGATTCAAATTCTTGAAGAGAATTCATGGTTACTTGTTTTTTTATTTTTTTATCTTTCTTTTCTGATCTAGCTTGATTTGGATCTTTAGTGCTATTTGTGAAAATAAATGATAGGGTTTGGTTTTTGAAGCTTGGTAGGAGTAGAAACAAGAAAAAATTAGGAAAAAAAAGAAAAATAAAATTGAACTACGTATATGCTTCAAGAGGTTTTGAGAGAGAGAGAGAGAGAGAGAGAGAGAGAGAGAGAGAGAGAGGGATGAAGGTTGATTTTGAAGATTGAAGGAACATGAAGATAATGTTATAGGTGAAAGAGAGATGAAGATAGGGTAAAAGAACAGTGGAAGACTATAAACTGTTTTCTTATGCGGTTTCTATGTATTCTCCTTTGGTTTTTGTTAACTCCTAGGATGAATATTTTGTGTTCCACTTTTTTTAGAACACAAAATTGAATTTTGAAATGAGGTGAAAAACAAAATTAGTGAGGATAATGGTATTAAGGGAAATACAAAGGATACTTAATCCTTCTTTCATAAAAAAGATACTTAATCCTATTACAAAATGTAAAAAATGCATAGTTATAGTTATACAAGACAACTAATACAAACAATAGTATTGATACATCAATATATGTGATACTATTCAATTTAACGTAAATAATCAGTTTTAAATCATTCAGCTTACCACCTTGGAATATAATTTTATTTCTTCTCACTAAAATGCATCAAATTGTGGCAAGTTGGATGATGGTGCATCAAATTGTTTCTTCTCACTAGAATTTCGAGTTTTTATTTTGAAAATTGACTTTTAGTCTTAAAGAGATGGTTTAAATCCTTTAAGAATAGTTGCAAAAATATTTTTCACTTTATTTAAAAAAAAATTATAAGCAATTAATTTTAATCACATGAAATAGTTATAAAATTAGTATCATCGTTATTAATAATTTTTTCCGTATCATTTTTACTTTTAAAAAAACTTACTATTAACAAAAATCAATTCATTCAAAATTATTTTTGTCATTATAGAATTTCTTTTATGTGAAAAATAAATCGTTTGTAATATAAGGTGTTTTTTTGTTAACCCTATTATTTATTTATTTTTAGTGAAAAGATGTTTAGGAATATGGCAGAAATAATTTCCGGAAAAAGGGAAGCAACTGAGTTTGAATGACTTTATCTCAGTGATTGAGCAAATAGAGAAAAGAGAGGGGTGTAATTGTGAAAGGAAAGAAACATTGTTTTGGCCTTTAGGGTTTTTGTGGAAATGAAAATAGGTTGATAGTGACACTGAAAGATGACTGATGCAGACAGTATAAAGCGTTTTGGTAAAAATATTATATCAAAGAATAACATGATTTTCCTGCTTCTCTCTTTTCTCTTGATTGACAACACCTTTCTTTAAATTACTTCTTTCTCCTTTCTTGTCTGATCTCACCAACTTTACCTTCTTAGAACAAAGAAATAAAACTCATCTCCAATATCATCACACATGCACAGTAATAGTAAGAAGTAGGTCTTTGTTTTGTAAGTAAATCTAACCATTATGGTTACTTTTTCATAAGTGATAATCCCCATAGATATGTTTATAAATCATTTCGTTTCAATCATTGTAAAAGATTATGGCCTCCCGGATCTTATCTACTAAACTAGATAGGAAAATAATAGTCTGTGTTTTTTACGATTTTGCCCTTATTAAGGGCATTTTGGTAAATTGGTAATTGAAGCTCCCCTTGGCTATATATATGTGAAAAGAAAAAAAAGAAAAAAAAAGAAAAGGGTGACAGAAACGGGAACACGGGAGAAAGAAGGGGGGACGAGAGAGAACAAAAAACGATCCTCCCTTCTCCGGCGAAAAACGGCGGCGCCACCAATCTTCACTCAAACATCAACAAAATCAACATGCAATCATCTCACAATCAATAATCATCAAAGGAAATTCTTCATTCAATCAAGGAATCTGCCTCTTCTTCAGTTTTCCTTCATTATCAAAGGTTTGTTTTCCAGAAATTTTATCTGTTTCGGTTGTAATTTTGCTTGCATGTGTTCATAAAATTGTTTTATTGATTATAGGGTTTGATTTCTTGATTTTAGGGTTTGTTTTAGTGATTCAGGTTTGTTGTCTGTTGGGATTAGTTTTGTGCCCTAATTTTGTATTTCACTGTTGAATTTGAATTCAATGAAATTGTTGTTGAATTTCATTAGGGTTATGTTTGATTTGAATTTAATTTGATTTGAAATTAATTTTGTGCCCTAATTTTGTGTTTCACTTTGGTTTGTGTTTTTGATGGGGATTAATAGTAGAGGAAAAGATGGTGAAGGAATTTCTGGAATTAAAATAAAGTAGCCAAAACAATGTTATTAAAGTTTTTGATTAGGGTTGCATGTTGCAGGTTGTTTCTATGATTTTGTGTTCATTGGTTTTTTTTGTGATTTTATGGGTTCGATTATTTTGTTTTTTATTGATTTTCTGATTCTGGATTATGCTAATTAATGTTGTTGGATTATTTTGGGTTTGATTATTTTGTGATTTTTTGATTCTGATTCTGGGTTTGATTATTTTGTTTTTTTAGATGGACAATGAATTTGAGGATGGACAAGCAACTTCTGATATGATGGCAAGCAGTCAACAAAGGTTAATTTAACAGTTGATTATTCTGGGTTTTATTATTCTTTGAATGTACTGTTTTGATTTTCTGGGTTTTGCTTATGTTATTTTTTCGATTGTGTCTGGATTTTCATGTAATTATCCTTCTCAATTCTCAAAGGATGAATTTTGTGAATGATTGGTTCTGATAGATAGAATGTATAGTGTATGATCATTGCATGGTTTTTGTGGTATCTTTTTAACCTAAAAGGGATTATTTTTTCAGTTCTCTGGATTTGATTTAGTTATTTTATGCTTAGGCATGAACGGGAAGAAGAAAAACGAAGAAAGAGCGTAAGGAGCCCTAAATTTTTTGTAGCTTCTGTGAAATCTTTTCAAGGTTATGAGTCCTAATTATTCTTTTTAAATATTCAGCCCAGTTTCCATTTATGCATTTTTCTTAATTATTAGTCCTAATTTTAGTTTTTTTTCACGATTTGCACTGATTCGACAGTCATCAATGAATTTATGAAAAAGTGAGATGCGGAAGAGGCTACTTTCCGCAGAAATGCAAATGTGAGTTTCCTCATTGTTTTATGTCAATTTGGATCATTGTTTTATTATCTTAAGTAAATTCATTATTAATATAAATGCCTCTGGATCTTATTAAAAGGAAAATGCTTCTTTGAGTGCCTTAATGGACAAGGGAAAACAACCCTTAGTAACAGGATCTGCTAATGTTTTTTCAGAGGTAACAATTCCAATGTTGTGATGTTTTTAAAAATATTTAAACTGTAGTTTGTTAATAGGTTGTTAACAGATTTTCTTAAATATAGTGTATCTGATTGTCTTGAATATCATTATTCAGGATGTTATCTGCTTATCAGAACCTGTTGATAAGGCAAAAGGCTTAACTGTTGCAGAGAGTTTTGGGATTTCACAGGTTAGTAATTAGCCTAAATGTTATTTTATTGTGTCTTATTGTTGCTTAAGTCCATTAAATTGACTCCAAGTGTTTTCATTGTTTTGAAATAGGATTTGATGTCTAGATTTGGTACTGCTGCTGCACAGACTACTGAGTCTGTGTCTGATCATGGTAATACAAAGAAGACTGGTGCTGCTTATGATCAGGCTAATCAAACAAGAAGGAAAAGAAGCCGTGAGGGAACACCAACCACTGGTATGACTCTGTTCTTCACCAAGTGTCACATCTTGATGAACAATAGAGTTGTCATGGGATCACAATTGTACTTGTGTTATCATCATGATGTCAACCACTTTATTGAGTAGGGTCTTGATAAGTTGAATGATATTATATCATTGTTGCTCAGTAAGGGGTATATTGCTCAGGTTTTTAACTTTGCAATCAGATTCAGACACGTTGTAGATTCTAAAGAGTGGTCTCTTACCCATATTTCCGACTTCATACCGTATCGATTTTGGAGTCTTATGCTAGAAATTATAATTAAATGTCATATTCCCAAAATATGATAGATATGTTTTCTCTACTATTTAAGCAGATGGAGAAGGGAAAACTCATACACAAGGTAGTCAAGTTTCCAAAGAAATCGCAGTTTCTGATAAGATGATGGCAGTTACCCCTGCTGGTGTCGCAGGTCAATTAGTTGGACCTGCAGTTTCTTCAGCGATGACCACCGCGCTGGAGCTGAGAAATTCTTCCAGTGTTCATACTAAAACAAATCCCACAAGTGCCGCTCAACCTTCTGTTGTATTGCCTCTAGAAGCTTGGCTACAGGTACGGTAACATATAATTCATCATAACAGTTTAAATACTCTATAGTATTTAAATTCAAGTTATAATCTATAAACCCTAAACTTTAAGTGTTAATAGAAAGCCTGTGCAGCCGCTCGCATAATTGGCCTAACTCTGATAAAATGTTACATTTTTTTGTTTGCATTGTTAATATACTAGAGATTATTAATGTTTTAGACTCTTTCTATGTAATTCATATGTCTCAGCTTTCAAAATCTTCCACCATGCCGAACTTGAAGAAGCTACTAACCAGTTTGACACTTTTCTGGGGTCCGGAGGGTTCGGCAGAGTCTACTATGGTAAGAAGCTGCAAAGGTATCTGCAAATTTTAATGACAAAATGATGACTGTACACTTAAATTGTAGTTCAATAACTTGGTTTTTTTTACATAGTAATTTCCATTCGTTACGATCTCTAAACAGCTGATAGAAACTATAGATAAAAGAAAAGTATATAAAAGTTATATACAAATAGTATTGATAATGGAAATGGTAATTATATGAAGGGGTACAATAAGGCTTATATAGTCAATGAGAATAACTAATGAGTGTGACTAACTTTTACATTTTCTGACCGCATTTCATTGTATTTATGTTTAGGAAAACTTAAAGACGGTAGAGAGGTTGCAATAAAACGCTATGATTGAAGGGATGATGTTTGCATATGATTAGTCCTTTGAGTTTGTGAGTAATGAATTTTTGTCGATATTGTAAATGGTTTAAAGGATATAAACTTAGTGTGGGCCATAATTTGATTAATGGAAATTAATAATCATGTAGAAATAGGGAGTATACTACAATCAAGGAGGTTGTTTAATATTGGGAGTTTGTTTAATATTTCGAGGTTGTTTAATATTTGGAGCTTTTATTTACTTCGGAAGAATGTCAATTAAATTGAAGAGTTTTATGGGAATGTTTTGTTGGTGAAGCCTTACCTTGGTATCTGAAGCCTATTGTTCTGCAACATTATTTCATAACATTATTAGTAGTTTCATAACATTATTAGTAGGATGCCTAATTGATATCTTCCTATAACATTATTCAGTGCACATTAAGTCATTTACTGATATGCTTTCAAATTTTGGATGTTGTACATTTAAGTCAGTCTGATATGATTAAATATGCAGATACAAAAAGGCGTCCCGCACAAAATCGAGAAGCTGCACGTAAGAGCCATCTGTGAAAAAAGGTTTTTATGTTGTTTACAAATTGATGAATATGTCAGATGAGTAATTATTAGTGTCGATGTACTGATCAAGTCATTTCTGACATTGCCTTACAGGCTTATGTGCAGCAGCTAGAATCGAGTCGTTTGAAGTTAGTGCAGTTGGAGCAAGAGCTCGAATGTGTTAGACAGCAGGTGCGGGGAAGATGAGTTATTATTTTGCTAAACACGACACTGTGATTTTGACACAATTTGGAGCTTTAGTGAAATGATAGTCTCACATTGATTTTACTAAACTCCATGTCAATTCAAACATGCATTTAAATTGGAATTATATGATATTCTAATTAGAGTACCTTTGTGCAGGATTATGGAAGAGGAGAGCAACTCCAATTTGGCGAATCAAAGCGCTACCCCTAAGAGCAAAGTTTGTCCTGTATGCCGGAAACTTATTCATAGAGTAAAAAGATTATTCAACAGTTAGGTTCATATTGCTGTATAATATAGAAGTTTTATAGGTCTCTAAAACTGCACGGTAATTGCGATTTTAGCCGTATTGGATATATTTTGCTGCAATAAATTGTCCGCAATATCACTAGGCTGTAATCGCAATTCAGAACTATGGTTACTGAATATGCTTACAAATATGCAGATTGATGTATGAGGATTACATATAGTCAATAGTTAGATTATGATTATGACATTGAGTTCATTTTATTTATGGCAGCAAGCAATATATGTCGATATTTTGTCGCCTCTAAGCTTGAAAGATTAGTCTTAGAAAATTGTCTTCTACTTTTGACAATACAATTAGCACTTTGTTTTAGAATTTGTTGATCCTGCTTATTTTCTCATTTTGATACTTGATATCTTGGTAATCATCCTGTTTCTGCATTTTTGGCTGCATATTTTGCAATTCTAATTTGACAAATTATGTTGTTTCCAACAAAGCCTAACCTTCCTCTAACAATATTACAGGTTCATAATTATGTGGATGTACATGTTTGACACAATAGTTCATTTACAGTTAAGTTAAAAAGTCATTTGAGCGGGGAATCATGCCTCTGAGAGATTAAAGTGTGGTCTATCACCATTCAAAGAGAGAAGACGAAGAAAGAAGAAAGAAGGACCGGGGAGAAGAGAGGGAAGAACAATGAAGAGAGAAGAGGATTGGTTTGTTTGAGAAGAAGAGAAAGAAAAAGGATTGGGATTTTTAATTCAAGGTGATTTCTTTATTTTTACAGAATTTTTTTTTGGTTAGGGTTTAATTTCTTTGTTTTCTTTTGATCAATCTGATATCATGCATGTTTAAAGTTTTGTTTTTCCAGAATTTTTTTTGGTTTCAATGGTGATTAGAGTTGGATTTCTCAAGAAAGTTGTTTTATTGATTTTAAGGGTTTGATTTTTTGGTTTTGTTTTGTTGAAGTTGTTGGCTTTATTGTTTGTTGATTTTGTGTTCACTTCTTTTCTTCCTTTTCCTCCCCAACCGAACCCTAAACCCCAATTTTATATTTTGTGTCAATTTGTGCCTTTTAATTTATTTGTTGCATGTCTGTAACATTGAAGCTTCTGGGTTTGTTGTTTGGTGTACTTTTTTGGAATTGGTTTTGAATTTGTGTTATTTTTGTAGTATTTATGTTTTATTCATTTTGTCTTATTTGGCAATAGATTTATTTTTTACCTCAGTGTTGTCTAATATAGTTATTTATGTGTAAACTGTTTCAGTGGCTTTCAAGTTGTCAAAGAGAAAACCTGATGGCAACCTGCATATGCTCCATAGTATACTGTTTGGGAAGAAAACAAAGGTGATGTTGCTGACATATTGTTTGTTTTTGCTGACTTCCATTTCTGGCCAGGTTTTTGCTAACACCTCTGCTATTCCTGAATGGTTGTCAGGTTAACAATCAATTGAGGAATATAGGCCAGTTTTATGGTTATGCGTGGGCTAAAAATGAGGTACTTTTCTGTTATAATGTTGTATTATATTCATAACAATAGATATGAATCTTTGTGAGTCGTTGTGTTTATGTTATCTTTCATTAAAAACATGATGATCTGATCCGTATGGCTGATATTAACCTGCAATTAAATCTACATCTTCACAACTATTGGCAGAAAAAACAGAGAACAAGGGTAAAGGAGAGGATCGACAAATTTGTGAAAGAAAAATTGATTGTCTTCTGCGCTGTTCTTAATATTCCAATAAACAAGAGTAGTGTGAAGAAGGTACACATTCATATATCATTTTTGAATCCAAAGGAATTCAAGTACCACTTCTAAAATGGTATATAAATTTTCTAACAAAACATGTTTTCAAGAGGAACTGTCTGCAAAGCTGTTGGTGGTGTTGGTCATGCTTCTCAACAAAGCAAGAAGTCATACAAGAAAGTTTACAAAAATAGGTGATGATTATAATAGCTTGGAACAGGTAACTATCTCTAATTATTCAAAAAGGTCCCATTTTTTGACATTAAGCTCTTAAGTATGACAAACAACAATATTCAGGTCTTGAATAATTTGGAAACATTCAAATTTTTCATTAGGTGAAAATGATTGCATGGCTGATGGGAGTTCTTGGCATATTTGCAATTATTGATTGGTAGTTTGCAAATAGATGACATTGTAATGCGTCTGCTCTTTGTTGGGATTTTGAGTTGCACATCTCTCATTTCAATGTTTTCTTCTCCATTGTTTATAATTGTATATATTGCAAGCTGTTACTTTTTATAGTAGCGTGTGTATATCTTTTGTGAATTTTAATGAGTATTAGTTTATCCTTAAAATGGAATGGAAAAGAAAATTATGATGATAGTTTATGTCTAACAAAGGTTTGCCTATGCTATGCAGTTGAGCCTCCAAACACTGAGCAAGCTTTAAAATGGTCGTATAAAGCTTCCGAAGGTGGTAATATCCGGGCTCAGTACCAACTTGCTCTCTGTCTTCATCGAGCTGGTGGGAATAGAAGCAATATAAGAGAAACGGTTGGTACTCTATTCATTTTCTCTACGACAATTTTTAACTACAAATAATCAGGGAAGGATTAAAAGCTGGGAAACCTGCATGGTTTAATGTTTGAGAGTTGACGTATAATATTGCATATATTTGGTTCTTTTATTATCATAATATTATCTGTCGATGCTTGCAATTTTGTATAATGGATATATTTTTGTTATCTTATATTTCTATTTGAGTGATTTATATTGCATATGTAACTATGTGAGTGATTTGTATTTCTATTTGGCATTTGTTAAAGGAAATAAGGGTTGATAGTTCTTTTACTCTTAACTGTTATGGTATCACTCTTCAAATTATGTATTCATTTTTCCTTGGTTTTTTTAATATTGAAATTATTCATGGATTGTTTGTAGGTGATTTATGCTCAATTTTTTGTCCCAAAAGCTATGGAGCAAGACTACTTTTGAAATGGTTAGTGTATACTTTTCTTGGCCTGATAATGAAACTCATGTTTTCTCAGATCTTTGAAACATTTTTATGATTTACGGTTACCTTTCGACTGATTGCTATTATTTAAAAATGCATTTTCCCATGTTCATTTGTATTCAACATAAAATTAAATTGTGATATAACCATAAATTTATTTGTGAAATATGCAGGTGTATGCTGAGAAATATGTTGTAGATCAGGAAGCATTCATTAAAGATTATGCTGAAGCACATGCCAAACTCAGCAACCTTGAGCAAAGTGTTGAGTTACTGTTTTGTACATTTTCATATGGGTGTGCTTATTATGTGACTACTGGCACAACAAAAGGAATTCAATCTCAAGAAACCTTCGGTGTATCACTATGACATATTGTTACTAGGATTCATGGTATATATTTATATTTTATATATAATATCTTGTATGGAGATGTTTAATTGTCACTCACATTAATGATACCAGCAGAACTAATGCTTTTCTTTGAATCAAACATTTAGACTTTGCTTTGTGGACTAATTGGTTTGCCTCCTTCAAATGGAGTTCTGCCTCAATCCCCTATGCACACTAAGAGTCTGGCTGTTCTCAAGAAACAGGTGTGTAAATGAGTATTGATAATTGTAATTTTGTATTGAGTAGCAAGATTGAATTTGATATTAGGGGTTTGTTTGGATTGACTTATTTGAGCTTATATATTGGTATAAGCATTTGCGAGACAGTTTGAGAGAGATTATGAAAACAAATTATGACATACAAATAAGCTGTTTTCTGCTTACTTTCATAAGCTCTCAAGGATAGCCTGTGATCACATGTTACATGGTATTTGAAAATAATTTGACTTTTATCTTTTTTTTTTATAGATAAAATTTATATGATAAGTGATTATGCTATAAACTCTTGATTAAGTTGTTTATATACACAAAGCCTGAATATGGTGATTCATTTTCCTTTGAACGGTAGTTGATCCGGAGAAAGATGGTTAAATGTGCCAAGGAAAGCATAGGGAAGAAAGCTAGCAACTCTAGAATATATGAAACGATGCAAGCAGTGTTTATAGAAATGGATAATGATCCTAATGTAAGCCTACACATTCTGATCCTCTCATCCTTTTGCTAATAAATATATTCGGCAATTGTTATATATGTTTTTTATTATTAATTCATATTATATTTTGATCTTTGCCCCGTCCTATAAAATTCTGGTTCTGAACCTGCTGACACGGACGTCAAACACGACACGAATAATAACTAAATTACTAATTGTTCCTGAGCATGGTTCTGAACCTGCCCTTGGATTTGATTTTGTGAAATTGAGTGAGAGGACATAAAAAATTAGGTTGTTTTGCATGATTAGAAATTCCCCCAAATGAATGCATTGATTTTTTATTGTTATTATTTGATTTTCTATGTTTCTATATGTTTTCTATTGGACTGAAATGACAAGAATTGCTCAAAGTATAATCTGTGGGAAAGTATAACATCGTTGTTAAGAATTGGTATCAGTAGGTGTGATGGTATCTATGGATTAAATTCTTTTTATGTACAAGTGTAAATGTAATTGGTACTTTTTCTATAAACCTTTCTCATGGCATCCTGTATCTTTGAGTATTTAACTTTAATAAGTGTGACTTCTGTAATTACTTTTGTTTAAACATTACGAGACTTATAGGCTAATATGAATCATTTGTACGGGATTCTCCTATGCTACATCCTGCACAGCAGTACTTGAAATTGAGATCTCTTGGTGCTCCTGCGGCTCTTCTTTCATTACCAATGCAGGGAGTTTTTCGAGGATTTAAAGACACTAAAACTCCTTTATATGCCACTGGTATGTATGCCTTGACAAACTTCAATTGTTATTTGCTATAGTTCTGATGGATCTGCTACAAAAGAGCCAAAGCTGGTTGATTCAACCAACAAAGATGATGTTGCCGCAGTTGATTCAGCTGTGACTCCAACTAGCAAATCTTTGGGAAAGCGATCTGCTGATAGCGTCAAATCAGCAGATGATATTGTTTTGATTGATTGTGACAAAAGAGCCTAAGCTGGTGCGTGTTAAGGTTGAAGCCGATGAGTGAAGTCTCTTGAAAGATTATCGAGTTTTGGTTGTGTTGCTGATGTCCAAGTCCATTGTCCTTTCATTTTGTTTTGTTTTTTCTTTTAATTGCTGCATTGAAGTTTTCAGTTATGTTTTGCTGCTGCCAGACTTATGGTGTTTTTATGTATGACATTATCAGTTTATAGTATTTTGTTTCCGTTAATGATTGTTTTCGAATTATAAGTTGTGCACAGAAATTTCTCAATCAATTGAATTATGGTTTTGTGTTTTGAAAGACCTGTTATACTTTTCATTTATTTCTATTGCGCATAATGTATATGAAGGCTCATTTATATGTACTTCCAACTGTGCAAATACAGTAGAAGACTTACAGATTATCAGCACAATCTAAATTCTTAGACAGGTAAGATCCTGATGTAGTAAACCTCAAATATGTTTTGTCCATTCAATGTTCCTTGATGCTTCACTAATAGTGACGTATTATTCTAGCAAATAAAATCAATCCCTTGGCAATTGTAGCATAATAATTTGTCATGGCCATGAAACTTATGATTGTAAATACATTGCAATTATGGGATTTGATATTGAGTGATATGATTCCTATTTATATGCAACCCTCTGCTCTGTAACATATGCGGAAAATAAGGGTTTGATACTAATTGATTCAAGTTAATTCTATTTTATTATTTTGCATTATGTAGTATATATTTTGTGGATGATAGGTTTATTCTTAAAACTTTTGATTAGTGAATCCCTTAAAAAAAAAAAAAAAGTACTCACTTGTAGGAGTACTCTAAATATTGTGTTATGGTTTATAATTATCTGTCATTTCGCAATCTATCCGTCCGATATAATATTTTGTCAAAAAAGTAGCTAACCCCCGTGCGAAGCACGGGTTTGTAACTAGTATGTAAAAGAAAATTGAATAAAAAAATATTGATGTTTCTAGTTTAAACTTTGTGTGAAATACACCAATTCTTTTTAGAGGAATTTTTTTAGAGTAATGATATTTTGACATCCATTTGATGACAACTTTGTTGACAATCTTGTTTTTCTCACTTCTTATTGGTCAAAAACAATGGAGAGAGAAAAATGAAGAGAAAGGATAACAACATTATGTGAGTATGAGAGAGAAAGTTGTTCAAAAGTTGTTAAAAAGTGGTTGTCAAAATATCATTTCTCAAATTTTTATATCATTTTAGAGAAATGTTATTTGTACAAGCATTTTATGATAATTTTTGAACAACTTTCTTTCTTATATTCATATTATGTTTTCACTCTTTTTTTTTTTTTGCTATTGTTTTCAACCAATAAAAAGATAAAAAAAGAAGATCATCATCAAAGTTGTTACCAAATGGTCGTGCAAATATCACTACTTATCATTTTAATAGATATTAAATTAGTGATATATGACGGTACAACAATAAACGTGTGGGAGTTAGCTTGAGATGTGGATACTCGAGCTAACGCATGAGTGATCTCATTCATTTATCTCTGAATAAACGAGAGTTTGGAAAAAATAAAGCTTAATTGTATGTTTGGTCCCTTAATTTTATTTTAGGTTTTAAGTTGGTCTCTTATATTTTTAAAATTTTAAGTTGATCTTTTATGTTTTAAAAGTTTCAAGTTAGTCCAAAACGTTACTCACATTGCAATTGGTTAGTCTCTACCATCACATAATATTGAGTTTAAAAATAAAAATAAAAAATGTTTTAAAACTAATTTTGTAAATAAGTTAAACTCCAACATCGATATTCTCAACCCAAATCTCTAAACGGTTGATGACAAGTCATTTTACGTTATTCTTAACATGTTTTTCCAATCATTCACTAGGTTTTAGCAGCCAAAAGGAGAAGTATTAGAACGATTGCCTATAATTTTTGAACTTTTGTAATGTTTTTTATATTTGAGTCTGTAATTCTAGTTTTCCTAAAACATAGCAATTTTAGGGGTTTTTGAAGTAATTCACGAAGAAATCGTGCAAACCGACAAATCAAGAACAACCAAAGATATGTGAAGACTTTCGAAAGATCAAGAATGAAGATTCAATCATTACAAAAACTTATGGTTACTTTCTCAAAAAAAAAAAAAAACTTATGGTTACTTTTTTTGTTTACAAGTGCTAATCCCTATAGATATGTTTATAAATCATTTCGTTTCAATCATTGCAAAAGCTTATGGTCTCCTTTTTTTTTTTTTTTTGTTTACAAGCTTATGGTCTCTTTGATCTTATATGGAAAAGAAAATTGAATAAAAAAAGGGTTAAATAATTTTTTTATAAATATATATTAATTTTTGTTTTAATCTTTTTTAAAAAAATTCTTTAACTTTTAGTTACTAAAATTTTTCCATCACTATTGTTGATTTTTAATGAAATTGTACTTAAATGTGTAGAATATTAAAAGAATCTCTTAAAAAAAATTAGAACTTTTTGACAAAACTTGAATTAAATATGAATTTTTAAGCGCCAAAAGCATAAACATTCATGTTTAATTTATTTTTAATAAAACATTCTAAATTTTTTTGGGACAGTCTTATAATATTCATAATATTTATGCAAAATTTCATTAAAAAAATATGAAATTTACACATGAGTTGACTTAAAAGGAGGGATCAAAAGTGGTGATTGAAAACTTTTGGTGGATTAAAAAACGAAGAATTTTTTTAGGGAAACTAAAACAAAAAATTTATACATTTATAGAGACTAAAAACATATTTAAACCAAAAATATATATTGATGTATCTAGTTAAAACAGAGTCAAATACATCAATTTTTTTTAGAGGAATAAACTTATACCATTTCATTAGATATTAAATTGGTGATACATGACGTATATCAATAAACGTGTGGGAGTTAGTTTGAGATGCGGATAATCGTGCTAACGAATGAACGACCTCATTCGTTTGTCTTCGAATGAACAGAAGTTTGGAAGAGATAAATTACAAGAATGAATGCAAGCATCCATAATGAGCCCAAGCTCTTTGATATCACTGCCATCTCTCACAAAATAATAAGTGACTATCTTTGAATCGACTTCGAAGTCAACATTTGCCAATTTTAAATCATTGGTACACATTATACCATGATAATGGACCAGCGTTTCCCCTATTTTTACAGAGCATTGGGGGGACAAAATACATGATTTGGCCAACACGTAACAACCTGTGTCATCCGGGATACACATTCCAATACCTATTTTATTGTGGGAAGACAAAAACGATGCATCTATGTTACACTAAAGTCTCCCAATGATCAGTTTCTTGCACCTTGGCACCCATGGTGTCGTTGGACTTGGTTGGACAAACATGTACTATTTCTATTCACGCGTCCAACCTCATTCATGTCTTGCTTTCGGAACACAATCTTCCATTCCTCAAGGAGGTGCTTCGCTCGCTCCGCTATGTGGCTGTAATTTTCCACTACGTGTTGCCATAGTCATGTGTTTCTTTTTCCAAATGCTCCAAAATATAGTGACCATAGACTCTGCTTGGTTAGTCATCACCTATTGCAAGAGAGTGAAAATAATAGTTTCCACGTTGTTATATTGTTGTACTGCTAGCTCAATATCACCCCAAAAACCATTAACGAGTAGGGCAAGTAACTCCCCTACAACTTAGTTTTGCACGAGTAGGGAAACAATCTCTACAAATCTACCATATAAGGTTTTTCACCTTTGGATGTACCTTAAGCTTCCAAACATTACTCCAATACCCAGGTCTTCTAATGTGAAAGTTATCAACAATATTCTCAACACATAATCCGTAAGCACTTCTGATTGAATATAGACCATTCTTTTCCAATTTCCAGACCAACTTATCTTTGATAACTTGATGAAATAAAGGAGTCTATAAGATAAGTAGTACTACTTTAGGATCAAATAAATACTGCAGTATGTCTCATTCGACGTCTTATTCTCATGGTAGATAATATTGCTTACCGTAAAATGTTGAAGTTGCGCACTCATCGAGCTTGCAGTAGATATGTTTGTCCCTTTTGGCAACCATGGTTCCCCAATAATGGGGATGTTAATGCCTGATCCAATCCTCCACCGATACCACCTCAAATAAAAAAAATTGCACTAAAAATACTTCACCAAACATAACTTAGATTATGTTGAAGCTTAGAGCCAAGGTAGGTGCTTATAGGAAAGTACCTTACTTTAAAGACACAAAATAAAATGCTAATAGATTCGTTTAGGAATTTCCACTCTTGTGTACCAATCATTGCTACATTAAAAGTTGTAAGATCTTTGAAACTCATATCACCATGATTCTTATAATGAACAAACAATTTGTCACAAGACATTGATAAGTGCCAGAAATCAGTTAAATAACATATATATTTTAGGCACTTTAGTTACTTGTTTTACAAGTTATCTCCTGAAAAGCTCCAAAATAATGGACAAATATTCCTTTGTGCTTTTTATATCTAAAACCAACCATTTGTGTAGGAATTTACTTGCTAAGGGACTTAAAGAGAAAGAAAGAAGAAAAGAAATTCAACTAAGCTCACCATGGCGAGCCCACAGCGAGCACAAGGTGATGATAGGAAGAAAACACCCAAATTTTGAATTCCACGGTGTGGCCAAGCGAGCCCATGGCGAGAAGGATCACCACATCGAGCCTACAATGAAGACAACGCGAAGATAGGCAGAGAGCATGGATTTCCACCAAAACAGGGTGTGGCTAAGCGAGCCCGACCGTCGCCATGACGAACAAAGGCGGTTTCTTGGCCACTTTGCTGATGTGGGAGAAACCCACTGGTGAAGAAAGCTTGGCTCGCCACAACAAGTCTGTCATCGCTCAACTAGCAGGCAATTTTCAAAAAGGGTATAAAAGGCTTCAAGTCATTTCTAGCTGAGTTTATCACACACTTTTGGAGAGAGATAGAGTGAAATACATGGAAGAAGCAAGGCAAGAGAATTTTAAAGGTGGATTCGACAAGATTCATTGAGAAATCATCATCTTGATGTTTATTCTAATCCTTTCTTCTCATTTTTGCAAGGCTACCATGACAATGAGTAGCTAAATCTCATTTGTTCGGATTAGATATAATTGACAAATTCAGTATGTATACCTTTTGATTTTAGCAATATATGATTCCAGTTGTTCTTTGATATTGATGTTATCCTTGTTTTTTATGCTTAAATCATGATTTGAATTGTTATTGGGAAATACTTTTTGAATCTAGACATAGGATAATCATCTATTGAACCCTAAATGCTAAAAATGGATTTGGGTTTGATAATCATCTTAAGTATCAAATCTTAATGTTATTGTATTGTTTAATAGGCTGAGAAATCGTCGATTAAACAATACGATTGAACCCACGACATTATTTAGACATAAATGATGTTCGTTGAGTGATACGTGATAATATCGATTAATAACTAGTGTCCATATGATTGATCAAGAGAATATATGTGAAGTTTGGTCAATAAAGTCTAATCCCATCAGTTTTATCTCTCTGTTCAAATCCAGTTTATTTATCGCATTAAAGTTTGATTAGGTTTAAGAAACAAAAAATTTACAAACCAATTAAAACGATATTAATTGTTGAACGGCTTACAAATTTCGCACTAGTCCCTATGGAAATGATACAAAATTACACTCACTTTTAATACTACATGAGACATCCAATGCAAGCCCTTATTAGTGGCTGCATCATCTTTTTAATCTCATCACTACGAGTGTTCAGAAGTTGGAGTTTACTCATTACACACGATGAATAGACTATATCATTACCTTTCACCTTGCTTTAGATATGCACTTACTACTTTATGAATCGATTTTCTGCCAAACTATATCTTTGATGAATCTAAATGTTGTTTTTTTACTCTTCCCTACCATGAACATGAGGGCTAGATATTTTCTCTTTCCCGTCACTGCTTGGACACCGAGAATATTTGTCATAAATTTTTGAACTGGTTGTTGCGCATTTCTAATACAAAATATTTCAAATTTGGGGAGACTAATATGTCATAACAATTTATTTCATGACAAGTTCAAATTATAACTAAAATACAATAAGAACATTCCAACAAACACTTGCCATGAAATACAAATGAAAGACAATAGCAGCATTCCAACAAACGCCGACACCATGGAGGTCTTTTCGTGCTTATACAACTCGAGCTAAGGGTGACAAAACTTCTATGCAAATAATAAAAATATACTCTTTATCGTAAACCTCTCATCGGAATGATAGGGCCAATGATGTCTTTGTTGGAAATCACTAAGTATGCAACTGATGGCATATTATCTTACTAATTTATTTTCTCAATTTTATTGAGTCAGTTTAGTAGACAATTTAGTCATTGTAGAGAAGTTTTAGATATGCCTATAAATATAGCTCCATCCACAAAAAAATATTCATTAAAAAATTGGCAGTTCAAGAGGAAGGCTAGCATCTAGAGCATCAAGGAGGAGTCTCACACCTCAACTTTTGGGGGTTTTCTTCATCCAACATATCAAGATCAATTGACGATCAAAGGAGAATCAAAGTTCGAGTGCTATAGATTGAATGGGATCCAAGGGTTTGTGTGGCTCATGCAATGATTGAGGAGGCTCTAAGATTGATCGACTCATTGCATTTGTTGATCGAGAGTGGTTATCGTTGAGGGTTGGAGGTTGAGTCTTGTGAGACAAAATCATTACATCAAGAATTATTAAAGGATAGGGTTCTTGGTTCAAGTCTCCATGAATAATATTGGTGTAAACATTTTCATAAACAATTGATATTCAATATTCAACAAAACTTCATTGACTTTGGTTTGTGAGAGTGGATTAGCCCACTGGTGTGGGTGAACCGTTATAAATTTCTGTGTTATTTCTCTCTATCTCTTAACTCTTTAAATTTGTATTTTGAATTTATTCAATTGTGGGCTTGCAAATTATTTTGTTAAACATGTAATTTTTTAATGATTTAAAATAGGAAAAAGCTAATATGCACGACACCAACTGTCGTGTGATTTACACGAACACGTTTTCTTTCTATTAAATTGTATTTTGACACCCGTTCTTTTGCATGCTACCCACCAGCCACCACCAAACTTGCTTCAAGCTTATTTTCAAACTTGCTTCAAACTTGTTTTATCTATAATTCCGTTCGACTATGACCATTGCCGATTCCTCTAATTTTTTACATCCCATCCTCATGGCTATAGTGGTTGAATTGCTGATACACAGACCTGCTAGTGGCAGAGAACCAGGAGAGATAGGCAGACGGGTTCGTGGGGAGAGAGAAACAACACTGTAAAACGACGACGGCGAGAGGCAACAATGGAGAGGACAACCAGAGGAAACAATGAAGATGGTGACACGGCGATGAGAGGCAACGACAACGACATCAAGGATGGGAGACAATGGCGCAATACGAGACTATGAGAATATGGAGTAGTGGTTGTAGTGTGTCTCTATCGGTATCTTTGAAGACAACAACCATGGCGGCAATGATAACTACATTAACATAGATAAGCTCTACTGAAGAGATCATGCCAGCGGTTTTTAATTGTTTGTTTTAAATAACAAATAACAAATTTGAGTAAAAAAAGGAAATAATGGATAAAAATGGGAAGTGCGCGTGACTGATAAGTGTGTCGTGCAATTCGTGGGGTGCTGTATGTCGTGTCATATAGCAGTTCTCTTTAAAATAAGCAGAATTGAGTGTTGAATCTTAACAAAGATTCAATAGCATCAAAAGGGGATCTTAGAATCCATCTTACATATAACCCAATTAAATCAATTTTATTTTATTGTCATTTACTTATTTATAATTCAATTTTGCATAGAATAAGTTTTAACAAGATAAGTGCTTATCCAAATAAGTGATTATCAAATCTTAGCTTATCACACAATAACTTCAAATTAAGTAATTTTATCAATCATTTAACTTAGCCTATTCATTTAAGGGTTAAATTTGGTCCCTATAAATATGTCAACTTAGTTTTGCACGAGTAGGGAAACAATCTCTACAAATCTTCCATATAAGGTTTTTCACCTTTGGATGTACCTTAAGCTTCCAAACATTACTCCAATACCCAGGTCTTCTAATGTGAAAGTTATCAACAATATTCTCAACACATAATCCGTAAGCACTTCTGATTGAATATATAGACCATTCTTTTCCAATTTCCAGACCAACTTATCTTTGATAACTTGATGAAATAAAGGAGTTTATAAGATAAGTAGTACTACTTTAGGATCAAATAAATACTGCAGTATGTCTCATTCGACGTCTTATTCTCATGGTAGATAATATTGCTTACCGTAAAATGTTGAAGTTGCGCACTCATCGGGCTTGCAGTAGATATGTTTGTCCCTTTTGGCAACCATGGTTCCCCAATAATGGGCATGTTAATGCCTGATCCAATCCTCCACCGATACCACCTCAAATAAAAATAATTGCACTAAAAATACTTCACCAAACATAACTTAGATTATGTTGAAGCTTAGAGCCAAGGTAGGTGCTTGTAGGAAAGTACCTTACTTTAAAGACACAAAATAAAATGCTAATAGATTCGTTTAGGAATTTCCACTCTTGTGTACCAATCATTGCTACATTAAAAGTTGTAAGATCTTTGAAACTCATATCACCATGATTCTTATAATGAACAAACAATTTGTCACAAGACATTGATAAGTGCCAGAAATCAGTTAAATAACATATATATTTTAGGCACTTTAGTTACTTGTTTTACAAGTTATCTCCTGAAAAGCTCCAAAATAATGGACAAATATTCCTTTGTGCTTTTTATATCTAAAACCAACCATTTGTGTAGGAATTTACTTGCCAAGGGACTTAAAGAGAAAGAAAGAAGAAAATAAATTCAACTAAGCTCACCATGGCGAGCCCACAGCGAGCACAAGGTGATGATAGGCAGAAAACACCCAAATTTTGAATTCCAGGGTGTGGCCAAGCGAGCCCATGGCGAGAAGGATCGCCACAACGAGCCTACAATGAAGACAACGCGAAGATAGGCAGAGAGCATGGATTTCCACCAAAACAGGGTGTGGCTAAGCGAGCCCGACCGTCGCCATGACGAACAAAGGCGGTTTCTTGGCCACTTTGCTGATGTGGGAGAAACCCACTGGTGAAGAAAGCTTTGCTCGCCACAACAAGTCTGTCGTCACTCAACTAGCAGGCAATTTTCAAAAAGGGTATAAAAGGCTTCAAGTCATTTCCAGCTGAGTTTATCACACACTTTTGGAGAGAGATAGAGCGAAATACATGGAAGAAGCAAGGCAAGAGAATTTTAAAGGTGGATTCAACAAGATTCATTGAGAAATCATCATCTTGATGTTTATTCTAATCCTTTCTTCTCATTTTTGCAAGGCTACCATGACAATGAGTAGCTAAATCTCATTTGTTCGGATTAGATATAATTGACAAATTCAGTATGTATTCCTTTTGATCTTAGCAATATATGATTCCAGTTGTTCTTTGATATTGATGTTATCCTTGTTTTTTATGCTTAAATCATGATTTGAATTGTTATTGGGAAATACTTTTTGAATCTAGACATAGGATAATCATCTATTGAACCCTAAATGCTAAAAATGGATTTGGGTTTGATAATCATCTTAAGTATCAAATCTTAATGTTATTGTATTGTTTAATAGGCTGAGAATTCGTCGATTAAACAATACGATTGAACCCACGACATTATTTAGACATAAATGATGTTCGTTGATTGATACGTGATAATATCGATTAATAACTAGAGTCCATATGATTGATCAAGAGAATATATGTGAAGTTTGGTCAATAAAATCTAATCCCATCAGTTTTATCTCTCTGTTCAAATCCAGTTTATTTATCGCATTAAAGTTTGATTAGGTTTAAGAAACAAAAAATTTACAAACCCATCAATTAAAACGATATTAATTGTTGAACGGCTTACGAATATCGCACTAGTGCCTATGAAAATGATACAAAATTACACTCACTTTTAATACTACATCAGACATCCAATGCAAGCCCTTATTAGTGGCTGCATCATCTTTTTAATCTCATCACTACGAGTGTTCAGAAGTTGGAGTTTACTCATTACACACGATGAATAGACTATATCATTACCTTTCACCTTGCTTTAGATGCACTTACTACTTTATGAATCGATTTTCTGCCAAACTATATCTTTGATGAATCTAAATGTTGTTTTTTTACTCTTTCCTACCATGAACATGAGGGCTAGATATTTTCTCTTTCCCGTCACTGCTTGGACACCGAGAATATTTGTCATAAATTTTTGAACCGGTTGTTGCGCATTTCTAATACAAAATATTTCAAATTTGGGGAGACTAATAGCTTGTCTAGAAGCATCTTCATATGTCATAACAATTTATTTCATGACAAGTTCAAATTATAACTAAAATACAATAAGAACATTCCAACAAACACTTTCCATGAAATACAAATGAAAGACAATAGGGATAGGGTGACAAAACGCCGACACCATGGAGGTCTTTTCGTGCTTATATACAACTCGAGCTAAGGGTGACAAAACTTCTATGCAAATAATAAAAATATACTCTTTATCTTAAACCTCTCATCGGAATGATAGGGCCAATGATGTCTTTGTTGGAAATCATTAAGTATGCAACTGATGGCATATTATCTTACTTTATTTTCTCAATTTTATTGAGTCAGTTTAGTAGACAATTTAGTCATTGTAGAGAAGTTTTAGATATGCCTATAAATATAGCTCCATCCACAAAAAAAATACTCATTAAAAAACTGGCAGTTCAAGAGGAAGGCTAGCATCTAGAGCATCAAGGAGGAGTCTCACACCTCAACTTTTGGGGGTTTTCTTCATCCAACATATCAAGATCAATTGACGATCAAAGGAGAATCAAAGTTCGAGTGCTATAGATTGAATGGGATCCAAGGGTTTGTGTGGCTCATGCAATGATTGAGGAGGCTCTAAGATTGATCGACTCATTGCATTTGTTGATCGGGAGTGGTTATCGTTGAGGGTTGGAGGTTGAGTCTTGTGAGACAAAATCATTACATCAATAATTATTAAAGGATTGGGTTCTTGGTTCAAGTCTCCATGAATAATATTGGTGTAAACATTTTCATAAACAATTGATATTCAATATTCAACAAAACTTCATTGACTTTGGTTTGTGAGAGTGGATTAGCCCACTGGCGAGGACGGTGTGGGTGAACCGTTATAAATTTCTGTGTTATTTCTCTCTATCTCTTAACTCTTTAAATTTGTATTTTGAATTTATTCAACTGTGGGCTTGCAAATTATTTTGTTAAACATGTAATTTTTTAATGATTTAAAATAAGCAGAATTGAGTGTTGAATCTTAACAAAGATTCAATAGCATCAAAAGGGGATCTTAGAATCCATCTTACATATAACCCAATTAAATCAATTTTATTTTATTGTCATTTACTTATTTATAATTCAATTTTGCATAGAATAAGTTTTAACAAGATAAGTGCTTATCTAAATAAGTGATTATCAAATCTTAGCTTATCACACAATAACTTCAAATTAAGTAATTTTATCAATCATTTAACTTAGCCTATTCATTTAAGGGTTAAATATGTTTTTGGTCCCTATAAATATGTCAACTTTTAGTTTTGGTCCCTCTAAAATTTTCCTTCAACTTTTAGTCCCTATAAAATTTTCAATCTTCACTTTTGGTCCCTCTTTTAAAGTAAACTCATATGTAAAACTCATATTATTTAATAAAATTTTCCATAAAAATTCAAAATATTATAAGAATCACTCCAAAAAAAATTCAGAATTTTTTAACAAAACATCAATTTAATATGAATTTTTATATTTTTTAAGGTTAAAAATTCATATTTAATTTGTGTTTTGTTAAAAAATTCTAATTTTTTTTAGAATATTTTACACATTTCTGCACAATTTCATTAAAAAAATACAAAAACTAAACTAAAAATAGGGACCAAAAGTAGTGATTGAAAATTTTATAAGGACTAAAAGTTGAAGGAAAATTTTAGAGGGACTAAAACGAAAAGTTGACATATTTATAGGGACCAAAAACATATTTAACCCTTCATTTAATTTTCATTAATCCGGTGATTTTGTGTTTTGGGTTGATCTTCATTAATGCTCAACTTCTTATTTATGCATTCGAATAAGCATAATTCAAAATATCCACTTTTCCGCTACACAAATTTTTGAAAAGTCAAAATAAGTTTTCTGTATGAGTAAATTACACTCCCCTCCCCTCAAAGATGTTTGAATTGCACTCCTCTCCCCTCTTATGTTGAAATATACACTCCTCTCCCTTGAAAAGTAAAATTTATACTCCCCTCCCCTATAAGATGCTTGAATTACAACCCCCTCCCTTAATAATTAAATATGGACTACACTTTAATCCATTTTAACATAAATAAATACTTATATAATATATATTAATTTTGAATCACCATTTATAAAATATAAATTCGCTTCTTTATAATCTAAATGTCAATGACAATTCAATTTAAATATTTTGTTATTAATTTTATAATTCAGATTATAAAATTCACTTTTAAATAACCATACTTAATCGGCTTTAGTAATTTTTCACATATTTTAATTTTATTTCGGGTTGTTTCATATTTTATAATAGGGTTTTAAACTATATATTAATAAAATTGTGAATAAAAAATAGAGAAAGATATGTATTCAAAATTTGATTATATTAAAATGAACCTACAATGCTATTTTTCTTTGAAGTATGTTGGATTATTTTTTTGTTAGATTATTAGAAATAAAAAAAAAATATTATTGAGGGACTAAAGCGTAGATTTTCACATAAGAGATGAGGGAAATGTAATTCAAGCTTCTCTCAAGGGAGGGGAGTGGAATATTTTCTAATATGTTTTGAATAAGAGGGGATGAAAGTGTATATTTTAACATAAGAGGGGAAGAGAGTGTAATTTAAACATCTTTAAAAGGAGGGGAGTGTAATTTACTCTTTGTGTATTCACCCCCTCCCCCTATAGATACTTTGAGCCATCTTCTAACAATCCACAAAATAAATTGGGTAGCCAAGACTACCTCATGGTAGCAAGTCCATGTGCTTGACAGTGTATATGTGGTTCCTTGTTGCGAGTTTCTTGAGTTTCTTTCCACAAATAAATTTTTGTCTCTTTTTTTTTTTTTTTGGGATAAACATGGTTGAGACATGCATCAAGTTGATGAATTGACATTCTAGATCGGCTAGCACCCTAAACACCAATCATCATCTGCAAAACAACCTAAATTTTATTATATGGACTAATGCCCCAAAAATATGATCATTTGTCCACTGACAGGATCCTTCACCGCACAATGAAACCCGTTTTTTTTTATTGTGTTCTTTCCCTTCTTTGAATTTACACCATCACATATTCTTGCAAGAGTAGATAGACTTGTTTAGGAACTATCTTAAACTAAATATTATACAAACCTAAAACATGTTTTAGGTATAATGAATTTGGTGTCAAACTTACAAACATTCCTTGCCAAATTCATCATTCAAAAATTCAGGAAATGCATAATTACAAAATTTTATTTGAAAATTCTTAATAAAAATGATGTTTGAACAAAGTTTTTTGAATATTTGAAATTTCCCTCCAACTATAAGCAAATTTGGCCCACATTTTAAGCAAAACACACATATTTTCAGCATATTTATCAAACATTTGAGTTATGATTTAACCTAAATAAGAGGAGGAGTTTTAGAGCAGTTGCCTATGTAATTCTAGTTCTTCCTAAACCAAACAATTATTGTAACCAAAAAAAAAAAACCAAACAATTATTCTTAGGTGTTTTTGATGTATTTTATTAAAAAAAATGTAATTCTGCAAAGCCAAACACCTCGTGAATAATTGGGAAGACTTGGAATAAAGATTCAAGAGGCCTTTGATTACGTACAAGTTGAGGAAATTATGTCTCAAGTCCCAAGACAAGTTTGAAGGAAGAAACCACTAAAAAAGACAAAGAAAAGACAAAAAAAATGTGTTAGAAATAGGTGCCACACGCCCCTTGTTTGCTGCCACGCGCCTCTAGTTCGCAAAACAATGTTGAAAATTACTAGCAAGTGTACTAGTGTGTCGACAAGTAGTAATATTTATAACAGATGCGTCTCCATATGAAATATCTAGTTTCAACTCGACTACTGTGATTATGCATAGAGTATTTGAAATAAAATGGGGGGTTTGCACATGGAAAATTGGTTGTCTCATTTTCTTAAGAGATAAAGAGAAAGCGAGTAGGTCATGTCAAATTTTCTTCTGTGAATTGTTTAGGTAACTACACACTATGAATAATAATACTCTTTAAAAAACTTCTCTCTAACCTAAACGCTCCAAATCTAACCCACCGCCTTTAGACTTTACAGCTTATGTTCTTCTCCTCCAAAATCCAAACCAATCTTGTCACGATGTAGACTCTTTGTTGTTGGTGGTGATGCGTGCGTGGTTTTGACGGCAAAGCCACCCCAAACCCCTTTTGGGGCTGTTAGGATTCTGGTGCCACCGTCCCTGCGATTTGGTGGCTGCTACAGTTTCCTGTATATACGATTCGAGCTTTTCTCGTTCGTAGTCTACTTGTTACTCGTCGATCAGAGACTATTGTGAAGCTTGATCAGGGTTTTGTGATGGCTGTCTAGGTCGTTCAACACCAGCAACACCTCCTTGGTGTTGTTCCCGTGTTTATGGTTTCTCTAAAACCCATGAGGGTATGTTTGTTTTCTTGAACGGACTCACTGATTTGTAGGTCGGTTCTTTGGGAATTGTTTGTTCTTCTATGGTTATGCTGCAAAACCTCGTTGTCGTCGTGTTGGTTCTATTTTCTCTCATATCTGGTTTGCATTGCGCGTGGTTCGAAGGCTCGAAAGGGTTGTTAATGCCTGTGTGCTTTGTAATAGGGCTTGGTTTGTGAATCTATTTGTGTTGACGGTTGGTTTATACACCAAACATCAAAAGATAGTTTGATTTTACTCAGGCCTATCTTGTCTTTTGGGGATGTCTTAAATCCGTGTAAATCCCCGTTGATTGAATTCTAACTTATTGGTTGTTGATACTAAGGTCCAGGTTACGGTGTGTGTTGACTGAGTTTAGGGTAACGACGTTGCGTTCAAATGGATTGTTTTGGCTCGAAAGGGCATTGAAGGCTTGCTGTTTTTTTACAGGGAGCAGATGGATCTTGGATCGCCTCTGTGTTGGCAGACGATTCATACGCTAGGAGAAACCCTCGTCAGTCTATTTGATGTTGGATTGTTTAGCTCGAAAGAGACGTTATGCTTGTTGTCATTGCAAGAAGTTGTTGGTTCTTGGATTCGTACCATGTTGACGGTTGGTCCAAACCCCACACTTTAGACATCCACTAGTGTTGTTTTCATTTTTTTTGTATCACCTGATTGGGTAGACTTACACTTTGTGTGGATTACTAGGTTAGGCTTATGTCCCCCCAGATTTTTTTTGTATTTCTTTTTCCTTTTTTTTAATAATATATATGAGCACCTGGCAAGGACTGAGATCTGTAAGCCATCCCAACTTCGTTGAACTGACTTCCATTCCTTTTTTATGTCATTGTGCCCTTGCTTATCAAAAAAAAAACTACAAACTATGAATACATTGTTATTGAGTACTTGATTTTAATATCTTTGAACAAAATAGCTAGGTCAATGTCTTGATCACTAACAATCTTCAACGGTTACTACCCCCGATGTCTCGATGAAGCCTATAGCCCTCGTAGATTTAAGAATGCCAAAGTAAGTAACGTCTATCGTTAGATTGTGTCTGAAATCTAATCAATCGTAGAACGATTACCATAAGTGCAGCCAACAAAGTCAGTGTTAGTACTCATTGTGACCTAGACCAATTTATGTACATCCGTAGACGCATAAAAGACATTAAGAATAATATTAACCGGACAATTTAAAGTTACATAATCGAACAATTACAGGAAACTTCCTCATTCATGAACTAAAACAGAGAGGACTAGATACTCATAGTTTCTAAACATATACAAATAGATATAAATAAGAAACTATGAGAAAAGGATCGTTGATTGATGACTCCTTGACTCTCAATGGTTCCGGTTGCTCCGGTCCTTCCGAAATTGGGTTTCTTCCTTCATCTGCTCGTTGAAAGGTGTTTTTCCACTGACATAGGTTCTTGTTATTTATATCATCTGGTGTAGATATAATCAATGTAATTAAATGGTTAGGTATTCAGTTGCTTTGGTAACAAAATGCATTACTACTCTCTTTCCATTTCTTAATTGCCTTGGGATTCACTTTCATTTCTAAAATACTCCCTTCGGTCCTATTTACAAGAAACAATTTACATTTTAGATACATTAAATAATTTATGTATTTGGTTTAGGTTCTTTACTAGATACATACATTATTCAATGTATCTAAAAAGTCAATTTTCTCTTGTATATAGGACCGGAGAGAGTAGAAGGGAATATTTTTAATTGTTAATCGTTAAATAGTCTAACATCTAATTTCAAATGCTACGCTAGGTCCTTCCTATGCTGCTTGGTTGTTTTGTTGAATGTCTCTCCTTCTAATACCTCAAAAGTATATTTACTTCTGTCATTGAAGGACACCGTCAACAACCGTAATACTACATGTTGTTAGTTTATATTGATACAATCTTATCATATAAATCCAATGTATTGTGTCTGATTTAACGAATTATTTCAGCAATGTTTGCAAAGGAGAAAGTTCTACCACCCTTGAAAGGAGATCTTACACTAGAATATATCCTCACTTGGTATACACATCTTTCAAATACCAGACTTTTATCATATATTACGTTATTTTCGTTGGTGGTTTATGAATTTGAATTTTCTTTCAACTAATTAAATAAAATTTAGACTATTTCGTTGAAGAAGATGAACATCGATTCAAAATCAGCGTAATAGGTCAGCATAAATGAAGGCTTGGGAAGAACCATTGAGCATATTTGGTATTATGTATGACAACTATTTATGGTATCCAATTTTATTTTACTTTTGTTTTTATTGTTGTGTGCATGCATGTATGTCTTGGAATGTTATGACCATATACTGGGATGTGACCATCCAAAAAACATTACTATCACACGTATATAAAGTATTATATTTTACAAAGTCAAACAAGTTTAGTTTCAAATTGTTGAGGAAAATCATAAAATCATTCATTTTTTATGATTGATTTTTATATATGTTGCTTTCTAGTAAGTTTCTTTGAGTGTTCTTTAGAACTAGATATTGCAAATGCATAAATATTTCAAATTGCATGTATATTAGTGCTTATAAGTTATAACCATCAAATTGGTATTAGTGTTAGTCTATCAAATTGAAGAAGAATTGTTTTTCTATGGGAGAGCAAAACAATTGCATTATATATTAGTGCTTGTAACCATCAAATTGACATGTTGGTTTGGAGGCCATGCTGCTAAATCACATATGGCAAAACCATTACCATCCATTCCAATATTTCTTTTGATGGAAATGCATCACACTTGACAAACCTTTCTTTGCATTGTTATAGCCTCATTAAGCTGGCCAAAGAGAGGCAACCTACCTGTAACTTTTTTTTTTTAAAACTCGATATCCAGCTAAAGCGTCGACTAATCGGGGAGACTAATTTTACCGTCCACTTGTGGAGGCTCATTTAAAACCAGAGCAAAGCTCATATGCATAGACTAGCCCACATAAATTGTAACCGGAAGGATTCGAACATGAGACCTTGAGATAAATACACTTTGATGTCTCAAGCCTACACCACCGGCCATCCATGTGTGTTACCAAACTATTATAATTAACAACAACACAATTGTGAAAACAAAATGGTCTATTTTAATGCTTTATGTAGCATATGATCAAATAGATGCACTGAATGTACATTAATGCCATATTAAGTTTCCTTGTCTCCATATATAGCATAAATCCAAGATGAATTAAAAACAAGTTTAAGAAAACTGAATTGAAATCAAATAACTTTCTATTTAGGCATAAATAATACAAAATAAAGAGAACAAATGTTCATTAATCTGTGCTTTTTGAGGAGCTGATCAACGTTGAAGTGTGCTGCAACAACTTTCAACCATATGCTGCCACGTAAAAGTCATGCTTTCAACCTTATTGCTATAGAATCTATGCATGATAAGGAGCTGATCAACGTTGAACTTGAAGCCTACAACCACATGTAATATAAGGGTTATGTTAATAAAGATTAGATTCCATATCAATATCATAATTAATTGTAGAAAATTAGCAAAAAATAATTAAATAATCAAATGGATAGATAACCAAGCTCTAAATGTGGAAATAGTACAAGATTTTCATTTTCATTTTCTCATATAGATCTAACTTATAATAAATAAATACATCTTCTAACTTATAATAAATAGACTTAAATCGCAATTCTAGCCCTCTTATTTTTAATTGCGCAGTTTTGGTCTCCAAATTTCAAAAAAATTGATCAATCCATAATTTCGATCATACAATTTGATGGTGTGGAAACGAACTGTTTAGTCTGAACTCCTTGTATCATTTTAATTGATCTTTCATTTTCTATGTATGCTTTGTCATGACTCAATTTAACATCGTATTTTTGAAACTTCTCACAAATTAGGTCATTTGTTTTCATGTATGTCATCTAATATAGTGGCACGTCATCAAATTGGATGGTTAAAATCATAAGTTAGTCAAAATTTCAGAAATGTGGAGCCATAGTAATTAGAAATAGGAGGACCAAAATTACAGTTTTATCAAAATAGGGGAACCAAAACTACATTTAATTTTTTTGAGGGAAAAACTACATTTAATTAATTCCCCTATCAAAATAAGCTTAATAAATATAAGAGCAAAACAAGTTTAATAGATTATGGATTGTCAAATGAGCAAATGATCACACAAGTAAACGAAATTCAAACAATGAGCTTAGGTCACTTGGTAAGGGATAATGCATAATTTATGCCGTTGTAGAGAAACTTACTTTCAACAATATGAAACTAAGCTTTCAACGTAACTCTTGTCATTGAACCAACAAAGTTTATTGATTCTCTGTACTTTGTTATATCTCCAGTTATAAAGAATAGTTTGGCTTTCAAGATTGCTTATCAATACTAGTGTATCACTCTTCTCCGAAAGGCATAATGGCAGCAACACAAACTTCATGTCATTAAAGTGATCATATATTTGAAGATTATAATAACTAATCTTAAAGAATTGAGTCCAAGATTCTTCAGCTCCAAATTTCTTCATTTTCCATATAACCATATGTGTTTGATTGAAATCATGAGAAAAACAAAGACAGTTATTTAACACACTTACATTTGGTTTAACATATGGCACTTCATTGAAACCTTGAGGAGGTGCCAACTGAGTATGTGTCTCGGTGCCCAAATCAAGTGAAACAATCACAAATTGTTCAATAGTAATATCTTTGCAATCATAACGAGTGAAGTCATTGCGAATTGCCAACCAATAAACACTACCACCAAGATGCACAACATTCATGGCGTAATCATGAGTACCCATAGGGGAATCTTGAATGTTTCTCCAAACATTCTCTCTCAAACTAAAAACTTTTACCTTTGTTCCACTAGGATCGAAATACACAACCTTATATGTGTCGGTTGAATTGTCATAACCAAATGTCAAATTAGTAGGAAAGGTGAAAGGGAAACCTATGTCTCCGTTTTTATCACAACCATACCCTAATTTTCCTGATATTGTCCTCGTTGCTGGGTTCCAACAACGAAACCACATCTCTCTATATCCATTGGTATAAGAATGACCAAGCAAGCAAAGCAATCCATTGCAAGAACCAACAATATAGACACAATCCTTGTCTTTAAATTGATAATAAGGATCTTTGGGAAGATTAAAAATGATTGGAGGGTTTTCGTGCAAACGAAAAACTGTGAAGGTTAAAGCACGACAATCTGAGGTATATACAAGAGTGAAATCTCTAGTTTGTGAAGATCGATTAAGGTGCAATTTGATGAAGTTGGGATCAGAAATGAGGGAGTTCCATGACTTATGTACACACCTAAATCGTAAGAGAGATTTCACGGGAAGGAATGAAAGAGCGTCAGTGATAAGTTCTTCAGAAATAAATGAAATCATTTTGTGTTGACGTCGTTGTCGTGATGGAAATGGAGGGTGATTCATGTGGAAGGAAGTTTTGTTGTTACATACACGGCACCTTATGAAAATTGAAGCCGAAACGCTTAAGTTTGAACCTTAACAAATATTGATGTATACACACTTTTTTTGTTTCGAGAAAATAAATAAATTATTAGTTCAAAAAAGAGTCAAAACAAAAATATATGATTCAAAAAGTTACGAGTCAAATAAACTAAATTATGTCCTTAAAAACCCAAATTATGAGTCAAAATAAAATTATTTGAGTTATAAAATAAATTATGAGTCAAATCAAATAAATTATGAGTCAAACAATTACATATGAGTCAAATAAAATAAATTATGAACCAAAAATATACATTATATGAGTAGAATAAAAAAAATCATGACTCAAAAGGTAATTTATGAGTCAAAATAAATAAATAAGGAAAATGACTTAAACAAAATAAATTATAGTACTTTTATTTTTCTCATGTCAAAAAAAAAATTTTGTTAAAATTGTACAAAGCTTTTTTATTTTAACAAAACTTTTTTTTTATTTTTTTAGGGAAGGAACAAAACTTTTTATTAAAAAATAAAAAAGTTTGATTCCTTCCCTCAAAAAATTAAAAAAAAAAATTGATTGAAGATAAGAATATCAAATGAGTAATATTATTATTATTTTTAAGAATCTAAAATCGTCCACCCAAATTGGTACTGGGGAGATCAAACCTGAGACCTTGGGTAAGAGAACAAACTCCAAGGTCTCAAGCTAACACCACCGGACCAAGCCAAGAGGGTTAATGAGTTTAAGTTTATTAATTCTTATAATTTTTTAAATGGATGCATATTAATGACAAAGTCCAATCCAAGCAAAAGAAATGTATGTATATTATATTATAAGGTACAATCTTGAAATGCATAGATACATATCTTAGCTCAATCCAAGCAGAATAAAATTCATGTATAAATATTACATAATAATGATAAATCCTAACTTTTTCACCACAAAGACAATCTACTATGTGTTGATTATTAAAGTAGCTTACATTATACCCAAATTGAAGGGCAGAATAATGAATATCCAATGGAAACATTAGGCCTAAGGCTTAATAAATAACCTGCATTATGATCATAAGAATGAAAATGAAATGAGAACCAAAAGAAGGAAATTTAACAATGTAAAGAACATTATGTAATGCTACAAAATGTAGTTGTAGCTATACTGCTTCCAGAACTAATGGCCATGTAATGCTGTTAATTCCTTGTAACAGCAGAGAATATATTAAAGAGAAAATGAAAAAGAAAAAAAATTAAATAAAAATAAACCATGTAGTTGTGATTTTCTCCTATTCTGCTGCATCCCTAAGGCTTTCAGTAGTGAGCCACAATTTCTTCTGGATAACAAAAATAATTTCATTGCCATCTTGGTCAGAGTCAGAACTGGAATCTGCAGTTGCTACTTCTTCCCAATGCAATGCTGTTAGATACTTCTTAACAAAATCAATCACAGGTTGTTTATCCCTGATGATTATGAAACCGGTAGGCCTAACCAAACGGTCCATCTCGAGTAATAGATCTTCTTGACTGCACTCTTTCGCTTGTACGTCAGAAAAAACGGTCCATGCATGGAGTAAATCATATGTTCGGGGGTATGTTGAAAATGCTTCACACCTGTTCAAATATATTCTCCATGCGTCAGAAAAGATGGTCCATCTCGAGTATCAGTGTAATCAATTATCACATTACGATTCAAATTTTGTAAGCTATGAAGAGGAACTACCAACAAAAGGATAAACAAAAGGTTCGAACATCAAAGTAACCCACCATAACTAATTAGGATCTTTGACCCCCCACTAAGCGTCCCAAAGTATCCCCACGGCTTATGCCCTTTGGGCCCACTATGGAACTAATCCTCGAGTTTAAAGTGGGACATTAAGTTTTTTTCAAACAGGGTTGGGCTGCCTCCCAAATAGGCGACTATAGGAATCAAACTCAAAAAAAATATATTCGGTAGGAGAGTCATGTTACCAACTCTCCCAACAACTTGTTACGAAAATACTATTTCATACTAACTAAATAATATAAAACAAGGCCCTTATCTACAACGTGGAACTCCACAACTAGAGTAAAAGGGTGAAACATATCAAATTCATGGTGACATATCAAAGATGCAATAAGTTAGTTTCAAGAAAACAAGGTTTAATACCAGTCATGAGTAGTCCCTATGAGTCCTCTGTCGAATACAATTCTAAGGGTGCTTGGTCCATAAGGCGGTACAACATTCATCACCCAAACATCTTTGTCTTTAAGAGCAGCTGCAAATGAACCCAGGTTTGCTTTCATATCCATTATGTTCCTTACAGTGTTAGATGAGATTTTTGGACCCATTAGATTCCAGTAATTCTCAATTCTTTTTTGCCAAAGTTCCTGTAACATATGACAAAAGTTAAGCATGTAGTCTATTTATCATGTATCATTTTTAATACTCCATCTATCCTTTATAACTTTCGTTTCGTAGAAGAATTGTGTTCCTGTTTATTTCTCGTTTTCAAAGCTCAACATAACAGTAACTATTGTTCTTGTCAATAATACCCTTAACTATTTATCGCAGACAGAGAAATGAGTAGAAATGAGATAATGAATAGTTAAGAGTATTATAGAAAAAAGACAAACGACTCTATCAAGAGTAACAAAGTTTATTCATTTCCTTGGTGTGTGTAAATAACCTTCGAAAGGACAATATAAAAGGAATGGAGGTAGCATTCAATAATGAAAAAGAAACCGAATTAAAACAGTAACAAAAGGATCAATTTCAAATTCCAGTTACCGTGTCCTTTTCGAAGACTTCACTTGAAATGCCAAGGTCAGCTAATCTAGGAGGAGGACTGGTCAACCTTGAAGGCCATGGAGCTAATTCACTACCCTGGGCTCTGTTGTCATCTGATAAAAAACAGTGTTTAGGTGCTTTGAATACAGTTATGCACAAAGAGCAGTTGAACAACTTCTACAAACAGCTTAAGATGAAAAAATATTGAAGTATTTCAAATTTCAAATAGTAACCATTAAAGATTCAGTTAGTAGTAGCTCAAAATAGGTGTTATATGAATGATATAATATATAACACACCATGGCTACTATTTTGACAACGCTTTGTACTAAATAGCATATTGCGGAATAATAACAATTTGTTCAAATTAGATTGTAGTAAGAAAGAAAAGTCGAAGGCAATGGAATAAAAAAAATCATGAGAAAAAGTACTCACGGTCAGAGTAAGGTGTTATGCAAGTTTCCATATTCACTCCCCAAACTGCATCTGGGTCGTCATCAGACTGGCAAAGAGGAGGACGAGTACCGGGTTCTCTTTCCATATAGCAATCATTTGTGAGAGGTTTCTGCCAGATGACAGTTTGGTCTCTCTTTGAAGCAATTCTCCAACACATGCGTCCGACAAGAGCACTCATTTCTCTCCATATCCTCAAATCCTCTTCGTCCTGAGCATATGCTTCTGGAGACGAGTATGCAAAATAACCTCCCGGCCTAAGAACACGGTCTAGTTCAAGGAGTAGTATTCCATCTCTTTGAAGCCAGTCAATTCGGCAACGAGAACAATGTGCAAGTTCAAAAGATCTACTTGGGTAAGGGAGTCTCTTGGTTCCCAAGACACCGAGATATGCAGGAATTCCTCTTTCTAAAGCGAATTGAATTTGATTTTGATGCACATCATTGGGTGCCAAGGACATTGCAATGATATCAGATGCCAGAAGATACGCCCCAAAACTAGCAACACCACAGCCAACATCAAGAACAGTTCGCAGCCTTCCTTCGTTGTTAAGATTATTGTCAGAAAAGTTGAGCATCTGGAAATAGCAAATCAAACTAACTATGAGACACTGACTTATCCATGAAATCGAAGTATATATAAATAAAAAATGCATCAAACAACCTACATTGTCTACCATGGTACTGAAAAGCCTATTAACCGGAGTAAAAAGTATGAATGTATCTGTATCATCTCTCCATCCATAAAATGAATGAACCGGTGTTGTCAATCACGGATCACAGAAAAAATAGTGGTTTGTTCAAATTCCGCTAAGCAACAGTGCTATAGTGCCGTTATAGATGCTGCTTAACAACATTTTGTCCTAAATATTGTATCACATAACTAGTGTATCACATAAAAATGGCGATTCGTTCAAATTCTGCTACGTAACAACACCGCTATTTAACAAAATTAGAATGAATATTGCATGACAATGATTGATATTTGCAAAAACACAGTTTGATAACACTACAATCAATTGAGAGAGAGATGCAACAATTGTATGATTTCATTCCGCTGCTTTGCATTGCAACGGTATGATGAAAGCCTTACATTTGCGATTGCTGCAATGTACTTATCAGCTCCGTAGTGAAAATGAGTCCCTCCTCCAGGGAAAAATATCTTTTCACCTTTCACAACCATCCAGTTCTGGTCGGACTTCTCTTTTGCAAGGTGAGTATGTGGTATATTTACTTTCCATACCTCCTCCCTGCTCTGTGGCCACTTAATAGGGACCTGAAACACCAAAGAAACAACATAATAAAAATGCTACTCGATAGGATATGTTATAGTTTAATATTAACATCTACTCTCGGCATATCTTTTACCTTGTATCCTGGTGGAGGAGGAATCAAGCAATTGTACCGCCTTTCTGCAGGAGGGCAATGTCTCTCGTAGTGTTCCATCACAGAAAGATCCAGCTTCAGTCTCATTTGATATATAAGATGTCTGTCTAAACACGGAATCAACTCTGAGTGACGGTCATCACAAACCTTCAAAAACAGAAAGTATTTCATATTCCATTAGATTGCCAATGTTCCAAAAGTAAAGACAAACTTAGAATGACAATCACAACCGTGTCGATGCTGGCAATGCTGTCGTCGCTTACTTATGCATGAACATATAAACTTTATTTAATTATGCAATTAAGAATCGGTTGCTCGACATTCGTTATGCTCGTGTTTTCTCTTATCTGATGAACATGTATTATTTATTAGTAATTCAACAAAGCATGCAGTTACATATATTTTCTTTTAAAAGAGTAACATATATTATTTATATTTATCAAAATATTTATATAAACTGTAATTTATAGAAATTAAACAACTGACTGATATATAGATAAGATTTTAATTTTTGCTAATGCTATTCAGGGAAACTCTTTAAATTATGTCTTTTATAAGAGATAAAATTGATAATAAATAATAAGTCTTTTGACTTTTTGCTACAATTGTTTGGTGTGGCTATCAAAATCAAATATACTCATCAAATAATGTTTATGCTTGGACAAAAACTTACGGGGAAACTTTTCGGTACAATATCATCAGCCAACGTATCTCCCTGCACTAAACTCGAAGATTCATCTTGTTGCTTGTTATCTGCATCATCATCTGCACCCAAATACGATGCCCCCAGTCTTTTCAACGATTTTCCATATTCAGCTGTAGATGAACTACTATTTTGACCACCAAAGATGGATCCTTGGAACACATATAGAAAACCGAGAAAGAGTGCCACACCACAAACGGAAGCAACTAAACGCTTCTTTTGCGATCCATCAGATCTGCCCCTCGACATTTATATGTTGAAAGTAAGACAAATCGGAATATAATTTTCACTGCTCAGTTATGAATTACAACTGATCACAGCATTGATCTTTGTTTCACTACACATGAAGCACCAAATTCACCATCCAAAACTCGACGTGAACTAGCAACCACAATATATTTCGATTTGAATAGCACGATCTAGATTCTTCCTAAAGTGTGTAAGATATTTGACTCACTGATACAAAAGTTAACCTGCAAACAAGGGGACAGTAGTCAGCACTCAGAATAACAATCACAGAAATCCTTTAATATTTGGTCGTTTTGAACAAATCACGTAAAGATTTTTTACATTGTCAATCAATAATAACCATCAGATCTTTAAGTAACATTTAAAGTTTAGTCATAACTACTTCTAAAATCACAAATATGATCGATTCTGATTTATTGACAGTGTAAAAAAAAAATTACACCAACAATTCATAAAATTTATGCTAAAAAAGAATTACAACAAAGAACATATCCAAATATAAAAACCAACTTAAAACTTGTTAACAAAGTTTGATGAAACATCAACGAAAGACGCGTAGCAAAGCTTGATCAAAGGCTCACATAATGAAAGACAAAGTGTCATTAGTCGATAAAAAAAACAAATGTCCAAGTACAATTTACATCAATCCTAGAACTACTAGTCACTAAAAAAATGTGATCTATGCTATTTGATCAAATCCAATGAAAATTCAAAACTCAATCCACAAAATAATAATGACAGTAACAACCAAACCATCAAGAAAATTGACATTCATTCAATCCAATGAAAATGATGGAATTGGATCCAATAAAAATGGTACAAAATTTAATTCTATAAATTGAAATCTGATATTAATGATAACAATTAGCCACATAATTAAATGCAATTAATAACTACAATTTCCAAGATCTAACACAAAGATAATAATAAATAAACTACATTATTAGCATCTAATCAAAACAAGTTAGAATCACTAACAATTCAATAAACAAAGCCAAACTGAAAGAAAAAAAAAACATAAAAATGAAGGTTTTTTCATAAGCACCGACAGAAAGAAAATGAAACAGACCCAGATAGTGAAATGTACCAGATCGAAAAAAAGATAGAAACTTTATGAAAAATGAGAATGAAAGAGAAATGAATGAAGAGAGAGAAGTGAGATTTGGAGTGTGAAGAAGGTATTATCGGATCTAAGTTAAGTGTTTGTTTGTTTGGTTATGAATATGCTATTTTGAGAAATGATGAAAAAGAGGAAAGTATGTGTGTGTCATGTTGTCACATTGTTGAGGTTGTTAAATTTAAGGTGGTCTTTTTCTTTTGTCCCTACCACCATGTTTTTTTATGTGAAAGTGAATTTAATGAATCTAACTTATCATAATTTTGGTTTTGAAATTTTGATTAATCACATGAAAATTTATTACTATCTTGTGTAAGACTCATTTAATTAATCATAATCAAGTTAAAATTTACTACTATTGATCTTATATGTAAATTTAAGATAAGTACCTTTTGCATTAAATTTGTTGATATAATGGTATGAATTTTCCTTTCAAAATTATTCTTTAATACTAAGAGAAGTGATTAGTCTTAACTCTTAAATTATTTCAATCTACTAAGAAATATTTTGTGAAAAATTAAAATTATTGAGGCCAAGGTAGTAACAACTTAAATTTCACCAATATACCATGGTCATGTCACAAGATATTTAGGTCCTTTAATTATTTGATCTGGAATTGAATATTTGATTGATGTATATATAAAACATATATATTAAGAGATGTCAATCCCTTAAATGGATTTTAGTTACTTTGAAAAGATTAGTTTTCGAAGATGGGGCAAAAGATACCTATGTTTGCTAAAAAAAATAAAAATAAATTCAACCAAGCTATAAATTTAAATTAAAAAAAAAACAAGTTTCATTAAGATTTGTCTCACAATTATCAGTGACATATTTCACTTTTAATTTATAATTTTTTTAAAAAATTTAAGACAAAAACTCACACAAATTAAATTGGAGTAGATAGATATTGCAGATTGGAACTCACATCGTAATACATCAATTGTTCACGTCATTTTTCATCATATGAACGAGATATTTATACATTCCATTTTAATCTCTTTTTAATTTATGTGAAATGGTCAAATAAATGATAGTATGGTATAAAAAAATAAAAATAAGTTTTGCATAGTCATTCAATTAAATAGCTTTATAAAAATATTTTATAACTTATTATAGATTAGGCAACATCCCACTAGGGTTGGGTTGAGGTTTGGCCTAATAGCACTCATCTTTGTCTAATGTTTTTCCACAAGATATTGCTAGTAATGTACTTATTTACTTGTTCACATTATCAGAAATTGCATTTCCATTTTGCTAAATACGAAAAAGTACTCCCTCCGTTTCAAAATATAAGCAAAATTCATTTTTTAGGTTCATTCATTTAATGATGTATGTGGTTTATAATATAGACCACATACATCATTAAATGAATGAACCTGAAAAATGAATTTTGCTTATATTTTGAAACGGATGGAGTATATGTTAACATAGGGTTTGATTCGTAAAAAAAAAAAACATATGGTTTGATAAATGGTGTCACGTGTATACTCTATCTTCTCACTGAATAGGAGTGTGAATTGATTTATGTAGATGTCATGTCTTAACTACCAACCATATATATCATACAACCTAGCTAGGCCTGTGGTGAACTTCTTACCTATCAAACAACGGGAGAGATCTAACAAATATATTCTTTTGATAATTTTGCTTGATTAATAACTTTTTTTAGATGTTTGTTATGTAAAAATATGGCTAAGCCATTTCACTACTAAAAACATGCGATTTAGTGACAGAAATTAGCAAATGAACTAAATCTCTCACAAATTATGATGGATTTAGAGACAAAGCTGTATATCTAATTTGACTCAAATTGGTGAACATTACAGACGAAATTGGTGAACCTCGTCCTTGATAAACATTACCGTGAAAATTAGTTTCATTTTGTTATTATGAATATGGTTGACATTTGACCCCATTCATTTAGCTGAAATGTCAAAACATTATAAAGTTGTTTTGCATTTAAAATGAAACTTGGGATGGGGCCTCGATAAATTCTCTGTCTAAAGATGTCCAACAAATTATACTTTAGCAAGCAAATAAAAGAAAGTTCCACCATGAATGGTGGTGATGACGATGGAAAGGACTCAACATTCTAGATGGATACATCACCACCATCCACGGCGTTCAATAAAGAACGTTGGCATGTGAATGAATTTGAGAAATTTTCTACGAAGTTGGAAATTAAATTGAAATATCCACTCTCAAAAATCAAATTAAGAGCATCCTACAAAGTCTGTATATCCTTTTAGATGCCAACATTTTATTTAGCAGACACATCAACATCCATGCTATTTAGAAACAGACATTCGTAGTTGGATGAATTTGAGAAACATTTTACATAACCGACAACTAAACTGAAATGTTCTTATTCTCTCAAGGACTAAGTTGATAGTCACTTACAAAGTCATGGACCATTTTTAGTTTTACTATGGGGATAGAAAACCCTATGTTCTAGTCTCTTTAACCGACATTAGTATTCAAAAAACGATTGCACAAAATTGATTAATATTACAATAGCAAGAAAAGCCCCACGAGTTTTAACATTAATTCATATCGATTTATCTACTTCTCTTCTTCCCTTTTCCTAGTTGTCCAGATTTGAAAGCATGTTCTTGCTCTTGAAGGAAAGCTTTAGTCCTTCCATACTTCTCGGCTCTTGCTTTCTCCATTAAAGACCTTTCTTTCTCCTTCACATCAAGCAAGAAGTAGTTGTCTTTACGTATTTCACGAGCAGCCCCTTTAGCTTCGCGCCTCACCTCTCTCTTCAATTTTTTTCTTTCAGCTCGCTCACGGTCTGGATCATAATCTCTACCCTTAACATAGCTGCATCAAGGGAAAAAAATGTCATCAAGTGCTTATTTTGAGTTCCCTTTATGATCTGATTGGCTAAGAAAACATATTACCAAATTGAAACATGGAAAACGGAAGGACTTACTTTTCCTCAAACTTAGGATTCAGTAATTTGATTGGAACTGGCTTTTGTTTCCGCATTTGAAGTGGTCGCCTCAAAGTATGATGTTCATCCACTTTCAACTTAATCAGCTCAGCCACATCTTTAATTTTATCCCGTAATGCATTTGGCATATTTTTCTGTTCAGCTATCTCAAGTAGTAATCTCAAAATTGGTAAAAATATTTCTGGGAACGAACTCAAGTTATCATAGGCATTGATATATCCTTGTAGGGTTTCAACAGCGGTAACTAATACACTAGCCCTGTAATCGAAAAATCATAATTAGAAAAGATATATGAAACCACAGTATTTGAAAAACATTTCATCGATCAATGATCTAAAGATAAGCCTCAACATTAGCTGCATCCATATCGGTTATAAGATCATAGCTATGATAACAAACATAAATGGCAGGCTCTTGATAGTACAACTCGAGATAAAACAATACCCCACTGCTATTTTCTTTGTTCAAATTCAAATACGAAGATTGACTACAAAATATCATGGTGGTAACATTTTTCTTGCAAAAAAGGTGGTAATAAATTGCTTTACCTGAAACTGTCAGTGGTGAAGAATGGAGAGTCTTCGGGCATGTCTATTAACTTAAAGAAATTCAAAGCGCTAATCTTGTCTACTTCCTCATTAATGCGCAATAGTGGCTTGAGATCTTTCAGTTCCATAAGATGATATAACTGGCAGAAAACAAACAATATGGTCACTCATTATCCAACCATAACATTCTGGTGCCATCATGAGGTACAGCACCATATGCGTGATATTATATATCATGCAGGAACTGGCTAAGGTTACAGAATTACTCGAGCAAACCTTCACATATCAATCTCAAATACAAGAAAGCGAAGAGTTTTTTGTGAACTTAAAGGTACAGACTACAAGCAAAGAAATATCTTATCTGTATTTTAAGGGAAATGAATAGACAGACTTGCACGTTTCAAAACAACATTAAAGGGAGGATAAACTGATTTTCATCCAATGAAAGGTTTTATGAAACATTCATCACTTCATCCTTTTTGTTACGGACATCAATTCATATCTAATGAAACACAATCTGTTGGGGTAAAAGTTAATTAGGTCGTATATTTGGAACAGTTTTTTTAAAATTAAGTGTGAGATCATGGCTACAGCAAAGTGTAAAAAATCAATATAGAATACACTGGCACAAGAAAAGTTGAAGCAACTTATCAAAGATACATCATTCAATAGTCAATAAATTTTGTAGAATGAACTTATTATAAAATTCATCATATAACCAGAAGTCCGTATCATTAATATTATGTTTATAAAACCAAATTAGTTTGATATTTATCATTTCTTCAAAACCAAATTCCAAAACTAACCCTATTTATAATTCTAAAATCTTATCCCATTTAAACCTTGCTTGCACAGCCTGCCTCTGCTCCCATTTTTCAGCAATTAGTTTCTCCTCAGCAAAATTTCCATTAGAGACGTAGGTTAAGCAGAGATCAGGTAGTAAGGTACAAATGAGAATTCAGCCAGCAAATCAAAGAGGATATTTTTCCCACATAAGATCATGCATCTTTCCTCATTATTTGCTTCCGTAAACAGCAATTTCTTTTTCTACTGGCTATTTTTAATTTGTATAGTATACATAGTATAGGTTAGTACACATGACAACGCTAACGAAAAAGATAAAAGGGGTGCCACTAGAATATACAAGAAAATGATTGACATTTCTCACCAAGCAACACCAATTTGTTCGAGAACAATGATTAGCACTAGTGTTAAGGAATTTGGTTTTCTATGAAATATCGAAGTGTTATCTCATCCAACTAAGTGTGGAAGACGCTAACACACAAGATGAGGAGGTTAGTATTCACCATGCCTAAATAAATACAAACATATGTGCATGGACACAAACAAGAACGTACACACACATATGATTTGAACTGCAAATGATCAATGACAAAATCATACCTGAGAATTTTCGCATGATATATGTTTGATTTCAGTGGTTGCTAGCAGCAAAGTTTGAATAAATACTATTGGTTCAGGACAGAACTTTCGTGACTGTTTAAATACCTGCGTTTTATATTCATTGTATGAGCAAGGCATGTAAATGCCATCAATGAAAAACATAGGCCAAAGGCTATATAGTGAACATCTTAGAAAGCAAATTTAATCACCAGTAAAAAAGATCTTAGAAAGCAGAGAACAAAGGCTAAATTCATTAGTAGAAACAAATCAAGCTTATAGATTTACATAAAGAATTGGTAGGATGCCACTTTTTAATGGTAGAAATAGGACATGCTTTCATCAGATCCTTATTGGTGAATGGTGATAACATAAAAAAAAAAAAAAAAAAAAGGCCAAATACCATCTGCAGTCCTTTAAGTTAGATGTTTATAACAAGTTAGTCCTTTAAGTTTTTTTGTTACAAATTGGTCCTTTTAAGTCATAAAATATCTGCACCATTGTCATATTTTCATCAAACCCAGTTAAAAAGTGTGCATGTGGACGTTTAATCTTAAGTTGGTATGTCCAAATTCATCACTCTCAAAACTAGGATTCATAGGTGTAATATACAGTCTTGATTTGAAACAAAATTGATCGAACACTTGATTTATAATACTATTAATGAAATATTTATATGTAAAATTTGGCTTGAATTCAAAAAATAGAAGAATAAAATGTGCGTAAGTAATCATGTTTAATAAGGAAAGCACGTTTAGACCTACCACCTTAATGTTAAATGATCCATAAGCACTATTTAACGAAGTTTGTTGAAAAAAATGGGTAACGGTGTAAATATTATACGACTTAAAGAACTAATTTGTAACAGAAAAAACTTAAAAGGACCAATTTGTAACAAAAAACTTAAAGGACTTATTTGTTATAAACGTCGAACTTAAAGGACCGCGGGAGATATTTGGCCTATAAAAAATTTAAAAGTAAGAAACGAGAAAGTAACTTGCCACACAAGGTACTTACAGAGAGAAGCATAGAACATAAGAAAGAACCAACGGCAATATCACGGCCAGATGTTATTGGGCAACGCATCAGATATTCGCACATCAATAGTATCACAGGAGTCATAACTGGATGTCTAAAATCGGAACATGGAAATACCATGGACCACAATCGCAATAGACACAGTGTCTTTGAAGAAGGCCAACTGCTACTTTCTGTGATAGCAGAAGAATTTTACATCATTTTCTGCTTAAACATCTACCAATTCATAGTTCTTGATAAAAGTTAAGGCAGAGACGGAAAGTATTCAAGTTAATTTCATTCTGACCTGCGTTTTTTATACTCTCAACAAATTGCTTTCTAGTGATTTCTATTCTGCGACGAGCACATATTGCAGCAAAGTATGGGATTTCCGTACTCATCTCTATCAATGGTTTCACTAGCATGTTAATCAATTCAACGTTCAATGGTTTCTTATTTGCCAAAACAGCAAAATACTGCAATAATACTCCATAAAATACCTGAAAAGAGAAGTACGGTTATAAATGCATATAATTAGAAGTACAATAATCATGAGCACAAGTTCCTCATAAAATATTTAGGAACAGAATGTAAGAGAGTCGTTCATTAACCAACTAAGCAAAATAGTCTATTAAATCTGAGTATTGCAAACTGGATTTGGCTACAAAAGAATGCAAACAACCACAGGCACGTGCTTTCTACATAATTCTTTACACTCCATTAACATTTTCAAATTAAACCTTGCAATACATCAGACAACATAACCAACCTCTATTAACTAGATTATATCAATCTAATGAGTTAGAACTTGTTTTAATTAGTTTTGGGTGCTATATAATGGGATTATTCAGATGTTCTTTATTACAAAATGTTGTGGTATTTTAATGGTTGTTAACCAGGGGAGCAGTCTCCTAGAAAAAGAAAAAAACAGGGGAGCAGCCCCCTGTTAGCTGTGTACCATATCTGTTGACCAATTCTTTTTCTCTCAATTTCTACAAGTCTTGTAGGGCAGTAGGTATTGTCAATGGAATTAATGGCAAATCAAATTCTATAAGATTGCACATTTATTTGTAATAGTCAAATAATCATTCTTTCAGTTAGCATAATTAGCTGTAAATATGCATATGTCAGTTTAGCTAATTTAGTGGGTTGAATGTCAACTTGACAGCTTGTAAATGCACTGTATTTATATGAGAAATCAGAATGAAGAGGGACACAGTTTTGACCCTCATTTCTCTTAGTCTCTCTGAGTTTAACATCCCTCATTTCTCTTAGTTTGTCTGAGTCTAACAGGTATGAGGCAACACTAATCAGTCTCCTATAGGGAATAATTGTAGCACCAGCAAAATTGTAAATAGAATATAGTTTGACGAACAAAGTAATCCGCAAACTAGGATTTCATTCAAAGAAATGATACTAGTAAGACCCTGTATTTACACAGTTGAGTTGAGGGAAGCAATTTTAGAAATTGAAATGAAGATTTTTCAATGATTGTCAACAATACCACATAAAAGTTTAATATAACAGTTAAAACTCGGGTTGAAAAGTCCAAGAGATCGCACTTCTCATGTAAAACAGTCGGTGGATTCAGTAAACATGAATACACGCACCATGGAGATTTGAATCAAATTAAATAGTTAATATAAAGATAAGTTTCTTACTTGTACTTTCTTTCGATTTTCTGCAGCAAGTGTGATTGGATTGCTTTTCCGAATCCGATTGATGATTAAGATAGTGTCAGAATTTGAACGTTTATCCACTAGTGAACATAATTCTTCAAAGGTCTTCGGAGCTTCAATTATATAAGGAATCTCCAACTCTTTCGACATTTTCCCTCCAATGACTATCTTCTTGGCATTTAAAGAACCATTATCTCCCTTTACACTTTCAACAGAATCATTTCTCTTTGCTTTTTTATGAATACCAACATTCAATCTTTTTACCTTATCAACTTCTTCCGCAGCTCTTTCTTCATCCTCATCTTCGTCTTCTGAACCAGCACTGATATCATCGTCTTCATCTTCTGAACCTGCACTGATATCATCATCATCACTCTGTTCCCAATCTTTCAAAGTAGTATTCTTATCGTTTTCATCAAGATCATCCTCTGATCCATCATCAGAATCTTCAGACCTTTCCAAATCATCATCATCTTCACCATCATCATCTTCACTAGAAGAACCCTCCTCTTCATCTCTTCTCTCGAGAATTTCATCAACCCAACCCTTTTTAGTCATAGTTTCTTCATCGACGGAGAAGGAATCGCCAAGGTCATCACCAGAGAGAGATCTTGGTTTCTCTTTTGATGGCTTTTCTGATACTTCATCGTCTTCTTCACTCGAATCTTCAGCAGCGGTCATCCTCTTCTGCCGTTTTTTCTGAAATTATGGATAAAAGTATTAAGCATTTGACTCGTTAAAAATAAGTATTTCCACAATTTTACTCCCATGTGCAGAGAGCCCATTTCCACGACTATCACCAAGAACCACAGGGTTACAAGCCAACAACCTTACAAGTGACGGCATTGCCAAGGCTCACTCATTGTCAACATTAGTACACTATAAATATTACATTAAAACGAAGTGATCTAAACCATCTTAAAACGAAGCTGGGATATACAATCAAGATTGGAGATCAGTTAATGTTTAAAAAATGTGATAAAATACTAAAAGTGATTTATTAATTGTATAATAACAAACTTATAGCTAAAAGTCATGTTAACATACCTCCAACTCCTCTAGACGTTCTCTTTCCTCCTGATCAATCTCTTCCTGAGTCTTCAGCCTATCTGAAGGGCGAGCACGCATTTCAAATCCCATTTGTCTGACAAGTTGGTCATATTCATCAGGCTTTTCCTGCCATAAAGAGAAAGTTGGAATATACGATGTTCTTATAAAAAGAAAATATCAGGGCAAGAAGAATCCTCGAGGATAAATAATGGTACCTGAACAGAATTATTCATTGTCCGTTTAGCAGACAAGCCATCTTTATCACTTTTTTCATTTGAAATACTACTGTTCACCAGAGCCTTCAAAGCTTTCATCTTGTTTGGTTCAGTCAGAGCCAACAAGGCCTCGGAATGAGCCAGAGAAGTGAAGTCCTTATCTAATCCTTCCAGCAGGTCTTCATCTTTTTCCTTTTCTTTTGCTTTTTCAGCCTGGAAAATATTAAGTGAAAGAAAAGATAGTGAACAAGTTGTAGAAGACAAATAAACTAACAGAGCTCTGATTTAAGAAATATCGCACACCTTGTAAAACTTGCTTTTTGCAATAACTTCGTCCATCACTTCCTTCTTGGTTTTATGTCTCTGTAGGATAAGTCACCAGTCAGAAACAGCTTCAAAGCATTTTAAATATAATGACATTTGTGAAAAGTTTAAAAAGGATTTAATTTCAAGACAAAGATTCCCTATAGTCACTCAAACAAAAATAACTGGCAGATTACACAAAGCATTCATGGGGTGCATAATGCTTCCCTATAGTCGCAGTAATAGAAGATATATAAGAAAATAGTAACGGAGCCATAATTGAAAGCATAACGGGCCCTACATTTTCCCCACCGTCGGCTACGCCAGCTTCGCCTGGACTCTGCATACTACGAGCAATACGACGCAGACCCAAATCTGAATTATCTGCAAAATCAATATTCAACATAACTTAAGTCACAAAAATAACACAATAGGCACACGAAGAAAACTTCAAGATAGACCAAAATAGAAGACGGCTAAAACAAACAGTATGAACATGGTCAACACATGAACACACAGTAATAAAGCCACCAGAAAAAGAAGCAAAAAAAAAAAAATCGGCATATACTAGCAGAAAGCTTGAGAACTCCTTAAGCCAGAATTCAATCCCCACAAGTTCACAAATAACCAAATTCAGCATCCACATAATTCATCATCAAATTATCATGCATACAGTAGCTCATTAGAGTTCAAAACATCCAAGTTCCAATCAGCAAAGACACCATTAACATGTTATATTAGGTAAACAGAAACTAATACAAATGCTACGTACTATCAGTTTCATCATCATCTCCATCAAGCATCTCATCTTCAAAGTCATCCCTTCCAAGACCATCAATTCCTTCAAACTCATCATCATCTTCTTCTGACAAGTGATACTTGCTTTTCTTACTCGATTTCACATTCAACTACAATGTCAACAACCATAAAACAGTCATTATTCACAAAAATTTCAAGGACGAAAATTCAAAAAACAAGGACCGTTTCAATTCTCTTTTAGAGACAGATTTTAGTTTTCAAAAAATTAAAACTGAACAATACTTACTTTTCTTGTTTTATACCACGCCTAATGAGAATCAAGTATTTCGTAGTTATTTTGAAAATTCAATTACAAAGAAGACATACGCATTTGTGTCGCAAGATAAATTCTCATTAGAAGACATATGCATTTGTGTCGCAAGATAAATTCTCATTGGAAGTTGATAGAAAGTGCATCCCCATTAAACTCAAAATGATAACAGATAATGCTTGTGATTTTAAAAACTAAACAAAAATACAATCAAACAAACCCATTAGGACCCGTTTGGATTTACTTATTTGAGTTTATATATTAGCACAAGCTTTGTGAGACTGTTAGGAGAACATATGGAAACAACTGATGACATTGTTCATAAGCTAATTTCACCTTATTTTCATCAAGTTTCCCAAGATATCTCATGAAAACAACTTATAGCTTATACAAAACAATATAACTTTATTTTGGCCCTGTTTGGATAAATAGCTTGGTTTGAAGCTTATAGCATAAGTGCTGCACTTATCAATAAGCTATTTCTACTATACAAGATAAAATAGAGTCAATTTGTTTTCATATAGGCTATAACTGTTTTCATAATTTATCTTGGAGAACTTATTGAAATAAGCTGAAAACATGCTTAAGAACATGTCAAAAGTTGTTCTCATAAATTCTCTCGCATAGTCACACAGCTATTTATACTAGTAGATAAGCTCAAATAAGTCAATCCAAACAGGCTCTCTGGGTTTGTTTGGTAAGACATATTTTTGAGCTACTAGCTTATGCCTTATAAGCTCATTTGACTAAAAAAACCTGTTTGGTAATCGTCACTCACGAGTTTATAGCTTAACTTTACTAGCTTAGTGTTGTTTGATAAGCTAATTCAAGTAGCTTATAGCTATTTTCATCTCTTTTACCCTTGTAGCCTTAATTGAAAGAAAAAAAAAAGTAAATATTGATTAAATATGTTGTATTTATGTCATTTCATACTTATAAGCTAGTTCAATGTAATGGTTCTTAAAATTGATAATGGAATAAAATGATAATTGTGAATTGATTGTGAAATAAAAGGTAAAATTGATAGATTAGAACTCAATTAAAATTGATGTTCTTGGTACATAGAAACATTAAAGAAAAGATAGAAGAAGATTAAGTCTAAGACTTAACCATTACTCTACTAGAGAGTACCAAAGGGAGAGAGGAGAGACTTTCATCAATATTCTTCCTTCCTTTCTTGTTAACCATTGCTCCCTTTTATAGAAGATTAAGAGAATATTTTCTTATTAGAATTATCCCTTAATTGTTGGATCAAGTGACACATGTCCCTTTTCTCTAACCAATTGTTGATTCCACTTTAATGACTTGGCTTTGCTTATATTTGGATCATAACATTACTCCCCCCATTAAAATCAACCTTGTCCTCAAGGTTGGAGTCAAGATAATGGTGTAGAATAATAGTAGCAACTTCCACATGGACAACAAAACATCCACCAGGATCCCACAACTTGAACTCTAAGGACCTTTTGATATGGAAAAAATAGCTAGCGGTTGAAATCAAAAACACCATGTTAGAAGTGAAACATTGCGGCAAAAGTTGCAGGCAAACAGAACCTTTGGTGTCTTGATATGTTCCTAACCCTGACATCAATAGATGAGTCATAAAATGCATGCTAAAATTCACCAATGTTTGTAACTTTAGGCCACTCTCATGAACCAAACTAGTGGTACTTCTCAAGTTGCTATTGCTCCTCACACCCAACAAGTTCTTAGAGCCATAAGCATTCTTTGCAATACAACATAGAAATGAAATAGGTGGACTGTGCAGGTTCTCACTATTACTAAAGAGACTAGAATATGGAACTCCGTCTATTGGTGCATTACTCAGGGTACCAAACCAATTCACTTCAACACAACCATTAACATAGCCACCAACAATAAAAACAACGCATGTTTGGGCATTAAAGAAGAAAATTGGAACAATAGCATTACCAAACCATTTTGTCAAACCTGATGCCATTTGCCATAGTCTCATCCAAAATAACACCACTACCACAGCTTTAGCGAGGCTTGGGTTGACTGACAAATCATTCCCTGTTGCATCTATGGACTTGTGGTACAAATTGATGTGAAGTTCTACCATGAACAAGTTCATAATTCCCTTATCAGAAGGAAAATCAAAAAAAATATGGTAACAAACAACAACTGAATCAATACCATATTCTACCATTGTATGCACCCAATTAAACGCCTCATTAATCCCATAGGCTAGGCATTTTCCCAGGACAAAAGCATTATAAACTGACCCCACAAGTGCAAATATCATAGATAGCTCATTTGCTTCTTTCACTAACTGAATCTTGGGAACAGAAATAGAAGAGGTGAATGAAGAAAATAAGGCAATTAAAATGGCCACCTCATGGAGTTTGGCACTCAGCCATTCCACTCCCATCAGCCTTGAGTCACCAGAATTGAAAGATTGACTTGCATTTTGACTCATGTTCACAATGTGATTAAAAGATTGCCTAATAACAATGATAAACCTTAAATTCAATACCTCTGTTAGAGTAATTGCTCCATGCCAAGAGAGACCACCAAAGTTACCATGAATTCCAAGACATAAGTTGAGAATAGAGGACTTATAATGTGAATTTTGATACATTGATATCTTATGCTCCTTTGATGTTTCAGAGAATTTGAATGTCACATTCATAGCCAACTCTTGAATTGAAACATCTCCAATTATAACAGAGTGTAGTGGCTGATTCACAAAATCACAACCTTTGAGAATAGTTCTAGAGACCATATTATGAATGCACAATATGTAATGCACCTGGACTGCGTCACTGTTTGATTTAAAAATCTTAATGAACATAGATACCAGACCTTCCTTAACCATAAACCTCTGTATGTTTTTAGAACCAACTAGATTTCTCAACATTATACAGTTGCACAGCAAGGCCAAGATATCACCATGAGCGTTGACACTGACATTTTTCCAAACAGGTGGTGTACAAACTGCTCTTTCTAAACAAGAAAACGAAATAATGGAGTCCTCTGCTCTGTGATTGGCGTCAGGTGGGTGAGGCGGTGGTCGTGGCATGGTGTGATTCCACTTCGAATGAAATCCCATAGTCATACTTTGAACGCTTCGATCTGGTGGTTTCGGCGGCGGAGGCGAGACTGGGTATTTTGCGACAGGGTGGTCGTAAACACTTTTCTCTATCACCTCTGCGGTGTAGTTGCTGATGATTGAAGAATCCTCGACAACATTGCAATCAGTAAACACAACAGTTATTGGGTTTCTCTTCGTATACCTAGGAACTTCGATTTGTTTTGGAAGGAAAAGGAGGGCAGCGTTTTGATGCGCAACAAAATTTGTATCCATCAGGTTCGTAGAAGGAAGCGAATCCTCAGAAACATAGAGAGCCATCGTCAACGATTCGGAAGCATCGATCTTCTCCGCTAACACGACAGTTGATGCTGATAGATCCAATGAATCATCGTCAACGTCGTCATTGTTGGTTGAGGCGGCCTCGATTTGCGTAGCGGATGGAGAAAACTCAATGGCATCTGAAAGGGAAACTTCTCCTGATTCTGATTCAGCAATTTCTTCTTGCAACAACTTGAGAATTCTTGCACATGACTCTCTGATTTCACGTGCAGATTCAGCCATACGTGAATTGTGTTGTTTCGATTCAACCATGGAAGAAATGAGTTGAGATGTACATGCTTGTGTCGGAGATTGTGGAATTGAGTTCTCAACACCATGGGAAGCGCTTCTGGAGAAGTATTGGCGTCGCAAATCCATTTTGGCTTCTATTCGATCCATGATATTGTAACCTGGTCCGTCCAAATAAGCAAGTTGTGCCCATCGAGCATTATGCTCAGCTTCCATTTGCATCCATCGATTTGCTCCTGCTGACACCCATTCATCATGCTTTGCCATGGTGACAATGAAAGCACCAATGTAATGGTTCTTAAAATTGATAATGGAATAAAATGATAATTGTGAATTGATTGTGAAATAAAAGGTAAAATTGATAGATTAGAACTCAATTAAAATTGATGTTCTTGGTACATAGAAACATTAAAGAAAAGATAGAAGAAGATTAAGTCTAAGACTTAACCATTACTCTACTAGAGAGTACCAAAGGGAGAGAGGAGAGACTTTCATCAATATTCTTCCTTCCTTTCTTGTTAACCATTGCTCCCTTTTATAGAAGATTAAGAGAATATTTTCTTATTAGAATTATCCCTTAATTGTTGGATCAAGTGACACATGTCCCTTTTCTCTAACCAATTGTTGATTCCACTTTAATGACTTGGCTTTGCTTATATTTGGATCATAACATTCAACCCCTAATTTTACCAAAAGCAACAAATTCAATTAGCTAGCATTTCGGCTATTCACTGTTTTTTTACCAATCAGAGTCTTAATCTTTTGCTATATAAATGGCTTATACATAAGCACTTATCAAGAAAAGCCTTAAATTAATTGTTAAATTCACCTTTACATAAATACATCCATACATATATCACTTTGCATTCAACTCACTTTTAACTATAATCAATTTCACAGAAATCAATTCTCTCAAAATCAATTTTTGTCACTGAACGGCTCTTTATCTTTTTCTATAGAAATAGCTTATACAAAAACTTATGATAAGCACTTATGCTATAAAGTGTAAATAAGCTATTTATCAAAATATCAAGGGGAATTAGTCACTTTAGTCCCTGAATGGGAAAGGAGTAGTAACTTTAGTCCCTGAATGCAGAGAAATTGCAAAACAGTCCCTGAAGAGGACTAAATTGACTAACAGAGTCTACATTCAAGGCTAAATTGACAAACAGAGTCTACATTCAAGGACTATTTTGTAATTTATTTGCATTCAGGGACTAAAGTGACTAATTCCCCAAATATCAATGGTGAAGGGAGTACTATACTACCTGACGTTCACGCTGCGATCTCAAAATAGCTTTACCAAAATCATCAAGCCCTTCATCATTCTCACCGATTCGCCTATCAATAAACTCCGAAGATTTGTTACTCTGTTCATACTCCTTAAGAAGTGTCTTCTTCCTCTTCTCAATAGCAAGAGAACGAGCCAACCCCATTCGTTTGGTATCTCCTTTCCGCTTCTGACCCATTACTTCGAATTTCCTACGTGACCAGATTGATTCGAATGGGTTGGTGTTTGTTTTTTGAGCTTTTGCTTTCATGGCTACTGCTTCGGGTCCCATCTTGTTGTTGTTCTTCTTCTTGTTGCTGGTGCTCTTGTTGTTGTTGTTGTTGCTAGTTCCATTGGCGATGCTGCGTTTGGATGATTTCGCCATTGTTGGGTTTGGTTTTGAGCAGCAAAGGTGCTGGACACGAAACGGCGGCGGGTGAAGAAGGATAGTAGAAAACAAATGCACGAGGTAGAGAAGAAAAAAAGAGGGGAAAAATAAAGAAAAGGGTTCTATTTGTATAAATAGTTCAATTTTCATTTTAATTCCATAAAATTTTAATAAAGTATACAAAAAATATTATATTTTCATGGTTTCTCATCATTACCAAACAACTCATTCTATAAACAATACCAAAAAAAAAATTGTTTATCGTTATGGTTTAATCCTCGACCATTCATTTATGGATGGTTTTGTCTATATTTTTCATCAGTTTTCTTTATAAAATAACTAAGTTTTACGAGTATCACATCTTAAACTTAAGATGTTATTGATTCTAAAGAGCAATTTCAAACTTAAGATGTTAATTCTAAAGAGCAATTTCTCGAACTTAATTTTCAAAATAAAAATAAGATTAGATTTTATTTAAATAAAAAAGATTTGTTTATTTTTAAAAAAAATATAAATTCTAGAAAAAAATAAGTTTCTACTTTTATAAAAATATTTTTATTTTTGTCAAAAAATTAAATATTCTAGAAAATAAATATTTTATTATTCTAAAAAAAACTTTTTATTTTTCTATAAAAATACAATTCTGGAAAAAAAATTGAACTTTTTTTAATTTCAAATCTATTTTTCTAATTTACGAAATACATTTTCTAATTTTTTTTATTTTTAAAATTAAGTTCCAGATTTTTTTTATTTTTTTGAGACAAAAAATCTGAATTTTTTATTTTGAAAATTAATTTTTTCGATTTTTTAAAATTTTCGAAAATTAATTAATTTTTATTTAAATATGATGTGTTAAATCAATTATACATGTGGCCAATGAAAAATGAAAATAAATATCCACATCAGCGCCACGTAAGAGATCTTGCTGAGTCACACGGGTCAGGGGGTTTTTGAATATTCTTTATTTTACGAAGACGAAATCAAAAAAAAATTATTTTACAAGGGGAAAATTCAAAATGATCTATATTACATGGGGTAAAACACTATTAACCCTAATATGATTGATAGTCCGTAGAGAACAATCACAAGCTCCAACAAGATGACATTCAAACATATACACACATATCTAATCTTCTTCATCATGATCGTCCACTAGCCTCAACTATGAATTCCCTGCCTTCTACCTCTTTGATTACTTCATGCGTTCCCTCCTTCGACTACTACTGAGCATATAACCCATAGTGTTGCGCCATCTTTGATAGGTTTGAGGTTGCATTGTCTCTCTTGCATCTTATTATAATATCTCATCGATCTACATAAATCAAGCACTCGTTGTTGCAGGAATAGTCTCCCAAGCAATATTGGTGAAAAGCAATCGTCCTTCATGTCCATAATCACAAAATCTATTGGAAACATGAACTTATCTATTTGTAATAACACATTATCCACCTTCCTGTAAGGGTAAGCAAGCTTCTAGTTATCAAGGCATACACGAAATACAATTGTTTTCATTTCTAATCTATTTCACCTCTTGTATGTGGATAATGTCATTATGTTGATGCTTGAACATTGGTCGCATAGGGCATCTCTCATGAAGTGTTCTCATATACATCATTGTATAGTGAAGTGAATTGTCATGGATAGAGTTTCTTTGTTGAAGTCTTATTTCGATTAGCGACCCGATAATGCTTGCCAAAATATGTCACTCCAACTTTCTTCGATTCCTCTTTTAGTAAGTTCTTCAAAAACTTGATACAACATGGATGTTCTGCTTGAATTTTCTTTGCCGGCACGTTTGCCTATAATATTGTGATACTTTTTTTGGGTGACTCCAATCTCTTTTCAGTTACTTTTTCATTCTTCTTCTTATTGTTTTAGGTTTTGGTTGTTTCATCTCCCTTATTTGCTTCACATCTCTCTTTTACTTCCAGATTTTTGCTGAAATGAATCATCTTACACTCTTCAAATTACAGCTTATCAAAATTCAAAATCTTTTAATCATCATTTATTTTTTTAGTTCTACCAGTTTTTGGATACTTGAGTGCCTTTGATCAATCCATCTCTTTTCTTACGCATCATCTCTTTCTCAATTGGTAGTGCTTTCATGTGCCATTAGGAAGCTTTCACGAATTGCTCTACTACTTCCACCAAATTCTCCTTAGCTTGTTGCTTTGTTGCTGCTGATTGTGTTTCATATGTGCTTCTCCATGGGTTGGTTAGTTGGTTTTGCCAACTTTGATTGCCTTGGTAGGGGTTTCTTTGTTGGTTAACATATGCTCCCATGTATTTCACATGCTTTTCTAATAACTCGAAAATAACTGGTAAGCATGTGTTGGTGACACGAGCTTGTTTGCGGATACCATACATCAGACCATTCGATGAGATTTGCGCCATTTCCTTAGCTTCCAACTTCTTGGAAATGGTTTCCAATTCGATGTTGAGACTTTATCTAAAATTTAATTTCATGAATAGATAGAGAACGAAGAGAGGATGAATATTATGTATTTTGTTTGACAAAAAATGGCTGAAAACACCACGATAGGTGGTCGAATATTTCGGCCAAAAAAAGAGGAGAGGGAGAGTATGGTTTTGTAAAGAGGAAGAAAGAAAAGGAAATGAAAGAAGAGTCGTGAGGGGAAGTAGGCTTTGTAAAGAGACGAAGAAATTATGGGTTTTTTTCCCTTTCTGGATATTTGTTTATGAATGTTGGTGAAAATGATATGAATATGATGAAGAAGACTGAAGAAGAAGATAAAGAAAGGGAGAAATAATTAGGTGTTGTTGACTCACCGTAAGATAAAATACACATGCTTCCGATGGTCATCCGTTTAAAAAAAGATCAAACAGTTTAAATTAAAATAATTAATAGGATCTATGGTGGACCACTCTTAAAGTTGGTCCACTTAAGATATTTGGAGTTAAAGTTGACCGCTAGGAACTTTTTTGACTATCGAAGCAAAAAAAGAAGGACTAAAATGTTGGTTTTACGAGTTATGAGACCAAAATGAAAACAAAAAATTACTTAGACCAAAAGTACAATTAAGCCTAAAAATAACTATTCACACAAAAACACTAAAATAATCTCCATTCTAAAGTTACTAAGTTTAATCTCGCTCCTCAAATTAGTCCTAAAAATGACTAAAATACCCTTAGTCCTAAAAATGACTAAAATACCCTTCTCGACCAAGAATCCACTTAACGCAATTCAAACACAGAAACAAGCAATTAACACATATACACACATATAATAAATAAATAAAATAATCCTAGTGGAAAATGGATTGTTACAGTTATCATCTCAACTCAGTCAAGTCTAAGAAGGAAATCTTCTTCACATAATGATTCATCGTCGAACCAAGTTGTCCCTAATAGGTAACCGATTGCGTAACAATCGCCAAACAAAAAGAGAAACTTTTAACGGTCAGATTTGTTTCAAATAATGACGGTAGGCTCAACACGAACGAATTTCATCTAAAAGTATTTGAATTTCCTCAAAACTCACATAATGATTCATCGTTGAACCAAGTTGTCCCTAATAGGTAACCGATTGCGTAACAATCGCCAAACAGAAAGAGAAACTTTTAACGGTCGGATTTGTTTCAAATAATGACGGTAGGCTCAACACGAACGAAATTCATCTAAAAGTATTTGAATTCCCTCAAAACATTCCTTCATCCAAACACACTTTTAAGGATACCCTTTCGCATCGAAAAATATTAAAATAATATTTATTTTATTGCGTAGGTTAGTGATTATAATTCACCTTTTAAGATAAATAATTTGGATGTCTGAGTTCCAACCCTGACTCCTACATACTAAAATGCTTTAATATATATATATTTTTTTTATCAATTTGGTCAAATAAATGTTGTATATTTTTTAGTTGGATCTTTGTAATGATGAGGCAGTTGATAACATGAGACAATTAACGATTTTTGATTGACTTTAAAAAATGTTTAGTGTATCCAATTATCCTTTTTTGGTACAACAGTATATTATTACATGTGATTATTGGATTGGATAAGCGCTGATATAGCAATATATAGTATTCTGTCATAAAAAAAGAGCAATTTAAAACATTCTCCGTAAATTGGGTAACGTTGAAAGAAGTCTCCGCTGATAAACGCGTTTTATTTATTCAATTATTGAAAAAGGGATATATACCGATATACAGTAGAAACTCTTTAAATTAATACTCGATAAATTAATAAACTCTCTAAAATAATAAATTTGTCCGGTCCCGACTTGGGCCAATGTAAAAAATTGAAAAACTCGATAAAATAATAAGATAATAATTTTTCGGGAGATCCCTTTATAATTTCCGGTCCCAAGAAAATCATAAATTAATAATTCATAGAAACTGAAAAAAAATATATTAAGAATACATTAAACACATTTGTTCATCTTGTTTACATTTACTGTACTTCAAAAGTCATTATTGATTTCCAATGCATATGAACATAGTAGTTACTAATTTACGTTGAGTCCCAAGGTTCGCTGCAACGTAATTCTAAGAGGCGTAAACTAATTTGCCTTTTTGTTTGGTATGTACAGTATAATTATTTAAAAACTCTTTAAATTAATAATTATTAATTTATCGATAAATTAATAACTCTCTAAATTAATAAATTTCTCTTGTCCTGACATTATTAATTTATAGAATTTTAACTGTACATGAATATTTTGTCAAAAAAAATGAATATTTTGTCAAAAAAACAAAACCAAATATAAATGAATATTCAATTTCAAAATGTTAAAAAACTAATTAAATTTGTATTAAGATCTAATTAGTTGACAATACTAATATTGTTAGGTGGAACACTTTCATCCGTGTTGTTTCTCTTGTGTTTGCCACTTTGTCTATATACCAAAAAAACTATATTAAAAATTTAGTCAGAAAACTCATTAATAATTTTTTTGTGATGGCTAAAAGTATATGTGAGTTGGATTTAAGAAGCTCCAAAGGTCATAATAGACCTCAAGATTTAAAAAACGTTTATAAAAGTACTTGCATATCATCCACCAAAGAGACTTACGCATCAACAATGAAAGTTGAAATACATTTTGCACATATTTATTTTTGTACTTAAATAAACACATTTATTCTGCATCAAAATAAATCAATAATTTTTTTGAGGGAATCAAAATAAATCAATATTGAAATGTCGGGTCAAATAAGTTTTTATGACACCTTTCAGTTTTCATCCTTACAAAATATTGGCATCTTTCCGTCCCTACAAAGATTTTATGAACACAATTTTCGTACCGCTGTTTTTCAAAATTGTTTAATTATCTTTAAGCTTTTTAATTTTTAAAATCAAATTTTAAGCTCTTTTTTAAGAGCAACTTTTTATAATGTATGAACATGTTTGAGAAAAATTCATTTTTATTAGGACAAAAACATGACAAAACTTAATAATAATTTAAAGACAGAAAACTCATTTAACCCGTATACGTTTTATAACACCTTTGGTTTTATACGTAAGAAAAGTCAAATGTACTTGATTCAAATTTGAACTAAATACATTTGAATTTTTTGTTTATATTTCCGAGGAAACATGTATCTAGGTGTATTTTTGTAACGACGAACAATTAACAATTTTTTGTTTGTTTTTCAAAGAAAGATATCCGATAATATGAAGATCAATGCGTGGTAAGTATAACCTAACCAAGAATTAATCCACACACTAATCGAGTAGAATTTGGTTATTTGAAACAATTTGTGCACTTGAGTCTAATCAGATTAACAACCAACAAATTTTTTTGTAGCAAAGAAATTTTTTTCGGTGTAAACCAAATATCCTCTATATGAAACTGCGAAGACTAATCCTTTAAACTTTGTGAGACCTAAATAGACGACAAACTTTACTAATAGTTTTAATGTCTCGGAATGTCAATGCTAGCAAATTGATTGACTGTATATATTTGTATACAAAATATTTAGTGTATAATAAATTAAAGTCTACATTAAATACAAATATTTAAATTATATATTATTACAAGATTTGGATAAGTAGCAATATAATAAAATATTCTCCGTAATTCATGTAAAGTTGAAAGCAAAGACTCCGCGTAAAAACGCGTTTTATTTAATAATAATATAATTTATTAATTAACATTTTTTTAAGGTTGTCTTGTCTTTAAACTTTTCAAACCAAAACCATTGTATGAATTTTTGTTCATTTTCATAATAATCTTCACATTTTTTTCTTCACATCATTTCATTGTCACAATCACAATCACAACAACAACAACTTTCTTTAGACTTTACTCTTCAACAACAACATCACACTCTTTCAGTTGCAGCATAACCTTCAGATTCATCATAATTCAAGGTTTATACAACACCCTTTTGTTTATTTTAATCAAATTTATGTTTTTTTAGTTTTGTTTTACTGTTTTTGATTTTCTTTTGACTTGGATTTGGTTGGTTTTTTGAATGTGGTTTGATTGCTATTATTGGGTTAGGTGAAAAACATGTGGGGTAAGATAAAAACATGTTTTTTTTTTTTTTGCTTTTTATGTGATTATACATTTTTTGTTGTTGAAAAGATTGTGTTTTTATTGTTTTTGTTGATGCTCAGAAGATTTAGTTTGATAGACACTGTGAATTATTGTAAGTTAAAAACATGTTTTTCTGTCAAAAAAAGAAGAAAAAGACATGTTTTTTCTTCATCTTTTTATGTGTTTAGACATTTTCATTTGTTGAAAAGGTTGTATTTTTATTAGTTTCATTGATGTTCAGTAGAATTATTTTGATGTACACTGTGAATTATTGAGTTTCTGTGTGGTGGTTTGGTTGGTTTTCAGTGTTTTAGTTTTTGTGTGCTTTGGTAGAAATCTAGAAGTTTTGAACTTCACTTTTTAAGTTGTTTAGTACTGCATAGTGAGTGGTTCACCTGTTCTTTTATCAATTTCTTTTAATAGGTTTTAAACTGCGAATGCGGTCGCAGAGACATCAAAAACCCCTATGTTACTGACCAGATAGCGGTCGGGGAATTTTACTTAAAACCTTGATTTTTTCTTTTGCTTAAAAAAATCAGGTTTTTTTAAGCATTTTTAGTGTGGAAAGGGGAAGCTTTTTGAAATTTTGTTGCAAAATGGGGACCATTGATTTGGTTTTCGGTTTTCACTCATAGTTCAACAGTTGTTTTGGCAAACCCTCTACTTGAAATTAGAATGATTATGTTAAATCCTTTTCCTCTCGGTGTACTTGATTCACGTAACAAACGAGCCCTTAATTTTTGAATATTTTATTTTACTTGATTTTCTTTTTTATTAGTGTTATGAATTTGTTGATCCTAATAACTGATCAGCAATGGCAATGCAAACATACTAATGAACCCTTGCTTCTGATCAGCTAATAACTGTTTGGTTGATGCTTAAACTTTGCTGATTAGTTGTCATTTGTGTTTCTTGTTGGCCAGCTGGAACAATCATGTATGGAAGAATGAGATCCTTGTTTGGCGAAACCTATAGTCTTTAGTATTTGGTGAAACCTTTAATCTTCGGTGTTTGGCAAAGTAGAAGATATAACGCAACAACTTAAGAGGTGAGCGTTTAAAATGGAAAATACAAGGCGCTGGTTTAGTAAGTTGAGGTTTAAAAGAAAGGAAGCTACAAGCACGTCAAATGTGGCGAACGTAATTGATGAAAAACTGCCTTCAAGTGAAACCAAACAGAAGGTTGAAGCTGCTAAGCATTACGTAGAAAGTTATTATAAGAACCAGAAGCAAAGCCAGCAGGAGAGGCAAGAAAGGTAACTTATATTTTGGGTCATAATTAACAGTGCCTTCTAATTTTATTGAAGGTCATTTTACCATATAAGTAGTTACGTTTATGTGCTCGGTGTCATGTTTAACTAAATCGAAATAAATGATTTCCTTATTGTCTGATACTGGATCCGGTTATATAGTTTTGTATGGCATTCTTGACATTATGTCCTTTATGGTTTCTTTTGTGGAATTATACATTACATGCAAACGGTGCCTGCAAATGGAAATTGTTTAAAACCTGTAATAAGCTCTAAGGTCATTATTCTTTGCAGACGTAATATGCTAGAAAAGAAATTGGCTGATGCCGAAGCATCCGAGGAAGAGCAGAACAATTTACTTAAGCATTTGGAGAAAACAGAAACAGAAATCATGCGCCGGCAGAGACTTAAGATGGGGTCTGATGACTTTGAGCCCCTGACTATGATTGGGAAGGGTGCATTTGGAGAGGTATACAAGTAATTTTAATGTTAACATCCATAACTTGAAAATTTTAATGTTTCTCACACATATGTTATCAGATTATTGGTTACGATTTTGCAATTTCATCTTTTGTTAGGTTAGAATCTGCCGGGAGAAGGCAACTGGTCAGGTATATGCCATGAAGAAGCTTAAGAAATCAGAGATGCTTCGTAGAGGACAGGTATTGGAATTATCAGAGTTAGATGGAGTAAATAATATTTCTTTTACTTATCAGGTGCGCTTGTGTTTTAGGTTGAACATGTCAAAGCTGAGAGGAACCTTCTTGCAGAAGTTGATAGCAATTGCATTGTAAAACTTTATTGTTCCTTTCAAGATGACGAGTATTTATATCTCATAATGGAGTATCTACCCGGTGGAGATATGATGACGTTGCTGATGCGCAAAGATATACTGACTGAAGATGTAGCTAGGTTCTATATCGGGGAGTCTGTGCTAGCCATAGAGTCCATTCATAAACATAATTATATTCATAGGTAAACTTAATCTATCTATAAACAATAATACCAAATGGTCATATACCAGTGTTGTCAAATAGATGCTGTAGTGGTGCTATAGTGAATCAGAATTTGAACTAATCGCTATTGTTTTATGATACACTATTTTGTACAAAGTGTTGTTAGATAGCAGCTATAGCATTTAGCGTAGCGGGATTAAAACAGTTACTTTCAGTGATCCGCGATAGGCAACACTGTAGCGTACTTAATTTTATGAGATAAATTTTCAATACCTATCTTACGAAAATTTTCTTGTTGATCAAGAAATGTTTGATATTCTGATTTTTAATTGCATTTTGCAGAGATATCAAGCCTGACAACTTGCTGCTGGATAGAAATGGTCACATGAAATTATCAGATTTTGGATTATGTAAACCGCTAGACTGCAGTAACCTTCAAGAAAAAGACTTATCTGTTGGAGTTAACAGAAGTGGAGTCCTTTCAAGTGACGGACGCCCTTTACCTCCTAAACGATCACAACAGCAGCAACTGGAGCATTGGCAGAAAAATCGCAGCAGAATGCTGGTAAGTCTCTCATAAAACGTATGAGTCTTTGTGTTAACACCCTTTTTTCGGTCCTTATGCTTTCATCATGTTTGGACTTTGGTCCCAGTATGGCACACCACGTTTGTCACAGTAAGCATGCAATTAAGACCCCAAAAGATGTTACTCGTTGGCTTTGTTCTCCAGTTATGTACGGATAATTATACAACAACAACCAAGCCTTATCTCACTGAGTGGGGTTGGCTACATAGAACTAGAATAGGATTAGTAGTCTCACAATTAACCTTAGGCGAGTTCCCTAATAATCTAGATGAGTCATATTGATAAACACCACCTTAATTACAATATCTATAGATTATCTCAGAGGGAGACAAGGATGCAAAATAAATCTGGATATTTTGTTTTCTTGTTTTAAGGGATCATACAATCTTAGTAACCTTATATTTTTCTATGTATTTTATCTGAAGCTAGTTACTTATTAAGTTATTCATTATAATTAGAATAGGATTAGTAGTCTCACAGTTAACCTTCAGGGGATATTGTTTTATCTTTTCTAATGCACCATTTATATCATATATCAATCCGGTATTTTGTCATTTGTAGTCTATTCTCTCTTGTGATTGCATGGCTGCTCTAAGCTTTTCTATCTTTGTCATACTGCAGGCCTATTCTACGGTTGGAACACCTGATTATATTGCTCCAGAAGTTCTTCTGAAGAGAGGATATGGCATGGAATGTGATTGGTATATAGTATATGGCTGCTCTAAGCTTTTCTAAGTTTTTACTGCTTGTTTTTTTTTTTTTTTTGTACTCGTTTCATCAATATGTTCTGATTTCATGTAAATGCTTCCAGGTGGTCTCTAGGAGCCATAATGTATGAAATGCTTGTGGGGTATCCACCATTTTATTCAGACGAACCAATGGCAACATGTAGAAAGGTAATGTCCGGACTTCTGGAATGGATCACTTTTTGTCCATTGAATTCTGCAATGCTTATGTCCTTGGAGGTCGTAGAATTCCGATAAGCGTATTGAGTTCTACTATTTCTAGTTCAACGATGTCACCGTTTCCTTTGATGGCTGACAATCTAGGATTGAAAACTGATCCTAAGGGATAAACCAAGATATTCTAGAAAATTTTTAAGATATTATCAGATATTATTTTCAACACTAATAATAATACTAATAATAAGAATAACAACAACAACGTGGCAATGTTGATTGTTTGCCTGCATGGCTTCGATATAATGCATCAATTTTGGTCTTTGTAACTAAAAGTAATATTCTATCTCACATTCGATTTGCAGATAGTAAATTGGAAAACTTATTTAAAATTTCCGGAAGAATCTAAACTATCACCAGAGGCAAAGGATCTTATTTGTAGTCTCCTTTGTAATGTTGAGCATAGGCTTGGAACTAAAGGAGCTGATGAAATAAAGGTATTGTGTTTTGTTTTCTTATAAATTCTGTAATTTACTCAGAATACTGTTATATTTTTGCCAATATAAATAGTTGATCGTTTTATTTCCAGGCTCACCCATGGTTCAAAGGTGTTGAATGGGAGAAATTGTACCAAATGAAAGCTGCTTTTATTCCAGAGGTCAATGATGAATTAGATACTCAAAATTTCGAGAAATTTGATGAGGTATCGTATTTATTTTTTATGTTGATGGATATAGAAGAGTTGATTATTTTTTGTCATGATATAATATTCTGCTCTATTTACCATTGGTGTGCAGGTGGACATGCAAACTGAACCTTCCTCACAGGCAGGGCCGTGGAGAAAGGTTCGTTTTTGTTATTTAAAATTGTGTAGACCAGGCTATTATTTTTGCAATTTATTTATGGTTTTCAATCTCGTAATTAAGATTTTCTATCTGGATTATATAAACCGACAATGAGTCTGACTCTTCTTTAGACCATTGCATGGTAGGAGCTTTGTAATTGTAGCACCGGTTATTTATTGTTTATGGATTTTATTCTACTTAGAATGGAAAAGCTTATAAGATACTTTGGTATATTCTAACAGTAACGGACTTTATTTTCGATGAAACTGGAATGTGACAGATTTCTTTTTTAACTACAACAGTGAATACAATTGCCTCTTGATTTGAAAATCGTCTTCATCAGTGTTTACATAGAATATTTACTCCTTTATGGCTTTTTGAAGTCTAGATTTCATACTAAGTGGTGTCATTCATTTGCTGCAGATGCTTCCATCTAAAGATATTAACTTTGTTGGTTACACATACAAGAATTATGAAATCGTGGATGCCAATGCAATACCTGGATTTGGTAAGTTCATCTCTCTCTCTCTCTCTCTCACACACACACACACACACACACACAAACACACACACACAAATGTTTGTCTGTATGCCTCTCTACGCAAGTTTCATCTCGTAGTCATTGTTTTTTTCTTATCAATTCTATTTGATTCAAAAATTGTGTAATTGAGAATAAATATCTGTGCGGAAGAACATTTCATTGAGTCAACTCTTATTTGAGATGTTCTTTGCCATGAGAAAATTGTTTTAACAACACGTTCGACTTGCATCTAGTTTTACAGTTTCTGCCTCAAGTAAATGCCTGCTTATTTGATCCCATTTTTAGTAAGCCTTTGAATGTAACACATCTTGAAGAAATTGGCAAATGGGTTTCTTTCTAAAAAGTCGTTCTCCTGACCGTTTCATATGATATGATATATTATATTATATTTTACTATAAACAAACCTTGGTACCTACTTTTGGATGGTGATACATTGAGTGGTTTTGATTTCAATATACCGTGATTTTTCTGAAGATTATGCTAGTAAACCTGTCTAAGCTGAAAGAAGAAATTTTATAATTTTTTTGTATGCATTACCATTTTAATTTTTCTGCATGTGATAATACATTCATCATTGCAATGTTCTTTGCAAGTAATTTGGGTTTGTTTACTTTATCAGCTGAATTGAAGAAGAAGTCAAAACCTAAAAGGCCTTCAATTAAGTCCTTATTTGGTAAGAATATCCTTTACTATTTCCCTATTCTTTATTAGCTACCTGTCTTTCTATCCAATAAAAATATGGATTTAATTAATATACAATGTTATGTAAAGATTTTTTACACCATCAATCAATCATAATCGTGAGATCGTTAAATAAGTTTTGACTTAATCATAATTATTTCTAAAATCAGTTTTTATGATTGATTGTAATTTGTGGACAGTGACTATTGACACCGACAATGCACCAAAATGAAACTCTAAAAATATTGATGATATCATTGACACGGTTACACGGCTACGTTCCAAGTTTTTTAATATATTTTTGGTTTTGTTGTATGATACAGAGGATGAATCAGCTAAGGCTTCTTCTCATCAACCTGTTAGAGGGAGCTTCTTAAATCTCTTGCCTCCACAGATAGAAACTCCAGAGAAAAATGAATCACAATGATCTAAAACTAATATCTTACCGGTTTTCTAGTAGGCTATGACCAAATGCTGATAACTTCTGATTGGTTTTCTTTTTGGTACATTCTTTGTTAGTTTGGTTTTATAGTTTTTGAAAACCAAGGTTCTGAAAACTTCTGGTTTTGGATAGCTGGTTTTTTTATGGCTTACTGGGATATTTATTGTTTAGAGAAATCACTTAAGGTGTATATTCTTTAATTCACCTAAAATTTATTGTAACTGCTATTGGTGAAGTGCTGATAAAATTCTGCAATTCACATACCTTCATAGTATTCTTTCCCCTTTGGTATATATAGAGGTTGGTTATTTGTTTGTAGGCTAATACTCTCTCCTATCTGTTTACCCCTTTGGTGCATTACCCCTCAAATCCTGATTTTGAATTTTAGTCGTTTTCTCCTTGTCTCGTTTTTTACTTAATCATCTGGTTCTCATGGAAAATAGACCCTGATAGTCTAGAGTTCAGCGAGAATTAAGTAAAATCTGACTAAGAATTATTCCATTTAGGGTTCAAACTTTTCTCCCTTCTCGATATTTTGTCAAGCAAAATTAAGCCATTTAAAACAATAATAAATCTGCAATATAAGTAAGAATCTCATCAAAAAATATCCTGAGATTTCTGTATAATAACAAGTTCATAATATTATTTCTGGTTGAATAGATACCCGATGAAGAAGCTCCCTATACTACAATATCATGATTGAGATAAATACCACTGAATTTTTGTTGGATATGAAAAGGAAGCATCGATTCCAAATAATTAAAATGGCAAATTCCATCATGAAAAATATCCTTAAGCATCAACTGAGTGTCATGGATTTACAAAAGGAACAACAGAGCTTGTCATAGACTTTAATAGAAGATGATCATGGGACAGTAGAATAATTAAGACTATAGGCATTGTACATGTACTTGTTGAACATAAGATTGACCCAAAACTTCTACTGATTGTGAAACATATCCCAATTCCCATAAATGTTTCCCAAGGCAAAATATTGGCAAGTCTTGAAGTATGAATATCCAAGACCTCTTTTATTCTTAGCCAAAGTGACACTCTCCCAATTAACCCAATGGCAAGTTTTCCTCCTCCAAACAAAGGACTGTATACAGGTTTCAATCTAGTTACAAGCACCTTAGAGGTCCATAAAATTTGCATGGTGTAAATAGGTACGTATGAGAAACAAGACCAACCCTGCTTAAAAGATTAGTTGTTTAACCCACCAATCTGTCAGTAATTCAATCTAAAATATAATCAAAATCAACCTGCTTAAAAGACTCACTTTTCAACCCTAAAACTCACTTTAATCTCTCATTCCTTCTCTCAAACTTGAGCCACCCTCTTTCTTACTCACAAATCATCCAAAACTTCCATTGTTGTGCAGTTTTCATCAATCAAGTGCTACAATTTCATTTTCAATTCATTTCTTATTGTCTATTTTGCAAATGAAGAATCAAAGGTATGTTGTTTTAGTGAATCGCATGCTTAGAAAGTTTTGAACCATGAGATAGTTTTCATGTCCTTATGTTTTAGGATATGAAATTCGAAAATTGCTTTTTTGACAACGAATACTTCCTATTGACACAAGTAAATGACCTTTTTGCCCCTAGCGGCAGTTAACAACCGCTGGAGAATGCGCCGGTTGTTAACTACCGCTGGCTTCTAGCGGTTGTTAACAATCGCTGAGCTCTGCGTTTTAACATGAACAGAACCTCATTTTCTCATTTTCCAGCAACACTTACAGCATAGGAGTTTCCAAAACTCCATTGTTGTGCGGATTGAAGTTCAAGAGGTGCCTTTTTTCCCAATTGTTGCGGATTCAACGTCAATTAAGCTTACAAAATCAAGTAAGTTGTTACCATCCTATTACATTGCTATTTTGTGATTGATTTGTGAGTTTTTTTTTGTTAAATTGGGATTATAGAGGTTTATTGATTTTATGATGTTATGGGATGTTATGGTAGTTTTGGTTGTTAGAATTGTTAGGTTTAGGTTAGAATTATTGGATATTTCAAACAATATTGTTAGAATTGTTTAGATTGTTAGAATTGTAGAATTGTTAGAAATTATGGTAGAATTTTTAGGAAATTTTTATTGATGAATTGTTATGATTAGTTTATGTCTGTTATGAAATTTTGTTGGTATCAATTTGTGATAGAATTGTTACGATTATTGTATGAAATTATGTAGATATATCTCAGAACCAGGGAACTGTTGAGTTGAACAACAGAAAGGAGAGTGATGACAAGAAGAAAGAAAAATCGCCGATGACATGGCACGGAATCACATGTGATGGTTCCGTCAAAAAGAAGGATTCGAAGGTGCTGGTATATAATCAGTCGAGGCTGAGGAGGAGCGGGAGGACATGCTATTTTGGTCCTCAGCCAAAAGCAGGTGCACCAGGGACTGTCGAGGACAACCCGATTGACTTGTGTGACGATTGAATGTAATTGTTTTTTATGTTTTGTATCTTTTTTTGCTTAATTGTTTTGGATCTTTTTTTATGTCTTTTTTTATGGTACATTTTGCTTCACATATTGGTACTTCACATATTGGATCTTTTTTATCATCGTTTATACCGAACGTTATTTTCAAAACGTACGAAATAATATTTAACAGGATAAAATTAAAACGCAACAAATAATATAGAAAGTACGTCGAGAAATGTCATATAGTTACAAAAATGTACGGAAATGTCATAACTATACATCATAACGATCAGTGTCAAAAAGTACATAAAAAAAGCCTAACAATCAGCCCTGCTGCCTACCCTGCCTCTGCCCCCTGCGCCGTCTGGCAATCTGATAAGTAAGGGCAGGGCAAGTCGCCTCGGATATCCGCATCATCTCCTGGAGAAAATCCTCTCTGCTCATCTCATGCTGCCTAGCCATAACCCCGTCAGCTATTTGCGCCACATCCCGAATAATGGCGAGTGTGTCAGGCATCTCTCTAGCATGCTCCTCCTCGATGATCTGCTCCTCGTTCGCCGGCCTGGGAGGAGATCCTTCATCAGGTGGGAGAATACGAGGGTGAGAGACCCTGGCATACCAAGCCATGTAGCCAGGCGCATGATGCCATGGTGTCTGACACTGATCTCCCCAATCAACGACGCCTGAGCGTCAAGCAACACCGTGGTCAGCGAATGCGTGGGCACCACCGCGACAGACGACGGATGTCTGGGAACGTCGTGGACATAGAAAAGCTGCCTCTTTACCCGCTCGGGTAAATGACGATACACCCTCTCCCTCCCGCACATGAGCCATCCGGAGTAACTGCACGGAAGCTGGAATGGCCGCACATCTCTGTGATCACCGTATGTAGACCACCTCACATCATCCACCTCTAAACGATCAAGCCGTAGGTGGTAATGGTGCACAAATTTGTGCCCCTTGGAAGTGAGCCATCTCCCAGCACATGGTCTTTGCGGCGTCCACTCCCTGTTTTGCCTCTTTGGGTACGGACCTGGCAAATGCTCCAAAATCCATCCCTACAACAAATAAACAAAATACATTATAAAAGCTTCAATTATTAAATGTAGACTAACTTAGGAAAAAATAATCTAACATGATAATAAAAATTATAAAATAAATTCATAAAGAAATGAAGATAAATATTCAATTATTACCATCAAAAGAGTTGCACTCCCAGCCATCGTTCTGTTATTCAGAATAACAGAATCGTCCAAATAGTCATAGAGGTAAGCTAAGGTCATCCCTCCCCATGACCATTTCCCGATCGCCCCCAAGTCGGCCATGCAATCAAGGTATACCAAGTCGATGTGTCTGTTTGTTTTGTTATTGAACAGCGCACAACCGACGAGATATAGGAGAAAACTCCTGATACAGCACTGCCTCCTCCTCCCTCTCTCCAGCATCTCCTCCCTCGACTGTGGCTCCTCCAGCTCTCTAGCCTCTGTCAGGTAGCGCTCATACACCCGCTTCAGTGTGGGGTAACTGATGTGTCCAGGAGACTCACCACTAACCTCGGCCCTAGCCTCATCATCTGTCATGCCCAACAACCTGGCCATGTAGTCAATCGAACGCTCCCGACTAAAAGCCTCGTCGTGGTCCAGCATGCGTCCGTGAATGGGGATGTGGAGGAGATTATACACATCGTCCAAAGTGATCGTCATCTCCCCCACAGGCAGATGAAAACTGCTGGTCTCTGTGTGCCACCTCTCGCACATAGCACGAATCATGACATGGGTCACAGTAGGAAACCCCGTGTATATCAGAACATGGAGACCGGACCCCTCCACAGCGTCCCAAAACCACCTCAAGCCCGCCTCCGGCTTATCAAGCTCTTTCAACCTTTTCCCAGCATTTATACATTTGTAACCCGATTCATCGTACCACATCTGAAAAACAAATTAATTAAGACATTGTCAATATATTAATTAATTAAACAACTTACGCTACGTTATATTAATTAATTAAACCACTTACGCTACGTTATATTAATTAATTAAACCACTTACGCTACGTTATTTTAATTAATTAAACAACTTACACTACCTAATTTTAATTAATTAAACAACTTACGCTACGTTATATTAATTAATTAAACCACTTACGCTACGTTATTTTAATTAATTAAACCACTTACGCTACGTTATTTTAATTAATTAAACAACTTACGCTACCTAATTTTAATTAATTAAATCACTTACGCTACGTTATTTTAATTAATTAAACAACTTACGCTACCTAATTTTAATTAATTAAATCACTTACGCTACATTATTTTAATTAATTAAACAACTTACGCTACCTAATTTTAATTAATTAAATCACTTACGCTATGTTATTTTAATTAATTAAACAACTTACGCTACGTTATTGTAATTAATTAAACCACTTACGCTACCTAATATAATTAATTAAAACATTTAAAGAATTTTAAACAATTTAAATCCTTACATTATTGTGGTTCACCCAAAGAGGGTTCGCCACGTGCCTCGCGTAGTCGGACATCAATGACGTGGTCTGAGGTCCTCCAGGAAAGGGAGCCTCTCCAGCAGGATAGGACAGTATCCGCGGAACACGACGACCTCGTCGTGGCTGAGGCTCACGCTCAGGCTCACTCTCGGGAATAACATTCTGTGCCTCCATATAATCTGCCACAACATCCTCTGGCACCCCCTCATCATCTCCCACCTCCTCATCCTGTGCCTCGGCCTCCGGCTGATAAAACATCCGATCCTCCTCCATCCGATCATATCCACTAAAACCCTCCTTATACACACCCTGGTCATGCACCGGTGTCGGATCAACCACCTGGGAGGAGTAATCCATATGTGCTTGTGAATCCGACCCCTCTCCTCCACCTATCCTCAAGTCCCTACGTCTTCGAGGCTTTGGAACATATGGATGTTCAACCTCAAGCTCCTTCCGAGCGCTATTTGTCATGGCAATTTTCCCTTTGCGGACCCTACCCTCTCTACTACGACGCTCACGTGCATCCTCCTCCCCAGCCATATCTGTAAAAAAAATACGTGGACAATGAAACTTAGAATCATTCAACAACTTAGAATCAAACTTGGTTATTACATCATTATGACCAAACTAATCAAACTAGGCAAAATAAGCAAAAATGCAAATTTATAATCATTATAACATACATACATTATAAAATTGAACATATTTGCAAAAGAATTACACAAAAAAAGCAATATTTTCTCACTTAGGCATTTCATCAAACACCTTAAGTGCATTTCAAAATACTAGCACAATTAGTGTTAATTCAACATCAAATTCAACTACATTGTACCTAAACCTACTCTAAACAACAATGCCAACATAAACAATCCATTACAACATCAAATTTTATACTAATTTGAAATTTCTAAATCTAACCTAAACACTAACTTTTTGCTAAAATTATACAAACTAACACCCTAAACAAACTACATTGCATGTAAATAGAAATAAAATAACTTACTTGTTAATTACTTGAAGAAATTTGGAAGAGAAGTTGAGAAATTTGGAAGAGAAGTTGAGAAATTTGGAGAAATTTGAGTGTTTGTGTTGCTGGAAAATGAAAAATGAGGGTTCTGTTGCTGTTATTCGCAGAACTCAGCGGTTGTTAACAACTGCTGGAAGCCAGCGGTAGTTAACTGCTGGCGCATGTTCCAGCGGTAGTTAACAACCGCTGGGGGCAAAAAGGTCATTTACTTGTGTCAATAGGAAGTATTCTTTGTCAAAAAAGCAATTTTCATGAAATTCATTGTGATTTTATTGAATAGAGCAATCCATGTTAGCGGTGCTGGCCCAACACATTTTGAGGCCTAAAACAGACTATAATATGAGACTTTTTTAATGAAAAAAATTAATAAAAATTCATAGGTTTTATAAAAAAAAACATTACAATTAAAAAGAAAAATAAATATTGCATTATATAAGTGGAAGTGATGTAAGTGCATCCCTTCCAACGGAAAAATAGTATAGTGCGCATTGTAAAGCAGTATGGGGAAGTGTTGAACCCATGTTGTAAACATCATAAAGCCTCGCGACTACCATCTTTTCTTCATGACAAATTGTTGTATAATTAATTTGTTGTGTAGCTTTTTTCGTTCGTTTATTATACACATAAGTTTGTCTATTGTAAGGCCTTTATTCTAAGTCTAAAATTCGAGGTCCTAAAGCGAGGGCTTGGGTCGCCTTACCCTTGGGCCAGCCTTGCATATTGGGGTTTCAATGTTTGAAGTTCATGTTTTATGCAATGTGATATCAAAAATTGATACCTATGAGGAATATTGTTTGAATGCACTTAGATGAACTATGTGCAGACCAAATTTGGACAACCAAGCAAATTCATAAGGAGTCATCTAACAACTATAGCACAAGCTTGGCTAGCTTTTATTCTTGAAAATATCATTCCGAAGAGACATACTTCATCCACACCTTTAGACATCTCGTATCTACTGTGGTACATCATAAAAGCGAGAAGCTGAATAGGGCCAAGGCTAGGGCCAAGGCTAAAAGGCTTCTGGCATTCTTTAAATTGATTATAAGCATGTGTGAGAATGCAGATGTAGCTATAGCAAACAATGTGCATATCAAATTGAAGAGTTACTTAAATGATGCTTACATTGCCATATACTGCAAGAAGTTAAGGACACATACACCTCAAGCACCTCTTGCCCAAAATGCTCGTGCTCTTGATACTACTATTCTGCCACCACCAGGATTTAATGAACTGGATTGTCATTTCATCGCAAGATTCACCAACAATTGAAACATATGTGTATTCTTTGAACTTTTTGAAAATGATTAGTTGTTTGAAAATTCACTTTAGACCTAGCTGTAGCTGGTGAGATGTGTGTACTTGTAATGTGCACATACATTTGAGAGTTTCCACTCTGTTTAACTCTATTAATTTTGCATTAATATTTGCTTTCACTTATGTGTATGATTCATGGATATGATCAAGGCGATATTTTTATTTTGAGAGTTTAACCACTTAACCAAATAAGCTTTGAGTCAAAAAGTTATTTTTTTTGTTCCTTTTGAAAAATACAACCCGAAAGCTAAAAAGAAAAACATTAAATAGTCCTCATGCATATGGATAAGAGATGATTGGAAAATTTCTTTGAACTCGCGATGCCCATCTCATAGCATGCGTCAGGGTTGACTAGGTTGATTCATGCATGATTCTTCATTTCTTGCTCTATATTTTCACACAAAAACATTCGTAACGACTATGTCTCAAGAATCAACATTGATAAACTTGTAAATAGAAATACCACGATCTCAAAGTTGTCTGATTTGAATGAATTTCCAGAGCATCAATCATATTTTCCTATTCTCATCTTCTTATGACTTTCTTTTTAATTATTTACAAGACTCAACTAAAAACAATTAAACTAATAGCTACTTTTATCCTAAATTTGTTGTAAATGTTGACTAAAAATCCTATATAATTTGGTATCATCAAAACTCTACACTTGAACTTTCGCCTGCTCTCAAGCAAACATACTTGTAAACTAAAAATTTACAGAAAAATAACACATCTCCCTGAAAGATAAAAACACCAGAAAAGAATTTTACCTCTTTCGAAGATGTAGCTATCAGTTGACATGCATTTGTCACTTGACCACACAATTTGCGAGTATTCTAAAGCAAATAAAAGTACATACAATACACACATTATTAAATACCTTTCTATGATTATAACTTGACTTAGGTAAGGGGTGGATAGTTTGGAAAAGTAGTGTTAATTTGAAATTAGGTTTCTACTACTTTGTCTTGATCTATTCAATATTTCCATAGTTACCAAGCACATTTGCCTAAATCAATTCATAATGGGTACAAAGAGAATAAACTTTTATAAAGGGAGCTATTTTTGAACTTTCTTGATCTTTTTCTTTTACATTCTCTTTTATTTTATTTTATTTATTTATTTATTTTGAGAGACTTGTTTTGGTTTTTGTCTCTTGATTCTCTCATACAGCAGTTCTAACAAAGAATGTTGCTAATTCCAGAAGCAACTCCCAACATAATTTCAAACCATTGAGAATAATTTCAATCCATTTACCTAACTCCAAAGAGGGTGAATAGTAACAAAACAATTTCGAAGGTTTAAATTGGCTTATATTATGGTTTGTCACCGAAAGAAAGAGATTGTTGCATGGAGGCTCAAATTTGGTTTAGAAAAGATATTATAACATAAATGGTGGTTTGAAAAAAGGCTTTAGTTACAAAAAGATGGCTTCAATGTGCATGCACAACCAATAAGCATGTAAAGAATAAACTTAAACTCATGAAATGAACACAAAATTGGAATAACTCCTCTAGAAAGAATAAGTAGACAATGGAAGTAAATAGTGAATTTATCAATTTGGCTAAAAGATCTCATCGGTCATGATTTGGTGAATATTGTGTTAGCAAGTGCGATCCTTCCTTCTTCATTTCCTTGCAGTTCTGAACAGTAATTTCAACAAGAATTCCATAAAAGTGGAGTGTTTTATTTTGGCATTCAAATAATTCAAACACGGGCATTAGTAAACTGAAAAACAATATATTTCAACACATCAAGTGGTGTTGCCAAAATGCAAGAAATTAAAGCATAATTGTCGTAGGAGTTTAAACAAAAATCGAATTTGAAAGAAAGCAATAGAAAACATGGGTTGCCTCTTATGCATCACTCGTTAAAATTTAGTAGCTTGACGCTTTGCGTTGAAAGTTCTATAAGAAGTAAGAACCAATGCCACTCTTCCTAATGGTATTCCTCCATCATTGTACAGCTTCAAGCGCTTCCCATTCACTTTGAACAATGTTTTTATTACTCGGGTCCTGCAACTCTACTGCTCCGTAAGGCGAGAGACTTGTGTAATGGTCCCAACAACTTCAACTTCAACTTTCCCGGGAATAGCCTTAGACACGAGTTGAAAAGTAAGACATTGTTGTTCTTCCTTAAATTCAATTCTTATGATATCTTTATTATGGCATGATCTCTTTGTTATCTCTTTGTAGATCAGTACATTTTCATTTCTTGCAGATGCCAAGAATGTTTGATTATTTTGGTTGGGCACTGCGATCCTTTTTTATTGGGGAATCAAGCATGAACTAATTATGAAGTTACAAGTTAAATATTGTTCTAATGTTGAGAAAGAAATTGTTGATCAAGTATAAATTTCCATTTCCATGTTTATGATTAGATTTTGCATTTATTTTGTTAGAAGTTATTTTCTAACCAAGACATGGTTTGATATATATATATATATATATATATATATATATATATATATATATATATATATATATATATATATATATATATATTACATGAATATATCTTATCTTATGAAGTAAAATCAATATGTTCTCAAAATGTATTACTTATGCATCACTTTTGTTATGAATATATCTTATGTTTATTATATCAGTTTAATTGAAGAAGAAGACAACCTAAAAGGCCATCTATTAAGTCCTTATTTGTTAAGAATAATCTTATCATTTTTCTATTCTTTTTTACATATCTGTCTTTGCATTTATATATTATAAAAATATTGACGATATTATTGATATCGCAAAATTTAGTTTTGTTGTATGATACAAAAGATGAATTAGCTAAGGCTTCTTCCAATCAACCTTGTTAAGTCTATTGCCTCCACAGGTGGAAGTTGCAGAGAAAAATGTGGCTAGCTATGACCAAATGCTGATGACTTCTGATTGCTTTATTCATTATTTTGGTACATTCTTTGTTAGTTTTTATAGTTTTATGAAACCTGGTTCTGAAATCTTGTGGTTATGGATAGCTGGTTTTTTTTTTTTTTGGC